>NC_091139.1:41924470-43419731 GCF_041381155.1 Argopecten irradians
CTTGATTACAAGCTGAATAGCGTATAGCGCAAGACTGATGTAGCACACGACATGAATGTCAGACGTTTCGCCACAAAATTGTCCGTTGAGTCGACATGTCCCAGACGTTTCGCCCCATAGCTAATTGATATTCTACATTTAAAATTAAGTTTGATTCAAATTTTATTAGCGATTCATTTTGTTATTTAAATTATACAAAGTATTCATTAAAATCACACTGTATTATATTTTTGAACAATTTTGATGTAAGTCCGAAATGTCTATGTTTTTACTGTTTTGGACTTTCAATTCACCCCTATGCTTTTTGAACATTAAACATTCAACATTTTATTTGATTCAAATTTTGTTAAATTATTTATTTTATTATTGTAAAAATACAAATATATTCATTAAAATTAATATACTGTAGTTTACTATTCACAATTTTGGTATTAGGTCGAAACGTCAAGTTTATTTTTATGTTGGGGACCAAGTGTCTTTAGTGGGGCGAAAGTCTGTGTTTCTTCCAAATCACTTGAACGCTTGCAAATAAAGAGCGATTGTACCGAGTTTCTGCCGGATGAAGATTACGTTTGTCTGATCATAAAAGCGTTTAAACCGCTCGATTATATAATGAGCTGACTTCAAAGTATAGCAATCACGCTGATGGGATTTTTTACACTGGGTAAATAATGGCGGCCGCAAACTGCAGCTGTCAGTGTGTAGGATTAATTTGGAAGATTGTGTTTTTTCTTTTATTTTCATTTATGTGTTACCTTAGAAGTGCTTCGCACTTTTTGCCCTTCAAGCACGAAGGACTGAGCCCTTTTTATATTAATATGATATTATTTAAAAGCCGCCATTTTCGTTCTACTGTATAAAGAACTCAATGTTTGATTTTGATTTTTAAACTCTATCTCTCAGACAAATTGTAGCGATTTCTGTTGTAAACACCATTACCCATAATACATTGACTATCTGATTAAAAATATAGAATCCGAACTAGTAATATTTTGCCCTGAAACATCCACATTGTTTCGCATATTTTGTCAATATTTACAAGCGACTCAACAAAACGTGCGTCAATCTGCCGTACATGTATAAACTCTTTTGAGTGAGTTGTGTTTAAGGACATCAGAGAAAAGATTTTAGAGACTAGATTTACATTGGATATGAACCTTAAATACCCTTCAGTCAAATTCGGACATCACTATTTTTAATCGACGACTTATACAACGTGACTTCATGCAGCTTGTGTAATATTGGGTCTGTAACTCAACTATAGCCATTTTATACCACGTTATATCACATTCGCACGATATTTAGTCTCGAAGTTTAAATCTGATAGCAGAGGCTCGCAAAAATCAAAATGATAAAAAAAACTTCTTCAGACTCGTTCCATCAAATCTCCTTTGAAATTATCACTATTTTAAAATCCTTTATTTATCACATACCTTGTCCGTTCAGCTATGCCATACAGCTATGCCATACAGCCATGTCCTAAGTGTTGTTATGTTAGCATAATCAATAAATGACGTCGCATGATTGTCATATTAGACGGAGACGTCACCTCTTAGTGGGATTTCGCCTATATTATATAGAAACGTTGAAGACTTTTTCATAAATGCTAGTTATGGGATAAATATAATCATAAACACCTGGCTATATTCCATGGAACTGGTTGAATAATTTGACATGCCAAATGTCTAAAGACTCGTGGCTGTAAAATTATTAAATGCCTTCATATTACATGCACACATACATATACAAGATTCGTTTAAAAACTCCCAGAAATCAATTATTTTAAGTAATAACTTTAAAAACATAACCTTATGATTCATTACTGGATATCATTTTTATAAAATTGCATGTTCTTTTTCATAAAGGCCAAAATGATATATTTGGTAAATGTAATTTTCATTTGTAGTTCTTTATTGTTTTATTACAATTATATTATACACTTGCCTCCAACACATTCATCGCTCAATCTGATGTTATATTGAGAGGTCCAGTTCATTTATCAGTATCTATAACTACCAAACACCAATACAACAATGGTACATATTATTCCATGTAGCTATTGCGAAAACCTTAAAAAATTGGTTATTGGCTTAACGGTTTCCCGCTTTTCATAACTAACACATGTTGCGTTTAATATCTATTATTATTTAACTATTTTGGAGACATATATTTAGTTAACGATGCACGACCTTATGTCACATATTATTTCATCATATAAAACAGTTCAAGTTAATTCTTAAATAACTGATCATGAGGACTATTGCGTAGATAACCTGGTATACCTGTAAGATCGATTGTGTCGTTGGACATTCGGAATGTCTACCTTACCTATAAATACATTTAAACAAGGGATCTTGTTGGATTGTTCTTCCTGTTGTGACGACAATACAAACATTAACGTTTGTAATGGTAGGTAATTGCCTAGATAACGGACTGTGATGTCACGTGACCGTTTATGGTAATAATGTGGTGTTTGTCAACCTTGCCGCTAGCTATCATTGATTGATACACCAGGAAACTAGAGCTACACCTAACTACACATAACTTCACTTCGTACTATCTAATTCTAAATTCGTTTCAGTGAAAAGAATTGTTTTGGAACTTTTTATTCATTGGTATTTGGTTTTTTTATTAATAGATATAATCAAGATACGTGGTATTTTACAAAATACTTCAAAGCACTTTTGAAAACTAAACTGTACTAACCAATTGTTTTGCACCTCAAAATGATGACTTGGACAATTGTCTTTTAATTAGAATATTAAGATTAAACAAAAGAAAAATGATTTGGATGGGTATGTGCCAAAACATTTTTTAAAAATATATTTGATAATGTCCTCTTAAGAATTGTTGCACGCTTACTATTAAAATATGACTATTTCCAAGTTTTGTTCATTCTCCAAGTAATATCGTTATGCTAGTAATAACATGATCTTTGAAATGCAACATCCTAATTTTAGATAGATTTTAGAACTTTAATTGAAAAGTAGTTAAATGATTGATATCATATTCGTGTTAGCCTTTTGTGTACAGTGTCCCTTACGAGGCATATATGGACATACTAGCTGTAGATGGGCATACTAGCGGTAGATTGACATACTAGCTGTAGATTGACATTATAGCTGTAGATCGATATACTAGCTGTAGATTGACATAATAACTGCAGATCGACATACTATCTGTAGATTGACATAATAGCTGTAGATTGACATACTAGCTGTAGATTGACATACTAGATGTAGATTGACACAATAGCTGTAGATCGATATACTAGATGTAGATTGACATAATAGCTGTAGATCGATATACTAGTTGTAGATTGACATCATAGCTGTAGATCGACACACTAGCTGTAGATCGACATACTAATTATAGATCGACATACTAACTGTAGATCGACACACCAGCTGTAGATCGACATACTAATTATAGATCGACATACTAACTGTAGATCGACACACCAGCTGCAGATCGACACACTAGCTGTAGATCGACATACTAATTATAGATCGACATGCTAACTGTAGATCGACACACCAGCTGCAGATCGACACACTAGCTGTAGATCGACATACTAATTATAGATCGACATGCTAACTGTAGATCGACACACCAGCTGCAGATCGACACACTAGCTGTAGATCGACAAACTAATTATAGATCGACATACTAACTGTAGATCGACACACCAGCTGCAGATCGACACACTAGCTGTAGATCGACATACTAACACTAGCTGCAGATCGACACACTAGCTACAGATCGACACACTAGCTGTAGATCGACACACTAGCTGTAGATCGACATACTAACACTAGCTGCAGATCGACACACTAGCTACAGATCGACATACTGGCTGTACTTTATCAATTATCCACTGGTAAGTCATTTACTTGAGAGATCAATCGCTGTGTACTTTATAAAAGTCTTTTGTGTCCACTTTTGCGATACTCTAATGTCAATGGCATTGATAAAACAAATTAAGAGAGAATTAAACCGAGTGTTCTGCGTATAAGTATGAAACAGAATAAGTTTTCTTATATAAAAATGGCAAGTAATCGCCAGTACAATCAACAGTACAAAATGGGCCATCAATCAAATAGTTAAACAAAAACTACAGCCGTTGGTTGGTCATGTGTGTCTAGTGGATCATTTTTATTTACAAAATGTTATGATTTTGTGACTTTATTAATACATTATGAAATATGACTGACTTTGTGAACTTTTGAACTTTGAACATAGTTAAATGCCTGACACTACCTCCAGCCATTTATAAGCGATTACAGTCAGCTGCCGTAGCAACACGACTGCCTGATTAATACTAGCCTTTAGTGATAGTCCAGGTGAGTGTGATAGGTAGTGGATACTCATTCTATTTCCTCAAGTGTTAATATAGCTAATACACTAATGACCTAATTATTTATACCTTCAGGGCTTTAACTACAAACCTTGACAACAACTCAACAAAATCAATTAAACAATATCTGACCTGATTCCGTAAAATATTCCATCTAGAAATGTTATTTATAAGATATATAAATCTTGTGTGTCAAAAACTTTAGCTGTGATGTTAGTTCACTTGTTCTAATATCTGTTATTCATACATGGTCTATCCACATAAATAACTCGGCGCGCTGTGATAATATTAAATTATGCATTATGCATGTGTGATATTCAATGCAGCGTGCAAAAAGGGGACAGTCAGAGTATACACTGCATAAATATATAAATGAATTGTGTAGAATGTATTCTAAAAACAAAGACCGCAAACATATTTTTCATATTTAATTTTAATCGATGTTAATCACAGTGTCACATATTGTATAATGAAAGTCTTTAACATGAATAAAACAAACATAAACACACGTACGTACATCATCATGGCAGTAAGGTCTGGTGATTATACAATGTTATTGATTAAGTTCATACATATTGAGCTCCATTTTCCTTTTGGATACTTCTTCACCAAAAATACAAACTAACGGATTTCTCTGACAATATAAAGAGCTTGTCTTAGCTATTTGACAGACAAGCATTATTTCGATCGAATACGTTTTCTTATGATAATAAATAAAAACCCGTATCATTCCGTTTCTTTAATTTTTGTGATTTTCAGAGGATGAACATTTCTACTCACATTTTACATTTCAAAAGCAACACAGCATTTAAAGCAATAACATAATTGTAATCTTGACAAATAACGGAAACTTTCAGTAGTTTGATGTGATTTATATTAGCAGATACAAGATTTTCATATTATACCCAATCATGATATTTAAACCCGAGACAATCGACATTTCTGATGAAAAACGAGAGATATTGTAGATGAGAGTTTACAATTACATGCATTATAAATGGATAAATTATGGATTTCGTCTGGGACTACTATAAGAAAGTCTATTTTGTACGTTCTTCTATGCTCCAGTTACCATTTTACGTGACGTCATTTCGGGCCATAACGGGTATCGAACACTGCCACAGTCTGGTCCAGAGTATGGCCACGGACATCCACATAACATTTTACCAAGTCTCCTTTCCACTAGACACGAACCACCATTCTTACATTGTTTGTCACATCTAACTTCACAGAAGTCTCCTATGAATCCAGGTTTGCACTTACAACTAAACCTCAGTCTTCCTTCGCTGGAGATGCTGTGATCACACTCCGAATCGTTGTAGCATCGGAAACCAAATCCGCAGGAGGTGTAACTCCCGTAAGTTTTAAATGGATTGGGTAATACGGTTCCCATTCGGACCTTCCTCCTGGCAATGGAGATAAATCCAGCCCCTTTACCGTCTGCCACCTCGTTTGGTTTGATTTGTTGTCGGTTATTCCCACAGTTTTTCTCACATTTAATGTTACAGTTAGCTCCAGTATAGTTCTGATCACAGACACAGATGACAGAGCTGGACCGCTCCTCACAATGACCGTGTTCACAGGTCAGGGCGGCACATATCGTCTGTCTCCTCATCCTACTGAGCAGATCAGCCACACGACCTTCACCAATGTGTACGCTGATAAGGAAGAACATTCCTAGCACCAAAGAGATACTACTTTTAGCCATGTCAATATTTACACTCAACGTCAATTAGCTGAATAGGAAGTCTCTTCTCCGATGGATATGAAGTCTTGATAATCTTTTATATTGTTCACATTTAGGAGTTTGCAAATTGTTTTTCACTTTTTTATCTTCTTTACATATAGTATCTGTATAGTCACAGATAGTAACATACGAACGAGTCAGAGACAAGAGTGTTAATAGATGTATGTACTTTCTTTTCCTCTTTTATTCGATTTCGGATATAGCGCTCAACCAATCAGAACTCGTGTGTATGTTTTCGAACGCCGATTACCCATACATCGTTTGTAGGAGTATGTCTCCGGGCGAGGTATGACCCGCAGGTATTCATGCGACGTGTGTACTCTATGTCAGCCTGACTAGTCACGTGGCTGCCTACAATTCAATTTGTGTGGTAGACAGGCAGCTCGCGACGAGCGATACATTACGCCATCTTTACACACCAATGGTGGTTGACGTAGGGAAGACATCAAAGACGTTGGTTAACAGGTGATTACTCCGGCGCTTTGTTGACATACCTGTTGTACCTGTCATACCTGTACTCTGTGTCCAGGTAGGGCTGTGTGGTGGTAGTGGCGCTGTGATTAATATCATTGCAGGAAGCAAATAAACAAAACATATCGGTGTAGTGTAAGATGAATGAGAAGAAGGAAATATGTTGAAGATTGAATACTCTGTAGTACATCAGTCTTATAGAACATCGACTCGCTACATTAATAATCTGATTTTACATCACATTATGTGCTTAACTAAGTCACATTTACATGTATATATCAAGATAAAAACATTACAGATATATATTTGTATTATAAAAAAACTCGTACAAGGAAACAAAGGTGCATTAACCCCAGAAAAAAGCCAATACATTATCGTTATAAAACAAACGAAAACAGTTTTATTTTTACTATGAAATATTTAAAGATTTAACGACAGGCGTCAATATAATTTTATCCTAACTAATAGAATCATAAGTATTTTAAGTAAATTGTATTTATCTTTGAGTTCATTGTGTATTATAAATATTCTAGGCTAAATAGTAAGAAACATGTTTTATAAATCTAATTCTACTTCTTAGTCAACAAACTTCATTGAATAAACTTAATGTTTTTCCTGATCATAAAGTAATTTAAAAATGCATTTTAAAAGATACATTATAGTAATAATTGTTTTTGTTTATTTTTTAAGAAATAACCCACAATGTTGTCATGCTATTCTGTTATGCATTGTTTGGATATCAATTACACAATAATTTCAAAATAAAGCAGAAATTTCTAAATTTTTAAGTAAGATTTGAAATAGGTCTTTTATGAATTCATATTTTGAATGCGGTATATAACATTCAAACATCTGTGGAGTATACCCTATTTTTTCTGTATAATTTACAGTCTTAACTAGATGTTAAGAATGATTAAGAAAAAGTTGATAAGGGGTGACCTTACCGCGACTAACATAGGCTCCGAAGGTCACTCTATCAGGAAATGAAATATCTTCTCGTTATTTACGAAATGCATTTGTAACACAGTAAAGTCGACATTTTAATGTCGGCTGTCATCACAGGTGTACCAGTAGGGTCAAAGGTTACTTGGTATTCTTTATTAAAGTTAATTTTTCTTAACTAAATGTGAATGTTTATATTTCCAATGTTCCCGTAAAAATGTCATCATTATTTAAATAACCTCCCATTTTGCTTGTCATATTATTTCTAACGGAGAACACGAGTGGCATCGAAAATGTAAATATATATATGTAACGTCACTATGAAGACAATTTTAGACATTTGTGAATATCTTTGCTCCTCAAAAAGGAATATATTCATAGCTTAGATTTCTATATAAATCTAACTTTTACGACTTAGCGACGCCAATTTTAATAGACTGTCCGTAAGTAATAAAATTCCTTTTAGTGACACGTAATCCATTTTCTTGTTAGATTTAGCGTCAAAATTTCAAGTAGTTTTTTAATATGAGGCAATAATTTTTCAGCTCCCACTTCCCCATAGTCGGTAGGCAAGACAGTGTATATCATAATTGTACAATCTGTAATAGGTCATTGAGTTCCTAGACATAGCAGAGTATTCTAATGGTTCATAGGAAAATATTGGTATTTCAAAGTCAATGGTGTGAGTCACTTAAAACCATGAATATCATTACATGAAAAGGTTTAAAATATATTCTATGAACCTATGTCAGTACGTTTAAACTATATCATTAATGTTTGCAATAAAAGATATTCTATGAACCTGTGTCAGTACATTAAAACTTTGTCATTAATGTTTGAAATAAAATAAATTATATGAATCTGTCTCAGAACGTATCAGCTATATAAATGTTTGCATTAAAATGTTTCGGTAAATAAGAGAATTTCTATCTATAAAATATTTCGGTTAGTAAAACTTTTCAGTCAACCAAATATTTCGGTTACCAAAATGTTTCGATTAATTAAATAATTCGGTTAATAAAATATTTTGGTTGAAAGCTAACTGTGATGATGAAACAGAAGCATACTTTCAACAAGGAACAACGTTCTACTCCGTTAACACCATCTTCGTTAATACTTCAGAATTTTATAACAGTAATTTATATTGGCCAATACAACAGTAATATCAAATTGTGCCTGAAATTGGATTTTCAGTAAAACCTGCCGTAAATCACCTCTGAATGAAAAACATGTTTTTATCAGTGAAAAAAGAACAAATGGCGTCACTACCAATTTCATGGCAATTCGATGTGTAGACCATTTGGTTAAACGGTCAATGTTTATGCGCCCCTAGGGGGTCTCTATAGACAGGTTTGACTGTTAAACAGCTGAGGACATGTTATGTGGTCTCTATAGACAGGTTTGACTGTTAAACATCTGAGGACATGATTTCACCACAGTGTTGGTCAGCTACAATGTTTGTGCGCCCCTTGGAGGGTCTCTGTAGACAGGATTGACTGTTAAACATCTCAGAACATGCTTTCACCATAGTGTTGGTCAGCTACAATATTTGTCTGATAAATGTCACTCACCTATCAACACTAATCAGACATTGTGTGTCCTTAACGACCTAAACAATCGATACTCCTCGCTGACGTCACGACCCTGACGGATGGCGGTCAAATCATCATTACTAAGCCTTAGGTTTCGTATTTGTCCTGTGTCTGTCTGGCCGTTTACCCATTCATTGTGTCGGTTTGTGAATTGTTTTCCTCTTTGTATCCATCTAAAAGCGGTTCTCACATTGCCATGACCAAAACAAAACAAATGAATGCTCAAACCACACATACCAAAATATCTAATGATCAACATAATGATATTGCAGTGGTTTTATTTAATTCTATGTAATAGTATGAAAAATGTTTGCTGTAAGTATTAAACGGTGTATTGTACCTAACTTTGGGCTTTGTTACGACATTTTGTAAAAATTATCCTAAATGTTAAATCGTCATAGATGTTTTAATCGATGAAATGTAGCTGCAGATATCACAGATAATATCCCCATCTTTTCTTGTTCACTAGTCTAAATAAGTATATTCATTAGCACGATGCCAAGGTTACATGTCTAGTGTTTTAATATCGACACTTTCTACGGGCATTTGTTACGTCATAGACGTGGGTAGATGTACCCTCGTTCAATTCATTGTCCAGTATATTTACCTGTGATGATAACCCTTTCTTTAACCCATCTTATTACATCCAGCTTACCTGTGAAATTTGACAATGGTCATTCCTGTTTTAAGAATTCGTAATCATGTGACTTGGAGCAGTTGGATTGCCAATGATCAAATGGACAGGACGTCCATCATCGGACATTCATTATATATTTCAAGATTGGATTTCCAAATAGTGAACAACAAATGTGAAACTGCGGACATATCGATGGCTTGCCATTTACGGACATAATATATCGTCCATATTAGACTACCAATACCAGTGAACTTAAATTGACTTTATAAGCCATGTGCAACTATTTTGTTTATTCATAATATGAAAACTAAATTCAAATGAACAATACAAGAAACGAGTACAAGTCAACCGAACTCTTTTGTTTTGTGTCATTCTAATTAAACCCAATATCAGCGGTCCGAAGACAAACAATAAACAATTCACACCACAAATATTCTAAAGATATACACATAAGATACATTTACAATTATTCAGGTAAACCTAATGTATTCTAAAACCTATTATTATTAACTCATATACAAAAAATAGAATTATAAATATATGCACACACCTGTGCTCAGATATTTCCTTATGTCTATAAATAGTCTCCATTCGTATACCATTTCATAATTAATTTCTGCAAGAAATGAACCAATGAGCGCAAGGCTTTATTTAAAGCTCTTTGAAAATTCTTCACGTTGCTTGATAAAATTTAATTAAAGTTTTGTTGCATCATTGAAGTACTTATATATTATATAATAAAACGATTTATTATCCGAATTGAATTTAAGTGTGATTGTAATATACCAGTCAAATGTGTATGAGGACTTGTTTATAACCCGTTATCTTCTTCAGTTAAAGATATGGTATGGCTCAATGGGCATTTCAGGACACACCAGGCGTAAGATTTGGAAGAAAGCTGGATTATCCAGGAAAAAATCTTAGCAAATGTCTGACAGAAGTTTATGAACCGTAGAAGAAAAATGGAGGACTAGTGGTAGAATGTTATGAAATATTTTAAAAAATTGCAAAGATATACGTCATATAGTGACAAAAACAAACAAAATCCTAATTCCTTAAAATATGTTAATTTAATTAGCACGAATAAATTAATTAAATTGTTGACAAGATAACATTTATGTTTTCGTGTTTTCTTTAGGATGGCATGCAGTTGGGGTGATGCGTGACTGCCTAATGCACTACTATTATTATAGTGCTTGCCAAGACACAAAAATATTGGAAACCTTTAAATACAAAATGACCAAATGTCTATATAAACCTTTTACGCGTCCTGTTCATCAAATCTTGGTCGAAGTGTATTTTCTTTGAATAAAGCTTTGGAGAAGATCCTACACTACGTATAATGATAAACAATAACAAACAAAATTATAACAAATAAGATTCTACACTAGGTATCATAATAACAAAAACAAACAAAATTATAACAAATAAGATCCTACACTAGGTATAATAATAAAAAATTACAAACAAAATTATAACAAATAAGATTCTACACTAGGTTTAATAAACAATAACAAACAAAATTATAACAAATAAGATCCTACACTAGGTATAATAATAACAAAAACAAACAAAATTATAACAAATAAGATTCTACACTAGGTTTAATAAACAATAACAAACAAAATTATAACAAATAAGATTCTACACTAGGTATAATAAACAATAACAAACAAAATTATAACAAATAAGATCCTACACTAGGTATAATAATAACAAAAACAAACAAAATTATAACAAATATGATCTGTATTAATATGAAATAAAATATATTCATCATAAATAATAAACCTGGATAATTCGTATGCTTTCTGGTTCTTTTAGTTGTTAAAATGTTTGAGACAGAGGTATGATAACAATGGATCAATGAAACTCGCTATTTTTTTGCACATTTCACCATCCTAACGCCACATGGACTATAATATTCACTGTTTCTGGTGTTTGTTACAAGGAAGCAGATTATCAGACATATATATAGGCTACGTGACAGCTGATAGACATCTGATCGATGACAATGGGTTTGTGTATTGTATCTATACAGAAGGGGAAAAATGTATAATTGTCTATAACGACCTTCGACGACCATACCAAAACATGGCATTTAAGATTTTAGATTAACGTTTGAAAGGGACAATTGAGTCTAAGAGTATATGAAAACTTGCACATATTTCAGAAACAAACCAGTTCTAATGGAAATTAGATAAGTTGGTTTTACTGTGATATGTCAGAAAAGCCCACTGTAATGAAATGTATGTGAAATGTTCAATCGCCATTACACATAGTCTTGTTTGCCGAACCTTGACCCTTTCCTGTGTAGTAAAGTTTTTTGTCTAGAATTACTGAAATCGTTCTTACTGTTGTGTTAACATTATAAGATGCATGTTCTTGTCTAAGAATATTTTCATCAACTCCTCAGTGGTTACGTATTGCATTTGTTTAACGTGCGTGACTTTGACTCGGGTAAGGGTACAGCGTACATGTTGTACCTGCTTAATCGTATTGATCAACGATTTGGAATTTCAATGGTGTTAATCAAAATACTTAACAATGTTGTGGGATTTGTCAATATTTCTTGTCATATCTTTCATAAGGAATGTAGAACAATACATATATGTCATATTTTGCTTTGTGGTTATGTAACGAATTAGCCTCACTGAATTGTCCCTTTAACTTGCTGAAATTGTATGTTATAACCTTGTTATACTATGCCGACATTACCACCCCCCCCCCCTTTTTTTTTTTACTTTACTGGTTGCATAATGAAAAATTACTACAAATCATAATCATTAGGTAGAAGACATTCCGAACATACAACCGTAAACTGGCTGGATTATTATTAATTGTGTACGTGTGGTTGTTTGAGTGTCGGAAGATGAGTACAGAGAAACGTGTAATAAACAATACTATCATAACCACGCTCTATAGGATGTTATTAGTCAATGTGCCACTCATAACTGGGTCAGGGCAGAGGGTAAACCTATCCTTTCATTAAGGAATGGCGACTTTTAAGGAATGGTGACTGATTAACAAATGTTGACCGCATTTACTACTCTCCATTACGCTGGTTATGACGTACGATAAAAAAGGAATTGACCCATCACCAGCCATACCGACCCATGATTAAGTCTAGTAACAGTAGTGACTTACAATAAGTATGAGCAATATATAAAAAATGATGAACTATTTAATGATTTGTTTAAATATGTCAAAGTACATGATTTTGTTTCTAATGTTTTTAATATTTTACATATAGAAGCCTAGTAAATACTTGTGTGTATTTTTTTTCTGGCTGTGGGTTCACAGACACACTGATATATCTACAACAAACGTAAAACGTGACTTTACCGATAATTTACGTCGTTACAATATTTAAAACGGTATATGGCTGTCTGCTTTATGCTTTTTATAATGAGATTGCTGAAATTGAAATGAAGATATTGATGTTTTGTTATGCTATTTTTTTGGTAGTTTGCAGTAAACATTGTATTACTATCACATAATCCATTGTATTCCAAAGAGGTAGCTTGAACCTTAATTGAATTTCTCATTGGTCCGTTCGGTACTCAGATTTTTAACGTGGTCTTGGACACAGGATTGTTTGCGATATTATTTGTCCATGTCATATTAATAATGGAAATGATTGTACTGTTCCCTATATGCTTGTTATGCATTTAGATGAAATAAATACTTTAAATTTGTTTTCGACCTCCGGTAGTCTTTGTCAGTGTTCGCGCACGCAGTCACTATATATGCGGTCACTCATAACTGACCACGATGATAATTTATATAAACCCGTATCAGGAGGCCGGGGAACACCTTTCCGGATAAACACAGTCATTCTCCTCTTCATATCAGCTGTGTTATTTGTGTGATTAATGTGTGTTTATATCAACATACAGGTTTCTCCGTTATGTGTGTTATTTATTAATTTTAATTGGTTGCGTTGCATGCTTAATGCAGATTCTGATTGGTCAAGTTACGACATAAATTGTGCAAAAACGTGACTTCATAATGTGAAGAATGACTTTGCGTAATTATTAAAAGCTCATTATCATCCCTCATCGTCTCAATACTCATCATTTTTGTATGCATGTATCTTTTGACGAGCAATAACAACGATATAATTTTTTCCTTATTTGACCTTCGGAAGGAAAGTAATATACTTCAACTTGCCCAAATTTTGCTATCCGAGTATATACAGTTAACAATTTTCAAAAATTGGCAAATGAAAAAATATTGCCATCATTGTTTTCATTTTTAGGTTTTTTCTAAAAATTCAAGGAACGTTTTCGTCTACTTATAATCATGTTATGAAGAAAAATTCCCAGAAAGGCCTGAAACCCCAACATTATCATGACGTCACTATAGAGACATTGACGTTGCACATTGATTTGGAAAAAAATCCCTTGAAAAATCAATGGAATCTTGTGTTTAATCGTATTCTTTTTTATCAAATAATCTAAAAAAAATTATTATAAGCAATTGGTGTCATACACGAATTCTAGAAACATTGGCAAACACAATGTTTTATAACTTAATACTTTATTTCGATATTTAAAAGAAAATAGATAAATGTTTTCTGTTTCACCGAAGGTTTGTTACAAAATAAAAAAAGTCTTCTAATATCATTATTGATCTCACGAACTGTAGCCTAAAACATTTATTGACAGAACTTGTTTCACTTTCATGCATATGCAAATGTATGTATACTTCCACTATACAATAAGACAACACGAACATACCGCAATCACCCAAAACAAGCATCTCGCACTTCACACACGCTACACACTGAATACATGGGAGGTCGTCCTTACATGATCCTGGCTGTTAATAGGACGTTAAAATAATCAAACAAGCCTCTCTTTTTAAGGTCACAGAAATTTCTCCTTTAGATACAGCAAATAGTTTATCTGAGGACCTTGAAAATATTGATAAATGGTCTAAAAATGGGATATTAAATTCAACCCAGATAAAACAGAATCGCTTACTTTCAGTCGCAAAAGAAACATTATATGTCCAGATGTCTTGTTCCAAAATGAGGTTATCAAAAATGTAAAAAACCGCAAACATCTGGGCTTATTTCTTTCTGAGGATGGTAAATAGAACCACCATATTCACTACATCTACAAAAGCTTGTAATCGTATAAACCTTTTAAAAACTGTTAAATATAAATTGAGTCGAAAATCTCTAAATAATATTTATGTTTCATATATTAGACCAATATTAGAATATGGTGATATCTTGTTTGATAATTGTACACAACAGGAAGCATTACTTCTTGAATCTATTCAATTAGAGGCTGCCCGATTTATCACTGGACTGCGTAAGGGAACATCTCATTATAAACTTTACTCAGAACTTGGCTGGGATGCACTTGCCACAAGGCGCAAAAAACATAGACTTGTCCTTCTTTATAAAATTTTATCAGGAACTGCTCCCTCCTATCTAAACGAATTAATTGAACAATACTAAAATAATGAAACCCATATTTGTTAAGAAATGAAAGATTGTTTGCAATTCCTTTTAGTAGATCTACCATTTATACTAATTGTTTTATTCCAAAAACTCTGAAAAAATATAATGAACTTGCACTTAGATTTGATTTAACCAATATCACCTCTATTAACCAATTTAAAAAAAACTTATTAGTGATATCACACCCACAGATGATTCTAAGTACAAAACTTCTTAAAATTCGGGCAAAAGGAAAGGTAATATTCTGATATGTCAATTACGGAACTGCTGTAGTACCTTAAACTTTGATCTTTATAATGATCACTTAGCAGAATCCCCATTGTGCGAGTGTGGTAATGCATATGAAACCACTGAACATTACTTGTAGTAAATACAATGAACAACGCAGAACTCTCCAAAATAAGTTAATAAAATTTACTCATAACCACTTTGACCTTCAAATACTTTTGTCTGGCTGTAATGATTGTAATAATGAAACAAACTTGAATATCTTTCAGTGTACACTAGAGTTTGTAAGGGCTACTAATAGATTTCATAACATATAAACACCATCATAATTGTTTTACTTATTGATTCTTCCTTTTCTACTTCTAATTGTATGATTCATCAATAACATTAAAGAATTGATTAACTAATCGTAGTTAAAGATACCATAACTTAATTAATAAGATTATTGTTCTGAAAAACACTTCTATAATAGCATCTGTTCCGATGTGCATTTATCATTTATTAGTTGTAAATTTTACGTATTATTATATAAATTGTCATACTACTTAGAATACATGATTAATACATTTATCTTAGCTACATATCTGTTTAGGTAATTGTTAAAATTAATGCATGTGTCTTGACAAGTATAAATTTAGACCAAACTTTATCTCAATATTATGCAACATTTTATCTTTTAAATCATATACATGAATGCAGCAGCCATGGTAGAATTTATGAATCCCATTTGTGGATGACCATCGGCTTATTAGCCACATGGACTCTCTGGTCTGTATCTGGTGGGTGAAGGTAATTTCCTCATTGCTGCTGCATTCTCATTTCTTAATTATTATTCTTTTTGAAAAACAAAATTACTATCTATAATCTCATTAATATTATCTCATATACTGTTATGACTTCTGAAACATATACTTTCAAATGCTTTCAAATACTCTTTCATGTCATTTGTATACATTTTGTTACCAGGGAGAGAACTTAAATAGGCACTGCCTGGTGTTTGATCTCATTTCAATTTATTTGAAATAAAATTTTGTTGAAATTGAAGTATATCAACATTATGGATATTTAGTTGAAATTGAAATCTATACAATTTCGTCATCAAACGCACTCAAATTCAAGAGTGTGTTTCTTGATTTTCTGCGAAGAAAACAATTCCAAGAATTCACAATAAACATGTTGATACCTAGACATGAAAACGTCGTGTGTAGGAGTAAAGAGACTGTAAAATGTAACCCCAACTCCCTCCTATCTGACAAATGACAATACACGGAAGTAAGTGTTGTATTAATGTCCACAAACTGTACGTGAGAACATCCTAAATTTATGTGGTATCTACAAATTATTCTCCTTTCTGTCCCAGAAAGCACGCGTCTATTCTATCTTGGTCTAAACCTGTTGGTAGCATGACATGACCATTGCTTATATCAGACGGTTCATTCCATTTATTAAACATTAATTATTATTACCATGAGGAAATTTCCGCGTATCAATTAAAACTTAGCTACCACGAGACATTATGTCAAAACTAAAACATTTGCAGACGGAATAGCATTTATCTTGTTAAAGGAAAAGATTCAGTCCCGAAGGACATATGCATTAATCCAAGCAAACATGTTAATCATCGTATAATTCAAACTGCACGTGCATGCACACGCCCACGCTCTTATCAGTAACAACTAATAAGGAAACACTATTTATTATTTTTATGTTATTATTTCAATTGCTTTATTTTCTATGGCCTTTATTTCTTTATCTTTTTAAATTTTAATTCAATTCTTATAACACACTCGTATAAATTGCAATGGTGTCCATTCTTCATTGTTTCTACAAAACTAACCGTGTAATTTTAAAAGAAAATCATATACTCCTGTGTTTTAAAACCAATTTTCTTAACTGTGAACAAATCTTGAATCCTAATCCCACTTAACATATCGCTCTGCATTTGAAACTAAAAATGATGTCATTATTTTTAGCAGAGAGTAGGCGGTTTAATGTGTCTATTCCCATCAGGCTGACGTGTCAAATGCTAAACCAAATCATGATTTTTATTCATTTGATCATAAACGCCTAGTAATAATTACAGAGACTTAGATTGCTACTTCTTCCTTATTTCATTTAAATTGAACAAGCAATAAAATGAAAAAGTTTCAAAACAGTCTGCACTCCGTTCCAGCTACGCATATGAATTATGATTTCGCCTTGAAAGTAACCACATCAAATATTTGCGCGTATCGGTTTGTATTTTAAAGTTAGTTCCTGATAATAAAATAGTAATTTTGCGATAAAGACAGAAGTAGCATTGTCTTTTTATCACCAGCGATACAGCTCGTGCAACTCTAGGCCGTACATTTATTAATATCTTTGGTAATTATCAAGCCTATCCTTCTGGCATAGTAAAAAGAAATGAGTCTTTTTAAATCATCTTCCTTATCAGATGACAAATCGATAATGACAAAGCATGGGCCGATATCAGGAAAGTTGGAGAATATATTTCCTTGTCTAATTATTAATTATGATATTTTTGACAAGTCTGGTTAATATGAATTTGTCGTAACCCAGCTCTCTTCTTTACCAAGAGGACCGGGTTTTAATCGTGACTTACGAACGTCGTCATAAAAATAATTAATGAACTGATTTATTTTAGATATTGAATGCTAGTGTTACCGACAGGTTAATTATGACTCATTATAAAAATTGTAAGTCTTCATTTAATTACCTATTATTTATTTGATTACATTTGATCACCTGTACACACGCATATGCAAGAATACCTTATTAAGTTTATGTATGTTTTAATTTTGTAAGATATTCAAAAAATATTTTAGATTTTATAAAAAATGTTTTTTCAAGATAGTCAATAATTTGTTATGCCAGGATATGTATTTGTGAAATTATATTGAATGTTATACAATATTTCATTTCTATTTGAGGTTACAAGCTGTTCTACAAAACATCATGGATAATCGGGTGATGTAGTCGTTAAGCCACTCTCCTTTCAACTAGCCGGCCGGGATTTGGTCCCCGGCATAGACGTGAAAAGGTTAGGGGTCACCTGCTCGACCACGTGGGTTTTCTCCGGGCACTCCGGTTTCCTCCAAAAATCAATGGAATCGTACGTTTAAATGCATTTTATTAAATCAAGTAGTCTTAAAAATTAATTATAAGCATTGATGTCACTATTTTTAACTCATCGGGTTGTTGTAAACTTTTGTGAGAATCCTCTACGCGGATTCACACAGTTTCTTTCACACCCCGATAGAGTTAAAAACTAGTTGCATCAATGCTCAAATAAGAGTGACGAACTTCAATCTCGGATTTAACAATTTCGTAACCATATGGCGCCCTTTTTTATTATGACGGGTATCTTATGATATTAATGACATTGCTGGATGGGTCACTGATGTAATAAATGTTTTTCCGTAACAGTTCTCTCTCTTTTTAGTTTGTCAGGGTGGTTTTGACTGTGAATACCGATTTCTCTTTTTATATTTCTGATATTCATCAGATAACAATCGTTCATTTCGCATCTTTAATATTTGAAAGACCATGAAGTTCGTAGTCAATGTCATATACATATTCTATGGATGGATAGATTAACGCCCTTTTAACAACCAGGGTCATTTTAAGACGTCCTCCCATGGATGCAACGTGCTGCGTGTGTGAAGTGCCTGTGTGTTTGGGAGACTGCGGTATGTTGTTGTTGTGCTCTTTTGTAATAGTGAAAATGCTACCCATTTTGAGCTCGAGGTATATTTATATAAAATAAAAAAATAAACAACTGCTACAAAGTACAAGATATACTTTAAACTGTCATATTTATATATAGTCAGCATAAAATGTACATTATTGTAATAAGTGATATAAATGAGAGTTAATTGTATATCATTATTCTACTATCAGTGCTAAATAAAGCCACAGAGTGGCGCTATAAATCACATAAGGTATTAATAATATCATCATAATAAAACCACACAGCATTAACGAGGAAATACATGTGATATAGAACATCGTGTTCCGTACGGTTACCATATTGAGGCGAATATGTTAAAGAGCTGTTGATATTCATACGGCAAACTTTCCTAGAGCAGCCGCACATGACATAAAACTGTAGAATTACACAGGTAATCAAATCATTTTGCACTTTAACAAAGACCTGCTACCTGGTGATACATAGAATTAAATCAGGTCTCACTTTTTGGCCTGCAAGTAAAGTTGTTATAGAGCTTTGTTCCTGTGACATTAACCTTTCATCCCAATATGTCTTATGTCGAATAGTAATAAGATCAAGATAGAGTCATTTCAGACAGTGTTCATTTGCAAAATTGTAATTTATACAGCCCTGTTTCCAGAATGCCACATACAAATCTCTGACTACGGACCCACTGGTGAGCAACCAGATGCGGGACTTTGTTTTTTTCTGAATAAGTTTTAACTAAGGAAAATGCACTAGTATTGAATCGCATCCATATTGCATCATAGAGATGCAAAATATATAGATATATAGATACTATGGTTGTCATGATATAGATGCAATATGGTTGCCATCATAAAGATGCAATATGGTTGCAAACAAAATCAAGTTACCCGATTTAAGCATAATGAATAGCATCAAAATATGCACAAGGTTTCAAGACAAGTTATACTGCTTATGTTAAGCCCTTCCCCAAACGAATGACTTTATTAAATGCTCGCTGCATTTGTTAATAACCGTTCAGAAACAACTTCATTGTTATGTTTTTTTCGCCCATCAACTTGTTTGTTTTCTAAATCTAATTAAACAAAAAGAGCTATTGATTGTTTCCATAATATGACCAACAAATACTACTATGTTTGGGAATCTCTCTCTGATCGGCGTCAAAAACACAAACTTATTCTTATGTTTAAGATACTCCGTGGATTTGCTCCACAGCATTTGATTGAAAATGTACAACCATTTTTATATCAGCCTGAAAATGAGAGATATCCACTAAGGATGACAAGATATTTTAATATTCCTATGTGCAGAACTACAAGTTACTATACTAGTTTTTTTCCAAGTACCTTTAGAGAATTTAATTCTTTCGCTTTAAACTTTGACTTATCGAATGTTAATACTGTTGCACAATTTAAAACACTCCTTTTTAACATTAATACAATGGAACCTAATATAACAAATACCTTTATAAAAAAAGGTTCTCGAATTATAAATATTACTCTGTGCCAGCTCAGAAATTCCTCTAGCAATCTAAATTCTGACCTATTTCGCGATCATCTGAGAGATTCTCCAATTTGTTCTTGTGGCCTTGGTAATGAAACAGCCGAACATTATCTTTTCATATGTCCTTTATTTAATGAACAAAGATCATCACTCAGAACCAACATACATAATTCTAATATCCCCCACTCGCATTTTAACACAAAAAATCTACTGCATGGTTGTGACAATTGTGATGAAGAAAAAAATACATATTTATTGCAATGCATATCAGAATATATATCTGAAACTAAAAGATTTTTTTAGATTTTTCTACTATGATAGGTTGGGGAGATACACTAATAACAATATTCATTTATAATGTAATGTTAAATGTTAAAATATTTTGTTGATAATTGTACTATACCGGATTTGTTTGGAGATGGCTAATATAGGCTTTGCCTGTTGCCAAATCCATTTGCATATTTTTTTTTTTGCAATAAATTTGTTGAAATAACCGTTCAGAAACAACTTCATTGTTATGTTTTTTTCGCCCATCAACTTGTTTGTTTTCTAAATCTAATTAAACAAAAAGAGCTATTGATCGTTTCCATAATATGACCAACAAATACTACTATGTTTGACATTTTTTAAACTTACGTCACCATATCTTCATTCCTCAAATGATTTGTTATGATTGACCACTTGACCTAATATTCTCTGCAACGAAAGTGTCATGAAGCTCAATTTTAAATGTCATTACTAGACCAATAAAAAGTTATATCGAAGAGAAAAGGTACATAGTAACTACCAACGCAAAATGATACAGAAATAAATGTTTTTCCTTTCTGTATTTTTCAAAAGAAAAAACATCGAATAGATCAGTAAGAAATATCTTGCTAAACCTAGATACAATCACACAGACAAATGTACTTAATTAAATCACAGGTAAGTAATTATTTATATCACAAAAGGTAATATAACATTAAATTTTCCATTATTTTTATATTAAATCTAACTTTCTGATTGGTCAATAATATTTTTCATACCACTATGGAAAAGCATCCGAGAATGATGCTAAAACCCGATATTGACGTTGCGTATTAATTTGGAAACAGAATCCATAGTAAAAAATGGAATCGTACTTTAAAACGTATTTCATTTTTATTAAATATCTGAGAAATTATTATTAGCAATGGTGTTCATATTTTTCTTATTTCAAAGCGCTATGAAAAAACACTGTTTGCAAAACGTGTGAATGCTTTTTAATTGAAATTGCCTTTTACTCTCTCATCAGTGTCTAATGGTTAGTTAGTTACCCGTTTACCGCTCCGCACACTACTAGCTATATCTCGGCGACTAAAGTTTAAGTTTTGTTAAGCCGGAATAACCGAAAAAAAACGACTATCGGTGCTTACCTAGCAACTGTCGCACATGAGATTCCAACTCGAATCCCAGAGGGTTTGTGGTAATATGTGGGGACATACTCGGTCATCGCAGCCCTAAGCGACTAAAGTAAATGTTCTGTTGGCGTTATCAGTACCTATATTCTGGCATAAACTATAGAGGTCGGGAACTTGGTAATCAAAGACCAGGTTATGTAACGACTTATGGAAATAGACATTAGGGGTCCCTACACAAGAGGTCATTGCTGTCATATTAGAATTAAATCATTTAATATAAGTGACATCAGTGGCATTCCGTATACAGATGGAGCTATTATCAGGCTTAATTAGATGGAGATTCATGGATATTTGTTTGAAAGCAAAGTCACTAACGCTGTGATTTCCTGAAAAAACTAGACGACCTTCGCCTTAACGTAATGGAATTATTATCCAAGCTCGAGTTATGGTGACTAAGTGTAACGCTGACAAGGTTTGCTATACTTTATCAACTAAATGTTAATCCCTAACATCTTTTATAGAGAAGGAAAATGATTTTGAACAAAACTGAACAGTATTGTTGCAACAGTAGTTTTATTCATGTGAAAATTTTGTGACAAAAATGGAGAAAAAAAACACATAATATTTTAAATTGTTGAAACCTGAAGTTTCAAAATAATTACTCGAATAATAACAGGATCCTTTGAGATAATATATCTAATATTGTTTTAATTTCAGGAAAATAGGCAACTTATTTCGAAGAGCTGATCAAAATAGGTCGACGCGAAAATGTCGTTTGGTATAAAATACACAATAACTTGGTTATAGTTTAAGAGAGAGACTTGGAAAAAGCTGTAAGGAAAATACAACCAGTATCATAAATGTAATGTAAGTTTGCTCGGCTTTAACCGTAATACAAGATTATTTACACTGTTTTAATCGTTATAAGCGGGAGAGGAGGAGGAGGGGAGTAATGATTTAGATATTAACTGGTAAATATCTGTATTATAATGGCCTTGTTTTTAACCTAAATCAACTATAAACTAATTAATCAGCGCCATATTTGAGAAAGTTATTTTTTAACAAGTGGCGTTCTTTTGACCTTGGTAGTTCATTTCTACAAAAACAAATTAAACAAGATAGTGTCATAGCGTACATTCGCGGGAACTTTCCTGGAAATTTACAGGACGATGTGACAAACAAATAGCAAACGTGACGTCCTTTCAATAGTATGATTTAAGGATGGTTTGTAAAAGTTAGTTTATTGGCAGTAAAATATGCTGTATTATCATTATTTTTCTTGTATATGATACAATAGTTACTGAAGTAGGAAACACTATAGTAAAAAGAGGTCAGTCTTCACTTTAATAGATTTATTTTTATCGGAAGGAACAACATTTATCTTCATGATAAATATTGTAGTGATATAATTGTTTTAATTGTGGCTTATTACCACACAGTGCAAAATATTTTTGCAAATACATCAATAAAAATCATATTTTTAATGTAGCGAATATGCAATTATGATATTAACACTATTTTTCAAACTGATAGAATTGTTAAGTTGACCTCGTTTTGGAAAATGTTTATATTCCTAATTCCACATTAATTAAATTAAATTATTTGAATTAATTATCATGTATTCTTAAGCTTAAAAACGCCAAATTTTCTATTTTGATATTAGCATAAAGATATCAAAAATAGATAAATAAATATATATATATATATAAATAAATAAATAAAAGTATGTAGAATATGATTATGTTTAACGTAACAGCCAAATTTTATTTCGTCAAATTAAAATTTCTCGTTTTAAATCAAAACCATTTATAATTTACCCACGCCAAAATACCCTATTCATACGGTATATGAGTTATCATTTCAAGTTAGGTTTTATTAAATCAATGTTGGTGACGTCATTAACAAATGGCCAGTTCCGTACCAAAGTAGCGTTATCTATTACCGGTTCTCGATATTATCGTCAGATCGTCTACATAGATAACAGTGTCGGTTTCCTTTTATTTTGTGAGTAAATCATCGTTTCGTCGCCGCATCTCTGTGTTACAGATACGAAATAATATTTCATTGATAAAACTCGATAATAAACTAAAGTGCACTCTTTTTTTATAAACCAATACGCCTTTTTTCATTGTAAACTTTATTTTTAGGTCTAAGCATTGATAGACCAAATTAATATATAGTTTAATTATTTATCTGTTATATTGCTGTATAAGTTTCATTTTAACATCTAATGACATTCTCAATACCATGGGGCCATAATCCAGTTCAGTTAGCCAATGAAAATGCTCCAATGTAATAATTACTCCATCAAGTGAGTCTAATGGAAACAGAAGGACTATCTGATGTCATTATGCATATACTCTACACACGTGTAGTTTAAAATTTAAATCTCCTAACATATTTACGGAAACATAATTGTATTCTCCCTATGAATAATGAAGATGTGTCCCTTTTGTGATGAGCGTGAGAAATGACACATATTTGACATTCTTTTGACTATAGTTGGTGCTAAATATACGCATGAGTTAGTATTTGAATTATGATGATACCTCTCTTAGAGAGCAAAGCAACCTCTGTAAAATTTGATTGTGGCAAAAGGCCATTAAACAAAAGAAAGTGAGCTATCAATAAAGCAGGCCAAAACTCGCACATTTTAAAGTTTCTCATTTCTTCATTTCACACTCTGATGAAATAAAAAAAATAATGACATAAATGCTTATTATTATTTAGACTACTTGATCAATTAAATACATTTTATTGTACCATTCCATTTTAAAGGGATTATTTTCCAAATACATACGCAACGTCAATATCTCTATTATGACGTTACAATAACATCGGGTTTTCGCAGCATTCTCTGTTTGTTTTTATTGAAGTATAAAAAGAGAAGCAGTCAATCTTAAAGTCAGATTTAGAATAAAATCAAAGAACAAATATTTCTTACAAAAACCAGAAATGCAAGAGTCTGATTATCTTGAGAATGGCTCTTTATCAAATAAACTTGTATTGACATTGACTAGGACTATGTTGACTGTATATGACATACACTGCCTTCCAAAAGTTGTGCTACACATGCAATTTTACAAATATACATAATATACAGAAATTGATTAACCTGGTTAATACTGGCATCGGCATACATTGTATTATTTATCAACTTATTTTCTCTAAATCTTAAATTGCTTTTTTTGATAGTGATAAATTGTCAGCAAAATTTAACATATATAACATGATTTATGGAGGACAGTGTGTATGTTTTGCCTGTACTTGCCAAAAGCCACAGTGCCTTTATTATCAGTGACCGTTTCATGTTAGCATTGCACGATGTTTTACTACACTGTACATTTTAATTGTAATTAGTATTTCTGGTGTTACAATGTTTACCTCTATTACCTATATTTAGGCTGCACTGTTTTATTGCTGTGGTTTCACCTTGAATTTCTACTATGAAGTTCGAATATTTACATTTCTTTTAATGCGATGTCGAAAGCTTGATAAAAGAGGTTTGAAATAGTTTGAGCAAAAATTGTTAATTATGCAATAGAATCTTCTGTAAGCATATTGCATGTATATGTGTGAATTATGAACCTTTTCTCATGTTAATACCGTCTAAGTAGAAAAAGATAACGACCGAGGGCCTAGTCCGAGGTCATTTTTATATATTCAAGGGCCTTTTTAATTTTAGATATCAGATATAGCAATTGCTTAAATAAACTCGACTTCTGTTTGAATTTTGTCGCTCCGTCAAAATGCTTCTATTGCTATCTTTGGATTTGGATCTCAAACAAGGATTCTGTTTATCCCGATGACTTTAAACAAATATTTTAGTGACGTCCTGATGGCAATAAATCAATCGATTGTTGCTATAAAATATCGACGCATCAGTGTCAGTCAATCAAACATTATCATTGGGTATAAATACACTTAAAGTGATAGGGGGAATCTATAACTAGTGTGCAGATGAAATATACAGAGAATCAGCCTAGGATTTCCGTATAGCTGTCATTGGTTTGTATGGACCTAGCCAAGCGGCGTGTCAGCTACGATATGCATGAATGATTCACAATTGGAAGACAAGTGACATCCCAATTAACACTTAATAAACTTTGATCAAATCAGACTTGACATTAATTAGCACGATCTGAAACCGCAGATGTCTCCTTACAATCAAACACATGATTTAGTTATGCGGAAGGGAATTTACGATGCGGTCACACGAGTGTTAAGCGAGAATAGATTTTTTAAGTAAACACTAAGAAATTGGATTGTGTATTTGCTAACATAAGGATGTTAATTTCTGATGGATAAGTAGGTTACATCAGCTGTCATTATTGTCTTATAACAAATCAACACAAACCAATATCGTGATACACTATCAATATGAATGCCAAGTGGAACAAAGGACCCCCCGTGTTGGCTGTTTAATTCTTCCAAAAAAATCACAGAATTCAATTTAACAGCTTTAACAGCTTCCTGCTTTTACTTCTTGGTTATTTCAGGTATGCATACCAAAATAAATATTTAAGATGAAATGCGGCTGTTTTTTGTTCTTCCATTAAATAATACATGGCGTGTTGAAGAAAATAACTCATGACAGTGACAATAATAGATTTTTGAAATTCTGCAATGTAACCTTGCAAAAAGTATAACCTCCGAAATCAGAGGCACAGGGAAATGAACACTGTCCTTGAATGTGTACTTCTGTCACATTAATATTTTTTAACCTTACTTGTAAGAAGCTTTGGATTAAGCATTTACCTTATAATCCCATAACGAAAAGAATGGCGCCGCCATTTATAATGTCGCCTGTAAATTAACACATTTTATTATGTAGTCATAATCTAGCAATTAGCACTATTTTATTTTAGAGAGCACTATGGTTTATGTATTACATCTACAAATTACAAAAAAGTATAATAAAGCATGTCATGAACCAAAAGGTGCCTAGTTGACTGCTGTTGCAATATGTGCGTCATGTCGTTAGAGCCATTGTATCACGAACATTCGTGATTATCACAATGGTGGTTCATCTCATATTCTTGATGGATCCATGTAATTAGCAAATATATGTATAAAGATGCATTGTAGTAATCATTAAATGACACACAGGTTTTATGGGTACTTTATCAAATACTTTCATTATGTATCACAGATTTTATAATGATTGTTTCGGTAATCAATGACAGAGAAAATCAAAAGGGTACAAAGGGTATTTTAACAATGAGACGAAAGCTTGTCTCAGTGAAAGATCATCAAATAGAATTGAGCATAAATAGAAAGAAGTCGGGAATATGTAATCAATAAATTATTGATAAGAAAATTTACTAAATTACAGATTCTGAACAAGTTCCTCACCAACACTCTGTGATTAAAAGACGTCATCGAATCTGATCAGTATGTCTATAGTGACATAAACAGTGTACACCGTAAAAAGGAAAAAGACGTAAAATCCAACTTCAGGCATCAAACATCTTAGACCAGGAAATTTCAGATGATACAATCAGTGGTAATAATACAGTGCGCAAATGATTTTTTACTATATATTTTAAATGATTCTGCATGGTGTTTTATTTTCTAATTTTAATTTTAATTCCTGTCTGGAAATCAATTGCAAGCGGAAAATCTTCAACGTTTACAACATAAAATCTACTATTGAACATGCATATAAAATATTAAAACCCATTACCTTTCCGAAACGGCGTTTGATTTTTAAAATGTGAATTAAAAATGAATAAATAATTGGTAGAGTCGCAAAAGTTATTAGCTAAACGATGTCAATTTTCTTGGTTTTTAAGATGATTTTTTTTTGTCTCGGAATGGTAGTTAGTCCAGACTACATTGAATATAAAGACTATACATAAAACGTTTCATATCATAAATGAAAAAATTAAAACGCAATTTATATTTTGATAAAGCAGATGGAGTATTTCATCATAAATTTTTATGCCCATGAATACGTAGTAATCTGTAAAGGTAACGAGATGTCCTACACACAATGTAACAGATACAAACATTGTTCAAATTGAGGTGAATATACGTCACGGCAATCTATATAAGATAAGTAGCCGTTCAGTTATGTATATCTTACTGACGTAAGCTGCGTTCAGAAATACTGCTATTGGCAATTAATCACTTAACATTTGTGAAAAATATCTTCCAATGGCAAGTCAATGGTACAACAGTCGTTATGTGTTGGTGATAGTTAGTGTCAGTGATGACGTAACAGAGACTTTGTTGAATGAAAGTCTCAACTTCTATCAATAAATTACAAGTCATGTCAGAAAATTGATTTGGGACAGTATTTTTTTAAAAATTGGTTCAAACATGTATTAATTCAAACCTTAAAGATGCTCCACAGCTGACAAATGGTATTTTTTCATTATCAAAAATAGGAACAGACGATTTAGTATTTTTCTTCAGTTACAAAAGTTAAATACTTTACCTACGGTGGCTTGGAGCGGACATGAAATAAATAAAATTATTGCATGGGAATCCTAATTTTTCTGTACCTATATTTTCAGTGTTTCTGAATGCAAATATGAACATTACTATCTGATAAAAGCTGTAGGCCATCTTGTTTTTCAAAATTGCCGACATAAAAATGTTTATTTTTTCTAATATCTTGAAAACTAATTGCTATAGAACATTGCAATATTTTGGAAACTAATTGATATATAATCACAATGTTTGTTTATACCTATATTTTCAAGATTGCTGAATGCATATGTGAACATTAGTAATGATTGAAACTGTTATCGGCCATCTTGATTTTCTAAATGGCCGTAATAGAAATGTGTGAATTTTAATATCTTCATAATTAATTGATAAAGAATCCTAATTTTTGTTCTAATCCTATATTTCCAGGGTTACTGAATGCAATTATGAACGTTAGTAATTGGTAAAAGTTGTTGTCAGCCGTCTTATTTTTCAAAATGGCCGTCGTAGATATATACACTTTAATTCTAATACCTTAAAATTAATTGATGTAAAATCCTATGTGTATTGACATCAGTGTGTAAACCTATACATGTATATATATATGTATTGACATCAGTGTGTAAACCTATACATGTATATATTATGTATTGAACCATCAGTGTGTAAACTATACATGTATATTATTATGTATTTACATCCGTGTAAAAACCTATACATGTATATATCTATGTATTGACATCAGTGTGTAAACCTATACATGTATATATCTATGTATTGACATCAGTGTGTAAACCTATACATGTATATAGTCTATGTATAGACATCAGTGTGTGTAAACCTACACATGAATGAGTAGTCTATGTAGATGACATTCAGTGTGTAAACCTATACATGTATATATTATGTATTGACGATCAGTGTGTAAACCTATACATGTATATATTATGTATTGACATCAGTGTGTAAACCTACACATGTATATAAAATATGTCTTGACAATCAGTGGTGTAAACCTATACATGTATATATTTATGTATTGACATCAGTGTGTAAACCTATACATGTATATATTATGTATTGACATACAAGTGATGTAAACCTATACATGTAAATATTATGTATAGAGACATCAGTGTGTAAAACCATACCATGTAAATATTATATGACATCATGTGTACATATAGTATCTATGTATTGACATCAGTGTGTTAAACCTACACATGTATATATCTATGTATTGACATCAGTGTGTAAACCAATACATGTATATATACTATTGTATTGACATCAGTGTGTAAACCTATACATGTATATATTATGGTATTGGTGACATCAGTGTGTAAAACCTATTACATGTTATATATATGTATTGACATCAGTTGTGTGTGTAAAACCTATTACATGTAAATTAATATCTATGTATTGACACTCAGTGTGTAAACCTATACATGTATATATCTATGTAGATTGACATCAGTATGTGTAAACCTATACATGTATATATTATGTATTGACATCAGTGTGTAAACCTATACATTGTATATCATTATGTTATTGAACTCATAGTGTAAACCAAACATGTATAAACCTAGTTACATTGTGTATATATCTATGTATTGACATCATGTGTGTAAACCTATAACATGTATATATTATGTATTGACATCAGTGTGTAAACCTATACATGTATATATTATCTATGTATTGACATCAGTGTGTAAACCTATACGATGTATATAGTATGTAAATTGACATCAGTGTGTAAACCTATACACATGTATATATCTATGTATTGACATCAGTGTGTAAACCTATACATGTATATATTATGTATTGACATCAGTGTGTAAACCTATACATGTATATATTATGTATTGACATCAGTGTGTAAACCTATACATGTATATATCTATGTATTGACATCAGTGTGTAAACCTATACATGTATATATTATGTATTGACATCAGTGTGTAAACCTATACATGTATATATTATGTATTGACATCAGTGTGTAAAACTATACTATACATGTATCTGTGTTTAACCATTTATATATCGATGTAATACAGTGTGTAAACCTATACATGTGATATATATTATGTATTGACATCAGTGTGTAAACCTATACATGTATAATATATCTATGTATTGACATCAGTGTGTAAACCTATACATGTATATATTATGTATTGACATCAGTGTGTAAACCTATACATGTATATATCTATGTATTGACATCAGTGTGTAAACCTATACATGTATATATTATGTATTGACATCAGTGTGTAAACCTATACATGTATATATTATGTATTGACATCAGTGTGTAAACCTATACATGTATAATATCTTTGTATTGGGACATCAGTGGGTAAACCTATACATGTATATATTATGTATTGACATCAGTGTGTAAACCTATAACATGTCTATATCTATGTATTTTACATCAGTGTGTAAACCTATACTTGTATATATCTATGTATTGACATCTGTGTGTAAACCTATAACATGTATATATTATGTATTGACCAATCAGTGTGTATTAAGCCTATTACATTGTATATATCTATTATGTATTGACATCTGTGTGTAAACCTATACTATGTATACTATTATGTATTGACGATCAGTGTGTAAACCTATACATGTATAGATACTATGTTACTTGACAATCAGTGTGTAAACCTATTATACCTCATACTTGTATATATCTATGTATTGACATCAGTGTGTAAACCTATACATGTATATATCTATGAATTGACATCAGTGTGTGTAAAACCTATACATGTACTATATCTATGTATTGACATCTGTGTGTAAAACCTATACATGTATAATATTCTATGTATTGACAATCAGTGTGTAAACCTATACATGTATATATTATCTTTTGTATTGACAATCAGTGTGTAAACCTATACATGTATATATTATGTATTGACATCAGTGTGTAAACCTATACATGTATATATATCTATGTATGTGACATCAGTGTGTAAAACCTAATACATGTATATATCCTATGTATTGACACAGTGTGTAAACCTATACATGTATATATATATTATGTATTGTAAACCTACACAGGTATATATTATGTATTTGACATCAGTGTGTAAACCTATACATGTATATATTATGTATTGACATCAGTGTGTAAACCTATACATGTATTATAATCTATTGTATGTATTGACATCAGTGTGTAAACCTATACATGTATATATTATGTATTGACATCAGTGTGTAAACCTATACATGTGTATATACTTATTTGTATTGACATCAGTGTGTAAACCTATACATGTATATATCTAATGTATTGACATCAGTGTGTAAACCTATACATGTATATTTATGTATTGACATCAGTGTGTATAAACCTAGTACATGTAATATATTATGTATGTATCAAGAGTGTAAACCTATACATGTTATATATCTATGTATTGACATCAGTGTGTAAACCTATACATGTATATATCTATGTATTGACATCAGTGTATAAAACCTATACATGTATATATCTATGTATTGACATCAGTGTGTAAACCTATACATGTATATATTATGTATTGACATCAGTGTGTAAACCTATACATGTATATATTATGTATTGACATCAGTGTGTAAACCTATACATGTATATATTATGTATTGACATCAGTGTGTAAACCTATACATGTATATATTATGTATTGGGACATCAGTGTGTAAACCTATACATGTATATATTATGTATTGACATCAGTTGTGTAAACCTATACATGTATATAATATAATATGTATTGACATCAGTGTGTAAACCTATACATGTTATATATATGTATGTATTGACATCATTGTGTAAACCTATACATGTATATATGCTAATGTATTGACATCAGTGTGTAAACCTATACATGTATATATCTATGTATTGACATCAGTGTATAAAACCTATACATTGTATATATTAAGTATTGACATCAGTGTGTAAACCTATACTTTTACATGTATAATATGTATGACTCAGGGTGACATCAGTGTATAAACCAGTAGTAAACTATAACATGTATATATCTATGTATTGACATCATCAGTGTGTGTATAACCTATGACATGTATATATATTATGTATTGACATCAGTAGTGTACATGTAAACAATGTATACAATGTACCTATTACATGTTTATATATTGTTTTGTGTTAAACCTATACATGTATATAATCTATGTATTGACAATCAGTGTGTAAACCATCAGTGTATAAATCCATTATAAACCTATGTATATATCTATGTATTGACATCAGTGTGTAAACCTATACATGTATTAATATCTATGTAATTGACATCAGTGTGTGTAACCTAAACCTATACATGTATATATTATGTATTGACATCAGTGTGTAAACCTATACATGTATATATTACTTCTGTATATTGACATCAGTGTGTAAACCTATACATGTATATATTATGTATTGACATCAGTGTGTAAACCTATACATGTAAATAATAATGTATTGACATCAGTGTGTAAAACCTATACATGTATATATCTATGTATTGACATCAGTGTATAAACCCTATACATGTTATATACTATGTATTGACAATCAGTGTGTAAACCTATACATGTATATAAATTAATGTATTGACATCAGTGTGTAAACCTATACATTGTATATATTATGTATTGACATCAGTGTGTAAACCTATACATGTATATATATATGTATTGAGACATCAGTGTGTAAACCTATACATGTATATATCTTATGTATTGGACATCAGTGTGTAAACCTATACATGTATATATCTATGTATTGACATCAGTGTGTAAACCTATACATGTATAATATTATGTATTGACAACAGTGTCGTAAACCTATACATGTATATATTATGTATTGACATCAGTGTGTAACCATATACATGTATATATTATGTATTGACATCAGTGTTGTAAACCTATACATGTATATATTATGTGATATTGAGACATCAGTGTGTAAACCTATACATGTATATATCTATGTATTGACATCAGTGTGTAAACTATATACATGTATATATATTATGTATTGACATCAGTGTATAAAACCTATACATGTATATATCTATGTATTGACATCAGTGTACTAAAACCTATACATGAATACTATATATCTATTGTATTGACATCAGTGTGTAAACCTATACATGTATATAATCTATGTATTGGACATCAGTGTGTAAACCCGTATACATGTATATATCTATGTATTGACATCAGTGTGTAAACCTATACATGTATATATCTATGTATTGGAACCATCAGTGTAATCATATTATGTATATACATCAGTGTGTATACCATGTATATATTATGTGATTGACATCAGTGTGTAAACCTGTATACACATGTATATATCTATGTATTGACATCAGTGTGTAAACCTATACATGTATATAATTATGTAATGTGACATCCAGTCTAGTGTGTAAACCTATACATGTATATATTTATGTATTGACATCAGTGTTGTAAAACCTATACATGTATATATCTATGTATTGACATCAGTGTGTAAACCTATACATGTATATATCTATGTATTGACATCAGTGTGTAAACCTATACATGTATATATCTATGTATTGACATCATGTGTAACCTTATCCATGTATATATTAATGTATTGACATCAGTGTGTAAACCTATACATTGTATATATTATGTATTGACATCAGTGTGTGTAAACCTATACATTGTATCATATTATTATGTTGACATCAGTGTGTAAACCTAATACATGTATATATCTAATGTATTGACATCAGTGTGTAAACCTACACATGTATATATTATGTATTGACATCAGTGTGTAAACCTACATTACATGTATATATCTAATGTATTGACATCAGTGTGTAAACCTATACATGTATATATTATGTATTGACATCAGTGTGTAAACCTATACATGTTATAATATTATGTATTTGACATCAGTGTATAAACCTATACATAATGTATATATCTATGTATTGACATCAGTGTGTAAAAACTATACATGTATATATCTTATGTATTTGACATCAGTGTGTTAAACCTATACATGTATATATTATGTATTGACATCAGTGTGTAAACCCTATACATGTATATATTATGTATTGACATCAGTGAAATAAGTGTGTAACATGTATATATCAATGTATATACATCAGTGTGTAAATTATACATTTCATGATGTATTTGACATCAGTGTGAGTAAAACTATACATGTATATATCTATGTATTGACATCAGTGTGTAAATAAACCTATACATGTATATCTCGATGTATTGACATCAGTGTGTAAACCTAATACATGTATATATCTATGTATTGACATCAGTGTGTAAACCCTATACAATGTATATATTATGTATTGACATCAGTGTGTAAACCTATACATGTAATATATTATGTATTGACATCAGTGTGTCGTAAAACCTTATACATGTATATATTATATGTAATTGATAGACATCAAGTGTGTATTGACACAGTACATATAATACCTATACATGTATATATAACTAATGTGATTGACATCAGTGTGTAAACCTATACATTATATAACTATGTATAAATGTAAACCTTATGTACATCATGGGTTGTTTCAGTGTGTAAACCTATACATGTATATATATTGGACATCATGTATTGACATCATGTAGGTAAACCATAGTATACATGTATATATCTATGTATTGAGACATCAGTGTGTAAACCTATACATGTATATATTATGTATTGACATCAGTGTGTAAAACATATACATGTATATATCTATGTATTGACAGTCAGTGTGTAAACCTATACATGTATATCTTATGTGTAATTGACAACAGTGTGTAAACCTATACATGTATATATTATGTATTGACATCAGTGTGTATAACCCCTACCCATGTATATATCTATGTATTGACATCAGTGTGTAAACCTATACATGTATATATTATGTAATTGACATCAGTGTGTATAAACCTAATACATGTATATATACTATGTATTGACATCAGTGTGTAAACCTACACATGCTATGATATCTATGTATTGACATCAGTGTGTAAACCTATACACATCAGTGTATAAATTGACATCAGTGTGTAAACTCCTATAAATGTATATGTATGTATTGTATCAGCATCAGTGTGTAAAACCTATACATGTATAATATAATGTATAGTATTAGGACATCAGTGTGTAAAACCTATACATGTATATATTATGTATTGACATCAGTGTGGTAAACCTATACATGTATATATCTATGTATTGTGACATCAGTGTTGTAAAAACCTATACATGTATATATTATGTATTGACATCAGTGTGTTAAACCTATACATGTATATATTATGTATTGACATCAGTGTGTAAACCCTATACTTGTGTATATTATGTATTTGATATCAGTGTAAACCTATACATGTATATATTATGTATTTGACATCAGTAGTGTAAACCTATACATGTATATATCTATGTATTGACACATCAGTGTGTAAAACCCTATACATGTATATATTATGTATTGACATCAGTGTGTAAACCTATACACAGTATATATTATTGTATTGACATCAGTGTGTAAACCTATACATGTATATATCTATGTATTGACATCAGTGTTAAACCTATACATGTATATATTCTATGTATTGACATCAGTGTGTAAACTATATACATGTATATATTATGAATTGACATCAGTGTGTGAAACCTATACATGTATAATATTAATGTATTGACATCAGTGTGTAAAACCTACACATGTATATATATTATTTATGTATTGACATCAGTGTGTAAACCTATTAAACATGTATATATATTATGTATTTGACATCAGTGTAGTAAACCTATACATGTATATATCTATGTATTGACATCAGTGTGTAAACCTATACATGTATATATCTATGTATTGACATCAGTGTATAAACCTATACATGTATATATTATGTATTGACATCAGTGTGTAAACCTATACATGTATAGACTATCTATGTATTGACATCAGTGTGTAAACCTATAACATGTATACAATATTATGTATTGACATCAGTGTGTAAAACCTATACATGTATATATTATGTATTGACATCACATGTGTAAACCTGTATTGACACATGTATATATTATGTATTATGTACATCATCAGTGTGTAAACCTATACATGTATATATCTATGTAATTGACATCAGTGTGTATAAACCTATACATGTATATATCTATGTATTGACATCAGTGTATAAACCTATACATGTATATATTACATGTATTGACATCAGTGGATAGTTGACATCAGAGTGTGTAAACCTATATCTGTGTATATATTATGTATTGACATCAGTGTGTAAACCTATACATGTATATATTATGTATTGAAATCAGTGTGTAAACCTATACATGTATATAGTTATGTATTGACATCAGTGTGTAAACCTACACATGTATATATTATGTATTGACATCAGTGTGTAAACCTATACATGTATATATCTTATGTTATTGGACATCAGTGTGAAAACCTATTACATGTATATATCTATGTATTGACATCAGTGTGAAAACCTATAACATGTAAATATCATGTATTGACATCAGTGTGTAAACCTATGTACAGTGTGTAAACCTATATGTATATTATGTATTGACATCAGTGTGTAAACCTACCCACATGTATATATCAATGTATTGACGACATCAGTGTGTTAAACGTATACACTTGTATATATATTATGTATTGACCATCAGTGTGTAAACCTATACATGTTATATACGTTTATGTATTGACATCAGTGGGTAAAACCTATACATGTAATATCTAGGTATTGACATCATTGTGTAAACCTATACTTTGTATATTTCTATGGTATTGACATCAGTGTGTAAAACCTATACATGTATACTATATATGTGATTGACGATCGAGTGTGTAAACCTATACATGTAATATATTATGTATTGACATCAGTGTGAGTAAAACCTATACATGAATATATATATGTATTGACATCAGTGTGTTAAACCTATACATGTGTATAAATCTATGTATGGACATCAGTGTGTAAACCTATACATGTATATATCTATGTATTGACATCAGTGTGTGAAACCTATACATGTATATATCTATGTATTGACATCAGTGTGTTAAACCTATACATGTATATATCTATGTATTGACATCAGTGTGTAAACCTATACATGTATATATCTATGTATTGACATCAGTGTGTAAACCTATACATGTATATATTATGTATTGACATCAGTGTGTAAACCTATACATGTATATATTATGTATTGACATCAGTGTGTAAACCTATACATGTATATATTATGTATTGACATCAGTGTGTAAAGACCATACACATGTTATATATCTATGTATTTGACATACAGTGTGTAAACCTATACATTGTATATATCCTATGTATTGACATCCAGTGTTGTAAACCTATACATGTATATATCTATGTATTGACATCAGTGTGTAAACCTATACATGTATATTATCTATGTATTGACATCAGTGTGTAAACCTATACATGAATAAATATCTATGAATTATACATCAGTGTGTATAAACCTATACATGTATATTATCTATGAATATGGACATCAGTGTGTAAACCTATACATGTATATATATGTATTGACATCAGTGTGTAAACCTATACATGTATATATTATGGTATTGACATCAGTGTGTAAACCTATACATCGTATATATCTAATGTATTGACATCAGTTGTGTATAAACCTATACATGTATAGTATTATGTATTGACATCAGTGTGTAAACCTATACATGTATAATATTATGAAATTGACATCAGTGTGTAAACCTATTACATTGTGATATATACATGTATTGACCATCATGTGTACCCTAAAACCTATACATGTAATAATATTATGTATTGACATCAGTGTGTGAAAACCTATACATGTATATATCTATGTATTGACCATCAGTGTGTAAACCATATACATGTATATATTATGTATTGCCATACATCAGTGTGTAAACCTATACATGTATATATCCTATGTATGACATCAGTTGTGTAAACCTAATACATGTATATAATCTATGTATTGACATCAGTGTGGTAAACCTATACATTGTATATATTATGTATTGACATCAGTGTGTAAACCTATACATTATATATCTATGTAATTGACATCAGAGTGTGGTAAACCTATACATGTATATCTATGTTATGTATTGATATCAGTGTGTAAACCTATATCACATGTAATACCATCTATGTAATCTGACTCATCAGTGTGTAAACCTATACATGTACATGTCTATATGATGTGTGTAAATTGACATCAGTGTGTGTACCTATACATGTAATACACATGTACTATATGATGTTTTAGTGTGTAAACCTATACATTGTATATATATCTATGTATTGACATCAGTGTGTAAAACCTATACATGCATGTATATATATGTATTGTTTACGATTGACATCAGTGTGTAAACCTATATGTATATATCTATGTATTGTACATCAGTGTTTAAACCTATACATGCTATACCAGTGTAAAGTTATAATGAGTTTTAATTCCCATCATGTAATCTATACATGCATGTACTTTGTATGAATCCATGATGTATATATTTATGTCATACAGAGCCATAAATTGCCATGTATATATATATGTCCTTTCCATTATTGCAATGTGTGCTATGAGGATTAAACATAAATGTTTATTAAATAGCTTATAATGTTATTCATTTCTATTATTAATTTTATTTTTTCAGAAATGAATCATTGTAAAAGTACATGTATATGTTGTTTGAAGTTGCATCAAGTGTAGTAAAGTGTATATTAATATTGAGACACTGTGACTATGACTAATAACTATGAAGATAGTATATCTTAGAGGGTATCAGGTATATAAATGTTTGTACATGTATATTATTATCCCATTCATAAATGTATTACACCAAGTTATTCATGTTGTTCACTCTCTAAATGAAAACTATATTAGAATAGGGTTCCATATAACTAATGAATTTTACATGAAATATCTGTAAAACCTAAGAATTTTAGTAGGTTACCTACTGTATATTTGGACTGTATTGCAGTCTAACTCTTCTTCAGCACATTTGACTGAAGTCAGAAGACCATGGTACAGTTAAATATACCATTACTAGTAATGTGTTATGGAAAATTTGAATTATAATTTCGTATTGTTGGAACTTTTTAACATCAGGCAAAGTCATGAAATAATAGTAATGAAAATGATTAGTCAATTGAAAAACTGGAATTTGGGGATTTAATGACTATAATAGTGTATACATTTCCCTTCCAAACTTGCTGAGAAATAATGGTAACAGATAATAATTCTTAATTTGAATCAGATCTACAGTATATCTGTAGACAATGGTGCGTTAATGACTGGTAATGATTGTTCTCTTTAGGAAGAAGCCTATACATATGAAAGTTCTAAAGAGCTTTTAGAAAAAGATGTTGTACAATTACACGCACCGAGATGGCAGTCTATGAGAAGGGTAAGATTTTACTATAAAGCTTTATTGAAAATAAAATAAAACAATTACATACAGAGATGGCAGTCTACGAGAAGGGTAAGATTTTACTAAACATGCTATTTTTGGGGGAAAAAAATCTGTAAACCAGCTTTCCTTCGTGTGCAATATATTTTTGCGAATTTCATGATCAAGGTAAATTTTTGTGAAAGTTTTTATCCGCGAATTGAATTCTTCCACAATTCTTTGCACTATTAAATTGAAAGGTATTTCCATTCAATTTTAAATCTTTGAAGTTTGATTTCTGTGAAAATGCTATGAAAATGCACTATGGAAATAACTGAATTTGTTAGCTATGAAAGATATTTGGTTTACAATAGTAAGACTGCTTCAGAAGCAATCTAACAACAAGATCATGTGATATTGACATATTCTAATTCTAAAACTAATCAACTTCAACTGTCTACACTGTCACAAACTGTAAAAATCCATCTGTACATTGACGACTGTAATACATGGGTAATAAATAATTGTGTATTTCCCTACAGGATGTTTTGGGATGCACCACAGAAATGGACTTTTTTCTCTGGCCTCGCAGTGACATAGACAAAATAGAGTGTATGCTCTTCTCCAAGTGGAAGGGAGACGAGAGTCCATTCAAACCGATACAGGTATTAAATACTCCAGGTGTTGATGTCTATAAATAGAAGGCAAAATCATGTTACCATGGGAGCAAAATTTTTGTTCATGCGTAAAAGAGTGACAACAATGTTTTGAGAAAACTACTTTTTAAAGTAAAATCATCATTGCTTAAATTGCCATTATAATTTAATAAGTTATTAAAATGAGATAACTGTTAGGGCCCTTTAGCAAAAAAGCAGGTGTGTTTTATACAAATAAGGTAGCCCTATAATCATTTTCATCCTTTGGTTAAAGTTGATGAGAAAAGTTATCATTATGAATAAAATTAAAGCAATTCTTTTGAAATACATTTTTACAATCTATGATTATCACCTATGCTTTTACCATCTCAAATACAAAGGTCACTGTTACTAAGAATAGATTGTTTCACAAATTTTTCGGTTTCAGGACAATAACTTGAGAAAACTTCAACGGATTTTGATCAGATTTCACTCTATCGTAGCATATGAGAAAATACAGCTTGGGATTGAATTTGGGGTCAAAAGGTCAAATACAAAGGTCACTGTTGCTAAACCTAGTTTGTTTCACAAATTTTCATTTCCAGACAATAACTTGAGAACACATAAACAGAATTTGTTCAAATTTCATAGCATTACTAAGCAATAACATTTGCCATAGATTAGAAAATGTAATTGATGGCAGGGGACGTGTGTTGCTTGCAACACTTACATGTAAGCACAGGTGTTCGTTTCTAATATAAGTATAAGTATAATACTGGGTCAAGGTCTATAACTCGGCCGGCCATATAACACTACCCAATTTCAGAAAAAGTATGATTATTATCCAACCGTATAGGATATAATAATAGAAATACTCTCAATCGACAGCCAGATAATTTATCTTTAATTTGGTATATGATACAATATATATCATGCCGTATAAATGTCACTAGGTATCCAGAAACATCGGAAAACAGCCAGATTTCAACTGGTCGGACACTGTGGTGTCCTCCGATAAACACGCTAGGGCTCTAATGGGTAGTTCAAAAACCACTGCATGTCAACACTTCAGCTTCATAGGAATTAAAGTTTGGTAAAAAACAAACTTACCGGTATGTTAGTGTTTATCTATGTACCATCCATTTGCGCAATACAGCCTTTTGAAATTTCCGATTGAAAAAATGTGTGTCTCTAGCCGTCATGTTGATATGTGTAGTGTAGTACATTTGTTTTCTCGGCGTTGATTGGTCAATTAATTTTCGAGAGCCAATCAACGCCGACAAAACAAATCTACTGCACACATACTTACATGGCGGCTAGAGACATAATTTTTTTCAATCGGAAATTTCAAAGGGCTACGTTAGGCAAATGGATGGTATTTATCCAGGGATTTACTAACCGGTAAGTTTGTTTTCTACCAAACTTTCATTCTTATGACGCTGAAGTGTTGACATGCAGTGGTTTTTGAGCTACCCATTAGAGCCCTGGCGTGTTCATCGGAGGACACCACAGTGTCCGACCAGTTGAAATCTGGCTGTTTTCCGATGTTTTTGGATACCTAGTGACATTTATACGGCATGATATATATTGTATCGTATACCAAAATAAAGATAAATTATCTGGCTGTCGATTGAGAGTATTCCTATTATTATATCCTATACGGTTGGTTAATAATCATACTTTTTCTGAAATTGGGTAGTGTTATATGGCCGGCCGAGTTATAGACCTTGACCCAGTATTATACTTATACTTATATTAGAAACGAACACCTGTGCTTACAGTAAGTGTTGCAAGCAACACACGTCCCCTGCCATCAATTACATTTTCTAATGTATGGCAAATGTTATTGCTTAGTAATGCTATGAAGTTTGAACAAATTCTGTTGATGTGTTCTCAAGTTATTGTCTGGCAATGAAAATTTGTGAAACAAACTAGGTTTAGCAACAGTGACCTTTGTATTTGACCTTTTGACCCCAAATTCAATCCCAAGCTGTATTTTCTCATATGCTACGATAGAGTGAAATCTGATCAAAATCCGTTGAAGTTTTCTCAAGTTATTACCTGAAACCGAAAAATTTGTGAAACAATCTATTTTTAGTAACAGTGACCTTTGTATTTGAGATGGTAAAAGCATAGGTGATAATCACAGATTGTAAAAATGTATTTCAAAAGCATTGCTTTAATTTTATTCATAATGATAACTTTTCTCATCAACTTCAACCAAAGGATGAAAATGATTATAGGGCTACCTTATTTGTATAGAACACACCTGCTTTTTTGCCAAAGGGCCCTAACAGTTATCTCATTTTAATAACTTATTAAATTATAATGGCAATTTAAGCAATGATGATTTTACTTTAAAAAGTAGTTTTCTCAAAACATTGTTGTCACTCTTTTACGCATGAACAAAAATTGCTCCCATGGTAACATGATTTTGCCTTCTATTTATAGACATCAACACCTGGAGTATTTAATACCTGTATCGGTTTGAATGGACTCTCGTCTCCCTTCCACTTGGAGAAGAGCATACACTCTATTTTGTCTATGTCGCTGCGAGGCCAAAGAAAAAAGTCCATTTCTGTGGTGCATCCCAAAACATCCTGTAGGGAAATACACAATTATTATTACCCATGTATTACAGTCGTCAATGTACAGATGGATTTTTACAGTTTGTGACAGTGTAGACAGTTGAAGTTGATTAGTTTTAGAATTAGAATATGTCAATATCACATGATCTTGTTGTGAGATTGCTTCTGAAGCAGCCTTACTATTGTAAACCAAATATCTTTCATAGCTAACAAATTCAGTTATTTCCATAGTGCATTTCATAGCATTTTCACAGAAATCAAACTTCAAAGATTTAAAATTGAATGGAAATACCTTTCAATTTAATAGTGCAAGAATTGTGGAAGAATTCAATTCGCAGATAAAAACTTTCACAAAAATTTACCTTGATCATGAAATTTGCAAAAATATATTGCACACAAAGGAAAGCTGGTTTACAGATTTTTTTCCCCCAAAAATAGCATGTTTAGTAAAATCTTACCCTTCTCATAGACTGCCATCTCGGTGTATGTAATTGTTTTATTTTATTTCAATAACGCTTGTATAGTAAAATCTTACCCTTCTCATAGACTGCCATCTCGGTGCGTGTAATTGTACAACATCTTTTTCTAAAAGCTCTTTAGAACTTTCATATGTATAGGCTTCTTCCTAAAGAGAACAATCATTACCAGTCATTAACGCACCATTGTCTACAGATATACTGTAGATCTGATTCAAATTAAGAATTATTATCTGTTACCATTATTTCTCAGCAAGTTTGGAAGGGAAATGTATACACTATTATAGTCATTAAATCCCCAAATTCCAGTTTTTCAATTGACCAATCATTTTCATAACTATTATTTCATGACTTTGCCTGATGTTAAAAAGTTCCAACAATACGAAATTATAATTCAAATTTTCCATAACACATTACTAGTAATGGTATATTTAACTGTACCATGGTCTTCTGACTTCAGTCAAATGTGCTGAAGAAGAGTTAGACTGCAATACAGTCCAAATATACAGTAGGTAACCTACTGTTACTGGTAATGTAAAATTCTTAGTTATATGTAACATTTGAATTCTAATACAGTTTCATAGAGAGTGAACAACATCTCTTGGTGTAATATTGGAATGGGATTAATACAACAAACATTTATATACCTTTACCCCTCTAAGAATACTATCTTCATAGTTATTAGTCATAACTGGTACCACTTCAGCAACTTCAAACAAGGCACAATTCTTCTTCTGAAAAAATAAAATGAATAATCAGAAAATGAATAACATTATTAGCTTTTAATAAACATTTATGTTTTCCTCAATAGCACACAATAATGGAAAGGACTATACATGGCTATTTATGGCTCTGTAGACATTGCATCTGGGATTCTATACAAGTACATGCATGTATTAGATTGAAAGGGAATTAAAACTCTTTAACAACTTTCATGTGAGATTGACTATGTACAATGGATGACCTAAGAGAATTTTCAACTAACATAGACTGACTTTAAAGTGAACATAATAGCTGAAAGCAGAGCTCTTTCTAGGATCAAAAATCAAAATTCAAGTCAAATTTTAGTGTATACGTATTCGTAATTCCCCACACAAAAAAAAATATGAATTCCCCCCTCCCAACCTACATTTTTTTAGGAAAGTTCCCTCCCAACCTACATTTTTTTAGGAAAGTTAAGTTCAAACCTGGCCTATATACAGTCAATACCTGGCAACTGCCTCATGTGTGTTTCCCTGGTAAAAACATAGGTAAAGGGGTAATTGGTAATATATTGTATGTATGTTGGGACATCTTTACTACTAGTCACATAACAGGGAATGGAGGAGAGGGAAAGCGCTGGAACAGTGGGGCTTAACAAATAGTTCAGCTATTTCTATCCCTTTATCCTTCAACATTTTGAGAACCACCCGTCTTAACTACAGCTACATGCAACTATGTAATCCTCCATTTTCATTCTCGAGGCTTCAATATGAACTTTTAGTGGTGGTTACCAACTCATTTGGATACATGTTTGTATATCATAATGTATATGTATACAGATACAGTGTTATAATAGAAATATGCATGTTTGTTTCAATAAAATCACCTTTTCCTTGAAATGGAAAGCAATGTACATCTTGAAATCAAAGTGGTCTGCCAAAGATTCCCTCTTCTTTCTCAATTGATGCCTCAAACGGCTAACAGCAAGATTTTTCCTGTTGTGTGGATCACCCATGATCAATCTAACTTAGTAAGTATTGTATTCAAATTCACATTTTTGTTGTGATAATATAAATAACCAAATGTTGATCCAGTATAAAAGTTTTTTGTGGCAGTTTGTCACTTTCTAAAAATGTTTTCAATCTTTTAGCTTTGCTTGTTCTGTTTATAGCGGAACAGTAAACTACGAACTATCGACAAAATCTCCTCAGACTAAAAGCAAGTCATACGAAATACTTGCCGCCTTTACCATCACTACATACGTGCAACATACAGTTGTAGTTTTACAATTTCATTTTCGCGATAGTTTTCATAATTATCATATTAGAAAGTGGCTGGTTATCGTTATCATCGAAAATCTACATGGTTTTGGTACGGCATATCATCTAAGGGAGCCTTCAGGGGCTATTATAGGAGTCATAGCTATACAAGGAAGTATACGAATTATAATCGACAAGTGGCAGTTTCAGCTGGTCATCACAGCAGGATCCATGTCGGGCGTTCCAATTGGCATTGCGATTTGTTATGTATACACTGAAGATATGGAAGCAAATAGCTTTGTGTGTCCATTATGAGTCAATAACATATTTAGTGAAGCCATCTCGTATCTTCTTTTTCGCAGCACTGCAATGTAAGCACCAGAAACAGGCAGCAGCTTCCAGATGCATCTGTTGCAGGAAAATGGCGAATGCGGTCATATACTTTTCTTATCTCAAAACACACGAGAGTTCAGATAATGTGTGACACGTCGGGTAAACTGAAAGTAAATAAACACAGACGAACAAATCAGTACATTTTAACTTGTATCGATTACTTATTTGGAAAAATCAGTTATCAAAACGTCAAAATTCACACAAATTTAATCGTACAATTTAGAACTAATACACTCCGGGAAAATGGGGAAATGAAATTAAGGGGAGTAACTCTATCTTTATTTATGAACTGAAATACTTTTGATTAAGCTCGGAAGGATGGTGGTAAGCATTCATTGTAGTTCATGTTTTATGAAGACAGTGTAGGCTAAACCAAAAGCGTTGTCATTCATTAACAATTGAACTCAATCTTTGTACATAACGAAGCGATACGCTATCGACATGTTTACTGCAAGTTTAACAAGGATAGGGACATGTGCTTGTACATTTTTGCATCAGTAGAGTGAACTCGATCATAAAAACATATTATGTAATTGCTGTATTAAGAGTTAAAGTCAAAATATGACATTGTTTTCAAATTAATAAAAAATCAGATTCAGCTTTATATCAAATACTGTTATTAAATTCGCACACAATGATTATATATACAGAGTTATTGCCCCTTAATCAAAATTGTTTTTTTTTGGATGCAGTGATATGTATTTGAATAGGTGTCATTATTGTCTTATCAATACATGCCTTGAGACTGTGATTGGAATTATACCATTTAAAATCCCATAATATATAAATAATTTTATGTACACTAAGTAATTACATGTAAGTAAATTGTCACTGAAGATCTAATTGCTTTTTTTTTTGTGAAATAAAAACATGGTAATGTGCAGTTGCATATTTTACACATATCTATTTCATTGCAGTACAAATAAAATATTTAAGGTCTATAATAATATTCTTAATCCTGACAGAAAATTGGTCTTGAGTTAAAGGCAGATTTGGAGTTGGTTACCAATTTGCGACCAGACGGAGAAGATTTTAGATGGTATATCAAAGTAAGTAGCTTATCAGCCAATGATGATTGGTAACAAGCAATTAATATAATCATGTAAATACAGTACCATAAAGTAACAAATCTGTGTGTATGTTATAAATTACCACCAGCCAGCAATTAATATTGTCAATTGTAAGGTTGACAATATAAATGTACATGTGCTTGTAAAATATTACAACATACTATATCAAGAGCAATAAAATCGCTACAAGTCTGCAAGATGTATAAACATTGTATTGTTTGATTTTCAAGACATATTTCAGCAAATTTTGCTCCACCGCTGACAAATTGTATTTTTTCACTATCAAAAACAGGAGCAGACAATTTAGTATTTTTCTTCAGTTTCAAAAGTTACTTTCTTTACGCCATTACCACCATTGAAAAGTTTGAGCTTCTTATTCTACTTTTAAATAATTAATATTGCATCCCGAAAAAAATCCGTGGCACTATATCTTATATGGAATGAAGTCATGATTGCGCATGCACCAAAGGCGAAATAAATTATTTGATGTTATTTTTTGTGTTAATTAGGCATATATATACACGATTAAACACCAATTATTGTTCAAATGATGAATATCATTTATGCTCTGTCGGCAATGGAGCATCTTTAAAAAGAAGGAGTATGATATAATTCATACTGTTTATCACTGAGCCTGGTTTGGTTTGTTTTTTTACAGGTGAAATGTTTCAATTGTGGTGAATGTACAACTGAATATCAGTATCTTTCATTAGCAGTAAGTATTATTATTGTGACTGTGTTCCTCTCAACACACAAACATGTGACATCACCTAACCATACTAATGGCAGTAGAATTTACTTTAAAACTCCTAATTCACCCTCCCTTGATATGGTGCCTCAATAATTCAGGTAATTGTTTTGTGCCATCAATTTATCCCTTCATATACACAGGATGTTTGTCTGGATGTTTTCACCATTCTCAATCAATACTTTCAGGAATACATTTTATATATTAATCAACATATGCAAATTAAAGTTGTTTTTTCCTTATAGGAAAGCTCACCTTTAAAAGGTGGGAGAGGTTCAGCAAGTCTGGTAATGAAGTGTAAATTGTGTGGCAGAGAAAACTCGATAGGTAAATACATGAAAATTAAACTCAACGACCTTCCTCTAGTACTTTCGCCATTTCATGATGGCTCTTCAGGAAAATACATGTATATATATCTATACAGATACAAGGTGCTGCGTTGAAGAAAACATTAATTAGAAATAGACTTTGCATATGTGATTAAATAACAAAGTAACATATTCAGAAATTTCTAAATCACTGGCATAATAAAACAAAACAAAAATCTCCTAATAAAGCTTTCTTATGAATCACAACATATGCATAAATATAAGTGACTTTTAGTCTGTATGAGAATAAATGCTATATATCAACAATTACTTGAAATGAGAATTTTTGTGATCTTTATTTGTTTTGTTTCAGACATAATAGCAGATTCTATAAAACCTTATGACATAGACCACAGTGGAAAGTTCAAAACTATAGTTGTGTTTGATTGTCGAGGCATGGAACCTGTGGACTTCTCTCCTAGAGTAAGCCCAACCGCCATAGATATATACATGTATAGGTTTACACACTGATGTCAATACATAATATATACATGTATAGGTTTACACACTGATGTCAATACATAGATATATACATGTATAGGTTTACACACTGATGTCAATACATAATATATACATGTATAGGTTTACACACTGATGTCAATACATAGATATATACATGTATAGGTTTACACACTGATGTCAATACATAATATATACATGTATAGGTTTACACACTGATGTCAATACATAATATATACATGTATAGGTTTACACACTGATGTCAATACATAATATATACATGTATAGGTTTACACACTGATGTCAATACATAATATATACATGTATAGGTTTACACACTGATGTCAATACATAATATATACATGTATAGGTTTACACACTGATGTCAATACATAATATATACATGTATAGGTTTACACACTGATGTCAATACATAGATATATACATGTATAGGTTTACACACTGATGTCAATACATAGATATATACATGTATAGGTTTACACACTGATGTCAATACATAGATATATACATGTATAGGTTTACACACTGATGTCAATACATAATATATACATGTATAGGTTTACACACTGATGTCAATACATAATATATACATGTATAGGTTTACACACTGATGTCAATACATAATATATACATGTATAGGTTTACACACTGATGTCAATACATAGATATATACATGTATAGGTTTACACACTGATGTCAATACATAATATATACATGTATAGGTTTACACACTGATGTCAATACATAATATATACATGTATAGGTTTACACACTGATGTCAATACATAATATATACATGTATAGGTTTACACACTGATGTCAATACATAATATACATGTATAGGTTTACACACTGATGTCAATACATAATATATACATGTATAGGTTTACACACTGATGTCAATACATAATATATACATGTATAGGTTTTACACACTGATGTCAATACATAATATATACATGTATAGGTTTACACACTGATGTCAATACATAATATATACATGTATAGGTTTACACACTGATGTCAATACATAATATATACATGTATAGGTTTACACACTGATGTCAATACATAATATATACATGTATAGGTTTACACACTGATGTCAATACATAGATATATACATGTATAGGTTTACACACTGATGTCAATACATAATATATACATGTATAGGTTTACACACTGATGTCAATACATAGATATATACATGTATAGGTTTACACATGATGTCAATACATAATATATACATGTATAGGTTTACACACTGATGTCAATACATAGATATATACATGTATAGGTTTACACACTGATGTCAATACATAGATATATACATGTATAGGTTTACACACTGATGTCAATACATAGATATATACATGTATAGGTTTACACACTGATGTCAATACATAGATATATACATGTATAGGTTTACACACTGATGTCAATACATAGATATATACATGTATAGGTTTACACACTGATGTCAATACATAATATATACATGTATAGGTTTACACACTGATGTCAATACATAGATATATACATGTATAGGTTTACACACTGATGTCAATACATAATATATACATGTATAGGTTTACACACTGATGTCAATACATAGATATATACATGTATAGGTTTACACACTGATGTCAATACATAATATATACATGTATAGGTTTACACACTGATGTCAATACATAATATATACATGTATAGGTTTACACACTGATGTCAATACATAATATATACATGTATAGGTTTACACACTATGTCAATGAATAATATATACATGTATAGGTTTACACACTGATGTCAATACATAATATATACATGTATAGGTTTACACACTGATGTCAATACATAATATATACATGTATAGGTTTACACACTGATGTCAATACATAATATATACATGTATAGTTTACACACTGTGTCAATACACACTGATGTAATATTATACATGTATAGGTTTACACACTGATGTCAATACATAGATATATACATGTATAGGTTTACACACTGATGTCAATACATAATATATACATGTATAGGTTTACACACTGATGTCAATACATAATATATACATGTATAGGTTTACACACTGATGTCAATACATAGATATATACATGTATAGGTTTACACACTGATGTCAATACATAGATATATACATGTATAGGTTTACACACTGATGTCAATACATAATATATACATGTATAGGTTTACACACTGATGTCAATACATAATATATACATGTATAGGTTTACACACTGATGTCAATACATAATATATACATGTATAGGTTTACACACTGATGTCAATACATAATATATACATGTATAGGTTTACACACTGATGTCAATACATAATATATACATGTATAGGTTTACACACTGATGTCAATACATAATATATACATGTATAGGTTTACACACTGATGTCAATACATAATATATACATGTATAGGTTTACACACTGATGTCAATACATAATATATACATGTATAGGTTTACACACTGATGTCAATACATAGATATATACATGTATAGGTTTACACACTGATGTCAATACATAGATATATACATGTATAGGTTTACACACTGATGTCAATACATAATATATACATGTATAGGTTTACACACTGATGTCAATACATAATATATACATGTATAGGTTTACACACTGATGTCAATACATAATATATACATGTATAGGTTTACACACTGATGTCAATACATAGATATATACATGTGTATAGGTTTACACACTGATGTCAATACATAATATATACATGTATAGGTTTACACACTGATGTCAATACATAGATATATACATGTATAGGTTTACACACTGATGTCAATACATAGATATATACATGTATAGGTTTACACACTGATGTCAATACATAATATATACATGTATAGGTTTACACACTGATGTCAATACATAGATATATACATGTATAGGTTTACACACTGATGTCAATACATGATATATACATGTATAGGTTTACACACTGATGTCAATACATAGATATATACATGTATAGGTTTACACACTGATGTCAATACATAATATATACATGTAAAGGTTTACACACTGATGTCAATACATAATATATACATGTATAGGTTTACACACTGATGTCAATACATAAATATATACATGTATAGGTTTACACACTGATGTCAATACATAATATATACATGTATAGGTTTACACACTGATGTCAATACATAATATATACATGTATAGGTTTACACACTGATGTCAATACATAATATATACATGTATAGGTTTACACACTGATGTCAATACATAATATATACATGTATAGGTTTACACACTGATGTCAATACATAATATATACATGTATAGGTTTACACACTGATGTCAATACATAATATATACATGTATAGGTTTACACACTGATGTCAATACATAGATATATACATGTATAGGTTTACACACTGATGTCAATACATAATATATACATGTATAGGTTTACACACTGATGTCAATACATAATATATACATGTATAGGTTTACACACTGATGTCAATACATAATATATACATGTATAGGTTTACACACTGATGTCAATACATAGATATATACATGTATAGGTTTACACACTGATGTCAATACATAGATATATACATGTATAGGTTTACACACTGATGTCAATACATAATATATACATGTATAGGTTTACACACTGATGTCAATACATAATATATACATGTATAGGTTTACACACTGATGTCAATACATAATATATACATGTATAGGTTTACACACTGATGTCAATACATAGATATATACATGTATAGGTTTACACACTGATGTCAATACATAATATATACATGTATAGGTTTACACACTGATGTCAATACATATTACATGTATAGGTTTACACACTGATGTCAATACATAGATATTACATGTATAGGTTTACACACTGATGTCAATACATATAGATATACATGTATAGGTTTACACACTGATGTCAATACATAATATATACATGTATAGGTTTACACACTGATGTCAATACATAATATATACATGTATAGGTTTACACACTGATGTCAATACATAATATATACAATGTATAGGGTTTACACACTGATGTCAATACAATAATATATACATGTATAGGTTTACACACTGATGTCAATACATAATATATACATGTATAGGTTTACACACTGATGTCAATACATAATATATATACATGTATAGGTTTACACACTGATGTCAATACATAGATATATACATGTATAGGTTTATACACACTGATGTCAATACATAGATATATACATGTATAGGTTTACACACTGATGTCAATACATAATATATACATGTATAGGTTTACACACTGATGTCAATACATAGATATATACATGTATAGGTTTACACACTGATGTCAATACATAGATATATACATGTATAGGTTTACACACTGATGTCAATACATAATATATACATGTATAGGTTTATACACACTGATGTCAATACATAAATATATACATGTATAGGTTTACACACTGATGTCAATACATAATATATACATGTATAGGTTTACACACTGATGTCAATACATAATATATACATGTATAGGTTTACACACTGATGTCAATACATAATATATACATGTATAGGTTTACACACTGATGTCAATACATAGATATATACATGTATAGGTTTACACACTGATGTCAATACATAATATATACATGTATAGGGTTTACACACTGATGTCCAATACATAATATATACATGTATAGGTTTACACACTGATGTCAATACATAGATATATACATGTATAGGTTTACACACTGATGTCAATACATAATTTATACATGTATAGGTTTACACACTGATGTCAATACATAGATATATACATGTATAGGTTTACACACTGATGTCAATACATAGATATATACATGTATAGGTTTACACACTGATGTCAATACATAGATATATACATGTATAGGTTTACACACTGATGTCATTACATAGATATATACATGTATAGGTTTACACACTGATGTCAATACATAATATATACAATGTATAGGTTTACCACACTGATTCTCAATTCATATATATACATAGTTTATACTCTAGATGTGTCATACTTAGATATCTACATGTATTGGTTTTACACCCCTGATGTAAGGAGGTATTATGGTCTATACATTATAATCTGATTATGGTCTTATACACTGATTGTCTATACATGCTATAGCCATATGTACATGTTAGGTCTTATACACTATGTCTAATCATAGATATATTTCATGAGGAGGTTTTACATTACAATATTACACTGATGTCTTTCTGAGGTAGAGGAGGCTTATTGCCATATGAATACAGTACAATCTCATTATGTCTTTTTGAGGTAGAGGAGGCTTATTGCCCATTCTTATTAGTCTTTTGAAGACATTACAATACTCATTATGTCTTTTCTGAGGTGAGGAGGCTTATTGCCTATATGAACTACAGTACAATCTCATTTATGTCTTTCTGATGGTGAGGAGGCTTTTTGCATATGAGATACAGTACAAATCTCATATATGTCTTTTGAGGTGAGGAGGCTTATTGCCATATGATTGGTACAGTACAATCTCATTATGTCTTTCTGAGGTGAGGAAGAGGCTTAATGGCCATAGGAATACAGTACAATCTCATTATGTCCTTCTGAGGTTGAATACAGTTCAAATTCATTATGTCTTTTTGAGGAGGCTTATTGCCATATGGATACAGTACAATCTCATTATGTAGTCTTTCTGAGGTGAGGAGGCTTATTGCCATATGGAAATACATTCATTATGTCTTTGAGTTTTCTGAGGTAAGGAGGCTTATTGCCATATGAATACAGTACAATCTCATTATGTCAGTTTTTAGGTAAGGAGGCCTATGGAATACATTACAATCTCATTATGTCTTTCTATTGTAAGGAGGCTTATTGCCATATGAATACAGTACAATCTCATTATGTCTTTCTGAGGTAAGGAGGCATATTGCCATATGAATACAGTACAATCTCATTATGTCTTTCTGATTGTAAGGAGGCTTATTGCCATATGGATACAGTACAATCTTATTATGTCTTTCTGAGGTGAGGAGGCTTATTGCCATATGGATACAGTACAATCTTATTATGTCTTTCTGAGGTGAGGAGGCTTATTGCCATCATATGGATACAGTACAATCTTATTATGTCTTTCTGAGGTGAGGAGGCTTATTGCCATATGGATACAGTACAATCTCATTATGTCTTTCTGAGGTAAGGAGGCATATTGCCATATGAATACAGTACAATCTCATTATGTCTTTCTATTGTAAGGAGGCTTATTGCCATATGGATACAGTACAATCTTATTATGTCTTTCTGAGGTGAGGAGGCTTATTGCCATATGGATACAGTACAATCTTATTATGTCTTTCTGAGGTGAGGAGGCTTATTGCTATATGAATACATTACAATCTTATTTTGTCTTTTTGAGGTAAGGAGACTTATTGCCATATGAATACAGTACAATCTCATTATGTCTTTCTGAGGTGAGGAGGCTTATTGCCATATGAATACAGTACAATCTCATTATGTCTTTCTGAGGTGAGGAGGCTTATTGCCATATGAATACAGTACAATCTCATTATGTCTTTCTGAGGTAAGGAGGCTTATTGCCATATGAATACAGTACAATCTCATTATGTCTTTCTGAGGTAAGGAGGCTTATTGCCATATGAATACAGTACAATCTCATTATGTCTTTCTGAGGTAAGGAGGCATATTGTCATATGAATACAGTACAATCTCATTATGTCTTTCTGAGGTAAGGAGGCATATTGCCATATGAATACAGTACAATCTCATGTTCAACACTCACCAGTTATTAAAATTGATCATTTGGATGATACAACTTTGTTACTGGTGTATCCATACTGTGTTTGTTAATGCTAAAATACACAGAAACTGAAATTTGTTTCAGTAAGAGGACTGACTTAGGAAATCTCAGTTTAAGAGCCAAGGTGTAGGTTAACTTCTTCCCAAAATGTGTATTTGTTTTATTTGAGAAATTATGAAAGATGGTGGTCTGGTCTGTTATGGTCTGTTGTATTTCACCACAAAAAAAGAACCCTCCCTCATTATCATAAAGGTACACCTGTATGGTTAGACAAATGAATGCAGGTAATTGCTTTGTGAGACTTGTAGTTACTAGGATTGTTAGCTCACCTGGTCCAAAGGACCGAGGTGAGCTTATGGGATACTCCGGCGTCCGGCGTCCGTCAACAATCGACGTCCGATACTCCGGCGTCCGGCGTCCGTCAACAATCGACTTCTTCTTCATAACCGCTGGTCGGATTTCAACAAAATTTGACTGGTAGCATCCTTATGGGCTACTAACTGAAAATTGTACAAATGATGGGGCTGACCCCCGGGGGCCTGATTGGCGGGGCCAAAAGGGGTCAATTTGGCTATTTCCATATAAACAACTTCTTCTCTGAAACCAAGTATGGGATAGCACCCATAATGCAATGGTAGCATCCTTATAGGGTTGGGATTTAAAATTGTACAAATGATGGGGCTGACCCCCCGGGGGCCTGAGGGGCGGGGTCAAATGGAGTCAATTTGGCTATTTCCATATAAACGACTTCTTCTCTGAAACTAAGCATGAGATAGCACTCATAATGCAATTGTAGTATCGTTATAGGGTGGGGATTCAAAATTGTACAAATGATGGGGCTGACCCCCGGGGGGCCTGAGGGGCGGGGTCAAAAGGGGTCAATTTGGCTATTTCAATATAAACGACTTCTTCTCTGAAACCAAGCATGGTATAGCACCCATAATGCAATGGTAGCATCCTTATAGGGTGGGGATTCAAAATTGTGCAAATGATAGGGCTGACCCCCCCGGGGGCCTGAGGGGCGGGGTCAAAAGGGGTTAATTTGGCTATTTTCATATAAATGACTTCTTCTCTGCAACTAAGCATGGTATAGCACCCATTATGCAATGGTAGCATCCTTACGGGGTGTGGATTCCAAATTGAGCAAATGATGGGGCTTACCCCCTGGGGGCCCTGAGGGGCGGGGTCAAAAGGGGTCATTTTGGCTATTTCCATATAAACGACTTCTTCTCTGAAACTAAGCATGGTATAGCACCCATAATGCAATGGTAGCATCCTTATAGTGTGGGGATTCAAAATTGTGCAAATGATAGGGCTGACCCCCCGGGGGCCTGAGGGGCGGGGTCAAAAGGGGTCATTTTGGCTATTTCCATATAAATGACTTCTTCTCTGCAACTAAGCATGGTATAGCACCCATAATGCAATGGTAGCATTCTTGTAGGCTGGGGATTCCAAATTGAGCAAATGATAGGGCCTGAGGGGCGGGGTCAAAAGTGGTCAATTTCCATATAAATGACTTTTTCTCTGCAACTTAACATGGGATTGCGCTCATAATGCAATGGTTACATCCTTATAGGGTTTGGATTCAAAATTTTGCAAATGATAGGGCTGACCCCCCGGGGGCCTGAAGGGTGGGGTCAAAAGGGGTCAATTTGGCTATTTCCATATAAACGACTTCTTCTCTGCAACTAAGAATGGAAGAGCACTTATAATGCAATGGTAGCATCCTAATAGGGTTGGGATTTGAAATTGTACAAATGATAGGGCTGACCCCTGGGGCCTTAAACGGCAATAGATGCGAGGTCAAAAAGGTCAATTAGGCTACTATTTTCATATAAATTACTTTGTCTCTGAACCTATGTATTGGATAGCATATTTGTATGGTATCAATAGCATCATTGTATGGTTGTGATTCAAAATTAAACTTTGGGAGTCAATTTTGCTTATTTTTCTAATTGTCAGAGTCTTGTGATAATTACTAACAAAAAACCAGGTGAGTGTTACAGGCCCTCTGGGCCTCTTGTTAGTGAGTGTAGTTACTAAGATTGTTAGTGAGTGTTCTAGTCACCAGTCTGATAACATGACCCTGACTACTCATGCTCATGGAATGACTATTAAACCAACCTTTAGTACAGTTTTATTCCATCTTTTTCAGGACTGGGCTGACTATGATGAAAAGCAAAAAGAGGCTGTAGGAGTGTATAATATTGAACACAGGTTTAAAAAGGTTTAGTGGGAAAAGGATCTTAATTAAGGATAAGATAAAGAGTGGCTTCAGTGATTCCTGAATGTTTTTGTGAATGGAAGAAATCTATTGCCTGAATGCATAGGAACAATAATCTTTTTACAATCCAAATTTGAAGCATCATTGATCAGAATTAAGATACAGAGAAATGACATCTTGAAACTCTGAAGTTAATATTAAATGAGTATTCTTGCATTGTAACTGAACTGTTCACAACTAAATAGTGTTTTCTCATCAAATGATAAGACAGCCAGAGCTGTCATTTAGGTCACTGTGTATCATAAGCACAGTTTGTGTACACAGTTTACTTCAAGTTGTCTTTGGGAGCACCAAAATTTGAAAACTACACCAGGATTATTGTTTAAAACAGTGTGTTTGTTGCTTATTATAACCCACACTATAAACAATGTTAAATGTGTTTGTTGGTCATGTTAATCCTTTCTGCGATGGCTTTTTATAACAGAGAGTTTAGATTGAACAACACCAATATTAATGTACTAGCTTTGAAACTTTGTATTGAAGCTAAGAATGGCTAATTTATTATTTATTAATGCGATAGTGCTTTGACTTTACATACATGTATGGAGGCATTTCTCCCAAATTATATGATGTATATGTATCAGTTAATGCAATAAGACAATTTATCAGTTAATCTTTGATCTACATCCTGATCTGTCAGAGTTACTTCCCTTCTTCTCACTCTGTCAGTCGTTTTACCATATCAGGACAGTGAAACATACTAAAACAAGGGCAATGCTGAATTGCACATAACGTTATTTCCTATTTGAAATAATGATTCACTTCAGAAGACTGAACCATAAAAAATTACCTTATTTTGAACAGTGTAATAATGTGATATATTGTTCTTTTTCACGATTTTTTAAAAACATGTTGGCGATCATATTATGTCTTCTTGGTTTAGGAGAATAAAAAAAGTAGCCAATACCTTCTGTGAATGTTCATATTATTTTTCAAATGATAAATTAACAAAAAGTTTCTCCCACTAATTTCACTTTACTCTGAGTATTATCATTTGACATTTCTCTATGGGTTATATAATTACTGACCTACGATTGACCTGTGGTTGACCTGTCATTAACCTGTGACTGACCTATCTTGGATTGACCTGTGATCAATCTTTAGTTGATCATGACTTACATTAACCTTTGACATACTTTGGTGGACCAGTGATTGGTCGACATGTATCACCTGTGTTTGACCTTTGGTGGACCTATCAGTAACCTGTGACTGACCTTTGATTTGCCTGGGATTGACCTTTGGTGGACCTGTGGTTGACCAGTGCATGTGATTAACTTATCAGTTAATTATGAATGACTTTTGATTGACCTGTGATTGACTTTCTGTAATGTACTAGTTATTGTCAGTGGATGCCAACTTGATTCGGCATGACCTCAATTGGTTTATATTGTGATTACATAGTGATTCCATATTGGGATATACATCTAAATCTATGGTGTATTGTTACAACATTATTGAATGATAATCCTCCAATGTAATCAAAATTACAGACGGGGGGGGGGGGGGGGGAGTGTGTGTGTGTAAAAAGCTAGTTCAAGCGTACATCCTGCAAAAGCGCGCTCCCTTAAGCCTTTAGGAGTAAAAATCAACCTTAATATCATTTAAAGAAAAAGTGGCAGCAAATACTCATTGTTACGTTAAAATGGTGAGGTAATGTACATTTGTATATTATAGAACTTTCAGCGTGCTGGCAGTTTATTCCTGAGAAAGGCGTCCTCTAAACGGTCTTTTTGACTTGTCTTTACAGAAGATATGTCACAGTGTATGAACGGAAGTGTATAGTATAATCATTAGTTGCTTTTTGTATCGTCACTTGTGAGTATCGAAGCGGGATGAATGAAAAAGGCATGCAGAACAGGTCGGTAAAACACGAAATATCGGCATTTATTCGTAACTACAAATATGTTTAACATTATAGACGTCTTCATAACATGTATATATAAACAAATTCATGAACATGATTTTGAAAACAATACATCGACTATACAAGTGTCCTCGCAAACAACTATACATCGCCAGTTTAAAACAATGCAAGTGGCTATACAATTTCAACTGATCATCCTACAACTTCAAAATACGATTAAGTAAAAGATGTTGTGTCCATAAAGATGTAAGTTATGTGTTTTATATTGTTGGATTCATTTATAGACCTGTGATAGTGCTAGAAATAATGAAAGACAGACATAATACCTTAAAATAGTGCAAAATATTAGGCGGGTGTCTCAATTCTTCGATGATGAACAGCAGATCAACTCACAAAAAGTGTCTCAAATGTTAATGCTGGTTAACCCTCAACTTTTCATTAGTTACTGGTTGTTCAAATTCTATCCATAACGCCGTTTATAACCGAAGATTACAACAAAAACATATAGAATGAATAAAATTGGCAAAAATTATCCATGATCGATTGTTTCATTTGTCTTAGCAAGTGACCGAGTACCGCTATACAGACTCGCAACTACGAAATTTAATAAAATACTATACACTTCCGTTCATACACTGTGATAGTGGAGCCGTCAACATTAGTCATTACCTCACCGGCGGTATGTTTCAGTGTGATAGCACTATAACAAGGAAACTGTTGGCGTTATCGTTAACGTGTACGATAGTTACCAACAATACAGTCATATCAACACCTTAATGACATGCTCTAATTCACATTTACACACGGTGTGGCATGTCTTTCATTACCAAAGTTATACCGTGTACAATCAGCATTTCTTGATAAATATATAGTTGTAAATATCTAGTGTTTACCGGGTACTTTTTTCCCTTTTAAACGAAGTACCAGGGCGGATAAAAAACAAGCCGAGTTCTCCTTTATTCCTGGAGCATAGCGATACTGTGAGCGGATTTCTATCTACTCGTGTTGATTCCATTTCACAGCCACTCATTTTCGGTCGATTTCTTATCGCCATTGAAACACACGTATAAAAGCGTACACGCAAATAAGTTGGTCATATTAAATACATAGTTACTAGTAACATCGGATAAAAAAATATTCATTTATATAGTTGGTCAATCATATAGATAAGTAATTCCGGTATCCGTTTTTATATTTCTTACGTGACACGACATCTGATCTAGCTGGATTCTTAACTTATCTTGAAATAAATAGAAACTTTTCTTAAATCAGATATCTTATTATATCTCATAGATCTTTATTATTGTCTATTGTTTGGTTGTATCATATCTGATAATTATATGGGACAGATGTGTATATATATGTTTAATGACCAATTTATAATAAGACGAGAACAAGGTGAAAATTCTGCCGGGTTAGCTGGCTTATCTCTCGACAATTCCAACAATTCCTTTCAAGCGATTAAAACGGTATGCATGCACATATATAAAAATACATTTACCTTATTGAAATAATTAACAGATTTTGACCTTGAAGTCCGAATTATTCACCCTATTCAATGTACCGGGTCATATCAAAGACTGTAATCCTCTTTGTCACGGTGTGATGGATATCGCTATGTTTGTCTCGTCCTATGTCACACGCATTGTTTCAATATCCATGTGTGTTTTAGTCTGAATGGTATATATAAACATCATAGTCTGGAATGTATTGAACAACAAATGATGACTCCCACATATTTTTATCAGGGGACTAGATTTTGTTTGTATAGTGCCGCGGTATAAGACTATAAGACTCTTTCATATGTGGATATGAAGGATAGGGATATTCTACTCGAGGGTCACAAAATGTAGTAAAACCCGAGGCTTGCCGAGGGTTTTGCAATATTTTGTGATCCCGAGGGTAGAATATCCCTATCCTTCATATCCACTTATTAAAGAGTATTTTTCTTTCATACCTCGACGTTTTATTGCAATTTTACAACTATTATATCCCGCCATTTTGAAATAAATTCGAAGAAATCCACGGCTGAAAGTCAATTTTTCATACAAAAATTACGTGATATTTTAAACAAAAATTCCGTTGTTTGCATCTTTTATAGTAAAACCAGTTAAATTTGTGAAAAAAATGTTAAAATTTTACCGAGGAAATAGAAATTTTGTTGACGTCGTGACGTCACGAGGCTTTATTGCATGGGTAGCCATGCAATACTGTCTCAGGCGGCATGAGTGTATTGCCCTAGACCAGCCAGTATTACACCCGTAGGTATGAAAGAAAATACATTCTGACGGGAAAACCCCCAGAATCCAAGTAACGTAATGGATAAGCTCTGACGATTAGGTAAGATTGTTTTGCCTATTACGTTTATACTCACACTTATATATATATATATATATATATTTGTGTGTGTGTGCAAATTTTCTTTGTTCACGTAAATTAACATTATAAATATTGATCTCGTTAGGGTATAATTAAACCCCTCATTTATAACCCCCTTATCTTGTACAATGTCTTATTAACAAAGACACACACACACATAACATGCATACTAATACATATGAAACAATACTGTATTTGATAGTAATGACAAACGTTACCATGGCAACTGAAACAGAAAAACGCGGGAATATTTTTGCGACATTTGCTAGGTAACCATGGCAACTATAAATATGATATTTTCTGTTGTAATGTTACACATTAATGAGTTTTGAGATACTCGGATATTACTCCTTCAAATTTGACCAAAATAGTTCAAAAACAAAACAAAAATCTGAAAGGAATGAACCAAGCAAACATATATGGAATTACCTCCCATGAAACCATTTATACTGTTTACATTTATTGACCGCACATACACACATACATACATGTGTGTAATGTATATTGTATGATACTAAAATATGTGTTATACTGTTGAGTCAAAACCTGCTTACCTATGTACCAAGCACACTTGCATTTTGATATCTGATGAACGTAAGCAAGGTTTCGTTATGGGAAAAAAATCCGAGTAATTTGTTTTTTTAATGAAATAAAAAAAAAAATAAAAAAAAAAACAGAATCGGCACGGTAAACAAGCAAGACGTCACGTAAAAACAACTTGTTCTCACCTGTCAATGCCCGAATCAAAAAAACATTGGAATGAATTCTTGTGAAAAAGAAATAATAAAAGTAATGATAGTCGTGGATATATCCAGTATATTTATCTTACTGGTGGCAACAAACTACACACCTATTTGATAATTAAGAGAGCTATTCAAGTGATTGCAGTTTTACTGTAACTAATGATAAGATACCCTTTTATTTTTAACTTATGTTTCAGAGTAGAAGATGTAGAATTGTACACACAAACACCATGAATATGAGCAATAACAATTGCAGAATGGTGTATTTTGGAAAAGGAGAATAAAAATCATCCATTGGGTAAGTCCCGTTTTCATCAGGTGTCATTTTGAAGCGAAGTTCTAGGAACAGATATAACTAAATAAGCAAATCAACGAAGACGACATGATTAAAGATAAAAAATCGACCTTCCTCGCGGGTTCATCTTAGTGTATTTATTGTCTCTTGGCCCAAACCATACTCTTTCCCAACATATATTTGATCACATGTTATATTATTTGCCTACGGAAAGAAGACCCTGCTCTTACATATGCGGATGTTAAGGAAGAGAATGTTCTCCTCGGGGACAAAATTTAATGAAATTAACCGAGATTTACTGAGTGTTTAAATACAAACTGTTAAATTCATATCCACACACGAAAGAATAACTTTCTGTCATACCTAGATGTTATCATTAAAATCACCAAAACCTACAGACGATATACTGCGACTTTGAAAGCTATCCACTGTTAAAAAAACAATCCATGACAGGTAACGACAAAAGAAGGTTACGCAGTTTTTAACACACGATTCTTTATCTTAAAACCAGTCTGCTATTTGAAAATGACGCATTATTGCATTGGCAGCCTCTATCTTACAGCTTCAGACGAGTGTAAATTGCACGAGATAACCAGCACGTCACCATTTAGTATGAGAGAAAAATTGACATTGTGTATTTACATGTTTGGAGTAAAGAGTATCTACTTCATCTCTATTATACTGGAGATGGTAGTAATCAGAATAAGGATTGAGCATAGCCTATCGGCATTCATATGAAAGTAGGGCATTCTTTATTTATAATCTCCCACACGCTTTTACAGGTCAGAAAACAAAATGGAGAAATACTACTTTATGATTTTGCAGAAATTCGTCCTCCAGGAACGTAAAATATTTGGTTCTCAAGAAATTTGTTTTCAAGAAAATCTGCACTATACCACTTCTATTTTCAAAAGGAATACCACTAATATCAAGTGCTGAGTTCCTTAAGTTCGCGTATTTACGATAAAGAATGCACTAAAGAAATGTGATAATTGCATCCATACAGGACTCAAGAATGCCTAAAAACGGTAGGAGGAGAAAAGTGGGCCCTACCAGTACGGGCTTCGATGGAGTGATGGCTATACGGCACCAAAGTAGGGGCCTTCAACATCACAACAGGTAAGGGAATGTAATTTCTTAACCGATGGTTTAGCGTTGTCCCACTACCCTCCCCCAAACCTTTACTTTAACCACCGGTAACGTTTTTGAGCAAACATTTGTTCGCATCAAAATAGTTTGTGTGTTTGTTTTGTTTGTTTAAGTTTAACGGCTCATCGACATCTATGGTCATCTAAGTGCTACACTTAAATGTAAAAAAAAAACCCAAAAAAAACAACAACAACAACAACGACGAAAAACCGGAAAAAAACAGTGATATAACTTTTAAACGTAAAAGGTGAAGTAGGTTTGAAGTATTTAACTTTGTGATTTTTTAAAATAAAAATATTGCATATTCTTTAAGGGACGTGTCTGATTTATTGTGTTATACTTTACAGCATCACCAGTGATCTCTTAGCTGACTTTACGGAACAACCACACTGTGATGTGAGCAAGTACTGTGGCAAACGCTGGGAAGGTTATCGTACGTATTCAGGGCTCAAACATTCCAGATATTATATTTGTTCATTTCTTTGGAATCAGCTTTAATTATGTGAACTAGTTTGATAATCTAACCTATAAGTATTAAGAACTACAGCCGAAATACTTGCTATGTATGCTTGGGGTGACTGTGGTACAGTAGTTACGTTTTCTTTCTTTAAAAAGTATTGCATAGTTATGAGCGGGAGCATTGTTATTTATAGAATACGGACATGTTTAAAACCAGTGGCTGAGCGTCGTTTCTAGTAATACTTTTTTTCCATTTCTTGAGTACTACGTCTTTGTAGTACATTCCTTTTTTTATTCTGATGCTTTTGTCCTTTATCACCGGCACTTTCTTGCGACTCCTTCACCAAAGAAGATTGCATCTCAAAGAACGTTTTGCAATTATTGGGCGTTTGCTGTGTTTAGAGGCAATCACGTAACTTAAAATTCGTCATAGGAGTTAAGTAGCCTTCCGTAAAAACTATAATGCTTTCTTATGAAGATATTTCAAGTTAAGGGATTCCTTAAAGTTAAGGAACGTACTTCTGGACCCAGATCTTATTGCTAACCTTTCTCAAAATAATGAACCCATGTTTAAGCAATGTATTATGTTTATACTCGTACATGTGAAATGTCAACATTAACCATGCTGGTATATATACACAGGTCAGGATACCCAGTCCAAATTTTACGAGGACTCTGACTCCATTTCTAGTTGCTGTCTTCCGAACAGGAACAAGGGGTGAGAAGTTACATATTCTTCATTATAAATTAACCAAAGCTGCCAACCCGTAGAGATTGTTCTGTTCGTAAAGTAAAATACACATAGAATGTTATGTAATTCTTTTCATGATAATTTTAATCATTCCTTTAAAATTATTTAAGTATAATTTTTAGGGACGAAACAATTAATGTTATTTACTTTTCTTTTCAATTAGAAAATGATCCCACAAAAATAATTTGTACTTTATCCTAAAATGTCTTAAGATGTGACTGTCATTGAATTGCTTCGCCTTCATCACTGTGTATTTGACTATTGCTCACAGAAACCAACAGAATTCGACAGAAGACCTTATAGATGAATTCAGATATGAAGACGGGTACTCGTCCGATCTACATAAATTATTTATGCAATCAGACCAAACTAAAAGCCCCGACCAATGTGCAAGGATAGACCTACAATTAGCGGATACACTGATTCATTCTGGCACGAACGTCAATGTCGCCGATATACAAGGCGAAACCGTTCTACACAAGGTACTATATAGTTATGCTATGTTTGTTACGCTATGTGTTTTACTATTATTTTCGAGACCTCCACTCCTTTATTTACTTATCTGAACTGGATAAGAATATAAAGACACTACGTCGAGGAACGTCAAGTTGAAATGTTTTAAGCACTTTCTTAATTGCATCATCGGTTGCCATTTTGAAACTTTTTAGGTCACCTGAGACGAAGTCTCAAGTGACCTATTCTAATCGCCTTTCGTCCGTCGTCATGCGTCGTCCGTCGTATGTCCGTAAACAATTTACATTTTCGACTTCTTCTCCAAAACTGCTGAAGCAATTTCAATGAAATTTTGCACAAACCTCCAAGGCATAAGGCCAATCAAAATTGTGAATTATATGGTCCCCACCCCCCAGGGAGCTATGGGAGGGGCCAAAAGGGGTAAAATTGACTAAAATTTCAAAAATCTTCTTCTCCACTCACATATGTGATGGAATTAAATACTCTTCATAGATAGAAAGGTCCTAAGGTCCTTTACAAAAATTGTGAATAATATGACCCTGGGGTCTCAGGTTTCCCCCTGGGGAGGGGGTTAAGTTTACTATAGTTTATATAGGGAAAACACATTTTTGAGTATTATTTGATCATTTGTAATAGGAAATGAGTCAAATATTGTCAGAATTATCAGTACGAGATGGCCATTGAATCCTATTAACCAATTTTCCATGACTGACCCCCGGGGGCCTTAGGGGCGGGGTCAAAATTGGTCAAATAGGCTATAACTTCAAAAATCTTCTTCTGAAATTTTGGAAATGGTAGAATCACATACTCTTCATAGATGGAAAGGTCTTGAGGTCCTTTACAAAAATTGTGAATTATATGACCCAGGGGTCTCACGTTTCCCCCTGAGGAGGGGGTCAAGTTTACTATAGTTTATATAGGGAAAACACATTTATGAGCATTTTTTGCTCAATTTTCATAGAAAATTAGTCAAACTTGTTTGGAATTATTAGTCTGAGATAAAATTTTAATATCATATCTATATTGGTCCTGGTCAACTCCCTCGGGGCAGAGGGGCGGGGCCAAAAGGGGCAAATAGGCTCAAACTTTAAAAATCTTCTTCTTAAGTACTGGAAATGGTAGAATCAAATACTTTTCATAGATGGACAGGTCTTAAGGTGTTTATGAAAATTGTGAATTATATGACCCTTGGGTCTCAGGTTTCCCCCTGGAGAGGGGGTCAAGATTACTATAGTTTATATAGGGAAAACACATTTTTGAGCATTATTTAGTCATTATAATAGGAAATTAGTCAATTGTAGTCAGAATTATCCTATGTGATGGTCATTGAATCTTATTAACCAATTTTCCATGACTGACCCCCGGGGGCCTTAGGGGCGGGGTCAAAATTGGTCAAATAGGCTATAACTTCAAAAATCTTCTTCTGAAATTTTGGAAATGGTAGAATCACATACTCTTCATAGATGGAAAGGTCTTGAGGTCCTTTACAAAAAATTGTGAATTATATGACCCAGGGGTCTCACGTTTCCCCCTGAGGAGGGGGTCAAGTTTACTATAGTTTATATAGGGAAAACACATTTATGAGCATTTTTTGCTCAATTTTCATAGAAAATTAGTCAAACTTGTTTGGAATTATTAGTCTGAGATAAAATTTTAATATCATATCTATATTGGTCCTGGTCAACTCCCTCGGGGCAGAGGGGCGGGGCCAAAAGGGGCAAATAGGCTCAAACTTTAAAAATCTTCTTCTTAAGTACTGGAAATGGTAGAATCAAATACTTTTCATAGATGGACAGGTCTTAAGGTGTTTATGAAAATTGTGAATTATATGACCCTTGGGTCTCAGGTTTTCCCCTGGAGAGGGGGTCAAGATTACTATAGTTTATATAGGGAAAACACATTTTTGAGCATTATTTAGTCATTATAATAGGAAATTAGTCAATTGTAGTCAGAATTATTCCTATGTGATGGTCATTGAATCTTATTAACAAATTTTCCATGACTGATCCCCAGGGGCCTTGGGGGCGGAGCCAAAACAGGTCAAATAGGCTAAAACTTAAAAAATCTTCTTCTGAAATTCTGGAACTGGTAGAATCAAATACTCTACATTTATGGAAAGGTCTTAAAACCCTTTACAAAAAATGTGAATTATATGACCCTGGGGTCTCATGTTTCCCCCCGGGGAAGGGGTCAGGTTTACTTTAATTTATATAGGAAAAACACATTTATGAACATTATTTGCCTATTTTTCATAGGAAATTAATCAAACTGGGTTAGAATTGTAGCCTGAAATAGCATTTTAACATCATATCCATATTGGTCATGGCCGACCCCCAGGGGCCAGAGGGGCGGAGCCAAAAGGGGTCAAAATGGTAATTTCAAAAATCATCTTTTTGAATTCACAGATTTGATGAAACCAGATACTCTTGATAGATTGGAAGGTCTTAAGGCCCTTTACAAAAAATTGTGAATTTCATGGCCCTGGAATCTCAGATTTTCCCCTGGGGAGGGGGTCAAATTTACACTAGTTTGTATAGGAAAAACACATTTAGGAACATTATTTGCTTAGTTTTCATAGGAAATTAGTCAATCTGGGTTAGAACTATTAGCCTGAGATAGCATTTTAACATCATATCCATATTGGTCCTGGCCGACCTCCAGGGGCCAGAGGGGTGGGGCCAAAAGGGGTCAAAATGGATAACATTTCAAAAATCTTTCTTCTGAATTCACAGATTTGATGGAACCAAATAATCTTCATATATTAAAAAGTAAAATTTATTAAATCACTGACTGACTTCAAGGGCCTGATGGGCCAATATATAGTGTTTATATGCATGTCTTTGTTTCATTCTATATCTGAACTCAGGTGACAGTTAAGGCCCATGGGCCTCTTGTTTTTTTAATTTGTTTTTAATTTTTGCTCCTCCACTTTCTGGAAATCAAGTCCAGAGTCATAAAATTAATGTAATGGATAATTTTCCTGAACATTTGTTATCGGATGTATAATTACCTTTTAGGCTGCGAGGAAATGGCACAAGGATGTGGCGTTATTTCTGATAAACCATGGCGCCGATGTTAATGCTGCGGATGTGAATGGCTGTGTTCCACTACACGTGGCTGCTGCCAACGACTACACGGACATGGTGCATCTTCTCATCAAACATGGCGGTGATTCGTTTTACCTTACTATATTGATACAACACTTTCTATTTATATACCAATCAAAATAATTCGAATTAAGCATTAAAGGGCCTTCTTGGGGGATTTATGGTCCTATAATTCTTCCAGGGCTGCAGACAAATTGAATAACGCGCTATAAGCCCATCTGTAATGTACACTGTAATCGTAATTAGCAAATCAAATTCCTCGCTCTCCCCGTCAGTGGAGCCTCTTCTTGTGACGTCATAAGTACCCCCGACGTCATTTGCGAGAAAAAAAAGTCCATGGAAATAAACATAAAATCATCAGTACACTTCTAACATTTTAATCAATATGATCCATCTTTAGGATGTTCAACATTTTAAAATCTTAACTACATATATTGTTGCGAATAACATAGAAAAAAAATGGGGTTTTATTCCAGTAGCAGGCATGTACGCACAAAACGCGCATTGAGTCATTACGTCATGACGTCGTTCGGAACGACGTCACAATATATGTTTTACACATCAATACCCCAACGGAAGTTATAGCAGAATTGTGATCTCATAAATTCTCTTTTTGGTTGGTAAGGTTATATAGTGCCAGTCCCGAGCACATGGAAATATTGCAAATTAATTTGACATAGCATTGATCTGTTGACAACCTAATAAATTACAAAATGCAAGAGTAAAACACGTTTATAACGAGCATACTTACAACGAATTCATGATTATAACGTTCCAAGTTTCATCCTCCCTCATTATTCCTATACGATATCTGCATTTTGTATATAACGAACTATGTTTATAACAAAGAGATTTTGATGGCTCCACACAGGTTCATTATAACCGTGTTTTAGATATGTATTATGGCATGGACCTAAGACTAACCAAGATTATATTTCTGGTTTCTCGTAACGTCAACAAATGGTTGATCAGAGAATATTATCTACATCAAATAAACATGGTATTCCTACTTGTAGGACTTATTTTTAAGACTTTGATCTGCTTAACAACGAAATTGCTATTTACATTACAGCAAACATAGAGGCTAGAACACTGGGGGACAAACAAACACCACTTTTCTTCGCTGCCAGATATAATTGTTGTTGTGACGTCATAGATTGTTTAATCAATCATGGGTGTAATATGACGAATATTGGATTATAAAGACGATATTTAATCAGGACGATACCAACAGCTAGCGGCCGAACAAGGTGTAAATAGGACGATACCCAATACAGCTAGCGGCCGGATGTATAGATGTACCAATAAAGGACGATACCCAATACAGCTAGCGGCCGAACAAGGTATGTATAGATGTACCATATACAGGACGATACCCAATACAGCTAGCGGCCGAACAAGGTATGTATAGATGTACCATATACAGGACGATACCCAATACAGCTAGCGGCCGAACAAGGTATGTATAGATGTACCATATACAGGACGATACCAATACAGCTAGCGGCCGAACAAGGTATGTATAGATGTACCATATACAGACGAACCAATACAGCTAGCGGCCGAACAAGGTATGTATAGATGTACCATATACAGGACGATACCCAATACAGCTAGCGGCCGAACAAGGTATGTATAGATGTACCATATACAGGACGATACCAATACAGCTAGCGGCCGACAACAGGTATTATAGATGTACCATATACAGGACGATACCCAATACAGCTAGCGGCCGAACAAGGTATGTATAGATGTACCATATACAGGACGATACCCAATACAGCTAGCGGCCGAACAAGGTATGTATAGATGTACATCCCAATACAGCTAGCGGCCGAACAAGGTATGTATAGATGTACCATATACAGGACGATACCCAATACAGCTAGCGGCCGAACAAGGTATGTATAGATGTACCATATACAGGACGATACCCAATACAGCTAGCGGCCGAACAAGGTATGTATAGATGTACCATATACAGGACGATACCCAATACAGCTAGCGGCCGAACAAGGTATGTATAGATGTACCATATACAGGACGATACCCAATACAGCTAGCGGCCGAACAAGGTATGTATAGATGTACCATATACAGGACGATACCCAATACAGCTAGCGGCCGAACAAGGTATGTATAGATGTACCATATACAGGACGATACCCAATACAGCTAGCGGCCGAACAAGGTATGTATAGATGTACATTACCCAATACAGCTAGCGGCCGAACAGGTATGTATAGATGTACCATATACAGGACGATACCCAATACAGCTAGCGGCCGAACAAGGTATGTATAGATGTACCATATACAGGACGATACCCAATACAGCTAGCGGCCGAACAAGGTATGTATAGATGTACATAGTACCAAAAGGACGATACCCAATACAGCTAGCGGCCGAACAAGGTATGTATAGATGTACCAATACAGGACGATACCCAATACAGCTAGCGGCCGAACAAGGTATGTATAGATGTACCATATACAGGACATACCAATAACTAGCGCCGAACAAGATGTATAATGGACGATACCCAATACAGCTAGCGGCCGAACAAGGTATGTATAGATGTACCATATACAGGACGATACCCAATACAGCTAGCGGCCGAACAAGGTATGTATAGATGTACCATATACAGGACGATACCCAATACAGCTAGCGGCCGAACAAGGTATGTATAGATGTACCATATACAGGACGATACCCAATACAGCTAGCGGCCGAACAAGGTATGTATAGATGTACCATTTACTCAATACAGCTAGCGGCCGAACAAGGTATGTATAGATGTACCATATACAGGACGATACCCAATACAGCTAGCGGCCGAACAAGGTATGTATAGATGTACCATATACAGGACGATACCCAATACAGCTAGCGGCCGAACAAGGTATGTATAGATGTACCATACAGGAAGATACCCAATACAGCTAGCGGCCGAACAAGGTATGTATAGATGTACCATATACAGGACGATACCCAATACAGCTAGCGGCCGAACAAGGTATGTATAGATGTACCATATACAGGACGATACCCAATACAGCTAGCGGCCGAACAAGGTATGTATAGATGTACCATATACAGGACGATACCCAATACAGCTAGCGGCCGAACAAGGTATGTATAGATGTACCATATACAGGACGATACCCAATACAGCTAGCGGCCGAACAAGGTATGTATAGATGTACCATATACAGGACGATACCCAATACAGCTAGCGGCCGAACAAGGTATGTATAGATGTACCATATACAGGACGATACCCAATACAGCTAGCGGCCGAACAAGGTATGTATAGATGTACCATATACAGGACGATACCCAATACAGCTAGCGGCCGAACAAGGTATGTATAGATGTACCATATACAGGACGATACCCAATACAGCTAGCGGCCGAACAAGGTATGTATAGATGATACCAATCATACAGGACGATACCCAATACAGCTAGCGGCCGAACAAGGTATGTATAGATGTACCATATACAGGACGATACCCAATACAGCTAGCGGCCGAACAAGGTATGTATAGATGTACCATATACAGGACGATACCCAATACAGCTAGCGGCCGAACAAGGTATGTATAGATGTACCATATACAGGACGATACCCAATACAGCTAGCGGCCGAACAAGGTAGTATATGAGTACCACATACAGTATGTAGATGTACCATATACAGGACGATACCCAATACAGCTAGCGGCCGAACAAGGTATGTATAGATGTACCATATACAGGACGATACCCAATACAGCTAGCGGCCGAACAAGGTATGTATAGATGTACCATATACAGGACGATACCCAATACAGCTAGCGGACGAACAAGGTATGTATAATGTACCATATACAGGACGATACCCAATACAGCTAGCGGCCGAACAAGGTATGTATAGATGTACCATATACAGGACGATACCCAATACAGCTAGCGGCCGAACAAGGTATGTATAGATGTACCATATACAGGACGATACCCAATACAGCTAGCGGCCGAACAAGGTATGTATAGATGTACCATATACAGGACGATACCCAATACAGCTAGCGGCCGAACAAGGTATGTATAGATGTACCATTTACTCAATACAGCTAGCGGCCGAACAAGGTATGTATAGATGTACCATATACAGGACGATACCCAATACAGCTAGCGGCCGAACAAGGTATGTATAGATGTACCATATACAGGACGATACCCAATACAGCTAGCGGCCGAACAAGGTATGTATAGATGTACCATATACAGGACGATACCCAATACAGCTAGCGGCCCGAACAAGGTATGTATAGATGTACCATATACAGGACGATACCCAATACAGCTAGCGGCCGAACAAGGTATGTATAGATGTACCATATACAGGACGATACCCAATACAGCTAGCGGCCGAACAAGGTATGTATAGATGTACCATATACAGGACGATACCCAATACAGCTAGCGGCCGAACGTATAGATGTACCATATACAGACGATACCCAATACAGCTAGCGGCCGAACAAGGTATGTATAGATGTACCATATACAGGACGATACCCAATACAGCTAGCGGCCGAACAAGGTATGTATAGATGTACCATATACAGGACGATACCCAATACAGCTAGCGGCCGAACAAGGTATGTATAGATGTACCATATACAGGACGATACCCAATACAGCTAGCGGCCGAACAAGGTATGTATAGATGTACCATATACAGGACGATACCCAATACAGCTAGCGGCCGAACAAGGTATGTATAGATGTACCATATACAGGACGATACCCAATACAGCTAGCGGCCGAACAAGGTATGTATAGATGTACCATATACAGGACGATACCCAATACAGCTAGCGGCCGAACAAGGTATGTATAGATGTACCATATACAGGACGATACCCAATACAGCTAGCGGCCGAACAAGGTATGTATAGATGTACCATATACAGGACGATACCCAATACAGCTAGCGGCCGAACAAGGTATGTATAGATGTACCATATACAGGACGATACCCAATACAGCTAGCGGCCGAACAAGGTATGTATAGATGTACCATATACAGGACGATACCCAATACAGCTAGCGGCCGAACAAGGTATGTATAGATGTACCATATACAGGACGATACCCAATACAGCTAGCGGCCGAACAAGGTATGTATAGATGTACCATATACAGGACGATACCCAATACAGCTAGCGGCCGAACAAGGTATGTATAGATGTACCATATACAGGACGATACCCAATACAGCTAGCGGCCGAACAAGGTATGTATAGATGTACCATATACAGGACGATACCCAATACAGCTAGCGGCCGAACAAGGTATGTATAGATGTACCATATACAGGACGATACCCAATACAGCTAGCGGCCGAACAAGGTATGTATAGATGTACCATATACAGGACGATACCCAATACAGCTAGCGGCCGAACAAGGTATGTATAGATGTACCATATACAGGACGATACCCAATACAGCTAGCGGCCGAACAAGGTATGTATAGATGTACCATATAGGACGATACCCAATACAGCTAGCGGCCGAACAAGGTATGTATAGATGTACCATATACAGGACGATACCCAATACAGCTAGCGGCCGAACAAGGTATGTATAGATGTACCATATACAGGACGATACCCAATACAGCTAGCGGCCGAACAAGGTATGTATAGATGTACCATATACAGGACGATACCCAATACAGCTAGCGGCCGAACAAGGTATGTATAGATGTACCATATACAGGACGATACCCAATACAGCTAGCGGCCGAACAAGGTATGTATAGATGTACCATATACAGGACGATACCCAATACAGCTAGCGGCCGAACAAGGTATGTATAGATGTACCATATACAGGACGATACCCAATACAGCTAGCGGCCGAACAAGGTATGTATAGATGTACCATATACAGGACGATACCCAATACAGCTAGCGGCCGAACAAGGTATGTATAGATGTACCATATACAGGACGATACCCAATACAGCTAGCGGCCGAACAAGGTATGTATAGATGTACCATATACAGGACGATACCCAATACAGCTAGCGGCCGAACAAGGTATGTATAGATGTACCATATACAGGACGATACCCAATACAGCTAGCGGCCGAACAAGGTATGTATAGATGTACCATATACAGGACGATACCCAATACAGCTAGCGGCCGAACAAGGTATGTATAGATGTACCATATACAGGACGATACCCAATACAGCTAGCGGCCGAACAAGGTATGTATAGATGTACCATATACAGGACGATACCCAATACAGCTAGCGGCCGAACAAGGTATGTATAGATGTACCATATACAGGACGATACCCAATACAGCTAGCGGCCGAACAAGGTATGTATAGATGTACCATATACCCAATACAGCTAGCGGCCGAACAAGGTATGTATAGATGTACCATATACAGGACGATACCCAATACAGCTAGCGGCCGAACAAGGTATGTATAGATGTACCATATACAGGACGATACCCAATACAGCGCTAGCGGCCGAACAAGGTATGTATAGATGTACCATATACAGGACGATACCCAATACAGCTAGCGGCCGAACAAGGTATGTATAGATGTACCATATACAGGACGATACCCAATACAGCTAGCGGCCGAACAAGGTATGTATAGATGTACCATATACAGGACGATACCCAATACAGCTAGCGGCCGAACAAGGTATGTATAGATGTACCATATACAGGACGATACCCAATACAGCTAGCGGCCGAACAAGGTATGTATAGATGTACCATATACAGGACGATACCCAATACAGCTAGCGGCCGAACAAGGTATGTATAGATGTACCATATACAGGACGATACCCAATACAGCTAGCGGCCGAACAAGGTATGTATAGATGTACCATATACAGGACGATACCCAATACAGCTAGCGGCCGAACAAGGTATGTATAGATGTACCATATACAGGACGATACCCAATACAGCTAGCGGCCGAACAAGGTATGTATAGATGTACCATATACAGGACGATACCCAATACAGCTAGCGGCCGAACAAGGTATGTATAGATGTACCATATACAGGACGATACCCAATACAGCTAGCGGCCGAACAAGGTATGTATAGATGTACCATATACAGGACGATACCCAATACAGCTAGCGGCCGAACAAGGTATGTATAGATGTACCATATATACGATACCCAATACAGCTAGCGGCCGAACAAGGTATGTATAGATGTACATAGCGCGACAAGTTGTAAGACGCTATGACATACCATACAGCTAGCGGCCGAACAAGGTATGTATAGATGTACCATATACCCAATACAGCTAGCGGCCGAACAAGGTTTGTATAGAGGCGGCCGAACAAGGTATGTATAGATGTACCATATACAGGACGATACCCAATACAGCTAGCGGCCGAACAAGGTATGTATAGATGTACCATATAGACATACCCAATACAGCTAGCGGCCGAACAAGGTATGTATAGATGTACCATATACAGGACGATACCCAATACAGCTAGCGGCCGAACAAGGTATGTATAGATGTACCATATACAGGACGATACCCAATACAGCTAGCGGCCGAACAAGGTATGTATAGATGTACCATATACAGGACGATACCCAATACAGCTAGCGGCCGAACAAGGTATGTATAGATGTACCATATACAGGACGATACCCAATACAGCTAGCGGCCGAACAAGGTATGTATAGATGTACCATATACAGGACGATACCCAATACAGCTAGCGGCCGAACAAGGTATGTATAGATGTACCATATACAGGACGATACCCAATACAGCTAGCGGCCGAACAAGGTATGTATAGATGTACCACATAAAGGTAAATACCCAATACAGCTAGCGGCCGAACAAGGTATGTATAGATGTACCATATATAGGACGATACCCAATACAGCTAGCGGCCGAACAAGGTATGTATAGATGTACCACATACAGGACGATAACCAATACAGCTAGCGGCCGAACAAGGTATGTATAGATGTACCATATACAGGACGATACCCAATACAGCTAGCGGCCGAACAAGGTATGTATAGATGTACCACATACAGGACGATACCCAATACAGCTAGCGGCCGAACAAGGTATGTATAGATGTACCACATACAGGACGATACCCAATACAGCTAGCGGCCGAACAACAAGGTATGTATAGATGTACCACATACAGGACGATACCCAATACAGCTAGCGGCCGAACAAGGTATGTATAGATGTACCACATACAGGACGATACCCAATACAGCTAGCGGCCGAACAAGGTATGTATAGATGTACCATATACAGGACGATACCCAATACAGCTAGCGGCCGAACAAGGTATGTATAGATGTACCACATACAGGACGATACCCAATACAGCTAGCGGCCGAACAAGGTATGTATAGATGTACCACCCAATACAGTATAGATGTACCATATACAGGACGATACCCAATACAGCTAGCGGCCGAACAAGGTATGTATAGATGTACCATATACAGGACGATACCCAATACAGCTAGCGGCCGAACAAGGTATGTATAGATGTACCATATACAGGATGATATAGATGTACCATATACAGGACGATACCCAATACAGCTAGCGGCCGAACAAGGTATGTATAGATGTACCATATACAGGACGATACCCAATACAGCTAGCGGCCGAACAAGGTATGTATAGATGTACCATATACCCAATACAGCTAGCGGCCGAACAAGGTTTGTATAGAGCGGCCGAACAAGGTATGTATAGATGTACCATATACCCAATACAGCTAGCGGCCGAACAAGGTTTGTATAGAGCGGCCGAACAAGGTATGTATAGATGTACCATATACCCAATACAGCTAGCGGCCGAACAAGGTTTGTATAGAGCGGCCGAACAAGGTATGTATAGATGTACCATATACAGGACGATACCCAATACAGCTAGCGGCCGAACAAGGTATGTATAGATGTACCATATACTCAATACAGCTAGCGGCCGAACAAGGTATGTATAGATGTACCATATACAGGACGATACCCAATACAGCTAGCGGCCGAACAAGGTATGTATAGATGTACCATATACCCAATACAGCTAGCGGCCGAACAAGGTATGTGTTACCGATAAGTAACGGTAATTTAGTAAAATTCCGGTTTCGTCCCGGTACCCGGTCGGTGATTAGTAACGCCGCGGGGTAGTGACGTGTGAATATTATGGGATGGACGGCATGGCGTAACAGGAAAACAACGCTGAGAAGAGTAAAGATGGAGTTTGATAAGCTTCCTAACTATGGGACATAATCGTTGGTGCACAGGTTATTTGTACCTATAAGGCACAAACTGTTGATAACATCTAGTAATGAAGTAACACAGGTAGGCTCGTTATATTTGAATATTGATGTCGGTATTGGCCAAGCATTGTTGGCAGCCTGCGGTATGTACTACCTGGAATGTTACGGCGAACTGTTCAATAAATGTGTGCTTTTAGCGTTACATACCTTGTGCGTTATATATATATGTGTATGCTGTGTAATCACTGGCGACTAATGGTCCACCACATCTGTACAAATAACCTGCATGACCTACGCCTACGTAGTGATGAAAAATAATGTGAAACATTAACAATGAATGACATTTATTTTGAATGAACTGGTATGTTGAATCATATGTAAGCACGCTCGTCAGTGAGATATAGGATTCCCCCACTCACATAGAATTGAACTGTTAATACAAATACTAGCACTGATTACTATTCGTAACAGTGTGTGCTATGGCTATGGAAACAAAATCTAAGGGAGATAACCCTCGTGACACAGAATCGGGTAGGCAAAGGGTACCTAGCACGAAGATAAATTCTGATGATCATATACGCGAACAGCTTTTACATCTGTACAATTCTCGTGCCGGATATGCTGGTTCAGTTACTCGTAAACTGCATAAATTTGACTTGTCAATAAATAACAGTGATATTGACTTAGTATCTCTAGATGGTCATTTGGATAGTCTACAAGATGCATTCAACAAATTCGAAAACATACACCTTCAATTTGTGAACATGGCGGTTGATCATGATAAGGAAAAGGTAGATTCGAGTGAGAGACAGTTTGCTGAAGTGCTACAAAAGGTCCAGGGCGCACACGCAAAATTCCAGATAATAGCGCATCGCGAACATATGGAAACTAATGACCTAGTAAAACCTGAGGATAGTGTTTCTAAAGTATATTCAAAACGTTCGAAGGCTTCATCTGCATCTAGTGCCCTAGCAAAGGCCGCAGCAAAACAAGCCATGCTTGAGGCGAAGGCTGAGTTTATCAACGCAGAAATGGATCTAGAATATCAACAGTTTCAGGTTGAGCAGAAAATGAAAAGACTTAAACTCCAAGCCGATATTCAAGCTGCCAACGCAGAGAGAAACGCATTATCCAAGTACGCGAAATCATGCGACAGCCTAGGTACCGAATACTTTGCCGTTAAGCCAGATATCGCCGAATCAAATATGCTCAACCCTTCCGCACCGACATTCTACCCGGAAACGCGCCACGTCCAGGAAAGTTATTGCGATCAGACATCTGGCGGAGCCCAGCCTCAAGGCTTTAGCACTAGCTCAACTGTTCAACAAGGAAGTCATTACGATCGGACATCGGATGGAATGAGACCTCAAGACTCGAGACAAAGTGTACAAATTCAACAGCAAAGCGAATACGAATTACGATTGCTTGATGCCGTGAGTCTACCTAAGGCCAGCATTGTAACATTTGATGGTAATCCATTGGACTATTGGGTGTTCATAAACTCCCAAGTGTTGGGCTGTCTAGGGTCGGAGATGGTGTAAAGATGAACAGACTGTTCGAATATTGTACTGGAAAAGCTGCTCAAGTTATTAAGCCATGTTTAATGATGAAATCTAACGAAGGCTACAAGCAAGCCAGAAAACTGCTAAAGGAACGGTTCGGGAACAACTTCATGGTGGCCGAAGCCTGGATAAAGCAAATAACTGAAGGAGATCCTATCCGACCAAACAATCCTCAGGGAGTCCGCGATCTGGCTGATGATGTTAAAGCATGTGTGGAGGCACTAAGGGCTATGGACATGCTTGAGGAAATAGATTCTCGTTGTCGTATGGTGAAACTTGTTTGGCGATTACCGTTATACATTCAAGGAAGATGGCGTAAGGAAGCACAGCGAACGGTGGAGATTACAGGGAAATACCCGCACATCGTCAAGTTTACCTCCTTTCTAGAAACAGTTGCTAAGGAACTCTTTGACCCGGTGTTTGGAGTTATTGAACAGAAAGAGCGTAAGGACACGAAGTCAAAATCGAAACCAACAAAACGGGAAAGTACTAGTTTTAGTGTGCAGAGCACTGACAAGTCTTCGAAAACAACCGACAAGTCAACTGATTCTGGCACGAAGGAATATAACTGTTTTATATGCAGTGGTAATCATCAGATGAGCACCTGCAAAAGGTTTCTTGACATGACACCAGCAAAACGGCTAGACGTTGTGAAGGAACATAAACTGTGTTTTAACTGTCTGAACTATAGCAACCACTCTGCCAAGTTCTGCAAACAATCATCCAAGTGTAATATAGACAATTGTAAGATGAGACACTCAAAGTTGCTTCATACCTCATTTCTGGTGAAAAAGGTCACAAAAGTCAGAAACACAATCTCAACATTATGTCAACATGTTACCGACTTCTGAAAATAAGGTAGAAGCTAACAGTAGCGCATGCGGAGGGCTCGAAAATGGAACCTCGAAAGTGTCACTTCCTATTGTAACTGTCCTTGTTCGAGGTAAAGGCCAAAGCGACTTTGTAAGAACCAATGCATTATTGGATCCTGGCAGCAACAAGACTTTCTGTTCAGTTGAACTGGTGAACCAGCTTGGAATTAGTGGTCAACCTGCTTCTCTCAATTTGAAAACTCTTAATGACGGCAAGGACATGCTGGTAGAAGAAGTATGTCTAGAGGTAATGAGCACTGTGGGCAAACGTAAATGTCGCGAGATACTCTGTTTACCAAAAGTTTACGCCTTAAATGACTTTCCGGAATTACAAGGCAGTGTAGCAACATCGGCGGATGTGTATAGGTGGAACCACTTGAATGACGTCTCAGTGCCACACAGGCAAAATGTAAGTCTGCTCATCGGTCAAGATGTTCCCAAAGGATTGATGCCTATTGAAGTACGCCGCGGCAAGGATGGAGAGCCTTACGCTATAAAGACAGTGCTTGGATGGACTATTAATGGCCCGCTTGGTAACATTAGTGAGGACCTGCATATGGCATCAGCATGTCATTTTGTCTATGGCAAGTCAGATTCCGACATTAGTCTGGAGGCGAGAGTGGAACGGTTTTGGTCGATTGATACAGGCCAGGTCTTAGCAGGGAGCGTGCCAGAGTTGTCGGTCGACGATAGGAGAGTTTTGAAAGTATGGAATGACACCATTAAGCTAAATGAAGGACATTATGAGCTCAGCATTGCGTTTACTGACGAATGTCCCAACTTACCAGACAACAAATCATTGGCATTGAAACGGCTTCTTTACCTGAAGAAACGCCTATCTAAAGATACTGATCTACACAAGAGATATACTGAAGAGGTCAACAAACTATTTGATAAAGGCTACGCTGAATGTATTCCATCAACCTGCAATACGGAAGAAGGGAAATTATGGTATCTGCCCCACCATGCTGTTTCTAATCCTAACAAGCCCGACAAGCTTAGAGTCGTCTTCGATTGTGCCGCTGAATGTAAGAACACCTCGCTAAATAAGAACGTATCGCAAGGACCGGATTTGGCAAACAAGTTGCTTGGCGTTCTGCTAAGGTTTCGCGAGCGTAACATTGCGCTTATGGCAGACATTGAAGCAATGTTCTACCAAGTGAAAGTTCCTCCTCAGGACCGCGACGTGTTGAGGTTTCTGTGGTGGCAGAACGGGGACTTGACCCAAGAACCTACAGTATATCGAATGACTGTGCATCCTTTCGGAGGTGTTTGGAGTCCAAGTTGTACGAACTTTGCTTTGAGGCATACCGCTGAGGCAAATGCTGCATCCTTTGATCCCGAGACTGTACACACCGTGTTGAACAACTTTTACGTTGATGACTGTCTTAAGTCAGTTGATGGTGAGGAACGCGCAATAAAGCTTGTTCGTGAACTGATACATATCACCTCATTAGGAGGTTTTCGACTGACCAAGTGGGTGTCAAACAACGATGCAGTAATGGAAACTGTTCCATTAGGAGAACGAGTCTCGGAAAGGCGCAATATCGAATTGCATTGTGGATCATTGCCCATCGAAAGAGCACTTGGCGTTTTATGGAATATCGAATCCGACACTCTGGGAATCAAAATTGGAGAGAAAGATACAAACTACACAAGACGAAGCGTCCTAAGTGTTACTAGTTCTGTATATGATCCATTAGGTTTCGTCTGTCCATTCGTTCTTCAAGCGAAAAAGATTCTTCAGACAGAGTGTAGGATGAACAAAGACTGGGATGACGACTTGGAGGACAAAAGTAAGAAGTCTTGGTCAAAGTGGTTAAATGAGTTGCCGAAGCTCAAGGAGTTTGAGATGGATCGTTGTCTCGTGCCAGATAGTTTCAGCTATGCAGAAAGATTAGAACTACATCATTTCTGTGATGCGTCCCAGGAAGCTTATGGAGCGGTTTCTTACCTTCGTGTGGTAAACTGCAACCAGGAAATTCATTGTGCGTTTCTTCTTGGAAAGTCTCGGCTTGCTCCTATAAGGAAAATGACTATACCGCGACTGGAACTTTCGGCTGCCGTGCTGGCAGTACGCGTCAGTAGTATTTTAGGCGACGAACTGGGTCTTAGAATTGACAGAAACGTGTTCTGGTCAGATAGTATGATTGTTCTACAATACATCAAGAACAAGAAGAGACGTTTCCACACATTTGTTGCAAATCGCGTCGCGATCATACATGATGGATCTTCGCCTGAGAGTTGGAGACACGTTGACGGAAGTCTGAACCCCGCTGACGACGCTTCTAGAGGGCTGAACGTCTCAGAAATGGTTGCAAAGAAACGGTGGAAACAGGGGCCGGATTTCCTGTGGCAGGATGAGTCTGAATGGCCAGAACTTCCGACATGCTCAGATATCTCTCCCGATGATACGGAAGTTCGCGCTGAAGCTAAGTCTTGTGCTGTTGAAACGACAGTAGCGGATGGCCCAATAGGTAGATTTTTGACACACTACTCATCATGGCACCGTCTAAAGAAGGCTGTAGTTTGGCTTTTGAAGTACAAGGATTATCTTCGTAAGAAAACCGTAACAGGCTGTATTTCTGTGGAGGATCTCAGGGACGCCGAGATTGTGATATTTCGATACATGCAGCAACAAACGTTTGGCGAAGAACTGTCTGTTTTGAAATCTAGTCGAGGAAAGATTAGTAAAAAGAGCCGTATATATGCACTAGAGCCAGCCTTGGAACGTGATGGCCTTCTTCATGTAGGTGGAAGATTGTTATCTGCTCCTATTGCAGACTCCGCGCAGCATCCTGTAATTCTTCCAAGAGATCATTACGTCACTAAACTCATTGTTCGACATACCCATGAGATCGAGAGCAGACATTCTGGAAGGGAACATGTGCTCTCTGTTCTGAGGCAAAGGTATTGGATCCCAAAATGTCGTCCATTGATAAATGCCATCCTACGTAATTGCGTGACTTGCACAAGACTAAGAGCAGTGTCAGGATCTCAAAAAATGGCAGGACTTCCCCCTGATCGAGTACGTCCTGGTCAGGCACCATTCACATCTGTAGGAATAGACTGTTTCGGACCTTTTTACGTGAAAAGGGGCCGGAGCCAGGAAAAGAGATATGGATGTATCTTTACGTGTCTAGCAATGCGTGCGGTGCATATTGAAAAGCTACATTCCCTTGAAGCAGATTCCTTTATCAACGCGTTAATACGCTTCATGTCTCGACGGGGAGTTCCGGAACTTATTAGGTCAGACAACGGAACAAACTTTGTTGGCGGAGAAAAGGAGCTGAGAACTTCTATAAGACAGTGCACAGAACATGTAAACACAAAGGAATACCTTCTGTTACGGAACATCAAATGGGAATTTAACCCTCCAGCAGCTTCGCATATGGGCGGAGTATGGGAAAGACAAATACGCTCCGTGAGAAAGGTTCTTAATGTCATCTTGCGCAATCAGGTTCTTGATGATGAACGCTTGGACACCGTATTCTGTGAGGCGGAATCTATTGTTAATACGCGTCCTCTTACATATGTATCCGACAACCCAAATGACTTGGAGCCACTTACACCTAATCACTTGTTGCTGCTTCGCCCAAACAACGTAGTTCCATTGGGGATATTCAAACAGCAGGACCGTTACGGACGGCGTTGGAAGCAAGCGCAATATTTAGCTGACCAGTTCTGGGAAAGATGGCTCGCGGAGTATCTTCCAACGTTGCAGCTTCGGAAAAAGTGGAAAACCGAAAAGGAGAACTTTCGTATTGGAGACATCGTATTAGTGATGGACGAGTCTACACATCGTACGAACTGGCCTCTTGGCCGCGTGGTGGAGACATTTCCGGGAAAGGATGGTCTCGTTCGGAGTGTTAAACTAAAAACGAAGTCGACCGTTCTTATTCGTCCGGTACATAAGTTGTGCCACTTGGAGCTTTCCAGAACATAGACCACAACCGCTATTTGGTTGAACTTTCTGGTACTAACATTGAACATTTATCTTGTTAAGTTAAAGGACATGGAGATTTGCAACGTATGGGGTTAAAAGCCATAATAATGCTTCCCATTCGGGAGTGTACGACGTGCTCTGCTCTGCAAATCTTTTCATTCTTTTTGGATTTTATTTCTTGTATACTAAAAATAAGTAATTGTAGTATTATGTATGTATAGTATTTTGTTTGAAATGCTCATTGTTATAGTACTCGCATTTAGGGGCCGGTATGTTACCGATAAGTAACGGTAATTTAGTAAAATTCCGGTTTCGTCCCGGTACCCGGTCGGTGATTAGTAACGCCGCGGGGTAGTGACGTGTGAATATTATGGGATGGACGGCATGGCGTAACAGGAAAACAACGCTGAGAAGAGTAAAGATGGAGTTTGATAAGCTTCCTAACTATGGGACATAATCGTTGGTGCACAGGTTATTTGTACCTATAAGGCACAAACTGTTGATAACATCTAGTAATGAAGTAACACAGGTAGGCTCGTTATATTTGAATATTGATGTCGGTATTGGCCAAGCATTGTTGGCAGCCTGCGGTATGTACTACCTGGAATGTTACGGCGAACTGTTCAATAAATGTGTGCTTTTAGCGTTACATACCTTGTGCGTTATATATATGTGTATGCTGTGTAATCACTGGCGACTAATGGTCCACCACAGTATGTATAGATGTACCATATACAGGACGATACCCAATACAGCTAGCGGCCGAACAAGGTATGTATAGATGTACCAGATACAGGACGATACCCAATACAGCTAGCGGCCGAACAAGGTATGTATAGATGTACCATATACAGGACGATACCCAATACAGCTAGCGGCCGAACAAGGTATGTATAGATGTACCATATACAGGACGATACCCAATACAGCTAGCGGCCGAACAAGGTATGTATAGATGTACCATATACAGGACGATACCCAATACAGCTAGCGGCCGAACAAGGTATGTATAGATGTACCATATTACCCAATACAGCTAGCGGCCGAACAAGGTATGTATAGATGTACCATATACAGGACGATACCCAATACAGCTAGCGGCCGAACAAGGTATGTATAGATGTACCACATACAGGACGATACCCAATACAGCTAGCGGCCGAACAAGGTATGTATAGATCTACCATATACAGGACGATACCCAATACAGCTAGCGGCCGAACAAGGTATGTATAGATGTACCATATACTCAATACAGCTAGCGGCCGAACAAGGTATGTATAGATGTACCATATACAGGACGATACCCAATACAGCTAGCGGCCGAACAAGGTATGTATAGATGTACCATATACCCAATACAGCTAGCGGCCGAACAAGGTATGTATAGAGCGGCCGAACAAGGTATGTATAGATGTACCATATACAGGACGATACCCAATACAGCTAGCGGCCGAACAAGGTATGTATAGATGTACCATATACCCAATACAGCTAGCGGCCGAACAAGGTATGTATAGAGCGGCCGAACAAGGTATGTATAGATGTACCATATACAGGACGATACCCAATACAGCTAGCGGCCGAACAAGGTATGTATAGATGTACCATATACTCAATACAGCTAGCGGCCGAACAAGGTATGTATAGAGCGGCCGAACAAGGTATGTATAGATCTACCATATACAGGACGATACCCAATACAGCTAGCGCCGAACAAGGTATGTAAGATGTACCAATACAGGACGATACCAAACAGCTAGCGGCCGAACAAGGTATGTATAGATGTACCACATACAGGACGATACCCAATACAGCTAGCGGCCGAACAAGGTATGTATAGATGTACCACATACAGGACGATACCCAATACAGCTAGCGGCCGAACAAGGTATGTATAGATGTACCATATACTCAATACAGCTAGCGGCCGAACAAGGTATGTATAGATGTACCATATACAGGACGATAACCAATACAGCTAGCGGCCGAACAAGGTATGTATAGATGTACCATATACTCAATACAGCTAGCGGCCGAACAAGGTATGTATAGATGTACCATATACAGGACGATACCCAATACAGCTAGCGGCCGAACAAGGTATGTATAGATGTACCATATACCCAATACAGCTAGCGGCCGAACAAGGTATGTATAGAGCGGCCGAACAAGGTATGTATAGATCTACCATATACAGGACGATACCCAATACAGCTAGCGGCCGAACAAGGTATGTATAGATGTACCATATACTCAATACAGCTAGCGGCCGAACAAGGTATGTATAGAGCGGCCGAACAAGGTATGTATAGATCTACCATATACAGGACGATACCCAATACAGCTAGCGGCCGAACAAGGTATGTATAGATGTACCATTTACTCAATACAGCTAGCGGCCGAACAAGGTACCATATACCCAATACAGCTAGCGGCCGAATAAGGTTTGTATAGAGCGGCCGAACAAGGTATGTATAGATCTACCATATACAGGACGATACCCAATACAGCTAGCGGCCGAACAAGGTATGGATAGATGTACCATATACCCAATACAGCTAGCGGCCGAACAAGGTATGTATAGATGTACCATATACCCAATACAGCTAGCGGCCGAACAAGGTATGTATAGATTAACATATAAAGCCATTATCATATGGCTTTGAACACTTCAACAATGCCAATTTTACAATTTTCCGTCGACGTTAACTCTTTCTTTTCAGACAGAAGCTTGGCTACACGTTTACTATTGAAAATACATCATTATAACTATAATTTGATCGGCTGTTTTCAGACAGAAGCTTAGCTACACGTTTACTATTGAAAATACATCATTATAACTATAATTTGATCGGCTTTTTTTCAGACAGAAGCTTAGCTACACGTTTACTACTAAAGCGAGGCGCACGTGCGTGGATGAACCGGAACAATGTACCCGGATATGGGACGATCGGGTGGATGATAATCAATATGCCCACCGTAGTGAGTCCTGTACTTGTCATATAGATCTCTTACATCCTACTAATGTTATCCAATTTCTGCTACTAATCCCACATGTCTGCCTAGTGAATTTATATATTTTCTACATACATAATGTACTTTTCTACTCGTATCGCCATGATCATCATCGATGCTTCATGGGTTACAATTACTGTCGTTATATTTCATAACTGAAGTGCCTTTAGTTTTAATTTGTTATGAAATATTTCAGGGGTGGATATACCGACAGTAATAGTCACTCCTGAAGTATCCAGAATGCGCCAGATTACATATTCCATGGAGCTTAATTCAGTCCATAACACTGTTGAATTCTTTTTTTTTTTGTATGTTTTGTTTGCAAATTTCTGACATTATTTAAACTTAAACGTTGTCAGTAACACTTATAGGCGTATGAAGCCCTGACTGCCTATCATACGACAGCTCGAACGCACCGAAGTCAGAGCTTCTACCTATACCCACTAATGGCAGGTAAGTTGTCAAAACTATTATCCGTGCCTAATAATGGTAGGTTAGTCATCAAAACTATATGTGAGCCTTCATAATATCATCGGTACCAATTATTTTTTTAAAATTCTCAAAATTCTATTTCATAACCTCCCTACACAATTTAATGTGCCACATGAATGACTCTACTATGACGTCATGATAAGCGAGTTATTCATATTTTTGTTCATAGAAAAATGAAAAACTCATTGGAATACAGCCTACGCAAATGTATATTGTTTTATGTTTATTTCAGATGAAAAGAAAGAAACGTTTATCGATTTGCCTGTAAGTCTGCTTTGCGAAACTGAAATAACACAGAAATATAATTTGTTAGCGATAAATACATAATGATAAATGGATATTTTATCTGTTTTATAGCTACTCATCATAAAACATGCTACCCTTAAAACTGTTTCCCTGTGTATTAGTTATTTATTATAAAGCTGTTTTCCTGTGTATTAGTTATTTATTATAAAGCTGTTTCCCTATGTATTAGTAAATTGTCATTGAACGATATCCCTGTGTTACAGATCTACTCATTATAAAGCTGTTTCCCTGTTTGTAGCTACAAGTCGCAGTCAACAAACACCAGTACAACTTACTGTCACACCCTGTCTTCTCAACTCTAATTGGCTACATGTGGGATCAATACGCTAAGTAAGGCTACATTCTGTTCCTAAAAGTGGTTTTCAGGCAGGTGTATTTCGATGTGAATCCTCTACCTAAGTCGGTGGCACCCCAGTTTGGATTTGTCCGCCAAGTGTTACCATTATATATTACATTTGTTATGTGTTTGAGCTGAGTAATATTAGGAAAGAATCTTCACAGTTGTTTTTATACTTTCATCACCGTGGTCACAAAAAAAAAACCCAATAAAAAACATGAAAAAACGAAGAAAGATAAAAATTATAAAAATAGCTGATAATAGATCCATTGAAATATCGTTGACAATTTATCACATATGACATTTGATAGTCGGAGTTAAGCATATCATTTTAAATACAACCTGAAATAACTACTATATTATATTTATACAGACAGCGGGCCATACTGTGGTTCCTGTACAACATGTTCTACGTTGTTGTCTGGTCACTGATCGGGGTACTGATTCCTTACGAGCAGAAATACCACTATGACTTACCCAGTCAGTCGTGGAGAATCGTTCTGCATGTAAGTACGAGGGTACTAGCGAATTATTCAGTAACTATGTAGTGTATAATGCTGTCCACTGGTAGTATAACCGACGAGACATTTATACTGTTACATATCTTAAACCTATTGTAATGAAATACAACACACACACACACACACACACTCTCTCTCACACACACACACACACACACACACACAAACACACACACACAAAAAAAACCACACACAAACAAAAAAAAACTAGTCAGTTCTGAAAAAATAACCATACATGTATGACAAAATATTCGATGTCCAGCTATGGAATAACTATTCTTAGCGAATCGCTCCCAAATTAAAAATGTAACTGTATACTATTTTATGATGGTACAAATATAGTTTGGGACGAATGTTGTCTAATTGAAACATTACGCTTGGCCAAAGATTATAATTTATGTTTTAGGCCTATGTCACTTTAAATTTAACACGCGTATTTGTGTTTTAGGCCTATATCACTTAAAATGCAACACGCGTATTTGTGTTTTAGGCCTATATCACTTTAAATTTAACACGCGTATTTGTGTTTTAGGCCTATATCACTTTAATTTAGCACGCGTATTTGTGTTTTAGGCCTATATCACTTTAAATGTAAAACGTGTATTTGTGTTTTACAAGATCATCGGTATTGGTCTCACCATTTGGGAAATCATAGCAGAAATCCTAGAATATCGTAGATCGATTACCAAAAATGACGTAAGTAGATTGTGTGTACCTTCTATTTATAGACTCACGCGTTGTTAACTACTGTAAACAAACTTATTTACGTAGTGACTTTGTTTTTCGTTTTATATTTTTGCGGATGTGGATTTGGCGTTTTCTTATCACCCACGAAATACGCGACATTTGATCGCACGCGGAGATAAGTTGGTATTAGTACAATTCCATAGAGATACAGGTTGGTTCTGGCTAATTGTCGCGTGTTCAAAACATCATGGAAAATAATGAATTAAGTTTAGTTGTCATTTTCTATAGCGATGTCATGGCATCATTCCAGTGATTAACACGAGGGAAAAAAATCTAGAATAGCACACATTTTAAAATAAACGTTGCATAAACTTTATTTTTTGACTGGCTGAATGTGATTTATACTGAATTAGTCACTGCTCATTCACTTTATTTCCCAAAATATTCCATAAACATTTTGCTTCAAAATTGGTACCATAGTGTAATAAAATTATTTTCGCAGCTTTGATTATGTGTCATGTTTTCAATCATTACCTGGAATTATCCTTTTTGTATTTGTTATATACATGTACTTGATACACTCTTCGTACCGTGACACTACATTAACATTTCAGAAATGGAAGAAGTTCAGAGCGCGCGAACTGTACGCGGACATGAAACACTGCATTGACGTCTTTGACAAGCAATTTTTACAAGATGAGTTACATGAACTTGAGAAGCAAATCCCTCGATACTTCAAAGACTTCTGGTTGGTGTCATCTTCAGTCAACGGAATGTGTTTCACATATATTATGGAAAGAAGTGATACATGTAAACTTTCAAAAAAAAAATTTTCTGAGCCACAAAATTGTGCTGTTTGTTTAACGTTTCTTTTGTATCACATTAACTAATTTTTAATTATGTAGTGTTGATGAACCAAGTAAGTTTGACGTAAGGCAAAAGAAATAACTATGTAGCTGGTAAACTTTTCGTGGAAATCGGTATTTCACAGGACATTGATAAGATTGATAAATCATTTGTACACGATTTCACGGAACATTGGTTTAGTCGCGCAAAATTTTATACGCGAAATGACAAGATTCGATAAATCATTTGTACTCGATTTCACGGAACAAACATTGGTTTAGTCGCGCAAAATATAAACGTGATTAATACGAAATTGATAAATCATTTGTACTCTAACTGCCATATCTCTGAGATTTTTTAACAGAAATATAACCGTCTATATTGTGTATAATATATACTATATGTAATATCTTATTATATTCAGTATCTAGATTCTACAGATATATGCATCCATGATTATTCTTGTCGTTGTTATAAAATTAAATACTTCCACTTTTTAACAGGAATGTTTTTGACTGGGTGTGTTACGGTATGCAGGGTATATGTATGATATCACACCTGGCTGACGTCATCAGTCACAATGAGGTATCTGCCAGATTCCACATCGACTTCATGGCACTTACCCTCATATTTCTCTGGTTACGACTGGCCAAATGCGCGAGACCTTTTACAAAACTCGGTAAATATTGGAGAAAACAGAGTTCCCACTTTATTACCAACAATTGTTAAAACAAATGATACTTGTTATTGAAAATGTCGTTTTACCTATCGTTTTTTTAGAATTACAAGAAATCAACGTTAATTAGAATCTTGATTTTTTTTGTGTAATGAACATCATGTATTAATTGTGTATATTGTGAATTAAGGTCGCTTGACGAGAAATTCAAGTCAATTAGAACATGAATTTTATCAAACTACCCGGTGTGGAATGTATGTGTTTCACATGTTATATTTATAATGGGTTGATACGTGAACTGACTGACTTATCATTGTGTTTTATCATAAAGGTCCACTTATTGTAATCCTGGCCAAGGTGATTGAAGATTTCCTCCTGTTCGTTTGTCTGTACTTACAGTTCTTCCTTCCATTTGGTATGTCTATCGGTCAATGAATGTATGTGTAGATATTAGTAGTAATTTGTATTTTGATTCTATTTGCTATTTGTCTTACATATGTCAGCCAGTGAATGTTTAATGGTGATAACGTCACGTTTGTGTTTTAGAAGATTAATGTTCACATATATATTTTTGTGGTAATAATAATATTTCACACTCTTTGCGCCAGCCATTTTGCGCCAAATTATGATCGCGCTATTTCGGTTTCTGTATAACGTTAGCAACTGTTGTGTTTGTTCGAGTTAATTACTGCACATACATGTTAAAAATCAATGTTGCTTTAATATTTGCACCAAAATAAGACCGTTCACAGTTATAATGACCGTATTTCATAGTGACAGGTTTTTATCATCCTCGGTTACATGTGGCACTATATCGCTTTCGATAGCGCGACGTACACCTGGGACAGTGGACGGTTTGTTAACATGGTTAATGAAGAAAATGCTAAAAAAAGAAGTTCTTTCCAAACGATGCTTGATTAAAGGTTGATATATGATATTGTTTCCTCTTGTTTAAGTGTGTGCCTACTGGATGATATTTGGCGGTGAGAAAGTGACGTATGAGACGAGATACAAAGATAACAATACTGCTGAGTACGTTACTGTTGACGGCTACACAAGATTTAATGATGTCTTCTTCAGCCTTTTTAGGATAACACTTGTGGATGACTATGACTACCAAGTAAGTGTTTAACTTTATCAAGGAAGTGTTTTACTTAACCAAGTAAGTGTTTTATCTTACCAAGTAAGTGTTTAATTTTACCAAGTAAGTGTCTTATTTTACCAAGTAAGTGTTTTATTTTACCAAGTAATTGTTTTTTTACCAAGTAATTTTTTTTACCTAGTAATTGCTTTTTTACCAAATAAGTGTTTTATTTTACCAAGTAACTATTAAATAATGTTTATTTTGTTGTGTTTTATTCGTAACTATTAAAGCGTGATATGTACTTAAATGACAAACTTTTAAACTATAAGTAAAGTATGAGATTGTAATATGAACACTAGGAAGAAACACAAATATTATCGCGCGGTTACAAGCAACCAAAAAATCACACGCACACACATTTTAAGATTTTTCTGCTCTATCGTTCTGAAATTTAAGAGTTTTTAAAGTATTAAACATAATCTTGTATTTAGCAAATTTACCATATCTAACTTGATTTTGACGTAAGTCGTGACGTCATGACTACGCATTTACGTAACTACAGGAAGTATACACGATGAACAATGGGTCTTGCTCCTTTAGTGTTTTGACACACACAATTTTAATGTTCAAATCTCTCTTAAAATAAAGGGCTTTCTAATTATCTGATTATACGTTCTTTGCTAACTGATGTATTTTATGACGCTTGTCTATAAACTTGCATTTTGCTGCTCACCAACCCTTGTAAAATTAGGAACACGTATATTATACTAAGACATTTTGTTTCCTAGACGATGAAGACGGTTGATCCTATAATGACCGACATCCTAGTCGGTTCCTGGCTAACCCTTTCAGCCGTTGTTTGCCTCAACCTATTCATCGCTCTCCTCTCAGACTCATTTCAAAGGTAACAGTTCTACGCTTTTATGGTTGGACAGGCAAATTTCGAGTCTACTAATGATTTTTGTTCTCCGAAAAAGAAGCAAATGATGTTTTAAAACTGATTTCTGCCGATTTGAGGCTCGTCTATAATTTGTAAAATATGCATGTCGTCTCTCACCGTTTTGAAAATCTGTGACCAACAATTTAATAACAATGATTTAGACGTCAGACAATCTATTGTGTCATGGTTTCGCAGTTATTCCCGTTAAAGCTTTTTTGTCTGCGTGTTAGGTCCTGATATGGTCCATACTGTGTCTATGCTCTTAATTCCGGTTAAAAGTATATATGTATTGTTATTCCTAGTTAAGAGCATATATAGTATGTTAAAAATCCAGTTTTAATGTATTTATTCCAGACTATTTTGTACTTATTCCTTATATACTGTAATGCCATTTAAAGGGTGCCTGACTCTGACAGTACCTGTCAGTACTTATTCCTTATATACTGTAATGCCTTTGAAGGGTACCTGACGCTGACAGTACCTGTCAGTACTTATTCCTTGTATACTGTAATGCCATATGAAGGGTGCCTGACTCTGACAATACCTGTTCTCCTTTACAGAGTATACGATAACGCCCATAGTATCGCTCGGATGCAGAAGGCCATTGTATGTTTGGTGGACTGGGACCTGCTCAGTGACAGTAAACGGAAGGAGATCATCAACGACCTCAAGGAGAGATGTAATCCTCTACTTCAGTCCTACGACGACGACGATAAAGACGACCAAACAGACGGCAATGAAATTGAAATGCAGAGGGCCGTAATACAGCTTCGGGTAAAGTGATACCTATATATTTAAATAGAAATGTTCTCATCTAGGTTCGGGTCAAAGTGTCTGTTAATTTTGTGTACCGGCTATTGATCCAGAGTCATTTGGGGATAGGCAATATGCATGTATATGTAGAAAAAGGCTGGAATACTCGAAGAAATACCACCGACATACGGTCTTTTTTGATAATTGCCCCATGTTGGATTTGAACACGCAGTCCAGAGGATTCGGTCATCGCCTGACCGCTTCACCATACCTAGATACAAGTAACCACATATATGTTTTAAAGGTTTCCATAGGGTACGTGCTATAATTTCTTCCTACGTTAAAAATGTATCGCAGAAATTGGGATTCAAATATCTTAATTTTTAGTACATCTTATTATAAAAAATCCTTTTCATGTTGCAGGAAATCACAAAAATCCAAAAGCAAAATCAAGAAGAGTTAGTGGAAAGATTGGACCATGATATTAACAAAATTGAAAAAGACATATATGAAATGAAGAATATTGTAGCATTATTATATTCCGCATTACAACATCAGGGACCTTCTAACCAATCAGGTACACACTACATTATGTCTTTGATATGAAAAATTAGTAGATGATTATGCAAATTGTAGGCTTATTAATTCGTTTTTCAATGATGTTGAAACGATGATTTGAAAGATAAAATGACATGGCTTATAATGAAATCATCACATTTTAAATAATTTTATTTTAAATACCAATTGTATTTGTATCATTGCAGGATCAGGTGGTTTTACTCCAACTGATATTCCAGGATTAAGGTATTTTCATAAACCCCTTACAAATAAAGCATGGAGTACGCTGGAATCTGTTTGTTTCTCTGTCTGTTTGTAGGAAAATCCTAAACAACTAGAACCGTTTATTGAAAATGGGGACCATGTCGAGATATGCATACAAGGTTTTTTTGTTTTTAGGACAAATACTCCTAAACTACTGGGTTAATTTCATTTTGCTAAAATTTGGTTGACATGGTAATCGGATCACTATACATAAGTTTTGTAAAATGATCTTGTAGAGTTATTTTATGTGGTGCCAGCTTAGATCTACGTGTTCCTGATTGTTAGTAGTTTATGTAAAGATTTTCGCATTGCTGTCAGTGTCAAGTGAATCAAATTTTTATATGTTGATGTATGTCAGCTGTCGTAACCAGCGGTATTTGTTGACTCATTTACTTTAAAAAACATTTGCAACAGCTATTAAAATTAAATTGATTAAAACATTTTCTATTGTTATAAGAATAATTGTTATAAGTCAAGTTTCTCCGTGTTCTGTCGCAAGATTATATCGGCCCTTCACTATCAACATTAGTGTAACTTTATAATGGGGAAGTGTCTTTTAGAAGCTAATGTGATTGATGTAAACTTGTCGAATGTAACTTAACACACGTTTTCTTATCTGTCCCTTTTCTATTTATAAGATCGACATCCAAAAAGAAAAAGAAGAAGCGGAAGACGTCTTCAAGAGAGGACATGGATGAATGGGATGTCACAGGTTTGCAACCCATTCATACATATATAGATTGTTAGGTTGTCCATTCTTATGTAAGCAAAGCAATATTCAATTTGTTAAGAATGTAACATGCTGCGATGTTGTCGTTTATTGCGCATATTTGTATCAAGTAGATAGGGGATATTGGCCTTGAATTAGGTAGGGGGATATTGGCCGTTATTTAGGTAGGGAGATCTTGGCCGTCATTTAAGTAGGGGGATTTTGGCTGTCATTTAGGTAGGGGGATCTTGGCTGTCATTTAGGTAAGGGGGTTTTGGTCTTCATTTAGGTAGGGAGATCTTGGCTGTAATTTAGGAAGGGAGATCTTGGCCGTCATTTAGGTAGGGAGATCTTGGCTGTGATTTAGGTAGGGAGATCTTGGCTGTGATTTAGGTAAGGAGATCATGGCTGTGATTTAGGTAGGGGGATCTTTCCTATTATTTAGGTAGGGAGATCTTTGCCATGATTTAGGTAGGGGATCTTGGTCGTCATTTAAGTAGGGAGATGTTGGCCGTGATTTAGGTAGGGGGATCTTGGCTGTGGAACTTTTGCTTTGATCTTGGTAGGGAGATCTCGGCTGTGATTTAGGTAGTGAGATCTTGCAGTCAATTAGACAGAGAGATCTTGGTTATGATTTAGGGGGATCTTCGCAGTGATTTAGGTAGGGGGATCTTGGCCGTCATTTAGGTAGGGAGATCTTGGATGTCATTTAGGTAGGGAGATCTTGGTCTTCATTTAGGTAGGGAGATCTTAGCCGTCATTTAGGTAGGGAGATCTTGGCCGTGATGTAGTTAGGGAGATCTTAGCCGTGATGTAGTTAGGGAGATCTTAGCCGTGATTTAGGTATGGAGATCTTAGCCATGATTTAGGTAGGGGGATCTCGGCCGTCATCTAGGTAAGGGGATCTTGGTCTTCATTTAGGTAGGGAGATCTTGGCCGTCATTTAGGTAGGGAGATATTAGCCGTCATTTAGGTAGGGAGATCTTGGAAGTGATGTAGTTAGGGAGATCTTGGCCGTGATTTAGGTATTGAGATCTTAGCCATGATTTAGGTAGGGGATCTTTCCTATGATTTAGGTAGGGGGATCTTGAATGTGATTTAGGCAGGGGGATCTTTGCTATGATTTAGGTAGGGGGATCTTTGCTATGATTTAGGTAGGGAGATCTTTGTCATGATTTAGGTAGGGAGATTTTGACTGTGATTTAGGTAGGGTGATCTTGACTGTGATTTAGGTAGGGAGATCTTAGCCGTGATTTAGGTAGGGAGATTTTGACTGTGATTTAGGTAGGGGGATCTTTGCTATGATATAGGTAGGGAAATCTAAGCCGTGATTTAGGTAGGGGATCTTGACTGTGATTTAGGTAGGGGATCTTGACTGTGATTTAGGTAGGGAGATCTTTGTCATGATTTAGGTAGGGGGATTTTGGCTATGATTTAGGTAGGGAGATCTTAGCTATGATTTAGGTAGGGAGATCTTGGCCGTCATTAAGGTAGGGAGATCTTAGCTGTGATTTAGGTAGGGGATCTTGGCTGTTGTTTAGGTAGGGGGATCTTGACCGTGATTTAGGTAGGGGGATCTTGGCTGTGATTTAGGTAGGGGGATCTTTGCTATGATTTAGGTAGGGAGATTTTGGCTGTGATTTAGGTAGGGAGGATCTTGGCCGTGATTCAGGTAGGGGGATCTTGGCCGTGATTTAGGTAGGGAGATCTTAGCCGTGATTTAGGTAGGGGGATCTTAGCCGTGATTGAGATAGGGGGATCTTGGCTGTGATTTAGGTAGGGAGATCTTGGCTGTGATTTAGGTAGGGGGATCTTGGCTATGATTTAGGTAGGGGGATCTTGGCCGTGAATTAGGTAGGGGGATATTGGCTGTGATTTAGGTTGGGGGATCTTTGCTATGATTTAGGTAGGGAGATCATGGCTGTGATTTCGGTAGGGGGATCTTTGCTATGATTTATGTAGGGAGATCATAGCCAGTATTTAGGTAGGGGGATCTTGGCCGTGATTTAGGTAGGGAGATCTTAGCCGTTATTTAGGTAGGGAGATCTTTGCTATGATTTAGGTAGGGAGATTTTGGCTGTGATTTAGGTAGGGGGGATCATGGCCGTGATTTAGGTAGCGGGATCTCGGCCATGATTTAGGTAGTGGGATCTCGGTCATGATTTAGGTGGGGGGATCTCGGCCATGATTTAGGTAGCGGGATCTCGGCCATGATTTAGGTAGCGGGATCTCGGCCATGATTTAGGTAGCGGGATCTCGGCCATGATTTAGGTAGCGGGATCTCGCCATGATTTAGGTAGCGGGATCTCGGCCATGATTTAGGTAGCGGGAGGTTATAGCGGATCTCGGCATGTAGGTAGCGGGATCTCGGCCATGATTTAGGTAGCGGGATCTCGGCCATGATTTAGGTAGCGGATTGATCTCGGCCATGATTTAGATGGGGGGGATCTCGGCCATGATTTAGGTAGCGGGATCTCGGCCATGATTTAGGTAGCGGGATCTCGGCCATGATTGAGGTAGCGGGATCTCGGCCATGATTTAGGTAGCGGGATCTCGGCCATGATTTAGGTAGGGGGGATCTTGGTTGTGATTCAGGTAGGGGATCTTGGCCATCATTTAGGTGGGGGATCTCGGCCATGATTTAGGTAGCGGGATCTCGGCCATGATTGAGGTAGCGGGATCTCGGCCATGATTTAGGTAGTGGGATCTCGGTCATGATTGAGGTAGCGGGATCTTGGCCGTGATTTAGGTAGCGGGACCTTGGCCGTGATTTAGGTAGGGGGATCTCGGCTATGATTTAGGTATGTAGCCAAAAACAAATTACATGTATTCGGATTCCATTACCAAGTCTAATTAGTACTTAATTGACATAATTTCCCTTCTTATTTCGACAGCTACAGGCAAAAGTGACCAATATCAGCCGACAATGTCGTTGTCTTTTACGAGCCAGAACAAAGTAGCTGACATATCGTCATTAAACATGGACGATGATGAAAATGTGTGACACAGTTGTGATAATATTAAGACCTCATATAACTCAACATGCTTTACGTGAAGAATGTTATTAAAAGCTAGTACAAGCAATGTCATAGCAAACAGTTATTGTCTAAGAGATGCTAAACATTTCCGAACACATCGCCTGTGTAAATATATAGTGTAAGTACGAGGAAACGCACATAAAAACAAAACTCATCTCGTTACACATCAATTGAACCATCAGACTATTGATACATATGAGCGAAAAAAAGTGTGTTTGTCACAAAGCCAACCAAAAATAGTAACTATAATTTAATTTATTTCTCTGGTGTACGATTCTCCATTTGTCTATATTATAATGAAATCCTTGATTATGTTTTTAAATATTTTTTGACAGATGAAGATTATTGACGTTTCAATGCAATGTTTGTTGTTTGTCTCTAGTAATCATATTTTTATAACAAGTGCCATATTTCATCATTGTATCATTTATATACAACAATATTCGCCCAATGTTAACATGCTGATGCTTCGCAGAGATTGAATCAGTTGATCAGAAATTATTAAATTTTATGTATGGTTTTACAAATGATAGTCGAAGATTTTGTTTACACTCTTTAATGTAGATCGAAACCTTTTCAATACACTTTCAAACATCATATTGATATAAGCCGCTTCTATACAAGCATGTGTCCTTCTGCAAGGTACACAAGAATGTACCTCGTTAATGAATGTATTAAGTGAACGTGTGTTTGTCCTTTTGGTATAATGTATAATATTGTACCTGGTATAGCAGCGGCAAGAATTTCACTTATAAGGAGATACAATACGAATATACCACAGCCTCCCAAAACAAACATTTATAAAAAAAAACACATTGACCACAGGGTACGGCATCTTGATTAGGTCACCTAGTACTTAAAAATAGTCTAATAAATGAAAATGTTTATGAAATTTACTGTCTACAGTATATCATGTTGTGTGCATGTCATCTATAAACATTAAAAAATAAACATTGATGTTATCCTTGTCTATTTATATACATTTTATTATTTGTACATTTAATTTTATAAGCTGCTATTGATAGGATTTTTAAGCATGACTTACGGTAGCTGCTTCCAGAAAACCAACGAAACATAAAATATAACTGTAGTATGGTAAAAGGTGATAAAGATAGATAGTGAACATTTATCAAAACGTATACCCAGTAAATTATGTCCTACCAGTCCAATACATGTATACATTTTAAACTTTGTTTTGTTTAGTGTATTTATATGAATTAAATATATTTATTCAAAGTCTTTAAGTGTTTTGTTATTGATTATTGTCTCTGTAATTTATAATATCAGTAATGACAATCTCCTCCCAGTAAATTGTACAAATCTGCTTTATACAAACTCGTGAGGGGATAATGTCTGATTGTTGGATTACATTTTGCATTTTTTCACATTGATATCAAGTATCCTCGTCCTTGTGATATTTTTGAATACGCTACTCGGGTAATATAACCTTGGGCGCTTTGCATTGGCTGGGTATTCATTGTGACGTCATATCATGACGTCAATGGCGTCAGTAAACAATGACATTGAGATTCATGGAAATGTGGGTTGTTCTAAGGTATTTGTGCTCATTTCATATTAGATTTTAGGAAGGGGCCGCGGTGGCCGAGTGGTTAAGATGTCCCGACATATTACCACAAGCCCTCCACCTCTGGGATGCGAGTTCGAATCCCATGTGGGGCAGTTGCCAGGTACTGACCGCTGGTCGGTGGTTTTTCTCCGGGTACTCCGGCTTTCCTCCACCAACAAACCTGGAACGTCCTTTAATGACCCTGGCTGTTAATAGGTATTTGTGCTCATTTCATATTAGATTTTAGGAAATGAACTCTCATTTCAGATTCTATATGTCTCTTTAACCAGTATTGAAGGAAACTCTTCTTTGGAATTTTTTTTTATAAACTATGTTGTCCTTATTTACCACCGATATCTCATCATTCAAAATAAATATTCATCTTATAGGGCATCATGCATCCAGAAAATGATAAAAATAAAAGGCATGAAGGGCCTGAGAGGCATAGCGTATTGAAATGATAATTACATAAACACGCCCGATATCCACGGCATTGTTTGTTCAGTGAGGACAGAATGTGAATTTTCGATGAAGTGTGAATTAAAGATCAGATATGCATGATAGATGTCGGAGCCTTTCGAAGCAATGTAGATTTGTCATTGCAAAATATTTCATGACTCTCGATTTATTGTAGAAAAAATAATATTATTTTCACGTGTATAAATTTTGTGACTTCTGGGTTATTTTTTGAAAGTCATTGTTTTGAATCGTAATTCCAAGTCAGCTGGTAAGTTATTGTACACAATTCATGTACATTGAAGCTTTAGAGAAGCCAACATTCATGATGACAACCCGAAGTGCGTTCTGATATACATAGAATGTGGTAACCAAGCCGACCTTATTACAATTTACCCTGATAACAGTATTTAGTGAAACGAAAATTGTCTGCTAATGATACTATGGGGTTAACACCGTATACAAGACATTTTCCGTCTGCTAGCGTAGTAAAAATATCTATATAAGCTACAGAAAACTAAATTTCGTAGCGAATGGATAACCTTCATTGACTAAGAATATAGAGAAAACTCCAGGCTCTTCCTATTCGTCTTAGTAAATGCACCACGACGATCCCAAAGAGGCACTACACCTCAAAAAACTACTTCTTTATATTTATAATCGTCGCTTAACAAGGTATCGATATATTTAATAATGATCAAACAATTAAGGACAGTATCGATTGGATACAGTGTAGATCACATCAAAGGGTTTCTATCGGATGTCTCAGTAACACACCGTTCTCTCACACACTCACAATAGGGCATTATCGATCCAAGACACATGATACACTCTTAATCAACTAATTATATCAAATTCAGTGTAAGAACACAGAGTTTCTGATTATTTCTTCAATATTTAATTGTTACGACGTTTCAATGGTTCTGTCAGTACACTGTTTTTTTTGTTTGATTAATTAACGTCCAATTAACAGCCAGGGTCATGTAAGGACGGCCTCCCATGTATGCAGTATGTAGCGTGTTTGTAGTGTAAGGTGAGTGTTTTGGGAGACTGCGGTATACTAGTGTTATATCCTCTTGTACAATCAAACAAACTTGGCACACAAAGTAACACTCTATTGTTTACGATTGGATTGGAAGTGTTTAAATCGGTGATTTCTATTGTTTAACGTATCCAGGAGAGGGTTTTATAATGAAGATATTATTATCGTAAATGAAGAAAGAGTCCCATAATGAAGATATTATTATCGTAAATGAAGAAAGAGTCCCATAATGGCCTGAAAACCCGACGTTACCGCGATTTAACACTAGACATCGACCTTACGAAACGATCGGGAAAAATAATCCCTTGGAAAAACAATGAAATCGTACGTTTAAAAGTATTTTATTTTATCGAGTAATCTGGAAAATTGATAATTAGCATTGATGTCATTTTTTTCTAATTTCATAAATAAAGACTCAGTCGGCAAATGTCACCTATTAGTCGGTCTACAAATAACTGTAAATAATATCGAAATTCATCAGTTGTATCATTCAGTTCAAATAGAATTGGTCTCAGTTTCCTCAGATCGATTTGAATATTTCGTTGAAGGTCTTGATTGAAATTTCGTCTTACAGAAAAGTTTTCTGTAGAGTTTCAATACCCTTTGATTACACACAAAGCTGAAGAACACGAACAGACCCTGGCAGCCCGTCAGAATAGTGACAATGAAACTGAAGGCAGAAAGCGGGAATAAGGTATCTACAATGATAAGGATCCACGTGACTCCGGTGATGGTAAACAACTTTAGGTAGATAACGACATCCAGACGGTGGTCTTTCGTACTATCCACCTTAGGTGTAGCTTTGATCTTAATGGCGACTACGACAAACAGAAGCATATTGATAACACATATGGTTATAACAGGCGCGAGGAACGCTGCATAGAATGAAATAGGCTTAGAAATGAAACATATATCTCCGCCATACCCGATATCTGCTAAACCGGAAGTGACGTCATCGCCAGCAGAAATGACGTATGTCGTGATAATGTTAGCTGCAATGACTAACATAGGTATTCCATATGAGTATAACATGTATAATGCTATTCGTTTCCGGATATTCCTGGACCTACCCGTCAAAGTGTTGATAGCAAATACACTATACATATGATATGAGCAAACATTCATACAGGTGAATGTGACCAACCAGAAATAGTGAGTAAGGACACCCACGGACATGCATAAAGTAGGATTTGATGTCCTCTCCAATCCAAACTGGAAAAGTCCCTGTGAGAAAAACATCGCAAAAACCAGATTCATATTGTTGACCCCAGGGACAGAACGCAAGGTTCGGAATAAAGAATACGTTATAAGTGTCAAGAAGAGACAGAACAGAGAGATGACGGTGCAAGCTAATGTTGTTATAGACAGTACGTCTCGGAGTGGATCATGGCTGGGTCTGGCCATGTATTCAGATATGATGTCATCATAGTCATCCAAACAAACATGCACTTTATCATCGGGCATGCGCACATATTTGTCCTGATGAAACTTCCTGGAACTATATTTCACAGAGAGTTCTCGAGTCTCCAGTTGTATATTGTATTCGTCCCGATCCAGTACCACGTGACGACAAATTATGATATCCGACACGAGAGTCGCCCGGATGTCGGATAAAGCTTCCCACAATTTGTTCTGATATTGTGATTTCTGGTAGCAGAAATCGTCGAAATTCGAACCGTGAGCAGACGGTAGAAAATACGCTTCGTTGGAAGGTCTGGACCTAAATGATACATTCGATATCATCAAATCATCTTTTGTTAGGTTTAACAAAGCGATTTCGGAAGGAAGTCTCTCGATAACGTCTAAAATGATAAAGGTTGTTTGAACCATAAGATGATACGCGATAGGAGATGTCATATTTAGAACACTACAAGAAACGTTGGACATGATGTGAAAAGATTCTACGTGAATTCCCTTAAAATCAAGTTTGGTTTCTATTTCTGATAAAATCTCCTCTCTTGCGTCAGTAAACAAATCTTTGGCCTGATCGGCCGTACTTATGGTTCCCTCCATGGACAATGCCATTGTATACTTGAGGCGTGTTGTCGTCCGTAGGAGAGGGATACACTCGTCTCCTGAAACGATCTTACCGGGGTAGCAGGCTAAGAGACGAGGGCGGGACTGAAACAAAGAAAGGTGTTCATTTAGTTCTCGATTGCTATAACAGATTGATAGAAAGTTGACATATGCTAAAAAGTTCCCCTATGGAACAACATATCATTGTATGATTTGATCTTATGAATATATGGCATCATTCTATCAATATTTGATTTGTGACCTGTGTCGTAATACACGAGAGAAAATTTACAAACCGCCAGGGTCTACAACACCGAGAGTTTCAATGCCTCGTGCCATTTGTCGGCAGACACGAGACACAACACTATATATACAGAATCCAAAATAAGTAAATTTGGTTATTTGCAAAACGCAAACTTAAGATATTGTACATTTATTTTTTGAATGTGATATTGTCAGAAATATTCTGAACATTTGTTCTGTACATATATTTAAAACCATTCTTGGATCTAATGAAGACATACATGCTGACATTAAATGTTGTGATTTTGGGATTTCAAGCTAACGATAATCTGTCAGTTCTTCTCAATACCACATTATTGTCCTTCAAATGGTCGATTAAGTATGACAAAATAGAAATTGCTGTTGATCATATATATAGGAAAGTCCAATACATATTTCTAAGTAATTTAGAAATGTTTATAAAGTCAAATAAAAAGAAAATTATATCAATAAATTATGTTCAGAATATTTCAGATAAATTAAAGAATTGAGGAATTAGCTACAGAATGCGAGGATGAATTAAGAATGAATATATTAATGAATAATATCAAGAATGAGAAACTATAAGTGAATGATTGGAAGGTTAGAGAGAATATAGGGAAATGAATGTTGAATGAAAGCCCTCTTGCAAGAGGACAATTATGTACGGATGCTGAATCCAGGGTCCCAACCCTGGCAGTCATCTAAGCTTATCGTGTTTGGGGAATAAAGTATTGTTGTTGTTTTTATTACAGTGAAGATATATGTCGCTATTTCGCTGGGAAACATAATACGACCTGCGATATGAATATTTACGTTTTATTTACTTAAGTTGTTCAGAAGGTGTAATGGGTCTGCTCTGGGTTTATCTAATGACATTTTTTTGCAATAATTTCCCCACTGGTACCCCTTACACAAATGGAATCTTCATCAACACGTATCCAATCAACACACGTAAATCATTTTGGCTAACCAATCAAAGTGAACAGATTATTTATAACCATGTGAAATCCTAACAACATGGCAGGCAAAGCGACCGATTATAACCATCAAAAATTATATAATAATTTCACCAAATAAAACAATGATCGATGTAAATCAAATATATATATCACCGGGTCAAATAATGATGAAATCGATTGATATAGTGATAAAAGAAAATAATATCATAATAAATAAAATAAAATAATGGTAGAAGCAAATGATATAACGGTCAAATCAAATCAAATATTGATAAAATGATACCATATATTGATAAGACCAAATCATATAATGACAAACCATATGATATAATGAAAACACAAATTCATATAGTATATTTGAACCACACGATACAGTTTTGGCGTCCCATATTCACCTGTGAACTAATGAGTTTTATACACTGTTGAATAAGACAGGAAATGTCGTTGCATAATGAAGACAGATATCGGACGACATTTTTTGAACATTCCCTTTGTTTATAAATCATGGTTTATATAGGTCACGGTGTGTAACAAATAAATGTGTATGTGTTAAGTCACCAAAACTCCATAAACGTTCATTGCTGTTTAAAATAATCTTTTCATAAAGTTTATTATAACATTTATGATTTTAATTGAATTACATTTGACATGTCCTTCGTTGTTTGTCAACAAAGTACAATATTAATCAATATGACATATGATACGATTCAGTAAGCAGTAATGCATAACTAATATTATCAGAATTTATATGATTTATATATAATTTTCCGCCTTCTTTTATTTTAATATCAAAGCTTTCATCACCAAAAGAAAAATAAAATGTTATAGGAATGGTAATATTAGAAATAAAATGTTATAGGAAGGGTAAACATAATGTCAATGTTGTTAACATATTGAAAATAATATATATATAAATATAAATAATATGACAATAGGGAGATTTGATAATAAATTTGGACTTACTTCAAGCAAAGTCCCCTTACTTTCCCAACTTAAACATACCGTGATTGGGTCGAATACGTGAGAACCATTGACTTCCACTTCACCTGTTACCAACTTGCTGACAAATGGACTAAACAGATGATCTTGTAGAATCACTCCTCCAACGTCAGATCTCCAATCTTTATGGGATAAATAAAAATCATACATCTGAAACATAATGGGTCTTGGCATTGGGATTTTGGAATCATCTATACTACAATATTTGCAGAAAATGTTCTTCGCGGGATGCATTCCCGTCACTTCCGGTGCATCTAGGCATGCGCCTGATATATCAGTGCCATATATTTCATGCTCAGAGCTTGCGCAACTTCGAATGACTTCCGTCGAATTTACTGTTATCGTTGGATTGCATATAAAACAAAATGTATTTCTGTAAAAATCGTATTGATTTTCAAGCGAGGAATATTCACAGGCCCATTGGATGTCTTCATCGGATTCTTCCCACCCTCCGGTAGTGTTGCATTGTTTAGACAGTTTAGAGACGTAGAAATCTCTACAAGATTTATCTTGTTCAATCTCAGAGTTTGTTATCTCAATATCGCATCTATGTCTCTTTGCAGCGTCAACGATATCGTAAAACGTGGCATGAAACTGTAAATTTAAGTCTGTTTTACACTGGATGTCAACAGACCACGGCAAATAGCCATATGCGGCGTTTGTGACGTAGCCCGTGTTAGATAAGTCATTGTCCTGGTTACAGAGAAAACAATCAAAGCTTTTGTAAAGTAAACCAAGTCCTCCTACAACGGGCAACGTGGAGTATATATCGTCCTCTGAATATCGGCATCTAGTTTGGAAGACGTCAGTCCAAGAGGATTTATAACATCCGTCAATCAAATAATGGCTGGGTCCTTCTGTTGCTAGGAGAGGTCTTTGACAGGACAGAGGGAATTCGAGGACAAGGTCAAGGCAACATTCCAAGGCGACATCGAAAAAGCACGAAGGACTGCACGAACATTGGGACTGGCCGACAATGTAAGGTGTGACGTTTTTCTGACAGTAGCGGTAATGACCTGTTACACTGTAGTCGTATAGCAAGAGCTTCGTCACATTGACAGACCAATCAGAGAGCTTCGTCACATTGACGGACCAATCAGCGGTGTCCTCGTCTTCTGGGATGTTGTCTTTATTCTCGGAGTCAGTTAGTGTGTTATAAAATTCAAGATTGTATGAATCAATTGAAAATGAATAAAGAAAGACAGGCTTGCCATTTTCATACAACCGGTTCTGTGACATCTCGTTAATATACACATCCATGTATAGTGTTGTGTGGCTGTTATTCCTATTGCAAATAAAACAAAATACGTTTTTGTAAGGGCCGGTGGTTTTTGATTGGTCGTGAGAACGACACGCGTGTTCTATTGCTTCTGAACGTATATCCCACAATCCTGTGACGTTACATGTTGTTATAATGTCATGACCTTCAAAATGAGGAGGGTTACACATAAAACAGAATATGTTGTCATAGAAACCATACCCAACTTCGTACTCTGAGTTACAAGCCATATCGATATCGTGGTCATATGTAGCCCAGGTACCGGTCCTGTTGCATTTTGAGATCTCTCTGGTACCAACGTAGTCTTCGACACAGTAATTAATGTCCTCGTCTACGGTACCAAACCCCACACCACACCCAAACCAATCAGCTTTCTCGAGAATATCGTCAAAAGTGGAAAGGAAATTAAAGTCTGTAAACTCGGGACAGTACACGGACAAACTCCAATCGTTGTAATCGAACACGCCATTACATTCAGCACAGAATCTGTTTTTAAATGTTTGTCTGTAGTGTTTCGACGTTACAAGCGGATACTCGACATGGCCAGGTTTAAAAATTATTTCAGTTGCTGTACACTGTTTTGTGAGGTTTTTGTCCGTGTTTATCGGACATGAATTGATAATGAACACCTTATCCGGGGGAAATGGTAGTCCCAGATTGACGAACGGACTCACACAAACCGGAAGTGGTAAAGTGAAAATAACATCAACGCAACAGTTACCGTTTATCATACAGTCTCGGTCACATTTACAAGCTCCACAGATGTCAAGATGGCGTGTTCTGATGTCTTTAGATTCGAACCCTATTTTTTCTGGATGGCAGAAATAGTCCGCGCCACATAATAGAAAATATTCATACAATAGATTTGTAGCATTGTAAATATGTGTTTCTTTCCTATCCTCCGGAACAGGATCTTTTACTGACATGGAATGCGTCCAACCGACACAAATGTAGAACACAATCATCCAATAGTACATCGTCAGCATGGCGGAACACCTGGGAAGTATAAATATACATATTTTTACAAATACGTTACATACATATATTGTCATATATTCAACAACACACAAGCAGCTATCGGTTACGTTAACAACATAAGTGGCTATCCTGATCCAACACAGTCATTTTTGATAAAAAAAATGCTGAATTCTGTACATCGTGGTACGTACCAGGCTGACAATCGTTTGCCTATAACACCGGAAATCATTGCGAAACTGGTTGCTTCTTTGCGATATACTACATCCTCAGCTTACCAGTTCCAGCTACTGAAAGCTATGAATGTTTTGGCTTCATGCATTTTTACGAGTAGGCGAAATGACACTGAACAAATCAAAGGGCAATATCCTACAATTTGCGGATATAATGTTTTCCAAAAATCAGTATGGTGAGATGTTTCACATTAGCTACAGTACAAAAAAACATTTGTCAAGGTCATATTTAACCCAATAGGATGGAGATAGACCTTTGTACTTCAAATGATGGCATCCATGGAATTACCTTTTCTTTTATTTGATCGATGGTATTTATGATAGTTACTTTCTTATGTCCATCGCAACAATCGTGTTTTAAATCCTAAAGATGCTACACCGCTGACGAATGATATTTTTTCCATCAAAAAAGTGGCAGATTCATATCTTTCTTCTGTGACAAAAGTTATTTACTTTACACCATTACCTAATTAAGATAAAGATATTAAAAATAATGAATTGTGTCCCGAAAAAAGTCCATGGTACTATGCCATATACATGTATGATTGCGCATCCGCCAAAACCAAACGTTATTATATTATATCAATTTATTTGTGTTAATTAGACATACATTTACATGAGTAAACACCAATTATTGTTCAAATTATATGTATTGTTTATGCTCTGTCAGTAGTGGAGCATCTTTTAACTGTCGCAAACGAAAATGGATCGAAGTATTTTTTACATATTTTACATTCTACATACTAATGGTATCACCTATCATATCTAACACAAAAAATGTTTTACTTTTTACGAGTTAAACTTTCATTGAACACAATTAATGTTTCCTTCGAATCTTACCACTTGTTTTACTGGAATGACAATACCTTATCAGCGGAGCTCCTCGGTATGTCGCTATATACCCATCCACGCCCTGCACGCTATACGGATAGTGGCGCTAGTTTATCTTATATATGTGTGATTACTGATACCTCAATCAATAAAGATATTGTATTAGTATAGACGAAATATCAGTTAAAGAAATAAGAGAGAATTTGATCGATGATTTACCTCTGTGTTTTATGATTTAAATAAAGACACGAGTCTCTAATTACCAGAGAGTATTGTCACACGTCGATGTGGAGGTGATTGGTTAGTAAATAACATGAGAGGTTTAACAAGAACTAGTAGTCTAAGAATTAAATTCGAAGAACGTGAGACGCTTGATGAGTTGTAATGGTCTGTGAATAGGATATTATCATCTAAAAGCGTGGGAAAAGCAATAATGGTATCGTTATTACCGGTCTTGTGATTGACACATCTATGAAATAGTCATTGTGGAGGATATTTATGAATTTTGTTTCCAACAATAAAGGCATGGTAATAACACAGTATAAAAAACATAGAAAAATGTAATTCGATCAGTATCTTATTTGATGTCCAATCAAATATTTAAAAACTTTGTTTTCAACAAATAAGGTATAAATGGTAATAACACAGCATTAAAAAACCCAGAAAAATGTAATTCAATCAAAATGTTCCATCACAGGATCGATATAACAATTACTGAAGTGAAACATACATAGCGTTCTCATTTCCTCGAAATAATGCATAATGCATAATCAAAAATCATAATTTCCTTTCATATCATTCCATTTTATTTTTTGTAATCTAATTAATAATTTTATTACTATTAGTTAGAATTATTGAAAACTCGTTTACGTGGGTAGTTTACATAGCTTTATTAATGTATAAGCATCGATGTATTTATGGCATACAAGGCTTCATTAATATCTGTCATTTAAACACAAGTCGGACATATTTAATCTTCACCATTACGTTTTGAAAGAAAATTATAACAAAAAGCTGCAAGAGGATACTGAAATGTAGACTCTTTGTTTATAAGGGAATGCGATGTTATTCAATCTAAATATCTGATATATTTCAAATTCATATGTATACCATATATGTCTTGTTATAATTTATAGCGCGCATTAGAATAATCATTTAAAGGTGTTGCTCTTTGTTTATAAGGGAATGCTATTTGGGAACCATTTGCACCACCTATGACAAGCGGTCACGTTAAAAACAATTAAATATCGAGCTGAGGGAACTTTTAAATATTTGTCTGAGAGGAGACATCCAAAAGCCAAACATTGTTTTTGTCTTTGTCACAAGGAATGTAACAGGAGATTGGAGTTAGCAGCAGGTTCTTTTTCTTCTTGCATGTATCGGTTTAGAATTCGCCGAACTCTAACTTCAGCCCCCTAAATGGAACAATGTATGAGTAAACACGAGTTTCTATGAGGTATATCTAACTTCAAATGTAATTATCTTGTCACTGACACTTAACCCAAGTTACACCCAATTCCCATATTGCATTATAATAAAAATCGAGATGAAGTTGAAACTTTTTAATTATTTCCTAGTAACGGCCTTGGTTAGATGGTTGATTATGTGAAAAGCCCCTTTAAAAGCAAGGGTCATTCATGGACGGTTTTTTCTGGTTATTGAGATGAGTGTGATGCCGATTAAGTCGGAGATGCATCATACCCGAGTTATGTTGCCATGTAATTGTGTGATTCCTACCCACTTTATAATGCAGCTCAATGAAGCAAATTAAGGAGGACACCAAATAGCAAACTCAATCCGGAAATATACTGACAAAGTCCACTATCACCTGTTAAACAATTAGCAGTTTGTGCACCTTATCATAGAGACCAAAGCAACTGGGGGCTAAAATAATGAGGTACCGATGGAGACCTTATGAATAAAATTAAAACTTGGACAAGGAGGTGTAGAAAAAAAAATATATAAAAATAATTCGCCTTTGTACAATTTTAATGCTCATCTTGCTCAACAAACACTTCTTAATTTCTATTCCTCAGCTGATAGTTTACTCAGGGTTGTGCCCCCTGGTCTAACGCTGTTTACTGTATTGAAGTTTTTTTAGGTATTAGAGAGAACGATAACGGTTTCGTTTGTTGGAAAGTTGGGTTGTACACTCCAGTGAGGTAGTACTTGGAAAGTTGGGTTGTACACTCCAGTGAGGTAGTACTTGGAAAGTTGGGTTGTACACTCCAGTGAGGTAGTACTTGGAAAGTTGGGTTGTACACTCCAGTGAGGTAGTACTTGGAAAGTTGGGTTGTACACTCCAGTGAGGTAGTACTTGGAAAGTTGGGTTGTACACTCCAGTGAGGTAGTACTTGGAAAGTTGGGTTGTACACTCCAGTGAGGTAGTACTTGGAAAGTTGGGTTGTACACTCCAGTGAGGTAGTACTTGGAAAGTTGGGTTGTACACTCCAGTGAGGTAGTACTTGGAAAGTTGGGTTGTACACTCCAGTGAGGTAGTACTTGGAAAGTTGGGTTGTACACTCCAGTGAGGTAGTACTTGGAAAGTTGGGTTGTACACTCCAGTGAGGTAGTACTTGGAAAGTTGGGTTGTACACTCCAGTGAGGTAGTACTTGGAAAGTTGGGTTGTACACTCCAGTGAGGTAGTACTTGGAAAGTTGGGTTGTACACTCCAGTGAGGTAGTACTTGGAAAGTTGGGTTGTACACTCCAGTGAGGTAGTTGTACTTGGTAAAGTTGGGTTGTACACTCCAGTGAGGTAGTACTTGGAAAGTTGGGTTGTACACTCCAGTGAGGTAGTACTTGGAAAGTTGGGTTGTACACTCCAGTGAGGTAGTACTTGGAAAGTTGGGTTGTACACTCCAGTGAGGTAGTACTTGGAAAGTTGGGTTGTACACTCCAGTGAGGTAGTACTTGGAAAGTTGGGTTGTACACTCCAGTGAGGTAGTACTTGGAAAGTTGGGTTGTACACTCCAGTGAGGTAGTACTTGGAAAGTTGGGTTGTACACTCCAGTGAGGTAGTACTTGGAAAGTTGGGTTGTACACTCCAGTGAGGTAGTACTTGGAAAGTTGGGTTGTACACTCCAGTGAGGTAGTACTTGGAAAGTTGGGTTGTACACTCCAGTGAGGTAGTACTTGGAAAGTTGGGTTGTACACTCCAGTGAGGTAGTACTTGGAAAGTTGGGTTGTACACTCCAGTGAGGTAGTACTTGGAAAGTTGGGTTGTACACTCCAGTGAGGTAGTACTTGGAAAGTTGGGTTGTACACTCCAGTGAGGTAGTACTTGGAAAGTTGGGTTGTACACTCCAGTGAGGTAGTACTTGGAAAGTTGGGTTGTACACTCCAGTGAGGTAGTACTTGGAAAGTTGGGTTGTACACTCCAGTGAGGTAGTACTTGGAAAGTTGGGTTGTACACTCCAGTGAGGTAGTACTTGGAAAGTTGGGTTGTACACTCCAGTGAGGTAGTACTTGGAAAGTTGGGTTGTACACTCCAGTGAGGTAGTACTTTGAATATGGCGATAATTACAACAGGCCAACAACACGATTATGCTGCTGATTTATAAACAAAACTTGGAATCAATATACATACAACTTATCACATGCAGGGGACTGTCCTTTAAAGACATGTTTAAAGAACATCAAGCAAAAAAATAACAAAAAATATTGTATTTGTTGTTTAAGACTTTAATAAAACATGAGATATTTTATCATATATCCATTTATTGCACATCATTAACTAAGGACTTCCATATACATTGTATACGTGCTACCTGGTGAATACTGTTTCTATATATAGATGTTTATATCACCATATCTCCAACTACTAAGGTCGTTATTCAACTGGAACATGATATGAATTGATGCTACATCAAAGTACAATTCGATAAACTGCACAGCGATCAGTGTGACTGGGTCTACTATATCGGGTCAACCTCCTGAGACCGGACAAGAGGATTCACCGACCAGGGTAAGTACTTACTGTACCACCGGTAGGATGCTTCACTGTCCAGTTACATGTTTTACCTGTGTAGTATTTCACAAGGTAACCTTCGTGCCACGCCACATATACAAACCTAGGATTTACTATTATGGATTTTATGCAATCACTAGCTTTTAAATATTTGACCTCTTTTTGGCATTCCAATGATGTTTGACTGCCCAGTATCATGTTATTACTCGTTATCTGTATACTAATTAACTTGTAAACCTATTTAATCTGTCCAATAGCATATTACTCGTTACCTGTATAATAATTCACTTGTAAACCTACTAAATCTGCCCAATAGCATATTACTCGTTACCTGTATAATAATTCACTGGTTAACCTACAAAATCTGTCCAATAGCATGCTATTACTCGTTACCTGTATAATAATTCACTTGTAAACCTACTAAATCTGTCCAATAGCATATTGATCGTTACCCGTATAATAATTCACTGGAAATGTTTGAAATTTTGAACATAGGTTTCGAACATAATGTTTAAAAGAGATACTTTATATTTTTAGTGTACAAGAACCGGAAGTAGATAAACTACTTCCGTTAAAACTCAGTTCGGTTACAAATCTTCTATAGAAGTACCCTATCTTTTGGGGTTTTAGATTAAATATTTTTTTCTTAATGCGCTAATTAATGAGAACATATCATTTTAATAGAAATATAATAGTTTGCATCCTTTAATTATCATTATATGAGGCATATAAGGTTAAATGATTTTTCTTGAAAAAAATCTACCCCACAGTAATTTGTCTTTTAGATGACAACTTTATCCGTCATGGATTTTTTTGTTTTGAAATTTTGAACATAGTTTTCTAACATTATATGCTAGAGAGTTACCAAATATTTTTGGTGTACAAGAACTGGATGTGGGTATACCATTTTGGTGAAAATTTGATATTGCTGAAAATAGACATCCAAATATCTTAGGTATCTTACAGGTTCTCTGTCATAGTACTACAAAAAACACCTGGGTTTTGTTAAATTGGTTCGTGGGCAAAATTAAATGGTAGGTATAAGATGTCCAAACTAGTAAACCTACAAAATCTGTCCAATAGCACATTACTTGTTACCTGTATAACAATTCACTATTAAACCTACAAAATCTGTCCAATAGCATATTACTCGTTACCTGAATAATAATTCACTGGTTAACCAACAAAATATGTTCAATAGCACGCTATTGCTCGTTACCTGTATAATAATTCACTTATAAACCTACAAAATCTGTCCAATAGCGCGCTATTACTCGTTACCTGTATAATAATTCACTGGTTAACCTACAAAATCTGTTCAATAGCACGCTATTGCTCGTTACCTGTATAATAATTCACTTATAAACCTACAAAATCTGTCCAATAGCATGCTATTACTCGGTACCTGTATAATAATTCACTGGTTAACCAACAAAATATGTTCAATAGCACGCTATTGCTCGTTACCTGTATAATAATTCACTTATAAACCTACAAAATCTGTCCAATAGCGCGCTATTACTCGTTACCTGTATAATAATTCACTTGTAAACCTACTTAATCTGTCCAAGAGCATATTACTCGTTATCCTCGATACTCCAGGGGTTCCGATCACTTACGATCTCTACACCCCTGGACTATTTCATAGTGAACTTGAAGGCAGCTCAGCTGAAAATATTTGACCAATCACAGACCAGCAAAAATTTCCTTTGAAGACTACAGAGAGAGCGACGCCCAACTCCAAAGCCACATAGTCAACCACAGTGTACCGTTATACGGTTCTTTTGATGTACATCAAAGGACTAAATTACCTGTTCTGTTCTGTTGCCTCCAGTTTTACGATGAGATAGTCCAGGGGTGTAGAGATCGTAAGTGATCGGAACCCCTGGAGTATCGAGGATGATTACTCGTTACCCGTATCATAATTCATTGGCAAACCTACTAAATCTGACTAATAGCATGATTTTACTCGTTATCTGTATACAAATTTACTAGTAAACCTATAAAAAATTTCCAATAGCATATTACTCGTTACCTGTATAATAATTCACTAGTAAACCTACTAAATCTGTATAATAGTATATTACTCGTTACCTGTACAAAAACTCACTGGTAAACCTACTAAATATGTCCAATAGCATATTACTCGTTACCTGTATAATAATTCACTATCAAACCTACTAAATCTGTCTAATAGTATATTACTCGTTACCTGTACAAAAACTCACTGGTAAACCTACTAAATCTGTCTAATAGTATATTACTCGTTACCTGTACAAAAACTCACTGGTAAACCTACTAAATCTGTCCAATAGTATATTTCTCGTTACCTGTATAATAATTCACCATTAAACCTACTAAATCTGTCTAATAGTATATTACTCGTTACCTGTATAATAATTCACTGGTAAACCTACTAAATCTGTCCAATAGTATATTACTCGTTACCTGTATAATAATTCACCATTAAACCTACTAAATCTGTCCAATAGTATATTACTCGTTACCTGTATGATAATTCACCATTAAACCTACTAAATCTGTCCAATAGTATATTACTCGTTACCTGTATAATAATTCACCATTAAACCTACTAAATCTGTCCAATAGTATATTACTCGTTACCCGTATGATACACATTAAATACTAAATAATTCACCATTAAACCATTAAACTACTAAATCTGTCCAATAGTATATTACTCGTTACCTGTATAATAATTCACCATTAAACCTACTAAATCTGTCCAATAGTATATTACTCGTTACCTGTATAATAATTCACCATTAAACCTACTAAATCTGTCCAATAGTATATTACTCGTTACCTGTATAATAATTCACCATTAAACCTACTAAATCTGTCCAATAGTATATTACTCGTTACCCGTATAATAATTCACTGGTAAACCTACTAAATCTGTCCAATAGTATATTTCTCGTTACCTGTATAATAATTCACCATTAAACCTACTAAATCTGTCTAATAGTATATTACTCGTTACCTGTATGATAATTCACCATTAAACCTACTTATTCTGTCCAATAGTATATTTCTCGTTACCTGTATAATAATTCACCATTAAACCTACTAAATCTGTCCAATAGTATATTTCTCGTTACCTGTATCATAATTCACTGGTAAACCTACTAAATCTGTCCAATAGTATATTTCTCGTTACCTGTATAATAATTCACCATTAAACCTACTAAATCTGTCTAATAGTATATTACTCGTTACCTGTATAATAATTCACCATTAAACCTACTAAATCTGTCCAATAGTATATTTCTCGTTACCTGTATCATAATTCACCATTAAACCTACTAAATCTGTCCAATAGTATATTACTCGTTACCCGTATAATAATTCACCATTAAACCTACTAAATCTGTATAATAGTATATTACTCGTTACCTGTACAAAAACTCACTGGTAAACCTACTAAATCTGTCCAATAGTATATTACTCGTTACCTGTATAATAATTCACCATTAAACCTACAAAATCTGTCCAATAGCATGCTATTACTCGGTACCTGTATAATAATTCACTGGTTAACCAACAAAATCTGTTCAATAGCACGCTATTGCTCGTTACCTGTATACTAATTCACTTATAAACCTACAAAATCTGTCCAATAGCATGCTATTACTCGTTACCTGTATAATAATTCACTTGTAAACCTACTTAATCTGTCCAAGAGCATATTACTCGTCATCCTCGATACTCCAGGGGTTCCGATCACTTACGATCTCTACACCCCTGGACTATCTCATAGTGAAATTGAAGGCAGCTCAGCTGAAAATATTTGACCAATCACAGACCAGCAAAAATTTCCTTTGAAGACTACAGAGAGAGCGACGCCCAACTTCAAAGCCACATAGTCAACCACAGTGTACCGTTATACGGTTCTTTTGATGTACATCAAAGGACTAAATTACCTGTTCTGTTCTGTTGCCTCCAGTTTTACGATGAGATAGTCCAGGGGTGTAGAGATCGTAAGTGATCGGAACCCCTGGAGTATCGAGGATGAATTACTCGTTACCCGTATCATAATTCATTGGCAAACCTACTAAATCTGACCAATAGCATGATTTTACTCGTTACCTGTATACAAATTTACTAGTAAACCTATTAAATTTTTCCAATAGCATATTACTCGTTACCTGTATAATAATTCACTAGTAAACCTACTAAATCTGTATAATAGTATATTACTCGTTACCTGTACAAAAACTCACTGGTAAACCTACTAAATATGTCCAATAGCATATTACTCGATACCTGTATAATAATTCACTATCAAACCTACTAAATCTGTCCAATAGTATATTACTCGTTACCTGTACAAAAACTCACTGGTAAACCTACTAAATATGTCCAATAGCATATTACTCGTTACCTGTATAATAATTCACCATTAAACCTACTAATCTGTCTAATAGTATATTACTCGTTACCTGTACAAAAACTCACTGGTAAACCTACTAAATCTGTCCAATAGTATATTTCTCGTTACCTGTATAATAATTCACCATTAAACCTACTTATTCTGTCCAATAGTATATTACTCGTTACCTGTATAATAATTCACTATCAAACCTACTAAATCTGTCCAATAGTATATTACTCGTTACCTGTATAATAATTCACCATTAAACCTACTTATTCTGTCCAATAGTATATTACTCGTTACCTGTATAATAATTCACTATCAAACCTACTAAATCTGTCCAATAGTATATTACTCGTTACCTGTATGATAATTCACCATTAAACCTACTAAATCTGTCCAAAAGTATATTACTCGTTACCTGTATAATAATTCACCATTAAACCTACTAAATCTGTCCAATAGTATATTACTCGTTACCCGTATGATAATTCACCATTAAACCTACTAAATCTGTCCAATAGTATATTACTCGTTACCCGTATGATAATTCACCATTAAACCTACTAAATCTGTCCAATAGTATATTACTCGTTACCTGTATAAATAATTCACCATTAAACCTACTAAATCTGTCCAATAGTATATTACTCGTTACCTGTATGATAATTCACCATTAAACCTACTAAATCTGTCCAATAGTATATTACTCGTTACCTGTATAATAATTCACCATTAAACCTACTAAATCTGTCCAATAGTATATTACTCGTTACCCGTATGATAATTCACCATTAAACCTACTAAATCTGTCCAATAGTATATTACTCGTTACCCGTATGATAATTCACCATTAAACCTACTAAATCTGTCCAATAGTATATTACTCGTTACCTGTATAATAATTCACCATTAAACCTACTAAATCTGTCCAATAGTATATTTACTCGTTACCCGTATAATAATTCACCATTAAACCTACTAAATCTGTCCAATAGTATATTACTCGTTACCTGTATAATAATTCACCATTAAACCTACTAAATCTGTCCAATAGTATATTACTCGTTACCTGTATAATAATTCACCATTAAACCTACTAAATCTGTCCAATAGTATATTACTCGTTACCTGTATAATAATTCACCATTAAACCTACTAAATCTGTCCAATAGTATATTACTCGTTACCTGTATGATAATTCACCATTAAACCTACTAAATCTGTCCAATAGTATATTACTCGTTACCTGTATAATAATTCACCATTAAACCTACTAAATCTGTATAATAGTATATTACTCGTTACCTGTACAAAAATTCACCATTAAACCTACTAAATCTGTCCAATAGTATATTACTCGTTACCTGTATAATAATTCACCATTAAACCTACTAAATCTGTCCAATAGTATATTACTCGTTACCTGTATAATAATTCACCATTAAACCTACTAAATCTGTCCAATAGTATATTACTCGTTACCTGTATAATAATTCACCATTAAACCTACTAAATCTGTATAATAGTATATTACTCGTTACCTGTACAAAAACTCACTGGTAAACCTACTAAATCTGTCCAATAGTATATTACTCGTTACCTGTATAATAATTCACCATTAAACCTACTAAATCTGTCCAATAGTATATTACTCGTTACCTGTATAATAATTCACTATAAACCTACTAAATCTGTCCAATAGTATATTACTCGTTACCTGTATAATAATTCACCATTAAACCTACTAAATCTGTCCAATAGTATATTACTCGTTACCTGTATGATAATTCACCATTAAACCTACTATCTGTCCAATAGTATATTACTCGTTACCGTATGATAATTCACTGGTAAACCTACTAAATCTGTCCAATATATATATTACTCGTTACCTGTACAAAAACTCACTGGTAAACCTACTAAATCTGTCCAATAGTATATTTCTCGTTACCTGTATAATAATTCACCATTAAACCTACTAAATCTGTCTAATAGTATATTACTCGTTACCTGTACAAAAACTCACTGGTAAACCTACTAAATCTGTCCAATAGTATATTTCTCGTTACCTGTACAAAAATTCACTGGTAAACCTACTAAATCTGTCCAATAGTATATTTCTCGTTACCTGTATGATAATTCACCATTAAACCTACTTATTCTGTCCAATAGTATATTTCTCGTTACCTGTATAATAATTCACCATTAAACCTACTAAATCTGTCCAATAGTATATTTCTCGTTACCTGTATCATAATTCACTGGTAAACCTACAAAATCTGTATACTAGTGTTTTATTAAGTCAGGATGTACTGGTTAATATTAATCACCAAATGTGGCCTATATTCTCATTCACTATCGGTGTATTTACACCTACCTTTTGTTTAGCTTGTAAACGTCATGTATGTTATTGTTGTTGGTGGCATAGATTTTGAAGGTCAGTGTAAAAACGACTGACAGTTTTCTTTGGCCACATCTTGTGGGTTTAATACCTGGAACGTAGTTATCTAAATGTCGGTCACCAGTAGGACCTTTGATCCTATATCGGACTCTATTTCTATCTAAATCACTATTTATACTTTATTTCATCTGCAGAGTAAATAAATTAATACCATATGTAGGCTTTTATCAATCCGTTGAGTTTCCTCGTATGATAACGCTAACAGTACACCTCGTTAAATGTTACTTAATCTGATGTACTCTCTCGTCATCTCTCCATTCTAAAGGTATCACACAGATTGGGTAGAAACGAATTCGTTGATATTGAAAAAAGGAGCGATACCTCAACGTCTTCAGTAATTGTTAAGGGCCAGATTAGAAAATGGGCTGAATACGTGAAATTTAATGTATAAGGCATTATACGGAACATAAACGTCTAAAACAATGCGTAAGATATCTTTAACGTTTGTAAGTATATATTTATCTTTAGACTTTGTGACTTCAGATTATACCTGACATGTGTACCGTGTTGGTGTACTGTCGATTTCAAATAAGATTTTACATTTACAGGAAATCTAGACAGAGTTTGATTCGAAAATGTCCTTTAAGTTACCAATAGTGGACCTATCGAAGGCTCGCACTGACCGCGAGGCCTTAGCCAAGGTGATCGTGGATGCCTTGGAAAATACTGGCTTTCTCTTCATAGACAACATCGAGGGCCTAGACTTTGACCTCTGGTATCAGTGTTGTGAGTGGTTCTTTAAACAGCCAGAGGAATGCAAGAAAAAGCTATTAAGGAACTTTTGGAATCCAGAAAGCAAAAATGTTTATCGTGGCTATTTCCCAGTTCTACCCAATGAACCCAGTAGGAAGGAAGGGTTTGAGTTTGCGCGCGATGTCCCCCCAAACGATCCTACAGTCAAACCGAATAATTGGTTCTACGAGAACTCTGTTTGGCCTGAAGAAGACGGTTCATTTCCATTCAAAGCTAACATGAGGTCGCTATATGAAAAACTACACGAAACGGCCCTAGAGATTCTTCGTCTCACGGCGATAGGACTTGGTATTGAAGAAGATATCTTCACTCCGCTGTTTTCTGATAAGCCATGCACGACGTATCGGATCATGCATTATCCCCCTTGGGAAGGTTCTCCGCCTGATAACGCCAAGATTGAGGATGGTAAGGTAGTCATAACGCCAGAACACACAGATACTAACTTCCTCACACTGTTGGCCACATTTCACTACAAAGGACTCGAGGTCAAGATGCCAGATGGCACCTGGGCGGAAGTCGATCCTCGTCCAAAAAGCCTCGTTATGAATATAGGTGACACTTTCTCCAGAATGATGGGAGGGAGGTTGAAAGCCACTGCTCATCGCGTCATAGACATCGGTGTAGATAGATATACATCACCTTTCTTCTTTACGCCCGGTTATGACGCCGATATCGGCATTAACTTCATGTCCAAGGCGACAGGCCAGGGCCCTGATCACGTGTTCGAAAGATACGGCCCATGGGTGTTGAATGTTATCAAACATGTCAAAAAATACTTCGAATATCGGGTTTTACCAGATATCGAGTGATGGATATGTTAGGTCCGTGCATGATGAATGAAAATGATAGCAAGTTCAATGTACAGTGAACGACAAAACTGAGCATCAATATTTGTGTTGAAGGATGTTTATTTTTATCCTATAATTCATCTATAAATAAATGCTCCTACTGCACGGCTTCATTAGTGGTTATGATACCAAGGATTTTGTAGCTGAGCAAATTTGTGTAAATCCTATAATGCTGCAAGTGTGTTTATGTATTTTCATAAGATATGTTTGTAGTATCCTTCAATCCATTGCGGCTATATTGTTTATGTATTTTCTTTTATGTATCTAATTGAAATTATTAAAAACACAACGTGCACTTGCATTACCTCAAATGTGTTTATTGTATTGGCTTACTTTCCTTCAAATCATTCATACTCAGTTAAACAGTCATAACATTTTTATGTGTCGCACAATTATTATGACAATGCAACTATATACAAATAAGATAACCTTTTACAAAATGAAATATATCTATATATTTGAACTAGTACAATGGCCTAGAGTGGCATGCTAAGTTTCAGCCGTTACTATACACCCTATATGGTTTATTGTATCAAAGACATGACGACAAAGACATTACTACTATAAAGTACAACAGAAACAAGTCTTCAAGTATACATTTATTTTACAGTATTTATAATTTGAGGATAACAAGGCTATATTTTACAAACTCAGAACTTAGTTAAGCGTAAGGTAAAACTGTCTCCGTCTTTGGGTTTAGTCCTGCTCAAACCTGAAATATATACAAAATAAATGAGGGATTTGAGAATCTTGATAATATTTCAAACTATGAGGTAAGGAAATACTTAATTTCTCATACCCACGGGTGTCATACTAGTTGGTCAGATGCAATAAACTCGTGTTGTCCGAGGCTGTGTTAATGGTTACCTATGTAATAAAGCCTCGTGACATTACGGCGTCAACAAAATATCTATTTTCTTGGTAAAGTGTTAAAATATATTTTAATAAACTAGGCTGGTTTTACTATAAAACAATTAAACAATTGAAAATATGTTGCAATTTTCATGTATAAGAACTTGATTTGCAGTCACTTTTTTGTCGAACTTTCTACACAATAGCGGGATATCATAGTTGTAAAATTGCAATAAAATATCGAGATATAAGAGAAAAATACTCTCTCATATGTGGTTATGAAGGATAGGGATATTCTACCCTCGGAATCACAGAATGTTTTAAAACCCTCGTGTTTAAACATTTTGTGACCCTCGGATAGAATATCCCTATCCTTCATATCAACACATGACAGAGCCTTATTTTACATTTAACATATACTGGGTATAAATACAAATGTATATCATATACGTACAGGTAATACTTAATCGTGTAAAGGAATTACAGAAAATCCTCTTGTAGCTAGACAAAAGCATTTTATCGTTTAAATGTGGTTTAAGATATTCGACCGTACTGTCTTGACATTTACCGGTAGATAAAGGGGTGCCTTTCCGGTCCTCTATCCTCCAGAACATCTTATTTCCAATATCCTGTTCTATTCCGTTGATGGAGTTAATGGAGCGTCCAAACGACGTCTGGGTGGATTTAAACCTAAAACAGTAACACAATCAGTGTACTAGGTGAGATTTAATCACAGGTTGACTACCAACATTCCACGTAAAGTTTAAGATTCAGTTCAGCTGCATAAGATACTGTATAGAAAGTCAGTTAGACGTTACTTTCAATGAGTCATACATGCGTTTTTATTGATAAGATCTTGTGGAAATCTACATTTTTATGTTTTCATTAAAGCCCCATTATGTTTTGGAGTGAAAAAATATCGTCATAAAGTACCAAACTTTGCTGATTAGTAGAACATATATCCTTATGAAAATATCCGCTAATAAAAAATGCGCAACATTTCCATGTTTTTAAAAAAACAATAGAAAACCCCTCTTCGGAGAGGGGGAAATCCGTAGTTCCGCCCCAGAGCCAAAACAATCTAGTATGCATGCGTAGGCACAAAAAAGTGGAATTTCCCTAACAAACTTCAACATCGTGCATGGCGAACGCACTGAAGACTCGCCAAATACGTGTCAGCGAACACACATGGGTCCGTTCTTCACCACGTGCACGTTCCTTCAAACAACGACAATTTAGCGGTCAAGTTGCATTGCTCGATCTCGATCGACTGCACGTTACGATCCCGGCCACGGATTTCACGCATGGACTTACAAATACATGATGTACATGCATGTATTTACATGTAGTTTCTATATAAAACTAGGCTAAAACTATTCAAAAAGTGTTTGTTCTTGAATGGAAAGCAAGCAATTAACAAAATCATAATTACAATGGTATTTGCGGATCTTATGTATTTTGTAATAAAGATTTATAGATGCCTATAGGGTCTAATCTAGCTTTATTGAAATGTACATCAAAACTGAACACATAAAACCGAACACACGTACGTTTGTGTTACCTGATGAGGCATCCCACGGGATGACTCGCCAAACTCGTAAACAAATGTAAGTAAACACAAACACGCCATGTCGTTACCTGCTATATAGATATTACACTTTGCTTCTTTTTATAACAATACAGCGATGTATACATACATACATACGAAGTCTGGAAAGCCTACATGTTCTACTCCATCGAAGACCGGTCGCGAACATGTACATGAAACTTAGACCAGTGTTTGAGACAACAGGGTCAACGACGATATCGGCATTATCGGATATATCAATGACAAGATATCATGATCATGAATTACTAACTGAGTACAATCCACATTGTAGCATAAGATTATTATCATGAACTTTGTAATAACTACATGCAAACACATATATACATAATATATGTTTATGCTACATGTAAAGATACATGTATATGAACCACAGGTGTTTGGCTCTATAAACTTTTTGTTTTCTCTCTCTATATATATATACATGTACAAATGTATATGTAATACTGTGTCAATATATAAAGAGAGAAAAATGTCTATAGAGCCAAACACCAGTGCATGAACCACATGAAGGCCAATGTGATTCATTTTTATTTCATAATTCATTGCATGCACGGGACAGTAAAAGGAATGCATGTACAAAATGTAAAATAGTTTGGTTTGATTGAATAGAACTAAGAAATGGAGTATAAAAACAGTCCGTTAATGATTTCTATACATTTCATCAAGCGAAGAAGATCTGGAGGAAAAGTATACCAAAACAGCTAAAGATAACCTGGATCAGTCCTTCATTAAAAGAAGAGAAAATGGGGAAAATATCCGTTTAAATAAGACTGGTAAAGTCCTAGCAGGCATTACGAACTTATTTTTTCTCACATATTTCATTAGCGCATAAACTTTTAGACTTGCTCCATAAATCGAACTTTTCCTGTGAAAACAAATGGGCTGAATGCTAATAAACATAATTCACGTTCAGCGAAGAGAAATTTCAGTTTCAATTCCCTTTTACTTTTTACTACGTACATGTAAGAATTACGTACCGACGGCAAATGATAGTCCACCAGGTAGTATCAAGGGTCAAAATAATATATGTTGTGTCTTTTTAATGATGAAACTCCAATTGTCTGACAATATTTATATCCCCTTAGTTCACTCTAATATATACTGACGTTTGTACTAATATAAATGCGAGTCTTTGATTAGTTAATTCGCTCCGTGTACATAAAATTGTTGGCCTATATTTAAAAATGCCCATACGATAATTAAGACTCATGCACCTGGTAATCACTACTTGATGTATATACACGCATACTCTGATGAAATGTATAATTATCCTTTTATAAATACACGAAACGTAATCGAGAAACATTTAATCAGTTAATTATACAGAAATGAAATCTCGACAGGTATTGCATGGTATGTATGCACTATCACATATTTCATAGGCGAATAACGTTATAAAATACCCAAAGAATAAATAGAAAGCAGTTATAATACATGTATATAGTAATTAAGCTATTAGTCCACCTCTTTACGTATGTTCTAATTATTAAGTATTAAGATAAACTGTGCTCTCTTTACTCTCAAATTATGAATAAATTAGTAGTATCATGGTATTTATTTATCTATATATAGTTTTGGATTAATACTGTATTTATCTCAAATTATTACACGAGAGGAAAGAAAATCAATCGATGATCACCAAAATTGACACGGCCACGTGTATATATTTGTACGATAAAATACCCCATATGGTGCCCCATGTATGCATTTCACTATTTGCATCCACTATTTTGCGATTATACGTATTTTGTATTAAGCTTTATATAAACTATATGTAACCTTTGACAGGACACATTTATAATCTGTGAAATCTAATATGTATCATATACTAAAACAATTATAGAACATTGTATTGCTCACCGTTTCCTCAAAACTGCCCTCTGTCTCGGCCATGCTTGTTTTGTTTACTATATCCGGGTATCGAACATATACGTATACACGAGGTATTTTTAACTATGCAAATCAACCCGTTCTATTTTAAGAATTCTTTGCTAATTGATTATTGCGTAATTATCTTCATTGGAAAGAAACCAAATGAAGAACCTTTCATAAAGGATGTTTATGTATATTTTAGCCAAGTTTGATGAAAGCATAATGGGACTTTAATATTGCATTTTTTCAAATGTCATATTGGAAACAATATTCCATTCAGTGATCTAAAATGCACTTTTATCAAAATTGTTTTGTTGTGACACAAAGGTCCCATAAGATTGTTTTCCAAAACCCAAGAAAATAAAGTACATGTATGGCCTTGATGGAAATAAGAAATATTTAAACAACTTTGAAAAAATTAAAATTATTTAAAAATAAATATAAAAACTGAAATCTGATTGAAATAGAGATCCTTATAACCACTCCGTTCAGTAGAGGATATGACAACATCCCATAAGGGTTCATGTTCGAACGAACTTTATACCATGTATCAATTGACAACGCCATTTCGCCCCAACATACATAAACGATACACTTTCTTGTGCTTTTATGGCGATATGACTAAGTACGCGGAAATAATTCTGACAGATTTTCAAACTATTTCGTATTCCTGAAATACATTTGTACTTTAATTTTTCGGAACCAGTATGGAAGTCTAAGTGAAAAAGTAGTTTTATCGTGTTCTATTATTCCCCGAGAAAAAAAGAAAACCATTTTATCAGTGGACTGAAACCAGAGAAGGCGTTGGATGAATCACATGCTACAACATAATTTCGCATAAAGCAACCTTGAAATACCTAAATCTCTTGGATTTTTTCGCCAGGATTTGTAGAGTGGTGTAGAGGTCTGATTCCTGTGTCGTTGTTACGTTCCAGCTGTTTGTTTTATTTCGGATCAGATCATCCACCACCTGGATCCCCACGATGATCTTCGGGGCCTCCTTTGAAGGTAGGATTTCAGCTGTACAGAATTTTACATATATCAATAAGAATTTTGGGTAAAAGTTCAATATTGATTGATAAAATCGTTCTGGATCGGAAACGATCCGAGTCAAATAGATAATGTTGGAGTCCTAAGGAATTAAAAACACAATTCCTTTAGATATGTTTATTAACGTAACTTTTGGGGAAAATAAATCTCTTTAGATTTGAAATCCAGATGCTCAACACAAACAGTTAATTACTGTGGATAATGTTGAACTATTTTAATTAAAAAGGAAAACAAAAACAAAAAAACTATTTAAAAAATAACGTGTCAATTACTGAAGAACATATAGAATTAATGATGTTTTAATCAATAAGTGTCAATATTCTAAAATAATATAAAAGTTTTAGGACTGTGAACCTGAAAACTAGAAAATAAAAATGGTAACGTGATTTCGTGTCCACATTATGTTCAGAGCGTATCTACCTTTATAGAATGATATACAAGAACATGTAGCTAATAGGAATGGCTTAACATTAAATAGTATGAAAAGCTGATAAAATTCAGGTATGAACCAAACTGGTGTAAGTTGTTTTCTGATTCTGTATGTCTGATTCTACCTTCGCTCGGGCACACGACTTTACTGGCATCTAGAAAGGACTTTTTGGCTAGAGCCGGTAACACGTGAGAGGCGGCACCAGGGAGTTCCAGTAAGGTAGTACTCAGAATCGCTGGAACGAAAACGATACACAGCCAATAACACGTAAGATGTAGGTCCCCGTGTATATACGCTCAATTTTACTGCACACATATACTTATTTGTCTGGCTTATGCAAATTATGAATATTGCGTTGATGCCAAAGTACCTCAGGTAAAATGTGTATTATGAGTTTGAAATAATTCTGAGAATTTAAATCATAAGTTTTCCTTAGTAATTATACAAACGACTAAGATAATCGAGGTTTGAGTAAGATCTAGGAGATTGAAGATTACAGCAAACTTTAATTTATTCATGGTATACTGAACGTTTCTGTTAAATGTTATACACAATTGAAACGCATCAAACATTAATATTGCTTTAACAACTGTAATGAGCCTGTCATTAAGCCTGCAGAAATCTACTTCCGCGGTGCTAGGACATGTAAATTTATAGAAAAGCGCGATATTATCTCAGAATGAATTTTGAACTGAAATCTCAAAATGTAAATAAGCACATTTCAATATATTCCTCTCTCAAATGTTTGAGGAATCAAGAGTGATGTTGATGTGATGATGGTGGTGATAAAAACCCCCTTTATACAAAGACGGGGCTAAACTTGCGCCAACATATAACCCGGTAGTTAAAGATCCCTCTAATTTTCCGTTTAACTCCACCATCCACATCTTTGTATAAATCTAATGAAATGAGAGAAAGGTTTTTTAACAGTATACCTTGTCGAAGGTCAGAACGTAACATGTCGATGATGTCGTCCACTTTCTCCGTTTTAGCTGCTGTCAGCGCCTAGGTCAGTAAAGGTTAATACGGGGTCAACAAAGGTCAACAGAGGTAAGCAGAATGATCATCAAAATAGATACACCTGACCTCGATTTCCCGAAAAAAAGTGCAGACTGAGGTAAAATATCTATGACTTTTTATTTAAGTTTGTTTCGAGAAATCGGGGCCAGTACACCAATGATATCCAACTAGGAATGTTTATCCGACGCTAGTTTGACATTGATTACTGTATGTCCGTACAAAGTTAGATAAAGGTAACATACCAATACGTTTTACTTCTTTGATATACATTGTTTACTCAATATCACAGTTATGATATAGAATACGCCTAGGTAATTGTGATGATTGACAACGGATTCTAAACTGCAGAAAATCAGAATGTTTATCCATAAAGTTATCTAATTTTCAGCTTTAGATCGAAATCAGACTGATAATATATTCACTCGCCTCTGAATACTGTAAACCATCTTAGTGTCAACGAGGTGCACAATTTCGCGTTATTTTTGAACGCAATTTCAAATGTTTCGCGCATTATTACATAAACGCATATATGATCGCGACTACAATTGTATATGCATTAGTGAATATGTTGGAAATAATAAAAACACCCATAATAAGATTTCGTCAACAGCAATTAGTTTTGAAACATTTTGCTTTTATTGTTACTTACAAAATAAATACTGAGGGTCAGAGGACAGAACCTTCAGGAACGCCTGTACTTATTTTCTGTTACAGACGATTTGCTGTTTCACCTATTGTCTTCTGTTACTAGCATTATCACCTAACAATTGTTTACTCAATCAATAGGTACTGTGGCTAATTTTTGAATGTCGTCTTTTCGGGGCAAAAAGAGAAAATCTAACAAATCTTAAATTGCGTCTTTTCGTCTTTTCAAAAACAAACGTTAAATATCGTCTTTATGGGAAAGACAAAAATTAACAAACCTTAAATTACGTGTTTTTCGACCCGAAATTTAAGGTTTATTAATTTTTGTCTTTTCGGGGCGAAAAGAGAGAAACTAAGGTTTGTAAATTTCGTCTTTTCGGGTCGAAAAGACGAAATAGCACAAATCAGCCACCGTACATAGGTTTTATATACATTGTATTTTGTAACTTTACTCGTAAATACTAAATAGACATCTATAGATATCATTCCTTATGTCCGTAAATATGCTGGTTAATAACTTTATTGTGAGTATGTATTTTGTAAATGTTTTAAATAATTTGTGATAATTAAATAATAGAAAATGTACTCCTTGTTGACCAATATGGATATTGTACATTAACCTAGATGACGAGCGCTTACTCTGATGTGAATGACATTTGATTTAGGGCTTTCTCATTAGCTTTTCCAAACGCTAAATTTATGTTATACATTTTTTCAACTTGATATTGCTATCAATACAACACTTAAATAAAGAAATCCAAAATGCTGAAAGATAGGGTAATTAAAATGTCATTGCCGTGCATTGTTTGTCATAGTTTGAAACCGGACATTTTAACTGTCGATCTTGACCAACCTCGGATGAGTCGAATACCCCGTATTCCTCGAACTATTGACCTGGTCCCCTGCAGTTCGAGTTATAGGGGTTTTACTGTATATCACAAAAACTTTAACATGTTGGATTGGTACTAGGTGATAGTGTACTGAATTTGCCTACACCGGAATAACGTGATTAAATGTTTGCCTTACGGATATATTACACATGTATGGTTGATAAATCCACACATTAAAGACAATATCATTCCTACATTCTGTTCCAAACGTTTTTGACAAGACAAACGCGAAACTTACATATATATCTTCACCGATTGTATATGCTGGATTATCAATTACGTACTTCATCATATCCCACGACAATGATTTATGACTTTGACCCATAAACTTCCAACTTATAACACGGCGATGTCACAAACGCACCTACAATGACTTATTATTATGCAAAAACTACAAAATGAAAGAGTAATACTGAAATTAATAACGTTAAGGTTACATGCAAGGCTTCTGGTGATATTTCATAACATGTCCCGTTTTGAACTTTCGTGTCATAATTAATCGTCCTGCTTTTGAACATTATTAATCATCCAAATTATGTTGTTTTAATGATAGATTTAGAATTTCTATTTGCGTTAACAACTAAAAGATGTTGTCTTTTAGGTAACCGAGCTCGTGCAGTATCACCCAGTATCACCCAGTATCACCAATTTTTTCAGGATTGTATGAGTTGTGTAATTAAAATGGTAAATAGGTGGGAAACAGAATTATGCCATTATGACAAAATGCAGTTTTATAATAAATGCGTTACATGAACCAAATGGCTTAAATTAAAATATATACCATTTGGGGTAAAAAAACCTGGAATAAAGTATTTACAACGAACAAACCTAACTTATCGCACTGTTACATGTAAAAAGTCGGACACCGCCGATCATTTTGGTAACAGTCATTTTTATTGATATGAATCTACGACCACAGACGCAATTGTTAAGGACAAAAAAGTCAAACAATGCTCTGGTAAAAAGTAATTTTTTCTGATGACTATCTTTTTCTCATTTGGATTGTTGGAAAAAAAATATGGTGTTGTGCTTGATTTTAGGCTGTTGTGAATCAAAGATAATCATTGGACGCAAATCTTGATTTTTACTGGAATTTCACTGTTTTGATCATACACCAGACGCATTATTGTCTGATAAGTATGAATATTCGCATATTTGACAAAAAACAATGCTTTCCTTTAGGAAATAATATTATCACAATGTCAACCCAATTTTTTGCTCAGGCTAGTGTATATACAGGTCGGGACGATCACTACTTAAATAAATAAACAACAATTACGTAACTATCTACTGATCCATAATACTTGTCCAATCGACTTTTCTAATTTTTGCAGTTTAAAGTGGTTTCAGTTTCTAAGACCATCATAAAAATAGGGGATCAGTGTGCTTGATGTTTTGTCCTGTTACTTTTGTTATTCTTCAGCATTCCATTAACTACATTAAATGTAATAATAAAAACCAATAGATTATAATTTCACACTAAAGATTTCATCATAGTAAATTTGAATTGATTTACAGCATTTTTTTTTCAAAACGGCCACAAAATTGGTCATTTCTTAAAATTCGTGTATACAAATTGTACAAACAATAGAGTTAAATTTTTGACAGATTTATTATATGGTAATTTGCTACATAAAAATCTCTTGAGTAATGTTGAAACGATACTTCAACGAGACTGAAACCTCACTAGACCAGATCCTTAAAGTTTTACTTTGACTGAAGTTAGTGCTATTTGTTTTGAGAAATCGAGGCCTGAATGATGAACATCATTCCTAAAGGATATGAAGCATTTTGTTTTACCGATTTTTATAGATTACTCTAGCTTTACAAAATATTTTCCTTAAAACTATACGAAACCGCATGTTTTAAAATTTTTAAAGAATTATCTAACACGACAAATATTATCAGATACAGCCTGATAATGTTTGTTATTGAATTAAAAGTAATGTAAAATTTACTGTGTGTACTAATTACAAGTTGAATAAAAGTCTTTTGACGTGCATAGAGTCAATATGGAATCGTACAGGAGATGGGTGCTGTATAAACCAACGCCGTCTGAATATTGAGGCAATTAGTATTACCTCATTAGATTTCATGCTTTTGAGAACTTTCATGAACTTTGAGTAATCACGAGAGCATTGCTAAATTACCTATAATAATTATAATTCCAATAGGTTTCAATATTGACTCAAGGAAACCGTTTCCAGTGTGGAAATGTCACTTGAAGGTGTTGAAATCATTAACATAAAATATATCACGTATCAGCTGTGACATTACCTGCACGACAAGACCCTTCGTAAATTCATTGTACTGTGACATGTTGACTTTCATTTCATTTACGATGAACTCCTCCGCAGCCGTTTTAGCCTCTAGTTCCTTTAGACAGGTGGTGGCCATGAGTATCATGGAGGCTTCATCTGTAAAATCAGGAAAAGGATAGCTTAATCCTCTTATTTATACCTATTTGCCTTTACTTGTGACTTCTACTATATAAACTAACCAAGGCAAAGTGAAGTTTATGACGGTATAACTGACACCCAAAACTTGACTATAATGACGTCACTAATGTTGACGTGGTGACGTCAACTGATCACCGTCAAAACGGCTGTTGCATCTTGTGGATAAATTCGCTGTTACTGAATGGTTTCCCTGGTCTAGCTTAAACAATGTTGATAATGCAGAGACCCTAAAATGAGTTGATAATGTAAATATAAGCATTAAACTATCTTCTTATGGCATCTATGATATGACGTGAAGTGATTAATCGATAAGAGACAGCACAACATAATTTTTATTACGTTAGTTAATCAAACAAACAAACAAACTGTTCTATCACGCCTGATGTTCAATGTGTATGATAAAAACATCATACACATAAAAAAGAATTAAAAGAAAAAATCGGATAGAAGTTTTGAGTTATCCCGACAGAAAACTTGTTCCATATATTTTGGTTGAATTTTACACTCTTTTATATAGTTATACGTGCCGTATATTCCATACTCACGAATGAAAAAAAGCTTTAAAGAGTTTTTCATCACCTAAAGCTTACAACATTTTGAGAATAACAATACTTAAAAATGCATAAATTTTAGTTTCACAATTTCAAATAAATACTGAAAATAGTTGTTGGCATTACTGCCAAATATCATTATATTAACATTTTTATTTCAGTGAAATGAGTAGATACATACAGACCTCGAAGCCAGGTTGTGGTCTACAATTTTATTTTACATTTATACAGTGTTATAAGTATAATTAGTAAAGTGATTTCTGCATGGATGTGTTCATCTAATCACTCATAAGGCATAAAACAAGAAGTTTGCAGTGCATAAATTCTGTGGTGTAACTAATGTTGATAAGGCATTATTTTTTCTGTCCTTATGAATATGATTTTCAATAGAATCGACAATAGAAGAACACTTATTCAATTAAAACCCCGTTTACTTACCTACTCCGAATTTGTACTCCCCAGGGTGGTCGGTGAGTATTGCCAGCGACGAGTTACCTATGGGTTTATTGTTATTACACAGTGCTATGACAATCCAGGACAGAGCAAACCTGTTATTCCTGAAGGTGGGCTCGGATAACTTTAGATGCCCTGCCAGAGGTCTGAGAAGATTGTTGCGGTAGAATTTGGACGGATTTTGGCATATCAGCTGCAAGGCGGTAACATACTGTGCTAATTTCCCTTCTGCCCATTTCTTATCTTTAAACCTTTTGTCTCTGACAAGTGAAAAATAATATGAGAAAAATTGTAATACTATCTTTAAATAAGATAGTAGAAATTAGAAACACAAAATAACAGCGCAAGAATTAAAAAAAAATATCAAATATAAAAAATAACTTTTGTTTTACTAAATGTTATGACTGGAAAATATGCATAGGTAACAGGCTATCAAAATAGTATCTCTAAGAGAAAGGCAACATATAATTGGTCTCAAAAATAAGAAACATTCTCACATTATGAATCTCGACTTAAAGACATATCTTGACACAACAAATACAGCCAAACCTGTCTAAAGACCACCCAACGGAAAAGAAAATAAGGGCATGATATTGGTCTTTATGCACAAGTCAAATAGTATTGAAATGGGTCATTTGGGACTTCACAAAAGTGGTCTTATCGACCAGGTGGTGTTAATACAGAGGTTTTCGTGTATATAGATCCTTACACTGTGATTTGAGCTAGGATCTCCACTTCCATGGCCTTTATAGAAATGTATGTAGCTGCATTGTCTTTCTGATACCAGCGTTTGTTTGCTAGTGTAAGGCCTAAAATGGCCTCAGCATTGGTTCTTGGAGCCCACTCCCCCTCCGAACGAGCTCTGAGAAGTTGGTATGATCCAGTCTGAATAGCGGCTAAATCTGCATTAAAACAGGACAAAATCTTGCTCATATGTAGAAGCGAGTTCAGAAACACTATTGAAGTGTTTGTTTTTTTAATTGCTGGTTAATGTAAGTTTGTGAGGAATTCTTATTTAGAAGTGTTATATATACCTTACAAAAAAACGATAATGTATGCACTTTTGTGTTATGTTAAAGGGATAGTTCAGCGTAAAAATGCAGTAAAATTTGCACATATATCGGAAACAAACCAGATGTAACAGAACTTGGAGTATTTATTATTACTATTGATATATCAGAAAAGCCCACTGTGGTGAATTGTGTGTGAAACATTCAAACTCGCTCGCTGTTCGCCATTACACTTTGTGTTCGGACGTCTTGTACTTGTATGCCGAATCCTAACCGGTACCAGTGGTGAAAAGCATTTTATGTCTAGAACTATTTAAATCGCTCTTACATAAGTGTGTTTACCTTAATAGGTGCATGCAAATGTTTTTATCAACTTCTTGGAGGTTTTGCTTTGCATTTGTTTACATAACGTGGCATCGGTACGTCTATGGATACAACATATATATTGTACCTGGATTATTGTATCGCCACACGCTTTGAAATTTCAATTAAAATAGAATGTCATGGAATTTGTCAACATAATTTGTTTTATGTTTCATAAGGAATGTATAACAATACATTTATGCCATATTTTGCTTAGTGGTTATGTAACAGAATTAGCCTCACTGAATTGTCCCTTTAATGCGCTATAATTACAGATGTATAACATGTTATGGGATGCCATAACGTTGATGCTATTAGTATATGAATATAAACAACGTGTGTTATAAAAATGTTTTGGCATGGACTTAGACAAATGGTTTCCGTAATTGCAAATTACTTAAGTATAAAAGCATTAATAAACATTTGCTGTGTACGTAATGTTGTGTAAACACGGAGCTCCTGTGTCAACAGAACAGACATGTCACTACTGATTCATAAAACCCACGGACAACATGGCTAAATGTTCTGTGATATTCAGAGGATAGCGTGTGTGATATATTGGCGACAGCCATCTACATAAGGCCCGAATTAACTAAAACATTATAAACCCTGATTATGTAGATTAGGTAGACTCCGGACATAACGACAATCTGCTAATGACAATGTGAAATGCATTGTCTGGTTATGTCATATGTTAGTCAACATAATTATCCGCGATATTTCAACATATAAGGTAAACAATCCCATCAAAGCACATTACATCCTATAAAATATCAGTTTTATTATTTCTTATATAAAATGTAAAATAACAAACCCCTGATTGTTAGTGTTGTCTATATGCGGTATATGTAATTGTTCAGGCACATTGCACACTCCCAAAGGTAACCTGATCACCCCCAAAGCATACATTCATTTCTCAAGTGCTGTCTACATTCCAACAGGATGCACCGACTTGGTTCATTCGTTGAAATTCTCCACGGTGACATAATTGTGAGGTTTAAACCTCATGCATAAATACATTATTTTGAACAAGTGAAATAATTGTGAATTGATAAGCGTATAGAAGTTCATGAGGTTTTTTTTTATATCTTGTGAACTTTTTTTTAAATTATTTCTAAAATACAACAAGGATATAACTTACCTAAATATTGCTTGTTCTACTCTGTTTGATTTGCTTTATTTTTATAGAATTCAATAGTTTTGTTCCTTACTGAACAGTTGTTACACTAGATTAATAGGAGCGTAACAAGGTGCGGCCAGACCGGATTCGAACACGAGACCTGCGACCATTAGAACTACCGATTACGATAGCTGGTCGCGGACGATCAGCATGATCCAGTTTCGTTACAAATAGGACTTTTTATATGTGTATATACTTCTTGATAATAATTTGTTGTTATGTCATAATTTTATTTCAAACCAAAATATCACTTGTAGTACGAGTGGCGTTGTATCTGTAGTTACATATCTTACTTAAATATCGTTTATTGTTGTAGAACGTGTGACTATGTCTCAATAATTTCATTTCTTACCTAAATATCATTTGTTTTTGTAGTACGTGTGACTATGACTCTATAATTTAATTTCATGCCTAAATATCGTTTGTTTTTGTAGTACGTGTGACTATGACTCTATAAATTAATTTCTTACCTAATATCATTTGTTTTTGTAGCACAAGTGACTATGTCTCTATAATTTCATTTCTTACCTAAATATCGTTTGTTGTTGTTGTATAAGTGAAGATTGTTCTATAATTTAATTTCTTACCTAAATATCATTTGTTATTGTAGCACAAGTGACTATGTCTCTATTATTTAATTTCTTACCTAAATATTGTTTGTTGTTGTAGTATGAGTGACGACGATTGTAGAATGGCACGGCTCGATGTTTCGTATTGGCACTAGCCCTATTGCCAAATGCTGCTACTGAAAACAGAATACAAACTGCAATGCTTTCATGTTATTACAAAGTTTATCTTAATTCATGTTTTATACAATACAAACTTGTTAATAAACAGAATCAATATATTTGCTTATGCTTTCCCATTAGACCATAGAACAGAAAAGAAATTTGACACCTCAAAGTCAATTGATTTCATTGAAAGATTGTCATTATAATTAGTGAAAATGACACCTACCTCCGCCGATAACATGTAGAGCTATCAAAAATAAGTTAAATCCATCCATGTTATGAGGAATATTCACTGATCCTATCTCTATATTATAGTCCTCGCAGCCGACTTAGGTGTACCTGTACAGTTTGTACGGTTTCTCTTAATGTCACTGTCTTCCTACTCGACGAATTGTGTAGCGCCTTATGTATGCGTTTGACGGTTACACGTAATGCTGTAGACGCAGTGCAATGTTCTTCTGTTAATCACATCCAACGCGAAAAACGGGCGAATCTTAAACCTTCTTTGACCTTTCATCTTAATGCATCATCGCTATATCATGGTTCAATGTTTGGATGCGTTGTCTTTGTGTATGGACATTATCTACCTTTTACCTGGCCCGCCTACATATCCAGTAAACCGCTTCTGGTAGTGAACTACAGAGTGAGTTGTTACAAAATTTGTTCTAAAGCATTTTTTAGAGAAAAAAAAAACAATTTTGTAGAAACCGTGACTATAGGCAACAGACGCGGGACATAATGGAAAAAAATCGCATTTATTTTAATAAAGAAAAGTGGATAGAATTTGGATAAGATACCAAACCAATCCTTAATATAACACGGATAAAATGTTCGCAAACAAAACGATGACCATCAAAATCGTCATAATAACCAACAGTATTTACTGTTTCAATAATTATTTTACCAATATAGCATGTCAATATGTAACTCAAGCTTGTGATTACAACTCCTCAGATCTTTTTGTAAAGCTTAAGGAACTCACACAAAACAAATAAGTTGACAAAATCTGTTCACATTCCACTCGAAGATAATATTTTTATCTAATTTAGATTTCAGCAAAGCCACACGGCTTGATAATATAAGCGCAAAATTTTAAAAATTATTTTGCTAAGGCTATTTCACCAGTTGTCTGTAAATTACTAAATATATGCATGGACACAAGTTGTTTCCCTCAAAACTGAAAATACGCCAAAGTAAACCCTATTTTTTTTAAAAAGGGTAAGAAAGAAGTGACCAGTTTCGATACTGTTTGTTTTATCCAAGTGTTTAGATAAAAAAAACATATACATACTCATTTTTATAGCTTTTTGACTGAAAATAATTTAATTACAGATAGCCAGTCTGGTTTCAGACCCAAATGTTCTTGCCAGTCAACACTTACCAACAAAACGAATTCGTGGTTTGATGCAATTAATAAAGGAATGCTTTCTGGTGTACTATTTGTAGACTTTCGTAAAGCTTTCGATCTTGTTAATCACCAAATTTTACTTTAAAAAAACTTGAATTGTATGGTAATTCATCAAGGACAGCATTTTTTTTCAAAAGTGATCATGGCGGGAGATTTCAAGTTTTAAAATTAAAAAAAATACACTAAGTGATTCTCTCCCTCTAACAGTGGGGATCCCTCAGGAATCAATATTTGGATCAATTGATGTTTATTTTATACGTGAATAATCTCCCTTAGTAACCAACCACAGTGATATGTATATGTAGGCAGATGATACTGCAGCTCAAAATCATGCAATATATATTGATATTGTAAATACAAACCTAAACGAGTACGCCAAGTCAATGTCCTCATTGTGGATGTTTGTTTGTTTGTTTGATTATTTTAACGTCCTATTAACAGCCAGGGTCATGTAAGGACGACCTTCCATGTATGCAGTGTGTAGCATGTGTGAAGTGCGAGGTGCGTGTAAATAAAATATGTATAAATACTGAGAAAACAAAAGCTATGCTTGTTTCCGTCTCACAGATGAAAAGTTAACTAAAAGAGAAAATGTGTGTTATCATTAATGATGTAAATAATGACAATGTAACAAATGACAACTCTTTGGAGTTCAATGGATGATTGTATAACAAGGGATTATCAGTTCTCTTAATATATGTAGAAAAATATTCTGTCAAATTTTTCAAATGAAAAAATTAAGACCAAATTTAAGTCAGACCTCTTGTATCACTTTTTTTAACTGTTTTATTAATCCCCATTACTGTGCCAGAGTATGGATAACAGCACGAAGAAGAATGTTACTAAGTTGGAGCGGCTTCAGAAGAGAGCTGCCAGAATTCTTTTAAATTGTGATTTTTGAACACCTTCGTCAGAAATGTTTCAAAATAAATTGCTGCCTTTAAGCAAACGAATTTTACACACTCAGTCTGTTTTAATGTGCAATATTCTTAACAATCTAGCTCCACAAAATTTGAACTGTTTTTTTCGTATATCTGATATCCACAGCAGACGTACTAGATTTTCAAACTCGAATATTTTTGTTATTTACCAAATCATTGTACATTTAAACTATATTTTAAATATAAATGAGCTTATGTTTGGAACATTTTACCAGACCTCATAAGAAATTGCACATCTCATTTATCTTTTAAGAACGCAGCAAAGGATTTTTTTATGGAATAACTCTTTATTCGACCTGTAGATGTATTTTATATCCTCTTCATATATGCCAGATTTTTCATAAATGAATATGGATATTCCTTTATCCTGTAAATCTTGCATATCATATATTTATGTTGACCATGTGTAACACCACGTATTATTATTTTTGTTATTTGGTAAACAGTAATATTTGGACCTAGGGAATGTTGGGGGCAGGATCTAACAGAAAAAAAACGTGTAACTCTCTCTTTTGCTGTCAAAATTGGCAAAGTTATATAATTTGTTTGTACGTAAATTATAAAGAAACCGATTTCGGTTAGGACGTGATAAAATGAAGGATTTTTTGTTCATTATCTAAAACATTTTCCTGCGAAACCCGAGTAGATCCTTTTGTAGTCGGACGGTTGTCTTTGGCACTTGGTTTATATGGGCAAGAAGAACAATATAACAGTTTGAACAAGTTTTTCTTATTTATAATGTTTTGTTATTATAGTTAGCTATAGAAACACTATTTTTGTATAAAATTAAACTGCGGGCTGTGGAGATAGGTTTTTTTATTATTAATTATGTACAAATCGCAAATAAATCAAATGTTATTTTTTCAGAACTGGAGATCAATTTCTTAATCACATACTGTTTATGATTGTTTGTTCATCTATACCTTGTAAAATTAAAGCGTTTTTACAAACAAAATTGTAAACTTGGTTCAGATACATGTTTGAACGCATGCAGATTAGAATATTCGCTAGTACATGTAAAACGTATAGGACATTTCACGCGCAAGAGAATTGTTTAGTTATCTCACAAATTAAATTCATAACGCTTATACACTACAATTTGGTAGCATTTCATCGCTTATATCTACTTCTTGCAATAAAATACAATTAAAAGTCTATGATTAAGCACCTATTAGCAAATGACGTCAGCAAACGCAAATACCAGAACATCCAACAAACATGAAGTTCTTTCTGTCATCATTAACCACATGCATATGGATTGTTTTCGACATTTATTAAAAACATTTTGTTGCAGAATTGCTATTTGTTGAGAAATATCACAAAATAACTTTGCTCAACAACCTATATATATTTCAAAACTAGCTGTTAACGCGCAAAAATGCTCATTATTCCATAGTGATAAGGCATTTTGTATGGTACGTTTAATAGCGGGTATCATTTGTATTCAATAGCTCAATACATATAGTGCTGAAATGTTATATTTATAATTAAATAATCAAGTATTAAAATTATTTCATATAAAGAAAAAAATATCGATATATTTCGATAAAAACCAGTAACAGGTATGTCCCTGTATCTGTACAATGACTTTATGTAAATTGCAGTACATAGTCTCATATTTTTCATTGGTGTCTTCTTACGATATATGGACGAAACAGAATGTAAATATAATACAATACACAGAAGATAATGACTTCTCAGTAATGCTATAATGGCTGATCTTTTTTTATGAATGAGACATTTATGTAAAAGTTTCTGTCCTTAATGTAAATATAGAGAAACATACTAAAGCTGTCCGGAAAAGAAGTTAAGTATACAGCGCTTGCTAAACATCAACAGAAGAAGGATGAAGTTACCTTTATTTCCATTATATTAACATATTTCTAAATTGTCAACAAAATGTAAGAACATAGATTCAAACCCTTAAAATACGTTTCGAAAATAAATTTCATGATTGAAAAATGCCCTGTTGCGACCATGATGTAATATTGCTAAAAATAGACCTTGCCTCACTAGGACCTTTAAACGACAAAACGGGTCCACGAATTTTCTCAAATTTTCACCATATTTACTTCAGGTAATGAGCCAACTTCTAAGAAAATATTTTGGTGCGTTTAAACTGGAAGTGGGTGAATCCCCTTTGTTAATAATTGACATGGCCGAAAAAAGCAACCAAATTTTTTTCATTTTCTGTCTTAAAAATGTAGCCAAAATTTTATTTGTTTCATTTTGTCTACATATTTGTGATCATATAATGTAATTATTTATACTCTTCAGAAAATAATACAGTTTAACGACGTAAAACATGATTTTGATACGGTTTTGAATAAAAAAGGGAACCCTGTCTTACACTTCTACAGGGCAATTTTAATTTTAATTCTAACAATTATTTAAAACCATATGAAATGGTGTTGAATTGATTATGATAAAAAAGAAAAGCATTGGAAGACTTTCCGTTTTACGATTCCAAAAATAGCTAACTGCGAAATATAAGGTTTTTATCAGCATTCAAGTCCTGCATCTACTAAATTGGCCAAGTTAATATTCATTCTGTGATTTCTGTTTCATAGAAGGGGAGACAACTATTGATATTGTATAAGACTATAAATACAAATAGCACTTAGTATTGGCTCTGCTATAATAAATAATCTTATCAAGCATTGTGTTAATACTAATTATATCAAATAAAATATTTTTTGTTTGTTTAACATCAATTATAAAGACCAGCTAGATATTTTCATGCATCGATTATTTCAATAGTTTGTGTTAATCAAAATTACATTAAACATCAAAATATATTTACTTCTTGCCTGAAGTACAACCAAAGGACCTGTGTAAGAACTTACGTGATTCTGGCGTTCTATCAGTCTCCCATTGTGCATTGGTGGATATAACATTTTCTTTCATACCTACGGGTGTAATACTGACTGGTCTAGGGCAATACACTCATGTCGCCTGAGACTGTATTGCATGGCTACCCATGCAATAAAGCCTCGTGACGTCACGGCGTCAACAAAAATTATATTTCTTCGGTAAAATTTAAACATTTTTTTTTCACAATCTTGACTGGTTTTACAATAAAGATGCAAACAATGGAATTTTTGTTGAAAACATCACGTATTTTTTCATATATAAAAAATTGTTTTTCAGCCGTGGATTTCTTTGAATTTATTTCAAAATGGAGGGATAATACAGTTGTAAAATTGCAATAAAACGTCGAGGTATGAAAGAAAAATACTCTTTCATAAGTAGATATGAAAATGTTGCAAAACCCTCGGCAAGCCTCGGGTTTTACTACATTTTCTGACCCTCTGGTACAATATCCATATCCTTCATATCCACATATGAAAGAGTCTTATAGTCTAATGTAGCTTATATTCAGTCTCATGTTTCGGTGATTTCAAACTGTCCGGTCATCAAATCATTTGTTTCAAAAGATTCTAGTAATCAAGCATGCTGGCGACATGGATTGAATGAAATTGGTGTATTTGAATAATTATTTTGTAGACGGTTTTGTAAATCAACGTTTAATGTGGTTTTATTCTGGTCAGATGACAAGTTATTGAGAAAATACAAATAATCTTGAAATACATGTAAATATTTTGTTTTTATCATTTTCTTATTTTACTGCAATTAAACATCTCATCAATTTATATAGAGTATGTATAAAATAAACTGAGTACTATGATAATACTTAATCTAACTGAAGGATTGTCGTAATCATTAATGTAAAGATGCTCCACCGCCGACGAATACTATTTGTTCACTATCAAAAAGGAGCAGACAAATTATTATTTTTCTTCAGTTACAAAAGTCACTTACTTAACACCATTACCACCATTGAAAAGTTTGAATTTCTTATCTTAATTCAATATAAAAATATTAAAAATAATTAATTGCATACCGAAAAAATCCATGACACTACGCCCTATATGGAATTAAGTACTTATTGCGCATTCACCAAAAGAGAATTATCATTTATTTTATATACATTTTTGTGTTTGTTAGACACATATAAACACGATTGTACATAAGTTATTATTCAAATGATGGTTTATGCTCTGTCGGCGGTGGAGCATCTTTAAGGTAAACGAATATAAAGCATTAAAATTCATATGGATTTACCTATAATCTATGAATAAAAAAAATATAATCTACAGAAGTATATTTACTGCCGCAACAAGCAATGACAAATAAACAGCATATTCTCCAATTGTCGTTGCTATAGTAGAGCCTGCAAATAAAAAAAGACATTTGAAATTACACGAATGAAAATATGTTAATTTATCATATATGATCTATGTAAGTGTACTTTATGGCAACCTACCGGGGCTAAAACATAAAGGAATAGATAAGGTATGATATTATAAAGCTCTTTCAAAATGTCGGTATTATGTACTATTGTTTACGCAATATGGATATTTCAGTAAGCGATATATCATTAATCACTATCATAAATTGATCATCAGCTTAAACTAAAGTTAAAAAAAGGTAAAAGGACTAAATTAATCTGACTAGAGAAACATTCAACAGATGAACGCTCACCGCCGTTATTTCCAAAACTGTCGGTATCACAGAAACCGGAAGTACATGTTGAAGATTCTACAGATGTTTCTGTAGGGTTTGCTGTGGAAGTCGCTATTGTTTGTGATGTTACTCTAGGGGATGCTGTTGTGTCTGACACTGAGTTAGATGTCTGTATAGATGTACTTGGTGCTTGGACAGGAGCTGTTGTGTCTGACACTGGGGTAGATGTGTGTACAGATGTAATTGATGTCTCAGTGGGAGCTGGTGTTGTGTTTGACACTGGGGTAGATGTTTGTACAGATGTAATTGATGTATCAGTGGGAGCTGGTGTTGTGTTTGACACTGGGGTAGATGTTTGTACAGATGTAATTGATGTCTCAGTGGGAGCTGGTGTTGAGTTTGACACTGGTGTAGATGTTTGTACAGATGAACTTGATGTCTCAGTGGGAGCTGGTGTTGAGTTTGACACTGGTGTAGATGTTTGTACAGATGTACTTGATGTCTCAGTGGGAGCTGGTGTTGAGTTTGACACTGGTGTAGATGTTTGTACAGATGTAATTGATGTTTTAGAGGGAGTTGTTGCTGAGTCTGACACTGGGGTAGATGTTTGTACAGATGAACTTGATGTCTCAGTGGGAGCTGGTGTTGAGTTTGACACTGGTGTAGATGTTTGTACAGATGAACTTGATGTCTCAGTGGAAGCTGGTGTTGAGTTTGACACTGGTGTAGATGTTTGTACAGATGAACTTGATGTCTCAGTGGGAGCTGGTGTTGAGTTTGACACTTGTGTTGATGTTTGTACAGATGAACTTGATGTCTCAGTGGAGCTGGTGTGGATGTGAGTTTGACACTGTGTGTAGATTTTGTTAGATGTATTGATACTTGATGTTTTAGAGGGAGTTGTTGCTGAGTCTGACACTGGTGTAGATGTTTGTACAGATGAACTTGATGTCTCAGTGGGAGCTGGTGTTGAGTTTGACACTTGTGTAGATGTTTGTACAGATGAACTTGATGTCTCAGTAGGAGCTGGTGTTGAGTTTGACACTGGTGTAGATGTTTGTACAGATGTAATTGATGTTTTAGAGGGAGTTGTTGCTGAGTCTGACACTTGGGTAGATGTTTGTACAGATGAACTTGATGTCTCAGTGAGAGCTGGTGTTGACTTTGACACTGGTGTAGATGTTTGTACAGATGAACTTGATGTCTCAGTGAGAGCTGGTGTTGACTTTGACACTGGTGTAGATGTTTGTATAGATGTACTTGATGTCTCAGTGGAAGCTGGTGTTGAGTTTGACACTTGTGTAGATGTTTGTACAGATGAACTTGATGTCTCAGTGGGAGCTGGTGTTGAGTTTGACACTTGTGTAGATGTTTGTACAGATGTACTTGATGTACTTGATGTTTTAGAGGGAGTTGTTGCTGAGTCTGACATTTGTGTAGATGTTTGTACAGATGAACTTGATGTCTCAGTAGGAGCTGGTGTTGAGTTTGACACTTGTGTAGATGTTTGTACAGATGAACTTGATGTCTCAGTGGAAGCTGGTGTTGAGTTTGACACTTGTGTAGATGTTTGTACAGATGTAATTGATGTTTTAGAGGGAGTTGTTGCTGAGTCTGACACTGGGGTAGATGTTTGTACAGATGAACTTGATGTTTAAGAGGGAGTTGTTGCTGAGTCTGACACTGGGGTAGATGTTTGTACAGATGAACTTGATGTCTCAGTGAGAGCTGGTGTTGACTTTGACACTGGTGTAGATGTTTGTATAGATGTACTTGATGTCTCAGTGGAAGCTGGTGTTGAGTTTGACACTTGTGTAGATGTTTGTACAGATGAACTTGATGTCTCAGTGGGAGCTGGTGTTGAATTTGACACTTATGTAGATGTTTGTACAGATGTAATTGATGTTTTAGAGGGAGTTGTTGCTGAGTCTGACATTTGTGTAGATGTTTGTACAGATGAACTTGATGTCTCAGTGAGAGCTGGTGTTGAGTTTGACACTGGTGTAGATGTTTGTACAGATGAACTTGATGTCTCAGTGGAAGCTGGTGTTGAGTTTGACACTGGTGTAGATGTTTGTACAGATGTAATTGATGTCTCAGTGGGAGCTGGTGTTGAGTTTGACACTGGTGTAGATGTTTGTACAGATGAACTTGATGTCTCAGTGGGAGCTGGTGTTGACTTTGACACTGGTGTAGATGTTTGTACAGATGTAATTGATGTCTCAGTGGGAGCTGGTGTTGAGTTTGACACTTGTGTAGATGTTTGTACAGATGAACTTGATGTTTCAGAGGGAGCTGGTGTTGAGTTTGACACTGGTGTAGATGTTTGTACAGATGAACTTGATGTCTCAGTGGGAGCTGGTGTTGAGTTTGACACTGGTGTGTAGATGTTTGTACAGATGAACTTGATGTCTCAGTGAGAGCTGGTGTTGAGTTTGACACTTGTGTAGATGTTTGTACAGATGAACTTGATGTCTCAGTGGAAGCTGGTGTTGAGTTTGACACCGGTGTAGATGTTTGTACAGATGAACTTGATGTCTCGTGGGAGCTGGTGTTGAGTTTGACACTTGTGTAGATGTTTGTACAGATGTACTTGATGTCTCAGAGGGAGCTGGTGTTGAGTTTGACACTGGTGTAGATGTTTGTACAGATGTACTTGATGTCTCAGTGGGAGCTGGTGTTGAGTTTGACACTGGTGTAGATGTTTGTACAGATGAACTTGATGTCTCAGTGAGAGCTGGTGTTGACTTTGACACTGGTGTAGATGTTTGTACAGATGAACTTGATGTCTCAGTAGGAGCTGGTGTTGAGTTTGACACTGGTGTAGATGTTTGTATAGATGTACTTGATGTACTTGATGTTTTAGAGGGAGTTGTTGCTGAGTCTGACATTTGTGTAGATGTTTGTACAGATGAACTTGATGTCTCAGTAGGAGCTGGTGTTGAGTGTGACACTGGTGTAGATGTTTGTACAGATGAACTTGATGTCTCAGAGGGAGCTGGTGTTGAGTCTGACACTGGTGTAGATGTTTGTACAGATGAAATTGATGTCTCAGTAGGAGCTGGTGTTGAGTGTGACACTGGCGTAGATGTTTGTATAGATGTACTTTCATCTATACTACTGATGTTTCAGTAGTTGCTGTTGCAACCGACTGTACGGTTGACGAGGATGTCGATACGAGCGTTATAGGGGAATATATGGTCACGACAGAAGAAGAGGATGTCGACGGTATAGTGGTCACTACGCTAGATGCAGACATAAAGCTGATGGTTTGCTCTGATGATGATGGATGCGATTCGGTAATCGATGTAAAGCGATCAGAAACAGCACCACTTGATAAATTAGAGTGCGCTGTCTGTGATGTAGGAGAACCTGGAATAGGATGTAAAAGGTCAATTAAATGTTAACGACTTGATGATATTTGCATCATCGATTGACAAGATAGAATATGAATATCACCCTGTTATAATTACCACAGCTTGGGAAGACTATCTGATGGGTAATCACTGTTTCACCAGTTTGTCTAACCGTTGGTGTTGTTGTTGGTGCCCGAGTGGTCGGAGGCATGGCGGCGGGATAGTTACAGTTTGTTTTGGATTCGTCCCATAGAAGTCCTTGAGAGCAGCAATACCGGAAGTCAACCCCAGTGGATGAACACTGATAGTAGCAGTCAGGAGCGCATGGATCAGGAAGGAACTGATATGGCGGACAAACACTGTGGTCTAAAAAAGAAATGTGGTTGGTTACTTACGACATGCCGGGTGGTACTGTATTAGATTTGGAGGTGCTTACGACAGGTGGGGTCGTACTGTATAAGATGTGGGTGGTTAATACGACAGACTGGGTCGTACTGTATGAGATGTGGGGCTACTTACGACAGACTTGGTCGTACTGTATAAGATGTGGGGCTACTTACGACAGACTGGGTCGTACTGTATAAGGTGTGTGGTTACTTACGACAGGCCGGGTCGTACTGTATAAGATGTGGGTGGTTACAATCCTTTATATAATCGTCCCACAAACTTCCAGCAGCACAACAGACGTGGTGGGCAATACCATGGGCACAGTTGTAGTAGCACTGGGGATCACACTGGTCAGCGAGGAACTCTCCGTGAGTACAAGACGTAGGGACTGAAACATCATATATATAGTTAGTACTGGTCAGCGAGGAACTCTCCGTGAGTACAAGACGTAGGGACTGAAACAGATACATCATATATATAGTTAGTTTTGGTTAGCGAGGAATTCTCCGTGTGTACAGGACGTAGGGACTGAAACAGAAAACCATATAAATATAGTAAGTACTGGTCAGCGAGGAACTCTCCACGAGTACAGGACGTAGGGACTGAAACAGATACACCATATATATATGTAACGGGAGGGGTGAACTCACGCGTGCACCCGCTCCGCGCACATGTGTGTACTGATCAACCCAGGTTCGAATTGAGTTATGATGTTAAGTACGGTATTGGCTATTAGAAGAATGAACAAAGGCGTTTAAATACTGATATTGACGTTTATTACATAGACATAAACAAACTGACGTTTATTACATAGACATAAACAAACAAAAGTAAACAATTACCGCAGCGGTTCGACTACACATACATATTGACATGGCACTCTACACATGACGTACACAAATACTCTTTGAGACCGTCCCCCCCCCAACCCTCATACCGCTACATTCCTATAAACCCCCATGCATATAAAGCTTATCAACGACCACCCACCATAGTTATACCTAAATAAGAGAGGGAAAGAAATGTGACCGTCGGCTCACGAAGTCAATCGTAATAGCGGCGAACATACCTGCAAACACGGCGTGATAAATAAGTTCCGAGCACACAAATCCGAATAACCGTCCAATCAGAAGACCGAATCGAACGTACCTGACTAAATAATCTCGGACCCAAAGTACTCTCATTGGTAAACGAGGAAAGCGTGCAAAGTGTCGCAAGTCACCAGACAGAACAGGCGGCAAGTGCTAACTTTGGCTATAATTTGCATTACAATAATCTTAAACATCGCGAGACATATGCCTAACAACGAGAGGTAAACAAATAGGAAACGAACTGACAGAAATTTAAGAAACTAAAACCAATCCCGTTACACACCTCCCTTCTTTGAAAGGACCGAAGGTCAACCTAGGCCTTAAGAAGTCAGAAGCAGAAGACCGACGTAAAAATGTCTCTAGAGTACGGGCTACGAACAAGGTAAGTATTAACAATACGATAAAACATTTATAACAACTGCACCATAAGATTTAAACACAAATTACTGAAACAATAACAATAAACCAACTTCCGAAATATAATAACAACGATGCCAAATATCATATGATATCTCAACTTAGTTAACATCAGTCATAGCAACCTAAGGATTCAGAAGGCCTACCAGCTCCCATAAACACTGAACTGCCTGAACCGCTAAATGTATGCTAGTGATGTAGATATCTATATAAATCCACTTAATATCAAGGCATCAAATTCTAAATAACAGTGAAATATCAACAATATTAAACCAGCTTTATGAAGCCATAATCCACCACCACTATAGACAGCTGTAGAAATCTATGATCATCATCCAATTTCTGATAACTAAACTGGAATCTACAACTATCAACTAGAAACAAGTATAACAAAATATAATGATGAGCCACTACCATCATCCAACTATATACACAATCACCCATGGGCAGTTACGAGTATAACAACAACATAAATAAATTGTCAACAGCAATACAGGCATGTATATATAGAGTGCCACGTTTGATATACATCTGTAACATATAACCTAGTATATATACATTTAATTATCATAGCGAAATACAGACATTAATTGTCTGAACTAAATATTATCTTAACCACTGTTATCCTATATCCATTGATGTTTAAATGTCCAGTAATGGATAATTTTCTGGAAATTATAAAACTCAGAGCAAGGTGAGAGTATTAAAACCAAAATATGGTATAAAATAGACAGATATGATACTTTCTGATAAATTCACATAAAATTTTAGATTTTTTTTATTTTATTTTAACACACGCGAAATGTTGATAACCTGAAAATAAAAATACGGACAGTTCAGTCTATTCCACCATCTCACAGTTAGCACAGGCTTCTTAGAATTCCACAAACATCCTATATGTTGAAATAAACACTTATTATAATATTACAAACACTAACTGAATTTTCCTTTCAGAGGACACTTATCTTGAAACTCATCGAAACATTTATCCTCCGCGGATAGAGGCACCAACTCCCTCGAGTTCCCTCTGGCCTTGACCCTAACAAACCCCTCGGGCTGTCCATTCCTCTCCTGTAGGACTACCTCCTCGTCACGGGTTTGGTATACCAGGGGAGGGGTGATGTCATGGTCGAGCCGGTAGAGTGCTGCCGCTCTCGCCCTGGCCTGTCGGACCCTCTCCCGATAGGCGGCGGCCCTCGCACTGACCGGTGCAACGGGCATCAGCGCGTCCCCGGGCGATACATACTGGGTATTGGGGACCAGCTCACTTTTCTCAACTATATCCTTCATAGACGTCTGTGCCTCCTCCTTGGACTTCCCATGCTGCCGAGATAAATGTCGCTGTACCTGATGGGACTTTGGACTCTTGAAGCAACACAATCCACACTGGTACATGACCACTTCCGGAGAGTGTCGCTTCTTCCAGTGAAGCTTTAGGGCCTTCATGGTGGTATAGACTCTGGAGGTGCAGTTGGGGCCTGGACATGGCATGCCCCCCTCCCTCCAAACAGGGCGGATATCCGCATCTACACTCTGCAACTCAGTGTCACTGACGTCTAGTGTAAGGTAATCCATTGTTCTGCTAACAGGCAAAATTCGAGTTTAGAATATATTACCAGAATACATGAAATGTATGTTGTAAAACAAGCTTAAAGTACAAACTTGAAGAGTTATTATTTTGAAGTTACAAATTAGAACAGGTATTAAATAATGACATAATACCTTATAACAATACAGTTTATATATATTATACAGTGTAAGTCAAATTTTGAAAATTTATTATCCTAATCCTCCACTCCTCCCCCTTCTTAAAAAGAATATAATTTATTGGGGAGAAAATATTATTTTTGGTTTAATCGCTCTCCCTGCTCTGGTTTTTACAGGGGTCTTTACATGACCAGCCCCTGTGTCCTGTTGTTGAGTGTTCTGTCCATTAACAGGTGACCCACTGTCATGGTGTACTGCTGGACCTGAAACATCATCGTCGTCCAGGATTGAGTCGTCTCCCCTAGGTGTTGGGTCGCAGTCTGCTGGGGCGCTGCTGGTTTCGGGAACAGGTTCTCCAAGGTATGGCTTGGCATGATCTACATGTATAGTTACAGGACGCCGTTCTGGTGTTTTCTGTACTTCGTAAGTAAGGTCTGAAAGTTTATGCACCACTTTATATGGCCCTGACCAACCTGTACCTAATTTGTTTTGTAAACTAGGGGGATACCATCTCCAAATCAGGTCGCCTATGTTGTAACTACGTGCCTTTAATCCCTTATCATAGAAGTTTTTCTGTCGCTCAGCTGCAGATCCTAATCTAACTTTTACTGAACTAAATATCTCCCTCATTGTTGTCTGTAACCAATCTACGTACAGGTTGTGACACCCTTTATCTTCCCCTGGAGGCCCACCAACCACAATGTCTAGGGGTAGATTAGTTTCCCTCCCCAACATAACCAAATTAGGACTACAGCCAGTACTGACGTGGGGTGTAGCTCGGTATGCGGCCAATACATAGGGTAGGTGATCATCCCAATCATCGAGGTTATCATTTACGTACATTGACAGCATCTGGATCAGTGTTCTATTCAACCGCTCTACCAACCCGTCGGACTGGGGGTGAAAGGGAGTGGTCCTTGATTTTTGAATCCCCAAATAACTACAGACTAAGCTAAATAACTCGCTTTCAAACTCTGGTCCCCGATCAGTGTGGATTTGTTTTGGTGCCCCAAATCTAGCTATAAACTCTGTACACAGCTTATCTGCCACAGTCAATGCTGTGTGGTCAGCTACAGCATAGCCCTCAACCCATTTGGTAAAGTAATCACACACTACTATCACATAGCTATTCCCATTCCTAGTTTGTCTTAATCCACCAAGGATATCTATAGCTATACGATCCAGGGGCTGGGAGACTTGATCTAATGTAGAACGTAATGGAGATTTCCCTAATCCCGGACCAGGTTTACGTCTGGCACATGAAATACAAACCCTACACCATCGTCTGACATCTTCGGTAAGCCCTGGCCAGTAGAACCGGTTTTGTACCTGAGCTGTTGTTTTTTCCCTACCAAGCAAGGTGTCCCCCTAACCGATCATTATGTAGGTGTTTCATAACATTTGTACGAATGTTGGCTGGCGCAACTATCCTAAACTTATCCTGAGGAGCGCTAGGTTCCTGTACACACAATAACCCATCTCGGAAAACGAGCATATCCCACAGCTGACAATAGACTCGGACCTCGTATGGAAAGCCAGCCATCTGTTTCCTGCTTGGTTTATGTGTTAGTTGGGTTTTCAGACTCCTAACTTTATGGATATGTTCATCGTTTTCCTGCCATTCCTGTAGTTGTTTGGTTCCCCAGCTGTCAACCCAGTTACTTTCCTGTACCTGATTAACAATACCTATATTTTCCTGCTCTACCCCCACTCCATCACACAGTCTCCTGTCTTTGTGGAGGTCCCTAACAGAGCCCTCCCCGCTATGTTTTTCTATACTGGGTGAACAATCGGGACAGTCCTTCCTCCTGCATGAACGATGAGGTATCCGAGACAAGCTGTCTGCGTTCTGATGTGCGGACCCCGGTCGATGCTGGATTTCACAATCGTACATATCTATCACAGCAAGCCATCTCGCAAGTATTCCATCTGGGTCCCTAAAGTTTTTGAGCCATATGAGGGATGCATGGTCAGTCCTCACAAGGAACTTTCTACCATAGAGATAGTGCTTAAAATGTCTCAGTAGTGTGACGACGGCCAGTAACTCTCGGTTCGTTGTGCAATAGTTCCTCTGTGAACGGTTAAGTGACTTGCTTGCATAGGCAATCACTTTTTCATCCCCATTCTGCAGCTGAGATAGGACTCCCCCTATTCCTGTAGCGCTCGCATCACAATCTAGTATAAACTTGTCACCAGGGGTTGGGTAGGCGAGTATAGGTGCTTTAGTTAGATGAGACTTGATTTTCTCGAATACTTCTTCACATTTTGAATTCCACATGAATTTTTGATTTTTGCAGGTCAGCTTCGTCAAAGGGGAGACAATCGAGGAAAAGTCCGGAATGAAACGCCTATAATAGCCTGCGAGGCCTAGAAAACTACGGATTTCAGGGACATTTGATGGTTGTGGCCATTCTTGGACAGCTTTAATCTTTCCCGGATTACAACTTATACCATTCTCAGATACAATGTGTCCTAGATATTCAACGGAAGTTTGGAACAGACTACATTTCTTAGCTTTGAGTGATAGCTTGGCTCCCCTCAAACAATTAAAGACTTCCCTAAGATTGGTCAGTGCAGAATGAAATGAGGTTCCATAGACAATGACATCGTCTAAGTAACAAAGACAACGAGAATATTCCATATGACCAAAAACACGCGACATCATGCGAGAAAATGTCGCTGGCGCGTTACTCAAGCCAAATGGCATGACTCTAAACTGAAATAAACCCTTGTGGGTAGCAAAAGCTGTTTTTGGTTTATCTTCCTCACTCATACTGCACTGCCAATAGCCACTGGCAAGATCCAGTGTGCTAAACCATTTCGCACCATGTAATGCATCAAGGGCATCATCTATATAGGGTAGGGGATAAGCATCTTTCCTGGTGATATCATTAAGTTTCCGATAATCCACACAGAACCTGATTGACCCATCTTTCTTTGTGACTAACACAACAGGGGCTGCCCATGGACTGTTACTAGGCTCTATTATATTCCCTTTTAACATCTTCTCTAATTCTTCCTCTACTATCTTTTTCTGAGAGAGAGTTACACGTCTGGGGGGTATTTTAATTGGTCTAGCCTGCCCTGTATCTATATTGTGTTCAACAATCCCTGTTTGACTTAACATCTCCCCCGGGGCAGCGAAAATATCTTGATATTCATTTACCAAGTTTTCTACCTCACCCTGCTCTTGTTTAGTTAACTTGTCAGATGTTCTATCTACTACATTTTGTAAATGGGGAGGTAAATTGGGAGATTTGTCCGGTATGTTAACACTCTCGTCAAGGACTTTATCTACTGCCTCTACTCTACCCACATAGGTATTTTCTAGGATAGTAACAGGTTGTCCAGTTAAATTTAATATGGAAAGAGGTATTGATTTGCCTTCTTCAGGGGCGACAACTGTTTTAGCTAGCAGTAATTGTTTGTTAGTGATAAATTTAACAGGTTCTACTACCCCAACTCCACCATCCAAATGGCCCTCTACTCGCCCTGGAAAACACATCTCAGAGTTTTGAGGTATAGTCACTGTTTCACATACACGAACTCTAGCACATTGTGGCTTGACATGGGAGGATACGGGTACCTTACGACCACCTAACCGTAATGTCTGAGTACCAAAACTAATCTCACCATTATGTGCTGTGAGGAAATCTATCCCTATTATGCCTGCATGCTCTATTTTTGCAATGATAGTGTTCTGTTTTACAGTGTGACCACCTATTCTAAATTCCATGATGCTAGCACCTAAAACATCAAGGTTATCCCCAGAGGCTGTTGCTAACCGTAATCTACTGTTGTTTAACACAGGTTTATTCTTCAACTCTGTAAAGACCCTATCTGATATAATGGTAACAGAAGATCCGGAATCTAGCAAAAAGCTTATTTGTTTACCTCCTACGCTAGCCTCAACATATAAACTCGGTTGTACCATGTTTAGATATACCACTGGCCCTTTCTCAACCTCAATTTCCTTCCCAAGGACTGGACCTCCGGGCCCGAGCCCAGCCCTGACTAGTTTTCCTGGATGGGGTTAGGTTTATCATCATCTCCCCCCTTCCTATTTGGGCATGTATAGGTGATATGACCCAGCTCCCCACATATGAAGCATACTTTCTTTGACATGTCAATTCTCCCTTGTTTACGGTAAGTAGGGGCCTTCGCCTGACATTGTTCCATCTTTTGTTCTAACTTAGCTATCTGCTCCATCATCCAGGACTTAAAATCATCCCCCTTTGTACTATCTACTAGGGTCTCTACTTCTTTATTGACAGCACAGACCTGGGGTGTGGGGTTTAAGTCCCATTGTTGTGTTGGTTTTTTAGGAAGTCTACCATGTTTATTGCTAAACGCCTCAAATTCGATAGCGTTACTCACTGCTTCCTCTAATGTTTTAGGATGACTGAATTGGACATATCGCTTAACCTCCATACTACCAAGCCCCTCAATAAACTGCTCTATCGAGTTACTTTCTCTACTAGTTGCTGGCTCATCAGGATAGGCCTGTGAAGCTAGGGACCTAAGAGCACTCCCATATTCCTCAAGAGTTTCGTCCCCTTGCCTACACCTGCCTCTGAATACCTGTTTATGGGCATACTCCCTACCTGGAGGTGAAAATCTTGCCTTGAGACATTTCTTAAGTTCCCCATAATCATTGAGCTGTGTTATGGTAAGTTCCCTAAGTACCTTTAGAGCAGGACCCCTTAAGCATGCACTTAAATTAAAGGCTCTATCATACTCTCCCCAGCCATTGTAGGCCGCTACGGTCTCGAAATGTACCATAAAATCCTGGAAATCAGTATCCCCTTTTCCATCAAAGGTCATAACCTTTTCTTTTTTCCCACTCAACTGTATCCTTTCTGGACCCTGGGAATACCTTGACTGAGTTTCTGCACTAGGTATAGGTCTATAGGATTGACTTGGATATGGAGGAGGGGAAGGCCCTATCCCTGCAGGGTTACTGGTAGTTTGAGGGAATAGTTCTGATTGGATATTTCCCATTAGTGCACCCCGGTCAACCCTTTGTTCCTCAACAGGTGTATCTCTGACCCCTGGATTATGTTCTACCCTCCTGTTACTTGGAAGCCTAGTGTATTGCTGGCTAGTGTGTGTAGAACCACTATATTGTAGGGGTTGCGTAAACATAGACCTACTAGTCCCTGCCTGACTATCTGTAATAGGGGTCCCTGGGGGAATAACAGGAGTACTAGTACTTGTACTGTTCTCTACTTTCCTATTTGCTTGCCCACTATACTGGGAGGAATTACTGTAACTCTGCCGAAATTCTTCCCTAGGCACCCTATTGGAAGGTGTGGTTACTCTATGCATGGCCAGAAATTCCTCAATCTTTTCCCTATGAGTAGGAGAAATACCTATCTCATCCTGACCTGGGGCAACAGTAATAGTCTCAATACCAAATTTATTCTGCCCATTAGTAGGAGAGGTGTAATGACTAGCCTGGTTAGGGGCTGGAGTACTAGTTATCCAGTGATTTATCCTGAAAATGTCTGGGGACTCCTGAGAGAAAGATACAGACTTTCCCATGCCCTTTCCTATTACCCTACCAGAGTCTAATGACTTATACATATTGTAAGTGGACTCTCCTGGTGTTTCAGGTATAACCAAATTGAATTGGGCACGCCCACCGTCACCGTGTAATACAGTCTCTGGTGTGTCATGTACCAAAACTCTAGTTTCTAGCTCCTGTCCTAGCCCGGAGTTTATTCTAACAGTTTCCTGTCTCTGTACCCTACCAGGAACCATCGACAATTCTACAGGGTAACAATCCTCCCCTAGCTCTTCCTCACGGTCTACAATTTCTATGCTGGGACTATGGGCCGGTACATAATTAGGTGGGGTTGTTGGAACTACTACGTTACCTACTCTACTCTGCTCAGAACTCTTTCTTCTAAACTTATCCTTTAGACTGTTTAGGACCCTATCCATGTTTACAGTTTATTTAATACCTTGATACAACTTCAAAATAGCCAATATCCTGGTCCCACGCACCAATTTGTAACGGGAGGGGTGAACTCACGCGTGCACCCGCTCCGCGCACATGTGTGTACTGATCAACCCAGGTTCGAATTGAGTTATGATGTTAAGTACGGTATTGGCTATTAGAAGAATGAACAAAGGCGTTTAAATACTGATATTGACGTTTATTACATAGACATAAACAAACTGACGTTTATTAGATAGACATAAACAAACAAAAGTAAACAATTACCGCAGCGGTTCGACTACACATACATATTGACATGGCACTCTACACATGACGTACACAAATACTCTTTGAGACCGTCCCCCCAACCCTCATACCGCTACATTCCTATAAACCCCCATGCATATAAAGCTTATCAACGACCACCCACCATAGTTATACCTAAATAAGAGAGGGAAAGAAATGTGACCGTCGGCTCACGAAGTCAATCGTAATAGCGGCGAACATACCTGCAAACACGGCGTGATAAATAAGTTCCGAGCACACAAATCCGAATAACCGTCCAATCAGAAGACCGAATCGAACGTACCTGACTAAATAATCTCGGACCCAAAGTACTCTCATTGGTAAACGAGGAAAGCGTGCAAAGTGTCGCAAGTCACCAGACAGAACAGGCGGCAAGTGCTAACTTTGGCTATAATTTGCATTACAATAATCTTAAACATCGCGAGACATATACCTAACAACGAGAGGTAAACAAATAGGAAACGAACTGACAGAAATTTAAGAAACTAAAACCAATCCCGTTACATATATATAGTTAGTACTGGTCAGCGAGGAACTCTCCGTGAGTACAGGACGTATGGACTGAAACAGACACACCTTACATATAGTTAGTACTGGTCAGCGAGCAACTCTCCGTGAGTACAGGACGTAGGGACTGAAACATATAATCATATATATAGTTAGTACTGGTCAGCGAGGAACTCTTCGTGAGTACAGGACGTAGGGGCTGAAACAGATAACCATATATATAGTTAGTACTGGTCAGCGATGAACTCTCCGTGAGTAGAAGTCGTAGAAATTGAAACAGATTTCCTGTTCCGGTGGTGTCCGACACAAGGTGAATTTCTTGGGAAATTATGTGGAATTCTTGAATGGACTAACATTCGTATTTAACATCAGAGTGATAACTATGAACTGATTTGTATTTTGTGTGCTATCCGCGGACCCAGTGGATGAATTTACCATACCATTTTCACCATGCCTAAATTTGACAAATCCCATAGTTCTGATGCAGGGAAATAAAATAAAGCACCGAACACTGTATCTTCACCTCTTTCCCAACAATAAGCTAAATGTCCGCGCACTGACGATGAACAAGTCAATGATATATTTGACACCGTGTCCACCATTGATGACAGCACCATTATGGCTAAATTCGTGTCGAGACAACTATCCAATGAAATCTTGGTACAATCCATACAAGAATTCCTTGACATACCTACTCTCGTAGCCTCATCAGTTCAACCTCATATGAATAAAATTGACATGATGACTCACAGAATTGACGATCTTGAGCAGTACAGCAGGAGGAGTTGCCTGAAGGTCAACAAGAAGACACTGAACACTTAATAATTTACATCTACAAAATCCAGGCATTCCAAATGATATCATTGTACGATTTAACTCCTACAGAGCTAGGGAATCAGTATACAGGGCACGTTTTGCTCTACGATCACAGCATGATAATACTCCTTCTGGACGACGCATGTTTATCAACGAGGCGATCACTAGCCAACGGGCCTTCGTTTTCCGTGATGCAAGACTATTAGTAAAGCAAGGTCTAGACCTCAAGGTTGGCACCAGTGATTGTTCTATCCTAGTGACTGACAAAAACAATCGTAAACATAAATTCAAGCCTCTCAGATGATTTCTATATTTCAAAATGCATCTTATGCTTCAGTTTCCTCGTCTATTCCGAACAGTGGTGGAGCGTCAACAAACACTACCAACACAATAAACAAACTTCACATGTCTGTAATTCGTGACATATCTGGTACTCCTGTATCCGCTAGTAAAAAGCTGGCTATTGACTGATCTACTTGATTGTGGTCCTCGCATGCTGCACTTCCAAAATATAATCTTAAATTGTACCCAAAACACTTGAACTATGTCTTCAGCTGTCATTCGCCTTTATCAAGCGGTCGACTATCATCTTCATATTGAAAGTGTTATCTGGAACATTTCTGACTTATTACATACTCGAAATTCTTGATTGAACTAATGTCAACTTACATATTTTTTTCTTATATTTTGTCTTCTAGTTTTGGGGGTTATGTTAATTGCCTGTGTATATAATGTACTTTATGCTTGTAACCTCAAGTGAGAGCTAATGTCTAAGTGAGTAATTATATTACTCACATCTTGTTTTATATGTTTCTATGTTACCATGTTATCACCTAACATCACTTTTCATTTATCATAGAGATGAAATTAATCCATTCATTATTAAAAGATAACAATACTTTGTACTCTAAATATATAAGAGTTACTTCCCATTACTTGTTTTGCAACAATCATGGCTGATGATTTCATTCTTGCCACTACACTCTCCAGGTCGAGATTTATCCTCTCCCAGCTGTTTACAATCGTGTACATATGTTGATGACCACTCTGTGTTGGTAAATCACTGTTGTAAAATTTCTTTTTTCTTTACCTGTTTTTGATGTTTTGTTATTGATGTCTCGATCTTGTCAAACTTTTATGCAAGGAAAGAATGTATTTTGTGTGAAAGTGTATAAGCATGATTTTGCAGCTAGTGACAATCATCTATTCATTGTTAATATTAATTATGAATTAGTTATTCATTATTCATGTATCATGCTTTATGGTGATATAATCTAAACCCTGGTCCTATCAATTCTGAGCCTAGCCTTAACTTAAAAGATATCTCAATTCTACATATGAATATTCGTTCTATTAGAAATGAAATTGAACTACTTGAATCAGAATTTACAGAATATGGCATTCTTTGTTTTACTAAATCTCACCTTAGTAAAGACATTCATAATGACTCATTACATTTATCCTTCCCATCCCAACATCTTCAGATGCGACAAAGCTGATAGACCAGGTGTTGGAATTATTATTGATACAAAAATATAATATATAAGTCGATAGAATGAGTGATATTGAACATAATGAACTTGGAAATTTAGTACTACTGCATTTATAGGCTTCTGACTTTTGACTACTGGAGAAAACTTGATAAACTTATTGACAATCTTATTAATAAAATTATTTATCTAGTTATAACTGGTGATTTCACCTTGCCAGAATGTTTACTAAATATCATCTTAATAATACTGTAGTATCTCCTACACGCATTGAAAATACCACCTCAACCTGTTTTTTATGTAAATAATCCAGTTGTACAAAATGTAGACATTTTATCTCTACTATGTAGAGACCATTGCCTTATTGTTATTAATTTGAGTTTTAAAATTCTCAAAGCTAAATCTTTTAAAAAAATAATTTATAAAGTTAAAGATGCTAGATTGGACTTGGTAAATCAAAGTCTTCAAGATGAAGACTGGAAATCAATTATATGTGAAAATAATAATATTAATGAAGTAAATGGTCTGATCAATCACTAATAAAATTAAAGCGCCTACTGATATCCATGTATCATCTAAAACCATCAGAATATGTCTAAATGATAAGCCTTGGATGACAAACACAATCAGCTCTATGCTGAGGGTAAAAAACCGGTTATTTAGAAATGCTAAAAACACCGATAAGGAAAGTGATTGGTCTGAATTTAGAAATAAACGTAATGAAACTATTGATCTTATTAGGAATGCCAATTCTGACTATCAAAAAAAATCCAGAATTCTTTAGTAGATACATCGGCATCTCCAGATAAACTGTGGCGAATAGCTAAATCCTTAAGTGGTATATCTAATTCCAAAAATACTTCTCACCCCCTGCGAGTCAATAGTAACACGCTCTTACATTCAGTAGACAAACCTGAAGCTCTTAACGTTTTTTTCACTTCAATCTCAAACTCCACTGACATTACCAATGATACTTTAGAGACTGAATTACCCCCCTTGAGCCATCTAAATTTTGATGATATTAATATATTACAGAAGATGTACATGTACGTCATCAACTGTCAATTATAAACTCTAATAAACCAGCAGGACTGGACAATCTATCACCTATCATTGTAAAAATATAATGCCCTCACTCGTTAAACCCCTTCACTTACTCTAGATAAAACTTCAATTTCCTGGAAATATTGTGATATTTATGCTATATATAAAGGTAAAGGAGCAATGGAGAATCCACTTAATTATCGCCCAATCGCCGTTACGTCTTGTTTTATAAAACTTTTATAATTGTGTTTAAGTATATATTTAATCACTTAAGTAAAAATAGGTCAACACCGGTCAAGATTTCAGCAAGGAAACTCAACCGTAAACCAGTTACTTTCTTTATATAATATTGTTGCAAAAAAACAATTAGATGAAGGAAAAGATATTAGAATGGTATTTTGTGATTTATGTAAAGCATTTGATAGAGTATGGCATAAAGGGTTATTATATAAACTTTAATGTTTGGAGTTAAAGGGAATTTATATAACAGGTTTCAGAGCTACTTGTCTGATAGGAAACAAAGAGCAATTTATGAAGTCTATTCTTCCAACTACACATCCGTAACTGCAGGTGTACCTCAAGGTTCTATTCTGGTCCCATTTCTTTTTTAGTCTTCATTAATGATATAACTAATGAAATTCATATTAATGCTAAACTTTTTTGCAGATGATAATCACTTAATAAAATTTAGAAGATAATGTTGATGTCCCATGCTAGGATCTCAATAATGATTTAGATGCTATTAATAAATGGGTCTGGAAAATTAATTTTAATCCTAAAACTGTCTCGTTAATAATTACAAGAAAAAATAGAATCCATCCCTCATTTATTTTTAATAATCAAATTATAGATGAATTAGATTATAAATGAATTAAATTGTCACAAGCATCTTGGTCTCTTATTTTACTCTAAAGGTTCATGGAATAATCATATTGAAGACATTTATGATAAATCGTTTAAAAGATTTAATATGCTAAGAACTCTTAAACATAAGGTTGATAGAAACACATTAAAGGCCCACTACCTTTCCGAAACGGCTTTTAATTTTTAAAATAGGAATGTAAAACGAGATCAATAATTTTGTAGAGTCGCAGAAGTTATTAACTATACGTTTACTAGCACACTTATCATCACCTTCAGAACTGTTTAATTAGAATAAATAAAATGTTATTTTCATAACGCGGGTCGTTTTATGTTTCCCGCCGTGGTCCTAAATGCCGCGCGGTAGTTGACTATCACTGCGCCACACGGCAAAACAGCGAAATGAATCTCCACTGTTATCGTACATTAGACAGGAAATCTTGCATATGTTTGGTGTTGTAACCTCATCTTAAGCCATCGATATATATTTTCTTTTGGTATTAATGTTTTTAAGAAACCTTTAAATTTTGCTCCGGAAAAGTAGTGGGCCTTTAATAAAACTATATTGTTCTTATGTAAGACCGATATTTGAATTTGAAGATATTGTTTGGAGTAACTGTACTGATAATGAATCTTAATTACTTGACTCTGTTCAAATTGAAGTAATGGCATTAATTACAGGATTGCAAATTAGAAAATCTTTATTCTGAAACAGGTTTGGAACTTCTATTTTCTAGACGATACAAACATAAACTCATTTTAATGTACAAAATATTAAATCATATGACACCCATATACTTATATGACATAGTCGCACCATTGATTAATGATGATGTTCCACTTCATAATCTAATGCACCATAGTTTCTTTAATATTTCTCGTTTTACATCAAATCTTTTCGGTAAAGCTATTTTCCTGATGTCATGCTAATATGGACCTCACTTGATACTGATATAACTTTAGCGCGATTATAAGTTATATTTAAATGAAAATCATATAATGCAAATATGTATTTCTCTTCTTATTACTCCTACATTCTTAAAATGTAAGCCTAGAAAACTGAATATCATTCTTTGTCAGTTGAGGAATAATGCCAGTGATCTTAACTATGATAAATGTACTGATCACTTAATTCTGATCCATCATGCTCAAGTGGCTATCAAATTGAAGGCTCTACCCATTACGTTTTCTTCTGCCCCATTTATAGAAATTTAATCGATGGCATTCACACCTAAGTTTTTTCTATAAGTACAGATTTACTTACTTCTGGAGATATTGATTTACCCGTACATGTAGATATAAATTTATTTTAAAGTTATATGTGCCGTATTTTTCATACTCACGAATCAAGATGAGCTTTTAATATGTTATTCATCACCAAAAGTTACTAACTTTTTGAAAAGTACAGTACTTTCAATGCATAGGTTTTAAATCTACATGTACAAATAAGAGTTGAAAATGATTTTTGGCAGTACTGCCAAAAATCATTTATTTACATCAATAGAGAAGTGAAATGAGTACATACGGTCAGACCATGTGTGGTCTACAATTTCATTTCACATTTTGACAGTGTTATTAGTAATTGTAAAGTGATTTCTGCAGATATGTTTCCATCTAAACATATTTAAGGCATAAAAACAACAATTTTACAGTACAAAATTTCTGTGTTATAACTTACGTTTATAAGTCATCTGAAGCCATTTGAATGATTTTTACATATTTATTCATCAAACCTTATGGTTTTTGATAGATTAACGATGAAAAAATAGAATGTCAAAATTTTCGCCAAGTTACGGCACATATAATTTTAAACTAAGTCACTCAATATATTTGGCCAACGAAACGTTTTTGATGATGTAGTATAAAGGTCATCTGGACGTGACCCCTTATGGGATATTGTCAGATCCTCTTATCCAACGTAGTGATAATAAGGATCTGTATTTAATCAGATTGATGATATTTTCAATCTCTCTATGTAAGATTTCATGCTATTCAAATTTATCAAAATACTTGTACATTTTAATGCATTTGTTATCTGATGTTATCTACAATAATTCATATATAGATAAATATACATATATACAAATTCAGTCTTCATCACTAATTATGATCTTATACTTCTGTCTTAGTCACTAGCCTACTGGAATGAAAGTAGAATGAATGAGTGTTTGCGTGAGCAGTTAATAAACTAAAAGTATCCTTATACTTTAAGAAACACTTTCCCACCACTTTAAAGTGAACAGTCGGGCAAGTATGGCTAAAGTCGGACAAAATGGTTTGAATGTATCCGGTATAATTTCCTGTGAAATAGAAAAATGAAATCTCTCGTCAAAATCTGTCTGCGTACGAAGAAATTAATTTAAAGTATAGGAATCCTAAAACGTCCTCCCGGCTGACTATGTCCGTGGTTACATTTCCACGCAGCCTCGCTTTCAATGCTGTCAACTTTTCTTTATTTCAATGGTCAGAATTGGGAAACGTAAGCAGAACTTGACCGTCGTATTAATATGTGAGAACTTTTGGAATGCCAATGAACGCATTTAGACTGGTTTTCTTTGCCCGACTATTCACTTTAAGAAGCTGGAACAACTTAGATGCCAATGTTAAATCCTTACCTTTTTTCTTCCTTTAGACTAGCTCTTTCCCAACCTATTTCTACTAGTCTACCATGTTATTTTAATTATGGAGAAAGAAAATTTAATATTATACATACTAAATAATGACATCAGTGTAGTTCTCTTAAAGATGACCTTTTCCGTGTAAATTTGGCACCAAATTATATTTGTATTAATGGTGGCTACACTTGTGAAAATGCTAATCTTTTCTTTTTTTAATGTCAAAATTATGATGCTGCCCTTACAGATACAGCATGTATACTCCAAGTTTTAAATTATTTAAATATACAAGTAAATTTAAATTCATTACTTTACGGAAATGAAAACTTGGCTTTGGAAGTAAATTGTCATGTATTTGAACTTGTACAATCATTTATAAAGTCCAGCAGAAGATTTTGAACATTACATAATTTTATAATATATAGTATATCTTGTTATTATATGCTCTGATGAATTCAATAATTATTTATACCAAAACTGAATTTTGATAAAAAAAAAAAAAAAAAAACATGGAGTAGGAGAGTACTGACTCCGATAGGTAAAGTTTTCCTGATAAAATCCTAAATGATATCTCATTTTAACCATTTATTTACAGCATTACCAAATCCTGATGATCAGTTTATAAATAAACTAAATACTATTCTTTTAAAAAAAATTTTGAACAGTAAAAATGACAAGGTACAGTCATCAAAAATTACTGTGAAGGGGGCCTCAAAATGGTAAATATAAGGTGATTTATAGATGCGTTGAAATTGGGGTGGATTAGAAGATTACTCAAAAAGTCAGGCAAATGGCAAATTATTTTAAAAACAAACATTGATTTTAATATGCTTTCACACTGTGGTCCTGATTTTGTAGGGCTATGTAAAACCCGTTTTAAAAATAAATTCTGGAAAGATGTTTCTAGCATGGACACATCCTCGATACTCCAGGGCTTCCGATCACTTACGATCTCTACACCCCTGGACTATCTCATAGTGAAATTGAAGGCAGCTCAGCGGAAAACATTTGACCAATCACAGGCTAGCAAAGATTTCCTTTGAAGACTACAAGATTTCAAGATTTTCAAGATTTTTTATTTACTCATGACATATGTACATATGCAACAAGAGGTCAAAAGGAACAAAAATAATAATTATAAAAATGAAAATAAAGAAGGAAATAATAGATGGACACAGTCAGCAATAGGCAAATTTAAATACATTGAAACCAACAATTCTATTTTTCCTTATATAGTTTAAAGAAGCTTAATTACTCTCTGAATAAAACTACTTACTTTACTTCATAGAGCTGTATTGCATATAGTAAACATTCCTTTCATTTTGTGATAATTATGATTAGTAAAGTAGTATCTTGGCATATAAATTTCTCGTAATGCTACAACAGATTCATGATTACATACATATAGATAGTGGTACTCATCTCCAACACAATTTGTACAGAGAGGACATAACCTTTCCTCGCGAGGGATGTTGTTCCATCTGCCTGTCTCTATAGGGAATTTTAAATTAGAAGTTCTAAATTTACACAGATATTTACGTTGGTTATGATTCAGTTTCAAAAGGTATGGTTCAAAATTGAATTGAGACTTAAAAAAAGAATACATTTGTCCTCGCGAGGAACTGTCAATTTCATGATACCATTTTTGAATAAATTGATCTTGTAGTCTTTGTTTAATAATTCTTTTAAGATAATTTCTATTAACTAGAGAGAGCGAAGCCTAACATCAAAGTCACACAGTCAACCACAGTGTACCGTTATACGGCTCTTTTGATGTACATCAAATAACTAAATTACCTGTTCTATTCTGTTGCCTCCAGTTTTACTATGAGATAGTCCAGGGGTGTAGAGATCGTAAGTGATCGGAAGCCCTGGAGTATCGAGGATGGCATGGACAAGGTTTAATCTTAAGGATGATATTATAAATACACAGAAAAGGAACATCAGGAAATTTCCTCTGTGGTATAATGTTAATTTGACTATTGGTGGTAAAACTGTTTTTATAAGGCTTGGTTCAAGAAAAACATTACTGTAGTAAATGACTTAGTTAAGAATAGTGACACACTTACTTTTTACAGCTTTGATGAATTCATACAAATTTATCAGCTTAATACATTTTTTTAGAATATCGTTGTTTATTATCTGGCTGAATGAAGCGGACTCAGAAAAATGTCAGATAGAATATCCTTTTATTCCTACTAATATCGAATATTTCATGAGGAATGTATAAGGCTCAAAAGATCTGTACAATATAATGATAAAAATATTACTCCTACAGGGAGGAGAAAATGGGAAGACTTAGTTCAGTTAAATCATTTGAAATGGGTTGATATTTATAAATTCCCTTTACAGTAACGAGAAATTCTAAGCTTCAATGGTTTCAAAATAGATTAATACATCATTTCTTGACCACAAATTCTTCAATGTTTTAAATAGGATTGTCTGCCTCGCCTCTCTGTCCTCTCTGTAATCTTGAACAAGAAACAATAATTCACATTATGTGGGAATGTCAAGAAGTGCAGAATGTTTTTACAAAGTTTGGAAACTCTCTTCGACGCACTTATTATTCCATTTTCCTTTAATAAAGAAAAAATTCTCTTTGGTTTAATTTCGCAAAATCTCAATCAGATTTCATACAAAATAGACAATGTAATTCTCATTTTGATTAAATACTATATATATAAGTGTAGATGTCTCAATAAAAGATTCAATCCATATGTAGCAATCACGGAAATCAATGAATACTATAATACTCAGAACTATATAATTAATAGCCAAGGTGAACAAGAGCTGCAGATTTTTAAAAATGAATGGAAAAATGGATGACTCTGGTACAGCTAGCTGATTAAAGTTATCAATATATATATATATATCGATTTTTTTTACCCATGCAAAAAAATTCAAATCTTATAATAATTGGTATAATAATTATCTTATAATCTTTAAAATATTGCTCTTGCTAACCCAGCCGCACTTCCGCTCCTAGCATCCCCCCCGATCCCCCCCTTTTTTACCCACCTTTCCCGAAGTCCCTGTTTCCCAAACTTCTCTCGCTCTGTTTCTTCAACTCTTTCTTCTTCTATGTTTGTTTGTTATTGTGTCTTATGTGTAAGTTTGTATGGTTGTATGAAAATGGGTGTGTATGTATGTAATCTATAAGTCATGGTATGCGTCTGTGCGCGTAACTTAGTCTATAAATGTATATGAGAGTTAAACTACTTATTAGTGGAGGGAATTACTCATGTATTATAATGCATACAGATTAAACTTTATAATGGCCTACTCCTTTTTTGGCGATATAGTTAATTTCAAATTTATATGTCTCAATGTAAAACAAATTACATGCATAATATGTGTTAGGAATTAAAGTTGTATCTTCTTTATATGTTATATAACTGTCTGATAAAAATTTGGAAAAATAAAAGAAATACAAAAAAATATTTATACCTATTGTATGTATGTCATCACCTGTAAAAAATTCAGTTGATTGGAAAAGGCTTCTTAAGTTGAAATAGCTTGTGCCTAATCCATTTGTCCTTTTATGACAATAAAATATGTTTAAAGTCAAAAGTAAAAAAAAACTAAAATAATATTCTATTTAATTGAATTATATACACCACTATGGAGAAGACTTATATAGGCCTTGCCTGTTATCTCATCCATTTATATATATATCATAGGGTCAAATTAATGTACATGTGTATTTTTCTATGTTGTGCCGTAAAGTCTGTTTATGTGCGTTACTGTTTACAGTCAGTGTACTTGTTTACATTTACATTTACATGTGTTTGTCTAAATATAGTGTGTCCAGTCTATAAACTGTTCGTCCAGTTGTGTTCGAGTATGCAAGTGTGTGGATAGCATGCATGTGATCGGGTGTGTCTGTGAGTGCGTATATAAAATGTGACATACGAGTAGAGCGTGCTGTTAGCCAGGAAGGACGGCACTTAGAGCACCTTGCGAGGTCAGTCCTTTAAGACATATTTTTACCACTACCAGGCATTGTTTCACACTATATGGAGACATTATAGAAGAAGGTATGTACCTATGATATTTATCTATCACGCACGGTGTACAATTCACTCTCTAGCTGTCTATATTTGGTATGCTATAATCTGGCTTGTTTATTTGCAGGTTTTTTTCCTTCTGACCACTTATAACATGTGATGAAGTACAGTGCACTCCCGTAACGAATAAATAGCGGAAGAAACATCCACGAGTTGTTGTATCTATCCGTGACATGTATTTTCATATAATACTATTTGTTGAAATGGAAATGAAACAGATACATCCCGTATATAGTTTGATTTCAACTCTCTATTTACATTTTGGTAGTAATGCTTAAGAGGGCCCAAATGTTTTAAATACTGAAACTGCTTAACAAAATATATTTAGCATAGATACTGTAGTAAACCATGGGATATTGAAAGTTCCACATTGAAAATTTACCCCGATATGAACTATCTTACCGTCACATTTCGGTGATATTGTTGTTAGCACTGTAATTGTCTTCTGGCAGTTTTCTGAAGCATCGTTCCATGTGTAGCCAGATTGACAACAGTGGTGTGTGTTCCCTCCAGAACAACACTGGAACACACACGACGCGTTAAACAACGAGGGAAGTACTTGTCCGTCCGGGCAATGCTGGGGCTCTGTTAAAATCGGAAAATATCAGTATCATGTCTATCAAAACAAATGGAAGACGTCGAAAGTAGAGGGGATTGTGTTATAATATCTGTCAAAGACTACACCATAAGTCTTGAAGGGTAGCAGACAATAACTAAGACCGGGGCAAAAAAAGTCAATGTCATCAAAAGTTTTTAAAAAATCGCGTGAAACTCACAGGAAGAAATATTACTTGAGTGGAGAACACAATAACATATGCCTAATAGATTTGATAATTTATCCTATAATTAGGTCAGGATTAAAATTTGACGATCGTTCGTGCATTACGATAACTTCAGAATATTTCCCTACTTTTAAAACAACAAAATTGAAATTCGAAAGGGATAATGAAAACGATTAAATTGAATAATCCCAATTCTAAGATGTCCAACCCTCAGCAAGCCTATGTCACAAAGGGATGATGGAAATGATTAAATGGATTAATCCCAATTCTAAGATTTCCAACCCTCAGCCTATGTCACATCCCGAGGTAGGGAATCATGACTTTTCTCCAAAATACAAGAGATGAGCCAAAATGTGTTAGTTTCAAAACACGTATTTCCAACAGCAAGACAAAATTGATGACGTATTTGACAATGTCACTTGCGTTTACATGGTATGAATTTATGACGTCACGTATTTGTTTTGTAAGTACTTCCGATTCACAAAGTTAAGCGCGTGCTTAATATAATATAAGAACAATGTAGCCTTTTAGTTATTATTTGGAAGCCATAGAAAGAGAAAGCTTTAGAAGGTCTTATTATATTTCTTTACTCCTTATCAATCAAACACTTACCACAGGGATCGAGAGATGGATTAGGCGATGTATTGGGCTTGTATGGCGTTGTCGTCACGAATGAGTCCGTGACTTGTGACGTCATACTGGATGTAATAATACAGATATGTTCAATTAAATTCGTCGTAAGGATTCAAATCATCGATATTAAATAGTTTTTCAACAAAAAATATGCAAATATTCCCAATGTCAGTATTATATGGTATGATATATGATAATTCAATCTATCAAAGCCCCAAATGTCCTAAAGATATTTAACATTACTATACAAAAACCCAAAGCATCGGATTAGGACTCTTCTTCTGTAAGTACATTGGAATGGAACACTGCTGTCCCGTGTGGTTGTACACTCGTCTGAGATGTAACTATATTGGCTGTGGCTGGTGTTGTAGTAGTGGGGGGTATTGCGGCGGGATAGTTACAGTTTGTGATGGGTTCGTCCCATAGAAGTCCTTGAGAGCAGCAATACCGAGTCAACCCCAGTGGATGAACACTGATAGTAGCAGCAGGAGCGCATGGATCAGGAAGGAACTGATATGGCGGACAAACACTGTGGTCTGTAAGCAGAAAACAATAATTGTTTCGATCTTTGAACTACTGTACACTGTATAAGATGTGGGTGGTTACAATCCTTTATATAATCGTCCCACAAACTTCCAGCAGCACAACAGACGTGGTGGGCAATACCATGGGCACAGTTGTAGTAGCACTGCGGATCGCACTGGTCAGCGAGGAACTCTCCGTGAGTACAAGACGTAGGGACTGAAACTATATAGTTAGTACTGGTCAGCGAGGAACTCTCCGTGAGTACAAGACGTGGGGACTGAAACAGATACACCATATATATAGTTAGTGCTTGTCAGCGAGGAACTCTCCGTGAGTACAGGGCGTAGGGACTGAAATAGACACACCATATATATATAGTTAGTACTTGTCAGCGAGGAACTCTCCGTGAGTATAGGACGTAGGGACTGACATAGACACACCATATATATATAGTCAGTACTGGTCAGCGAGGAACTCTCCGTGAGTACAGGACGTAGGGACTGACATAGACACACCATATATATATATATAGTCAGTACTGGTCAGCGAGGAACTCTCCGTGAGTACAGACGACGTAGGGACTGACATAGACACACCATATATATATATATAGTTAGTACCGGTCAGCGAGGAACTCTCCGTGAGTACAGGACGTAGGGACTGACATAGACACACCATATATATATAGTCAGTACTGGTCAGCGAGGAACTCTCCGTGAGTATAGGACGTAGGGACTGACATAGACACACCATATATATATAGTTAATACTGGTCAGCGAGGAGGAACTCTCCGTGAGTACAGGGCGTAGGGACTGACATAGACACACCATATATATAGTTAGTACTGGTCAGCGAGGAACTCTCCGTGAGTACAGGACGTAGGGACTGACATAGACACACCATATATATATAGTCAGTACTGGTCAGCGAGGAACTCTCCGTGAGTATAGGACGTAGGGACTGACATAGACACACCATATATATATAGTCAGTACTGGTCAGCGAGGAACTCTCCGTGAGTATAGGACGTAGGGACTGAAATAGACACACCATACATTTATAGTTAATACTGGTCAGCGAGGAACTCTCCGTGAGTACAGGACGTAGGGACTGACATAGACACACCATATATATATAGTTAATACTGGTCAGCGAGGAACTCTCCGTGAGTACAGGGCGTAGGGACTGAAATAGACACACCATACATTTATAGTTAGTACTGGTCAGCGAGGAACTCTCCGTGAGTATAGGACGTAGGGACTGAAATAGACACACCATACATTTATAGTTAGTACTGGTCAGCGAGGAACTCTCCGTGAGTACAGGACGTAGGGACTGAAATAGACACACCATATATATATAGTTAGTACTGGTCAGCGAGGAACTCTCCGTGAGTACAGGACGTAGGGACTGACATAGACACACCATATATATATAGTTAGTACTGGTCAGCGAGGAACTCTCCGTGAGTACAGGACGTAGGGACTGAAATAGACACACCATACATTTATAGTTAGTACTGGTCAGCGAGGAACTCTCCGTGAGTATAGGACGTAGGGACTGAAATAGACACACCATATATATAGTTAGTACTGGTCAGCGAGGAACTCTCCGTGAGTACAGGACGTAGGGACTGACATAGACACACCATATATATATAGTTAATACTGGTCAGCGAGGAACTCTCCGTGAGTACAGGACGTAGGGACTGACATAGACACACCATATATATATAGTTAGTACTGGTCAGCGAGGAACTCTCCGTGAGTATAGGACGTAGGGACTGAAATAGACACACCATATATTTATAGTTAGTACTGGTCAGCGAGGAACTCTCCGTGAGTATAGGACGTAGGGACTGAAATAGACACACCATACATTTATAGTTAGTACTGGTCAGCGAGGAACTCTCCGTGAGTATAGGACGTAGGGACTGAAATAGACACACCATACATTTATAGTTAATACTGGTCAGCGAGGAACTCTCCGTGAGTACAGGACGTAGGGACTGACATAGACACACCATATATATATAGTTAATACTGGTCAGCGAGGAACTCTCCGTGAGTACAGGACGTAGGGACTGACATAGACACACCATATATATATAGTTAGTACTGGTCAGCGAGGAACTCTCCGTGAGTACAGGGCGTAGGGACTGAAATAGACCACACCATATATTTATAGTTAGTACTGGTCAGCGAGGAACTCTCCGTGAGTACAGGGTACGTAGGGACTGAATAGACACACCATATATATATAGTTAATACTGGTCAGCGAGGAACTCTCCGTGAGTACAGGGCGTAGGGACTGAAATAGACACACCATACATTTATAGTTAGTACTGGTCAGCGAGGAACTCTCCGTGAGTATAGGACGTAGGGACTGAAATAGACACACCATACATTTATAGTTAATACTGGTCAGCGAGGAACTCTCCGTGAGTACAGGACGTAGGGACTGAAATAGAACACACACATACATTTATAGTTAGTACTGGTCAGCGAGGAACTCTCCGTGAGTAAGGACGTAGGGACTGAAATAGACACACCATACATTTATAGTTAGTACTGGTCAGCGAGGAACTCTCCGTGAGTACAGGACGTAGGGACTGACATAGACACACCATATATATATAGTTAATACTGGTCAGCGAGGAACTCTCCGTGAGTACAGGACGTAGGGACTGACATAGACACACCATATATATATAGTTAATACTGGTCAGCGAGGAACTCTCCGTGAGTACAGGGCGTAGGGACTGAAATAGACACACCATACATTTATAGTTAGTACTGGTCAGCGAGGAACTCTCCGTGAGTATAGGACGTAGGGACTGAAATAGACACACCATATATATATAGTTAGTACTGCTCAGCGAGGAACTCTCCGTGAGTACAGGGCGTAGGGACTGAAATAGACACACCATACATTTATAGTTAGTACTGGTCAGCGAGGAACTCTCCGTGAGTATAGGACGTAGGGACTAAAATAGACACACCATATATATATAGTCAGTACTGATAAACGAGGAACTTTCCGTGAGTACAGGACGTAGGGGCTGAAACAGACACACCATGTACATAGTTAGTACTGCTCAGTGCATCCTCGATACTCCAGGGCTTCCGATCACTTACGATCTCTACACCCCTGGACTATCTCATAGTGAAATTGAAGGCAGCTCAGCGGAAAACATTTGACCAATCACAGGCTAGCAAAGATTTCCTTTGAAGACTACAGAGAGAGCGAAGCCTAACATCAAAGTCACACAGTCAACCACAGTGTACCGTTATACGGCTCTTTTGATGTACATCAAATGACTAAATTACCTGTTCTATTCTGTTGCCTCCAGTTTTACTATGAGATAGTCCAGGGGTGTAGAGATCGTAAATGATCAGAAGCCCTGGAGTATCGAGGATGTGGTCAGTGAGGAACACTCCGCTGAGTAGGCAACATCATACTACATGTATATGGCTCGGTGTTAATGGTTATGAAAGTGAGAATAATATATGATTAGCATCTTAATGTCGCAATAAAATTGAAGGGTAGACTCTCTTTTTGAAGTTGTTAGTGGTAGGTGCACGTGTGTGTTTGGTATTGAGTCTAATATCCGAGGAAAATCTGCCTTTTTGTAGTTCTAAAATCTATTACCAAAAACCTAAACATTATTTCAGAAACGGTTACGTTATACTGACAGCTTATACATATGATATTTAGGGACGATGTAGATAAATGTTTGTCGTTAAAGCGTGCAGACAACAGGACTAATTCACGTATTACGTAATGCGTGATAACGTTTGTGCGGGACAATAATATCCTGCGCTCAAGTCATTTCAGCGGGAAAAGTACTAAGAGTTACGTTCCATCACCAATGGAGAGAAAAATCCCGCACAAACGTTATCTGGTATCAAGTGGTATATGAATTAGTCCCATTTTTGTGAATGGTGTAAAACACTTTAATCCTTACTTCCTAATAGCTGATTAGATAAAAACACTAGCAATACTTATCAAAGGTAGCACATACTTAATACAAAATTAAATACTCATGTAAATATTAATATAAAGATAGTATGGATTCAATAATGAGCCATACCGTCACATTTCTGTACATTGCTTTCAGTAGTTGAGACGAGCATTTTACATTTTTTCAGGGTATCGTTCCATGTGTAGCCAGACTCACAACAGTGCTGTATGTTTCCTCGAACACAACACTGGAACACACAGGACGTGTCACACAACGAGTGAAGTACTAGTCCGTCCGGGCAATGCTGGGGCTCTGTGTAAACAATTGAGATCAATATAATACCCATGATGATGTACGAAAAGACAATTTATATTAAGAAAGGAATTGTCCGTCTGGCGCGCTTTTCTACTGACATTCCGTTCACCGTATCACCTCTCCGTCCGCTGGTCTGTGGTTTTTCTCCGGGTACTCCGACTTTCCTCCACCAATAATCCTGGCACGTCCTTACATGACCCTGGCTGTTAATAGGACGTAAAACTAATAAAACCCAAACCCAATTTTGAGTTTAAATATAATAAATTAGCCTATTGATTCCAAGCGAACAATTTTAATATCTACACATGATGTTGTTGTAACAATCGGTTGTAAACGCTTGATAACGTTGTTAACAGGTAACATAATGTGAATCGAATTTTAAGTTCGAGTTATTTTTCTATTATCGATGAAAGTATTAATTAATCATTACATATATTAAAGTTATATGTGCCGTATTTTTCATACTCACGAATCAAGATGAGCTTTTAATATGTTATTCATTACCAAAAGTAACCATCATTATGATAATTACACTACTTTCAATTCATAGGTTTTTATTTTACAATCACATATAAGAGCTGAAAATGATTTTTGGCAGTATTTACATCTATAGTGAATTGAAATGAGTACATACAGTCAGACCATGAAGCCAAATTGTGGTTTACAATTTCATTTCACATTTTTACAGTGTTATTAGTAATTGTAAAGTGATTTCTGCAGGTATGTTTAAATCTAAAGATACATAACGCATAAAATACAACAACTTTACAGTATATAATGTATGTGTTGTAGCTAATTTTTATAAGGCATCTGAAGTCATTTGAATGACTTTCACAGCTTAATTCGTCAAACATTGTGGTTTTCAATAGATTAATGAAGAAAAAATAACATGTCAAAATTTTTGCCCAGTTACGGCACATATAACTTAAAGATACATTAGATATTGTACCGCAATTAGACGGCAATGTGCTGTGTGTCCCGTTGAGGACGTCGGTAAAGTGCTGTGACCCGTTGAGGACGTCGGTAAAGTGCTGTGACCCGTTGAGGACGTCGGTAATGTGCTGTGACCCGTTGAGGACGTCGGTAATGTGCTGTGACCCGTTGAGGACGTCGGTAATGTGCTGTGACCCGTTGGTGACGTCGGCAATGTGCTGTGTTCTGTTGTTGACGTCGGCAATGTGCTGTGTTCTGTTGGTGACGTCGGCAATGTGCTGTGTTCTGTTGGTGACGTCGGCAATGTGCTGTGTTCTGTTGGTGACGTCGGCAATGTGCTGTGTTCTGTTGTTCTGTTGGTGACGTCGGCAATGTGCTGTGTTCTGTTGGTGACGTCGGCAATGTGCTGTGTTCTGTTGGTGACGTCGGCAATGTGCTGTGTTCTGTTGGTGACGTCGGCAATGTGCTGTGTTCTGTTGGTGACGCCGGCAATGTGGTGTGTTCTGTTGTTGACGTCGGCAATGTGCTGTGTTCTGTTGGTGACGTCGGCAATGTGCTGTGTTCTGTTGGTGACGTCGACAATGTGCTGTGTCCTGTTGGTGACGTCGGCAATGGGCTGTGTTCTGTTGGTGACTGTAATGTGTCCTGTTGGTGACGCCGGTAATGTGCTGTGTCCCGTTGGTGACGCCGGTAATGTGCTGTTTTCTGTTGGTGACGCCGGTAATGTGCTGTGTCCCGTTGGTGACGCCGGTAATGTGCTGTGTCCTGTTGGTGACGTCGGCAATGTGCTATGTTCTGTTTTGTGACGTCGGCAATGTGCTGTGTCCCGTTGATGACGCCGGTAATGTGCTGTGTTCTGTTGGTGACGTCGGCAATGTGCTGTGTCCTGTTGGTGACGCCGGTAATGTGCTGTGTCCCGTTGGTGACGCCGGTAATGTGCTGTGTCCTGTTGGTGACGTCGGTAATGTGCTGTGACCCGTTGGTGACGTCGGCAATGTGCTGTGTTCTGTTGTTGACGTCGGCAATGTGCTGTGCTCTGTTGGTGACGTCGGCAATGTGCTGTGTTCTGTTGGTGACGTCGGCAATGTGCTGTGTTCTGTTGGTGACGCCGGTAATGTGCTGTGTTCTTTTGATGACGTCGGCAATGTGCTGTGTTCTGTTGGTGACGTCGGCAATGTGCTGTGTTCTGTTGGTGACGTCGGCAATGTGCTGTGTTCTGTTGGTGACGCCGGCAATGTGGTGTGTTCTGTTGGTGACGTCGGCAATGTGCTGTGTTCTGTTGGTGACGTCGGCAATGTGCTGTGTTCTGTTGGTGACGTCGGCAATGTGCTGTGTTCTGTTGGTGACGTCGGCAATGTGCTGTGTCCTGTTGGTGACGTCGGCAATGTGCTGTGTTCTGTTGAGGACGTAGGCGAAGTACTTTGTCCTGTTATGGATGTTGGTAATGTGCTTTGCACTGTTGTTGACGTCGCCAATGTGCCTTGTTCCATTGTGGACGTCTGTGATGTGTTTTGTTTCGTTGTGGACATCGGTATTGTACTATGGTCTGCTGTAGAACTTACTTCAGGGCTTGAGGACCCACCTAAAAAATATTATGCATCTAAGGTTATGTTTAATTTAAAATATGTATTATTGATAATACTAAAAAACCCGATGTTTGCTAACATACGCCATTTTCATTAATATATCTTCTTTGCGATGCATGATTATAATGATACAGTTTATTACAAAATGATATAGTAAGAGCAATCATTATCAATAGAGATACTGAAAAGTACAGCATCTGCAGTAAACATGTCTTCAGAATTAACAGTTATACATCCAGATCAAAGTTAAGTAGAACTGGATATCCTTCCAAATTTAACATTTGGGACATCTTTATGCACATGGACATGACGTTAACGTGTTGAAGACAAACCTCTGTCGGCAGATGTAGCTTGGGTAGTCGTCGATTGTTGTGATATCGTCGAAGTTGTAGTTGGTGATTCTAATACAAACTTCAATACACTCATCATAGGATTAATTCCAGACCCGCATATATTGGCATAGTCGTCCAAATCCATAGCCCAAACCATAGACCCTCCCAGGCCCATAGACTTGATATATTCAGCCTTCACAAAATTAAAATGACACCAAAGTAAGCAGACTTTCTAAATGAGATTTTTTCCTAGAAATGTTTACGTCCATAATCGAATATCGTACTATGTACATTATATATCCAAGGAAGATACATTTTGGAATTATTGTTACTGTACAATCGTGTCCATCTAACGACTCACCTTTATGCTAAAACTCTGGACGTCATCGAACCCGACCCATTGATACCCGCTGTACGCATAGGGGACCTGGTGTTCATTATGCCACAACCTAGCCCATCTACAATTTGTTATGGCAAAGTAATGTGGATAAGAAAAACAAAAAATGAACGAAGGTAAGTATTGATAATTTCAATCAATCTCATTTGTTATTACAATTGTGTAAAGCCCTGATACAATGTTTAATGTTATTGTTTTACTATTACTATTAACACAAATATTTAAGGGATATTTTAAATGTAAAGAACGACAAGAACATGTTATCGTAATTAAGTAACATCAACTGAAAATACATGGTTTCTATAGTAACGTTATATTTATGATATAGATATAAAAAATACATGTCTGAATCCATTATCTACCTTATGATAAGAACAAAATGGACCATAGCAAATATCGCATCCTACAGACGTACCTCAAAATAGCCCAGATAGCCAGTCTCACTTGTATAGGTTCCCATAGAACCTCAACCGACCACTGCACTGCCCGTGGCTGTGTTGGATGGATTCGCCAGTGTAAATGAACGACCGTACAAGGCAAGTCCCATCACTAACTTTTCTTTGGGAGTCCCATTGGATAGCCACAGTTCAACTCCAGCATGCTGTAAGTAAGATATATAACTTTTCGTCAATGGAACTATCACCCAGAATAGGTACGATATTCTACTTCAGATATCTTTAATACTTCTTAAATATTCCTATGTAACCCTTACGGATGAAAAGCTAAATTGACCAATGGTGTAAGGTCCTACTATATTGACCTACGGGAAACTTTACCTGATTCTTGTGGAGTTCGTTGCCAGTTTCGCCAGTGCGGTAATATAGTGGACTGTTGTGGCCCGTTGTGGAGTCCCACGTTCCGTGAAAATCATACGACATTAGGTTGATAAAGTCGACATATCTACAATCACATCAATAATTTACTTTTCATGTCACAATGATAACTCAATCACCCTGTTAATCATATGTCGCGTAATTTGCATAATGTTGAATGAAAAAGAGTTTTTAATACGAAAATTTCACCAAAAGTTAAAAACCACTTTTACAATACTTAAAATGAATAGGTTTTTATTTTAGACAGACAAATAAGAACTCAAAATTTAAATTGTTGAGATATTAAAAAAAATACCTAGTTATTGCACATTTAAATTTTAAAATGGCAGACTACACCTGGTGATATTTACATAAATGGGGTCTTGTATCCATATACATACTATTTCCACTGATAAAATAACATAACAAAATAAGTACGGTCAAGCTTATTTTTGTGAAACCCTTATTTTTTGACATCAGTGGATTTGATGGGAGGGAAATCTTAAACAGAAAAAAAGAAGGAAGCCTTACTGTGACACCAGTCCGATCTCGTAAGCTGCATCAACTGTTGTCTGGCTGGCTGAGACGGCTGCAGAAAGCAATAAAGCTGGTCTGTTTGTTGTGGATCCTTCTTTGTCAAATTCCTGACGGAAAACGTGCCAACAATAACATCATTGTCTCACGTTTTGTGTTTTATTACATCGATCACATAACAAAGGTTCAGTAGGCCATCAGAATTAGATATGTTGATGTGACGTCATTTACTCGGTAACTCACACTACTTACCATTGTGAGCTCTGTGAATTTCTCTCCTGGCGGACTTTCTCGATGGGCCGGATATTCCCAGTCCAAATCCAAACCATCAAAGTCGTATTTTCTCAAAAATGTGATGGCGTTAGCAGCGAATTGTTCCATGTTTGAAAGTGTTGACACCATAGTGGAGAACGTGTGTACACCGTGGGTGTAACCTCCTACTGCCTACAGGACTTTTAGGTCCGGGTTTTCTACCTTTTTACTCATCACAACAGCGTATTGAGCTGTAATATAGATATACGGTTTGTAAACATTTAGTTATCTCATCTCTTTCAATAATGCTTTATCAATTTGTAGGAATACTCATGTCATACTTACTTTCATCATTCCATTCGTAGACAGCAAGATTGTTACTAACCAGCTTTGCAAAAGCATACATGATGTGAGTACAGAGATTGGCATCTATATCGGCAGCTGTAAACGTCGCTGGGCTTGCTCTGTATTGAGCCCAGTTGGTAAAGTAGCATACCCGTTTGTATTGGAAACTACCTGTAGGAAACACTGGAAACAAAACAATTAATCTGTGAGAGTTAAATCGACCTTTCGAAGAAACTGGTTTACAAGCATTAGATGTTTTGTCTAGAATGTACAAATAGTAGTGTAAATACAGCCTCTGCAATGTCCAACTTAAATTTCCAATTCATGTTTGATAAGATAAATATTTAAATCTAATTAATACACATAATTGTAGAATCGTTCATCTTTATCTACATACTATGGCATTATAATGTGATATTTCAAATTATTTAGTCATTAGTCATTTAAATGTTCAAAAGGTTGTTTTTCAGTTCTAAATGACAAGAAGGTTTGAGTGATTATACTATGCGAGGACGCAAGCGGTTCGATTATTATTAAACATTAAAGACCGAACAAATATGAAAATAGATCGAACAGCATGCGTTGTATTTAAATTTTGTTGTTATTTTGTTATCATATTTTTTTCATTAAAGAGATATACTTTTTTCAATAAAAAAACAGGAACAGACGAATCGGTTATTTTTTCAGTTGCAAAAATTACTTACTTTACACCATTAAAAGGGTTGAACATCTAGTTTTACTTTATGGTAAAAATATGAAATAATTAATTGCGTCCCGAAAAAATTATTTGGCACTATGTCCTATATGGAATGAAGTACAGAATGCGCATGCATCGAAAGCAAAGGCAAATACGATTAAACGCCAATTATTGTTCAAATAATGACTGTCATTTGTGCTCTGTCGGCGGTCGAGCATATTTAAAGTCTGTTTCTGATAGGGGCTGGTAATCAAGATTGGGATTTTAAGAACATTTTGATCAATTTTTGTTGCGGAATTCAACACAAGATGGCACCCCGCCTAAAAATTTTGCAAGATGGTACATCTTCGAAAAAACCAGATACGCGATATGACCTTCAAATTCAGTGATGGATTATTAGACTTGGAAACTTCATTTAATTAGGACAGTGGCAAACGTCAACATTGTCTACGGAAAATAATCTGGTTCTTTAAAGGTTCTTTAAGACCGATTTGAGCCGTGCACGCTTAAATTCTATGTTCCTCCGCGTTATTTTGTTTACAACAAATGCTGATAAACTGACGCATCACTCTGGTCTTATGACGCTCTCGCTGTGCATTAGCAGTGCGATGTAAGGTATGCTGTACTTACAAATTCAATAAATCTCGTGTCTAAACATTGTTTATTTGACAAGTCTTGTTATGGCAATTTAGCTGAATTTAAGTTAAATCTATAGTGTTGTTTGTGCGTTGATAGATAACAAATAGTATCATTTAGTGGCAAAGCAAACCCTTGTATACGTTTTTCTATATTTATCATATTTGGGACAAAAAAAGATCGTGTATACGTTTTCTAGAATTATTATAGTGACAAAATAAACTTGTTTATACGTTTTTCTATAATTATTATAGTGACAAAACAAAATCGTGTATACGTTTTTCTATAAACATTATAGTGACAAAATAAACTCGTGTATACGCTTTTCTATAATTATTATAGTGACAAAACAAACTCGTGTATACGTTTTTCTATAATCATTATTTTGACAAAATAAACTCGTGTTAATCTATACGTTTTTTCTATATTTATTTGCGAAACATCTAAAATCGCGTTTGAATTATTTAGTGAAATTACTTGAAAATGAAGTGGTATATTGTGTTATATAGATATTATATAGATATCGCTTAATTTTTTCTATTATCATCTATGAATAAATACAAATAAAATTGTATTCTATAAGGATGTTTCCACGTTTTTACGATATTCTCTCCCCGAAAAGGGAACAGTTCTTCACTCCACGTTGCTGCTAGAATTGTTTTCTATCTTTATTGGATGTATCACATGTTTATTCATCACTCGTTCTGTCGGTTGTAGGCACAAGTAAGTTCTCAATGCTTTTACCCATCTCTGAATAGATTAATTAACTCCTGGACCGAATATGTTATCCGTGAAAAAATTAATCTTGTCTTCCTTCCGAACTTTTATCTGAGCTCGAAAAAAAGCTTCTAAACACAATAGACACTAAGACATTCCAAACGGAGTCCGTGGAATATTTTGAGTATAAATTCAATGAACACCGGTACTCTCAAAATTTAGATCGTTAGAACTACCCTATCACGTTATCCGTAATGATTATCAGATCCCCATCTGTGACCTTTCACTGACATATATGGTCTAAGTTCTAACCTCAACTAACCGGTCGACTGGAAATATTGACATACAATTTACGTCAGTAGTAATAACTAAGTAAAGTACCCAGCTATTAAAATGTTCTTTTATTCTTTGTGTTGAAATTTTAAGCGCAACAATTAAATTCCATCCTGATATACAAGGTATCACAATAAATCACTCTGAATATCTAATTAATCAATTTGCTGATGACACTTCCTTCACATTATCAGATGATCCACACTCTATGAATATTGTTCTTGATATTTTACAGGAATTTGCCATATATCAGGTCTTAAGATAAACATTGAAAAAACCCAGGCAATATGGATTGGGGCAAAAAGGGGTTGTAGTGAGGAAATACTTCCAGAAAGAATCATCAAGGGAAATTTAAAGTACTTGGCATTTCATACAATCTCCAATCAGAAAATATATTTTATGATAATTTTGTTCAAAAATTAACTTCTGTTAAAAGACTTCTAAATGACTGGTCCTTTAGAAATCTTACATACATTGGTAAAGTAACTGTAATAAAAAGTCTAGCTCTACCCATTTTTATCCAATCAATGACAGTTTTACCTGATCCGCCTCCTCAAATTGTGCAAGAACTCCAGAAGTGTTTTTTTGAATTTATTTGGAACGATAAAATAGATAAAGTAAAACGAAAAGTAATGTATGGGGATTATGAAGAAGGTGGACTACGAGTTCCGCATATTATAACTTTTTGTCATGCTTTGAAAATATGTTGGATAAAAAAACTAATAGACCCATCAAATTGTTCTCCATGGAAGTCACTTCTTTTAGATGATATTGAAGCTTATGGAGGGGACAAGGTCTTAAGGCTAAGAAAAGAAGGGATTTTGGAAATAAGTAGATCTTTAAATACTTTTTGGGAAGAAATTTTTAAGATATGGGCTGAGCTAAGTGGAGAAGAACTCCCCACAACCCCAGGTTTAGTTGCCTCACAACCATTATGGTTAAATAATTTCATTAAGATTGATAACAAAACTTTTATCTACAAACATTGGTGTGAAAAAAATGTATTAATGATTTGATAGAAAACAATGTACTTGTAACGTATGAAAGGTTTTGTGATAAATATAACCTGACAATTAATTTTCTTGAATTTTATAGTGTAATGAATTCAATTCCAAGGGAATGGAAGAGTATATTGCTTCAACAGGAAAATGACTTAATCAATTTGAATCAAAACAAATTTATTCAATATCTTAAGAAATATGATAAGATTACAAAATACTTTTACCATCTTATGCTAAAACCGATTATTGAATATCCACTTAAAAGTCAAAATTCATGGCAGGAGATTTTGCATGTCAACATCCCAAGAGAGGTTTGGAATAAGATTTTTATCATACCTTATAATGTTACAGATGATATAAAACTGCAAAACTTTCTATTTAAATTTCTCCATAAAATGATATATACCAATTGCAAATTAATGCAATGTAAAATGAGTGAAACAGAAAGATGTTCTTTTTGCAAAGATGGTCGAGAAACACTCATGCACCTCTTTTGGGAATGTTGCCATGTTCAATCTCTTTGGACATCCTTTTTGAATTTATTAAAATCAAACTATGAAATTGAGCTGTGCAGAGACCCAATGATAATGGCTTTCGGTATTGTGGACAATGTTTTTAGCTATGAATTGAATTTTTTGATATTATTGCTGAAATATTATATATACTATTGTAAATTAAAATCAAAAACTCCTTCTATTGGAGAGTGGAAAGCTTATACTTTATTTTACAAAGAAATTGCAAATTTTGATTTAATTTCATATTCAGAGAGAAAAAAACCCAAAATAAAGCAAAAGTGGGTTTTTGTGGCCATTTTTTTGGAGATTAGCGGAAGAAAGATACAAATTAAATTTACATAGTTTATGTATGTATTTATGACAACTTCCTGAACTTTCAGTACATGTATGCCATTTGTTTTTCTTACTGTGTTTTGTAACATGGAAAATGAATGTAACAACAAAAAAGTTGAATAAAAAAAAGTTCTTATCGATACATATTATTGTGTGTTATTTAGTGAAATTAACCAATCGTAACTCGTGGCCCAAATTGTCAAATCACATTGACATTAATTTTTAAGTACGTAAACATAAATATCGGTAAGACTGTTTGTCGGCCAGTCGAGCGATTGTAATTAACGGCAATATAACATACACAAAGCTTTGGTTTAGTTCATAAGGTTTGTAAATTATTAAGTAGCAATAATTTCGTCTCCATTTAATCCAAAAATAGGAATATTTCATTGCATACACTCATCCATAATATGTTTATTATAGAAACACACAACTGTTCCAGGTAATTGACCTTTGACTATACGAGGCATCGTCTTTAATACATATGTGGTATGTGGTGTATAATACAATTTTAGAGATTTTCATTACCTCTTGTTCCTATTTTGATTTAACATATTCAATTACATTCTGTTTATGATATGACATAAACCAAGTATTGGCACCAAAGCTTTTTGATAACATAAAGGCAGTTATTTCCATACATGAAAAAAATCACGATTACAAATAAAACGAATATGATTGTCTATACGGCATCTATACTTTCATTTTAAGTATCAAGTATCCGCGACGACGTCAACGTCTAGATATCGCGAAACGATCCTATATTCCATTTCGTTTAAGTCAAGTTTGGTATGTGTCAAAACTGCTCAAGCGCTATCGCTTTGTAATTGTGGCTCTCTAGTCTATCTGGTCTATATTCATATCTTGTTTTAATGATTACTTTAATTGGCCTTTATTTATTATCCCATAAGGAAAATGAAGCCGCCGTTTTTAATGTTGCTTTGAATAGAGTGGCGTTATGATATCATCAAAACGAGAATCGAAAGAGAAAGTATGTATATAGTAGATTTAAACTTTAATGATTTGAATAGACGTTTTACGTTATGAAGCTACAATAGCACAAACGTCTGGGTGTACTCTCAATTTGTGATCTGTTCTATGTTTGGAGTACTGCACCGAAAAGTTTAGGTCATAAACACCAACATCTGAAATGCTTTATAAGCATTAACTGAAAAAATACCAAATTGCCAATTAGTTGTTGATTTGTTCTCCACGGGTCGGTACCTACGGTCTCGGGTCAATATCACACACAGACCTTGGTCTAATAACAGAGTCAATATGCTGATTAATAACCCTATGATATTACACGGTTGAAGACAATAGATATCAGGGTTATAGGCTAAACGTGTTTTTATAGTCTCCAGACAACAATTACAGTCAATTTGAAGTCAACAGATGTCATATCGTTCTAATATAAAAACTATATTAAATATACACAACGGTAACTACGTTTAAACAGCCGCGCCGTTTACTGCGTATTTTCTCTGTTGTTCCGATTATACGATACGTATAGCAGTTACAGGTAATAGTAGGTACAACTTCACGAATAAAGGATTCACTTATAATCATACCAGTGGATATGTAATTTTTCTTAAAGCACATGCATCGTTTTAAACAACAGTGGGAGCTATAAATTAAGGTGAAAGATTTTCATCTCATACAATAATTGTTTTCTTTTGTTCTCCTACCAAATAATAATTATCAACTTAATTCACTACAAATATATTCCATTTTAGAAAGGATGCCAAACCACTTATTGATCTAGCCGCTTCTTTCTGTGCCCTTTCGAACGTGTACGAATCAATAACGCCCATTCCTGCTATAAACTATACTGATATTTATTAACCCATGATTGAACTTAACAATAATATCTATTTCGGACGTGCGATTTTGAAACTGTTATTCGAGTCAAGTACACACTCTTTTAAATCACAATAGATTTTAAGCAAGCGAAGAAGTCCGTACTTGCGTTACGGTCTTACTTCCGCATCTTCAGTCTAATAGTTTATATAAATACTATTTTTAAATTTGCATTTTACAAAAGTCTGTTCTTACGTTAGTGTATCTAATAATTAAACATGTTTGCTATTCTTCTTTAATATATATGCATACTAGGACTACCTTTCGTTAAAATGTTGTCAGAATTTGTTCAATAAAAAACCCCAATACATTTGTTTGTTGACAAGTTTTGCCACGATATACCAGAACCAACATTGGTGAAATGAGGTCAGTCGTTATTTTGTGGAGAACTTCAAGGTCAATAAATTTCTTTGAAGCAACCGACATATTGATTAAAGGTAGGCGAAATATATCAGTTAAACCCCTTTAGTAAACACAAAGATATGATGTTATTCATAGGGATATCGAAATGATATTTTATTTGTGTACGCCGCCATGTTTATTAATGTGCGTCGCTCTTAAACCGGATTGTGAAGTTGTTTACCTGTGGGTCAGATGTGTGCGTTTCTATATTTACATTTGTCCATTTGTGTGTGGCTGCATGGTAGGGTATATCTATATATAGAAGGAACATAGTTTCAGAAAGAGGTAATATACAATGTAATGTTTGTGAAGTTTGGGGAGTGAAGCAATAGCAGTCTGCTAATTTAAAGGATCTTGGTGATATTTTGCACACCTTAGTAATTTCTTTGGTGCAGATATACATCACTAAGTTTACCATACGTGCATGTACATAATGGATAATCTTAGGTGTCACCGGTGATTCGTTATTTGTTATGTAGCTTGTAAATTGTGACAAAAATATAATTTGTAAGAAAAAAGTACAGCGTGAATGGTGAAGGTTTGGAGCATATTTCTATCACCAAATAACCATTACGTCCGGCGTTCTAGCTAGTGCCTATAGCTGGTACTACCAATGTTTATTTTGTCATATTTGATTTTCCAAAGCCATTTGTCACCTCGACATGCAAATGAGAGTTGTAAGTTATATAGAGAAAATACATGGCTGGTATCCTAAAATAAAGGTTTATTTTGGTGCGAGACTTAGGTAAAACATGCAGATTTGTGGTAAAAGACTCAAAATCGACAATTGATTTTTTGTTGTTGCTAAAAACAGTTTTTTCACTATCTATATACATCATCAAAGCATTAAAGCATCAAATATGTATCATATGCATTGTCATTTAGTTGGTAATAAGACACCACTTTTGTGAAGCTGATGTATAATACGGTATATATGGCGGGTGTGGTGAAAGTCGTGTTCTGCGGTCGCTTCAGAATGTGAGGAATTATGGCTTTCCTACGGGACATTCATTCATGAGATGTGTACCAACAGTTGATTATATCACAGACAGCAAGGTATTTGAGTATCGTCTCTCAAAATTGTTGGAAAACTAACATTCTAATGTATTCTAGAAAGACAATACATTGTTATGTGTAATCTATAAATAGCTCTCCGTACTGAGTTCACCTGGCCACCTGTTGCTGTCCGTTGCATTTTGATACGCTTCACTGCTCTCTGGTTTTGTGACAATAGTATAAACATACACACGTACGCATTCTTCTCTTTGCTGTAATATTACAACTCTTCCATTTTATCAACATGAATTTAAGTGACAAATCGCCCTGTAAAGACAAGACTCTTACGTCCACACCATTAGGTCCTGGTGGTACTAAACGATCGTTATGTGATCTTAGCGGCTCTTTCACTCTGGAAGATCCTGAGGGCAAAAAAAAACCAAAATCTTAGGAACGGACCTGAAAGATATCATCGAAGAGTCAATATCTAAAGCAGTTGACAATGCTATGACTAATATTGAAACAGCATTATTTAAAGCTTTTGACAACAAATTCAAGAGTGTTGAGAACAGATTAAACAATCTAGAACAACAAAATGAAGAAAAAAAATAGACGAATCAACAAACTCGAACAAGAAAACAGACAGAAAGATGTTTTGATTCTTGCACTACAAAATACATCTAACTCAACCAACACTACAAATATTGACTTCATACACAGTGAATTCGAGAAAATATACGACTACGCACACTTGCTTGAAACCGAACTAAACGATATTGCTCAGTATACCAAGAAAAACAATATTAGGATTTGGGGAATTCCAGAGAAAGATGACGAAAACTGTGTTGAGGAGGTATCTACTGTTCTTGACAAATCTCTTGGTTTGCATGGCATGGTTATTTAAGTCGCTCACCGTCTTGGCCCAAAGCGAAACATGGCACAAGCAGTTTAAGCCTCTAAACCAAGACCAATGATTGTTAGACTCCTGAAGAGAAACGACAAGATGGCAATAATGAAGGCAAGATCCAGACTCAAGAATACACATATTTCTATCCACGAAGACTTGACAATAAGGAACCAAGACCTGTTACACGAAGCGCGCAATCATGAAGACATTACTGACGCCTGGGCCTGGAACGCGAAAATATTCGCGCGGGACATTCGTGGCAAAGTGCACCAAATTCGCTTGGACACTAATATCGACACCCTCGTGTAGGCACATCGCTCTCCATACAAACTTTACCCTTTATTCCAGAACCTGTATCCTTTTACGTTGCTGTTTGCTACATTTATAATTATTGTTGCTTTTATGCTTTTGCTGCATAATTAGTAATATACCAAATTTGTAACATTAGATGACTAAAACATTGTGTTTATATGCATAAAGATATACAGTATAATCGTTTATAAATTTGTTTATTTAATTGTGTTTTTATACCAGTTTGGAGCCCTAAAATTGCTAAATGCTGATACAAAATCGACCAGTTTCACATCCAAACGGACACTTAATTGAAATTCAGCTCTAAACGATTTTTCGATAATATGTGAATTAAACACGTTTATATGGTACTACTTGGTAGCAACCCATTACTTAGATAGGTGAGCGTCTTAGATGTTCACCCAAAATGTTAGTAGCAGTCAAGATCTAAGTTCATAACTCATCATCAGTAACAAACATTGGGTTGCAATTTTACATTACTTTGATAGACGTAATGAATCACAACTGGGATACATTACGTATCCATACGCTTGTTGTTTTTGGTTTATTGAATATTGAATTACGAAAATGGTAATGAGTAAACATGGTGATCGATCGCACTCTGTCATTTTAGTATGTTTTTCTTTTTATTCACTATTTTTTTCTGTTTTGTAATTGCAACATAATGTGATAATTGCCTATTATATCATTATAATTACAACCACGGTTATCTAGAAAGACACAATTGTTATGACATCATACGATACATGATACCACACACATATTTGTATTTGTTTTGTTGATAAAATTGAAAAAAAACGTATTTGTCTACGTCAGATGAAAGTTGTTATGAGCAACCATAGGTGCCCATACCGAATTACTTAATCCACTTGATACTTGAACGTAACTAGCACTTTATTTATAAAATACGATCAAATGATTCGGACGAAATAATTTATGTGTGGAAGCTCAAACATTGTTATACATGTACGGTACGATATGAAAATATGTCAGTAACAACTATGTTGATCAAAACTCTATCAATATACATGATTATGTCTCTGTTTATCCATTTTATAATTAATACATGATGTAATATATGATGAAGCTTAGTGCAAATTCTCTTTGTCTTTAAACAAACCATATTTAACTTCCCTTGGGACAACGAATTTGAACAATCCATACATATATATATTCAATTTTATCGATTAACTTTACTAGTATTTTACTCTGGTGCTTTGTCTATTGTTGGTTTGCTTTAAGTTAATATTTGTTATACGGAAGTACTGCCTTTCACTGAATGTAGAAAACTATGAACTCTGTTAACTCATGAAATTCTGCATTTTTTGTTATTATATCTGTAAACACAATCTGGGTCTCACGATGTACGATACTCTACTTCTTTTTCATGTAATTCAAGTGTTGTTGCATATAGCATCTCAGCAGTAGATATGTAATAATATATAATACCATATCCAGATGTCAAGAAACTTGAAACACTATCCTTAGTTCTGAAACTGTGTATATGTAAATTTGGTACATTTAAGTGTTTGTAACTTACGTACTTATAGTCGCTTTGTCCCTGTAATTTCTGCCACAATCCCAATTACCCTATCTGTACATTCTCATCCCTATCTTATCCTGCCTCGACCCATTTACCTTATAATTACTATTCCCTCCTATCCCTTTCTCTAACTCTCTTCTCTCTGCCTTTTATATACTACTATTTATGATAAGTCTTGAACAATATAGATGCACGATTGGTATTTGGAGCCTCAGACTTTGCCACATATCTCTTAAAATTTCAAAATATACCACACGACAATACACAATTAAACTTAAACATGCACATGTTGTTAGCCATAATTTCATCTTCCTAATTTGCTTGTGTTACTTGCCATTCCTAATACTTCTATGTGGTGATGTTCACATAAATCCTGGTCCCGGTAAGTTTGATGATCTGTATATCTGCCATATCAATGCCCGTAGTCTCCTTGCTACCACAAACGACAGTAACTATCGTCACTATAAATTAGACGAAATTGAAAGCGTACTTTGTAACCATTCAATGTTTGACGTTATTGCTATTAGTGAGACCTGGTTATGTCCGGAGATAGATAATTCTATCCTTCTTCTACCTGGCTACTGTCTTTATAGAAATGATAGAAATAGGCATGGTGGAGGTGTTGCAATTTACATTCGTGAAACTATTACCTGTAAACGTCGCTTAGATCTCGAGTCCAATCATATCGAATGTATTATCCTAGAAATATCCCACCAGTCGGGTAATATCTTCCTTGGCACATTATATAGACCACCTAACCAAGATGCCCAAACTAAAAATGCTTTCCTTACCTATTTTACTGACAACCTTCAAACTATGCAGTCTGAAAATCCGTTAAATATTGTCCTTGTCGGTGACTTTAACGACAGATGTTTATCTTGGAACAGTCAACACACCAATAGTGAAATAGGACAACGTCTGTTAAACATATCTAAACAAAATAACATGCACCAAATAATAGACCAACCAACTCACATTACAAACACCACTGCCTACATACTTGATCTAATTTTTGTTGATAAACCACATTTTGTTGTAAATCATGGAGTTAATTCCCCACTCTGCGATCTCGATCATTGTACCATATACTGTAAATTAAAATACAAAGTACCTAGACAACAGTCCTACGAAAGAACTACATGGGATTATAAATGCTTTTATCGCTGCACATATCGACATATTTTTTGGTTTATTTGATCAACTAGATGACATCATAACACACGTAAACAAATTTATTATTGACACCTGTAAATCATTCATTATATGTAAAAAAGTTACGATCCGTCCTCGTGATAAACCTTGGCTTACAAACGAAGTCAGGAAAGCATTTCGATGTAGAGACAGGTTATCAAGATATCAAGTGGCCCGAAGAGAAGCAAATCGTCTTAAAAGAGAAGCATTAAAACGATACAATGAAACAACATTAACTAAACTCACTAACAGCAACACAAACAAAAGATTCTGGTCGATCACCAAATCACTTCTCGGGAAAAACTCTGATCACTTAATTCCTCCTTTAAACGAAAACAACACTATGATTAATGACGATAGCGAAAAAGCAGAATTATTTAATAAATACTTCTCTGACCAGTGTACAATTCATAACAACGTTGAAAAACCAGTACTTCCTTCTAATGATGAAAATGTTGAAATTCCTTGTATCACCGATATCGAAACTAATCCAGAAGAAGTGTGTAATATTTTTAAATCCTTGAACACAAATAAAGCAACTGGTCCTGACGGCATAGGCAATTTTATATTGAAACATTGTTCAGAATCACTGTGTCAAATCTGGTCTCATATTTTTAATATCTCCCTTAGATCGGGTTGCTTTCCAACCATATGGAAAACAGCCCAGGTCTGTCCTATTCACAAGAAAGGCACCAAACAAGACGTGACAAATTACCGTCCTATATCACTCTTATCAAATATCTCAAAATGTCTCGAAATAATAGTCTGTAAACGCATTTATAACTTTCTCGTGGTAAACAATCTTCTCATTAAGGAAAATTCTGGTTTAAAAAAAACGATTCTACAATTAACCAATTATTAAAGATTACTCACAAAATTTACAAAAGCATTGATGACGGAAAAGATGTATGTTCCGTGTTTTTGGACGTTTCCAAGGCATTTGATAAGGTATGGCATGAAGCTCTTATATATAAACTAGAGAATATTGGTATCAAAGGAAATTTACTTAATTGGCTCTAAAGCTATCTTAAAAATAGAAATCAATTTATTGTTTTAAACGGTCAATCATCAGAACGTAGGTATACCAACTCTGGTGGCCCACAGGGCTCTATACTTGGCCCTTTACTATTTTTGATATATGTTAATGACATTAATGTAGGGATTCTTTCGGACATCAATTTATTTGCAGACGACACTTCTCTCTCTTCAGAAATTAATAACCCACACTGTATTAATAAGTTAAAGCTGACAATGCAAGTTAAAAACATGCAGTTGAAATTAAAAAAAATATTAACGAAATATTATTTTTCAAAAATTGTTTCTGAGACATCCCCTAGTTATGACAGTGTGGTATCTAAGGAAGTGGCAGCCATTTTTCTTTTGCTCTGCTTAGTAACCTTCACTGGCCAACCCCCTATATAAAGCACGGGACACTTGACACACGTGTATCATTCTAAGCATATCTTGTCTCAGATACACATGCCCCGATATTGCAAATAACAATGTCAAATTGAAAATAAACACTGCACTCACCTGACAATATTTCATTGAAGTAATAGATGAATGTGTTGTCAGCTATATCCCAACATATGTCCAATACGAACTAATAAAACACTTCAATATACACTTAGTTTTACACGTACATGTACAACGACACGTGTGTGTCCTTGATAGTTGTCGCTCGTTCGGGTCAGGTACATAGTCACGTGTATATGGTCAGTTGAGTGCGTCGGGTACGATGATATACGTGAAGATATGTGGACGGATTATTTTTGGATTTCTATTCACTTGCGTTGGAATTTTATTTTGAGAAACATCTAAATGACAACTTAGAGGAGTTGACATGTTTTCTTGCTAAAAAAAGTCCCATATAGTTTTACAGGTGAGGGTTTTGTTTACCTATTTGTAGGTGATATAACCTGTGGACTGCTAGGTGTATAGGTACATGAATGAGCGCACGTGTGTCGATTCACGCGCTTTATATAGGGGTCGGTGAGTCGTCGAAATGTAAAACAAAAATGGCTGTCCTCAACCGGGGAATGTCTCATAAACGATTCTTGGAAAAACGAGTATACTTATTTAAAAAAATTATCATGTTAATAATTTTAACTTGCATTGTCAGCTTTAAATAATGATCTTTCTACTCTCTCAAATTGGGCAAAGCGTTGGTTAGTAACTTTTAATGCAACGAAAACAGAACTTGTCATATTCACCAAAAAGCGCACTCTAAATAACCCTGATCTTCAGCTCAATAATATTACTATCAATCACGTCAACACACACAAACATCTTGGCATATCATTATCTGGAAACCTAAACTGGCATGTGCATATATCTGATATTGTAGCAAAGGCTAATAAAATATTAAACATATTACAGTCATTATCGTACATAATACCACGTGTCGGTCTTGAAAAGCTATATAAATCTATGGTAAGATCTATCCTGGAATAGGGTTGTATTCTATTTGATAACTGCAATCAGCATGAATCCGACCTTATTGAAAATGTCCAGCGACGGGCTGCTCTAATCTGTACAGGGGGGTATAAGGTAACAAAATATACAAAACTTTTAACTGAGCTTGGCTGGGAGCTACTAAGTGATAGAATGAAGTATTTTAGACTTAAAATGTTATTTAAAATTAAACATGATCTCGCTCCTCCATATTTGAATTCGCTCTGTTCACTCCTTTCACATCGCACTCCAAACTACAATTTCAGAAATTCTAATACACTACTTCCAGTTCCTTCCAAAAAACATTCTATCACCAATCTTTCTTTCCAAAAACTATTAGAGACTGGAACAATCTTCCCGAACACATAAGGAATAAACCGACTCTTAACTCTTTCTCACAAGCACTATCAAAACTTTCGACTACAAAATCAAATCCACTAAATACGTATGGGCATGGAAAAGGTAAAATCAATCAATGTAGATTAAGAATGGGCCTTAGTGCCCTAAACAAACATAGATTTTCTTACAAATTGACACCAAATAAATATTGTGATTTATGTGTAGACTCTCATGAGGATGAAAAACACTTCTTTTTATTATGTCCTAGATTTATAATCCCACGTACAAAACTAATTCAAAATACTTGTAAAGAGCTGGCTCCAAATGTCAATCCTGACCTTATCATCAATCTCATACCTGATATCTTTGTCAAAATTTTATTACATGGCTCTGAAGATAATACCGATTCATCAAACAAAATTATTTTTGATTCCGTTTTCGAATACATCATCGACTCCAAAAGATTCTAAATAATTATTTCTTTACACTTCATTTCCCCTCCCATCTGCATCTGCATCGCTTTCTCCCCCTCCTTCGCCTGTCTCTCTCTAAGTCTCACTCTCTTCTCTCTCGATTTCTTTCTCCCTCTTCCCTTTCTCTTTTTTTTGTCATGGAATGTTTGTGTGAGTGAGAGTGTGTGCGTTATTCTAATGTATTGTCATGTATATATTGTATTGTCATATGTGTCGAGGAGAGCATCTAGTAGCCCTAGGGCTGTGTGCAATCCTCGTTAAAGAAATAAAGAATTAAAGAATTAGAACATTATAATACGGTAGATACCGCCGGAAGATAATTCCGTAATAAATTCTCCGTATAGTGACTTAATTATTAGTAATTTAATGAAAATAATATTAACAGTAGGTCATAGTTGTTCAAGTATTTCTCTGTTCTAGAGTTTTCTGCTTTTGAGGGTAGGTATTATCTATAACGGCGTTTGTTTGCGAGTGTAACGTCCGTGAATAAGACGCGAGTTATGCGCACAAAATAATGGCTTTATAATCGTTAAAGTGTAATTCGAATAAGCTGTTATAAAATCAACGTTTCCTTGTTTACTATTTTGTTGATATCTCAAAGTACTGTTTCCAATTTAGGACATTTCAATTAGTTCCTTTCTAAACTAGACTTCTCAGTTAGATATCTTGAACTATTTCGAAATTCAGCAACTTTAAACAATACAATGAATCGATGTTTTAATCATGAAGGCTAGTTTTATAATATGCAGTACATGAATAAGAAGTCGTCTCTAGAGAGCACGCTTTCAAAAAAAGGCGCAGATTAATAATAATATATTGTTTAAAAAAAAAAAAAAAAAAACCCGATATGGTAACACTGTTTAGAGGTACATGTATGTGTACTATAGCTTGGTTGGTACAGAACAGTTGCAATGTTTAATTATATTCCGGGTGTATCCATCAACCTCGTGCATGTCGAGTGTGTCAGGAGATGGCCTACTCCAAGGAACAGAAAGGACCTTCTTAGAATTCATTAACTACTACCGAGACCATCCAAGTCATTTGGCAGAGATGACCTGGCCCCTTCGGCAGTTAGCGGTGAAGAAGGATTGACTCTGGGGCAAAGAACATTATAGCGTGCCTTTGAGGAGGTTAAAGGAGCCCTATGCAGCACTGTTGCTCTGGCATTTCAACACCAGGAGGGAGTGTTCATTCTAGATATTGATACTCAGCTAGAGCTGTGGGCACTGAGTCAGCTACAGGATGGCGAGGAGAACATTTTTCAGTTTTGTTAGCAAGACATTGCAATCCCCTCAGAGGAAATACAGTACCACTAGGAAGGGTCAGCTAGTTCGACGGCTGGAGGAATTATCACAGTACACCATGACAATCCAACACCGGCCAGGTAGATGTCACAGCAATGCAGATGCATTGACCAGGATTCCGGATGAGTTATCTACCTTTGCATAGGAGATCAAAATGTGCATGAAAAGCGGTGCCAAAGAGTCAAATTAATATTATCAATATCAAGATAGAGCCAGAAACGGATATACAGTACATTTATTCTGATAAAGCAGAATCAAATCTCTTAATAGATGGAAGGCTCTTAAAGTCTGCAACAAAGAGTTGTATACATTATCTTACTGATCTCCTTCGTTCTGACCGTCATGAGAAGAAATGGGTCGCATAGACTATATTTATATATGTATAATTGAGCAAGGTCGCGTGTAAATTACGGGCACCGAGGTTGCGAACCTATGCGACACAATATTCATATACAACACTTATTGAAGATAAACTAGTTGCGATCTCGAGATTCCCTCAGAAACAGATTTACACGAAGTTCAAAATTCCTTTACAAATTTAACATCTACATGTACATGTATTGCCGCACCCACACATTAACCTTAAAATTTGAAACTGACGCACCACCAGTATACCCAATCAGCGGGCTCTGAAACATTTACCTGGCTATGAAGCCCAAAAAGGGAATTTCCACAAATCTATTTTTGGTTTTACTCTGTGATACTTTTATTGTCCACATCTGCCAGGAAGTACATCTCAGTATAATCATGGATATCAATGTGCAGCTGAATACAATGTATATATACAAATCATTTTATTCGTCCGATCGTTATTTATTTCGTTCATTCCTTGCTCTTTTTCCTTGTATTTGTTCACTCGTTATTCATTCATTCGACTTAAAAAACGAAGGGAAAGAGTATTAAAGCAATCGTTTGTTCGATATTATTACTTATATTATTACTTGGGTGGTGATTTGATCGCGATCAAAGCTAGTTTACCATTGTTGTTAACTGACCATTGTCGTTTGTCTTACATGCTGATTATATTGACCAAAGTCTTTAGTTTGAGCACCTTTGTTGTTTACTGATATCTGTCATTGTTTATTAACCATTGTCGTTGTTTATTAGCCATTTTTTAGCTCACCTGGTCCAAAGGACCGAGGTGAGCTTATGGGATACCGCAGCGTCCGGCGTCCGTCGTCCGTCGTCCGTCAACAATCGACTTCTTCTCCATAACCGCTGGTCGGATTTCAATAAAATTTGACTGGTAGCATCCTTATGGGCTACTAACTGAAAATTGTACAAAAGATGGGGCTGACCCCCCAGGGGCCTGAGGGGCGGGGCCAAAAGGGGTCAATTTGGCTATTTCCATATAAACGACTTCTTCTCTGAAACCAAGCATGGGATAGCACCCATAATGCAATGGTAGCATCCTTATAGGGTGGGGATTCAAAATTGTACAAATGATGGGGCTGACCCCCCGGGGGCCTGAGGGACGGGGTCAAATGGGGTCAATTTGGCTATTTCCATTTAAACGACTTCTTCTCTGAAACTAAGCATGAGATAGCACTCATAATGCAATTGTAGTATCGTTATAGGGTGGGGATTCAAAATTGTACAAATGATGGGGCTGACTCCCAGGGGGGCTGAGGGGCGGGGTCAAAAGGGCTCAATTTGGCTATTTCCATATAAACGACTTCTTCTCTGAAATTTAAGTATGGTATAGCACCCATAATGCAATGGTAGCATCCTTATAGGGTGGGGATTCAAAATTGTGCAAATGATAGGGCTGACCCCCCGGGGGCCTGAGGGGCGGGGTCAAAAGGGGTCAATTTGGCTATTTCCATATAAATGACTTCTTCTCTGCAACTAAGCATGGTATAGCACCCATTATGCAATGGTAGCATCCTTATAGTGTGGGGATTCAAAATTGTGCAAATGATAGGGCTGACCCCCGGGGGGCCTGAGGGGCGGGATCAAAAGGGGTCAATTTGGCTATTTCCATATAAATGACTTCTTCTCTGCAACTAAGCATGGTATAGCACCCATAATGCAATGGTAGCATCCTTGTAGGCTGGGGATTCCAAATTGAGCAAATGATAGGGCTGACCCCCGGGGGCCTGAGGGGCGGGGTCAAAAATGGTCAATTTCCATATAAATGACTTTTTCTCTGCAACTTAACATGGGATTGCGCTCATAATGCAATGGTTACATCCTTAAAGGGTTTGGATTCAAAATTTTGCAAATGATGGGGCTGACCCCCCCCCCCCCCAGGAGCCTGAAGGGTGGGGTCAAAAGGGGTCAATTTAGCTATTTCCATATAAACGACTTCTTCTCTGCAACTAAGAATGGAAGAGCACTTATAATGCAATGGTAGCATCCTTATAGGGTTGGGATTTGAAATTGTACAAATGATAGGGCTGACCCCCGGGGCCTTAAACGGCAATAGATGCGAGGTCAAAAAGGTCAATTAGGCTACTATTTTCATATAAATTACTTTGTCTCTGAACCTATGTATTGGATAGCATATTTGTATGGAATCAAAAGCATCATTGTATGGTTGTGATTCAAACTTAAACTTTGGGAGTCAATTTTGCTTATTTTTCTAATTGTCAGATTCTTGTGATAATTACTAACAAAAAAACAGGTGAGCGATACAGGCCCTCTGGGCCTCTTGTTTATTGGTTATTGTTGTTTATAATTGAATTAATCAATACTGTTCCATAACGTTGCTTTTGCTTATTGACGTTGTATTGTCAGTAATGTTTTACGTCATGCCTGAATAACAAATTACGCTGGTTACATTCATAATATTACACGCGTATGGTTATCAGGAAATTATTTTCCACTAGTGTGATAACATTATAGAGTGGAATCAAATGACTGACGCGGATCCGTACATGTTACGTCAAACTTTCAGTACAAAAACATAAAATGTATTCATTGTGACATTAGCCAACACCACGACTTATAATGGAATGATTGTAATCATACTCCTACACTGTCAGACTATTAATTAAGTGGCTATGTTCACAACGGGGCTTCATACAGCAATAATCAAAATGTCTATTCTGCATTAGAACATGTAGTTAAATTGTATTGCGTTTAACGTGTAAATATCGATCTATAACTATGTAACAGAGCCTTTAAATAAACAAACTTATTTACTTATTTACGATTAAGATATTCTGTTTCGATGTCATTACCCTTTAGTGTGGTGCATGTAGACTACAGGTCTAACGCTGTCACCGGACATTGAAAACAGTAAATGGGTCAATAACTCAATAGGGGACATATTTCGTACACGATGTTTTTATCCATAATTGAGTGAATTACAACATTAATCAATTAGTCATGCTAAATGATATAAATTTTATTGAAACATTTTGAAGAAAAAAATAAATATATATGAAAAATGCCAAATATCCGTAACGTTAAAATGTACCAATTTCTCACAGGAAATTAGATAACATTAATTGAGACGTTTCATCAAATAATTAGATCTGTATAGAAGACATTTATCAAAATATATCTGAAGTAAACTATCAAATCTAAATAATGAAATTCAATGTTATTTTTGCTGTTTTACCTCATGGAAATTATGTCTAGAGATTGCATGTCCGTTACCGTCATGGCGCTAAGAATCCGGATATTTTCATTACGTTCACCGTTTTTTGTATTTCACGCCTTTCAAACTTTTTAAAGACTTTGTTTTTAAATGTATGTTTGAAGAAATAAAAGACCGAGTTAGGTAAACATTTAGTATTTGCCAAGCATGTTGTGTCTTTACCGTTCATAGTTTGTTGGTTCCCTTTTTGAATTAAAAATATTTTCTCTTGGTTCATATTGATAAAATAGATGAAAGGTTTAGATCTGCAAGGCTAAATAGTGCCTTCAATTGTTTAAAGCGTGTTAGAGACATTAATTTGTTAGATATGTCCACTCCCGTTTCGGTCCTCCCCGTTACATATTCTATACCAAAGATGTCATTTCAACGGAGTAGACAAGTTGTAACGGTACAGGACATAGTTAAATACACGCATTTCTCGGAATCTACATGTAAAATAGATATATTGATATATATAGAGTTGAATTGATCAATAAATTAATTATTTCAGGTTCTTTGCATTTGTAATTTCCTTCAAGATCGTGGCGACTTTGTCCTTCTCTTTACACGCGGTCTTTACCGTTACACTTATGTCCATTACAGAGTGACCACTTCAGCCAAAAGTTTTATTAAGATATGGAAATAGCATAATAAAATATTATTATTTAGTGGCAATTCGTTTTTATCTTACAGGAACAATTCAGTGTAAGAGAACATTAAAATTTGTATATATATCGAAAAAACCCAGTTCTAATGGAAATAAGATCAGTCGGTTTTACTGTGATATGTCTGAAAAGCCCATGGTTGTGACATGTGTGTAGATACTGTCCGCCATTACACATTGTGGTCGAACTTCTTGTATGCCCAACCCTGTCCCTTGCTCGTAGAGTAATGCAACTTTTGTCTAGAACTGCTCAAATCGCTCTGACAGTAGTGTGTTTGCCTTATTAGGTGAATTATCTCGCCTAAATATCATTTTATCACCTTCTCAGTTGTTATGTAGTTTATTTGTTTAACGTGCGTGACTTTGACTCGGATATGGGTATACAGCCTCCATATTGTACCTGCTTAATCGTATCGATATTAATTAAAATACTAAACAAAGACGTGGAATTTGTCAATATTTTATGTTATATGTTTCATAAGAAATGTAGAACAATACATTTATGCCATATTTTGCTTCTTGGTTATGTAAAAAATTAGCCTCATTGAATTGTCCCTTTAAAGATTCAAAATAAATTTTAATGGAGAAATATCACTTTGGGTACCCGTACACCGGATATTGGTATCGACGAGGCGGTGACCGATCACAACAAGGGGAAGTTTTGCAATATTTTCACAGTTTTAATGTAATTAATGTATCTGTAACTATTGGTCAGTTCAAGCTTATTATATTTCGCGTCCGTATGCGATCTGTCAACCCCCAGCGTCATATATTTATGGAGGAATAGACAGGAATCCAGAGTCACCTGTAAGGGGGTACCGCAATGAAAACGACTGTGAACTATTGTTCGTGATATTGAATTACTAGATTGTTCCAGGTTACCATTTTCGGGTTGTATAGACGGGTTATGATAGGGAAGTTTATGTTTAGGCAAATTTCATTCTGTCGTGGTCAAGGATGTTTCAACAAGACGACTCAAAATTTAGCTTGTGTACGGGGACTTGCTAAACTGGTGTACGGGGACTTGGTTTATGTGATAAAAATGGTGTACGGGGGCTTGGCATCATTTAAATGACAATCTTCACAATATATTTAAAACAGATAGTGTCTAGTCGTCCAAAAGACAGATGTAAAGTTTTCTTCCGACGTCTATGTCTTCGTAGATCTCATGTTAAGATGTCAATGGAATAGTAGCCTACCAGACGAAGATGATGGATGTTGGTTGGTCTGTTGATTCTGTATACAAAATCAGTTTGTTTGTTTGTTTGCTGGCAATTTTGTTAAATTCTTTAACGGAGGGGATCATTTGAGGAAGGAATGTACTTGTATTACACAACCATATAACGCCGATTTCGATAAGAAATATGATTTTATCTGATAAGATTTAAGTAATTTTACTTTTGAACTGTAAACCATGGCTACGAATACATATAATTTGTCATAGCGTTGTTTTGACATCGCGTTTGTACAAGAAAAACTCCAATCAGGTATTTTCCACAATGCTCCAACACAATAAAGGTGAGTAGTATATTTTAGCATAGTTAATTGTAATATTTAACGATATATACGGTGCAATGTTTGACGGAAAGTCTGTGACCCTCAGCAGCTGCAAAACTCGTCATTACAGATTTAAATATTGACGATGTATTTTGCAATGCGGTCGTGTTTGATGACAAACCGATGAACTCTATAATTCGAGAATACAGCACGGAACTTCAGTTTAATGCACACCTGTCCAGATGTCACCCTTTACTGATATGGTTCCGTTTCTTACATTTTCCGATTTGATTTTGCATCCTTTCCTTATTTGTCAAATTTATTGTTTATCATTTGCAGTTATTTATTTTTATCTAAAGATAATGTTTTAATACTTTAATACTTTTAGTTGCCCAAATTCAAAATAAATTGAAAAGAACAGTTTTGCCTGAATTAATCAAAATCAAAATAATTAATCATTCTACATTGCGTATCGTTTCAATACTGAAGTAATTTAATAATCGTATAGAACGCTATTTTGCTATCTAGAAAGGAATATTTGGCTTAAAAAGCTGCGTTTAACCTACAAAAACGTCAACCAAGCTGCCGTACAATCAACATCCAAGCCCCCGTACACTTGATTTTTAACAACAAGCAAGCGCCCGTACACAATGTGATTTTCACTGATTCATTTCGTAATCTTCATGACCTCAAAATTAGCCATCCGGGCGTGAGTTGCTTTCATATGTTGTGAACTAGCCATAGAAAATAAATTCCGTTATCAGGAGGGGCCGCGGTGGCCGAGTGGTTAAGATGTCCCGACATATTACCACAAGGCCTCAACCTCTGGGATGCGGGTTCGAATCCCATGTGGGGCAGTTGCCAGGTACTGACCGCTGGTCGGTGGTTTTTCTCCGGGTACTCCGGCTTTCCTCCACCAACAAACCTGGCACGTCCTTACATGACCCTGACTGTTAATAGGACGTAAAAATAAAGAAACCAACCAAACCAAACCGTTATCAGGAAAGCATTTAATATCCATATCAGTGATTAATTTTGAACCGCCTTTTTTCACTGCGGTACCCCACTGCATCTGACCCTAGATTCCTGTCTATTCCTTAATAAATATATGGCGCTGGGAGCTGACAGACCGCATATGGACGCGATATATAATAAGCTTGAACTGGACAATAGTTACAGATACATTAATTACATTAAAACTGTGAAAATATTGCAAAACTTCCCCTTGTTGTGACCGGTCACCACCTCATCGATACCAATATCCGGTGTACGGATACCCACAGTGAATATGTTTTAAAACAGTTTTATAGTTCGTTTCGGGTTAAATATGGCGCATGCGCAGAAACCACCTGGGGGGGGGGGGGACAAACGTCCCTGGGGGGGGGGGACAAACGTCATCTGGGCGTCCTTTGTTTATAGCAACCAAGATGGCGTCGCGGGAATTACAAAATTCTTTTGTTGACAGCATCGCGCTCCCGTCAGGTTTTCCACCTTATAACTCGGTAGCATATGCTTCGATTTTTCAAAGTAAAGTTCCAAACATAAATTTTCAAGTCATTTATGACTTCATGGTCAATAGAAAGCGGCCAGTTGGGGAGTCAGGCGACGGATGTCATCAGCTGACTTCTGTCAAATCGTACCGATCGATGGATAGAGCTGTCGCACATTACCAGGCAGGGGATGTCCAGCAGATTAAATTTATGGAGGTATGGATGTTTTTAATAGAAACTTATGTAATTCATATTTAATCGTTAGATATATTCGATAATTAAAATTCAAGCGGGCCTAGATTCAGTCGTACGGTGGCCAAGGCTACAGAAGGCCTACACGGTGACCTAATTTTCGGCGATGTTATTGCATTTGTCAATGATGTCAATCTAATTTAAAAGCAAAATTTCAAACCCCATCATTGGTAACAAAGAATATATATAAAAATTATAAACACAAACTGCTTCAAATGTCTTTAAAAAGCATGTCAAAAGAAAAAAAAATACTATGAAAAGGCGCCACAGACAGTGAAGTAGACTAGTCAAGTAATTAACCAAGAGTTATCTTTCTTCCTTCATGATTTGCACTGACAGGATTGGGGAAAAGTTGCATCTATGAAATAAATAATAGTGTTTTTTCATCTATTGTTTTCTTTTTATAGGTTGATACTGATCTAATTTATGGGACAGCAATGGTACTTGCGTCAATGAAAAAAACGAAATATTCTGTCTACATCGCCTTCAAGAATGAAATACCAATTCATGCTTTTTGCCAGTGTCCTATCGGGTAAGACCAGTCATTATACTTTTTGTAAAGCAGACAAATGAAAACAAATTTTAGGTTGAAAGGATCCTTTTTTTTTTCAAATTATAAATACCGCATAAATGCATTCAGTCTGTCCATAAAATCATTTATTATTTATCTATTTTTCAATTAATTAATTCATAAAATTCTGTCCTCAAGTCTGTTTATTTATTAAGATTAATTAGTTTATTATTAATTTAGATTAATCAATATATTTATGTATCCATTTGTTTTTTATTTATTTTACAGTTTGGCCCAATGCTGCAGCCATGTTGGGGCATTATTATTCGACATCAATGGGTACCATTTAGAAAAAGATAAAGAAAATTCTCAAATCCCATATACATCAAGAAAATGTGAATGGAATGTACCAAGAAAACTCCATATGGATCCGCAACCTGTAAACAATATGCATTTTGGAAAGAGATCTGATTGTGACAAGCAAAGAGTCTTGAATTTTGATCCACGACACTCCTCCGACAGAATTTATGATCAAGACCACTACACCAATATGATGATGGAATTAAAGGCAGTTTTTCCAAAATCAGGTGTGTAAATTACCTTCAGATATTTCAGTTTTCTGATATATACATGTATTACCATCAATGAATCAAAAAGATAAAATACCATGATATCTAAACTTTCAGACATGTATTACCATCATAAATTAAAAAAAAAAATATGCAAAAATCTTGGGATTTTATAAATAATTTTTTTATAACCCAGTGATTGTTAAAATTTCTTTCAAAACCACAATCACTATTTTACCTTCAAATACTAGTTCTCCAGAGGGAGAATATATATAAACATTAAATAGTATAAATATCCCTTTCACAAATTTTCAGCCTCTTGGCCATCTTCAGGTACATAGAAGTACAAGAAAAGCTAGGTGAAATCCATCTTGAACTTTTGATACTATTTTACCAGCAATGTTTTTATATTGGCAGGTATGTCACACTTAGCCATCATTCCTGATTTCACACCACCTGTCCAGAGAGAGGAAGTTGTATTGACAGCCATAGAATCTGATCCAATGGAAGAAAGGGCACATGAACTGGTGTACAAGCCAAATAGCAGCACTGGTACATAAATTGTAATTAAAAAAAAAACACACACACAAAAACCCCAGCATTTCTCCCAGATAAATGTGATTTATTAAAATGTTCTGAATTTAGATGATAGTAATGACACAACATTGATTTTACAAAATCTGTACATGTATTATTTATTACACAAAAAAACTACCGTATTTGACCCAATAAGCGCCCAGGGCGCTTAAAAATTGATAAAAATAAAAAGGTGCTAATAAGTCGCAAATCTATACCGTTTTATGTAATTTTGGTCCTTATTTATGCATGGGCAATTGAAATTGAGGCCTCAAAAAGGGGGAAGGGCGCTTACAGGAACATGGGCGCTTATTGGGTCGAATACAGTACATGTAATCACATTAACGATTCATCCATAAAATAACATGCAATCAACTAAATGTATCATGGAAATATTCACACTTTATATTTAATACAGACAAATTTACATTTAATTTATTACAATTACTGTTTGCATTTAATCAACACAAATGGAATTTATTTTTACAGCTGCAGTAACATTATAAATGTTTTGTCATATATTTCAGTTCATCTCCTAGCACCAATCGATCCCTCTTTAAGCCAATATATAGAAGAAAAAACAAGAGGTCAACGGGAAAGTGTATTGTGGCAAGATTTGCATAAAGGTAGAATTACATGGATCTGGTTTAGAAAGGTAAGTATTTGACCTGAATTAAAATTATAGATGACAAATTAAAAATTCATATAATGTACATACAAGATATTCCTTTTGGACAACACTTCAGTTCTCATCAGCTTTACTTGATCTGTATGCATGTAATACACATGTACACCTACCAAAATATTTACATGTACATATATATATAGATTGTACCATTTGATTTTGTTTGTTTAATGTCCTACTAACAGCTGGGGTCATTTAAGGATTGTTAGGTTTGTTGGTGGAGGAAAGTCAGAGTATACAAATACACGGAGAAAAACCATCGATCAGTGGTCACACATGGGATTCCAACTCGCAACCCTGAGGTCAAGGGCTTGTGGTAATATGTATGTTCTGTACATGTATATAAAATTATATGCATCTATACTAGTATACATTGTAGCCAATTACTAATTTTAAACTGAAACAGGTGTTTCCTCAATTTTAGGTACAGCACTTTACCCAAACCGATTCAGTGGGGAATCGACCATGAAAGGGAAGCTGTGGGTGACTATATAAAGCTCCAGAACCGGGTTACATCTCTGAGTGTTAGTGAGACAGGTCTTACTCTTCTCCCTTCTCATCCCTTTATTGGCGCGTCCGGGGATGGTAAGATTATTGATACCTCCATGCCCCAAGAAAACAATATTGGAGTTTTAGAGATAAAGTGTCCATATTCTGTAAACGGCCAACTTGTAAATGAAATGCAAGTGCATGAAATTGTAGAAATGGGATCAAACGACTTTTGTTTACAAAAGACAGAAGAGGGAACCAGACTGAGAAGGAGTCACTATTACTACGCACAAGTGCAAAGCGAAATGGCGGTTATGGGTATCACATGGTGTGATTTTGTGGTTTGGACCAGTGCAGCACACGGAAACTGTTTTATAGAAAGAGTGTATTTTGATCGTGACTTTGTCTCAAACATGATGCCTCGTTTAGTGGAATTCTATGTGAAACATATTTTACACGATTGAATTCCTATTTCCAACAAACTTTAATTCATATGACTTTATATCAGATATACCAATATGTCATTGTGTTGGATTGCTGTTGTAGGAGTAATAATTATAAGATTAAAAGGTTCTATCTTATTTGCTGAGATCTTAGCTTCATCAGTATGTATGAATTAAGTACATGTATCAGCAAGTGTATCTATGTTTGTTAAAAAAAATATGTACATTGCAATAGTTCATCTGATTAACTGGTATTAATTAAGTACATGTACATGTATACATTATTTTTATTTGCCATCATTGAACCCTCATTGTGTTGACAAAAACATACCATTTCTAATGGAAGATTTCATTCTCCATGGAGTTACTTCCCTTTACTAGCTCCAGATGTTGCAAATGCCATATATATATAGGCAGTCTGTTTTGTTTATACCTGTTCTCATAAGATATGTTTACACAAAAAAAGTAAGGAAGGAAGGGAATATAAATAACTATGTGTGATACAGTAAAAAGGTTCAAGCAAGTCTTTTGGGAATAAAATTGATTTAAATTTTTTAAGTTTAAACTTTGAAAATGTTTTCTGAGCAATATATCTTTCAATATTTTTAAGCAACAACAATTTAATATCTGGACTGTCTAAATCTTTCATATTTGTTTTTGGTTCTTTTTCATACAATATCCAATTATCAATTATTGTTTTACACAAAAGAAACGGTTTGTGATCCATTAAACATTAACCCTGTACACAGACAAGGGGTATTCTATATTCATGTCTTCTTGTCGTCATTACATTATACATATACCTTGTAAATTCATATATTTACAAGTTAAGTATATATATATATACTGTGCATGAGTAGTACTTAGATTAAATTTGAAAAAATCACATATTCAACATCAGGTACAAGTTGAATTGATACTATTGTTATTTCAGTCTAGGAAAAATGGGTGATTGCTTATACAATAGGCACATCGAGGTTGGTCAACCAGCAAGCAACCTTAAACATTTTGAAGCAATAGGTGCCAAAGTTAAGGGCAACACACCATCAAATAAATGAAACTTTTTCACTCGACCAATGCTTCTTTCAACATGAATTCTCACTTTAGCAATTGATTGTGTCGCAAAAAACCTCTTCAACAGTGAACTGTGAATTACCTCGTTTAAAAGGTGGTATATTTAATGAACACTTTCTCTCTCTGAGTAAATCTGATATAGTAAAACCTTTATCAGCCATAACATTATCTCCTGGCTCCAATAAATCTAAAAATCCACTCTCTATAACAATACGACGGTCAGATACTTTTCCACCCCAAGCATCTGATACATATGAAATAACACCCGAAGGTGTTATACCAATTAAAAATTTCAAAGTTGCATGATGTTTATAATTTGAATACAACAGATTCTGGTTTACAAGACTTGAAGACCTCTGTACAAAAATTTCAGTGCAATCAATAATAATTCTTAAAGGGAATGATTTGAAACCTTCAGGCATATTCTGGTTTATTAAGTCTCGAGAAGGATACACATTAATTATTTTCAATTCTTCATATAAAAGACAGATCCATGATACAAATAGATTTGAAAAAGTACTACATGATAAACCAAAGCGATCCGCTATGTCTTGCACAAATAGACCCAATTTCAGTCTCATCAATTCTGCCAGCAGTTGATCAACTAATGAAATTGAAACTTTCATTGGCCTTTTTCTGTCACCTGGGGTGTTCTGTCCATCCCAGAAAGTCATCTTCTCTGCTTTCATTTTAACAAAGTTAAACAGCCACAAAAATATTCCAAATGTGGGTAAACCCGTATAAAAACGGGTAGCCTTATCATTATTTCTGATTTTATCAACAGAAAAAGTCAGTTTTCGTTCTCTTTCTTTGAGAAGGGCGTTTTCCTCTCTCAAACTTACATTCTCTTCCAAGACAGGGTCACATTCCGAGAATACCTGTTGTTGAGTAAGACTTGTCTGTACATTCTGTATTGTCAGTATCGGTGGAGATGACATGGTCATGTTGGGCCATGGATTGCCTCAACATTCCTTCTTCTTGCTCCTTTTGAATCTGAGCTGCCTCCTCGAATGTCTACAATTTGAACAAAATATCGCAAATTAAACATCAAAGTTATAATTCATAAGTTTAATATACATTTAATTTATTTTTAAGGCCTACTGTTTTTTAGTTTGAATTGTACTGATCTAATCTATTGGCAGATTTCAACCAAAAACATCAGGAAAAATATGAAAATATCATGTGCTGAAAGTGTAGATAATTTGCTATAAGTGCATGTCAAATTTGGTTAAAATCTTCAAAGAAAACGGGTAAAATACATTGTACATGTAGTAAAAAAAATGTGGTGTCAAAGTACTTTTTGTCCACGTACTGTATCTGTATCAGGTTGGGCACAACCCTGCATATGAGTAACAGTTACCCATTTTAAGGTTAAATAGCTGTGTTTAATTAATAATAACAGCATGCGCTTTATTTATCTGAATGGTATGACTCAAATGTACACCATGACCTAATTCTAGAAACCCACGTGTATTTGTTAACATCAATATTACCTGTACAGTATATCGACATTCAGGGATATAATACACCAATATTCGATTTAATTTTTAAAGTTAATTGACTTACTTTACTTAAATTGCGTCTGAATGCCCGATTTGTTCTAGCCGGATTGGTTGCTTTCTGTTTATAGTGAAAAACTGTTGGATTATAGTCAAGCTCCGATCTGTCGTAGGCGTGCCAGCCGCTGACGAAATGGTACGAGCATACGAATGAATTAGCAGTCGGTTCCCAGTCCTTGCGATTCAAAGCTTTTATCCAGGATCTTCTTTAGTGTCTGTCCATGGGAAATTTGAAAAATTTCACACCTCTTTCTCTTCCCTTTCCGTTAGACCGATTGGTACACCCCCAAACGCTGCAGCCCTTCACCATCTTGAATCGTGTCGTCAATGTAAACAAATCGCAACGGTTTGCCCCCCCCCCCCCCCCGCCGTTTGTGCGCATGCGCCAGCAACTATCCCGCAGTTAAGCCGAAATAGACTATTAAGTTATGTCTCGTAAAAATTATTAATATCCAAACTTAAAAAATATGACATGAAAAAAATGGCAATGTCGTTTTACATTCGAGAAAAAAATATCACATACATGTTGAAATCTTTCTGCAATTGTTGTTTAAATATAAATTTCAACAAATATCTTTATTTAAACAGAATATGTAATATATTTCTTGTATCCAGGACTCGTAACAGTGACCGAAACATTACCGTTACAAAAGCATTTTGACGTCACTATTGGTTACGTCACTTTACGACGTCGAGCTCGGATATTTGTGCAACTGTGTAAAAATGCAAACCTTATCCAGTAAGTCAATTTTTGTGACTGTTTCTCATGAACCAAGTTCAAAATATTCCCTATTGACATATAGACCCAATTATGTAAAACAAAGAACACATTCCAGTCAAATAAATGGCAATCCAAATTTCTCTGTTAACACCAGATTTACATGAAGATTATGTTGGAACAAAAGCCTGCACTTTCATGTGGCTTTCGCATAAAACAAACACCAGAAATACTCCTTCTCATATTCTGTGAAAAAAAACCCGAAAAACTCCCAAAAAAAACCCAAATAACACGTGCAGAATTGATTCGTTGCTTTATTTTAAGAGTGCATTATGTCTTTCCTGTATCTCATTCTCGGTCCTAAAGTGTCCCAAGATAAACGGGTAAATAGAGGAGCATTGCTGTCATGAGAGATTTCCCTTCCGTTAAATGTTGTTTCCTTATCAGACATACTTGATACCTTTTTAGATTCTAGAGAAAGTCTAATGGTTTTGCCCCATAGATCACCCCTGACGATGTGCATTAAGCTTGATATGTCGAGCGGAAACATTTCTATACTCACTCGTTACGTAACATATCCTAGAAAATTTGTCAATATTTAGTCTCCATGTTCTGCTAACGATAAGAGGTTATTTTAGTCTGTACTGAAGGTACATACGACATTTTATAGATTGGTGTGTTTATTCTTAATACACTACAGTAAAGTCCACTCAGCGATTGGTACATTGGCATAATGACGAACCTTCAAATTAATGTGTTTTTATAGATTTACTGTCCAAAATGATGATGTGGACTATTAGATAGGTGCTGATAGGTTAGTAAGAGATTGATTTGCGGACGCCAGAATCGACAGATTCAAACTTTTTTTATTGACATTCATTATAAAAATATACAACACGTATGTATGAATTGAATGTTAGTTCATTGCAAGTACTTTAATTAACTGAGGATTAAAAAAACAATTCCCATCTCTGCAAAAAGTTTCTACTGCAATGCACAATGCTTATCTCCTTAACATAGCAGACCATGCGTATGCTAATTGACGGAACGCGTAGTACTAAAATGCGGAATGCGGAATGACAGTACAAAAGCGGAATGAAAACGGAACATAGATAAACACAGAAACATAGAGATAAAGTTCGATATTTTCTTTATGTCTTTTTTTCTGAGCTTAGCATATAACCCTTTTTATTTTGTTGGTGACAATAAAAATGTTTGTTTGTACTTGTCTCAAAATTATAAAATGGCTTCCAACAGAACATCTGAAATTGCAAAGTAATATCATCATATCATAGTTTAATTTCCAATTCTTTCCAAACAAAGGGTTAAGCTGCCGCGTAGCCCACTAAGCTTTTTGGGAAGCTAATACTTGTAATAAGTGTTATGTCTTGTCATACGGGGATCCACAGATGAGTTAAGTAGAAATATGGACTGGTCTTAGAGACGATGGCATCCTGTTGTATGTGTGCTGCTGCTTGTATACATGTAGAGTTCAATCAACTATAGCAAATTAATTGTCTATATGGTAGTTATTTTAATTAAATAAATGTATTATAATGAAATGTTTATCGGATTTGATATATCAATAAGTTTATTTTTACTGTTAAAACATCACTAAATTTAATTGTATATGTCGGCAAATACATGGTTATTTTGGTTAATACACATTTACCAGGTTAAAAGCGGATATAATTGTGATATATACAGGACACACAACGAGTGATTGTTGAATTATTGGATATGGAATTTATTCCACACTCGTAAGTTATTTTATAAAAGTTACACAAGATACTCGCTATAGCCAGCGTCTATTGTAACTTTTATACCTCACTTGTATTATGTGGAGTGCATCAAATATCCAACAACCACTCATTTTGTAAACTCTATTTAATAAAATTGTAGTTGGGCCCAAGCTGAATGACACATTTAACCGAGCATGACACTTTGGAAACGTGATCGATCGGGTGGCCGAACTGCAGTATGGCCCTCTGTTGAGTGAACAGGTCATTGGAAGTCCCTGTTGAAATTCTGTAATGTAGTTATATCTGTTCGGGGAAATCTCCTTCCATTGTCACGATAATTGTTTTATATCTGAAGCCACAACATAAGCATCGATCGTCCACGGCGTTAAATATAGGACTCCATCATTCTGGTTCTATTGGAACCACTTAGGTATTTGTAGAAATCCATCTGTGTGCCTGTATAGGGTACAGTGTGTTATATTGTTATATTGCGCCAGGTCGCTGAAAGGATATTTAGCTGCAGTGTATAATATAGTATTCCGGATATCACATACGCCTCACGTGATTACATTATCAATATTATATAACATGAGATTAGTATTCAATACCTTGTATGCCTAAATTATTGATACATTGTTCAATTTCAGGCTTTTTAAAGATCACAATTGTCTGCATAGAAATAAATTCGATATAATGTATTTTGTGGTCGATGTCCTACATGTATAAAAATAGGTTCATATTTCCATGAACTTTCAATCAGCTCATACAAGTTTTGATATATCACAGTATTTCCATCGAAGGTGTCTTTAATGTGTGTGGTAAGTTTTAGGTAGCCTTTCAACAATATTTTACATGTATTATTGGTCCTGAAATTAAAGTAAAAGCTCATATGTTATACTTAATAATACTGGAAAGAAACGTCTACAAATCTGACGGCATCTCTCTTCATACCGTGGAGATTGTTTGGTTTAAAATAGCATTTGATTGGGCGGAGGTCCAATTTATTTGATAACAATAGCAATGTTTATGTTTACGGCTGGAATACAAATTTTTAAAATTATTTATGTTTGTAGTTTTTCTTGCATTGTTATTCTATCACATCAAATGACATCGAAAGTCCTAACTATTGTTGTACTTTACACATCCTTGTCTACTTGGGAATTTAAGATTTTTTGCTTGTAATCACTTTGTTATCATCTTGAAACATAAGTCATGCACATCGAGTAATTAAGTGAACAAAGTTCCAAGCTTGCTTTCTAATCCCCTATGATTTTACACTTATAATAAATCGTACTGCTTAATAACTAATGAAATATTGCTTTGATTGTTAGGGAGGTTTAACGACTGTTTGGACGAGACTTTTGTAGAACACATTTGACATAGAGATATAAGTTGAAACAGCAGGATTATAGCACAACTGAAAAAGTTATCAATATGCTAGCTAGCGTTCCATAGTCATATATTTTGGTTGCTAGAAATTTGATATCACCATATCAACAATGCAACATACTGTTTTTCGAATTAAAAAAAAATGTAGGACACACAGCCAGCAGGAGCAAAGATGAAGGCAATAGCAAAATCGATTTTCTAAAATGCATCTGAAAAATACTTCTACATATATATGTGTTAATGTACAGAATTTACATTGTTGATTGTAAGTAAATATTTATGAACACGAGTTTGTGTTATTGGTAGAGCCTGGTCCAGAAATCAGAGAAACCAAACGTGAGCGAGTAAGTAACTCAATACATCTTCCCTCTATTTGAGGAATTGAACCCAAACCCTCTTGGTATTTCTACTGCGTCAATTGACCATCTCGTGCATGCAGGTATATATAATCTGATATGAAATATATTGGTCGTATCTGATCATGTTTTCTGAGAAAGGTAAGATATCAGACGCATTATGTCTCGCCAATTTATGCTACATTTTATTGATACAGAGACTTTATTGTTCTCTGATAGCTGTATCGAATTCCACTAATCAGTTTTATTACATCCTATAAAATTCCCCGTATCCAGACAATGATTGTTATCAGGATGTGTTGTCATGGTGATATCCGGGACAGTTGGAGAAATGAAAGCCTAAGATTTTATCATATATCAGTGAATTCCCCAAATCTGAGAAAAGGTTCTATCTCACTTTTTGTTACATTGTTACTAAATGGTCATTTTTGACCTGTACCAAAACATCACCTTAGCACCTGTACATAGAAGACAAGTATATACAATTGTAGACGTTTGTTAGGCTCACCACATTTAAAAAAGTAGGTGTTTTGTTATTGGTTGAATTAACACATATTGGTAATATGGAATAAGAAAGGATGTTTTCGTGGGTGGAAGAATTGGGGATGAATAGATAAATTGCTCAACCAAAAAATATTATAAGACTTTTTCATATGTGGATATGAAGGATAGGGATATTCTACCCGAGAGTCAAAAAATGTTGTAAAACCCGAGGCTTGCCGAGGGTTGCGCAACATTTTGTGGTCCCGAGGGTAGAATATTCCTATCCTTCATATCAACGTATGAAAGAGTATTTTTCTCTTATGCCTCAACGTTTTATTGGAATTTTACTACTATGCTTTTCAGCCATTTTGAAATAAATTCGAGAAAAACGCGACTGCAAGTTAATTCTCCATATATGAAAATAATATGATATTTTCAACGCAAATCCCGTTGTTTGTATCTTTTAAAGTAAATCCAGCCTACTTATTGAATCAAATTGTTAAAATTGCACCAATAAATAGTAATTTTGTTGACGCTGTGACGTCACAAGGCTTTATTGCATGGGTAGCCATGCAATACAGCTTCAGGCGACATGAGTGTATTGCCTTGACCAGCCAGTATTGTATCCGTAGGTATGAGAGAATTAGAGGTTATTATTTTGACTTGATATCAGCCCTCGGGCCTGCGGCCCTTGGGCTGATATGGCGGTCTCGGGCTGATAAAGGGTGCGATATCAAAATTGAAATATCATAACCTTTTCATCACACATTTTGAAAAAAAAAAGAGAACGAAATTTTAACAATTTAAAAACATGTATTAAAACTATTGATCGACCGATATTCCACTGGTCATAATGTAGGCCAATTTAATTTTGAAACAGTGGAAAAACTTCATTACATGTACATGTATATGTTTTTAAAAAATACATAATCCCCGATTAAATGAACGAGGTGAAACATAAATTTTAAGCAAAATTAACAAGATCCTATTGAAGGCTAACTATCACTTAAAAAAATGATAATGTTCAACAAATTTCGGTGAATTCGACGGGAAAATTAAACTACACGTGTTAAACTGTCTAATTTATTCCTGCGTCTCTTCTTGTTGACAAACGCATGCCGTTGATTTTTATGTGAATTGCGATGCTTTGTTTTCGGCACTGTGGACAAAACTCATTTCAACCTGATCTTACTTAAGATAATATCTCCAGTAAAATCATCATGAAATAGACTATTTCTGATTTCTGATATCTTTCTCAATACGTTTATCCGAGAGCTATTTTGAAATTAAAAATTGCATCCGTTATTCAACTTATCGTCTGTAGGAAACTGAATCGAAGCGGCAACTCTAAAATCCGGAGTGAAAACCCCGGATGACGTGATATCAGCCCGGGCCAATAACTGATATCAGCCCGGGCTGATATCAAATTATGACGTCATTATTAGTTATATAGTCAGTTACTGACCCCCTATAAAGGCATAGAGGGTTAAGATTTATAGGGGGCGAGGGCGTAGCCCGAGCCTCCTATACTTCTTACTAACCCTCTATGCCTTTATAGGGGGTCAGTAACTGACTATATAACGAATTTATCGCATCGAGGACCTTTTACTTGTTTTATTAATTCTTTGTTTCCTATTTTTTTTGGTCAAGAATCTGAAATCAAACTTAAATCATACTGGCACGAATGATAACAAACAATCGCCACTTTTAAAATAATTTGCCTAGGCTAAATATTTATCTATGTATTTCTTTCAAGAATTTTCAAATATTCTGTATAAGGAACCTGCAGAATAATGATGAATAATTCATAAATCAACAATAATTTCGACATTCCTATGTGCACAGTAGGCCTACCTCAATACGACACCAGACCGTCTGTATATTGAAAGCATCACAAACAAGAGTGACACAAACATCCATCTAACATTTTAAGCACAATCTCCTTGATCATCTGTGCATTCTCGCTGAGATAATCACTTAAACGTTATGCCGATAAATTGATTGTAGAGTGAAGATTGATCTGTAGGTACGAACACCTCCATTTGTTTATAATCACAGTTTGGAAAACGCTTGGATTGTTACGTTTGATTTTCGCCGCGTCATCAACTTTCAAACTGGCGTAGGGGAAGCAACTCGTATTTAAAAAAAAGGCATTTCATGTAATTTTAAGTATTAAAACGATTAAAGTTATTTTTACACAAAAATTAACAAGTATATATAGTTTTACGGTAATGAAGTGGTATATTTAGTTCAAGATAATGTGTTTAAATTTTGAAGCGAGGGCGAGAACCGCCATATTGCACCATAATAAAATCTACTGACCCCCTATAAAAGTGATAGGGGGTCACCACGTGACGGCTCTCCGCCAATCATTTGGGGACATTTCGGTCCGAGGTGCGATAAAATGTGATATCAGCCCGTTAGTATTTATTTACACCATTGTATAGTGCATTCTTCCCAATAGTTTTGTATGTTTACGGATTAAAATGCATAAAATTCATAAAAATTACAAAACATCCAGTTCGGAGTTTATTATATCAATTCTTGATTAATTAAGCCTATAAAATTGATTTATATGATATCGTGTACTCAGTTTATTCATATATGACATATAGTATCTATTAACACACTCATGAAGTTTTATCCGTATGTATTTTATTGATGACGTAACGTAAAAGCAATGAGATACAGACATATTCAATGTAGCGCTAAACATGTAGAATATATCTGTATCCCATTACATGAGTTCACACCACTTTTAACGCAATCAAAACACTGTTCAATCAATATATTTACATAAATAAGTCTATTTTGACATGTTCGTGATCAAGTTTTAAACTATGTCGGTTGCTAAGCTGGGTAACTACGGAAGTCAGTATGGCCATAGCTGATATAGTTGTATGTTATAGCTGCTGTTTGATTTGAAATAAAACAATGACGCCTTTCAATCATTTTTAAAATATGTTTTTTTTTTATTTGATCATAGATCAATAATGTAAATTTCGAATAAAAATTGAGATAACCTAGCCGGAAAACTCCTGGTATGTATCGTTGCCTTGTTAGTGATGCGGTTCGAAGTGGAGCGAGCCGCCATATTTGATTTTCAACTGAGGAAAGTTACTGTATAGTAAGTATAATATAGCTTATTGATGGCATGGCCGTTGAGCTGCTGATTGTTTGTCATGTATGTATAGGTCTACGAACGCGATATAGACTAAATTCTTTATATTTGTAACTTTTATTTTATTGCACGGAGGATATAAAAGTGTTTGCAAGGTGTGTGTAGGCCTATTTTGAATGCAAAGACGGGGGATAACGCTGATTATACTGTTTTGGATAGGCTACCTGTAATGTTTTCTGGAAACATGTACATGATCTGTTAATCTATTGTTCGCTTAGACGCACCCAGATTTGTTCTCCGACAATCAGATGTTCTGTATATTTAGGTGAGAGTAGTGACCGTACACACATACCGACGTAACTATGGAATTCCACGAACATTCATGAGGAAAGCCCCCGTTTGTAGCCCCAACCAGGGTTTCATTTTGTTGTTTATTGCCGTTAGAATGCTTGAACACATATTCTGTTTTGATGACAAATACATATTTAATTGGATCTAATAACAACTCTTTATTGTTATTTTGAAACCCGTCAACTAGGACTTTGTTTACACCATATACAGTCGGCCTACTGTCAACCGAGTACTGACAAGCATATTGTCTGCGCCGCCTAAGGATTAAGACCAAATGAAGACCGATATCGTGTTTTTAGTTTATTATCTATTCAGAGAAAATCTGTCATCTATAAAAAGGTAAAATGTAAATTAAGCAATTAAAAGTTTAATTAGATTATCATATGACGCATTGCGATTACGCTAATTTGAACGCAACTCCCCTCCCGTTGACTATATAGGGACAAATGTAAAGATAGGAAGTACCAAAATAAAGACCTGGAATAGAAGGAGTTTAACTGCTATTGGCAGAGTTCATATTATCCAATCTCTGCTTATTTCACAGTTTAATCCTCTCTTTTTATTCCATTTCCAAATCCTGATAAACAACGTCTTTCAACAGTAAATTCTATTCTAAGACTTTTTGAATTCCTTTGGAACAGTAAAACAGATAAAGTTAAAAGAGAAGTTGTCATCCAAGACTATTTAAATGGTGGCTTAAAAATGATCAATTTAAAAGCATTCATAGACCCATTAAAGTTGTCTTAGATTCGAAGGCTTCTTCAAACCAAAAACAAAATCGCAACTTATTTTGAAAAAAACTATGTGACTATTGATTTACTTGTTTATTGCAGCAATAATTATGTGCAGAAATGTCTTAAAAATTGTAGTAATCCTTTCTGGGTAGATGTTTTTAAGGCCTGGTTCCATTTGATTTTTTTAATTGAAAAGAATAGTCTTAATGATGATTCTGTGTGAAAATATACTCATTGACCACAAAACAGTCTTTCTAAAAAAATCCTGATTACAAACGACTTAATATCAGACCATTATACTGGAAGTTTTTACAAATTCCAGGAAATCATTCGTTTATGTAAAGTAAAATCTAATTTCTTTCAGTACCACAGCATTGTGTCAGCAGTTAAAAAGTTCATATCATCAAATGAAATCACTAAAAGTAAAGTGCCATATCCATACATACCGATAAACATTGAACTATTTTGTATGCTAAAGACTTTTATGATATTTTCATCAAGAGCAATACTTAGCCAACTGGTAAAAAGAAGTGGAATGAACTTTTTGATTTGGATGACACAGAACGGGCTATGATATACAAAGCTCCTTTCACTGTCACAAAACATACCAAGCTGCAGTGACTTTAATACAGAATCAATCACCATATCCTACATTGTAACTACTAACTCCTTTCTCTTGAAATCACATTTAGTTATATCGCCTTTATGTATTCTGTGCAACTCTGAGAATGAAACTGTTCCACTTGTACTGTGGGAATGTGGTGAAGTACAAAGTTTACTTAAAATCATTAGAATTTTATGATACGCTCTTTCTATCCCATTTACTTTCAATAAGCAATCCTTTATTTTTGGTCTGATATCTGAAAACTGTAAAGCTGAAAATGAAATTCTCCTCATTATAAAAGAATATATCTATAAAATGCGGTGTTTTCATAAGTCACTTACCATAAATGAACTTATTTGTGTTTGAAACAATTTTTTTTACGATTTGCAAAAATATATTGCAAATGGTAAAGGTGATTTGGAAAAGGAAAAATTTAAAAAAGAATGGGAAACATGGGGAAAATTATCTAAACTATAGATGATATTCATCTATACTATAATTACTATCCAATGCTACCACAGTGTTGCTGATCCATCTTTTATGAATAAGGAAAGGTTTATTATAAATTATGAAGTTAAATTTGTATATATTAATATTGATAGTACCATCCTCTTTTTTCCTTCCTTCTCCTCCCAGATTTACCCCCCAAACTCCCCTTCCTCCCCCCTTTTTTTCTCTTTCTCTCTTCCCCCTCTATACTCTAATATACAACCAAAGAAATGTAATTAAAGGAGTAAGAAATGATGATTTTACTTTATAAATTATATATAATTACTTCTCACTACAGGAAGAGGAAAGTAATAGGTTAGGTGAGGCATTCTTGTCAGCCAATAAATACATTGTCTGGAATTTAACTGTAGTTGAGAGGTAAAATTGTGTGTCCATGTATTTGTCATATTTATATTATACACAACTGTATTGTACAAACAAACATACCGGTATTCATGTGCTTCTTAAAACAGGGTTCAAGCAGTCAAGAAAAGGCAATTAAATTCAGGACATTTCATATTTATACAAACCTTTTTGAAGGATAGTTAGTTCCATAACAGTCCAAAAATTAACATTTGTTTACGCTTAACTCTATCTCAGATCATCTGAAACATTATAGCTTAATATGCCTCAATTTAGAAATAGGCCTGGGATTACAAATGCAGTATTATGAAGTTTCAAGATTTTCTTGCTTTTATTTATTTTTCTTCTGCTTGAACCCTGCATTTTACAACGTGCCTTTTAAATCTAAATATAAAAGCGTAAAAGTTGCTAGTTGAATGGATCACATTCACGTGTAACAATGTACTGTACACATACATTCACATGCAACAATGTGTATTGTATTCATTCACGTGCAACAATGTGTACTGTATAATTCACTTGCAACAATGTGTACTGTATACATTCACGTGCAACAATGTGTACTGTATACATTCACGTGCAACAATGTGTACTGAATACATCCACGTGCAACAAAGTATACATTCATGTGCACCAGTGTGCTGTATACATTCACGTGCAACAGTGTAATGAATACATTCAAGCGCAACAGTGTCATGTATACATTCAAGTGCAACAGTGTACTGTATAAATCACGTGCAACAATGTGTACTGTATACTTTTACGTGAAACGGTGTACTCTATACATTTTCGTGCCACAGTGTACTGCATGTTATCACTGTATAGAAGTCTGGCCCGCCCACCTGAAGCCAGTGTGTGCTACAGTGACGAGTAGATCATTACCTGTAGCATGGCTACAGTACCCTCTTCCTGATACACTGCCTGTCAGAGCCATACCTCTCAGCTTTATTGAATGAAACAGAGATGATCATGGAATAAGTTTCAACTGATAGATATCACTGGACAGGCCGTCACCAATACAACTGATTGGACTAGCGGATCTACGCTGTATCGGAGTTCGTCCGCACGCACTGCCCGCTCGAACATTCTACATCACTTAATGAACCAAAATAAGGAATAATGATCCATAACCCTGATTGACACGTCCCCCACTGGACTGCCCTCACATTTCTATTGACGGTAATGTGTAAGTTCATGGAATTGGTCGGTGTGGTAACTGAAATCGTTAAAAAAAACTAAAGTTATTCTGGTTCTGTGTTACCAATTGGACATTTCAGAAAAAAAAATTCAAGTCGCGTTTGATCTTTCTGCGTTTGTGTGTTTTTATAGTTTTACACAGCAGCCAAGAAACACAATCATGTAAAAACAGTGAGAGAGGCAAGTGTCACGACTAATTAGAAGGAAGTAATACATATCTGACGGAACACACGCCATGTTGACACAGGAGTCCATTCATTCACAGTATCAAAACCAACCGGAATAATTACACAGTTGTGAATTGTTAAAACAGTTAGTGTTTGCCTTCCGAGGGGACATCGATACTAGGGATTGTTCTCTTGGTAGTGCTGTGTTTATTCAGCATCGGTTCGTCAATAAACTACATCCTATTGTTGACGTACTCTCAGGAGAGGTTTCCAACATTACCTCAAGGTAAGCAACAGTATAGTAGATCCATACATCTGTAGTACGAACCGCCATCTTGATCACACTTAATGGTTATAAATCAAATATGCATCAAGCCTGGCGGGATCATTTCAGGTATTTGTGCCGGGATGTCACTCGGACATGTCGTGTTTCCGTGTGAATACACTAGTTTTCTGTACTTTCAGTGATATTTATACGAATGAGCAAAAACAATTGATTTAACCTTAATAATGTTATAGAGATAGAGTGAGTGTCACCTCCATTGACCAGACCAGTCTAATGGGTAATGAAACGTTGACCAGAGACCTACTCGCCATCCTGAACAAAGTATGTGAATCAGGTCGAGGGAGGAAGGAATTAGATTTCATCAAGGGCCAATTGAACCTTACTCAAGGTTCCATTCTGATTACACATCAACTAAACCTCACTCGGAACTCCTCGAATTCTTCCATGTGGAACTCCAACAATGACCACGGCGCGGTGATGTATATTGTGGCAGTACTGGTGTTCTATTCTTTAGGAATCGTGATAATGATAATCAAATACTCTAAAACAGAGAAAAAGGAGATGGACGAGGAGACAGCCATGGACCATTACTTCAAAGGTATGCCCTCTGGGAAGAGCATTCACGAACATCGGGTCAACGATATGGCCATCAAAGCATTCCATACCCTGACAACATCATCGTACGAGAACAACCGGTACCATCACCATCACCACAACCACCAGGACAGCAATGGCAAGGTCAAACTGCTAGAGACAGATCTATAGTGATAGCTATAAGGTGGTTGCCAGGGTTACAAGTGCCGAAAAATGAAGTAGCCATCCCTAGTACATTTCTGTTTAATTTTGGTTTATCATTGCAAGTTGTGTTTATTTTGGTTACCACCATATATATCAAGGTATATTCCACACTCACAATAATTCCATACAACTTAATACATCGCCTATTAAATCATTGTGACGTGGGATGAAGCAGTATTTTAGTGTATATGGTGCCGAGAGAGACGATAAAACATTGGAGGACTGTGTAATGTAATCAATTGTCGATTTATTTTTGTTACGAATTTGAACCCTGAGAGGATTGTAACCATGGAAATATATTGTGATTATATGTTTGTAGGCAAGTGATTATTTAATCAGATTGGAAGTACGGGATGCTCGCCATTTGTCTTAATTACAATGTGTGTGGACGACTGCCGCGAGACGTGCGACATGTACCTTGTCACGTGACCTGTGATGGCGCGGGGGATTTCCGCATTCTTTGTGATATATCTCCCACAGACATTGGGCGTCACGGAGAGCCTATAGATGGGGGTTTAAATTCAATTTAGCCAAGATCATAATTAGAATCCTGGACGTAAAACATAGACAGATGCATGTGGGTTTCTGTTAGAAAGTCAGGACGAATATGACGCAGTTTAACTCAATGTTTTATAATGTAAGCGTTATATACCGAGTTACTGATACAAACGATAATCACATAACAGGTTACTTACCTTGTGTTGCCAGGGTTACTTTAAAGAACATTATAAGTTGTCTTAATTTTCCTCTGGCCTTTATCAATTGATTTTCAGACCTGAGGCGGCTGAGAACGATAATTAAATCGGAATGAGCGAGAGTTAAGGTGAAGACTTTCACTAGTATGCAATCAGACCTGGGTCTGATAAATGGTCCCCAGTAAACAACACTACAGTTAAACAATCGATGCCCTATTTGTTTATATGCACGAGTGAATGTTGGTTACGAGTCTTGTGTGTATTGCTCCTTTCTGGAATCACAATGCCATCATCAATGTTTCACGTCATATTCACCTGTTTCGATTACGTTGAACAATACGCGTGGAAGGAAGTTGATCGGAACATTGCTTGATCTGAATATTTTATCATTATGTTAATTTCATATTTTGACACAAAGTGTTTCAATTTTTTCACTTTGTAATAAACTTTTCTCCGACAATTTTGCGTTTTTACTTATTACAAAAGATGCTTGCTGAAATGTGAATATGATATGCATATAGGACAAGCTTTTCTCTTTGTTTATAGAGGACTACCAATAAGCTGTTTTATGTTGGTTTTTTCCGTCGGCTACATGAACCAACATGACGTAACCGTCTATAATGTCTTCCTTGCTTTTCCAAATCAGCCCCTTTTTGCCTACTTTTTTTTACAGTACAAATATTTCATCCCCCCCCCCCCAGTTGTAGAGTGATGTGTATATACATTTGTGGCATTGCAACAAATATATATATACACACATCAGTGTACTTTTAGTATTAAATGCGATGCAACAACCCGTAAATATCACCCAGGATGGGTAAAATATTTAAAATATCTACGTGTAATTCTTGCATACTAAAAACACTTTGTTTTTGCGTTATTCACGTCTTATTTATTTTTAACATGTTCGGGAATATATAAATTCGCGATTAAGGACTCTTACCGACAATCATCCATACATCTACTTTAGGTATATTACAATTATTCGGGAAATATCAAAATTGGTGTTTGAACTCTATCGTAAAATGATACGAAAATTTGTATCTCGCAAAAAAGTGGTTTAATTAATTAATTAAACATAACATACATGTACTATGTTGCTATCATAGGTTATGCAAACATAATTCAAATTACCGATATCTAAATGTCTTGGATAGCTTATTTAAGTCATATTTTTCACCATCACAAACTGTCATAAAACACACAATGTGTCTTATGGATGCTTATATGTAGTGGGTTCTGATACATAAAAGAATACGTATGTTTCAAACTTTCGGGTAATATCGGAAAACAGAGTTACATCACGTGACTAACATCGACCAATAACCCTATAGATCGGAATAGATCGGATTAGTTCGAGGATCCCCGAGCTATTTTATACGTGTACACGTGAAAATCAATATTTTAATGTGATTATTCAATAAATTTGAAATGCGTTTTCTATGACAAAATGAGAAAAAGGGATAAATTATACAACTTTAAATGTGACGAAACATTATATGATGTCATACAATATTGTTCAAATCAAATCAAATTTAAAAAGACAAACGTTCTTGAATTTAATATGTAGACAATCCTACAAAACAAAGATTATTTGGTGTCATCTCTGATTGTTAAAATCAAATTCAAACGTCATATAGCAATATAAAATGACATTTAAGAATGGTGCCATCACATTTACAAGACTTGGTTCTAACATAGAAAGCATCAAACAATCTATGATGCTCTCTTCTAAAGATGTTAGTTCTAAAGACGTTTTTCCTAAGATATTCAAAGGCGATATAATGTTTTATAATATCACGAAATTCCCGTTGAATAATAACGTCAAAGTCATCGGATGGTGGGACTATTCGACGGTAAATTGTACTTTACCCACGTCGTTTTGGAATCTCAAAACCCCCGTTTTGTTTCTGATGCTTTTCTTTGATGTTTTTTTTATGAAATTTACTAAATATTTAAAATGTCATAATATTTAGCATTTTAGAATGGTGTAACCATGTAAACCATTATTTCGATAACAAAATATCATCAAAATTTATCAAGTATATAATTAATGATCGAATGTTTCAAATACAATAGCTTAAGTTCTAAAAATAAAATTAGTACATATTTTGCGACTCAAACCAAATTGATCCTTTCAGGCAAACATCTATCACCAAGAATTTTGTGCTGGATTTCTATATTTGGAAATCGTTTGTAATTTGCACAAAATATTAGGATTCATCAGATTACCATAGCAACAAGAACCCGGATGTCAACAACGGGCGTAGGACCCTCGCTGTTTATCAAATGTGAAGGAATATTGAGACTGTGTTCTTGTCACTGTTAATTACGTATCTCCTGCTGACAAGCCCGATAGTTAACTACAACTTCGTGTGGAAAGCTGCGATAGATATCAGTTAGACGCCTGGCAGAAAAAAAAAACATAAATAAAATAAAATCAATACCAAACCTACACGGAGACAAAGTCATGATCGATGCAGCAGTCGTTAAAAAAACACTTCTACGTTTCAATATTATACAAAAAAATTCATATCGTAAAAATAATGCAAAAAAAATGTACAATCTTTTATCTGGAACAAAAAAAGAAAGATAACCTTTGAGTGTATTTTAAGGAAAAATGTTAGTTACTGTTATGATATGACATTATACAGGTCGTGTGTTTATTACATTTGTGATAAAGGTTCCTCCTGATTCGTGATAAAATGTACAATGTTTTACTTCCATTGCGACGCCACACGTGAGGGTTCCTCTCGCGCTGTAGGGAGGTAACGGACGCTGGCATTTTATCAACATTATATCACGTGATAGAGTGTAGAGGTTTCGGAACTTCCTCATTACCGCCCGGATTTAAACCTTGTGAATTAGGAAGGATCGCTGGCATACCTGCAGAGATGATTTGTTTGGCAGCTGTCGAGTGTCTAATAATAAACTGGCATTCATTCTGTTTCCCCGAGTGTAACGAAGGCTAGGCGGTATTAACAATGATGGCGGGGAGAACGCTGCTCATACCGGAGCAATGTACCTTTAGATCTTGATATTGGAGATAAAAATACGGAGGCAACCATTTGGTAACGACGTAAGCATAACACGGGGATAAATACAACGATCAACTCGTTTGCACTTTAACCCTTCGATGATTCAGACATATCACCTGCATTGCAGCACGTGAACTATAAGAATGCGTTAACTACCATTGTATATGGGTATTATAATGAAATATCTCGGTTGTGATATAAGAATATATATGATTGATGTAATATGGAGCTATAACACAAACACAAAGGTTTACATTTATCCGCTGGTTTATGTTGAGAATGATGTTTGTGTTATGGAAAGAGTTCTAGTCACGTTAAATCTTATAAAGTATCAGCTAATTAGAAGCGAGATAGCCGATGAGTATGCTCGTCAAAGGGAAGATTGTCTTATAACCGTGGGAATTTAATGTTTCTTTCAGCTGATTTCATCAGTGAAGAAGTACAGCGCGTGTCATGGCAATGGTTTTTTTTTGCTGTTTTTTTCTGTATATGTCAAAAAGTTGTACAAAAGCCCTTTTAATCAGAGGTGGTAGCTATAGCTCAACACACGATATTGCTATGTGGTTTACGTATTCTAAATACAGCGGCTGGTTGTGTGTTGTACTGTATTTCATGGTGCAAATTCAATTTTGTGAAAAAGAACTTGAATAAATGCGTCGACTCTGAACTTTTTCGTTATGTAGGACCCTTATACAGATATGCATATGATTTGTATTTTTAGGTCACCTGAGACGAAGTCTCAAGTGACCTATTCTAATCGCCTTTTGTCCGTCGTCTTCCATCGTCCGTCGTGCGTCGTGCGTGCGTCGTCCGTCGTATGTCCGTAAACAATTTACATTTTCAACTTCTTCTCCAAAACTGCTGAAGCAATTTCAATGAAATTTTGCACAAACCTTCTAAGGCATAAGGCCAATCAAAATTGTGAATTATATGATTCTCACCCCCCAGGGAGCTATGGGAGGGGCCAAAAGGGGTAAAATTTACTAAAATTTCAAAAATCTTCTTCTCCACTCACAGATGTTATGGAATTAAATTCTCTTCATAGATAGAAAGGTCCTAAGGTCCTTTACAAAAATTGTGAATTATATGACCCTGGGATCTCAGGTTTCCCCCTGGGGAGGGGGTTAAGTTTACTATAGTTTATATAGGGAAAACACATTTTTGAGTATTATTTGATCATTTGTAATAGGAAATGAGTCAAATATTGTCAGAATTATCAGTATGAGATGGCTATTGAATCCTATTAACCAGTTTTCCATGACTGGCCCCCAGGGGCCTTAGGGCGGGGTCGGGGTCAAATAGGCTATAACTTCAAAAATCTTCTTCTGAAATTCTGGAAATGGTAGAATCACATACTCTTCATAGATGGAAAGGTCTTGAGGTCCTTTACCAAAATTGTGAATTATATGACCCTGGAGTCTCACGTTTCCCCCTGGGGAGGGGGTCAAGTTTACTATAGTTTATATAGGGAAAACACATTTTTGAGTATTATTTGATCATTTGTAATAGGAAATGAGTCAAATATTGTCAGAATTATCAGTATGAGATGGCTTTTGAATCCTATTAACCAGTTTTCCATGACTGACCCCCAGGGGCCTTAGGGGCGGGGTCAAAAGGGGTCAAATAGGCTATAACTTCAAAAATCTTCTTCTGAAATTCTGGAAATGGTAGAATCACATACTCTTCATAGATGGAAAGGAGGTCCTTTACAAAAATTGTGAATTATATGACCCTGTGGTCTCACGTTTCCCCCTGGGGAGGGGGTCAAGTTTACTATAGTTTATATGGGGAAAACACATTTATGAGCATATTTTGCTCAATTTTCATAGAAAATGTGTCAAACTTGTTTAGAATTATTAGCCTGAGATAACATTTTAATATCATATATCTATATTGGTCCTGGTCAACCCCCTCGGGGCAGAGGGGCGGGGCCAAAAGGGGCAAATAGGCTCAAACTTTAAAAATCTTCTTCTTAAATACTGGAAATGGTAGAATCTAATACTCTTCATAGATGGACAGGTCTTAAGGTGTTTTATGAAAATTGTGAATTATATGACCCTTGGGTCTCATGTTTCCCCCTGGGGAGGGGGTTAAGTTTACAATAGTTTATATAGGGAAAACACATTTTTGAGCATTATTTAGTCATTAAAATAGGAAATTAGTCAATTGTTGTCAGAATTATCCCTATGTGATGGCCATTGAATCTTATCAACAAATTTTCCATGACTGATCCCCAGGGGCCTTAGGGATGGGGCCAAAACGGGTCAAATAGGCTAAAACTTTAAAAATCTTCTTCTGAAATACTGGAACTGGTAGAATCAAATACTCTGCATAGATGGAAAGGTCTTAAAGTCCTTTACAAAAATTGTGAATTATATGACCCTGGGGTCTCATGTTTCCCCCTGGGGAGGGGGTCAAGTTTACTTTAGTTTATATAGGAAAAACACATTTATGAACATTATTTGCCTATTTTTCATAGGAAATTAGTCAAACTGGGTTAGAATCATTAGCCTGAGATAGCATTTTAACATTATATCCATATTGTTCATGGCTGACCCCCAGGGGCCAGAGGGGCGGAGCCAAAAGGGGTCAAAATGATAATTTCAAAAATCTTTTTTTTTTGAATTCACAGATTTGATGGAACCAGATACTCTTGATAGATTGGAAGGTCTTAAGGCCCTTTACAAAAAATTGTGAATTTCATGGTCCTGGGATCTCAGATTTTCCCCTGGGGAGGGGGTCAAATTTACTATAGTTTATAAAGGAAAACACATTTAGGAACATTATTTGCTTAGTTTTCATAGGAAATTAGTCAATCTGGGTTAGAATTATTAGCCTGAGATAGCATTTTAACATCATATCCATATTGGTCTTGGCCGACCCCCAGAGGCCAGAGGGGTGGGGCCAAAAGGGGTCAAAATGGATAACATTTTAAAAATCTTTCTTCTGAATTCACATAATCTTCATAGATTAAAAAGTCTATTTATAAAATCACTGACTGACTTCAAGGGCCTGATGGGCCAATATATAGTGTTTATATGCATGTCTTTAATTTGTTTCATTCTGTATCTGAAATCAGGTGACCGTTAAGGCCCATGGGCCTCTTGTTAAAAGAGTATTCTTCAAGGTACTTCCAAGCCATAATAGTAAAAAATCAGAACATTTCACAAATTGTCACAATAAAGGGGTTATTGCTGATTCCAATCTTAACCAAAATGCAAAACCTGTTTTACTACTCCAGAAAAAAATCCAAATACATAAATGAAATAAATTAAATATATATGAAATGAAAAAATCGAATATCATAACCTTCTCTTGACTTTTGGTACATAGTGTACCGTACATGAATTTGACAAGGGATGTAGGTTAAGTAACTGATTGTTTTCAGGTTACATGTACTAAAGATAGACAGAGGTTTTCATGTGGGTAGATTTGACAGGCCTATCAATCGTCTAGACGACGTTACGTATAATTGTCTATGATAAACACTACCTCCTGATGAGTATATTATAATGCATTAGTACATCACGTGACACACTTGACACATACTGGATTCTGATTGGCTACACACATGGATACTATTTGCAATAGTGCCCGGGCAAGCGGGCACTATTGAAGTGGCGCGAAATTGAACGTGAATGTATTGTGACGTCACCATAACATGAAGTCATTAACGTTGCGGTTCGACCAAGACGTCAAGATGGCGGACAGGCCGTTGTGTGCGGGGATGGAAGCAAATGTTGCTTTTCTACAGAAGACAGTTCACTAATGTTCTACATTGTTCTACTTTTAATTTTCATGAAGCTGAATCCCGTTTTTATAGATTCCCATATTTATGCGGCAATTTATATGATGTACTTTTAATGTAACAACGTGGTGTGGAAATAAAGATAGCGTTGCGAGGTATCGCTTGCATTGACGTGCTTCTATTACGATGACGTGAAAAACGATCTCATGTCTGGATGATGTACTAAACCCATTATGGCCTGGTTGAGAGGGCACTATTACCTCATAGTATTGTCTCATGATGGGATAGTGCCCTCGCCTTCGGCTCGGGCACTATTCCATCCCTCGACAATACTATGAGGCAATAGTGCCCTCTCAACCAGGTCATGATAGGTTAATATGTCTCTGCTACATGCACGTTATCACAGATTACGTATCTGACCTACAATGATCAGTGTTACATCACTAAACTGACATGAAGGTTAAACAAAGACATATTAAACAAAAACAAGAAAAACAAACGTGGACCATTGACGTCATTAAAAATACAAAACTGATTATTATCGTAGTTGTAATCCCCGTTCGGTGGGAAATAGTTAATTTTTTAATCATACACGCGCTTCTAAAAGCGTGATGTAAGATACACTGTGAATATTTCAGGAAATATGAAGATTTTCCAATTTTTATTGGATACTCAATTACACATGGGTCCACTGTGACATTTTTTTAGGAAAGCCTCGGGATGCTTCGAATAAACACTAGTGCGTGATGTTAAATCCACTGTGACATCTTTCGGGAAGCCTCGGGGTGATTCCAATAAAACACTAGTGCGTGATGTTAAATCCACTGTGACATCTTTCGGGAAGCCTCGGGATGATTCCAATAAAACACTAGTGCGTGATGTTAAATCCACTGTGACATATTTCGGGAAGCCTCTGGTAGCTTCCCTTAAGCACTGAGTAACACGTGATGTCAGGTCCATGGGGACTAGTGACAATTTTTGATTGAATAGAAGCAGTCACCTAGATCCTGGACATCGTCAGGGAGAGGGACATAAATCTAATAAAATTGTAATGACTGCCAGGCTTGTGCCTCGCCATAGTTGATGAATCGATTAGATAAACATTTTAAAAACGACTGTATTGAATGTTTTTTAAATGTAACCATTTTTCGAGATTTTTATCGAAATGTATCATTGCCTGCAACAATTTGATTTATATCGATATTTCACACGTACATTTATGTTTAACAGTCAAAGTGTTTACAATTCATTTGGTGACATTTTTTAATTTATTAAAATTTGATTCTGCATGTTTTGTTAGAACTATTCACAATAAGAATATTGATTGTATTTAACCTAAGTAATCTAGCGGTAAACGTTCATCATTTGTAATGAAAACGCGCCTTATTTGTGTAGATGAGGCAGACGATGAAGATATTTATAGTGAAAGATCTCCTTGAGGGCACAAATAGGGCGTAGACAAATTTATCCCGACCATGTAATCCAGTGTGTGTGATTTACATGTCTGGGCAAGTATTCTAGTCCCGTTAGGATGGTAATGGAATTACGGCACAGGTACGTCTATATGGTATATGTATTTTATAAGCTATTCAAAAGTACCTAAAATAGCTAAAAATGTACAATCAATTATGAAAATGGCTATGTACGAAATCAGACAGTCTAGTATTTGTTTTGATTTGTATCGCCTGATGTATTGTCAGTAACGTTTTTCTATAATTTGAAGATTGTTTTTCCGTCCCCATTTCACTGGTAATTAATCTAGAAAACAATCCATTCCAGAACTTAACAATCGCCACTTCATGAAAATACAACGTACCAAGAATTTCACAACCTTTTCACTTCCGGCGTGTGACAGACTTCCGGTCTGTGACTATTGTCGAAACCATTGATATCGAGGCTTTTTATCAACTTCACACTTCAAGCTGTTTGATCGAGTGAGCAATAAAGTTACAGAATTAGCATGCGTTTCAGGCAATATCGATCAAAAACGGGACGTTCCGCCCCTCTTTGCATATTGTATTGAGAATTTGAATCACGGGAGTAATCTAATCTTTTTACTTCAAACGACACTGCTTAAAAACTATTTTTTGGTGTATGAAGTATTACAAATTACATCATTATCCAATGCTAATCTCAAAGATGCGTGACGAATGCAAACTATGATTGTTCGGGTATCGATTTAAGTATTTTTTGTTGTTTAAGAGCACAAAATGGATAAAAAAACATGCACTATTTTACTTCAACCATGATATTCACAACTGTTACGCAATTCTTTGACCAGGGGTAGTCAATGTAGATTTGTTGTTGACAGATCCGCCAAAGAATGTAGAAACAACACGAAATATGAGTCTTTCTAAACGCATGTGCATTAGTTGTGTGTGCGGGTCTAATGCTCTGGTTTTATAAATGTGACGAGAATACAGAATATATCTGTTGCGGTGAAGTTTCCGTCACATAGAGAACTTTTAAGTGGTGGAGTATTGGCTCAGGCTCTGCGTCCATGGCGAGCACGCAGGCATTGGGTTGTGTTGTACTGTATACCACGGGTAATTAGCGAAACAGTAATTAGTGTCCGACTAATCATGATAAAATAGATATTCTTATATTACAATAAGACGTAATTACACTCAGAAAGGACAAGGTTACGTGAAGTATAATTAAGGTTGGTAATGTTGCGGAAAAAACAACAATTATAAGCAACTCTCTAGGGCTGTGTCGACGTAATCCATACCGTAATACGTATAGGAATGATTAACTTACTGATCCTTATGTATTTACTACCTACGGGGCTACTTCCACTGGAAGGGAAGGGCGCGCAAGTAGGCCATTCGGGATTAACGGGAAATTACGTTACATCATTATCTTAGAGAAATCAGGAAAGAAAAAAAAACATGTAGTCGTCTATGCAATATCGCTCTACATGTATAAATGCTAGCACAGCAGATAGTCTTGGTTTTGTTTTTGTATTGTCTAGCAATTGCGCATTAGACAAATTTAACTAAATGTAAGGATTGGCTGAATTTGCATATCCACAGTATAGTTGTGATAGCATTATTCGTACTGGAAATGCTGACAATTCAATATGTGGTTACATTAGGTACTTTCGGTACATGACACGAGAACTAATGACGTGGGTTTACGATTTCCGAGAGCAAATCTTTAAGAGGTACACAATCAGCCAGGCTGGTAATTAAAAGTGTATTAACACACCGACAAAGAGAGTTTGTAATGGGACTACATCCTTATACCACACACCGTCGTATTACTGCTCAAAATCAGCGTTAAAATATTAATCCGCCTTTGACATAGAGTGAGATGTGAATGTGATTATGAGTCGGTCGATAAAGGACTTTCTGTAATGACACTTTAGATATCCATGGTAATAAGAGTGTGTTAAATCGTCAAGGTCAGATGTTAAAACAATGACGATCTTGGTACTTAATGTCGTCCATATTTCTTACGGTATGGCTTTGGATGTACTCTCTGCCTTTAGTGAAAGCTAATTTTCCTGCTCAAAAGCGTTTTAATAAACTGGAAAAGCAAGTTTGACTATTTTCTTCCCGAAAGTGGTATTGTCCTTTATAACAAGGCTTTTTACTTGATAAAGAGTATTATCATTAAAATGGAAAGAGTCTATGTTTCACATAAATTCAAGATTCGCATAAATGATTCGTGATTTGTTTGAACAAGGTGCATGATAAAAGAGAGCAATATTAAAAGTGAATGTCTTAAATCAACTTTATTTTATGCACGCTCTTAATCAGTGGATAACCAATCAGTTAGATAACTATCTTGAGTGTACCATTCAAATTTGTGGCGTTTTTTTTCAAGATTTTCCCAACCTTTTATACATTTAGGTTTTTAATTGATTGATTCACTGTCATTTAAAAAATGCTAATTTTTCGACAATATATGCCTTTAAGTTGTTTGTCAGCATAAAACCTAGCAGATTTCACATGTGTGCTACTCACAGGGGAGTAGAGTAAAACAAATGGTATAACCAATCAGTTGCATATCAACACAACTCATTCACATTAAGTAAGTCAATTTATCAGGACTGCCATCGGCTGAGCATTTACATCAAGTAGACAGAAACATCTTGTATGTTCAAAATGTATTTTGATGAACTCTCATGGATGTTTTTGTTTATCATTTGTGTACGAGTTGCGCTTTCGGCTTTCTGTAGACCGGGGTCATTCCATGTGTTGATAATACACGTGTAACAAAACATCTCATTGATAGTCATCCATAATAAATTTTCTTCTTAATTAAGATAAATCTGAGAAGGAACTTTTTTCTGGACTGTCTGCATGAAATTTGAATGGAGATGTCAAAACATTCGCACGAATGAAAACAAGATGGCTCTGACTTCTTTAACTATTTTTTTATATAGATAGATATGAACATAAGTGTCTGCACCGATATACAATAATTCTTAAATATGTACCTAGACCAAATATATATCGCATTATCAATGAAATTACAACCTCGGTTATATGACCGATAAAAATATCCTGGTCTGGGTAAAAAATAAAGGTCGTGACCTCTGTATATATACATAATGTCCTGATACTCATTCGGATGAGGAATTGTGACGGGTGAGATACTGTGTCGCAATGACAGTGGGTTAAGTATGCTCCCACTTAACGTCCTAGTTGTACCAGGGTAAGAAACTGTGTCGGGTGAGAGATCGTATCGTTGAAATTTCTCTGTCTATCACCAAAAGGGATTGTCTTTATACATTTTCAATTATAACCTTGTTATTACGACCTTTTTAGGTCATCTGACCCGAAAGGTCAGGATGACCTATTGTCATCATGCACCGTCCGTCGTCGTGCGCCGCGCCGTCCGCCGTGCGCCGTGCGTAAACTTTTCATTCAAACGACTTCTTCTCAATAACCGAAAGGCCCAGGGTACTGATATTTGGCCTGTAGCATGCTGGGATGAAGGGCTACCAAGTTTGTTCAAATAAATGACCTTGACCTTCATTCAAGGTTACAAAGGTCTAATAGGCTAAAAATCCTTTAACGGCTTTGTGCAGTCAAAAATGATAATTTCAGTTTATGCTGGAAATGGCCTTATTAGACCGTGTAGAAACCTCTCCGTGCCGCGCGCGACCGGAAGAACCTGTAAACCGCCCATATCGAGGTCAAATTTTCACACCGATGATTGATCATGGTGACCGCCTTATATCCCTACGGCCCAATAGTCCGAAGGCCCGTCAGTCCGAAGGCCCATTAGTCCTAAGGCCCGTTAGTCCGAAGGCCCAATAGTCCGAAGGCCCGATAGTCCGAAAACAGATAATATAATTGGGATTTGTATGCGAACAGTACTTGAAATGAAACAAACGTTTATTACAGTTTTCGATGCAAAAGATTTGTTGTAAACTTGCTAAGGTATACTTACATGTATGTGACTATAAAATTGATACGGAAAATGATATGAAACAACGAAATGTAGCGTATTTTCAAAAAGAGCATTATCTTGAAATACATAAACGTATCTGATATTAAAGAGTATTATTTTTTATATGTACAATGCAATTCTGTTTAATATTTCCCCCAAAAAATATCATTATGCGGACCATTTCCATCATTATGGGTAGAATATATTGTACAATATAACGACGTTTACAGGTATAATAAAAGTCATTTTTCGGTAAGATTTGATTGTAAGATAATCCATAGAATGTATGCTTGTGAGATATCCTATAAAATGTAAGATGCTATTTTTATTTTTTATTTTTTTTATTATTTTTTTTTTTTATTTTGATGTAATTTTGACCTGGCATTGCTCCATGAAGAAATGACAACTTGCTGTCCATAGAAATTGTCAGATCAGCAATGCCGAAAAATGTTTTCGTAAAAATATGTAAATTATAACAACTCTATAACTTGCAATATTTACTAATTTTCGGAGTAACGGGCCTTCGGACTATTGGGCCTTCGGACTAACGGACCTTCGGACTATTGGGCCTTCGGACTAACGGGCCTTCGGACTATTGGGCCGTAGGGATATAAGGGTGTCACCATTTATCATTACAAACATTGTGTTTGTGTTGTGTGTTGCTAACCGAATAAAACGAGACACATTTATTACAATACCGTAAAACGTTTCAACATGTGGTAGAAAGAATTTACTTTTGATATTACATAATTATAAAATATCAAATAATTGAGATATAAATACAAACTATTTTTTCAGACCGTGCGGTCGCTTTCAATTTTTAATCGATATACGAGTAGATACCGATATTATAGATATATAATTAGCCATGCCTTTGGTTTGAAATTCGAAATTCTTTATTTCCGTAAGTATACAACTTATTGGAATATTAACATAAAATATACATATATACAATCAACAAGGGTAAACATTAAATTATCATAGACAAATTGAAATGCACATATGTGATTAAGTGATTCTGCTGTTGTTTGCCTCAATTATGTACTTGCCTAATAAATTAAGATCTTTTATGTTATGTGTATTTAGCAATTCAATAACTTTGTAAACAGATGGCTTTACCCAAAAATAGTTTTTAATGTATTTTCTCCGAATATCTGAAAATTTTGGACAAATAAATAAAAAATGATATTCATCTTCTATTTCGAAGAGTTCACAGTTTCTACATAATCTATTATTCCTTTCAACATTTCTATATCTACCTGTCTCGATTGCAAGATTATGAGCTGAAAGACGGAGTTTGGATACAGAAATTCTACGTTGTTTTGAAAGAGACTTCGTTAAATAAAATTGTAATGTTACGTCATCTACTAGATATCTAAAGAGATCACATTTACTGGAAGTGCTTATTGTTGCCAACAACAGTTGTTTTGTCTGATCATCAATTCGTTGTTTAATTAACGGAAGTAAAATGATATCATCAGGAGACTGCCTTAACCATATATAACCTAACCCAAGTCAGATAGTTTCTGTTTAATAAACACTAAAAAATTATGTTTTGGGTGTACTTTTTCAGTTTCCTTAAAAAGAACTGATATATTTCCTTCAAAATACAGTTATTACTATTCAATAGTTTAAACCAATACTTGAAGGCTTTGAAGATTTGTTGATTTACCAAGGGAAAACGACCAAGTTCATAATAAACCATTGCATTACAAGTTGATTTTTTTACACATAAAATATTTTTACAAAATTCTATATGAACCTTTTCAACTTCATCAGCTTTAAATCCCGCCCATGTTTCACAAGCATAATGAAGGATGCTAACAATATATGTATCAAATAGATGTAATAAAGTTTTAATATTGAAATTTACTTGATTGCACTTTGCCCGCAAGGCAAAAACGGCCTTGCGAGCTTGACTAGCTACGTGTTTAATAGTGGTTTTGAACTTGTTATTAAATCGTAGTAAAACGCCTAAATAACAAAATTCATCAACAACTGAAATACCTTTTCCTTCATATGTCCATGATTCCGATTCCTTAATATTCCCACCATTTCGAAAAACTACAATTTTGGTCTTTTCAGTGTTAACAGTTAGCTTCCATTTTTTAGTGTAATCACATAAAACAATTAAGCAAACTTTGTAAACCTTCGACAGATTCAGAGAAAAGAACCAAATCATCGGCATATACAAGTAAAAATAGACTGAGATCACCGAATTCGTATGTACTTGCACCATTTTCAATAAAACTATTTTCAAAATCATTTATAAACATGGAAAAGAGTAGAGGGGATAAGATTTCCCCTTGCATCAATCCAATATGACTAGTAAAAAAATCAGAACATTTCCCATTCACAAAAACACATGATTTTACAAATGAATACAGACCCTTAATAACTTTCAAGAATTTCCCTCTGATGCCCAGTTTGATTAACTTATACCATAAACTTACTCTATCAACAAAGTCGAATGCTTTCCGAAAATCAACAAAACAGCAATATAATCTTTTTTTGGTTGATAAAGATTTGGAAATTATAGATTGTAAAGCAAAAATTGCATCAACTGTACTTAAACCCGATCGGAAACCAAACTGCGCATCCGTAAGAATTTCTTGATCAGAACAAACATTTGCAAGTCGTTTGTTAAGAATAGAAGTGAATAATTTACACAAACAGCTTATTAAACTTATTCCTCTAAAATTGTTAGGGTCTGTAGTAACACCCTTTTTATGAATAGGGACAATAAGTGCTGACGACCAGTCTGCTGGAAAGCATTCAGCTTCTAAGATATTATTGAAAAGAGTGTGTAATGATGGAATCAGCATATTTTTACAGAAGATAAAACATTCGTTGAGCAGACCATCCGGACCATGAGATTTACCCTTCTTAAGATTAGAAATTGCAAGAGTTATTTCTTCGATAGAAATTGGAGAATCTAATTAATTAAAGATGACGTCATTTTCGAAATCGCTGTTATCAGTATCGGATACGAAATTACCATCTTCATTACCGTGACCTGCTACGTTTTTGAAATGATCAAAAAGTTGATCCATTGGCATTTGAGGTTTGATGGTTATGTAATACCTGAACCAGGATGTTGTTTACCTGTACACAACGCCATTCATCGAACTCACCTGTAATTACCTGGCAATTTGCTATTCGGTGGACTGTATCGGGTATTTGCTATTGTCTTACTGTCAATCAGGTTAGGTCATTCGTTAATTGGATTGTGATTTGAATTATGGAAACCCCGTACATCTATGCTCTAGGTTTTTTATTGTCACCTCCATTTTTAAAATGAAGATGTAAAAGCAAATGGAAATAAAATATACCTTATCATACCTAGGGATATATATTACATACACATATATATATGTCGTACACAGGTAAAACTAAAATGGAAGGTGACTTATTCAGAAACAAAAATGGTTCTAAGAACTATTTCAACTAAAGGTTTAACCTTAAAAATTATTCCAGTCTAGTATTGTATATACGGAATCGTGGCATATAGCAATCTTCCGTAACTTCTAATGTATTAGTAAAATTCTAAGCACGTATTTTCACCGTTTCGAATCTAAATGCACTTGTATAGTCATACAAGAAGGGTTACAACATTATCACACTAAATATACTTATTTAAATATCACTTAGTATATTTTTATGGGTCATGTTGCTGCTGAAGATAAATAATGTGCTACTGCTATTGTAAAAAAATTATACATGTATGTGTTAAGTCTGTATTAGGGCACAACAGTGCGAACAAGTATATGTATAAATGCATGTAATATATGTGTGCTGGTATAGGAAAATGAGAAATAGAACAATTGTTTTTAATTGCACATATGTCGAGTGCTATGGATATATATGTAGTGTTTGTTTTTTGGTTGCTTTTTGTTTGTTTTTCGTAATGTCTAAAGTCATGTAGTTCATAATGTAAGTGTGCCATACATATATGTATTTTTAAGGTTCCCAATTGATGATTGATACTGTACCTAGCGTCTCATATAAGCAGTTATACTTTATATCAATTGATCCTATCTGTTTTTGGTTTGTTTAGTTTTACGTCCTAATAACAGCCAGGGTCATGTAAGGACGTGCCAGGTTTGTTGGTGGAGGAAAGCCGGAGTACCCGGAGAAAAACCACCGGTCAGCGGTCAGTACCTGGTAACTGCCCCACATGGGATTCGAACCCGCATCCCAGAGGTGGAGAGTTGTGGTAATATGTCGGGACATCTTAACCACTCGGCCACCGCGGCCCTGATCCTATCTACAAATGTTACAGACTTGTCTGATTCTTTTTCAGTGCTCAGTTCTATGTCACTAAAATTTTAAAAATTGTGATATCAAAATCAAGGAATATGTGACATAGCATATATATAAATGATTACATGTATGAAATAAAAGAGAAACCCTCTCACTTATTTTAAATTTGTAGATATATATTCGTGCTCAACTTTATGCCACAAGAATTTTAAAAAATATGATGTCATAATTAACAAATAGGTGACATAACATAAATAATATAAATGGTTACATGTATGAATACAAGAGAAACCCTTTCACTTAATTTAAAGTTATATATCTATATTTGTATTTGTATGAATGAGTTTGGAGAATGAATGGAGCAAATCAAATGTGATGAATGAAAGCGATCGAGTAAAAGGAGTGAAAGAGACCTCCTGTGAGAGGCTATATGTTGTAAGAGGGATGAACCCAGGGTCCCAACCCTGGCATCCCTCTAATTTGATGGGGAATAAAATCGATTTTGAAACCTTAAAAAAATATATTTTTAAAAAGGTACAAGATATTATATCTATTTATAATGCCTGTACAGGTAATTTCAATTTTCACTTGAACACTTTATGTTGTTTCTTTTTGGATTATACGATAAATGTTCATATATTATTGTATGTCATACTATTAAATATTGGTATTATTCAAAACGGTCGACAATGAATATACTGTAATTTAGGAACCTATATCAGAAACACCATTGATGTATGATAAAGTTTCAAAGGCAACAATATAAATATACATATTATTTTCGGTATAAGTTCGGTACTGTTATCCAATATCACATAACTGATAACCGTCCACATTTTATTTTTACTCAAAAACTGTGCCGTGTTTGCATCGTTATAGCAGAAGTTTGAAATAAAACCACGGATTCTAGATATATTCATGCTAAATTTTGGGATTTTACTCGTAAAAAGATAGTGTAACATTATACTGTTTATTTATTACATTGAAATTTACATCATATGCTATCTCAATCTCATCTCAGTCCAGACTGATCCGAACATTATTTTGATATCGCTATCAAATTGGACTGATTATCTAATCTAAAGTATAGATATATACTTGTTTGAATTTTTGAAGTGGTGTAAATGAAATGTTTTGAAACTGAAAATATCTACATTATAAAGCTAGAATAACCATTTACTCGAAAAACTCAATTTGTAGATCTAACGTATACGTATATATGCTGTATAGATGTATAGTACTAGGCTTACCTTGTGTAGCCGCGTACTACTCTGACATAACAAGACCACGTGACCACCTAGCTCATTATCTCTGAACCGTAGTCGACACTTCCCGTAAATCACGACCAAAACCAACCGATAGCGCTAAAAGCTAGGCGATTCGTTGGGTGGGACTTAATTTTCATTCATACAAAGCAATATCCTGTCGTATTATAGAAAAAAAAAATTGGCTGCACAAATCCTTTAAACAACTTCTTGTGAATAACTAAGAGGCCTAGAGACCTGATATTGGGCCCGTAACATGCTTGGATGAAGGGCTATCAAGTTTGTTCAAATGAATGACCTTGATCTTCATTCAAGGTCACAAGGGTCAAAAAGGCTAAAATATTTAAACAACTTCTTCTCAAGAACCAGTAGGCCCAGGGTACTGATATTGAGCCCGTAACATGCTTGGATGAAGGGCTACCAAGTTTGTTCAAATGAATGACCTTGATCTTCATTCATGGTCATAGGGATCAAATATGCTAAAATCTTTAAACAACTTCTTCTCAAGAACAGAAAGGCCCAGTATATTCATATTGGGCATGCAGCATGCTGGGATGAAGTGCTACCAAGTTTGTTAAAATAAATGACCTTGACCTTCATTCAAGGTCACAGGGTCAAATAGGCTAAAATCATTTAAACAACTTCTTGGGAATAACTTAGAGGCCTAGAGACCTGATATTGGGCCTGTGACATGCTAGGATGAAGGGCTGTTAAGTTTGTTCAAATGAATGACATTGATTTTCATTCAAGGTCACAAGGGTCAAAAAGGCTTAAATCTTTAAACGACTTCTTCTCAAGAACCAAAAGGCCCATGATATTCATAATGGGCTCGCAACATGCTTGGATGAAGGGCTACCAAGTTTGATCAAATGAATGACCTTGACCTTCATTCAAGGTCACAGGGGTCAAATTGGCTAAAATATTTAAACGACTGCTTTAGAATAAGTAGGAGGTCTAGAGACCTGATATTGGGCCTGTGACATGCTGGGATGAAGGGCTATCAAGTTTGTTCAAATGAATGACCCTGATCTTCATTGAAGGTCACAGGGTCAAATTGACTTAAATCTTTAAACAACTTTTTCTCAAGAACCAAAAGACCCAGGATACTCATATTGGGCCTGCAGCAATTCAATTTTTAAATGAATGACATTGACCTTCATTCAAGGTCACAGGGTCAAATATGCCTAAAATCTTAAACGCTAATATGTATTTCTAATTCATTTTACAAAATTATATGATATGCCAAAACCGCTAATATAATCCGATTATATCCGCTATCACCACATTCAAAGTCGTTTTTCCGATTTACATTTTTTTAAAATCTTTATCACTATTTCCATGTTAACTTGTTAATACGAAATTGAATTAATTTTCAAATTGGTTTAAGTCATCGTTTTGTTCTTTATGATTAATTTCAGATTCCATTTAACATTGGGTCTAAGATTCATGTTGTTTCCATACAAATTAGAAAACAAAATATTGAAAGGTTTACCCACTTATGTACTCCCGATACCCAATCAAAATAGAAAATATAGTGTTTATGTTAGTAAAATCATACATGTAGCTTTCCAGACAGAGCGAGGTTCACCTTCTTTGTTCTGTGTGTTTCTGTGCCAGGTAAATATCTCCTACGTGTAATCCACAGACACTTGTAGTCTACGTATGCCGTGTAGAATCATGTATTTTCTCAGAATTATACGTAATAGGTCTGTGGTTAATGTTGCACTACAAAGAAATATTTAGAGTGATAATTAGTTTCTCTTACATCCAGGTTTATCCTTCCAGACTTTGCCGAGTCAGGTATTTGCCGAGACATGTTTGCTATCCTCGCCATCGATCTCTGAAATCTGTCTGGTGGTTGATCATGATGGGACGGCGGGAAGCCGATACCAATCAGGGGGAAACATACAACGGTGGCTACAAAACTAACGCATCGCTCCATGATTATATTTCCTGTTAGATGCATTTTTTCATTAGGCGGATCTATCAATGGGGAAACCCTTACAGGCATTTATATAGCGAGTAAATTACAGTCATTGAAGCGGTTATTAGATCAGTGGCTATACTCAGCCAGGTATACTATCTGATAATCAAAGGTAAATGCCAATAAAATACCGAGTCATGGAATGGTATTGGTATAGGGAGGTATAACACAGCAGTTACAAATGCACCAACACTAATGAACCACTACAAATGCTCCATTCTCGCTTTCATGTGTCGCGATCATACTGTGTACTCAACCATGATAATCTCAAGGACAGAATATATTACATACAATATCAGAAGAATGGGTTTTTATCACATAATCCGCCATATGCATATATCCAGTGATTTCGCCTGTGTAATATTTTCGCATATGTCACTATTGTAATATGACTTGAAACTATTTTCATTGGCTGGAAATTCTAAATGACGTCATGAAAGAATAAAATGACATTAGAAAATGACGCGACATCATGATTTAGAGGACGGCGTGACAAAATGGCAGTCCCCTATGGATTTTTGCAATTAAGGGCTGGATCTTCCTTTGGTCGATTTCATGGGGTGATTAATTGAGATCTTTTTGAAACAAATTAAATGGGGTGCGAGAGACATAAGAAAGTTGTCCGTCATTAGAAAAATATTACAATTTGTCATACATTTATTTAGAAATAATTATTTCATCAGTAAAATGCAGATGAAAAATAAATTTAGAAATGATTACTAAAATCGTTCGCCAAAGCTGCGGAAGGAAAATGTCTAGACAGTGTGATACGCTTTATATCCCGCTTCGAATCAAATTTTATAACATGAAGTGTTCGTTGTGTAGAATTTAGATCCTGTATATAGTGTATAACATGAAGTGTTCGTTGTGTAGAATTTAGATCCTGTATATAATGTATAACATGAAGTGTTCGTTATGTAGAATTTAGAACCTGTATATAGTGTATAACATGAAGTGTTCGTTGTGTAGAATTTAGATCCTGTATATAGTGTATAACATGAAGTGTTCGTTGTGTAGAATTTAGATCCTGTATATAGTGTATAACATGAAGTGTTCGTGTAGAATTTAGATCCTGTATATAATGTATAACATGAAGTGTTCGTTGTGTAGAATTTAGATCCTGTATATATAGTGTATAACATGAAGTGTTCGTTGTGTAGAATTTAGATCCTGTATATAGTGTATAACATGAAGTGTTCGTTGTGTAGAATTTAGATCCTGTATATAGTGTATAACATGAAGTGTTCGTTGTGTAGAATTTAGATCCTGTATATAGTGTATAACATGAAGTGTTCCTTGTGTAGAATTTAGATCCTGTATATAGTGTATAACATGAAGTGTTCGTTGTGTAGAATTTAGATCCTGTATATATAGTGTATAACATGAAGTGTTCGTTGTGTAGAATTTAGATCCTGTATATAGTGTATAACATGAAGTGTTCGTTGTGTAGAATTTAGATCCTGTATATAGTGTATAACATGAAGTGTTCGTTGTGTAGAATTTAGATCCTGTATATAGTGTATAACATGAAGTGTTCGTTGTGTAGAATTTAGATCCTGTATATAGTGTATAACATGAAGTGTTCGTTGTGTAGAATTTAGATCCTGTATATAGTGTATAACATGAAGTGTTCGTTGTGTAGAATTTAGATCCTGTATATAGTGTATAACATGAAGTGTTCGTTGTGTAGAATTTAGATCCTGTATATGTATAACATGAAGTGTTCGTTGTGTAGAATTTAGATCCTGTATATAGTGTATAACATGAAGTGTTCGTTGTGTAGAATTTAGATCCTGTATATAGTGTATAACATGAAGTGTTCGTTGTGTAGAATTTAGATCCTGTATATAGTGTATAACATGAAGTGTTCGTTGTGTAGAATTTAGATCCTGTATATATAGTGTATAACATGAAGTGTTCGTTGTGTAGAATTTAGATCCTGTATATATAGTGTATAACATGAAGTGTTCGTTGTGTAGAATTTAGATCCTGTATATATAGTGTATAACATGAAGTGTTCGTTGTGTAGAATTTAGATCCTGTATAATATAGTGTATAACATGAAGTGTTCGTTGTGTAGAATTTAGATCCTGTATATATAGTGTATAACATGAAGTGTTCGTTGTGTAGAATTTAGATCCTGTATATAGTGTATAACATGAAGTGTTCGTTGTGTAGAATTTAGATCCTGTATATATAGTGTATAACATGAAGTGTTCGTTGTGTAGAATTTAGATCCTGTATATATATGTGTATAACATGAAGTGTTCGTTGTGTAGAATTTAGATCCTGTATATAGTGTATAACATGAAGTGTTCGTTGTGTAGAATTTAGATCCTGTATATAGTGTATAACATGAAGTGTTCGTTGTGTAGAATTTAGATCCTGTATATAGTGTATAACATGAAGTGTTCGTTGTGTAGAATTTAGATCCTGTATATAGTGTATAACATGAAGTGTTCGTTTGTGTAGAATTTAGATCCTGTATATAGTGTATAACATGAAGTGTTCGTTGTGTAGAATTTAGATCCTGTATATAGTGTATAACATGAAGTGTTCGTTGTGTAGAATTTAGATCTGGTATATAGTGTATAACATGAAGTGTTCGTTGTGTAGAATTTAGATCCTGTATATAGTGTATAACATGAAGTGTTCGTTTGTGTAGAATTTAGATCCTGTATATAGTGTATAACATGAAGTGTTCGTTGTGTAGAATTTAGATCCTGTATATAGTGTATAACATGAAGTGTTCGTTGTGTAGAATTTAGATCCTGTATATAGTGTATAACATGAAGTGTTCGTTGTGTAGAATTTAGATCCTGTATATAGTGTATAACATGAAGTGTTCGTTGTGTAGAATTTAGATCCTGTATATAGTGTATAACATGAAGTGTTCGTTTGTGTAGAATTTAGATCCTGTATATAGTGTATAACATGAAGTGTTCGTTGTGTAGAATTTAGATCCTGTATATAGTGTATAACATGAAGTGTTCGTTGTGTAGAATTTAGATCCTGTATATAGTGTATAACATGAAGTGTTCGTTGTGTAGAATTTAGATCCTGTATATATAGTGTATAACATGAAGTGTTCGTTGTGTAGAATTTAGATCCTGTATATAGTGTATAACATGAAGTGTTCGTTGTGTAGAATTTAGATCCTGTATATAGTGTATAACATGAAGTGTTCGTTGTGTAGAATTTAGATCCTGTATATATGGTGTATAACATGAAGTGTTCGTTGTGTAGAATTTAGATCCTGTATATATAGTGTATAACATGAAGTGTTCGTTGTGTAGAATTTAGATCCTGTATATAGTGTATAACATGAAGTGTTCGTTGTGTAGAATTTAGATCCTGTATATAGTGTATAACATGAAGTGTTCGTTGTGTAGAATTTAGATCCTGTATATATAGTGTATAACATGAAGTGTTCGTTGTGTAGAATTTAGATCCTGTATATAGTGTATAACATGAAGTGTTCGTTGTGTAGAATTTAGATCCTGTATATAGTGTATAACATGAAGTGTTCGTTGTGTAGAATTTAGATCCTGTATATAGTGTATAACATGAAGTGTTCGTTGTGTAGAATTTAGATCCTGTATATAGTGTATAACATGAAGTGTTCGTTGTGTAGAATTTAGATCCTGTATATATAGTGTATAACATGAAGTGTTCGTTGTGTAGAATTTAGATCCTGTATATAGTGTATAACATGAAGTGTTCGTTGTGTAGAATTTAGATCCTGTATATAATGTATAACATGAAGTGTTCGTTGTGTAGAATTTAGATCCTGTATATATAGTGTATAACATGAAGTGTTCGTTATGTAGAATTTAGATCCTGTATATATAGTGTATAACATGAAGTGTTCGTTGTGTAGAATTTAGATCCTGTATATAGTGTATAACATGAAGTGTTCGTTGTGTAGAATTTAGATCCTGTATATAGTGTATAACATGAAGTGTTCGTTGTGTAGAATTTAGATCCTGTATATAGTGTATAACATGAAGTGTTCGTTGTATATGTATAACATGAAGTGTTCGTTTGTAGAATTTAGATCCTGTATATAGTGTATAACATGAAGTGTTCGTTGTGTAGAATTTTAGATCCTGTATATAGTGTATAACATGAAGTGTTCGTTGTGTAGAATTTAGATCCTGTGTATATAGTGTATAACATGAAGTGTTCGTTGTGTAGAATTTAGATCCTGTATATAGTGTATAACATGAAGTGTTCGTTGTGTAGAATTTAGATCCTGTATATAGTGTATAACATGAAGTGTTCGTTGTGTAGAATTTAGATCCTGTATATAGTGTATAACATGAAGTGTTCGTTGTGTAGAATTTAGATCCTGTATAGTGTATAACATGAAGTGTTCCTTGTGTAGAATTTAGATCCTGTATATATAGTGTATAACATGAAGTGTTCGTTGTGTAGAATTTAGATCCTGTATATAGTGTATAACATGAAGTGTTCGTTGTGTAGAATTTAGATCCTGTATATAGTGTATAACATGAAGTGTTCGTTGTGTAGAATTTAGATCCTGTATATAGTGTATAACATGAAGTGTTCGTTGTGTAGAATTTAGATCCTGTATATAGTGTATAACATGAAGTGTTCGTTGTGTAGAATTTAGATCCTGTGTATTTATAGTATGTATAACATGAAGTGTTCGTTGTGTAGAATTTAGATCCTGTATATAGTGTATAACATGAAGTGTTCGTTGTGTAGAATTTAGATCCTGTATATAGTGTATAACATGAAGTGTTCGTTGTGTAGAATTTAGATCCTGTATATAGTGTATAACATGAAGTGTTCGTTGTGTAGAATTTAGATCCTGTATATATAGTGTATAACATGAAGTGTTCGTTGTGTAGAATTTAGATCCTGTATATAGTGTATAACATGAAGTGTTCTGTTGTGTAGAATTTAGATCCTGTATATATAGTGTATAACATGAAGTGTTCGTTGTGTAGAATTTAGATCCTGTATATAGTGTATAACATGAAGTGTTCGTTGTGTAGAATTTAGATCCTGTATATAGTGTATAACATGAAGTGTTCGTTGTGTAGAATTTAGATCCTGTATATAGTGTATAACATGAAGTGTTCGTTGTGTAGAATTTAGATCCTGTATATATAGTGTATAACATGAAGTGTTCGTTGTGTAGAATTTAGATCCTGTATATAGTGTATAACATGAAGTGTTCGTTGTGTAGAATTTAGATCCTGTATATATAGTGTATAACATGAAGTGTTCGTTGTGTAGAATTTAGATCCTGTATATAGTGTATAACATGAAGTGTTCGTTGTTGTGTAGAATTTAGATCCTGTATATAGTGTATAACATGAAGTGTTCGTTGTGTAGAATTTAGATCCTGTATATAGTGTATAACATGAAGTGTTCGTTGTGTAGAATTTAGATCCTGTATATATAGTGTATAACATGAAGTGTTCGTTGTGTAGAATTTAGATCCTGTGTATATAGTGTATAACATGAAGTGTTCGTTGTGTAGAATTTAGATCCTGTATATAGTGTATAACATGAAGTGTTCGTTGTGTAGAATTTAGATCTGTATTATGTATAACATGAGTGTTCGTTGTGTAGAATTTAGATCCTGTATATAGTGTATAACATGAAGTGTTCGTTGTGTAGAATTTAGATCCTGTATATAGTGTATAACATGAAGTGTTCGTTGTGTAGAATTTAGATCCTGTATATAGTGTATAACATGAAGTGTTCGTTGTGTAGAATTTAGATCCTGTATATAGTGTATAACATGAAGTGTTCGTTGTGTAGAATTTAGATCCTGTATATAGTGTATAACATGAAGTGTTCGTTGTGTAGAATTTAGATCCTGTATATAGTGTATAACATGAAGTGTTCGTTGTGTAGAATTTAGATCCTGTAGAATTTAACATGAATCGTTGTGTGAATTTAGATCCTGATATATAGTGTATAACATGAAGTGTTCGTTGTGTAGAATTTAGATCCTGTATATAGTGTATAACATGAAGTGTTCGTTGTGTAGAATTTAGATCCTGTATATAGTGTATAACATGAAGTGTTCGTTGTGTAGAATTTAGATCCTGTATCTGTATTAGATCTGTATATATAACATGAAGTGTTCGTTGTGTAGAATTTAGATCCTGTATATAGTGTATAACATGAAGTGTTCGTTGTGTAGAATTTAGATCCTGTATATAGTGTATAACATGAAGTGTTCGTTGTGTAGAATTTAGATCCTGTATATAGTGTATAACATGAAGTGTTCGTTGTGTAGAATTTAGATCCTGTATATAGTGTATAACATGAAGTGTTCGTTGTGTGTAGAATTTAGATCCTGTGTATATAGTGTATAACATGAAGTGTTCGTTGTGTAGAATTTAGATCCTGTATATAGTGTATAACATGAAGTGTTCGTTGTGTAGAATTTAGATCCTGTATATAGTGTATAACATGAAGTGTTCGTTGTGTAGAATTTAGATCCTGTATATAGTGTATAACATGAAGTGTTCGTTGTGTAGAATTTAGATCCTGTATATAGTGTATAACATGAAGTGTTCGTTGTGTAGAATTTAGATCCTGTATATATAGAGTATAACATGAAGTGTTCGTTGTGTAGAATTTAGATCCTGTATATAGTGTATAACATGAAGTGTTCGTTGTGTAGAATTTAGATCCTGTATATATAGTGTATAACATGAAGTGTTCGTTGTGTAGAATTTAGATCCTGTATATATAGTGTATAACATGAAGTGTTCGTTGTGTAGAATTTAGATCCTGTATATAGTGTATAACATGAAGTGTTCGTTGTGTAGAATTTAGATCCTGTATATAGTGTATAACATGAAGTGTTCGTTGTGTAGAATTTAGATCCTGTATATATAGTGTATAACATGAAGTGTTCGTTGTGTAGAATTTAGATCCTGTATATAGTGTATAACATGAAGTGTTCGTTGTGTAGAATTTAGATCCTGTATATAGTGTATAACATGAAGTGTTCGTTGTGTAGAATTTAGATCCTGTATATAGTGTATAACATGAAGTGTTCGTTGTGTAGAATTTAGATCCTGTATATAGTGTATAACATGAAGTGTTCGTTGTGTAGAATTTAGATCCTGTATATATAGTGTATAACATGAAGTGTTCGTTGTGTAGAATTTAGATCCTGTATATAGTGTATAACATGAAGTGTTCGTTGTGTAGAATTTAGATCCTGTATATAGTGTATAACATGAAGTGTTCGTTGTGTAGAATTTAGATCCTGTTATATAGTGTATAACATGAAGTGTTCGTTGTGTAGAATTTAGATCCTGTATATATAGTGTATAACATGAAGTGTTCGTTGTGTAGAATTTAGATCCTGTATATAGTGTATAACATGAAGTGTTCGTTGTGTAGAATTTAGATCCTGTATATATAGTGTATAACATGAAGTGTTCGTTGTGTAGAATTTAGATCCTGTATATAGTGTATAACATGAAGTGTTCGTTGTGTAGAATTTAGATCCTGTATATAGTGTATAACATGAAGTGTTCGTTGTGTAAGAATTTAGATCCTGTATATAGTGTATAACATGAAGTGTTCGTTGTGTAGAATTTAGATCCTGTATATAGTGTATAACATGAAGTGTTCGTTGTGTAGAATTTAGATCCTGTATATAGTGTATAACATGAAGTGTTCGTTGTGTAGAATTTAGATCCTGTATATAGTGTATAACATGAAGTGTTCGTTGTGTAGAATTTAGATCCTGTATATAGTGTATAACATGAAGTGTTCGTTGTGTAGAATTTAGATCCTGTATATAGTGTATAACATGAAGTGTTCGTTGTGTAGAATTTAGATCCTGTATATAGTGTATAACATGAAGTGTTCGTTGTGTAGAATTTAGATCCTGTATATATAGTGTATAACATGAAGTGTTCGTTGTGTAGAATTTAGATCTGGTATATAGTGTATAACATGAAGTGTTCCTCGTGTAGAATTTAGATCCTGTATATAGTGTATAACATGAAGTGTTCGTTGTGTAGAATTTAGATCCTGTATATAGTGTATAACATGAAGTGTTCGTTGTGTAGAATTTAGATCCTGTATATAGTGTATAACATGAAGTGTTCGTTGTGTAGAATTTAGATCCTGTATATAGTGTATAACATGAAGTGTTCGTTGTGTAGAATTTAGATCCTGTATATAGTGTATAACATGAAGTGTTCGTTGTGTAGAATTTAGATCCTGTATATAGTGTATAACATGAAGTGTTCGTTGTGTAGAATTTAGATCCTGTATATAGTGTATAACATGAAGTGTTCGTTGTGTAGAATTTAGATCCTGTATATAGTGTATAACATGAAGTGTTCGTTGTGTAGAATTTAGATCCTGTATATAGTGTATAACATGAAGTGTTCGTTGTGTAGAATTTAGATCCTGTATATAGTGTATAACATGAAGTGTTCGTTGTGTAGAATTTAGATCCTGTATATATAGTGTATAACATGAAGTGTTCGTTGTGTAGAATTTAGATCCTGTATATAGTGTATAACATGAAGTGTTCGTTGTGTAGAATTTAGATCCTGTATATAGTGTATAACATGAAGTGTTCGTTGTGTAGAATTTAGATCCTGTATATATAGTGTATAACATGAAGTGTTCGTTGTGTAGAATTTAGATCCTGTATATAGTGTATAACATGAAGTGTTCGTTGTGTAGAATTTAGATCCTGTATATAGTGTATAACATGAAGTGTTCGTTGTGTAGAATTTAGATCCTGTATATAGTGTATAACATGAAGTGTTCGTTGTGTAGAATTTAGATCCTGTATATATAGTGTATAACATGAAGTGTTCGTTGTGTAGAATTTAGATCCTGTATATATAGTGTATAACATGAAGTGTTCGTTGTGTAGAATTTAGATCCTGTATATAGTGTATAAATGAAGTGTTCGTTGTGTAGAATTTAGATCCTGTATATAGTGTATAACATGAAGTGTTCGTTGTGTAGAATTTAGATCCTGTATATATAGTGTATAACATGAAGTGTTCGTTGTGTAGAATTTAGATCCTGTATATAGTGTATAACATGAAGTGTTCGTTGTGTAGAATTTAGATCCTGTATATAGTGTATAACATGAAGTGTTCGTTGTGTAGAATTTAGATCCTGTATATATAGTGTATAACATGAAGTGTTCGTTGTGTAGAATTTAGATCCTGTATATATAGTGTATAACATGAAGTGTTCGTTGTGTAGAATTTAGATCCTGTATATATAGTGTATAACATGAAGTGTTCGTTGTGTAGAATTTAGATCCTGTATATAGTGTATAACATGAAGTGTTCGTTATGTAGAATTTAGATCCTGTATATAGTGTATAACATGAAGTGTTCGTTGTGTAGAATTTAGATCCTGTATATAGTGTATAACATGAAGTGTTCGTTGTGTAGAATTTAGATCCCTGTACATGAAGTGTTCGTTGTGTAGAATTTAGATCCTGTATATAGTGTATAACATGAAGTGTTCGTTGTGTAGAATTTAGATCCTGTATATAGTGTATAACATGAAGTGTTCGTTGTGTAGAATTTAGATCCTGTATATAGTGTATAACATGAAGTGTTCGTTATGTAGAATTTAGATCCTGTATATATAGTGTATAACATGAAGTGTTCGTTGTGTAGAATTTAGATCCTGTATATAGTGTATAACATGAAGTGTTCGTTGTGTAGAATTTAGATCCTGTATATAAGTGTATAACATGAAGTGTTCGTTATGTGGAATTTAGATCCTGTATATAGTGTATAACATGAAGTGTTCGTTGTGTAGAATTTGTATATTTTAACATTGTTTTTATGGTTGCATTTGACCTGATATAAAACAACGATAACATGTATGTTCGTTATGTAAATTTTCTATCTGTTATTTATATGCAAACCACGAATATTTCTTCTCACGAAATGAAAGTTCCAAACCACGACAGAAAGTACCTACGAATATTTCATGTTATACAGTATGTATGTGGTCCTATATCATTCTTTGTGAAGTATCCATCATGATCATGATGTCGAAGTTCCGAATTCGTAGTCAGATATAGATATTTCGATTTTAAGTGATCGTCACTATTTTAGTGGAAGGGTTGAATCATACTTTCGCGTGCGATTAACTTTCGCGAATTTCGCGATCCAAGTCAATTAGCGAAGGTTCATATCCGCGAATTAACATCTACATCACTAATATAGATAGGAAATTCCATGAAATGTTTAATTCCGCCATTTCCCTTTTTTTTTTAATGGAAATCGCGAAATTAGGTAGCCGCGAAAGCAAATTGGTTTATTGTATTGGAATCGAAAACAAAACTATTATCAGGAAATTCAGCCAGAACTTAGATTAAGTGATACTAATTCCAAATGAGGATATTGAATGTTTAACTCCTAGTCTATGTGAGAATATTCATGTAGATCGTGTAATTCTATACAGACTGCAGTATATTTACAATGCAGTGACAAGGCAATTAATCCAATGGCATGAAAATGTCGGAACACTTTATCAAGTCAGCTTGCAGTTTCCGATCGACAAAAGATAGCACACCAGCTCCAAAACAAAACATATAAAAAAGATACCTAAATTATTTTAAATTTTATTACCGACGGGCTCTAGGATATGTGGATATTTTCTTACCGCACAAAAAGAACGCGTACCTACCATATCATAAACCCACAGCAGGGATTGATACTAGCGGTGGTCCTGTGGCCCGAGGCCACAAGACAAATGGAAGGACCACTAAGTCATTCTTGATTGGTGGTCCGTTGGACTACCTAAAATATTCATGATATTATTACCTCTTTCAATCGTTTTTCTAATTCACCATTCCAAGTTGATAGTTTTTTTTTTGTTTTGTTTTTCTTGTTTTTTTTCTCTCTCGTAATTTCTAATATTGACCAATGCCGTAAATCGTAGTACCGGAACTCTCTAACGGATGGAGAGTAAAAATATGTCCTTTATGCCAATAAACGGTCATGAAGACAATGATGTTATGTATTTGTGCTTTTTTTTTTATTACATGTTGGAAGGACCACCTGAAATTCAGAAGGACCATCTGCGCTAATAAAAGAGGTATCGTTATGGAAATGATATCCGAAGAATTTTAGTGATATAGAGATTTATTTAATGCGTCTACTTTAGATGAAAACGGATAACAATGTAGCATAAAATAGCCGTCGAATGGCTCAACGGCACCCACTGCTAACATTTACGGCCATTTCGCCCATTTCGATGTAGGCGTATAGGAATATAATCTAGACGATCGAAGTCAAATTTGAGCTTAAATTGTCATTTTATACTTGTATTTTCATATCACAATAGTATAAATAACAAAACACAGTAACTAGGATTTTAGAGGGAAAAACCCTAATTTTGTACCAAAAGGGGTCGTGTACCAAATGGGGTACGGCGACGTTAGAAAAAAATAGTTGGTGGTCCTGCTGACCACCTCCTAAAATAAGTTACTATTTAACCCTGCCACAGATAGATTCATCATTTCTAAATATTTACAGTCAGTGGTGAATTGATAATATAAACCCGTTGATTTCAACCAAAGGCTACTCAACTTTATTTCTCGATAAATTGAGTATATCACGCGCAATTTGGAGCCGCGCGGATGAATTTATGATGGTCCAAATCAGAAACTTTTGGTGTTTTCAGTACCGAACGTACGTTCGATGAACATGTACATGTATCAAAATAGGTTTGAACACATATATACATGTACGTGTGTAAATACAAATGTAGAAAAGCTACATTGTTTGTGTTACTAACGTACCTCTCCGTGCGTATGATAAATAAACAATGTTGTACAATGTACAGTTTTGCACATTCCGATGACGTCGCAATGTTTACATGTTGTGTGTCGGTGAGTCTGTGTTGTTCGCTACAACATGTAGATCTACATCCTATTTGTATTTTTAATATCTTTGGTTGTACGCAAATGGATAAGATATTTCAGGACAACACCAGTCTTTGAGTTGCATAAGTTTAACCAAAACGACCTAGCACGATAATGCATTTTTGTTCGCCTCGTAGCTTAACAATACTTGTAATAGATATCTCTAATATTTATTGAAGTGTTTGAAACAACAATATAAATATATGCTAACATTTTGAGAGCGGTAAACGTTTACAGTACTTAGTGGGCCTACCTGTGTTTGTACATGTTCCTCGAAACGACGTCCGATACATTTGAAAATCTCCAAAATCCGGAAATAATGACATGGAACTATTTAAACATCCGTGTATTCAAGTAATTTCAAACGTGAACTGATTAAGTAGAACTCAAGTGATCACAAATTTGAAGAAACTCTCAGTTTGTCACACCTCCTTGACACAGGCGGTTTGAATCGGACGCCGCGTCACAACTACGTTAAATATCCTGCCACGTTATGAATTGTGTAAGCGTGTGTAATCAAACGAAGTAAAAGATAAAACTTAAGTGCTTTGCACCATGGTGTTTTTAACAACAGATAAATAAAACGAGTTATAGTTTCATACCGGGAAATCCCCAGATATATGCTTCATGAGACGGAACTCATTTTATTTGTATGTTCATTGATAAATTGGCGGGAATTTCCGCCACTTCGAGTGGCTGTTCCAAATGCCTGTCGGAACCAAACGATATAATTCAATTTTAGTCTTATAAATGCCATAAACACTATTAAGGGTAAATTTTGAGCTATGAAAATAATACTTAAGACTGTAAATATAAGGATTAAAGTCTCTTTCTGGTGGTTCTATCGAAGGATAAAGTTGAGTAGGGTATCGATATTTGGTCGCGGTCCATTCCTCCAAATATCGATACCCTACTCAACTTTATCCTTCGATAAAACCACCAGAAAGAGACTTTAATCCTTAAAAGTATTATTGTTTAACATAAAGAAAATCATACGTTATCACTGATGACATGATAATGTAGCGTTCTACCATACTGTTAAATAAATATCCACACCTCCAGAGCACTTGTCTGTAAATAACGAGTAAATCAAGTAAATACTGGTGTGGCTTTTCTATCCACATTTGTATGGATGTCTGTAACAATCAGGTCGGAACCATACACTCCGTACAATAGTTTATTAATAAAGCATCAATGTTCTTTGTATTGTCCGTGTCTACTTTACTACTCATGCCTTCGACTCATTCGGAAAACGTTCGAGCCAGGCCCTGATTTCGTGCGGTTTGTAGTTCTGTGGTCCGACATCTCCAAAGAACACCACTGTATTGTCGTACAGTATATAAAGTCGTTCTGAAACTGCTGCAAATTTAAGTCCGTTCTGGTTATCAATGGGATCTACCAGTATTGGACACTTGAGATCGAATTCCCTGAGCACTTCCGCGGCCTCCACCCTGTCCTCCAAGGTAGATCAAACAAGGTCTGTTACCTTGGCAACATTTTAGACAAGTAACTTTGATTTCTCTTTTAACCTTTCAGGAATGTTATAGTTTCATTGCAATTTTCTGAGAAACAAGGAAATAAATAAGTATATATGTTGTCATGAATATGTCAGAGATGTCAACCTTTGAGGAGAAGGAGGGATTGTTCAGCTTACACTTACTGTAAACCATTTAATTTCGCGGCTATAAAATTTCGCGATTTAAATTTCAAAACAAGTTTGCGAAGATAAATATTCGCGGATTTAACAATTGAATGATAATTCTAATCAATATAAATGACGTAGATATTGATTCGCGGAAAAAAACTTTCACGAATTAACTTGGATCACGAAATTCGCGAAAGTAAATCGCACGCGAATAAAGTTGGTTTCCAGAAAGTTTTTTAAACGCCTAGCACTAAAGGAAACTGAGGGGAATTTAGAGGGTTGTCTGCACTGGCGTGTGGGTATTGTTACGTCATGGTTTTTAGTAACGTCAGATTTTTCAGAGGAACTGATGTAAATTTCCATCACATATAAGGATTTTACAAATCAATAAAGGAAATATTTCTGTATTTGTATATAAGGAATAGATACGACCCTATATACTTGAAGTATTTCTTCGGGTAGGAAAATGTGCTCTACATGTAATTAACGTTTCGCGCCACCGATTTGTTTTTCGCTTCGGTGCACCGTACCTACACCAGAACAAAGAGACTTTGTACATACAATTAATAAACATGACCATATCGCTAAGAAATGAAAAGTCATTTGGTATGTTTAAAGATGGAGCTGCAGTAAGATATAATTATAGATCAACTCTGTCGAGGCTCTTTATCAAGGAGTTGTCAATATGGCTTCATGATCAACAAATGGTCAACTATCTTGATAACAACAAAAACACCAAACAAACAATAATAATCAACCGAAACTTTATAACCACAGTCGAACCGTAAACATTCATGCATATTGTCTTATCCTTAAGCAGGATATTAGGCTACCATTAGCATACCACACTAATAGATTCATCATTTCCATAGGTGTTATATTTTAACCTAAAGAAAATCATACGCTATCTGTGTTGTCATGTTTTTGTAGCAAAGCCTACCATTGTATTGATAAAACATATACATACATCTACGATCACGTGAAGTTAAAATGTAACACTAAAAAAGTCACTCTCCTGATATACTAGAAATGAATTCTAATGAGTTTATAAAAAAGTACCACAACCTTCATCGTTTACATCAACATTGGCATCACTACCCTGTCTAGGACTCCTTCCGAAAACGTTGGAGCCAGGCCCTGATTTCGTGCGGTTTGTAACCATGTGGTCCAAGACCTCCTAAGTACATCACCGTATTGTCGTACAGTATATAAAGTCGTTCTGGAACTGCTGCAAACTTAAGTCCGTTCTGGTTATCCATGGGATCTACCAGTATTGGACACTTAAGATCAAACTCCCGGAGCATTTCCGCGGCCTCCACCCTGTCCTCCAGGGTCTGGTGATCCTTCATGTCCTGGAAACGGTGTCCGAAGATCTGCCATCCTTCCACGGGATGTGCCTCCCGGATGTAGATGGTCAAGAAATCGGCCACGTCAGCAAAGTCTCGGACGATCGTCTTGACCTCCTCGACCTTTGCTATAAACGGAGGTCAGGAACAGCTTCCAAAGTTCAACACCAGAGGTCGTCCTGCCTTTTGGAAATCGTATAGGTTCTTGTAAGATTTCGTATCCATGTCATACAGACTAGTGTTTGGAGCTTTACGACCTAAGTATGTCTCCCGGCGTAACATGTCCGCCAAAATGCTCTGGGAGCTCGAGATGATTGCTTTGGTTGATACATTTATATCCAAATTTTGAGTTCCAGGTAGAGAATCACGTCTCTTTGTCATACGTCGTGTGATAACATTTTTTATGAAAGGAATTTTTGAGAAGACTATGATAGTGCCAAAAAGAAGCACATATCTCAAAAGACCCAGCAAGCTGCCTGCTTTTTTCACCCAAACAAAAGGGACTTGGTCTGTCCAGAGTGCATCTGGCTTCTTCATGGTTTATCCTGAAAAAATAACAAGTACATTCACAAAGGCTGATCCGGACATTATGCTTTCTACTGATAAATAATTGGAGCCATTAACTCGACCCCTACAATGATAAATACTATTCTTCACTAGTATGTGCTACGTAAATGGGCTACGTAAATATGCCGAGTGAATTTCACTTGATTAAGTTGACGCCATCCCATTTTTGGATCGGACTACATTTTACAAGGCAATATGTTTGTATAAATGGTTAAAGGGAGGTAACCTAGTGTTCGGAGAGTGTTGAAATAACACTCTATTTACCGAGTAACACAATTTAAACGTATTCATTTTAAAATTATTGCCAAAAATCTTAAATCAACTAGTTTATATTAAAAATAAAATGTAGCAGAGTCCAAGTATTCACCCAATTATGATAACTTGATTTGCTTTGTTCTTTTGTCCGGTTTGCACCTTATAGTATTAACTCTAAGGTCATTCAAGAATGTGCATTTTAAGTTGTTATGGCAGACAGCTCAAATTATTAAATAGATTCCTACTTTCGATCAGAGTATACAGCGTGCATTGACGAGAAGATTCCTTTTTAGGTTTAAAACAATCATATATCACCTTGTGTTCGCCTCAGTCGGTACAGAATCCTGGCTATATTACACGTGCAGAAATCTGTCACCTTACCATTGATTCTACTTACTGACATACGGGGCGTTAAGGTTTTTAAACATATTCTGATGTTTTGCTTAGAAAAAATACAGCGACTTATATTGACTTGCAGAATATATCAACTAAACCAAATAGATTTGTTTAACAGGGCTTTATTAATATCTTTATAATCGTTTTCTCGTACTTGTTTTACGAACATTTAGATTATTGCGGAATCTGTCTTTTTTTCTACGCTCAGTTGTAAAAATGTATGTAACCTAATGAACGACGACCAAACACACTATGTAAAAGGGGAAAGCGTAATCAGCTTCCATCCAAACTAATGAAAATAAAAGACTAAGGTTTTTGTTCACTTGATCTGAGGGTGGTCTTCACACAGGAATTAAATGAAACAATACCTAAATGAGCATAGCATCGAGTAAAGGGTATAGAGGGAATGGTCATCACTTTCAATGTTGATGTTTAATGTTTCATTGAATACCATTGCAGTTTCACACACACACACACACACGCACACACCCTCTCTCTTACACACATACCCACACCCACACACACACACACACACACCCTCACACATATATATATATGAATATATATACTCTTAAACATTGCAAAATATCAATATATCTCTGCAAAACAAACATGCTTAGTGAAAATACAGATTAAAACGATGTTATAGTGCACAATGTGTAATATTTATGCATTCTAATTTCTGACACTAACCTAACCATCATGCTTGACAATACACGGGGACGTATACGTAGATGTATGTCACACGGGTATCCATAGCAACGTATTCTACATACCAAGCATAAACTATAACGAGAACATACACTCAATTATCACAGTTACTCATCTACCGAGTTCTCGAAACAAACAATACAGACCTAAGTCAAAACTTTTTCTCTTTATGTATTTGACTTCAGTTTGTTTCGAGAAATCAGGGGCTGATTTCCACCACACATTGCCATTAAGAATAACTCAGATGGACACTACTAGTGTCTCGTCAACATACCACCATATTCAATAACAATGCCCTTCTACATTTTAACAGGAACTACATCTAGTACATATTAATCCCCTCCAGGTGAGTAACGGACCTCTCACCATAAACAGGTGAGTAACGGACCTCTCACCATGAACAGGTGAGTAACGGACCTCTCACCATGAACAGGTGATTAACGGACCTCTCACCATGAACAGGTGAGTAACGGACCTTTCACCATGAACAGGTGAGTAACGGACCTCTCACCATGAACAGGTGAGTAACGGACCTCTCACCATGAACAGGTGAGTAACGGACCTCTCACCATGAACAGGTGAGTAACGGACCTCTCACCATGAACAGGTGAGTAACGGACCTCTCACATGAACAGGTGAGTAACGGACCTCTCACCATGAACAGGTGAGTAACGGACCTCTCACCATGAACAGGTGAGTAACGGACCTCTCACCATGAACAGGTGAGTAACGGACCTCTCACCATGAACAGGTGAGTAACGGACCTCTCACATGAACATGAACCATGAACAGGTGAGTAACGGACCTCTCACCATGAACAGGTGAGTAACGGAATTCTCACCATGAACAGGTGAGTAACGGACCTCTCACCATGAACAGGTGAGTAACGGACCTCTCACCATGAACAGGTGAGTAACGGATTCTCACCATGAACAGGTGAGTAACGGACCTCTCACCATGAACAGGTGAGTAACGGACCTCTCACCATGAACAGGTGAGTAACGGACCTCTCACCATGAACAGGTGAGTAACGGACCTCTCACCATGAACAGGTGAGTAACGGACCTCTCACCATGAACAGGTGAGTAACGGACCTCTCACCATGAACAGGTGAGTAACGGACCTCTCACCATGAACAGGTGAGTAACGGACCTCTCACCATGAACAGGTGAGTAACGGACCTCTCACCATGAACAGGTGAGTAACGGACCTCTCACCATGAACAGGTGAGTAACGGACCTCTCACCATGAACAGGTGAGTAACGGACCTCTCACCATGAACAGGTGAGTAACGGACCTCTCACCATGAACAGGTGAGTAACGGACCTCTCACCATGAACAGGTGAGTAACGGACCTCTCACCATGAACAGGTGAGTAACGGACCTCTCACCATGAACAGGTGAGTAACGGACCTCTCACCATGAACAGGTGAGTAACGGACCTCTCACCATGAACAGGTGAGTAACGGACCTCTCACCATGAACAGGTGAGTAACGGACCTCTCACCATGAACAGGTGAGTAACGGACCTCTCACCATGAACAGGTGAGTAACGGACCTCTCACCATGAACAGGTGAGTAACGGACCTCTCACCATGAACAGGTGAGTAACGGACCTCTCACCATGAACAGGTGAGTAACGGACCTCTCACCATGAACAGGTGAGTAACGGACCTCTCACCATGAACAGGTGAGTAACGGACCTCTCACCATGAACAGGTGAGTAACGGACCTCTCACCATGAACAGGTGAGTAACGGACCTCTCACCATGAACAGGTGAGTAACGGACCTCTCACCATGAACAGGTGAGTAACGGACCTCTCACCATGAACAGGTGAGTAACGGACCTCTCACCATGAACAGGTGAGTAACGGACCTCTCACCATGAACAGGTGAGTAACGGACCTCTCACCATGAACAGGTGAGTAACGGACCTCTCACCATGAACAGGTGAGTAACGGACCTCTCACCATGAACAGGTGAGTAACGGACCTCTCACCATGAACAGGTGAGTAACGGACCTCTCACCATGAACAGGTGAGTAACGGACCTCTCACCATGAACAGGTGAGTAACGGACCTCTCACCATGAACAGGTGAGTAACGGACCTCTCACCATGAACAGGTGAGTAACGGACCTCTCACCATGAACAGGTGAGTAACGGACCTCTCACCATGAACAGGTGAGTAACGGACCTCTCACCATGAACAGGTGAGTAACGGACCTCTCACCATGAACAGGTGAGTAACGGACCTCTCACCATGAACAGGTGAGTAACGGACCTCTCACCATGAACAGGTGAGTAACGGACCTCTCACCATGAACAGGTGAGTAACGGACCTCTCACCATGAACAGGTGAGTAACGGACCTCTCACCATGAACAGGTGAGTAACGGACCTCTCACCATGAACAGGTGAGTAACGGACCTCTCACCATGAACAGGTGAGTAACGGACCTCTCACCATGAACAGGTGAGTAACGGACCTCTCACCATGAACAGGTGAGTAACGGACCTCTCACCATGAACAGGTGAGTAACGGACCTCTCACCATGAACAGGTGAGTAACGGACCTCTCACCATGAACAGGTGAGTAACGGACCTCTCACCATGAACAGGTGAGTAACGGACCTCTCACCATGAACAGGTGAGTAACGGACCTCTCACCATGAACAGGTGAGTAACGGACCTCTCACCATGAACAGGTGAGTAACGGACCTCTCACCATGAACAGGTGAGTAACGGACCTCTCACCATGAACAGGTGAGTAACGGACCTCTCACCATGAACAGGTGAGTAACGGACCTCTCACCATGAACAGGTGAGTAACGGACCTCTCACCATGAACAGGTGAGTAACGGACCTCTCACCATGAACAGGTGAGTAACGGACCTCTCACCATGAACAGGTGAGTAACGGACCTCTCACCATGAACAGGTGAGTAACGGACCTCTCACCATGAACAGGTGAGTAACGAATCTCACCATGAACAGGTGAGTAACGGACCTCTCACCATGAACAGGTGAGTAACGGACCTCTCACCATGAACAGGTGAGTAACGGACCTCTCACCATGAACAGGTGAGTAACGGACCTCTCACCATGAACAGGTGAGTAACGGACCTCTCACCATGAACAGGTGAGTAACGGACCTCTCACCATGAACAGGTGAGTAACGGACCTCTCACCATGAACAGGTGAGTAACGGACCTCTCACCATGAACAGGTGAGTAACGGACCTCTCACCATGAACAGGTGAGTAACGGACCTCTCACCATGAACAGGTGAGTAACGGACCTCTCACCATGAACAGGTGAGTAACGGACCTCTCACCATGAACAGGTGAGTAACGGACCTCTCACCATGAACAGGTGAGTAACGGACCTCTCACCATGAACAGGTGAGTAACGGACCTCTCACCATGAACAGGTGAGTAACGGACCTCTCACCATGAACAGGTGAGTAACGGACCTCTCACCATGAACAGGTGAGTAACGGACCTCTCACCATGAACAGGTGAGTAACGGACCTCTCACCATGAACAGGTGAGTAACGGACCTCTCACCATGAACAGGTGAGTAACGGACCTCTCACCATGAACAGGTGAGTAACGGACCTCTCACCATGAACAGGTGAGTAACGGACCTCTCACCATGAACAGGTGAGTAACGGACCTTCTCACCATGAACAGGTGAGTAACGGACCTCTCACCATGAACAGGTGAGTAACGGACCTCTCACCATGAACAGGTGAGTAACGGACCTCTCACCATGAACAGGTGAGTAACGGACCTCTCACCATGAACAGGTGAGTAACGGACCTCTCACCATGAACAGGTGAGTAACGGACCTCTCACCATGAACAGGTGAGTAACGGACCTCTCACCATGAACAGGTGAGTAACGGACCTCTCACCATGAACAGGTGAGTAACGGACCTCTCACCATGAACAGGTGAGTAACGGACCTCTCACCATGAACAGGTGAGTAACGGACCTCTCACCATGAACAGGTGAGTAACGGACCTCTCACCATGAACAGGTGAGTAACGGACCTCTCACCATGAACAGGTGAGTAACGGACCTCTCACCATGAACAGGTGAGTAACGGACCTCTCACCATGAACAGGTGAGTAACGGACCTCTCACCATGAACAGGTGAGTAACGGACCTCTCACCATGAACAGGTGAGTAACGGACCTCTCACCATGAACAGGTGAGTAACGGACCTCTCACCATGAACAGGTGAGTAACGGACCTCTCACCATGAACAGGTGAGTAACGGACCTCTCACCATGAACAGGTGAGTAACGGACCTCTCACCATGAACAGGTGAGTAACGGACCTCTCACCATGAACAGGTGAGTAACGGACCTCTCACCATGAACAGGTGAGTAACGGACCTCTCACCATGAACAGGTGAGTAACGGACCTCTCACCATGAACAGGTGAGTAACGGACCTCTCACCATGAACAGGTGAGTAACGGACCTCTCACCATGAACAGGTGAGTAACGGACCTCTCACCATGAACAGGTGAGTAACGGACCTCTCACCATGAACAGGTGAGTAACGGACCTCTCACCATGAACAGGTGAGTAACGGACCTCTCACCATGAACAGGTGAGTAACGGACCTCTCACCATGAACAGGTGAGTAACGGACCTCTCACCATGAACAGGTGAGTAACGGACCTCTCACCATGAACAGGTGAGTAACGGACCTCTCACCATGAACAGGTGAGTAACGGACCTCTCACCATGAACAGGTGAGTAACGGACCTCTCACCATGAACAGGTGAGTAACGGACCTCTCACCATGAACAGGTGAGTAACGGACCTCTCACCATGAACAGGTGAGTAACGGACCTCTCACCATGAACAGGTGAGTAACGGACCCTCACCATGAACAGGTGAGTAACGGACCTCTCACCATGAACAGGTGAGTAACGGACCTCTCACCATGAACAGGTGAGTAACGGACCTCTCACCATGAACAGGTGAGTAACGGACCTCTCACCATGAACAGGTGAGTAACGGACCTCTCACCATGAACAGGTGAGTAACGGACCTCTCACCATGAACAGGTGAGTAACGGACCTCTCACCATGAACAGGTGAGTAACGGACCTCTCACCATGAACAGGTGAGTAACGGACCTCTCACCATGAACAGGTGAGTAACGGACTTCTCACCATGAACAGGTGAGTAACGGACCTCTCACCATGAACAGGTGAGTAACGGACCTCTCACCATGAACAGGTGAGTAACGGACCTCTCACCATGAACAGGTGAGTAACGGACCTCTCACCATGAACGTGAGTAAGGACCTCTCACCATGAACAGGTGTAAGACTCACATGAACGGGAGTCTAACGGACTCTCACCATGAACAGGTGAGTAACGGACCTCTCACCATGAACAGGTGAGTAACGGACCTCTCACCATGAACAGGTGAGTAACGGACCTCTCACCATGAACAGGTGAGTAACGGACCTCTCACCATGAACAGGTGAGTAACGGACCTCTCACCATGAACAGGTGAGTAACGGACCTCTCACCATGAACAGGTGAGTAACGGACCTCTCACCATGAACAGGTGAGTAACGGACCTCTCACCATGAACAGGTGAGTAACGGACCTCTCACCATGAACAGGTGAGTAACGGACCTCTCACCATGAACAGGTGAGTAACGGACCTCTCACCATGAACAGGTGAGTAACGGACCTCTCACCATGAACAGGTGAGTAACGGACCTCTCACCATGAACAGGTGAGTAACGGACCTCTCACCATGAACAGGTGAGTAACGGACCTCTCACCATGAACAGGTGAGTAACGGACCTCTCACCATGAACAGGTGAGTAACGGACCTCTCACCATGAACAGGTGAGTAACGGACCTCTCACCATGAACAGGTGAGTAACGGACCTCTCACCATGAACAGGTGAGTAACGGACCTCTCACCATGAACAGGTGAGTAACGGACCTCTCACCATGAACAGGTGAGTAACGGACCTCTCACCATGAACAGGTGAGTAACGGACCTCTCACCATGAACAGGTGAGTAACGGACCTCTCACCATGAACAGGTGAGTAACGGACCTCTCACCATGAACAGGTGAGTAACGGACCTCTCACCATGAACAGGTGAGTAACGGACCTCTCACCATGAACAGGTGAGTAACGGACCTCTCACCATGAACAGGTGAGTAACGGACCTCTCACCATGAACAGGTGAGTAACGGACCTCTCACCATGAACAGGTGAGTAACGGACCTCTCACCATGAACAGGTGAGTAACGGACCTCTCACCATGAACAGGTGAGTAACGGACCTCTCACCATGAACAGGTGAGTAACGGACCTCTCACCATGAACAGGTGAGTAACGGACCTCTCACCATGAACAGGTGAGTAACGGACCTCTCACCATGAACAGGTGAGTAACGGACCTCTCACCATGAACAGGTGAGTAAACGGACCTCTCACCATGAACAGGTGAGTAACGGACCTCTCACCATGAACAGGTGAGTAACGGACCTCTCACCATGAACAGGTGAGTAACGGACCTCTCACCATGAACAGGTGAGTAACGGACCTCTCACCATGAACAGGTGAGTAACGGACCTCTCACCATGAACAGGTGAGTAACGGACCTCTCACCATGAACAGGTGAGTAACGGACCTCTCACCATGAACAGGTGAGTAACGGACCTCTCACCATGAACAGGTGAGTAACGGACCTCTCACCATGAACAGGTGAGTAACGGACCTCTCACCATGAACAGGTGAGTAACGGACCTCTCACCATGAACAGGTGAGTAACGGACCTCTCACCATGAACAGGTGAGTAACGGACCTCTCACCATGAACAGGTGAGTAACGGACCTCTCACCATGAACAGGTGAGTAACGGACCTCTCACCATGAACAGGTGAGTAACGGACCTCTCACCATGAACAGGTGAGTAACGGACCTCTCACCATGAACAGGTGAGTAACGGACCTCTCACCATGAACAGGTGAGTAACGGACCTCTCACCATGAACAGGTGAGTAACGGACCTCTCACCATGAACAGGTGAGTAACGGACCTCTCACCATGAACAGGTGAGTAACGGACCTCTCACCATGAACAGGTGAGTAACGGACCTCTCACCATGAACAGGTGAGTAACGGACCTCTCACCATGAACAGGTGAGTAACGGACCTCTCACCATGAACAGGTGAGTAACGGACCTCTCACCATGAACAGGTGAGTAACGGACCTCTCACCATGAACAGGTGAGTAACGGACCTCTCACCATGAACAGGTGAGTAACGGACCTCTCACCATGAACAGGTGAAGTAACGGACCTCTCACCATGAACAGGTGAGTAACGGACCTCTCACCATGAACAGGTGAGTAACGGACCTCTCACCATGAACAGGTGAGTAACGGACCTCTCACCATGAACAGGTGAGTAACGGACCTCTCACCATGAACAGGTGAGTAACGGACCTCTCACCATGAACAGGTGAGTAACGGACCTCTCACCATGAACAGGTGAGTAACGGACCTCTCACCATGAACAGGTGAGTAACGGACCTCTCACCATGAACAGGTGAGTAACGGAATTCTCACCATGAACAGGTGAGTAACGGACCTCTCACCATGAACAGGTGAGTAACGGACCTCTCACCATGAACAGGTGAGTAACGGACCTCTCACCATGAACAGGTGAGTAACGGAATTCTCACAATGAACAGGTGAGTAACGGACCTCCTCACCATGAACAGGTGAGTAACGGACCTCTCACCATGAACAGGTGAGTAACGGACCTCTCACCATGAACAGGTGAGTAACGGACCTCTCACCATGAACAGGTGAGTAACGGACCTCTCACCATGAACAGGTGAGTAACGGACCTCTCACCATGAACAGGTGAGTAACGGACCTCTCACCATGAACAGGTGAGTAACGGACCTCTCACCATGAACAGGTGAGTAACGGACTTCTCACCATGAACAGGTGAGTAACGGACCTCTCACCATGAACAGGTGAGTAACGGACCCTCACCATGAACAGGTGAGTAACGGACCTCTCACCATGAACAGGTGAGTAACGGACCTCTCACCATGAACAGGTGAGTAACGGACCTCTCACCATGAACAGGTGAGTAACGGACCTCTCACCATGAACAGGTGAGTAACGGACCTCTCACCATGAACAGGTGAGTAACGGACCTCTCACCATGAACAGGTGAGTAACGGACCTCTCACCATGAACAGGTGAGTAACGGACCTCTCACCATGAACAGGTGAGTAACGGACCTCTCACCATGAACAGGTGAGTAACGGACCTCACCTGAACAGGTGAGTAACGGACCTCTCACCATGAACAGGTGAGTAACGGACCTCTCACCATGAACAGGTGAGTAACGGACCTCTCACCATGAACAGGTGAGTAACGGACCTCTCACCATGAACAGGTGAGTAACGGACTTCTCACCATGAACAGGTGAGTAACGGACCTCTCACCATGAACAGGTGAGTAACGGACCTCTCACCATGAACAGGTGACTAACGGACTTCTCACCATGAACAGGTGAGTAACGGACCTCTCAGCATGAACAGGTGAGTAACGGACCTCTCACCATGAACAGGTGAGTAACGGACCTCTCACCATGAACAGGTGAGTAACGGACTTCTCACCATGAACAGGTGTGAAACGGACCTCTCACCATGAACAGGTGAGTAACGGACCTCTCACCATGAACAGGTGAGTAACGGACCTCTCACCATGAACAGGTGAGTAACGGACTTCTCACCATGAACAGGTGAGTAACGGACTTCTCACCATGAACAGGTGAGTAACGGACCTCTCACCATGAACAGGTGAGTAACGGACCTCTCACCATGAACAGGTGAGTAACGGACCTCTCACCATGAACAGGTGAGTAACGGACCTCTCACCATGAACAGGTGAGTAACGGACCTCTCACCATGAACAGGTGAGTAACGGACCTCTCACCATGAACAGGTGAGTAACGGACCTCTCACCATGAACAGGTGAGTAACGGACCTCTCACCATGAACAGGTGAGTAACGGACCTCTCACCATGAACAGGTGAGTAACGGACCTCTCACCATGAACAGGTGAGTAACGGACCTCTCACCATGAACAGGTGAGTAACGGAATTCTCACCATGAACAGGTGAGTAACGGACCTCTCACCATGAACAGGTGAGTAACGGACCTCTCACCATGAACAGGTGAGTAACGGACCTCTCACCATGAACAGGTGAGTAACGGACCTCTCACCATGAACAGGTGAGTAACGGAACCTCTCACCATGAACAGGTGAGTAACGGACTTCTCACCATGAACAGGTGAGTAACGGACCTCTCACCATGAACAGGTGAGTAACGGACCTCTCACCATGAACAGGTGAGTAACGGACCTCTCACCATGAACAGGTGAGTAACGGACCTCTCACCATGAACAGGTGAGTAACGGACCTCTCACCATGAACAGGTGAGTAACGGACCTCTCACCATGAACAGGTGAGTAACGGACCTCTCTCACCATGAACAGGTGAGTAACGGACCTCTCACCAGTGAACAGGTGAGTAACGGACCTCTCACCATGAACAGGTGAGTAACGGACCCTCACCATGAACAGGTGAGTAACGGACCTCTCACCATGAACAGGTGAGTAACGGACCTCTCACCATGAACAGGTGAGTAACGGACTTCTCACCATGAACAGGTGAGTAACGGACCTCTCACCATGAACAGGTGAGTAACGGACCTCTCACCATGAACAGGTGAGTAACGGACCTCTCACCATGAACAGGTGAGTAACGGACCTCTCACCATGAACAGGTGAGTAACGGACCTCTCACCATGAACAGGTGAGTAACGGACTCTCCAATGAACAGGTGAGTAACGGACCTCTCACCATGAACAGGTGAGTAACGGACCTCTCACCATGAACAGGTGAGTAACGGACCTCTCACCATGAACAGGTGAGTAACGGACCTCTCACCATGAACAGGTGAGTAACGGACCTCTCACCATGAACAGGTGAGTAACGGCTCTCTCACCATGGACAGGTGAGTAACGGACCTCTCACCATGAACAGGTAAGCAACGGACCTCTCACCATGAACAGGTGAGTAACGGACCTCTCACCATGAACAGGTGAGTAACGGACCTCTCACCAAGAATAGGTGAGTAACGGACCTCTCACCATGAACAGGTGAGTAACGGACCTCTCACCATGAACAAGTGAGTAACGGACCACTCACCATGAACAGGTGAGTAACGGACCTCTCACCATGAACAGGTGAGTAACGGACCTCTCACCATGAACAGGTGAGTAACGGACCTCTCGCCATAAACAGGTGAGTAACGGACCTCTCACCATGAACAGGTGAGTAACGGACTTCTCACCATGAACAGGTGAGTAACGGACTTCTCACCATGAACAGTGAGTAAAGGACCTCTCACCATGAACAGGTGAGTAACGGACCTCTTACCATGAACAGGTGAGTAACGGACCTCTCACCATGAACAGGTGAGTAACGGACCTCTCACCATGAACAGGTGAGTAACGGACCTCTCGCCATAAACAGGTGAGTAACGGACCTCTCACCATGAACAGGTGAGTAACGGACCTCTCACCATGAACAGGTGAGTAACGGACCTCTCACCATGAACAGGTGAGTAACGGACTTCTCACCATGAACAGGTGAGTAACGGACCTCTCACCATAAACAGGTGAGTAACGGACCTCTTACCATGAACAGGTGAGTAACGGACCTCTCACCATGAACAGGTGAGTAACGGACCTCTCACCATGAACAGGTGAGTAACGGACCACTCACCCTGAACAGGTGAGTAACGGACCTCTCACCATGAACAGGTGAGTAACGGACCTCTCACCATGAACGGTGAGTAACGGACTTCTCACCATGAACAGGTGAGTAACGGACCTCTCACCATGAACAGGTGAGTAACGGACTTCTCACCATGAACAGGTGAGTAACGGACCTCTCACCATGAACAGGTGAGTAGCGGACCTCTCACCATGAACAGGTGACTAACGGACTTCTCACCATGAACAGGTGAGTAACGGACCTCTCACCATGAACAGGTGAGTAACGGACCTCTCACCATGAACATTTGAGTAACGGCCCTCTCACCATGGACAGGTGAGTAACGGACTTCTCACAATGAACAGGTGTGAAACGGACCTCTCACCATGAACAGGTGAGTAACGGACCTCTCACCATGAACAGGTGAGTAACGGACCTCTCAACATGAACAGGTGAGTAACGGACTTCTCACCATGAACAGGTGAGTAACGGACCTCTCACCATGAACAGGTGAGTAACGGACTTCTCACCATGAACAGCTGAGTAACAGACCTCTCACCATGAACAGGTGAGTAACGGACCTCTCACCATGAACAGGTGAGTAACGGACCTCTCACCATGAACAGGTGAGTAACGGACCTCTCACCATGAACAGGTGAGTAACGGACTTCTCACCATGAACAGGTGAGTAACGGACCTCTCACCATGAACAGGTGAGTAACGGACCTCTCACCATGAACAGGTGAGTAACGGACTTCTCACCATGAACAGGTGAGTAACGGACCTCTCACCATGAACAAGTGAGTAACGGACCTCTCACCATGAACATGTGAGTAACGGCCCTCTCACCATGGACAGGTGAGTAACGGACTTCTCACCATGAATAGGTGAGTAACGGAATTCTCACCATGAACAGGTGAGTAACGGACCTCTCACCATGAACAGGTGAGTAACGGACCTCTCGCCATAAACAGGTGAGTAACGGACCTCTCACCATGAACAGGTGAGTAACGGACCTCTCGCCATAAACAGGTGAGTAACGGACTTCTCACCATGAACAGGTGTGAAACGGACCTCCCACCATGAACAGGTGAGTAACAGAACTCTCAACATGAACAGGTGAGTAACAGAACTCTCAACATGAACAGGTGAGTAACGGACCTCTAACCATGGACAGGTGAGTAACGGACTTCTCACCATGAACAGGTGAGTAACGGCCTTCTCACCATGAACAGATGTGAAACGGACCTCTCACCATGAACAGGTGAGTAACGGACCTCTCACCATGAACAGGTGAGTAACGGACCTCTCACCATGAACAAGTGAGTAACGGACCTCTCAACCTGAAATATTTCCTTTCCTCCATAACGCCTTAGACATCAGAAAGTATAAAATCAATTCCGAGCGGCGCTTAACACATAAAACGAAATCCTAATGCCGATTAAAGGTTAAACAGATTTATATATTCAACAAATTCAAAAAGAATAACGGGGATATCTCTGTTGACGGAGTACTTGGTATAAAACGCAGTACTACCACTTGATTATAACATGTCAGCAATTACAAAATAGTAAGTTATGAAACGAATCCCGCTACTAATCGATTGTATGTTTCTCAATCTTACACCGAGTCATGCTCGCTCATAGAAGTAACATGGTTCGATGGAATGCTGATCAATATACACAAATCAATTTAAAAATCTTTCAAAGTGGACATAATTTAAATATAGAATGCGACATCGCTCTAATGCATTCAACGCTTACCTTTTCCGTGCCTTCGATGCAGATTTAAGCTTTGTGTGTGTGCTGTTTACAATGACAGTCCCAGTTTGTCACCTCGCACACAATAACAGTACAAATATAGCTAAGGAAGACGCGTTGTATGCCGAACACAGGGGTCAAAATCTAGCCTTACAAAGTTGAACAGACCAATTCAGTACGAGATACATATAGTACTATATAAAATGAACAACAGCGAATCCGTCGAAGGAATTATTCCAGAATTATGACACCGAATAAAAGTAAAATGCATTTCAAACAAGGTCTGTTACCTTGGGATCATTTTAGACAAGCAACTTTGATTTCTCTTTTAACCTTTCGGGAATGTTATAGTTTCATTGCAATTTTCTGAGAAACAAGGAAATAAATAAGTATATATGCACGTAGTCATGAATATGTCAAGGATATCAACCTTTGAGGAGTAGGAGAGATTGTTCAGCTTACAATAACTAAACCATTTAATTTCGCGGCTATTAAATTTCGGGATTTCCATTTCAAAACAAGTTCGCGAAGATAAATATTCGCGGATTTAACAACTGAATGATAATTCTAATCAATATAAATGACGTAGATATTGATTCGCGGAGAAAACACTTTCAAGAATTAAGTTGGATCACGAAATTCGCGAAAGTAAATCGCACCCGAATAAAGTTGGTTTCCAGAAAGCTTGTTAAACGCCTAGCACTGAAGGAAACTGAAGTAAATTTAGAGGGTGGCTGCACTGGCGTGTGGGTATTGTTACGTTATGGTTTTTAGCGTAACGTCAGATGTTTCAGAGAAACTGATGTAAATTTCCATCGCATATAAGGATGTTACAAATCAATACATGAAGTTTTTTTTCGGGTAGGAAAATGTGCTCTACATGTAATTAACGTTTCGCTGCACCGATTCGTTTTTTTTTTTTTTTTTTTTTTTTTTTGCTTCGGTGGACCGAACCTACACCAGAACAAAGAGACTTTGTACATACAATTAATAAACATGACCATATCGCTAAGAAATGAAAAGTCATTTGGTATGTTTAAAGATGGGGCTACAGTAAGATATAATTATAGATCAACTCTGTCGAGGCTCTTTATCAAGGAGTTGTCAATATGGCTTCATGATCAACAAAGGGGCAAGTACATATATATCTTGATAACAACAAAAAAAATCCAAACAAACAAACGATTATAATCAAATGAAACTTTATAACCACAGTCGAACCGTAAACATTCATGCATATTGTCTTATCCTTAAGCAGGACATTAGGCTACCATTAGCATACCACACTAATAGATTCATCATTTCCATAGGTGTTATATTTTAACCTAAAGAAAATCATACGCTATCTGTGTTGTCATGTTTTTGTAGCAAAGCGTACCATTGTATTGATAAAACATATACATACATCTACGATCACGTGAAGTTAAAATGTAACACTAAAAAAGTCATTCTCCTGATATACTAGAAATGAATTCTAATGAGTTTATAAAGAAGTACCACAATCTTTATCGTTTACATCAACATTGGCATCACTACCCTGTCTAGGACTCGTTCCGAAAACGTTGGAGCCAGGCCCTGATTTCGTGCGGTTTGTAATCATGTGGTCCAAGACCTCCTAAGTACATCACCGTATTGTCGTACAGTATATAAAGTCGTTCTGGAACTGCTGCAAACTTAAGTCCGTTCTGGTTATCCATGGGATCTACCAGTATTGGACACTTAAGATCAAACTCCCGGAGCATTTCCGCGGCCTCCACCCTGTCCTCCAGGGTCTGGTGATCCTTCATATCCTGGAAACGGTGTCCGAAGATCTGCCATCCTTCCACGGGATGTGCCTCCCGGATGTAGATGGTCAAGAAATCGGCCACGTCAGCAAAGTCTCGGACGATCGTCTTGACCTCCTCGACCTTTGCTATAAACGGAGGTCAGGTACAGCTTCCGAAGTTCAACACCAGAGGGCGTCCTGCCTTTTGGAAACTGTGGAGTTTTCTGTAAGATTTCGTATCCATGTCATACAGATTGGTGTTAGGGGCTTTACGACCTAAGTATGTCTCTCGAAATAAAATGTCCGCCAGTAATCCACGGGTGCTTGAGACTAGTGTTTTAGTTGAAAAATTCAAATCTAATGTTTGAATTCCTGCGATTTTACTTCTTTTTTTGAAGTTAGTCATTGTGAAGTTTTTTAGGAATGTAATTTTCGAGAGGGCTATCAATGTTCCAATAAAGATCACATGGCTCAAGACCCCAATCAAGCGTCCGGCTCTTTTGACCCATATAAATGGGACGCTGTCTGTCCAAAAAGCATCCGGCGTCTTCATGTCCGGGTCTGTAATATAATGCCAAATACACACAAAATAGTTCAGTGATGGATATTAGCTGAAAATGGTCTGTTATGGGTAACTGAATCGTCAATGTGGTGCTAGTGCCGAAAGCTGATTTTCGTTAAATAGACCAGTTTAGTTGTGACATTATAAACATTTTCGTAACGTCTGGATTATAAATGAGAAATATGTTTTACTGTAAAATGAAAAAAAGAAATATAACAATTAAGAATTGTTAGATTGCAATAATTGGAGACATAAATGCAAATATGGATGATAAATATTTGCATTTATTTGCATATATAAATTGCTTGCAATCTAACAATTCTTTAATTGTTTGATATATGTCACCTTCTACATTAGTATATTAGACTAGTAAAGGCTATTTGTCTAGTATTAACTATTGAACTAGTATGAATAAGTATTAACTATTGAACTAGAATTGGATATTGAATACGATATGATGAAATAAGATTTCAAATTAAGCCTACATTTAATTGATTTTCATTTCATTGCATATTTCATGTTGTGAGTGAAATCATTGGTGGAATCAGTGTAGTCTTATTTGAATTTCTTACACGATCAGATAAGGAACGAAATTATTCGCGAAATAGCCTAACTTGCACAAATGATTAACATGTTTAAATGTTTAAGAGTTTGTCTTTTCACATAATACCGCTCTTATCTTTGTTAAAATGAATGGATTGAAAGCGTAAATATTATAGATCAGCCATTGATTTTGCTCACCAAAAATATTGCTTAAAGTAAAAAAAAATGAAAAAAGATATTGAAGTTTGAATACTGAAAAAAACCCAGGGAAAAAAGACGCCATATCTGTTAGACACACAGCATTAAATTGGAAATTGTAAGTGATGTTCAAACATCTGACTGATGGTAGTCAATGTTAGAACAACGCTTGATGTTCCGGACTGTGTTAAGGGTAAGGAGTTTTAGTATATTTAACTGGGAAGCATCGAACAAAATTGAAGTGAAAGTTAGATTAAACTGAATTCGCATTAATATAAAAATTCTGTTCTAACAAGGCATCCATCAAACAGAAAAACTGAAAATAGGAAAATCAAAAGAATTTAGAATAAATTCCGTTTGAGCCTTTTGACCAGGTTAAGTGCAATTTAAAAAATATTAGTTTTGATATGGTTATATTATATTGCTCTACTTTGCTTACTGTAAATGTACTTACTTTATTCTTGCTTTAAATCCAGATTTACACTTTGCCGACTTGACACATTACAGGTCCTGGTGAACTGATATGTGCTGTATTCTGCTAATGCTGAAATACGATCAAGTGACCCAGGTAGTCACCTCTAATGTAAACACAACGGTCGCATTCTATAACGATAACAGGTTGTCAAAACGTCGCATTCTATTCAATATTATATAAGGCATGGAAGGTTAAAAACCAGACTGACAAAAGTTTGAGAATTCAACTTTATACCATATATGACCTTAGAGCTAAATATTCCAGATGATACCGAATACTTTAAAACGTGTGTCTCCAGGATACGTATAAGGGCCTACTTGAAAAGATATAAATGGGACCGTGGAGTTCTTTTGGTTATGTGTAAACAAACGTCTACGATTGCCCCATTTTCAAAGCATGGAATATATCACTAAGACAGTATTATCTCCGAAAAAATAAAAACATAACGACATTTATTTATTTAAGCATTGATGTTACTATATTTTAACTTCATGGGAGTATTAAAGAAATTGTGTTTGCAAACTGTGTGTTTTGCCCACCAAAAATATTGCTTAAAGTAAAAAAAAATGAAAAAAGATATTGAAGTTTGAATACTGAAAAAAAAACAGGGAAAAAAGACGCCATATCTGTTAGACACACAGTCTTAAATTGGAAATTGTGGGTGATGTTCAAACATCTGACTGATGGTAGTCAATGTTAGAACAACGCTTGATGTTCCGGACTCTGTTAAAGCTGACAATGCAAGTTAAAAACATGCATTTGAAATTAAAAAAAAAAATATTAACGAAATATTTTTTTTCAAAAATTGTTTCTGAGACATCCCCTAGCTATGACAGTGTGGTATCTAAGGAAGTGGCAGCCATTTTTCTTTTGCTCTGCTTAATAACCTTCACTGACCAACCCCCGATATAAATCACGGGACACTTGACACACGTGTGTCATTCTAAACATGTCTTGTCTCAGATACACATGCCCCGATATTGGAAATAACAATGTCAAATTGAAAATAAACTTTCCACTAACCTGCCAATATTTCATTGAAGTAATAGATGAATGTGTTGTCAGCTATATCCCAACATAGGTCCAATACGAACTAATAAAACACTTCAATATACACCAAGTTTTACACGTACATGTACATCGACACGTGTGTGTCCTTGATAGTTGTCGCTCGTTCAGGTCAGGTACGTAGTCAAGTGTATACGGTCAGTTGAGTGCATCGGGTACGATGACATACGTGGAGATATGTGGACGGATTATTGTTTGGATTTCTATTCACTTGCGTTGAAATTTAATTTTGAGAAACATCTAAATGACAACTTAGAGGAGTTGAAATGTGAATTGCTAAAAAAGGTCCCATATAGTTTTACAGGTAAGGGTTTTGTTTACCTATTTGTAGGTGATATATACTGTGGAATGCTAGGTGTATAGGTACATGAATGAGCGCACGTGTGTCGATTCACGCGCTTTATATAGGGGTCGGCGAGTCGTCGGAATGTAAAACAAAAATGGCTGTCCTCAACCGGGAAATGTCTCATAAACGATTCTTGAACAACGAGTATACTTATTTAAAAAAAAATCATTTTAATAATTTCAACTTGCATTGTCAGCTTTAAGGGTAAGGATTTTTAGTATATTTAACTGGTAAGCATCGAACAAAATTAAAGTGAAAGTTAGATTAAACTGAATTCGTATTAATATAAAAATTCTGTTCTAACATGGCATCCATCAAACAGCAAAGCTGAAAAAGGGAAAATCAAAATAATTTAGAACAAATTCCGTTTGAGCCTTTTGACCAGGTTAAGTGCAATTTAAAAAATATTAGTTTTGATATGGTTATATTATATTGCTCTACTTTGCTTACTGTAAATGTACTTACTTAATTCTTGCTTTAAATCCAGATTTACACTTTGCCGACTTGACACATTACAGGTCCTGGTGAACTGATATGTGCTGTATTCTGCTAATGCTGAAATACGATCAAGTGACCCAGGTAGTCACCTCTAATGTAAACACAACGGTCGCATTCTATAACGATAACAGGTTTTCAAAACGGCGCATTCTATTCAATATTATATAAGGCATGGAAGGTTAAAAACCAGACTGACAAAAGTTTAAGAATTCAGGTTTTTATCATATATGACCTTAGAGGTCAATATAAAGACTAACGTTATAGTGGTTATATTCCAGATGATACCGAATACTTTAAAACGTGTGTCTCCAGGATACGTATAAGGGCCTACTTGAAAAGATATAAATGGGACCGTGGAGTTCTTTTGGTTATGTGTAAACAAACGTCTACGATTGCCCCATTTTCAAAGCATGGAATATATCACTAAGATAGTATTATCTCCGAAAAATAAAAACATAACGATATTTATTTATTTAAGCATTGATGTTACTATATTTTAACTTCATAGGAGTATTTAAGAAATTTTGTTTGCAAACTGTGTGAATCCACGTAGCAAACAAAATGTTAGTATTTGATTCCACCACATATGTGAGTGGCGAAGAATATTTTTGAAATTTTAGTCAATTTTACCACCTTTTGGCCCCTCCCACAGCCCCCTGAGGGGTGGGGACCATATAATTCACAATTTTGATTAGCTTTATGACTTAGAAGGTTTGTGCAAAATTTCATTGAAATTGCTTCAGCTGTTTTGGAGAAGTCGAAAATGTAAATTGTTTACGGACATACGACGCACGACGACGGGCAAAAGGTGATTAGAATAGGTCACTTGAGACTTCGTCTCAGGTGACCTAAAAAGAAGGTGACAATACAGAAAATTTGTAAGACCCCAGATCTTATTGCCGACATTTATCGCGACGTTCATTCAAATCTTGTTTTTAATTTGAGTTAAACAGAGGTCGGGCACTTCCCACAAATGGATATCTACCAGTGAGGATGTCGCCAAAGATTCCCTACATATCATGGATATTTTTTGAAAAGAAAGCAGACACAACAGGTTTTTTTCGTGTTGAAAATAGGTTTATTACATTTTTGTGATAGCAACATTACGACTAAATCATTCATAAGTTCACCATTAGCACCATAGTAACTGTTTCTAATACCATTATATACTATACATGTTCACGAAAACAAAACTACAATTGGTAGTTGTGTGCTACAGCTGTAATTTTACCAATGGAGGATGCAGAATGTTGTTTATGTTAAAACAGAGAACCCTCCCAATGAAGCCATCGTTTCAAAAGGTATTACATTTCACCTAAGGAAATTCATCCGTCATTGGTGACGATTCTCTATGATAGCAAACTGTCTTTCAGACATTATTTAAATCAATCACGATTGCACTTTCATCACGTTCATTAATTATAAATTATAACTATAATTACTTATAAAATACAATTTCTTTGTTCAGTTCAGAGAAAATGTTTTCGCTTTCGCTTGAAATTAATAAAACAAAGTATATCTGGTCTTTAAAATCCACTAAATACAATGTATATTATATACCCACTATAAATATTGTTTACTAGCCCCTCCTCCACTTCTTCACCGATTTCACCTAGTTTCCGGTTCCTGACTTACAGTTCAGTTTCCGCTCAAGTCTAATCACATGGCCTGTCCATCTAGTTTGATCTAGTTTCTAATCTCCTATCATCCGTGTACACCTCTATTCTGATCACCATCCCTCAATACAATTTCCACTATAGTTCAATATGTTTAACCACATTACCAACTCCTATCCCTTGTCTACACCCCTACCCATCCAATTCTATATCATGGTTCTTTCCTAAAACCAATATCCACCCTAAAATTTCCAATGCCTTGTCCCAAGCTTCTTACCACTCCCCTCCCAGATATCTCTTTATATATAGCATGAAAGAAATTATATTTTTTTCCCTGCTCCAAGGCCTAAGTGTCATTATATTCGAGTTTTCTTTATCACTTGTCCTTTATAAAATGATAAACCACTCGTCGTTCTCTTTTTCATAATTTACATATTGTGTTTGGCGATAGACCTTACATTCTCTACTCTCCTTATACTGTGCTTAAAATTAATAACAATTCTTCCCTTGTCAGTACATATTAAAAGATTTGTTTTACATAGTTTACACATTGAGCCCAGCGACAAAATTCTACGCATTTTTTCGGAATTGCTCTAACCAGGCCCTAACAGCGTCTGGTTTGTAGTTCTCCGGCCCCACGGCCCCGAAGTACATCACTTTATAGTCATACAGTATATACAGTCGTTCTGGCACTGCTGCATACTGGAGTGCGTTCTGGTTATCCATGGGATCTACCAGTATTGGACACTTAAGATCAAACTCCCGGAGCATTTCCGCGGCCTCCACCCTGTCCTCCAGGGTCTGGTGATCCTTCATATCCTGGAAACGGTGTCCGAAGATCTGCCATCCTTCCACGGGATGTGCCTCCCGGATGTAGATGGTCAAGAAATCGGCCACGTCAGCAAAGTCTCGGATGATCGTCTTGACCTCCTCGACCTTTGCTATAAACGGAGGTCAGGAACAGCTTCCGAAGTTCAACACCAGAGGGCGCCCTGCCTTTTGGAAACTGAAGAGTTTTCTGTCAGATTTCGTATCCATGTCATACAGGGTGGTGTTCGGAGCTTTACGACCGAGATATGTGTTTCTTATGAAAGCATCTACCAACAAAGTTTTTGACCTTGCTCTGATTGATTGCGTCGATAAATTTAAATCTAACATTTGTGTTCCAGGCGTTCTTTTTAAACGGGAATTCGCCATGCGTTTGAAGAAACTAATTTTCTGAATGAGCACCACTAAAGCGACAAAAAGGATTTTGAACAAGACCAGGAATAATGTTCCTGTTGTTTTGATCCATCTGAACGGTATTTCGTCCGTCCATAGTGTCCTGGACTTCTGCATGACAATCCCTGTAGAATAAGATATATTTAATTTTACTAGAGTGCGCAACAGAAAAACATTTTAATAAAACACATATCAATATAAACTACTAATTATGAATAAACAAACAATACAACGACAAATAATAATTAAATAATAGAAATGTTGCAGTTACCAACGTTTGGTTGTGTTAATGTGTTGTCTAGATAATACGTAGTACCTAAAATGTTGGATACAAACAGAAAATAACAACATGAGTGCTGTAAATGGGTTTTTCAAAACTTTCAAAATTTTTCGCTCATCAATTTACTTTCTCTGTGAGTTTATTTCCCCGCACGATGATATTAAGTGATATGTTTTTAAAGATTGCCACTGTAGACACATATTTTCGATAACAATACGTGACAAAATGTACGTATATAAGTATAAGTAATAAACAGTCTGAAGAGCTCCCTTGAATGGAACGAAAGCGTTCACGTAACTAGTCAGTCGTTATTGTATTTATTTATAGATTTCGCCCGTAAAGTTTTATTTTTCTCCAAATTTATTATAAGCATCAGTACATATACAGTGATGGAGAGAAACAGATTGATGGAGAACGAGAAAATGTAGAGGTCGATATTATGATTTTTTTTTTTTAATTTTCTTTATTAATTATATGAATATGTCTTATACATGTTGTTCCGTTTAATTCATATGAGACCTATTCTTGACTAATATGGCTATTTTTATTTAGATATGAAGAAACGTAATGTTTCATGTTATTTAAAGTCCTATTATGCTTTTGACAGCATGAACGAATGCTCTACAATCTAAACATCAATATTCATCATGGAATGTTTGAACATATTTATAAATAGAACATGTAAATACGCGTGTCTAAAATTAAACTTTGACGTCCCCGAATTATCACCTGATAAGTCTGACCGACAGCAGGGGAAAATTTAGAACATGCTCTAATTGATTCGATATTCTATAATGTTCATCCACATAAACAAGTTTTACCTATGCTTCAAGTTAAAATTTTTATATTTTAGTACAATTATAATCTCTGTTATGACCACATATTTGCATTAAATAGAAATAACCCAGATACCCCTGAAACGGGCGTGTGGACGTTTACTGGCTGTAATGTACTACCTGTGTTGTGTTCATTACATTGTAGGTCACTTGCAAAAGATATGTATTTACTCAATACGAAGGCATATATTGAACAATTAATTAAATGTTTACGTGTTACTCAGTTTCCAAAATAATTTCCTTTAATGATTTATATGACTGAAAGAGTTTCTGATATCATTAGTCCTTAATGGTCCTTGTAAACATAAGATGACTATGCGATAGGTACGGAGTATGTTATCTTAGCTCGGGAATTCCCAGGTATTTCCTCTTCTTAATTACAAGCCTGATTAATTTATGTAATTTCCATTAATTAATATCGTCATTAGAGTATTAAGTACTATCAGTATGCAAAATATGATATTATTTTACAATAAAACTATAACAAGCTCATACCTTAAAATATATGTAAATATGGTTCATTACAATTAGATTTTCCGCGGAATTTCCTTTTGATATGTAACACTAAGTCTTGTAATGTCTGTGATATTTGTAATACACTTAAATTAAAACTCACCTTACACAGATGGCGTCACACAAAGTCCTGTATTCTAACAGAATAGGTATAAATATGTCCAGCACAGGTAAAGCAAACTCGGGTATCCCACATCTTGTGACCCCATACTGGTCGTTTTGTAGATCGACTAAATGTCAGAATTTAGAACATGTTCATGATCTAACTCACGTATTTCATACCTAAACAGATCCTAGATGTATTATGATGAAATATATGAAATACCTTAATGATTAGACTGGAACAAACTAGGCTCGGCTTCATGACCATCCCTTAACATTATATTGTACAGGGGAAACATTGCGGAAGTCTAGGAGTATTCCTAAGAGTGTTTTCCTAAGATATGGAAAGTTAATAATGTTGATGAAATAGGGTACTGGGCAGGAATAGAGTGGTCGACAAACTAGACAAGTCAACTAATTCATGAGTGAATTCATATTTAACTTGCCTATAGATCATCACAGGTTTAATGCTGTTTGATATCACTGATAACGCTGTTGTACTTTCCAAACCTCATTTTGAGTGTGTATGGGTTACTTAAGTCAGAAAAACTTTGTTATATCGATGAGTTATATGTCCAATCGGTATCTAAAATCAATTCTTTGCATTTAACTGTCAATCCAGAGTCTACGCTTATGTTTTATGAAGAAAACATTGGCTTAACAAAATATAGGAAGGCACGCTGTGGAAGCTAATGGCCATCGTTTAATACTTATTCTGTTATGGAGTCTACGTATGGTCATTTAGAGCTTTCAGTAGCGCACAATATGAACAGAATGTCTGCAAAATTCTGGCATCTCTACTGACCACAGATGTCATTAAAATATAGATTACTGTTTATATCTATATATCAATCATTCATTTAGTTTAAACCATAAAAACACTACACCCATAATGAAACGGTCATATATGTATTGATTGTCATATTTTTACATATATAGGTGTGTAACATACATTGGGTGTTCTATCATACTAATACATCAGAAGATATCTAATCTGGGCTATCTGCTGATACTAACTATCTGTGAAAAGTATTGCCGAATTCGAAAAAAAATATGCGGGCCATACGTTGTAATCTATTTCCACTACACACAAAACTGCTGCCCCTACTACGCCAAAATATTTTCACGTGAGCTTCTCTTGCATTTGAAACCTATTTCAAACAATTAATATGCTAATGGTGACTTCACATGTCTTTAAATAAACCTATGTCTTGCCGTTTTCAAATTTAATCACATTTGCATATAGACTCACGTGCTATTAAAACCAAAATAATTAACAAACAAAAAACTTACCAAACTTCATAAATCATCAGTATCATACAACTACGAACTAGTGCCAACAAAACTTACCTTATAGGACATGTTGGCTGAGTGGGAAGACACTTTTCCCGTTATAAAATAAAAACGTCTGAACAGAGGAAGACTATTTAATTAGTTTGTATAGAGAACGTAAGAGGCGAATGTAAATCTGATTATTTGATCCACAAACTTTGTGTGATCTGAACAAGTTCTGAAACAACAAAATTACAGGCACCTAAACAGTTTACAATCCAAAAGCAAGATTAATAGTTATAACGCATACAGATGTAAAATAAACAAAAACATATAAAATGTATAAGTGAATTACACTAGGGATTTAAAGTCTAACAACACATTAAAGGATTTCCTCATAACATGAACCTTAAATGCATTGGTTAATTCGTTGCCGGCTGAACTCTTGTCCAGTTAGTTCCACTCTCTACTTTCGAACAACAATATCTTTATTCAGTAGTAAAAATTATATTTATTTATCACGTAAGTGACCCGTTCAGCCATGTCTTACGGTCCTGCCATAAATATCGTAAGACACAAGTGCAATAAAAATAATCAAAATATGACATTGCACGATTGTCTTGGTAGACGGAAACGTCAAATCCGAGTATGATTTCGCCACCCTTTTCTAAATATTCATAAATACTAGTTATGTGATAAATAGAATCCTACACTCGTATACTCATAGCTACTCATATAAAATCATATATATATTACATAATAAAACTGGTGTTCCCTATCAGTTATACTTATACGCGAGTTAGACCACAAAACAGCAATGTTCTAATTTTTAACATTGAATCGCACCGGAACACGACCAGCCAATAACACGTCACGTAAGGCGAGATACTCGATCTTTACCTATCCGAAAAGTTACTCACACAACATTTGAGAAAACTGGTCTATGTATGAGGTCATATATGTGAGGTGAGTTGAATTCTGATATATTTTAACATTATAGTTTATATACATGTATACTTACTCGGATAGTTTAATTGAAATAAATTCAAATATAATCAAAACTTAAAATCGGAAACAAAAATGAAGAGAACACAATGAATATCACTATTGTTAAACTCATCTCGGGTCTTGCTGCGCCATTGTTTAAGGATATGCATTTCATTTTACAGAGACCGTCATGCAGACAGCATCAACACTGTGGACGGACGATGTACCGTTCAGGTGGATAAAAACAACAGGAAGATTGATTTCCATTCTGTTTGAACTCTTGGCAATATCCTTCATGATGGTTACTACTAAACTTGGTTTCTCCAAACGAAGGAGGAAGATAGGCAAGAAAAACATTCCTGGAACTGAAAACTTAGATATTAACCTATCAACGCAAGCGATCAAAACAAGGGGAAGAGAGTTGTTGGTAGATGCTCTCATGAGAAACACATATCTCGGTCGTAAAGCCCCGAACACCAGACTGTACGACATGGATACCAAATCTTACAAGACTTTGTACGATTTCCAAAAGACAGGACGCCCTCTGGTGTTGAACTTCGGAAGCTGTTCCTGACCTCCGTTTATAGCAAAGGTCGAGGAGGTCAAGACGATCATCCGAGACTTTGCTGACGTGGCCGACTTCTTGACCATCTACATCCGGGAGGCACATCCCGTGGAAGGATGGCAGGTGTTCGGACACCGCTTCCAGGACTTGAATGATCACCAAACCCTGGAGGACAGGATGGAGGCCGCAGAAATTCTCCGGGAGTTTGATCTCAAGTGTCCTATACTGGTTGATCCCATGGATAACCAGAACGCACTCCAGTATGCAGCAGTGCCAGAACGACTTTATATACTGTATGACTATAAAGTGATGTACTTCGGAGCCGTGGGGCCGGAGAACTACTTCCCACATGACGTTAGGGCCTGGTTAGAACAATTCCGAAAAAGTGCGTAGAATTTTGTCGCTGAACACAATATGTAAACAATGTAAAACAAATCTGTTATTTACTGGCAAGGGGAGAACTATGTTTAGTTTTAGGCACAGTATAAGGAGAGTAGAGAATGTTAGGTCTTTCGCTAAACACAATGTGTAAACTCGAAAAAAAGGGAACGACGAGGGGTTTATTATTTTATATAGGAAAAGTGATGTGAACTGTGACAGTGCTGAGGGCTGGAAATGAATGAGCTGAAAAAAGCTGTAATTTGTTATTGGGGAAGATTAACTGAAAACAATTGTATTTGATTAACAAAATGATATGTGGATATTACGATTGCTACAGACGTATAAGAAATTTTTTAATTAATGACTTTATTGAATAATTTTTAATAAATTAACTAATCGAATACTACTATCACGATTGATTGAACAATGTATGGAAGATTGCTATTATGGAGAATAGTCACCAATGACGGATGAATTCCCTTTGATGAAATGTAATATCTTTGGAAACGATGGCTTCATAGCGATGAATCTCTATTGTAACAATCTGTCATACTTCAATTGACGGTATACACAACACTTTGAATGATATATAATAGTCGTTATATTCCTAACGTGTAATGTAGAACCATAATAGTATGGTGTGTATGGCGGTTGCTTTCAGTTAAAGTTCATTGATCTAGGAAGGGTAGATACATCTAACGATTACTTCAAAATGTAAGAAAGATTTTGTATCATTATAAAGAAACGGCAATAATGATGGATGACTTTCCTTAGATGAAATATTATATCTTTGGAAATGATGGCTTCATTGTGAGCGCTCTTTATTTTAATATAAACAATCTGTTATACGATCAAATGACATATTACAGCTTTTGATTAGTTTCTAACTCGATACTCCAGGGGTTACTATCACTATCGTGATATCCACCCAGACTGTATCATAGCAAAACTGAAGGTTACGTCTTCGGCAACAGATTAATCAGATACTTTGATGTAAATCATGGTACACTGTACGAAAAAGGAAGTTGGACATTGCTCTCTATAATATTCAAAGTAACTCTCTGTCGATTAGTCATGTTTTTCCCCTGAATGCCTGAAAGTTTTTTTATGATATATATATTGTGGCACAGTCGAGGGCGGTTTTGACGACAGAGATATTAACCCCTGGAGTATTGAGAATGGATATTGTTTCGTTTTCGTTATACGTCTGTAATTGCAAGTTATTATAAATAATGGTTATAACTTTTATGCTATTATGTTCTAAACGTAACATTTATTCTTGTCACGAGTAGACCCGCTTGAATCATAGTTTGCTAATAAAACAATTTTCAAAGTGGAAACATTTTGTTGCGTTTTTTGTGTATAAAGAAAGATACGACAATGAAGTGTTGTATAAATATATATATCAAACGACTGGGGATATTTAGAAGTTATTGCACCGTTTTTGAGTGTGTGAAATACCGAGAGAAGAATGTTCGCTTAATTTTCTCTTTTGGGTGTACAATGTAGTTGCATTGTTTATTTATTTAAGGTAAAGAACAAATGAATCTTTCGTTTATCACATAAGCATGCAGAGAAGCTTTCCATGTCAAATTATGTTCTAGTACATATAACTGTTACAATCAAAGCTGACAATGTTAATATTTCAAGATTCAAGATTCAAGAAATTTTATTTTACGTCGCATATCAGACACAAATACAACATTAGCACTGTAGTGCTATTCTCGCGACAAACATAAGTATATTGTAATTTAACAATTAAATGGCTGACAAAATATCACAGACATAATTATACACTGATAGACCTTACAATGACAATGACACAGAAAATAATATAACATTTGAAGTAAGCATAGTCACATGGAGTAAAAAGTAAGTTAATATGGAACACTAGTATATCACACTGGTGTTACTATAGAGTATTAAGACACTGCAAGAGTGTAATATACATATATGCTGATATGGCAAAAAGTAAAAATTGACAGAATAAACACTAACATAGTGTATATTAAAAGTAATATCAATCAAAGAGATATGTAAAAAGTTTAGCTAAAGATAACAGATAACATTTCCTCTGTTCGTTCTGTGTGAAGTAAAAGTGACATTTAACCACGTGCTAGAAATTGAAAGCATGTTGCAGTTACTTGTTGCACCAGAGTTATTTTTCCTTTTCAAACATTAATCAGTCTTCATCGACATTACAGTATTGTACTTCATTTTCAACCAATTAAAACAAGTGATTAACAAATAATGATTGAAAGATACTACACCGCAGCCGAATTTTGTTTTCTTCATCAATAGTTACTTACTTTAAACTATTACTACCATCGAAATGTTTGAGCTTCTTATTTTACTTTCATATAAAATATTATAAATAATTAATTGCGTTCTGGAAAAACTCCTTGGCACTATGCCTTATATGGAATCATTGTGCATGCACCAAAAGCAAAACAAACTATTTTATATTTATTTTTGTGTTAAATAGAGACATATATACACTGTACATTTATTAAACATCATTTATTGTTCAAATAATGAATATCATTTATGCTCTGTCGGTGGTGGAGCATCTTTAAATAAAACCCACAACTTGACCCAGAAGATAATATCAGTAGGTTTCCAAATATTAACATAGCAGTAAGCATCCATATTTCTGCATATTTTTTTTCTTCTTTAATTCAGACAATTTTAAGACTCGTTCCAGTCCGATTTACATTATAGGATGCTATCTGTATAATGCCACTACTGGCCGTGGTAAGTTACGTCAGCGACATACAATGATATGTTTGGAGACTCATCCAATCTCGATGGAACATCATTGTGATACAATGTATATTGTATAATATAGCCTTTCAATCAACGATATTTTTGCAGTACTATAAGAAGGGGTGCAACTCGTTTTTATTTATCACACATTTTTACCAAGAGGCGTTACATCGAATGAAAAAGATATGTGCTGTGCTAGTTTAACAACTCACAATTAGTCACTGACTCGGAATAGAAACATATCAGTCGGCAGTTTATTTATCAGGTCTGATTTTTTCTTTGATAAATTGGCTACCTACGTTGTCCGTATATTGATACACATGATCTTCGGATCCTGTTGTTGACAACATCTATTACAAAGTCGATATTATATTGGATCTAACTGTATATAAATCAATATATTCCTAAACCTCATAATGATAATGAGGATGTCATTTCATAAAAGAGACAAATCGCGATAAACAAACTCCGACTCAGGCTTTGGTCGTATTCCGAATCGTGTCAGCCAATTAGATAAGACATTAGTAGATAAGTCTAACAGTTGTACGACACACATTGCTTACTTCAAACGTATACGTGAGAAGTTACTCCTTTCAATCTGTGTATATGTTAAAACCAGGCCTTACTAAGCTACTCGACCAAACAACGTAAAACGAGTTGCTTCCCTTTGTATAGAACGACAGATACAATATATCAAACATTGAACAAACAGAATAAATGTCAATCCTAACAAATGGTTTTATGTCACTACTCACTACGACTGGGGTTATTTTATCAAAGAAAAATCCGAGTTCATAGGGCTCCGATTAATGCTTACTACTCTAGAAATAGTTAGGAAATACTACTGGCGGGCGTCCAATTCTCGCCTAGTACCATCGATATCGCGCATGTTCAGACAAAATTTGGTGGAAATCAGCATGGCAGTGTCTCCTATCAGGCTTTATTGACGTAAATTATGTGGTAATCGATCGGTCGAGCAGTGAGATTTGGTTAAATCAGTATTGTTTATCAGCTGTTTCAGGTACCTGTTGTTCAAAGGGTGATTAGACTTACATGTAGCACAGTGTAAACGTTAGTTTTCAAATTAAGATAAAATGGTTTCTCAATATACTAACTTTACAAAATTTCAAAAACTATATCTTTTATTTACTTGCTATAAGATAAGATATAATGCTGTGCAGTAAACGAGAAAAGAAAATTTCACGATTATGTGATTAAGCTAATTATCTTTTGAACAACTGCTCCCTGGTGGTTATGTAGACTCCAGGATGGGATGTATAGAGACAACAATAACAGAGCACATGATCATCATTTTATTTTGTTGTCCGACTTTCTGTATGATCACATATTATTTCCTAATTTTTACTGTCGGATGGTCAGATAATAATGAAACACAACAACATGGAAAATGCTGCATCTCAATGGAAATGGTACAACATGGTGTGAATATAAAAATGAAATTCACCGACATCATCAGTTCCGATAAGGTCCTTATTATTGTATTGGATCAGCCATTCAGTTCATATTGGCAAATTTGTGTAATGGAAGAGAAAATGGAAAATACAGAATATTGTAAAGCCATTGATTCTATAGATACCATGTTTCATCTAATGAAATGCATTCGGCATTAGTGGCGTTTTTCTGTAATAAAAGATATATTTCTTATTCAGCTGAAGGTATCTCAAAAAACGGATTCTTCCACGATTATTGAAATATTTTGAAAATTAAAATCCTGTCAAGTGTTAAACAAATATTTCAGTCATATAAATCATCAGTCTACATTATGCCCTCAGTTCCCAATTTCCTTGATCCACTTCGTTCCTAATCTACAGTTACCAAAGTTACACCTCGTGTACTCAACACCATCCCCCAGTATACACGTCATATCTCAATCTATGGGTTCATTCCAGTATATACCCTGTTGCTAGTCCCAGTTCAGTCTCCATATTTTCACAGTGCCTGAACCTCATTGTAAGCTTTAATTATCGTGCCCCGAGTCCATTTAACATTTTCAATCATCAAACCCCGTTAGTTTTGTCCTAAATGCCACATTATTCCAGTTCTACTTCACGTTTCTAATCCCTTACTAGATCTATTCATCTCGTATCCATTCTACATTCCTATTTTCTAACCTACGGTCCCCCACACTTAACCTCGCCTCAAATACACTTCTTTGAATGACCCTTAATATGATCCGTCACTAATGTTCAGTCTCAACAATGTACTCCCTGCTCGGAATTTAAACTGTCATAAATTAACAATCAGTCGTTCCTTTTATAATTGTCTGCAAATCATCTTTTACTTAAATGAAATGGAGGTGCAAGAAGTCTAATATCAATGGTAACATGGATACGGATAAATTAGCCTTACTTTGATATCTGCTAAGAATCGTTGTTCATATACTATAATCATAATTATATATAATACATGTTATAGGTTATAACGACTTCTACGTAAAATTCAATACTGATATACACACAGTAGTCAATTGATCGATGTATGACACTTTTTTTACAATAGAGATGCATACCAATGAAACCATCGTCCCCAAAGATAACATAGTTCACCTAAGGAAATCCATCCGTCATTGGTGACGATCGTCATCCATCACAAACGATTGGAAACATTACTGAAACTCAAGTTTGAAATCGACTAATACAACTTCAAACGGGTTGCTTCCCTTTGTATATTGAATCTGGAGGTACCAGTAAACTTACATATCCGTACACACGAATTTCAATGTTGTTTACGTTAACGTAATATCATCAAAACCAACAACGGCCACACGTTAGTATAGCGAGATCTGGCAGGTAAAAATAAAACTTCGAATTTTAAATTCCATACGAAATGAAAACAAAGAAGAGCTATCACTTTCGACAATTTTACTGTTAAGTACGGAAGCTTATTAGGCTCGCATAGGAAAATGTTTTTCGGGATAACGAAAATGTTTTATTTGGCGGCCGCCAGATAATAATATGGTGGCCGCCAAATAAAATAATTTCGTTATCCTGAAAAGCATTTTCCTATGTGAGCCTAACAAGCTTCTGCAGTTAAGCAAAATGTTAAGCATAAAGATATCTTAGTGTCAGCTTTATATTGTGTGATGTTCATAACATTTCCGGCATCAAAGGTCAAAGTGATGTTTAGATTAGTCCTAATCAATTCAGTATTAGAGTAGACATTATGATTGCTTTGTCACAGTAAAAATTTTGCGACTTGGCTATTGGTTCTTTTCTTCCAGCAAATTTTACTGAGTATTTTCTCATTATGTATAATGACACAATATTCAGCAAACTTTGCAGCAAGATTAGGACCAAAATTTGGGTCGAAAATTCACTCAGCAATTTTACTTTCACAGGATAATATACTTTGACAAAATCATGTATTTTAAGCATTTGTTCTATTTTAGCATAAAATTGTCATTTTACCGTGGTTTGTAAAGTTGACATTGATGTTTAGCACTTGATGTTGATCTTGGCATGCCCGGGTTAAGGTAACAACATCCTAGATTCCTATTGCCTAGGTGTCAGATATGAACTACATGTAGGTCATATAGAATGAGCCGTATCTTCTCCTTTTCTTTTTCGTGATTAAAGTATTTAATTTTGTTTTATATTTAAGCTTATTTATCCGATAATTTCAAGCAATACTTATACTGTTAATAGGATGTTAAAATTGTGCCTGCTGCGCCATTGTAAGGCGACTTAATCTGGGATCTAAATCCTCCCGGCTACAATGTATCTAATTAAAAATACTGTATTTTCATCTCATGCCAAACATCTCGGGAATATTTTCATGTCACTGCACATCATTTTTTGATCAAAGTTTCGAAATGAATGATAATATTCAATCTGTATTTTTTTTTTCTATAAAATTTCATTTATATTAAAGTACGTCATGACAGAACACTTTAAACCAGGAAATTGTGGTTAAATAGAGAGAAAAGCGGATGTTATATTTCCGTGTTTATATAAAATCAAGGTCAGTGGGAAAACACACTGTATATAATGTACGCAATGCTTTTGTTAGGTTTTTTTTTATATTTACCATCATCATTTAGTAGTATACTTGGAACAAATCATCCTAGGATTTCTCTTGATATATTTCATGGTGGGACCATCTCGGGAACACAAATTTGGAGCATTCTTATATATGGAACACATATTTACCCTTTATTCTTGCAATGGAAACGCAAAATTATAATATGATAATAATATAATAATTTTACTCAGACAGAAATATTTTCAAGAACAAGATATTCCAGAGGTTTTCCTCGAGTATATACTTTCAAGGTTTACGCTAGGAACACAACATCAAAGACACTTTCCCGGATAGATATTTCTAGGATTTATCGTCCAAATACACAACTCTGTAGAAACACAAAGCTATAGAAATTATGTTGTTAACACATAATTCGAAGATTAGATTCTGGAACACAATTGCTCTTGGGAACACAATACTGTGATTTCTCTTGGAAAATACATCGTTTTATCTTTGGAACATATAATTCTTGGATTTATCCTGGGAACATATAATTCTTGGAGTTATCTTGGGAACATATAATTCTTGGAATTATCTTGGGAACATATAATTCTTGGAATTATCTTGGGAACATATAATTCTTGGATTTATCTTGGGAACATATATTTCTTGGATTTATCCTGGGAACATATAATTCTTGGATTTATCTTGGGAACACCAAGCGTGGCAATCGGGAACCGTCAGTGCTTCTCGTTTACGGATATATTAGTGCTGAACGTTCCCGATTGACGACGTGATCATAGTTAAAGTTGTATGGTCTATAACTTTCGCTCTTTTTGTCATAGTGAAAATTGTTTAAGTGTTATACATATTTTTCTCCGTCTGTCTGAGGTTCAAACTTTCTAATTTTACCACTTTTTATAAAGTTGCAGCACTGGAAGTATCTTTAATTATAAAAGTAAAAAATCTTTTTAACGTGTACACGTGAAAAATAGGCTCGAAAGATGCCGAATCATTCCGAACTCTTCCGAACATCGTCGCGACAATCTCGAAGTAAAACGAGAGTTGTGAAACCAAGAGAAAATATCAACAATCTTTCATAAACAAAATATGTGGTCGACCTCATCAGACTCTATCTACAAAGAAAATAATGCTCGCACATTACAATATTTGATACACACAACATTTTACGGTAATGTGTAAATTGGACATATACTAGCATGATTTGCTCATATAGGCCAGAAGGAAAACGTAAACAAACACATGTGTGCTTACGCTAGTTACCTGGCTCACCACGTGCAGGTCGTGTCGAACGTCAGTCACGTGATACGATTAGGAATCCGACAAAACCCGAAGTCACTGAACATGGCGGTGATTGAAGGCGCTTTATTCAAAACCAGGAATATATGATTCCTAGATTTCGGCTCTCTTATAGGCCGACATATGCTTTTGGGGAGCTGAATCATCAAGTTACATGTCAATGTTTAAATATCAAATGTTTAAGTTACATATCGTTACAGCGAAATTAGCAGCAATACAACTTTAAGACTAGTTGTAGTGTTTGTTCCTGACATGCACTTGTACTATCATAATCGCTATATAAACGGATGTGTCAGCACAAGGCAGTTTGTCGTCATAAGGAAGAATTTATCAACATAAACCGTTCGGAGTCAGTCAGGTATGTGTATTTGATTATTTTATTTCAGAATATTTATTGTGTGTTGTACAACAGGTCAAGCTTATAAAAGCCATGTCCTTCTAGATCAGTATATACATACGTACAATACAGTGGTACAATTGTACAATACAACACATGGATTTTATTATGGTTAACGTAGAAAACTAAATACTAAAAATACTGAATACAAACAAATGTAGGATTTATATGTTAAATGTTAACGACCTGGTGGATGAATTTGATCAACATTATCAATGGAACCATTGAAAAGAGTTTGAACAATAAAGGGTTCCTGGTCATTGAGAAAATAGAGATGCCTTTTATCATTATACGATGAACAGTTGATAAATAAAAGATTTTACATGAGTGGCTATGTAAAATGAAATTTATTAATCGGGTTCAATAGTTTGATATGCCATGAGACTTTAAAATTCGTTCTAACTTGAAGAACATTAATTTGATTACATGTATTTTGTCTTAGATATTGGTTCCTTATGAGGTCTTAATTTCCATCTATGATAGTTTCGGTAGCGGACCGTGCTTACTCTTGGAAGTAAAATCCCATCCTATGCTCTTGTGTCCGCCCTTTCCTATATGGCTCTACACTTTCCAGTGTCGACCGCATTCATCAATGGTCATACTATTTTAAAGGATATGTCACAGATTTCCCGTTCTTATTTATTTTTACCAGTGTCATTTCATTGACTAACGTTATTGCCTTGATTTTGTTCATTTGTAGTCGTTGACATTGTGATAATGACGTCACATATAAAGAAAGCGAATGCCAAACAACCCAAGCAGGGATCCGCAGACCAGAGTGACAATCGAGCCAAAGACTGCGACGTTCCCAACTCGATTGTCTGCAAGGCAAACGACTATGGCAATATGATGTTGCCGGAAATGTATGAGATGTGGAAGAAAGGTTTGTTCTGTGATGTCAAGTTTATGGTGGATTCACAAGCCTTTTTCTGTCATAGTCTTGTTATTGCTGCTGTGTCCGATTTCTTCGATCGCTTATTGAAACAAGTGAAGAGACGGAAGGGCAGACAAGAGGGTAACCGAATGGACAAAAGAGTCATTCGGATACGTAACATCCGGGAGGAAATATTTGCTGATATTGTTCAATATGCTTACACAGGCACGATAACTTTAAATAAAGACAATGTATTCAAATTGATATTTGCGGGTCATTATTTCGAAATGACGTCACTGGTCCTGATATGCTGCAATTTCGCAAGTACTTTGGTGTACCTTGGTAATTGTTTTGAAGTGCTAGATTTTGCTAGACAACAAGATATCCCCTGTCTATATAACAAAACTATCGAATTCTTAGAACAAAGCCAGGACATGATTTTCTCTAATCCGGAAGTGTGTAACAATCGAATGGAGTCGTCGATGGCTTTCTTCACAGACAGAACAGTCATGATAAAACGGAATGGCCTACCTATAACTCCACAGAGACGCGAAGAGTATTTTATGAAATTTCTGATCACATCGTTGGACAAGTCCCCCGAGCTGCAAGACGAATTTGCTGATTATTTGAAGTTAGTCAATCTTCCGTTGCTTCCGAACTCAAGATGGACGCAGATGTTTGTATCACAGCGCTATCTACTTGACAACGCTCTTGTCGAGCACCTGCTAAAGTCTGCCCAGTTGTTCCGGAACGGTGAAGTTCACAGCGATATACCGGCGATCTGGAAGTTAGTACCAGATCCAAACTGGAGTTTATCAACTTCTGAACCGATGAAACACCCCAAGATAATGGACAGTCTTCCCCTGAAATCTGCTTTCAACGACGGGTAAGTCTATAGTGTCATTCTATGTTTTATTCATTATGATATTGTACAGATTTAGCAGACATTACTGTTCAAGCTTTATTGTCTGTTTAAAATATATTGATCAGATAGCTCGGTTATTCTTGGAATTAAAGACAAGTTCAGTATTATATGAAGCAGCGTTAAAAAGTAAAACACATTACCATTTATCCTCCAACTCTGGGGCATTTGTCAGATTCCAACTGTTCGGTGATGGTTTAACTCGGGCACCATGGCTTTCATCCACTTCTTAAACCAGGCACGTCTTCAGTTGGTAGTGACGGTTAGTAGTCCAGAAATAAACATAATAGAGCAGATATTTCAATATATTCAAAGTATTCAAATGTGGCACCCTGGTAAATGAGAATGTTTATTTATTATTTAATATGTTATTAATTTATTATGTTAATTGAATTTGTCAGTGTTTTGTATTTCTTTCCGTAAGTCCGCGTCTACTTTCGGTTTCGTCGCGTGTAAGTTTGTATGTAGAATAGTGGATAGTAGGCCCCGATTAGGCATACTGGACATACTATGCATATAGTATATATGTACATGTTACGGACATTGACCACTTGACCTCGACATGCGCGTTAACTCTTTCTTTCCTTTCCCGCCTTACTTCATTTCTTTTCTTCACTTCTATTTGGGATTCTTGATAGACAGGACGATTATCTTTGTCGTCGTTGCTATAATTGATTGAAATTGTTCAATAATATTTGAATTCTCCGAATCTAAATGAGAGTTTTGTAAGTGTGAGTGTACTCACTTGGAGTGCGTTCGATTGTGTGTTAATTAGTGTTATTTGTATATTTTATAGGGACTGATTAGAACCAGAAATCCGACAATAAAAGATGCTAAAGATATCAATATCTTCCTGGTCGTATGTTGAAGCCGGTCCTCCAAGCGGAACCCGCTGAAACTCCCAATTTTACACAATACTTGTCTTGGAAAGCAAAAATTACTAAATCTATCTTCATGTTAAAGTGCGAAATAATGCTAAAATCTATTTTTTTTGAGGTCGGAGATTGAACCCGATGTTGCGGTGACGTCAATTGAATTTCATTTCGTGGAGGTTATGAAGTTACCACACCTTGCTGGGATAAAAAGCATCTACAGCGATGGTCAAATAATTCAGCATGGACAATGCATATCCTCATCTAGCCAACCGAAGCAATTCATGTCCGTAGAGACTGCGATTCTCGAGGACGGCGAACTCATTATGTCTGTCTGTGTGTTCCACAACGGTTCAATTAATGCGATTTCCCTTCACACAACCAAGGGGAGACAACTCGGGCCATTTGGTTATAAACTTCCATGTCCAAGTCGGGCATTCATACACACCCGGTACAACGCCCCAATACCTGGAACATACTCTCATTTACACGGGTTTGGTGGGAGAGTGGTGTTCTGCATTGAACAAACAATGATCCTCAATTTGACGGCGGTTTGGGCTAGCTGTTGCGAACTCAATAGCCGTAACGATAGCACTGCACAGGGAGACTGATTTTACAATGTATGACCTACACACTCTGAAGAGTACAGAGAATGTAGATCTACACACTCATTACCGTACGCAGAATGTAGACCTACACACTCTGTACCGTACACAGAATGTAGGCCTACACACTGTGTACTGTAAACAGAATGTAGACCTACACACTCTGTACCGTACACAGAATGTAGACCTACACACTCTGTACCGTACACAAATGTAGACCTACACAGTCTATACTGTACACAGAATGTAGACCTACACACTCTGTACTGTACATAGAATTTAGACCTACACGGTCTGTACCGTACACAGAATGTAGACCTACACACTGTGTACCGTACACAGAATGTAGACCTACACACTCTGTACTATACATAGAAAGTAGACTTACACACTCTGTACCGTACACAGAATGTAGACCTACACACTCTGTACCGTAAACAGAATGTAGACCTACACACTCTGTATCGTACACAGAATGTAGACCTACACACTCTGTACCGCACACAGAATGTAGACCTACACACTCTGTACCGTACACAGAATGTAGACCTAAACACTCTGTACCGTACACAAATGTAGACCTACACAGTCTATACTGTACACAGAATGTAGACCTACACACTGTGTACTGTAGACAGAATATTGACCTACACACTCTGTACTGTACATAGAATTTAGACCTACACGGTCTGTACCGTACACAGAATGTAGACCTACACACTCTGTACCGTACACAGAATGTAGACCTACACACTCTGAACCGTACACAGAATGTCGACCTAACTACTCTGTACCGTACGCAGAATGTAGACCTATACACACTCTGTACTATACATAGAATGTAGACCTACACACTTTGTACTGTTCACAGAACGTAGACCTACACACTCTGTACCGTACACAGAATATAGACCTTCACACTATATATCGTACACAGAATGTAGACCTGCACACTCTGTACTTTGTACTGTACACGGAATGTAAACCTACACACTCAGTACAGTACACAGAATGTAGACCTACACACTTTGTACCGTACACATAATGTAGACCTACGCACTTTATACTGTACACAGAATGTAGACCTACACACTCAGTACTGTACATAGGATGTAGACTTACACACTATGTACCGTACACATAACGTAGACCTACACACTTTGTACTGTACACAGAACGTAGACCTACACGGTCTGTACCGTACACAGAATGTAGACCTACACACTCTGTAACATACACAGATTGTTGACCTACACACTCTGTACCGTACACAGAATGTAGACCTACACACTCTGTATCGTACAAAGAATGTAGACCTTCACACTCCGTACCGTACACAAATGTAGACCTACACAGTCTATACTGTACACAGAATGTAGACCTACACACTCTGTACCGTTCACAGAATGTAGACCTTCACACTATATACCGTACACAGAATATAGACATACACACTTTGTACCGTACACAGAATGTAGGCCTACACACTGTGTACTGTAAACAGAATGTAGACCTACACACTCTGTACCGTACACAGAATATAGACCTTCACACTCTGTATCGTACACAGAATGTAGACCTTCACACTCTGTACCGTACACAGAATGTAGACCTAAACACTCTGTACCGTACACAAATGTAGACCTACACAGTCTATACTGTACACAGAATGTAGACCTACACACTTTGTACTGTACACAGAATGTAGACCTACACACTCTGTATCGTACACAGAATGTAGACCTACACACTCTGTACCGTACACAGAATGTAGACCTACACAGTCTGTACCGTACACAGAATGTAGACCTACACACTCTGTACCGTACACAGAATGTAGACCTACACACTCTGTACCGTACACAGAATGTAGACCTACACACTCTGTACCGTACACAGAATGTAGACCTACACACTCTGTACCGTACACAGAATGTAGACCTACACACTCTGTACTGTACACAGAATGTAGACCTACACACTCTGTACTGTACACAGAATGTAGACCTACACACTCTGTACCGTACACAGAATGTAGACCTACACACTCTGTACCGTACACAGAATGTAGACCTACACACTCTGTACCGTACACAGAATGTAGACCTACACACTCTGTACTGTACATAGAATTTAGACCTACACGGTCTGTACCGTACACAGAATGTAGACCTACACACTGTGTACCGTACACAGAATGTAGACCTACACACTCTGTACTATACATAGAATGTAGACTTACACACTCTGTACCGTACACAGAATGTAGACCTACACACTCTGTACCGTACACAGAATGTAGACCTACACACTCTGTACCGTACACAGAATGTAGACCTACACACTCTGTACCGTACACAAATGTAGACCTACACAGTCTATACTGTACACAGAATGTAGACCTACACATTGTGTTCTGTACACAGAATGTAGACCTACACACTCTCTACTGTACATAGAATTTAGATCTACACGGTCTGTACCGTTCACAGAATGTAGATCTACACACTCTGTACCGTACACAGAATGTAGACCTACACACTCTGTACCGTACACAGAATGTAGACCTACACACTCTGTACCGTACACAGAATGTAGACCTACACACTCTGTACCGTACACAGAATGTCGACCTAACTTCTCTGTACCGTACACAGAATGTAGACCTATACACACTCTGTACTATACATAGAATGTAGACCTACACACTCTGTACCGTACACAGAATATAGACCTTCACACTATATATCGTACACAGAATGTAGACCTGCACACTCTGTATTTTGTACTGTACACGGAATGTAGACCTACACACTCAGAACTGTACACAGAATGAAGACCTACACACTTTGTACCGTACACATAATGTAGACCTACGCACTTTATACTGTACACAGAATGTAGACCTACACACTCAGTACTGTACATAGGATGTAGACTTACACACTTTGTACCGTACACATAATGTAGACCTACACACTTTGTACTGTTCACAGAACGTAGACCTACACGGTCTGTACCGTACACCGAATGTAGACCTACACACTCTGTAACATACACAGATTGTTGACATACACACTCTGTACCGTACACAGAATGTAGACCTACACACTCTGTACCGTACACATAATGTAGACCTACGCACTTTATACTGTACACAGAATGTAGACCTACACACTCAGTACTGTACATATGATGTAGACTTACACACTTTGTACCATGCATAGAATATAGACCTATACACACTCTGTACTTTGTACCATACACAGAATGTAGACTTACACACGTTGTACCGTTCACAGAATATAGACCTACACACTGTGTACCGTACACAGAATGTAGACCTTCACACTCTGTACCGTTCACAGAATATAGACATACACACTCTGTACCGTACACAGAATATAAACCTTCTCACACTATATAACGGACACAGAATATAGACTTACACACTCTGTACAGTACACAAAACATAGACCTACACACTCTGAACCGTACACAAAATGTAGACCTACACAGTCTATACTGTACACAGAATGTAGACCTACACAATCTGTTCTGTACATAGAATGTAGACCTACACAGTCTATACTGTACACAGAATGTAGACCTACACAATCTGTTCTGTACATAGAATGTAGACCTACACTCCGTACAATACACAGAATGTAGACCCACACACTCTGTACCGTATAGAGAACGTAGACCTACACACTCTGTACCGTATAGAGAACGTAGACCTACACACTCTCTACCGTACACAGAATGTAGACCTACACACTCTGTACCGTACACAGAATGTAGACTTCCACACTCTGTACCGTACACAGAATATAGACCTACACACTCTGTACCGTACACAGAATATAGACCTTCACACTATATACCGTACACAGAATATAGACTTACACATTCTGTACTGTACACAGAACATAGACCTACACACTCTGTACCGTACACAGGATGTAGACCTTCACACTCTGTACCGTAGACAGAATGTAGACCTATACACTCTGTAGTGTACAAAGAATGTAGACCTACACACTCTGTTCTGTACTCAGAATGTAGACCTACACACTCTGTACCGTACACAAAATATAGACCTTCACACTATATACCGTACACAGAATATAGACTTACACATTCTGTACTGTACACAGAACATAAACCTACACACTCTGTACCGTACACAGAATGTAGAACTACATGTACATACTCTGTACCGTACACAAAATGTAGACCTATACACTCTGTATCGCACACAGAATGTAAACCTACACACTGTGTACCCTACACAGAATGTAGACCTACACACCCTGCACTGTGCATAGAATGTAGACCTACACACTCCGTACAATACACAGAATGTAGACCCACACACTCCGTACTGTACATATAATGTATAATTACACACTCTGTACCGTTTAGAGAATGTAGACCTACACACTCTGTACCGTACGCATTTGTTGACCTATACACTATGTACTGTACATAGAATGTAGACTTACACAGTCTACCGTACACAGAATGTAGACCTATACACACTTTGTACCGTACACAGAATGTAGACTTACACACTCTGTACCGTACACAGAATGTAGAACTTCATAATTTATACCGTTCACAGTATGTAGACCTATACACTCTGTAGTGTACGAAGGATGTAGACCTACACATTCTGTACCGTACACAGAATGTAGACCTTTACACTCTGTAGTGTACGAAGGATGTAGACCTACACATTCTGTACCGTACACAGTATGTAGACCTATACACTCTGTAGTGTACGAAGGATGTAGACCTACACATTCTGTACCGTACACAGAATGTAGACCTTTACACTCTGTACCGTACACATAAAATAGACCTACACACTGTTTACCGTACACAGAATGTAGACCTATACACACTCTGTACTGTGCATAGAATGTTGACCTTCACACTCTGTACAATACACAGAATGTAGATCCATACACTCTGTACTGTACATATAATGTATAATTACACACTCTGTACCGTACACAGAATGTAGACCTATACACTCTGTACCGTACGCATTTGTTGACCTACACACTCGGTGCTGTACACAGAATGTAGAACAATAAACACTTTGTATCGTATACAGAAGGTAGACCTATACACACTTTGTACCGTACACAAAATGTAGACTTACACACTCTGTACCGTACACAGAATGTAGACCTTCACAATTTGTACCGTTCACAGAATTTAGATCTACACAATCTGTACCGTACACATAACATAGACCTACACACTGTGTATCGTACACAGAATGTAGAATTTCACACTCTGTACTGTACATAGAATGTAGACCCACACACTCTGTACTGTACATAGAATGTATAATTACACACTCTGTACCGTACACAGAATGTAGACCCACACACTCTGTACCGTAAACAGAATGTAGATCCACACACTCTGTACTGTACATAGAATGTATAATTACACACTCTGTACCGTATAGAGAATGTAGACCTACACACTCTGTACCGTACACAGAATGTAAACCTACACACTCTGTACCGTATAGAGAATGTAGACCTACACATTCTGTACTATACATAGAATGTAAACCTATACACTCTGTACCGTACACAGAATGTAAACCTACACACTCTGTACAGTATAGAGAATGTAAACCTACACACACTGTACCGTACACATAATATCGACCTATACACTCTGTACTGCACGCATTTGTTGACCTACACACTCTGTACCGTACACAGAATGTAGGCCTACACAGTCTGTACCGTACACAGAATGTAGACCTACACACTCTGTACCGTACACAGAATGTAGGCCTACACAGTCTGTACCGTACACAGAATGTAAACCTACACACTCTGTGCCGTACACAGAATGTAGACATAACCACTTTGTAACGTACACGGAATGTATACCTACACATTCTGTACTGTACACAGAATGTAAACCTACACACTCTGTACCGTATAGAAAATGTAAACCTACACACTCTGTACCGTACACATAATATCGACCTATACACTCTGTACTGCACGCATTTGTTGACCTACACACTCTGTACCGTACACAGAATGTAGGCCTACACAGTCTGTACCGTACACAGAATGTAGACCTACACACTCTGTGCCGTACACAGAATGTAAACCTACACACTCTGTACGGTACATTGAATGTAGACCTATACACTCTGTACAATACATAGAATTAGACCTTCACTCTCTGTATCGTACACAGAAGGTAGACCTACACACTATGTACTGTACATTGAATATAGACCTATACACTCTGTAACATCGACGTTGAACTCTGAACTATAAACGATTGGATTTGTACGCTTTTTAACAGTAGGAACGGATCCTCATTTTGGCGTTATAAAGCATCTCATTTCCGTCTGCTGATTTAAGATGATCAACCTTTGACCTAATTAAGTCATTAGCATGTAATAAGAAATTCTGAGTGCATTAACTGTCCATTATAAAGGTAAGCATTGACAACAGTGGCATGATTTTGATTCAGTATCCACACCACTTCCGGTAGCATAACCTCGATCACCAAGATGTTCAGCTTCCGGTTTGGGCTTAATTTAGTCCCAATCAGAGCTATGGCTGTACAAAGGAACGTCAATAGCGAATTCCAAAGCAATTAGGCGGTGTTTAGATGACAGGAACTGTACATATCAGGCGCCGGACTATATCGTCAGCACGGTATTATTTCACACCACTACGTCCTGTGGGACAATAGACGAACGGTATCCTTGGTGACGACAACAGATACCAGGCGCCTTAGTGGGAAATCTTTTAAAGAATGGCAGATAAATGTAATTTTATATATTTATAATCAATGGGCCATTCATCGTTAATTCTAAGCACATACGACGCATTAGCTTATTATGTATAGATTTTTTTCTCACACGTAATATAAAGGTGATAGACACTACCAATAAAACGTGTATTGTTTCAGTGAGTGTATGAAGAACGTTGAACCTTACCGGATATCAACAGCCGTTTATTTGTTATGGTTTTGATGTACGTTTGTATTCAATCGATCGATTCCATTAAAACTGCAGAAGACTGATGTTATATCACTTTTCACATTTATTATATTGTAGAACATGTTCATTAATAGAGAATATCTTACAAAGCCTTGTCATCTCGCCTTTCCTAAATCTCGTACCAATATAAACTCTGTATTGCAAAATCCTTACCGTGTATTCTCTGTTTATTCTGTAACCCTTTACTTGCAGACAATAGCAAATTGAAGGTTATTTACTCCAATTTGGCTGTAAGATATACTAAGTTTCGTGTTTCATGTTCATTCTTTTACCCTGAAGTAAAAAACGAAAGTCGTATTTAATACATTTGGAAATGTAATGAGAAACACGAAAACGCAATTCTATTTAATTCATATTCATTTTTTCGGTGGGTGTTCTCTATATAACGTTACCAATATGAGGTTCATTTCTTTGTGAACGTCACTTTGACGCGTGCGAATACAGATTCGGCAAATTTTGCAAATAAACTCATTCCAACAGATCCAAATCTATTGAATATAATTTGAAAGTTTATTTTGGAAATATTTTTAGATATCGGTTAAAAATAAAGACGACGTCATTGTAGAACTCCTTTTGCTATGCTCCGAAGTTAACACAGTTTCCCGCGAATATTCAATCATTTCTATGTTTGTTACGTAAAAAATATCTCATTGGAATCAAAGGTATCGTTATAAATGTCGAAATGTAAATATAAGATATATCTGTCATTTGTTATTGTCACAGGGACCTGGCACGATTGTTTTTTTACCAACAATCTATTTTTAATAAACGGGCTCTATACACCATACACCCGTGAAGAACCAAGGGGGTAAACAGAGTTTCTACAAAATACGGGGCATGACACCTTCAAAGAAGATTGAAGATGAACACAGTTATGGGCACTGTTAACCACCACAAACAGAAATACTATCAATATCGGGGTCGAATCTAACTTGACATTTTGTTGATAGTTTCGTATAGGAGATTTCAGAAAAGATGGCGTGACGTCACAGAAAGTTTACATCCGGGTCCTCAAAGGTACAAACACAGTATGGCGACTAATAAAAACAACAGATATTCGTACATCCCTGCTACACAATCGATACTTTGACAAAAGTATACACATTCATACTTGCAAATTCCGATTTTAAAATTGTTTCTTATTGTTTCAGAGGTTACAGACATTTATATTTTTGCATTTACAATTGTTTATTACTAAATATATTTGTGTAGATTTCGTGTTGAAGCCAGCTTGCCAAGCGGTCGGGTCGTCACAGTACCCGTTTTTTTTCTTCACGGGTAGAAATCCACGTTGTGAAAAAGTTATGAATAGATAATTGATTATATTGAGTAACTTTCAGTTATGCATGAAAAAGCTGTTCACAACACTGTTAAATATAACGAAATGTATAAACCATCTTGCCAGACCACGGCCGCTCATGCATGGCTTCGCTGGTACATTTGTAGATCACCTCATGCCACATCTTATAGTTGGGAATTTAATACTATAAATACGTAACTACCAACACGTATCTCAATAAGTACTTGTACAAGATATATATTTCGTTCTTTTCCATGTATATCTTGCTTTAAAGGAATGCTATAAACCACTGTGTTACACTTATACAATGTATGCAGATCTACGCAATGTACATGGTTACGTAACGTAAGGCTGCCGATATCTCGAAAAATAAAACGGTGAAATCGTTCAGTTTTAATGCTGTAGAGTTCATTTTTTAATTTTTTAATTTCATGCGCTTTTATTCCATGAGTTACTAAGTGAAGTCTTAAATTGAAGTGATATTACTTTAAAATAATTTGAATACATGTTAGATAGACTTCATTTAGATTTATGAATACAGATCGTAATACTGTAAATGCCGACCAGGACACATTGCGCACGGCTTAAAAATCCTAAAATACTAAAAGTTTTGTTTAAAAATATGATAAAAAGTAACTATAAACTGACTCATTTGTATGCCAAAAACTAAAATCCAAAATTTCTGACGAAAAAAATTTATCCAGAATACGTAATTTTGTGACTCTGAAAAAGGACGAAATTCGAGATCTCGGCAGTACTGTACGTAATGGCTGCCGTGCGCTTGGGGTGATCTACGAAAACAAACTTTAATTTGGTGATAATTACACATCTTAAGGTGTTTTACAAAGTAAGACTACGTAATCGCTTATTAAAATTAAAGTACGATATTAGCGTAAATTGGAATTTAATTTGTAATTTCAAGCTGATATTTGCAATATTCTGTCATAGTTTATACATAATGGCGACCGTGTTTTTTTCTCGTGGCGGTCGAAAATGGAGTAAAAGCATCGTAAAATATATGAATACCATATATTTATATCTATATATTATTGTTACATATTTTTATTTACACCTTTTGAAATTAAGATAAAGCAACAATTGTCGGATTGCCGTACTATTTATTACAATAAGATGTAAACAAACATCGAAGCGGCTGTGTTCCCACCATGTTAATGTGTACAGATACAGTGTATACGGAGTTGTACCTTTGAGCGCCCGGATATACCTTTGTGTGACGTCGACATCGCCATCTTTTCTGAAATCGCCTATAATGTGGCTTTAAATGAGTCTCATAAGATTCGGGGTCAAGTGAGCGTGACCTATACACAGTATGTCGTGGTACCTTCAGATGATCAGTCATATAACAATGGAAAGCATGAACAGATGCATTTAATCAAAAGATACATTTTTTTCATGAGGTCTGAAAACGGTGATACAGACTCTCGAAATAATGAACGTGGTGTCGTTTCATTGATTGTGATTGGGCTATAAAACAACTTTACATTATAAAACAGTCGTTCTCCAAGAGGCCGAAACTTTGTAAAAGATGAGACATTTGAACTGCTTGTGCTCTCGGGAAGTCATCAATCGTATATAAACAACACCATTTTACTACCTCAAAACCACAATACTGATCATTTTACGATTGTTTTAAAACATTTAAATAATTTGCGTGTCTCATGTGAAAGAAATCGGATTGACTTTCACTACTTACGACATGGATTTACCCAGTTCAGGGGTGAGTTAAAAGTATTCCCGTAAGATGTGAAACGTACCCGCCTATATTTACAGATAAAACAAAAGTTTATCTGACAGTATTTATAGCTCACGGAAGATGTCAACTGTATCTTATGTCAGTGATGTTTTTGTGTTGTGTCTATATGTCTCTGTACTCTATGGCACCTGTTTGAGTTGGCACACCGTTATCCTTACGTTGTATTTTGACGTATCACTCGTTGTATGTTAGTAGGATTGAATAGCGTGATCCTTAATGTATCGTGACGGTTTACGCGTGGAAATCGTCCGTGAGCACGTGATGAGGATACGGGCTTTACAGTACTATTTAATTGGTCGATGATAACGACAATACGGAGTACACAGTAGAACATGTAAATCTTCCTCTCCGGAGAAACAATACTATTAATAGACAGTACGTGCTACCATGCTATCCTACAACACAGTAAGACCAATCAATCGTGAACTCTGAGCAATGCTGACGGACGGGATCTGTCTTCATCACATACAGGTAAGTACTTCACTAAGTTATAACATACAGGTGTACCATATATAATTACAAAGACATCGTGAAGTGGTTCTTTACGAAACCTAATTAACATGGCTTCCAAAGTTTCAACGTCAATACCGCGTTACCCGGTTTCATAAGTGTTTTTTACCATTGATGTGGACTACTGATGATGTAAAATCCAAGATGGCTTGGCTATTTTTTCTCTCTCCTTATTCTGTATGATGTTTTAGTGTTCAATGTCAAAACATAATTACAGGATTTCTGATTATTGGGTATGGTAAGTAGTATTAGGAGCGTGTGACCGAAGGGAGCTCTGATAACTGGGGACGGTTTATACAATCTGGCCATAAAATCCTTAGTCATTGATAAGATTTGCTCAGCAGATTTCTAACATCCCCTAATTTGAAACTAAGGTATGTCGCAGTGACAAAAATATCAAGAAAATTTAGAGATTATTGGTCAGTCTCAGTTTGGCACAGTAGTGTTAGACGCGAGTAACCGAAGAGTCTTCGATCATGCATCATTCGGTGTGATACAGTGGTGTCAAGGGAGAGTAACCGATCTAGAAGAGACGTTCGATTATAAGGTGTGATACATTGATGGTAGATGATTGGGTGTGACAAAGAGTAGTGTTAGGGGCGAGTAACTGAAGAGACATCCGATTATAAGATGTGATACAATAGTGTAATGGACTAGTAAGCAGATGAGTCCTAGTAACAAAAGTAGACGACACATTTTGTTGTTAATTATTTACGGATATTCACGCTCTACCGGTGAAACTGTCAGCAGTTCACACAGGTATAGGGTAATCATGTGCTACATCAACGGCTGTTGTTCATTTATTTATCATGTTAGATGACAGGATCCAGTTGTTCAACTGATCATAGTTTTAACGACAAACTTCAAATCAAATCATATCATGCCGTGTAATGTTCCAAATGTTAATACGATCCGTAAGATCTCCACTCTTTACCTAATTGCTGATTTTGGTAAATCTAAAATATAATCACAGATTTTGCAGCAAATGTAAAATGAAAATTTCACTAATTAAGTTATTACGTTCGTCACTTTTTGACCATAAGGCCACCTCACATTTTCACAATGTCAATAAAGTGAAGTTTTGCCTTATATATTTTCATTATTCATCAGTTAAAATTCCTGAATCATTTGATATTTTGGAAAGAAAGACCTAGAAGGTAGACTTCACGCCACGGTTTTCATTCAATTTTGTATAAGTAGCATACAGCTTCTAGGAAATGTAGATAAACAACAAAGGTCGTGATTTTAAGCTTATTAAAAAACAATATGAAATTGCATACAACAAATCGTTGTGTAACTTTTATATCTTATACACGTAGATAAACAACAAGGGTCGTGATTTTAAGTTTATCTTTAAAAAAAACAATATGAAATAGCATACAGGAAATCGTTGTGTAACCTTTATATCTTTTACACCATTCGTACGCTCGAGTTCTTAGCTGTGTAGCCTGGCCTAGTGCGAGCCTCGATATGAAACCTTGATGTTTACACAGAAGAACCCTCTTGTTTTGAAAGTTCTAACACCCACGTGTAAACATGGCGACGCTTTGTTGATAGCTTCACCAGGTTTTAGACGATCCCGACATATGGGACTACTTTACTTGTCTCCCGTGTAAACATTTGGGTCGCATTTCTCTTTCGCATGGAATTAACAGTGTTGAACAACTGTAATTTTATAAACAGAAAATCAGTAGTCAGTACTATAACCGGATATTATAGAAAATACCTCTCCTCTCAGCTAGTTGTACATTTGTGAATACTTACATTTACACTGGTTTGTCTCCGACATGTAGACAAGTGCAAAACCTGAACTATATAAACTGTTTTCGGATTGAACAGTGAATTCGGTATGAGTATGACACCAGTGATTAGAAAACCAAAGATGTCTAGAAGCAGAATTACTTAAGATCAGGTTTATTTGACGAAATGCTTCGTAACTTTACCTGGCGATTATTTAAACCTTACGACACAACAGCAAGCGTGGTGTGATGTAAGAGGTGATGATATTATACTCCAGACTACATTCTGTTTCTTAATCAGCTTATGTCCATGAAACGTCTTATATATCTAGATAATAAGCTAAATTATTTCAAATATTTCAATGATTCTCGGTTTAAAAGTTGTAATTGCTACATGTATATAGACATATTTGACTATTAAAGTGGACCAACACATTAGAGTGCCAATAATTTTCCCCGATCCGTCTCCTCCTCGACATGTCTTCCCCTTCCAGACCTTTCTTCTCGACCTATCAACCCCCTCCACGATCTGACTTCCCCTCCCCGACCCCCCAACCCGAACTTTCTCCCCGACACGTCTCCCCATCCCCGACCTTTCTCCCCGACATGTCCCCCCCTCCCCAAACTTTCTCCCCGACCTGTCTCCGCCGCCCCGACCTTTCTCCCTCTCCCCGACATTTCTCCCCTCCCAGACCCCTCCCAGACCTTTCTCCCCATGGTCACCTTCGCCTACCAAGCGATACCGACAAACGTCGATGATCCCTTGGCCTCTTGACCCGCGTTTCCGGTGCCTGGGAAACCAGCGCGCTGATTGGCTGCGGTGAGAATCGACAGCACAAATCAACAGCATGGCTGTCTGAAAGCGAAAGTACATGTAACGCTAAAATTAGCGACCTTCAAGAAAGAAACGAGCGCTCTGATTGGTCCGAATTTCCATCATCAACCAGTTGGGGACTGTAGTGAATTTTTTTGCTACCACATGGCAGCAGTAGTAAAGCAACGTAAAATTCTGTCAAGGCGAGTAAGGAGTTTATTTGGATTATCTTGCCTTGACATATGAAGATGCCTTCTCCACGACCTGTCTCCCCCTCCTCGACCTTTCTCCCTTCCCCGACCCCCCTCTCCGACCTTTCTCCCGCTCTCCGACCTTTATTCCTTCCCCGACCTTTCTCGCCGACATGTCTCCCCCTCCCCAATCTGTACCCCTCCCGACCTGTCTCCAATTCAAATTATTAATATTGTTATGATAACGATGATATAAGGCCAAAGCAGCGATATCATGTACATTTATTTATCATACTTGACTACACACTTTCTCAAATCGATGTTGTTACAATGTCACCTTATCAATAATTCATACATACGATTTGTTTCACCAATCAAGTCTTTCAACTGTTGCAAGTGTACAACATTAAGTTCGTCTAGGTATTGCAGTCCTTTTCTACAAGGACAGTGACTTATTTCTGACTGCTACGTTTGGTTGACATTGGATGAATAATTAAAGGCAAGCCTGACTGCTATAAGACACGGTCTGGTTAAGTTGTCGGTTCAACACACAGGGATGCGATGAGTCATAAGGATACATATTGCGGAACATTTTTAAAATTTCCACACTCCAGTACCGAAATCAATGATAGAGAAAAGTATAGGTTGTTAAGATGAAAACGCTCACGTTGACGATAAAGTGGTTATGCTGCCGCCAGTCGTCTAAGTATCAACTGGTGCCTATGGTAAACAGCCAATCAGAATAGCACTTAGGTGCTCTCTATGACGACATCGCAAGTGAAAACACACTAATGTGACGACGGAAGGACAGTAATTGGATTCCCAAAGGGAGACAATCACAGAAGCTTAGCAGTTGTATATGGTGTTGAAAACCCGCTGTGTGGCTTGTATCGATTCTGTAAGGTTTTTTCTCTTGCAGTCTTTTCGGTGCACACCTCTAATATCAGGAATTTTTATCAACTCTGAAGTTGACCTTGGTGCTAAGATACGATTAGGTGATAGAGAGCATATAGAACTGTCTTAGTTTGTTATTGACGTGCTGACAACCAGAGACATGTCAGATGCTTCCTTAACTTTTGTCACGGCGACAAAATAAGAGGATTTAGTACATTATATGGTGATGGGAAGCTCGGACCTTCTTAGGGCTGTCTCAAGTGTAGAACGTTACACTTTCTCAACCGTGACCGAGCCAATCGGAAATATCATGTACAATATTAAGTATAAGATCGCCAGTTATGTTTGTTACACAGATGATGCGGTGTATACGGCGTTGATGATAGTTTCCAAATAGATACATAATTTTACTTGATTTAGCTTGTTTTATCGGTAGGAATATATAATACCTGTAAATATCGAGTAAATCAAGAAAGGTGTCTAAAAAACTTGTCCCGCCTTGTTCCCGTCAAAAACTTTTTTGTTTCTTCTTTAAACGATTTAGACTGTGGTTATATTTTTCACATAGAGTACGGCTGCCTAGTACTTCCGATATTGATGGCTGTTATGTTGAGTGTTGGCCTCTGTGAGAAAGAATCCTGCTTCTATCTCCTGGCCGAAAAACATTATATAATGTCTAAAAGTGATAGTGTCTGCTCCTGCTTAGCGCTCAGCATACATGGAGCGGAACGACTGGTTTTCCCGTGTCAGTATTATGTGTACGGGTTGGGTGTTGGCAATATGCTTCAGTACGATAGCACTATAAAAAAGGCAAAAATCCCAATGTTAGAAAGAGGCACAACATGAACATTATTATAAACTGCAAACAAAACAGTAAAACCAATCAATTTAAAGTTCAATAAAACAGTAAAACAAATCAATTTAAAGTTCAATAAAACAGTAAAACCAATCAATATAAAGTTAAAAAAACCCAGTAAAACCAATCAATATAAAGTTCAATAAAACAGTAAAACCAATCAATTTAAAGTTCAATAAAGCAGTAAAACCAATCAAGTTAAAGTTCAATAAAACAGTAAAACCAATCAATATAAAGTTCAATAAAACAGTAAAACCGATCAATTTAAAATTCAATAAAGCATTAAAACCAATCAATACAAAGTTTAATAAAACAGCAAAACCAATCAATTTAAAGTTCAATAAACAGTAAAACCAATAAATTTTAAGTTCAATAAAACAGTAAAACCAATCAATATAAAGGTTAATAAATCAGAAAACCAATTAATTTAAAGTTCAATTAAACAGTAAAACCAATCAATATAAAGTTCAATAAACAGTTAAACCAATCAATTTAAAGTTCAATAAAGCAGTAAAACCAATCAATTTAAAGTTAAATAAAACAGTAAAACCAATCACTTTAAAGTTCAATAAAACAGTAAAACCAATTAATTAAAAGTAAAACTAAACAGTAAAACCAAACAACATAAATTTCAACAACACAGTTAAAATCAAACAAAAGTTCAACTAAACATTAAAATCAAACAATATGAAATTCAATCAAGATCAAGCTCATTAAAACATTAATATCAAACATTATCAAGTTTATTAAAACATCCATATCAAACATTATTAAGTTCAATAAAACATTCATATCAAACATTATTAAGTTCAATAAAACATTCATATCAAACATTATTAAGTTCAATAAAACATTCATATCAAACATGATCAAGTTCAATAAAACATTCATATCAAACATGATCAAGTTCAATAAAACATTCATATCAAACAATATTAAGTTCAATGAAACAGTTATATCAAACATTCTTAAGTTCAATTGAACATTCAAATCAAACATTTATATTAAACATTCTTAAGTTCAATAAAACAGTTATATCAAACATTATCAAATTCTATAGAACAGGTATATGTATATGTTGGAAAAGAACTGTATCGAGGCCCGTTAGGGCCGGGATCTGTTCGTTCTTCAACATATTGTACAGTTTGAGGCTTATCTCTAACTTAAAACATAGCAAGTCTTTGTGTTAATAAATTGCACTTTTATTTCTAATATAAGCCAGTTTTTTGCCTTTGTCTATGAGTTCAGGTAACTCTACCAATGTGCATTCAACCATGACAAATCCAATATAGACAATGGCAACATAGAATTACCTTTACCTGTGTTATATGTGATGAATAGCATTCATGAACGGAATGCATGAAGCATGCTTTTGGGTTGGACAACTATCTGTAAATTCACTTTAACCATGTCCATCGACAGTGATGCAGGGATATTACTTTCTTATATTAATTTATTTCAGTAAGCGATAAAATAAGGTGACTTTAGTGACTTTTATTGCTAACAGGACATTTCTTGCCAATGTCTGATGTGGTCAAGAAACGACATATGAAACAAGACTTACAATTTGGGCGTTTGTTTGAAAGCGTCTTGCTAAAATGATCGCATATAATAGTGATTTTCCAGGCTAGTTCAAAAGTGTCGGTGCCCCCAGAACGTACATTGAATTTAGAGGATTTAAAGTTTCGAACTCTCTAGGGACAATCTTGGATTTATTTATACCATGTGCAATTTCATTCAACAAGCCAATGGGATTTAGGTGAAATTCTGAAATATTGTTGAAACAAAATCAAAATAAGTGTAAAATAACAGTGTAGATGATTTTGAAATTTAAAAGTGGTGTACAAAAACAAGGTTTTCAGAAAGCAGAAATTGGAGTTAATGCTGTAGATAAGTGCTTAATGGTGAATTAATAATGAGGAAAACTCGATATGAGATATATACAGAAATTCTGTGGATGTGTTTAATTCTGCATCTATAGAGGATTAAATTCTCTTCATATTCATTGTGTGGGATTTTATTCATAATTTGGATTTAAAAATCAGGGAATATTCCGGCAGGTTATGTGTTGTGTGTTGTGTGTTAACATAATTATGGGATTAAGCCCTGAGACATATACTCACCCTCATTGTGTAACTCTCCCATAAGTTACCTTTGACTGTCTTATAAGTGACTATCTTATATTAGAGTCACATATAAGACAGTAAAAGGTAACATATATGACAGTTACAGGTAATGGTCCAATAATCCTGGAGTTTATAAGTACAGAAACATTAATAGATGACATCACAACTATGTTCAACATACAATTTATGTTCAAGTAACAGTTATATCAAACATTATAAAGGTCAATTAAACATTCCTGTCAAATATTATCAAGTTAAATAAAACAGTTATATCAAGCATTATAAAGGTCAATTAAACATTCCTGTCAAATATTATCAAGTTAAATAAAACAGTTATATCAAGCATTATAAAGGTCAATACAACATTTATATCAAACATTTATTATTGCCACTGTATCTGTATCGATAAACTAAGTTGGGGCAGATCTGTTTATTTCCCAATAACTTGAATGCAGAGCGTGACCCGATTCAGTTCGTATGAATACAATTTGTACATGTAAACATTGGCGGACTTCTTTTGACATTCTTCCAAATCACGTGTCGATGTTTATAAATAACACATGTACAAACAATCGGAGCCATACAATAAAACATATTTAATTTTTTAAATCTATTATTGCTATTTGACCTGAATAAAATAACTTAAATATAGGAACTATTTTTGTCATGTCATGGAGAATTGGGCGGGATTAAGCTGCAGTCAACAGCGCACTTTTCTGAATGGCTGTTATGCATGGAGAAAACATGACGGCGGTAAAATTTTGACTGCGAATAACACACGGTAAATAGAGGTTATCCAACGAGTGGTTGTTTGATACGGAATTTATTCCTCACTCGTGAGTTATTTTTTTAATACAAAAGACACGAGCTTTAGCGAGTATCTTTTGTAACTTTAAAAAAATAACTTATGAGTGTGGAACAAATTCCATATCCCATAACCACGAGTCGTGTGACCTGTTTCTACCAAAATTATATTCGTTTTTAGCCAATACAATTTACTCGATGTGTAGTTTACACATACCGATCAAAATTTACTTTATGTGCAATTTACACATACCGATACAAATTTAGTCTATGTGTAATTTACATATACCGATACAAAGGACCTCTTTCACGAACAACGGAAATTTGCCCACGAACCAATTTTATTAAAACTAAATGTTACATGTAGCAACAATAATGCAAACCATTGAAATACGTTTGAAAGATTCTACAAAGTATCACTGAATGAATCAATTTGAAATCATATCAAGCGTTACAGATGAGAATTGGATTATAAATTAATGTTGACACCGTTAGATTCGTGATAAATGATCAAAAATAAGCATAATCATATTTTTATGTAACGTTGATAAAAATAGACCTTGCCATATTATAACCTTTAAACGACAAATTTACCGGTCCACATTTTTCTGAAATATTAACAATATTTACTTCAGGTAAGGAGCCAACTTTTTAAAGAAAATTTTTGGTGCACTCAAACCGGAAATGGGTGAATCTCCATCGTTAAGAATTGACATGGCCGAAAATAACACCCAAAATTTCAACATTTTCTGTCTTAGAAATGTAGCCAAAATTTTATTTGTTACATTTTGCCTACAATTTTGTGATCATAATATGTAATTATTTATACTCGTTAGAAAATATTACAGTTTAATGACAAAAAACATTATGTTGATACCATTTTGGATCAAACAGAGAACCCTGTCATACTCTTGTACTAGGCAACTTTAATTTGGCCATAGCACAGGCCCCTAGGACCTTTTCAATTTTTAAACGTATTTCAAGGGTTTGCATTAATGTTGCTACATGTAACATTTAGTTTTAATAATATTGGTTCGTAGGCAAATTTCCATTGTTCGTAAAAGAGGTCTTTTACTCGATGATTTAGGAATGCATTAAAATAAAATAAGAATTACAATGCTGTAATTGAAAATTACAAAATTTCTAAATCAAATCCTATCTTAGTGCAATTCACTGCAAACATACGTCTGATTAAAATAATTGTATAATCCATTCGAAACCGCTTATCCCAAATGATTTCATCTATACGAATTGAATAAGACAATTCAGGAAAAGAAAACAGTTCTAATGGTTATATAAACAGTGACCTAATTGTACTTTGTTGGATGATGTATAAGAGGCATACGGTTTTATCCTATTGTTTTTATCCCTATTTTATCCTATTGTTTTCCTTCCTTTCGATCGAATGTCAGGGCCAATGGTACCAACCTCCCTACAGCCCTTACTCACCCTGGGTACTTAACACGTACCGTGATAGGACTGAACCCGGGCATTCGACATGGGATCGGATTTAATCATAAAAAGTGTCTGTACCTCCAATTTAACTGTTCCAATAGTGTATCAATATCGCTCTACTATAGTCGGCACTGGCGAGCAAGAAGTCGATATAATGTATTGTTTTCGGAATTGAAAATAAAGTCCAACACTGAAGACTGTGCGTGGTCGTAGATATATTGATGTTCACGATATGAATCTGCCATTGAAATATGATTTCATTATCAGGGGTAGCAGCGCTGGTACATGGTGTATCGAATACTCAAGTGTTATAGAGCGACCTGAGTATATATAACATTTACCGATATACCAGAGTCAGCGCCATACTCAACTTATACATACGATGTACTACAGAAGGTTTTACTCGTACTAAGTCACACATATATGATAGTGATAGGTAGCTGCCAAACTGTACCCAGGCGACGAAGTTGATGTCAGTTTAGACTGTGTTTATGGGACGTTTAGTACGACATTCCTTATGGTAATCAGAAGGATGGTGGCACTATGGTACAGATGGAGTTAATACTTTCCGCACACACAGGTAAGTCTAATCAATATACACCTGTTCAGGGAGAAGACAAAAGTTGTAGTTTGGAATTTTATCGTCTCAAGTGTTCCGGTATTGTTAAGCCAGTTTGGTGGGATGGGACATTTTATTATGTGCTGTATGACAGGCTGTTATCTACCTGTTCACTGCTTGCCTGAGAAACGTTAATTTATATCATACTAACCGAATGTAAGGAATTTGAGAAGCAGAACGTCACCGGATCGATAGTAGTCAATTGTAGTATTAGGTTATAAAGGACAGCTGTCACGTAACAGCTGTTTGTCAATATACCGAACTGAAATTTACACGTACATTAAACTATTAACATAGGCAGAGTGCACGTGGAATGAATTTGGAATAAGGTATTTTATTAATTCATTAATCCAGAAACACAAATGTGCTCACTTTTTTTAACGGGTCATTTCCTTGTCTTTTTCCGGATTCCGTAAAGGTCAAAGGGTATTTTTTGTTGATATGCTTCAATTGTCATGGAGCAACCGTGAGAAATGAAATAGATCTGTTATGAATGATAATATTAAATTTAGTTTATTGCGAACTATGACTTTTATTATACTCTCACTGGGTAGTGCATTGGAAAAGCAATCGATTCATGACTTTCTGTTTTCTATTGGGAAATTTTATAATATTTGTTAGATTATGTTTCATATCTATCTACAACAAGATATATAGCAAATGATTAAAACAATACAAAACATTATATAATGGCTTCGATCGATATGATATATAGATTTACACACAAATTAAAAAAAGATAAACTTGCAAAACAAATAAGAATATATTATGATACGTTACAGAATGTCATGGATCTTAATGATAGATAGACATACAAACAAATATAATATATTGCATCGTACAATACGCGTACATTGAAATATATTGGATCCTTAAAATGAATATACTTCCTAACAAATATAATATATTACAATGCATTAAAATGACTTAGATTGAGAGAACATGTATACTTAAATACAGAATATAAATAAGTTTATAATGTTTTTGAATTTGTTTCTATTGGATGTGTAAATAAAAGTCCATATAGATTTTATAAATTCCTTGAACAACAAATTACACGTTACTAACCGAAACAATTTTTTTTTATTTGCAGCCAAATATGATAATTTCAGTTTATTCTGAGAATAACTTTCTAAGCTTATGTAGATCACCCGTGATTGGATTAACGTATAATCTGTCGATATCAAGGTCATTTTTTCTAGCTTTTTACCGAAAGTTTGTAGATGTGCGATATTTGATACTAGAACTTAGTTTGATAACATTTACTTGCCTTACAGAAGTGTTAGAATCAATGTGTTTCGAATCATCATCTTCTGAGCTCTTCCAAAAGCACTATAGCTGCTATTGGTGGAGCACGCACAATACTTGACAAATCGCTACCATTTTAACGTTTTATGAAGTTATATGGTCCTGAACGGTATCGACGTTTAAATGCGATGCAATTAGGGAAATAAGAATATAAATGTAAACAGGACCATGCATATGGTACTTAAAAAGTTCAAAGGTCACCGATTCTATGTCAATACACTAAATAAAGTAAAATGCTGCATATGAAACAACTTAAATGTAAATATATTTAGAAAAAACTTTTCGACAATTCATAATTAATGGAAAATATAAAAATATTGTAAATTGTAAGCATGAAAACCTATAAGCATTTTGATTTACCAACTTTTAGACAAAATTACCCAACATCATATTTGTACCTGTATGTCAGAAATTAAACTTTCCATGCATTACACATATGAGACCTAATGTCTTTATCATCAATAGAAAAAGCACAACCAATTGATGTTCGAGTGATGTAGTATTATCAGACTTTCCGGAGCCATCTGTACACACACTAGAATATACTTTGTACTGCAACGATGACTTGGTAAAGAAGCAATTCAATGACAATTTAACAAAACATGTATCAATAACGTCATATTTAATCAAGCAAAAGCGTGACCCCGTAAGACAAGACAAGAATTAAAATATATCATAATCAAGCGAGGATGCATCAATAACTTAACTTTCGGCAAAATATTGAGAAATAGTTTAATCATACATATACATACATATAATTTTATTAAGACAAATCGCAAAATTTTAAAACCTGTTAAATTTTAACTCGTGGTATTATACTGACAATGACTTGTAAAAGCAAGAGTAAAACGATCACGATACAATCCGAGGATATAGCAAAAGCTTGACACATCATGAACATAATGCAACTACTACAGTAATAAAAAGCAACACATTTTCATTAAAATTATACTGTGTATCAGTATGAAGTTAATTCACACCAATCATTACAATGCCTAAATGTTGAAACATTAATCTACTTGATAACGACACGGAACGTTTTTTTATCTTCTAACCATAATTTAATTAAAGATGCTCCACCGCCGACAGAGCATAAATGATATTCATCACTTGAACAATAATGGGTATTTAATAGTGTATATATATGTCTAATTAACAGAAAAAGTAATATAAAATAATGTATTTTGCTTTTGGTGCATGCGCAATCAGTACTTCATTCCTTATAGGATATAGTGCCGCGGAATTTTTTCGGGATGCAATTAATTATTTTTTTGTAATTTTAACTTGAAGTAAAATTAGAAGCTCAAACTTTTCAGAGGTTATAATGGTGTAAAGTAAGTAACTTTTGTTACTGAAGAAAAATACTAAATCGCCTGCTCCTGTTTTTGATAGTGAAAATATACCATTTGTCAGCGGTGGAGCATCTTTAACAGAGTGAATGAGATTGTCAGAGAATGTATTCTTCCCAATACGTTGTTAATCAGTATAAGAGGTATTCTATTGGGATGGCACCGGGGCCAAATGTCTGTTACTTCCACGGTTCTAACGTGTTATATTTCGGTTAAGGGTTATACGAGGAGATCGGATGTAGAAAAAATATTTGTAAGGAATGATCGATAATCGTGCGTTCTCATTGCATGTGGCATTCTGCATACGTATACATTTTAACCGTTAAAATCACTAAAATGTTATCGAGGTATCATGACATAGTTTCATTATTGTTCCTTAACTTCAAAGTAATCCTAATTTACATAAAAGTCTCTCTTAGGAAAGAAATGCTGAAGTCACGGTATGATTGTCCTCTGAACCTTTGTAATACGCTTCTATTGAAAATTTTAGGTGAATGAAAGTTAAGGAATGTTCGTGAGACTGGACCAAGTAAATTTCCAAGCCCCTGAACCTGTAGGCCTAAGAGGAAAATAGGTTCTATAATTAGAAGTTATATACTCAACCTAATCTGGACCACATCCTTAATACTGGCGTGATCGTAAGATACATTAAGGATTGAAATCAATAAATAGTTATTATCTTAAAATCACGACACTACTTTCAATCCTATTCTGTCCAATTTTACCCTAAAATCAATTTCATTTTATTTCTAATTATCTGCTGACATTCGTGATAATTTACGGTAATAAAGGATATTTTGTTATAGCCACTATTTTTGGACATCAGCTTAAATATGATCAGAAATTTAACGTTGTATATTAGATTAGAATGTGAGAGTCGTTCCCAGTTCACTCTTAGTCTATAATATATTGTTCTTGTGTCCAAAACCTTGTTCAATTCTCTTCGGGTTGCATAAGATATATATACATGTATTATCTAAGCATTGATGTCACTTTTTTTTAAAAATTTTATCGGGGTATGAAAAAAAAATTGTGTGCAAACTGTGTGAATCCGCGTAGCGGATTTTAACAAAAAATAGTGACATCAATGCTTATAATTAATTTTATACTCTATTTGATAAAATGAAGTATGTTTAAATGTAAAATTATAGTGGTTTTTCAAGGGATTCTTTTTTTCCGAATCAATACGCAACGTCAATGCCTCTATTGTGACGTCAAGATAACGTCGGGGTTTCGCGCCATTCTCGGATTTTTTTTTTCATAGTGGTATGCAAAAAAAATATTGGCCAATCAGAAAGCCAGATTTGGTATGGAAACAAAAAAAATTAATTATTGATTATTAAACTTAAAAATATAGTGGAAAGATTGTTGATAAAAAGTTGAATACCAAACATATATATTCTGTATTTCTATATTATTCAAACGAAATTTGTGTATATCTTCTAAAACCACAATTATAAAATAACTGAGTAAAATAGAAAGTCACTTAACAAACTAACACTATAAGTGTTATAGTGCGAAAACCCTTCTAAAACCTCATTACAACTTCTTTATATTTCACAAATTAAAAATGTATTGGTACATATCTTTATAAAGATTTCTTATGGTTGAATTATACATTTTTGATATTTTTTCGTGTTTTGGATAGTATTTCAAATGTTTTTGAATCAGTTTTTTAAGTATTTTTTATACCAAAATCAAAAGATTCCGAAAATGAATGATTGAAGAAAAGCAACGGTTTTTTTTTATATTAAAATGATAAATATATACCACATCGAGTAATGATCTCACAACATACAGTAAGGTTTATGTACAGGGCCAAAATTGTTTTAAAAAAGTACTTGCATGGATTGTACCTAAATTGCTTCACAAACATGCTTACTTTTTTGGTATTGCACCTAAATTGATTCAGAAAAGTGCTTACCTTTCATTTTCAAGCGGAATTATTTTCATGTTCAGGGCAAACTTGCTTCGGAAATGTGCAGTCTTTTTACGTACAGTAAATACTTAAAACATATATTTACAAAAGGTTCCTTTATTTACAACATTGCTAACATCAGAGAAAACTGGAACAGTTTTAGACTATCAGACCAGGCTACAACTCTAAAACGCCAACAAACACCTTTTACAAAATTAAATAAATTATTTTTACTGCTCACATTTATATTGGTTGAACAATTTGGGTCTTTAGTGGTTTTCATCCCGCCGTTGTTTACACAAAATGATATTCTGTGTTGATAAATAAGTTATACTATTCTCCGTTCCCTCGCGCCTCCATCTCAACAATTATATTGCGGTAAAAAAGTGATGGATCTCTGTTTCAAGTATGTTGTCATTTGTTGCAAGATGACATGCCTCCTGAATTGACGATAATTCAATTTTACTTTCAAAATCGATTTATAATCGTTGGACTAGAGCCAACTACACAACTCGGCACGATTCTCTCTCGTAACGCAAACAGACAATTCTAAAAATCGAATTCAAGAGAACAAGATTTTCAGTGATTCCGATTCATTTATGTTAAACTAAGATGTTTAATTGTTTTGCATCACTGTAAAACTTCGAGATGGTTGATGATAGGTCAAATCAAATCAAATGAATAAGACACAACTGATCTGCTTTACTGATCTGGTTTCTCATATTTAGTGATCGTGAGCTGATAGTGTAGTTGATAGTCTTTCGGTTTTTTGGTCACTCATATATGGTCGCTGATATTACGGTTGCTTTTTGTGTAGCGCTGTTTCACTGATATCATGGTCACTGTATTTCGCTATTATTATCAATATCTTCCTTTTGTGGTCGGAACATATGTCCTCTTTAACGGCCTTGTAGAGACTGTAGGGCGTACATAATCAGCTATGTGGCGTTACTTAGATTGTTTAAAACGCGGAGCAACTGTTATTTCCCCCCCAACTGTCCATTGTGTTAGAGTTGTAGATGTCGCCCAAGTCCACGAAATGGTGAATGTAGAACGAGACCTTACTGCTACTGATATTTGCTAGTCATTGTAGGAATATGTTATACAGTAGGCGTTTTGAAATAGATATGAGTATTACGTCACACTATACTGTATATTTTATATGTATGCGTGTAGTTCATATCGCAATGTGATCTAGATGAGTCATTCGATGAATAATTGGCGGGATAACAAGCGGAGATTTGTCTAGAACTGTACCAGATAAGTTAACGGCGATATCAGAAATAAATATGATGTTATAACATCCGAGTTACAACGTCTCTAGTTCGAGCGCCAAACAGTATACATACGTAATTACATTGCTTAATGCAATCAGCCATCCTTTAATCACGTGACGAAAACCTTTAGAAACGCCTAGACTTGACTTTATTTGACCTATAGTAAAACTGACGCCATTACGAGGGGTTAATTTACATGTACAAACTAATTTCCACTATCTGCGTCTAAGCACATCCGAACCAGTTGTCGCTATATCTTTAAATGGTGTATTTTCTACATCTGACAACATTTGCATCCTAGCCTACATCGTGTAATGGGTAGCCCATGGCGTAGGAATACGTACTGATTGAAAATAATTCGACATACATTGTATTTGTGTATGATGTTCTAAAATGTACTTTACTACACAAATCTTTTCTCCTAGAGAAATGCTTAGTGTATAATCTACTGTATTTCACAATTAAAGAATGATCGTAGATGTTTTCAATTTATTTTAATACACAAATTGTTTCCTGATTGTGGTTCTCCATGAGTTATCTTCCCCCAAATCAAATGAATTTCTATTTCATTACGGTATAGATTTTTGTTCCGTGGAGTAAAATTCAATTTGCCTTTTACTGCATCAATGATTTTATCTCAGTACTAGGGCAGTAGTATGAAAGGGTACAATTTCTGAACATTGTTACGCTATTCCTAGATACGAGTCACGTGGTTCTTCATAAAAAATACCTAATGCGTGTTTTTAATTACATGTTCCAAATCAATTTTTTTCCTATTATAGAGTAGAGGTGGTATTGACACTATCATGCTTACAGAAGAGGAAACGCTTGATAGTGCTGAGACATAGAAATGTAGTCGATTATATGCGTTATAGAAGAGTACTCAACAAATAGGGTAATGGAAGATTGGCGGGGATAGGATGCTATTCTAAGTCAATGAGCACATGGTTTTATCGATCAATTCAGCTTTAAGCTTGGGTCTGGGATCTTTAAGACGCTTGATTACTGGTATGTCTTTTATATATTTTTGCCAGCGCTATGGATAGATCAGGTCAAATCTGTAAAGGTCCCACAAGTTGTACAAGGGGCAAAGTGTGCACACTTCACTCACATGTACAACGGGAGAAAGTGTGCACACGTCACTCACATGTACAACGGGACAACGTGTGCACACGTCACTCACATGTACAACGGGACAACGTGTGCACACGTCACTCACATGTACAACGGGACAAAGTGTACACACGTCACTCACATGCACAAAGGGATAAAGTGTACACACGTCACTCACATGTACAACGGGACAAAGTGTACACACGTCACTCACATGTACAAAGGGACAAAGTCAGCATACGTCACTTACATGTACAACGGGACAACGTGTGCACACGTCACTCACATGTACAAAGGGACAAAGTCAGCATACGTCACTCACATGTACAACGGGACAAAGTGTACACACGTCACTCACATGTACAAAGGGACAAAGTCAGCATACGTCACTCACATGTACAACGGGACAAAGTGTGCACACGTCATTCACATGTACAATTGGACAAAGTGTGCACACGTCACTCACATTTTCAACGGGACAAGGTGTGCACACGTCACCCAATATTTATATTGCAGATATATTACAAAAGAACGAAAACTATTATCATCATTTGATATGGACGAAAGGAATAACGATATCATTAGGTTAATCGTCATTTCAAATCATCAAAAATTGATCCTGAACGAAACACTATTCATCTTAACAAAATTAAAATATGTTGGCTAAGTAGTGCTGGTGATATCTCACCCAAAGTGATAACTGTGTGGCAATACCTGTTTGTTAACTGTACTAAGTTTGTCCAATTTCTGCAGATAGGACGTTAGAATATACACACCGTTGTCTGTATAATGTGACCGAATGGTGTATGTTGTTTAGTGCCTTCGGCAGCATACTTCAGTGATATAGCACTATAAAAAGGGCATGAGTTCCACTTTATAAGAAGACACAACATGAACATACCATAGCTTCCCAAAAACACTCATCCCACATTACATACACGCTATGTACCGCATACGTATACATGGGGGCCATCTTTACATGACTCTGACTGTTAAAAGTACGTTGATCAATCAAACAAACAAATAAACAAATTCAGTGCTGCGTGGGTTTAAAGTATATAATTTTGGTGATAACCAATTATGCATCGACATTCGCAATTCAAATCATTTTCCAACTTTCTTCAATACACAAGACGCCAAATAATTGAGCAAAATATTTTCCTATCATATGCAAACCAATTCACTTTTACGCGTGATTCGATTTCGCGTATTTCCAGTCGATGAGAAATGATAATTACGCGTCGTAAAATGATTTCAAAGACAGGTAAAATGTATTAAACTGTTATTGGCGAGATTAGATTAGATTTTGCTGTATCAATCAATAGGACACCAATTGACATTCCTAATAAAAAGCAAAGCTTGTTTTAATCTAACAGTATCCATTCCTAATGTATGAAGCGATGATTGCTTCAGGTCTGAACTATCGTGTGTGGTCTTTAAAAGGATTTACGAAACTAATGACAATGCTATTTTGCATGATGACTTTTGTTTTCTATTCGAGTTTCTGGCATCGTTACATTATTTTTTGTTTGTTCAAATTCAAATTCAGGTTTATCACTCCGCCCTATGTATATATAGTCCACTGTCGAACCTTATAAGTACATGATTGAAAAGGAATTTATACAATGTGTTTGGTTGTTGAGTAACATGTTTGCTTCTTGACTTAGCATTGAAATGTGTGTTATGTACTAACCGTTCGTAGTCGCATGGAGACGTACTTTCTGAGAAGGTCTCTGTTGTTTGCTCAGGATGGGGTCTGTGACTCGCTTCAGATTATTTCGTAAGGCGTCTACAATCTTATCACAGCACCAATTATACAGCAGAGACTTTGCTGTAGAGTGATGACCTCTTTTGTAACGTTATTTTTACTATTGATCCATGACCGAATTCATCCTTTAGAAATAAGGTCAATTACATTTCTTAATATAGTTGAACATTAAAAAATACTCCATACAACGATAATCGTCTTAAGTATTTTTTTAAAGAATTCAAATCAAAATAATTGTCTCAAACCAGAGGCAAACCTTGTCAGTATGAGGATGCTAGTCTCAGACCAAAGCATTATATTGTTACTATGAAGATAAAGTCTCTATAACACACTTCACAAACATATTATAAAAATTAATAGAATATACCATTTATGCAGATAAAATAGTTTTAAACGAACATAGAACATAAAATAAAGTAAGAATTAAAAAACCCAAAAATGACAAAATTAACCATAGACGAATATCTATATTTCCATTAAACGCAGACTCTATGAACATACTAAAGCTACTGGAGTCATTTTTCTATGACCTCATGGAAATATAATTGAAAATTTTAAAAGGTGTAACTTTCACTTCAAAAGAAGATTTTACCTCCATTTTAGAAGAAGATGTAACTTCCACTTTAAAAGAATATGTTACTTCCACTTTAATAGAACGTGGTACTTCCACTTTAAAAGAACGTGATACTTCCAATTTAATAGAAAATGTTACTTCCACTTTAATAGAACGTGATACGTCTAATTTAATAGAACGTGATACTTCCAATTTAATAGAACGTGATACATCTAATTTAATAGAACGTGTTACTTCCACTTTAATAGAACGAGTTACTTCCACTTTAATAGAACGTGATACTTCCAATTTAATAGAACGTGATACTTCCAATTTAATAGAACGTGTTATTACTTCCACTTTAATAGAACGAGTTACTTCCACTTTAATAGAACGTGCTACTTCAACTTTAATAGAACGTGTTACTTCCACTTTAATAGAAGGTGATACCTCCACTTTAAAAGAACGTGTTTCTTCAACTTAAAAACAACGTGTCACTTCCACTTTAATAGATGGTGTTACTTCCACTTTAAAAGAAATTGCTACTTCCACTTTAAAAGAAGGTGTTACTTCCACTTTAAAAGAACGTGTTACTTCCACCTAAAAACAACGTGTTACTTCCACTTTTAAAGAAGGAGTTACTTCCACTTTAAATGATGGTGTTACTACCACTCTAAAAGAACGTGATACTTCCACTTTAAAAGATGACGTTACTTCCACTTTTAAAGAAGGTGTTACTTCCACTTTAAAAGATGGTGTTACTTCCACTTTTAAAGAAGGTGTTACTTCCACTTTAAAAGAAGGTGTTAATTCCACTTTAAAAGAACGTGTTACTTCCACTTTATAAGAAGGTGTTACTTCCACTTTAAAAGATGGTGTTACTTCCACTTTAAAAGAATGAGTTACTTCCACTTTAAAAGATGGTGTTACCTCCACTTTAAAAGAACGTGTTACTTCCACTTTAAAAGAAGGTGTTTCTTCCACTTTAAAAGAACGTGTTACTTCCACTTTAAAAGATGGTGTTACTTCCACTCTTAAAGAACGTGATACTTCCACTTAAAAACGACGTGTTACTTCCACTTTAAAAGAAGGTGTTACTTCCACTTTAAAAGATGGTGTTACATCCACTTTTAAAGAAGGTGTTACTTCCACTTTAAAAGAAGGTGTTAATTCCACTTTAAAAGAACGTGTTACTTCCACTTTAAAAGATGGTGTTACTTCCACTTTAAAAGATGGTGTTACTTCCACTTTAAAAGAATGTGTTACTTCCACTTTAAAAGATGGTGTTACTTCCACTTTAAAAGAACGTGTTACTTCCACTTTAAAAGAAGGTGTTTCTTCCACTTTAAAAGAACGTGTTACTTCCACTTTAAACGATGGTGTTACTTCCACTCTAAAAGAACGTGATACTTCCACTTAAAAACAACGTGTTACTTCCACTTTAAAAGATGGTGTTACTTCCACTTTAAAAGAAGGAGTTAGTTCCACTTTAAAAGAAGGTGTTACTTCCACTTTAAAAGAACGTGTTACTTCCACTTTAAAAGATGGTGTTACTTCCACTTTAAAAGAACGTGATACTTCCACTTAAAAACAACGTGTAACTTCCACTTTAAAAGAACGTGTTACTTCCACTTAAAAACGACGTGTTACTTCCACTTTAAAAGATGGTGTTACTTCCACTTTAAAAGAAGAAGTTACTTCCACTTTAAAAGATGGTGTTACTTCCACTTAAAAACAACGTGTCACTTCCACTTTAAAACAACGTGTTACTCACACTTTAAAAGATGGTGTTACTTCCACTTTAAAAGAAGGAGTTACTTCCACTTTAAAAGATGGTGTTACTTCCACTTTAAAAGAAGGAGTTACTTCCACTTTAAAAGAAGGTGTTACTTCCACTTTAAAACAACGTGTTACTTCCACTTTAAAAGAAGGTGTTACTTCCACTTTAATAGAACGTGCTACTTCAACTTTAATAGAACGTGTTACTTCCACTTTAAAAGAAGGAGTTACTTCCACTTTAAAAGAAGGAGTTACTTCCACTTTAAAAGAAGGTGTTACTTCCACTTTAAAACAACGTGTTACTTCCACTTTAAAAGATGGTGTTACTTCCACTTTAAAAGAAGGAGTTACTTCCACTTTAAAAGATGGTGTTACTTCCACTTTAAAAGAAGGAGTTACTTCCACTTTAAAAGAAGGTGTTACTTCCACTTTAAAACAACGTGTTACTTCCACTTTAAAAGATGGTGTCACTTCCACTTTAAAAGAAGATGTTACTTTCAATTTAAAAGAAGGTGTTACTTCCATTTTAAATGAACGTGGTACTTCCACTTTTAAAAAAGGTGTTTCTTCCACTTTAAAAGAAAGTGTTACTTCCAGTTAAAAAGAACGTGTTACTTTCACTTTTAAAGAAGTTGTTACTTCCACTTTAAAAGAAAGTGTTACTTTCAATTTAAAAGAAGGTTTTACTTTCACTTTAATAGAACGTGTTACTTCCGCTTTAAAAGATGTTACTTTCACTTTAAAAGAAGATGTTACTTCTAATTTAAAAGAAGTTGTTACTTCCAATTTAAAAGAACGTGTTACTTCCACTTTAAAAGAAGGTGTTTCTTCCACTTTCAAAAACTATTTAACAAATTTTCATACATTGGTATGTGGTTTTTTAAATGATATATTTTTTTATAACTTGATTTTCGATGTTAGTCATGCACATTGTCCTTTTTGTCCAGAACATACAATTTACAAAATATTAATATAATGATTGCCTGCATTTGTACATATATATGTGTTTCTGGGGATATAAACCTAAAAAGGTCTTGAGACAAATTTATTTTGAATTGCATTAACCTTCTTCATACGGTATCAGCAAAGCATATGCACATTTTGTTGCATAAGCAATATTCGTTACGTTTAATTTTTTTTTGATTCCCTGTCTAAAACATTTTGTTTTGTATCAAAGGCCGCTGTGTATCTGTTTGGTAAAGTCCCTGCTTATAAACTCTGTGCTAGTCCTTTTTTCTATTAAATCATCAAGTTTGAATAAAATCAGCCATACAAGGTATTCGAGAGCGATTGACATGATCTCATAAATTATATTCACTGTTTAATTCATTGGTCGTGGTTCCTTCCCTTTGACCTACTCTCTACCTGAAATAGTCGATAATCAAGAGTGATAATTATCGAGTGGTAGTGTATCTCCCACTATAACAGCTTTAAATGTCAAATAAACATCCCTATGGTTTCTTATTCTTTATTTTCCCAATTGTTATACATTAAAATCGATATCTACATTTTAACGACTGCTAGGGTGAGCGTAGTAACGGCACAATCGTTGTTGTAACACAATCAAGCTTGGGGATGAAAAAGGTCATCATTTTAATGTTCATTGATCAATTGTTTTCAAAATTACATGACTATGCTTCATATATGAACAGTGAGATGAAGCACGACAAGAAATGTCGACGTTTTATTTCTGACGCAGTAAAGCTGAGCAGTACTTAATGGCAAAATATGTGTCGCGGGAGCAATATGGAAAGTAATAATAATCTGATACAGTAGCACCTATCTCAGAGACAGGCCATTATTATGTCACAATGGGCATCGATATATTCTCGATCCAGACTTCAACATTCTGTTATCAGGTTTTGTTAAATTTAAAAACCGAACTATTCCACCTGGCAGTAGAAATTCCTAAGACTTTATCAGAAATCCATTTGCACGTTCGAGTTTTAAAATCAATTACTTGTCACAAACACAATTACGTTTAAAGATTGAGCTGTGTCTCCGACTGATTCAACGCGTTTCAAAGGCCACCGTATACATCGCCTCTAAAACTTCTGAAAAATTAATGTTTTTAGCGTTGAGGGAAGTTTTAGCTGATGAAAACTTAACACAATTGCGACAGTGTTAAATCCCAATTACGACAAGTAAACAGAGCCGCATTGATGAATTGCTGTAATATATATATAACAGGCTGGGTATCAACTCTGAACACAGATCTACATACGTGGGCATCAGGAGGTTTTAATAGAATGTACACAATATAAAATACTCCCCGAAGAAAACCAAAAATCAATATACATTGATAGTAGTTTTGTTAAGGTTTCGCGTGGAAGATGAATTAAGGATTCTTCTTTTTACGGTTGTACGAAAATTAAGGTCAATTATTTCGGTGTTACATTAAAGGCGAGTAGAAATAAACACGTTAAAAATGCAGCTGAAAATATTTTGGGGATTTATTGCAATACCAACGGAAAAGGAAATTTACACAAGATGTCAGGAATCCATGAATAGGATCACTTGATAGTGATTAATTTATCACTAATCATAGGATACAGTGTCGCAACCTATACATTACTTTGTCTCTAGTCATACATTATAGAATTACAAGCCATAGTTTGTACCTTATTGTAACTACATAGTCATACTTTGTTACTTATTGTAACTACATAGTCATACTTTGTTACTTATTGTAACTACATAGTCATACATTGTAACTTATCATAACTACAGTCATACATTTTAACTTTTTGTAACTACATATTCATACATTGTAACTTATTGTAACTAGACAGTCATACATTGTAACTAACTGAAACTACATAGCCATACCTTGCAACTTATTGTAACTACATAGTCATACATTGTAACTTATTGTAACTAAAAAGACACACATTTTAACTTATTGTAACTAAAAAGACACACATTTTAACTTATTGAAATTACATAGTCATACATTGTAACTTATTGTAACTACACAGTCATACATTGTAACTTATTGTAACTAAAAAGACACACATTTTTACTTATTGTAACTACATAGTCATACATTGTAACTTATTGTAGCTACATAGTCATACATTGTAATTTATTGTTACCACACATTCATACATTGTAACTCATTGTAACTACATTGTCATACATTGTAACTTATTGTAACTAGATTGTCATACATTGTAACTTATTGTAACTACACACTCATACATTGTACATTGTAACTTATTGTAACTAAAAAGACACACATTTTAACTTATTGTTACTACATAGTCATACATTGTAATTTATTGTAACTAAAAAGACACACATTTTAACTTATTGTAACTAAAAAGACACACATTTTAACTTATTGAAATTACATAGTCATACATTGTAACTTATTGTAACTACACAGTCATACATTGTAACTTATTGTAACTAAAAAGACACACATTTTAACTTATTGTTACTACATAGTCATACATTGTAACTTATTGTAACTACACACTCATACATTGTTACTTATTGTAACTAAAAAGACACACATTTTAACTTATTGTACTACATAGTCATACATTGTAGCTTAATGTAACTACAAAATCATACATTGTAACTTATTGTAACTACATAGTCATACATTATAATTTATTGTTACCACACATTCATACATTGTAACTCATTGTAACTACATAGTCATACATTGTAACTACATTGTCATACATTATAGAGTCACTAATCATGCATTACTACATAGTCATACATTGTACTTTATTGTAACTACATAGTCTTACATTGTACTTTATTGTAACTACATAGTCTTACATTGTACTTTATTGTAACTACATAGTCTTACATTGTAACTTATTGTAAATATACAACGTCATACATTATAGAGTCACAAGGCATACGTTGTTACTTATTATTGTAACAACAATGTTCATATTCATACATTGAAGTCTGACTAGCCATACTTTGATAGTTATTCTAACTACAAAGTCATACATTGTAGTCATAAACTATAACTAGTTGTAACTTTATTTTCCATTTTAGTTTCTTTATCTCTTTATCTCTATTATCAGAATCGTTAAATGATATTGCTTTAAATAGCACCGTATATATAACTAGGTTTTCGGTACGCTTGAATTATATTCATGTTTCATTAGAAACCTGAATAACCTCGAACGTATTCCATAAGTATATCCTCCTTCGTGACGATAAATCACAGAGTGAGATGATGTGCCAGGGGTGTGAATTATCCTGGTTATCTACCATGATGGCCATTTTAGGATATGACATAGAGCCATTAGCCACGCTACGCTTCTCTGTCTCCCTGAAATATTCAGGAGGCTGAAAGGTCACGTGACTCCCCACGGATCTATTGGGACATGGTGTAATAAGATTGTCTGGCGGATTTCACGTCATCTCATCCCGTACACTAATGTTGACTGGAGGCGAACATACTCAATAGTTGTCATATCCTCTACCGGAGACTGATCGACTTCACCATACCTACCCTGTACTGCCACGGGTCGAAATGGGTTCGGATTTCATACAAAGGAAATGAATGCTTGTTCAACGGGGTCGAACACTTTTTGCGTGCTGATGATACTATCGGTATGGAATAAGTCATCCTGACAAACCATTTTATGGTACTGCATTACTACATAACTAAAGTATATGTATTACACCGATTAGTTTAGGAAAATATCCGTTTTCTTACAGGCGTTCGTGTAAAGTCCTCGTAAACATATACAGCGAATTTACAGCAGATTATTTACATGCAACAAACAAACTTCTTTGTCAGGCAATGGTCTCATACCCTACAAATGGTGGCAAGTGGATATAGAACCAAACTTACCGATGTTTTACCGGCCTAACCTAAACTTTGCAAGGATTAATCTTATCTATGTGATGTCCATCACCAGTCCATACTTATATATGATATTATTTCCACAACGAAGGTTACCCAAACTAAAACTGATATTGCCTTTGTATTTTTCAGGAATCATATATTTCAAACAATTAATACTTTATATATCTTAGTTACTCTTGGGTGAACCTTTGACTACTAAATAGTTCCAAAGCTGTAGTTATATAAACCTTCAAATTTTGTCTATTTTGTATAAGAAGATGAAAAAGATATTTTAGAATTTACTAGGTCAAATCAGTTTCGCCAGCATTCATGTTGTAGCTATCAGTATTGCCGATTTCCCCTGGTTGACGCGTTTTTTTAGACATTTTTTAGAATACGTGACACGAACGAACTGCCAGATCATCAAATAACCCGATTTTAAGCACCAGGACCCAGATGTAAAAAAAAATCATAACAAGTGACATGTCAAATCAAGACATAGCACAATTTTAATTACATCTAAAGCCATATCAGCCCTTGTATAATACAGGCAGTAATGGTGTGTGTCCACAAACTTCAATAAAGGTGTGAAATTGTAAAAGTTTATCTATTCAGTCATGCATCACGATGTCAAAATCCATGATCTCTTTAGCCAGAGACGGCTTGTAAAATAAGACATGGCCTGCTATTTGTTTCTTTTCGCTTTCACACTTCCATTCTTTACCTTCTTGCCATCTAATGATAAAATTCCAGCAATATTTCGCGAATGGAATGATAGAGCGCTAATCATCTTTTGAACACCTTGTTATGTGGAACAAACAACGAAGTAACCCTGTCCATTCCTGGATAGGAGATAAAATATGGTTATTTTGCAATGTGATCGTGAGAGGGTTAGGTCTATTATTCCATCATGGCGGCAATACTATTAGATAAATGTCCAGTTTGTTTTATTGTATATTTGGTCGATAAGCACAGGCTGAAAAAAAACCATGAGTATGATATGCATTTTGTTTCATTTTTTACTGACTGACTGTAGAAGATTCACTGATAACTATTGATAGATTATAATTTCATACTGCTGGGTGACAACTCCATTAAATAATGAAAATGCTACCGCCTCCTGGTAAATATCTATTCTACGAATCCTAGAAAGTACGTCTTAAACATATCAAGGTATGGTGCCCTTCCTTTTCAGAGCTTTTATCAAACGATCTAAAAATACCAGATAAAGACACAATTCTTGTTGTTTTCAGGCTTAAATGTTTTAATCAGATAACACGGAACTTTCGAATTGTACCACTGTAGGTTGGTGTGTGTCAATATGTCCTCTGTCACACAGACAAAGTCAGTGACCAAACACATGGATCTATGTCCTAATTAAAACGCATTTTCTAATACCATTGATATTGATTTGTCTGGTATTTATCTTCTATGAGCGATTCTTCTCCGTTATCGATCAGGGCAAATCTAATATTACAGATACGTTTGTGTGTCTTGGTCTTCTCAACTAAGTCTTGCTTCGTGAGGAGGGGGTCAGTTCGTACGAACGATCTAGTACAAGCTAGTACGGGTCATATGATGCGAATATTTTTTATCCTTTCTTTAAACGTAAATAAATCTCTCAAGGTAGCTTAAATGTTATTTCGGTTTTATCCTTTGTTTTTTGCTTATGAAATGGTTATTACTTAATGAGATAGTATTTATTCAGTCCTTTAATGATCTGCCACCAAAAGACAAATTTGCTTGTAACGAACGTAATTGTTTATTGACTAAAACGTTGTCATAATCTCCTAACGTAAATGACGTAGCCATATGGATCGGCGTATCTGATTGGCTGTAACGGCGTAACGATCTGATTGAAAAAACGTCCCTGTGGATTTTATTGAATTATATATATTAACATGAATAGGTTTTAATGTCATGGAATGCTTACAAATGCATTACATCTGTGGTATATGTTAGTAGATATGATAATCGGAGGTTTATTTGTCTGATGATGTTAAATCCTCTAACAACTTCCCTCAGCCCTAAGTACTCTTCTTTATCATATCAACAACACCATTATTATTTGTCTTCTTTAAGTACTTCCGGTAACGGTTTTCTCTAGTCACTTCCGGATGTTTTATCGACTGAGTTTCCCGATTCGGTGATAAATATGATCACCACTTGCTATAATGATTTGCTGAATAAATGGATATCCATTAATCCGTCTATAAAACTGTGAAATCTCGTCTTTCTTTTCCTGAAAGCTGTTACACTGGTTGTTTACGGTAGCATTATTGACTTGTTAATTAGTCAGCAGACATTATGTGTTCCGCGTAAAGATCTGATCCAGACGGAAGTAACGTCATCGATCACGTGGTTTCATTGATTAATAATCTGAAAGTTAAAGAGTGTTGCTGCTATGAACTTATGAAGGTTGTGTTATCTTTTATGTTGGTATGCTATTTCCCAATAAATATAAGTTTTACTCACTGTATATATGGCGTAATGTTACTGTATCAGTGTATTGTCTACTACTGTTAGTTTTACTATCTCTAGATATGGCCTAATTTTATTGTAAATGTAACTATCTCTATATGTTGCCTAGTAATACTGTCTCTAAATATGGTCCAGTTTACCAAATCTATGTACGGTCTAGTTTTATGACTTTTATGACCTAGTTGTATTGTAATTTTTAATATCTCTTTATATGGAATATTTATACTATCTCTAGGTATAGTATACGTTTTACCAACTCTATGTATGGTAAACTTTTACTCTCTATTTGTATACGTATATATGTGTAGTATTGGTTTGATCAATTTTTCGCATGGTATATGTGTTACTCTATTTAGAGCAACATTTACAGCGGTGCCTTATTCGATTTCTGATTCATCGGTCCAATGTGCCTCCCTTATTGCCGGTTTTCCACGATCGTCATACATTCATTTTCGATCGGCAAATAACCCCGACCAGACCGTCTAATCGGAGACAGTGTGGAGTGAGAGAGATATAAGATAGTCGCCGATCGATACTCCAGCCCAGCACCCCACAAACCTGAACCCAGCTCCAACATCCCCACAATCATCAACCCTTACATTCGATTTTTTTATCGAGCACATAGTATTTAAATGTTTCCTGTAGACTGAGATAAAAATCGCATCTCGTCATGTATCATACTCTAGGGTAGTATGCTGATTAGCACTAACGAACAAAGTTATTTCATGCTAGTTACACATCATATCACTCTGCTTCTTTAAAACTATAAATAAATCTACAACAGACACAGAATCTTTATGTCTGATTATCAAATTAATGTTATCATGTTTTGGTTTTCAGACTAAGCTGGCAGCGGACAGTGTGTAGCGATGCCCGCCGTAAATGTGTCTGACTGTGTGCAGGCTTTACTAGAACAGATACTGTCACAGCAAACCCCTTCACCGTGTAGTGCCAACACCACCTCCGCGCCCAGTGAACGCTCAGAGTCTCGAGCTCTGTTGTATATCGTTGTAACACTACTGTTTTACTCCGGAGGAATCATCATCGGTATCATCACTTACCTAAAGCGTGAGAGGAGAGAGATCGAGGAAGACAGAGAGTTTGATGAATTTATTAATACATACATTGAACCGGAGACCCGGACTACGTTCCATAAAGTACAACAAGTCATTGCAAGGCTTAAATATCTCCAGGAGGAAAAGGTAAAGAAAATGGGCAGTAAAGGAACCGACGCCAAGTCTGTTACAAATGACAACGAGCTTAAAAAAGATGGCGTAGAAAATTATGTAGACAATGCTCTTATAAAGACAGCTAACTCGTGGAACGAAACAGACAATACAAGACTTGATAACACGATTGGTGAGGACGATGAACCATTGTCGTCTATCGTCGCTAAACTCATCGACCCAGACAAACGACGCTCGTTTGACGAAGATTCTGATGAAGAGGAATACCACGAGGGTGGTTTAACAAAGACATCATCCATGCAGTCTATCAAGGATTACACCGAGGAACCTGGGAGAAGCGCGCGCTCATCTCTCATCGACAATGACAACGAAATGCTAGATGACGACTCATCGACGTCGATCAGCAATCAAATGATTAATAAAAAAGAAGATATACAGCATTGTAAAACTGTAAACAAAGGTTGTATAGTGACGAATGTGTAGTGATGTTGTGTCATCCGTTGTGGGAAATAAGTCTCTACATTGAAATATGCAAAGCAATTCAAAAATCAGCAACCATAATGGAATATGGATTCACACATTTCCCATGCATGTTTCAGTTGGAATGTTTACGGTAACATCTATACAGTGCCGTCGTGAATGAGTACGTGTTCGACGTCATCACCTTAGCAACACCGAAGGAGTTACACTTTAGGACTCTACCAGATTATAAATCGAGAACACGCAAGCTGAAGGTTATCTGTGTTTCATGTGATGACTGAATTCATATCAGCCCTTTTACTGGGAATTTATTAGGATCTGTTTGAGGATGTTGTAAGGAACCTTTTTGTACGCCGAGCCGTTCAAGAGACCACCGACACCGTGTGTTGTAGTGTATGTAACGTTTTTGGTAAGATTAGATTATTTTGTAAACTGACACTATAGACATACGTTTATATTGATTTACACTGATTTTGCGATTTCCTTTTCTAGATGGTTATAATTAATATCAAGTATTAAAAAAATCCTATCAAACTTTTGTTCAGTGAATTTACTTGTACGTGTTAATGTGTAATTGTGTCTTTTGTACGAACTGTTATCCTACACTTCGGATACATTATGTACATATTTCATAAGGTTCCACTGGTCCGAATATCCAATAATCCGACAACCTGTTAGTCCGAAAACGGTTCCCATTTCATGCATTGTGTCTTTTTTTATATTTGCCATATCATTTTCATTATATGAAAGTATCATTCGATTTTAAAACAACTTTTATTAACAAAGCGGTAGGTACATAACCTATTACAGGAGAAATTTGCGTTTGTATGAGGGAAATCAAACATTCTATTGAAATAATTGATAAATATGTTGTATGGTAAACTGTGAAACGTGATTTAAAGAAAGAGAATTAATTGATGCAAGCAATATTACTTCAATAATAGATTGGTTTGATTCTGTGATCACGTCTATCAACTAAGCCATCGCTTAATTTTGCTATGAAATTATTGAATTGATTAAACTATAGACTTTATGAAATTATTTCATTGATGAAACTATAGACTTTATGAAATTATTGAATTGATGAAACTATAGACTTTATAAAATTATTGAATTGATGAAACTATAGACTTTTTAAACAGTTGAATTGAATTGTTATTATGGTATTGTAAAGTAGGAAATATTAAATAGCAATAATATGGCAGTTGGAGAAAACTTAATAATTGTCTTTGTTAGAAAACCCACGGGGAAATAATCCTACTGGATGCTCCACATGTTACCAGATATGGACGTAACCTGAAACTTCAACCGAAAATTGCGACGATGTTGCTTATTTGTTTTACGAAAAAGATGCTACACACAAAAACTGACTTTTACCATGGAGTCAGGACGTGATGTCGATCTTGTTTACCACAGTCCGAAGATGCTACACACAAAAACTGACTTTTACCATGGAATCAGGACGTGATGTCGATCTTGTTTACCACAGTCCGATGGCTTTAGCAACGTTGTCGGCAAATATCTTAATGAGTTACTTTTAATCTTGTTGATGGTGAATATTGATTTATTTCAATTTTGAATGGTATGATAAAACAATTATGTTCCTATGTGTCGGGATACATCTAGAATTGTGGAATTGTGGAAATTTTTATTTCGGGAAGATAATGCTAGATGTATCCCTCTACAGAGGACAATAATTGTATAATGCAACCTCACTTAAAATAGATATAGTGTCTGTAACTTATATCCTATTCATAGGACTATCAGATGTTCGGACTAGCAGACTTACATCGATATCAGAACGGTGATTAACTTTTCTACAGTCTGTAGCACATTACCAACAACACAACCGTCCTACGCTGTCGCCAATTGAGCAAATTATAGCCAAGGTTTCCAAACAAAGTTGAATTATTTACGGTGATGATGTAGGCCTAATTTGAGCGACTTATTTTTAGGTGACGTCACATTGAATGGATTGCTGACACCCAGTTTCCATAGTAACGTAGAAACTAATGATGTTTGGTGGTGGAATGAGGTCTTTAGCTGCTGACATTTCCATACATGGTTTCCAATCTTCGATCCGACAGTATGTGAGACAGTTAATTACATCGTTTCCAACATTCTACATTTAAACTTCTTTGGCAGTAGTAGATTAGGCTGAACATCACATTCAACGACACATTGAAAATATCAGGTGTTCGAGTGTACCTGGTTAATATCATTATGAGGAAACTAATTGTTATTAATTGTTTTAACTAATTTTTATATTAAGTATTAATTGAATACCAGAACACATTAAGGGTTTTCACCTCTATCACAACAATTCTAGGGCAGTGTTTGTATTTTGAATCGCATACTACATTATAAATATAGATATACTAACAAAGGACCGATGTTATATACTTAGTGTTTATATCAGATATACTAACAAAGGACCGATATTATATACTTAGTGTTTATATCAGATATACTAACAAAGGACCGATGTTATATACTTAGTGTTTATATCAGATATACTAACAAAGGACCGATGTTATATACTTAGTGTTTATATCAGATATACTAACAAAGGACCGATGTTATATACTTAGTGTTTATATCAGATATACTAACAAAGGACCGATGTTATATACTTAGTGTTTATATCAGATATACTAACAAAGGACCGATGTTATATACTTAGTGTTTTTATATCAGATATACTAACAAAGGACCGATGTTATATACTTAGTGTTTATATCAGATATACTAATAATATATCAGATATACTAACAAAGGACCGATGTTATATACTTAGTGTTTATATCAGATATACTAACAAAGGACCGATGTTATATACTTAGTGTTTATATCAGATATACTAACAAAGGACCAATGTTATATACTTAGTGTTTATATCAGATATACTAACAAAGGACCAATGTTATATACTTAGTGTTTATATCAGATATACTAACAAAGGACCAATGTTATATACTTAGTGTTTATATCAGATATACTAACAAAGGACCAATGTTATATACTTAGTGTTTATATCAGATATACTAACAAAGGACCAATGTTATATACTTAGTGTTTATATCAGATATACTAACAAAGGACCAATGTTATATACTTAGTGTTTATATCAGATATACTAACAAAGGACCGATGTTATATACTTAGTGTTTATATCAGATATACTAACAAAGGACCGATGTTATATACTTAGTGTTTATATCAGATATACTAACAAAGGACCAATGTTATATACTTAGTGTTTATATCAGATATACTAACAAAGGACCAATGTTATATACTTAGTGTTTATATCAGATATACTAACAAAGGACCAATGTTATATACTTAGTGTTATATATCAGATATACTAACAAAGGACCAATGTTATATACTTAGTGTTTATATCAGATATACTAACAAAGGACCATGTTATATACTTAGTGTTTATATCAGATATACTAACAAAGGACCAATGTTATATACTTAGTGTTTATATCAGATATACTAACAAAGGACCAATGTTATATACTTAGTGTTTATATCAGATATACTAACAAAGGACCAATGTTATATACTTAGTGTTTATATCAGATATACTAACAAAGGACCGATGTTATATACTTAGTGTTTATATCAGATATACTAACAAGACCAATGTTATTTATGACAATATAACAAAGGACCATGTTATATACTTAGTGTTTATATCAGATATACTAACAAAGGACCAATGTTATATACTTAGTGTTTATATCAGATATACTAACAAGGACATGTTATATACTTAGTGTTTATATCAATATACTAACAAAGGACCAATGTTATATACTTAGTGTTTATATCAGATATACTAACAAAGGACCAATGTTATATACTTAGTGTTTATATCAGATATACTAACAAAGGACCAATGTTATATACTTAGTGTTTATATCAGATATACTAACAAAGGACCAATGTTATATACTTAGTGTTTATATCAGATATACTAACAAAGGACCAATGTTATATACTTAGTGTTTATATCAGATATACTAACAAAGGACCAATGTTATATACTTAGTGTTTATATCAGATATACTAACAAAGGACCGATGTTATATACTTAGTGTTTATTATATCAGATATACTAACAAAGGACCAATGTTATATACTTAGTGTTTATATCAGATATACTAACAAAGGACCAATGTTATATACTTAGTGTTTATATCAGATATACTAACAAAGGACCAATGTTATATACTTAGTGTTTATATCAGATATACTAACAAAGGACCAATGTTATATACTTAGTGTTTATATCAGATATACTAACAAAGGACATATGTTTATATATACTTAGTGTTTATATCAGATATACTAACAAAGGACCGATGTTTATATACTTAGTGTTTATATCAGATATACTAACAAAGGACCGATGTTATATACTTAGTGTTTATATCAGATATACTAACAAAGGACCGATGTTATATACTTAGTGTTTATATCAGAATATACTAACAAAGGACCGATGTTATATACTTAGTGTTTATATCAGATATACTAACAAAGGACCAATGTTATATACTTAGTGTTTATATCAGATATACTAACAAAGGACCAATGTTATATACTTAGTGTTTATATCAGATATACTAACAAAGGACCAAAGTTATATACTTAGTGTTTATATCAGATATACTAACAAAGGACCAATGTTATATACTTAGTGTTTATATCAGATATACTAACAAAGGACCAATGTTATATACTTAGTGTTTATATCAGATATACTAACAAAGGACCGATGTTATATACTTAGTGTTTATATCAGATATACTAACAAAGGACCGATGTTATATACTTAGTGTTTATATCAGATATACTAACAAAGGACCGATGTTATATACTTAGTGTTTATATCAGATATACTAACAAAGGACCAATGTTATATACTTAGTGTTTATATCATTAAATGATTCAATCTCGTTTTTTCGACTGTCTAATTAATATTATAACATATATGTAACATGAAATGAGGCACTATATGTAATGTAACATATAAGAAAGTAAAACCACAGAGTAGGGAGTTTCTTCTCTATATGGGAATCTCACTGGATTCAGTTTAACCTGACACTATTTTCATGTCATGGAGCTCTAACATTATAACCCTAGAACATTAAGATATATTCAAGTTAATCCTTAAATATAACATTATTTTTCGTTTCATTCTATAACACAATGTCGTACTGAAAAATTTCATAGTAAAAGACTTTTTTCACACAGTAGAACTGAAAGATAATGATGGAGTTCAAATAGCAGGCTAATTGGTTTTAGCATAACCATGTCGATAATGATATCATAAAGGTGACGGACACCAAAACTTCATGTTGTGATTATTATCTCATTGGGAAGTTTTATTTATTTTAACTTTAACAACTCACTATAAGCGTACGTTGTTCAGATATATTATCAAACCTTTTATTGGAACTCAGAGGCCAACTTCACAGGTTGTACAATAAGCAAATTAAATGAAAATAATGACAGCTCCATTGGCTTGACAAGGTAAACAAAGGACTCAATGTGTATGTTTTGGTGGCGAATCATGTTATAGACACTGGTAAAATGACATTGTTATTTGGTAAGATATGTACTGAACCTTTATGTACTTGTTTGCCTCAAATGAGTAATGTTTGCATAGTTTAGTAACATTAACAAACTACACAGCAATTTACGAGTCAACAGTAATACCTTGTGTTAGGCCCGTTGCATACACACTTTTCATCAACTTAACAAGTGGTATACAGGTATTCGAAATAACACTAGTTAATAGGGGCTAATACCTTAACCTCTAGTCTCAGAGCTGAATTGACTCACACATATGTTATCCTAATTACCAGTGATTACTATTTTCAATTTTTGACTATATTTATTTCTTATTTCATTTACCTTTTATGAAACATAAAAATATACTATAAAAACAATACATATAACTTACATGAAAATACCTTCTCTTCCCTTACTCTAATTTTCACTTGACTCCATTTGACAGACTTCGTTTTACCCAAGAAGATGTTTATGGTCGCTGCAATTGCGTATAATTGAATTCAGAAAATTAATCTCGTTTTTGATTAAGACACAGGATATTGCAATTTCACTGTAATTAAAGACTAACTTTTTTTTATCGTAATCCTCGCTTCAGGGTTCGCATACCCCCTTTTTTTAGAAAAGGACAATCATATTCATTATGGAAGATTTTGCAATAAAAAGTAATGATGATTCCGTAATAAACACAGTACAGGTTTACGAGAACCCAAATCTTACAATGTGTTAGTATAAGTAGCGAAAGTTCCGTATTAAAAATACTGTTTGTGCAAATAACATGTAATATCATCAGCCTGGTTTCTCCCAAAAGACACAATGATAGAATTTACATCAATAAAGATAACATAGGGATTATCAGGGAAACATATTTTAATTGCTGATAAGATAACGAATTAAATAGTTTAGCCAAGCATGAAAGAAAGCTTAATAAAGGGAGGCTACTCCCATGTCCCTAGAACTTTGAAGAGAAATAGTGAGAGAGCTTAACACTTCAAAATAAGGTGATGTGTGTGATATACTAGAACAGAGACAAATATCAATTAACGTTTTAACGTTACATTCCCTTTTCCATATCCATAACGTAGTATGTGTCGTAAATGGACGAAAATTTTGAAATATTCAATGTTCTTCATTAGTCTATTGAAAACAATAAGTGTTGATAAATTAAGCTGCTGCCTTGTAAATATTAGTCCCAACACAAAATTGATGCATTGTATTTCTCGATTTTTATGCATGTATGTTTAGATGAAAACACAGCGCATTAAAGTTACAAATAACACTGCAAATTGGAAAACGAAATTATAGACCATAACAAGGCCTCATGATCTGATCATATTACATAGTACATGACCTAGTCACTATTTCATATTATTATCTTTCGGCGAGGTAAACAATCCCTGTGTGCATGCGCACCGAAGGAAATCTCATCTGTCTGAAGGACATATCGGCTATCGACTGAAAATACCAATTTATCAGCTACAAGTTCCTGATTTCTGGTTTAAATCTAATAAACGTTGAAACGTATGCAGAAGTTTTGTGAAAAGTTTCTAAGTGTAAATATTCATATATTGTACAGGTTTTTGCAGCTATAAAGAAGAGTTTTCATTATATTATATGGTTTTATACTTGCTTCTACCATTATTTTATTTTCATTTGTCATGAGTAGGTACTAGTCCGCTAAACCTGCCAATATTATTAGTTTAAAAAAAATTGGCCTAATATATAAATTTATCATAAGGAAAAACTAATAATATAGGCATGTTTAGCGTACTAATGAGATACATGTATTTATTTTATCATTATATCAATATTTGACATTCCCTATATATCCTTAGTTATAATGTCTATTAGTCTAATGGACATTCCATATATATTTCTAGTTATAGTCTCTACCATTCGAATGGGAATTCCCTATTATACAAATATTTCATGGGTTTCTGTGTTCTAGTTCATAATATTTAACCCGAGGTGGTGGTAATCAACAAATGTTCTTCGGCCTCGTGCAATGTAATATTTGTTGATTACCACCACGGAGGGGTAAATATTATGAACTAGAGCACAGAAACCCATGAAATATTGGTTTTATTACATCATTACTTTTTTTAGTTGAATATTTTATAAAACGAATACGACAATCACTTAACAAAATCACCAGCACCGTCCGTACGGAGAAGCTTCAAGTCCTATTGAAGATTGACGTATTACCCACGTACGTCACGTTATAACTCCGGTTTGAATGTCTTATTGTCTTCTTTAACATTATTAGACCTGTATGCAGCCTTTTAATATAATATTTACAGTTTGCACTGACATTGACTCAATAACAATGCTTTCTAGTATTATCATTATCAGTGTACAATGTTAGCACAACACGCGCGGCGATTCTATTGTTACGTGAATAGATAATGTCTTAGCAACGTGGGGTCATTACCCCACTTTTGGCGGGAACATATGAATGAATCGATTCCAATCAGCTGTTCAATCGAATTCGTTGACGATGACGGGAGAGAAAAAAAATATGGGTATCTTAATAAAAAATATGCAACTGCCGCGGGAAAAAATGATATTCATTTACTTGAAAAACTGTAAATATGAGGAATAGATGTTTATTTTGTTGAGGTTATGTTACATAAAATTTACACGTGCTTCATTATCATTATACCCTCATAACCTCAACATCTATTCCTTAAATACATTCGCCGTGTCCGTCCTCTTCTCGATAAACGTCTACATGATGTGCTTGATTCGAGATCTATAAATCAATATAACATCTGTTGATTACCATCACTGATCAAAATTTCACCATCGGACGGGAAGGCTTCAAATCTTATTGAAGATTAGCGTCTAGTCCACCTATTTCACGATGTAACTCCACATTCGTCGTGTTCGTCCTCTACTTGATAAAACGAACTGTCAAGAACAGAGAGCAACGTAGACGACGTGCTTGATCCGAGATCTATAAAGATAGCGCGAAATTGAGCGTGAACCTTTGTGACGTCATAATAACGTAACCCACCGTTACGCGCGATTCCTCGAAGGTTTCCTACAAAGCTAGACATTATCGGCGCGGTGTTCCAGATGCCGTGCAATATAACATCTCGAACCGTGCAATATAACGTTTCAATGGAAGCGTGCAATACAACTCCGAACTGTGCAATATAACAAGGTTTCATTGAACGGTCGGGATAATAGATGAAAATAGTATATTTCCTCAAATATAAATTGGTGTAAACAAATCGGCTATTTCACTGAATCAGACCAATATAACCGATAAAATATAAGTGCATTAAGTGGCCTCTTATAGTGGTGTTATTACATCTGTATTCTTTAGCCGGATGATATTTTCAGCGATCCCGATTTTGAACTCAGAGCTGCACTCGGTTCTTTATGTTATAAACAGACAATGCCGACAGAAACAGTTTCTTGTTGTGTTTGGCGATATTTCAACGTTGATAAACATTGCCAATATTTCAAATAAGATGTTGTAATTTTGAAAACTTTCTAATTTCAGGTATAAGAACGTTTGTTAGAAGTCAAAAACCAAAAGAAATCTATGTAAATCTAATGATTTAGTCCCTTTAAAGATTCGCGTCATACATGTATCAAGTTATTACACTTGATTTTAGTAACTTAACATAACCACTCATATATATATGTAAGCTTCTTAATTTATTTAATATGGTGAAACGCAAGAAACCAAGGCTCAACACAACCCATATACTTTTGTTATCTGAGTCTCAATATACTCAATATAAATATATATGAGAACACATCATATGTTGTTGACGACTGTTTTTGCATGAATAAACTGCATCAGCAGGTATTTGCTTTCAATGACCTCTACACGTGCACCTCTCTTGAATATTTGATGAATGAACAGAAAAAATAAAATTCTAAATGGTGGTCCTTGCTGATATCGTGCTATTCACTTTATCTATTAGTATTGAATTTCGCGTTTTGTTATATAACTCATGACTTTTTGACTACTACCAGTCTTTTACCCAACAGTCTTCCTTGATATTACGTCGTCACTAGCCGTTCTTTTGACATTTCTGCTTTCCTATCCCCCTGGTATTCTCACCACTGGTGAGTTGTATCATTGCGGACGGATGGGACTACTTTAAGAACACTGACCAAGTAGTACCATGGTCTCTAAGTACACATCACCTGTAGGGACCAATGTACTTATCTCTGTTTTAAGTACTTTATTTATTGGTCGAATGTGTGTGTTAGGAACTTTCTAATTTCCGTTTCTGATTTTATGTCAATACTCGATTTACTGAACAAACAAGTATATGAACTGGTAGTCGCAGGTTCCTATTTAGTGTTCACAGAAAGTTCGAATCGCAACGATCAGTATATTTATACAACTGAACTTGTAAATTTGCAGAAGTAATTACTTTACGTCGTAAAACTTCTTTCGTGATGTTTCCTTCGACACGTTTTTAGATGTCACATGTTGATATTATTGGTATATGTATGGCGCATGTATATATGTAATTGAATGAGGAAATTAAGGTAGATTCCCCCGCCATGATTTGGTAGGTTTGATCACCTGCAGTATGGGTACGGATACCCCATGTAGTGCCTGATAACAAGGACATTTACAACAGAGCCCTACCTGTAAATTGGTTACATACACAAGGTAGACTGGCATATATAGATCGGAAGTGTTTGATATGGGTTCCTTCCCAGCACCTCGAACTACTTTTTTCTTTTTACATTTCCATCAAAATGTGAAGTCATACTGCGGTGTTTTACCCCCACTTGAAGTGCAAACTGTTTGTCAGGCTTTTTATACGTTGTAAGATACAAAAGGAAACATTTTGTTTATTTCGTTTTTGGGTTTTATGCCTACATATCTTTTTTACTGTTAAGCTGCTTATGATAATTTTACTTGGGTCATAAATATGAGATATACAAACATAAATGTAGAGTTGTATTGCATATTGCAGTGAATACAATTGTTGTGCGTTTTAGCCATCTGCATATTTTATTTATATATTTATTTGATCATCATTTATTTATATCTAATTTTCTAATTTTGAGTTGCATAATTATATAAAATAAATTTTCACTCGAAGCCAGGCTGCATTGCCTTTAAAGGGACAATTTAGTGAGGCTAATTCGTTTCATAACAACGAAGCAAAATATGACATAAATGTCTTGTTCTACATTCCTTATGAAACATATGACAAGAAATAGTGACAAATTCCACAACATTGTTAAGTATTTTGATTAATACCATTGAAATTTCAAATCGTTGATCAATAAGATTAAGCAGGTACAACATGTGCGCTGTACCCTTACCCGAGTCAAAGTCACGCACGTTAAACAAATGCAATACATAACCACTGAGGAGTTGATGAAATTATTTTTAGACAAGAACATGCATTTAATAATGTTAAAACAACTGAAAGAGCGTTTCGAGTAGTGCTAGACAAAAAATTCTTTACAACACAGGCAAGGGTCAGGGTTTGGCATACAAGGCTATGTGTAATGGCGATTGAACATTTCACATACATTTTACTACAGTGGGCTTTGCTTTTCTGACATATCACAGTAAACCGACTAATCTAATTTCTATTAGAACTGGCTTGTTTCCGAAATATGTGCAAGTTTAATGTACTCTTAGACCGGATTGTCCCTTTAAATGTCATAAGGTTCTATTTCAATTAACAATTTAATTAAAAGATTCAAATGAAAGAAGTCTGCTTTAATTGACAAAGGAAAACCCATAAACATTATACCTAAGTGTTTACGTAGTCACTTAAAATCAATGTGCCCCCGTTTTACTTTGTACATATTTAAACATTTGCAAATTTAATTAAATTTTTATCTCGATATCCGCCACCCTATATAGAACACCACGGTGGTCTATTTTTAAGTAAACAAAGATCTTACTGTGACTGATTTGTCCGGTAAACGGTATGACGAACTAAATGTTCGGCGACCTTTTTTTGTGCGATATCTATTTTAATCTAAATGGCAGGAAAAAACCCAGACCGTCCTGTTATAATTATTACTGCAGAAATCTACAACGAAAACGTCCATAATATCTGTCACAGCTGAATGTATAAGTCTGAAGAGTTGAAATGTCTTTGACATCCAGACTACTGACTAAAGGAGTCGTTTTAACATTCCGCAAATAACATAATAACACATGCATTAGAGTATGCTATCAAAATTACCTTACATTGACGTTATTGGAACATTGTATATTTTGTTTTATAAATACTATTTAGACATGTAACTGAAAAAATAACGTTAAAAACGTAATCTGTGAAAATGTAAATGTGACGTTTTAAAGGCGTGGATATCGTTATAGCAACGTTGATAATCTAATCTAGCTGACTAATTTCGGTGAGCATTGCATGGCTGAGATGTGGCATGCTCATTAATGAAAAACGCTGCTGTCAACTGTTTCTACTGAAAGCACCATCTACCTTAATTTCTACCTGTAGCAATCAAACCTCACAAATGTCTACCTACAATACGTCCTAATAGATGTAGATCCCACAAATGCTTGCTAACCATAAAGGACATGTAGACTCCTTGATCCACCTTAGATTGTATCCAAGAACCATTGCTTTGTGTTACAGAATTCCTTTGTGTGAATTATCCTATACAGCTCAGCCACCGGAGGTGTTAGGCTTCAGGCCCATGGCACTTGGGACCGATGAAATTAGATTAACCCCTGTCGCAACTCGGTAGCGGATAAAATACGGACACAAAACATTTCACAATTCCACATGTTCTTGCTTCAGTTTCCCAGACGAGTAAAAATGGCATTTTTTGCAAACTCACTAGCCATTTGATTTCTACCATAGTTACGTGGCTGGTTTCTACAAGGCTGCTGAATCTTTGTTTAAAAAGTTTTGCTAAAAAGAAAGAAAACAAATGTATTCCTAAAAGATTTTGATTTATTTTGGATATTCAAAAGTAAATACCGAATCACATTACTCATCATAATTGCAAAAGTAGAATCACTGCAATGCATAGAAAGTATAACTTATAACAGGACATTCCTTCATTTTCAGTAAATTGTTCAAATTCTTAATAATTTGCAGAATTCATGAATTACAAGGAATAAATACTGTAAATACTGAAAGTTAATCTGAGTGAATCAATCGATGCAGTATTATTGTATAAAATACACTTTTTAAGTTTTCGATATTTCCTTCCTTTTTTTGATTTACTAGCAATCAAATGAAAGAATGTCCTTTAAATTAATTTGCTTCACATAATTAGAGAGGGAAACATTTTCCAGCCTCTTTCATCTCTCGTAACATCAATCCTCACTCTTTCAACAAATCTCTCAGCACCTTCCTCATTTGTTATCCATCCTCATTATAAGCTGCGTCCGGTTACAAAAGACAAAGAGTCTAAAAAATGTTCTGACGTATTACCGTCCGTACGCAGGACCAAAAATGTACTGACGTATTACCGTCCGTACGCAGGACCAAAAATGTTCTGACGTATTACCGTCCGTACGCAGGACCAAAGTGAAATTTATAATATAGAGAATTTCCGATTAGTTTTCATAGAACATTCTCAACTTCGGTCATGAATCATCAAAATTTTACCACAATGTTCGATTTTGGATTTAAATGGCCTTTGTTTCTTTTAAACACAAAACCTTATTAAAGGGACTAATTGGATAAAAATCCATTTCATTCATGGAAAAAAGGTATTAAAACATTTAAAATCATGAATATTTGAAAGAACAAACGCTTGCCAAAAGTCAAATAGCCATTGCAAAAGAGTGAAAATTATTTATTTTGTCCCTTTATTTCTTCTTAATTAAAAATATTGTACATCTGAGGGAAGACGTCAGGAGTTTAAAGATGCCAAACCATCGACGAATTGTAACTTTTATCTATTTATAACAGACGCAGATGTATTAGTATTTTTTTCAGAAAACTTACTTTACACTATTGTCATCATTGAACATTTTGTGATTCTTATTTTACTTCATTTTTATTGTAGTAAAATAAGAATCACAAAACTGTCAATGTATTTAAATAATTAAATGCATCCCGAAAAACCTCTATGACACAATGCCTTTTTGGAATGAGGTACTATTTGTGCAGAACAAATTATTTTATAGGTACCTTTGTGTTAATTAGACACATGCATACACGATTAAACGATCATTTATCGTCCAAATGATAAATAGAATATCTTCTCTGTCGGCGGTGGAGCATCTTTAAATGGTATTTATGGCAAAGAAATAAAAAAAATCAAATCAATACTTCATATTGTACAAATATTTCCAATAAGCTTACTTATTCTAATATATTTTTGAAATTAAATTTCATTTAATATTAGTAAATCAGAACGGGACAATAGTCCCACCTGTCGTTTACCACAGGGAATCTAGGATGGAGCACGTGTTTGGATGAAACAAATTTCTTGTCTTATATCATTGACACAAACAAGAGACATATTATGATATTACTCCTATTAAACTTGTTGTCATGGTTAATAATCACGCGATTCCATCCTAAATATTCCTGATCCGAAATAAATCGAAAGTTTCTCCCGAGTTATCGAACCCGGATGTTCCAAGCACAAACTATTTGTTGATAAATGAAGTCCTCTTGTTTCAGTCTAAATAAGCTCGTGTGTCTTGTTTCACATGTGACCCCAACTACATAAAGATTCGTTTTTTGATTGAAGAGTTTAGCATAGCTATAATAATTTGAATTGTCTGACCAATGTTGTCATGGTTGTATCTCAAAAAGATGAAAGGACAAGCCTCATCTGTTACCATGTTCTTATTTTTTGCAAATAGCTTGTGCTTGTGCGAGCGCCACACTCTCTGAGCAAAGTTCTTAATGCTCAAGATCATTGACTTATATGACATTCGCTTGATGTTGCAATTTACATCTTAAGTAACAAATTACATTTTTCTGAGGTCACATTCTGGGGTCGGTAATTCTTGCCCCGGATTTTTACGTTTTCGTCCCTTGGTATTTGCTGTTCTTTTCCTCTGGGACTGGTGCCCCCGTGTACTAGAGTGTTAGATATGTCCGTTTGAGGGGTCTGTTCCGGTTAGTCCCCGGGGCTAGTATTGCGGTTGTTCACTCTCCCTTAGGTCGTTGTGTTCTATTCCAGAGGCTATGCTTCCCTATCCCCGGGACTGTTGCTCCGTTTCCCGGGACAGCTGGTCCTTGCTCTGGGCTGTTGATCTATTTCCCAGCATGGTAAGTAATGTGTCTATCCACATTGTGGATACCGTCGGTATTAACCAGACATTTGGAAGTGGGAGGACACAACACTAACTAAATACGGTTGCTAATACAGCCAACCAGTCGGAATGTATCCCAAAGGATTCAACAAATGTTCACCCAGCTCCAAATATCGGCGAGATGTATCAGCGCTTCAGTGAAGTTCTGACGATTTCGGACAATGACAATGGATATTAAAAATAACATATGGAGGAATGAAAACATCTGGCAACAGCCATCGTTGTAAAAAAACAGGAAACTGTAAAAGGTTTTCCATGTCTTAAAATGACGTGTTTGTAAAAATTGTTAGCACCTGTGTAAAAAATTGTCACATGCTGTCGGTACAGGACGAACCATAACTAGATTCGAACCCCGAGTCGTAATGTGTGTTCCGCTCCTGACACGAACAATAACCCTACCATTCGCTGTGAACAAGGTTGACCTATTTGGTTGTGATTATATTGTCACGTGGTGTCGGAACAGAATTTGACGACTCGTTGTCATGGTGACATTTATTACAGATTTTAACAAAGGCGTCATCAGACCCAAACATGTCTGTCTCGGACATCGACCCGTCGTCGGAGTCCAGGTCGCACGAACTGTCCGGGAGGGAACTATTGCTGTAGCGACGGTGGAACTTCAACTCCTCGATAGCCTCATTTAGCATGAGCAGCTGCTTCATCAGCGACATGTCCTGGTCCATTAGAGATGTCTGTAAAAGCAATAGAAAGATATTTATTAAACATTTCATCCAAAAGTAGGTATTACCCAAGATAATTACGGTGGTTTTTTTCCTTTTTGTCATGTTAATATGTAGTTCTTCCATTGCATAGACTGACTATCCTAGTTTTTCATACTTTTGTTAGCCTAGACCAAAGTTCGATACAAAAATGCCACTCTGTGTGAAATATAACGACTGGAAATAATACGTGAGGTTAAAACAATGCTATCTTGGTGCCAAAAAAGATGTGTCAAATAGTTAAAACATCGGTCTTGTTTTGCGACATGACGTACGTATGTCTCGACTGGCCATGTCATTAACATGGCCTATAATCCAAATAAAAATTAAGGAGCATGAGTATGTCGGATGCCAACTTTTCGAGTTTGCATACAATTACAGCCATTTCAAGTCAACATATATCTATATCCCTTTGGAGTCAACATATTTGTATTGAGCCCTCTCCTCGTGTTTTATAAATAAAGTATGCGTAGATGTTCTATAGGTAATTATTCTAATGACAGTTTAACGTTAATTTTCAAAACACGGTAAAACTATTTTACCTCCATGGGCAAATTTTTATGGAAATTTAAACGCTTTTCTGCACAATGATATTTCATAAAGTCTTTAATAAATTTCTGAGAGTAGAAAAAGGATTTGTCTCTAATCCGAAGATTTACCTAATCTTGTTTTGAACAACTAGGCGATGATATTTATATATTATTATTATAATTTCAACACCGTGTTACACAGTTTGAGTAGTATTGTCAGTCTCTTCATATTCGGGACACCGTTCGTAAGTCCTTAAACGATAAACTGTTAGGTCTAGATTATAAATCAAAGGGTCCATTTTGTTTCTGTGTGTTTCCATTCAAAAACTGTATAGGCCCAAAGTAGATGTGATGGAAAAGCGCTTGGAAACAAGTTTAGAACATCAATGGAAAATGAATTTATAACGTCTTGAATTTTACAAATGACAAAATCAATAGCCTACATTTAAGAGAGGGATGGCCTTATGTGCTATAGCCGCTACTTGCCAGTAAATCCCTGCTTATCCGAGGTATTTACAGACTGAGTATCTAATGGAAGTGAAAAATACCTGTATTACTAGGCTTTTTGGCTGATCCTCGAAACCCGTGTCTCAGGACCCACACAAAGTTATATGGCGCCAGAGCACCGTGCAAAGTGCATTGAAGGCTTATCGATTTGGTGATTTAAACTGGTCTGAGGTCATCGTAGGTCTCTCCCCAAGGAATCTAAAGGCACAACACTATCATTTTAAGAGCTATTGAACTCAAAGATGCCAGCCAGATTTAATGCTTGTATGTAGGAAAAAAACCACAAAAAGACGTAAATCCCAAAATTGCGATTACATTAAAGTAGCCCGAAAGCAACATTCACCTAAAAGCTTAACAGCCTAACTTATTAAAACAATTGGAAATGGTATAACCATTTAACTACCAACACATACGGAAGTTTTCTGTACATGGTAATCTTGACTGCCGACAAGGATGTTCAGTTATCTTTCATAAACAAAAGTCACAGTCGAACATTTTTACTGCTGTGTGCAGAAATAAGAAAGGACGAAAACATCCCGTGTAAGTAAATTGCGTGTTTTATAAAATCAGTTCCATCACCGCAAATATGCATGTCTATTAACAATGAGTTTTGCACGATTAATCATAGTATCGTTGGTGTTTATGGCGAGGTTATTCGATATCAGTTAGTGCATTATATACCTCATCCAGTCATGCATTCTAATTGCTGGAATTACGAATCAATTGATTTCTCCCATATTTATCAATTTTGGACAGCGAGTGGGCCTATAAATTTAAATTTCACAGAATCGTTTTACCTGTATACGGAAATATCTTAAGTGAAACTATATAAATAGTTGACATTTAAAATGCATCCAGAAAACGATCCCATCTTTTCCTCACACAGAGATCTTTTGACATTTCTAGCTTTAAAAGGAGGCGACATCTGTCTCTGCTTTAGAATATAAGTAGTCATTAAACCCGCCAAGGTCTTCTGATAACTGTGAAATCTTATAGCCTCTAACTTCTCATTAAGATTAAAAAAATAATTAGGATGACATTGCAATACAATGAAAAGATTTAAATGCCAATGGTCTACTTTAAATCGTGAAATTGGAGGAACTATTTTTCTGTATAAATAACAGCGATAGTGTGCTCCCGGCATGACTTGTGGTATCCAAATTGACACGATGGGAGGGGAACGCCCTGGTTGTCATAACAACTGACTGATTCTCAATACCTGACGAGGTCGGTGGACAATTGGGAATTTATATGTTATCAAACTATTGGAGGTTTTGTGTATAAAGTCGAATTCAGACATTATTGAGTTTCAATTGAAAATACATGGGAGGTACCGGCTTATATTAAATTACCCGACAACGTATGATAAAGCAGATTTGTTCCCTTTTTCAAAATGATTTCCGTGACAACAATTCATTAAGATTATTCCATTCTGATCAAAGTTAAGTTGGTAATTAAAAATTTTGTAGCAAATAAGAAACCATGTTTTTACTAATCAAGTGATTAAGTTCTCAACTTTCAAGCAACTGCAAAATTGACAACCAGCTACAAAACTTTAGTTTTAACTGACAGTTTATATTTGATTAGTCATGGTTACTGCAAGTCATAGTGTCTGACGTCATCATAACGTTGGCTAAACACGGGAGCCAATCAGGGGGCGTGTCTCTTTCATGTCTGGGCTTTGTAAATAGTAGACAAACAATGGAATCATATGAAAGTAAACGTCTGTTTGTTTATGTCACTTCTCTCGCTGTGTTTGGTCCTGGTTACCGGGAGAGAGACACCACGTTACACTATTTACCCCTCCTTGACACAGGCACCTGACAATAACTCAAACTTTACATTCATTTCGACTTTTTCATATGTTTAAGGGATTAAGACATTTGGTAAAAGTTGTAACTCTTTGTATAACAATTGTATAAATAACAGAGGACATTTTCATTTGAAGCGATCTATTGCTCATCGGGTTATGTGTGTGTAGTACCATCGTTTTACAGTACTTGTTTTATGTATTGTTTTGTTTAGTACTATGATCGAACTTTTCCCTTCACTAAATTTCAAATGTGTTAGTATGGTAAATAAGTTGTAACCAGATAATAATAATTTGGTTAATACACAAAACAATTGAAAAATTAAAAACAAGTTGGGCTATATTTTTACATTCAAAACATTATACAATGAAGATCTTAACAGAATGCGCGATTTTAAATGTGTAAAATATTTACTTCCCAAGTTAGGATTAGTTAGGAAAGAAACTTCGTTCTTTCTATCGTATTTTGTTTTTGATCCTGTTATAAATTAACCATTTTTCATTTCATTTCACAGAATGTAGGTAGATAATAACAAAAAGTCTTTGACTTGTACTGGTTAATTAAAAAATGTTGCCAGCAAAACACTACAATGAAATGCCATATAGCCGGTTATTTTTGCGAGTCAATACTTCCGCGATTAAGTCTCAAAATAAGAAAATTAAATTTTAGCGGTGATATATTTCGCAAATTGGCAACAGAAGTAAAATGTATATAATTCATCCATTTTCAATGTTTCGTGGATCAAATTTTCGCGACCATAGCATTGCCTCGCGAAATCGTGATAAAATCTGTACCGCGAAAATAACACATTATTACAGTGACACTCAAAAATCTACGAAAACTTTATATTTTGTCGATTAATTATTTTAATGATTGCCGTCTTCACTTGTTACCGCACTGTTATCACTAAGTATACAGAATACAACTCTATAATAATGAGTTAAGCATATAGATACAATGCGGTACCGATGTCTAATTATTTACTATTGATTATGTGAGAGGAACATGATTTTAACCTAAGTCATATTTTGTTATTTTCTACATTCTATATCTAAATGAAACTCAGAATCACGTTCAATAATGATTTAATGCTTGGCACTGAAATTATTAGCAATACGTGAGAGAAAAAGTAAACAGAATCATACACACAATTGCTTCGGATAAGAAAGCAGTAAAATACATAATCCATTTATGAGTTAACAAAGAAACAGACATAAACCATTCTCATCACAAGGAAAGAAATTTGTACATACTTTCTATTGCTAAACTTTAGAAAACAACAGATCTACACATGTCATTTCTAAACCTCAGAAATAAAACCCAATATCTTAACCTCACAAAACAAAAGATCTAAACATGCCATTTCTGAACCTAAGAAAACAATAGTTTGATAGACACCATTTTTGAACCTTAGAAACAACTGAAATATATATATAATTTCAGACCATCAAAAAGTAAAAGACCTATCGACAAATTTTCTGTACCCATGAACTATAGAAATATACACACCATTTCTGATCCCAGTTTTTCCATGGCGACGTCTATCGAGGACTTTTTGTTCCTTGGAGTGGGTCGGAATGTTGGTGACAGTCGTTGTTTAGACATTTCCATATTTTCCATCCTCCGTCTGTAAAACTCGCGACATTTGTTTGAGAGTTCTATTGATTCGGTGTACTTGTCGCTGTTGTCCAGTGCTGGATTAAAGTCTCCACAAGTAGTATCCATCTTCTTAATGAGAAAAAAATTTGTTTCCTTCGTTAGTGAAGTTCGTTAATGTTCGTAAGTGTTCGGCTCTGTTACAGAACCGTCGTCGAGTGTGTCTACGTTGTATCTGAGAAGGTCGGGTGTGAGCTACCCCACGTCTACATACAGCGATATACCTACCTGGCAACCGGCCAACGAGGTACACAGTGAGTCACAACACAAACACAGATCTAAGAGTTTTACACTAAAGCTAATATTATAGAAAAGGGCTTGATAACAAAATCTCAATACAGAAAAAAATATTTAAATAGTTAAACTATTTTAACGAAGGTAAGGATGGCAAATAAACTTAAAATTGTTATATTAAAATCACGACTACTGATTTTAAAATATTGTGAAAATATGTAAGGCTTTTATCGATAGTCGGAGAATTGATTTTAATCCATGGTTTGTAAATTAATTCAAACACCTGAAAGATAATCTCAATATAGAAGAGTATACATGTATGACTGACAAAAGATAGACCTAGCAGAGAAAAGACTAATAGTAAGTTCAACCTGATGGACTAGAATATACCTAAAGTTAAATCCAGAATGAAGTAAATCATATATTGATTTCAAAATAGAAAGATCTCCCACTGATTTGGAGGATATCTGAATATGATGCAATCATTATTGAGGGAAGTCCCCTTATTCATTTAATTTTGATTTGATTTTCAGTTGGGGAGGAACGACCGAAACAAACGAATAAAACAGCAGTATGGAGGAACAAAGAGGAATCTCAATGACAATATCCTTAAATATAAAAAAGACATGAACAACAGCCTGATGTGATTAGCAAACCATTAACTGACACTCTAATATGGAGGAAGATTCATCTAAACATGCAAGTATCTACATAAATAAATCTTTGCCTTTCAATTCAGGCTTCGACGTGTTTAAATAGAGTCCACTTCCTGTAATTGACAAAAAAACTGCTCCTTTTGAAAAGTGATATGTGCCAAATCTAGGCAAAAATTTAGACGTTATATTTTCTTCAGAACTCTATTGAAAAACGCACATATGTAAGATTTGATGACTTCGGTTGTAAAAACCATTCAAATAGACAGACATGTATGATGAGACCCTTGTTTTCACTGTGAATGTTCTTGCTTTTAATGTCTTTTTCAGGTTTAGATGACAATGTACCCGCATAAGCCACTTAACAATTTCTTCTTGATCCGTGAGTATGAGAATTACGACGCAAATAACGTTAACTTGAGATTTGAAAAGGAACAACGGCCAGCCACAGAGACCATTCACGGTTGTGGTTGAGAAAGCAGTCATTTACGTATTGAGTCATGTGATAATATTGAATAGTGTCCCAGAAAATGCTGTTAACTCGAGAACAGTTAAATATTTGTTTTATTAAATGGAGAAATTAGCCTCAAAAGTATTCTTAAACCGAAAATTAACACGTAAATCTGTGAATTTCTCTATTATTATTTCTAATATATTATTTCATTATCAACAGTACTATATATTCTATATATATTTCGTATATGTTGTCAAAATAAATCTAAGTGTCTATGTATGAGATTCACGCCATCGTTATTTTTTATTGTGTTAGAGATGGTACGTTATTGTACATTTTGTTTGGCACGCATAGTCTCTCCTTCAATGTATACATACCAACTACACTTTAAATACTTCTCCTTTTAATTAATTTCATCAAAAACCAGAAAGGATTAAAAAGCAACTCATGTTATGAGATAATGATACACTGACACATGAATCGGTTGGAATGTCTTAAACACGCCTGTTTAATATTTCTGAATATCTTTAAAAGGTAATTGATTCGACGTGGTCGCCCCCATACGTCAAAGACAAATCGTATATCTCGGCAAATATCAGTTAAGTATTTGGTTTATCAGAGAGTTTGACAGTGGCTGTTCACTTGGTGTTAGAGGCGAACAAACAAATGTCGTATGAGTGGTTAGACATATCAACAATGAATGTTAGAAAGGAAACTTCCGGGAGTGGACATGGGTCCAGTTTCAACAATGGGAGATAATGCTAGGTACGCAAGGACTCGCTCCGTCACCGGGATTAGAATACAAGTCCATATCGAGTGGGGGAAAGAGTCAATATAGTGGAGATATGTACAAGGTATCAATTTTCTGTGACGTGCTTTAGATTCAAATCTTTAATAATATGAGAGTGATATAAGTTTGTGTTTAAAATTAAATATGTTGAATATGGAAAATGGTGTAAGAGCCCTTCTGCGAAAGGCAAATACAGTGTTACTTACATGATTCATTGAATAATGTTACTGGGAAAAAGACTACCTTATATTTCAGATAGAGAATAAAAGCGTTCCATAAGTTATAGCTTAGATCATCAGGAAAAATATCAAACAAGTGTCCATTTATTGGAACCAATAATAGCGATATAGTGTAACATATATATGTGTATGTTTACATGAAGTCAAGAAGCATGCATCAATATAGATATAAAACTTAATATATAAAGCCCTCCCTGCTATTCACTCCAGAAGACCAAACTATGCTGTCAATATCAATAAAACAGGTTGATATAAGAACAGAGATGGAAACAAAGTATCCAAATTATAATAGACAAAAACGGAGATGGAAACAAAGTATCCAAATTATAATAGACAAAAACGGAGATGGAAACAAAGTATCCAAATTATAATAGACAAAAACGGAGATGGAAACAAAGTATCCAAATTATAATAGACAAAAACGGAGATGGAAACAAAGTATCCAAATTATAATAGACAAAAACGGAGATGGAAACAAAGTATCCAAATTATAATAGACAAAAACGGAGATGGAAACAAAGTATCCAAATTATAATAGACAAAAACGGAGATGGAAACAAAGTATCCAAATATAATAGACAAAAACGGAGATGGAAACAAAGTATCCAAATTATAATAGACAAAAACGGAGATGGAAACAAAGTATCCAAATTATAATAGACAAAAACGGAGATGGAAACAAAGTATCCAAATTATAATAGACAAAAACGGAGATGGAAACAAAGTATCCAAATTATAATAGACAAAAACGGAGATGGAAACAAAGTATCCAAATTTAATAGACAAAAACGGAGATGGAAACAAAGTATCCAAATTATAATAGACAAAAACGGAGATGGAAACAAAGTATCCAAGAGATAATAGACAAAAACGGAGATGGAAACAAAGTATCCAAGAGATGATAGACAAAAACGGAGATGGAAACAAAGTATCCAAATTATAATAGACAAAAACGGAGATGGAAACAAAGTATCCAAATTATAATAGACAAAAACGGAGATGGAAACAAAGTATCCAAATTATAATAGACAAAAACGGAGATGGAAACAAAGTATCCAAATTATAATAGACAAAAACGGAGATGGAAACAAAGTATCCAAATTATAATAGACAAAAACGGAGATGGAAACAAAGTATCCAAATTATAATAGACAAAAACGGAGATGGAAACAAAGTATCCAAATTATTATAGACAAAGACGGAGATGGAAACAAAGTATCCAAGAGATAATAGACAAAAACGGAGATGGAAACAAAGTATCCAAATTATAATAGACAAAAACGGAGATGGAAACAAAGTATCCAAATTATAATAGACAAAAACGGAGATGGAAACAAAGTATCCAAATTATAATAGACAAAAACGGAGATGGAAACAAAGTATCCAAATTATAATAGACAAAAACGGAGATGGAAACAAAGTATCCAAATTATAATAGACAAAAACGGAGATGGAAACAAAGTATCCAAATTATAATAGACAAAAACGGAGATGGAAACAAAGTATCCAAATTATAATAGACAAAAACGGAGATGGAAACAAAGTATCCAAATTATAATAGACAAAAACGGAGATGGAAACAAAGTATCCAAATTATAATAGACAAAAACGGAGATGGAAACAAAGTATCCAAATTATAATAGACAAAAACGGAGATGGAAACAAAGTATCCAAGAGATAATAGACAAAAACGGAGATGGAAACAAAGTATCCAAGAGATGATAGACAAAAACGGAGATGGAAACAAAGTATCCAAATTATAATAGACAAAAACGGAGATGGAAACAAAGTATCCAAATTATAATAGACAAAAACGGAGATGGAAACAAAGTATCCAAATTATAATAGACAAAAACGGAGATGGAAACAAAGTATCCAAATTATAATAGACAAAAACGGAGATGGAAACAAAGTATCCAAATTATAATAGACAAAAACGGAGATGGAAACAAAGTATCCAAATTATAATAGACAAAAACGGAGATGGAAACAAAGTATCCAAATTATTATAGACAAAGACGGAGATGGAAACAAAGTATCCAAGAGATAATAGACAAAAACGGAGATGGAAACAAAGTATCCAAATTATAATAGACAAAAACGGAGATGGAAACAAAGTATCCAAATTATAATAGACAAAAACGGAGATGGAAACAAAGTATCCAAGAGATAATAGACAAAAACGGAGATGGAAACAAAGTATCCAAATTATAATAGACAAAAACGGAGATGGAAACAAAGTATCCAAATTATAATAGACAAAAACGGAGATGGAAACAAAGTATCCAAATTATAATAGACAAAAACGGAGATGGAAACAAAGTATCCAAATTATAATAGACAAAAACGGAGATGGAAACAAAGTATCCAAGAGATAATAGACAAAAACGGAGATGGAAACAAAGTATCCAACAGATAATAAACTTGTTTGGATGTAAGTTTGTGAAGATCATGTGAGAAATACTTCGAGGATGAGGAAATATATGAACAACCGCAAAAAATGACATGTACATGTATGTTCTACAAAATATCTTCCTTTATTCCATGAGAGTAGTTTGTATTGCTCTTAGACAATAATTAGTATTGTTACGGTGACACGCACCATATTGTAAAGCTGAACGTTTGAGCTATCATTTAGCTACATTCCCAAATATCAATTTGCTATCGTATGTCAGTAAATGGAAATGGTTTTACTATGTAGGACATGATGTATAAACAAAAACTAATTATATAGAAATGTGTCGCTCTACTAGTTTAAAATGTTAAAGCAACCTAAACAAAATATGAAAAATACGCTCACACATATAGGTAATAATATTGTATCATAATATAGGAAGGTAGGTAACTCTAAACGTTTCTGGGATCAAATAATTAATTTGACATTCTGTTGCGCGCTCCACATTGAGAGAGACTATTAACACAAATTGATTTTATAGAATTCTATCTAGATACATCCTTAAGTTTAGAATTACCAACCAACCTAATTAAAATATTAAACATACTAGATTTAATCGCAATGTTAATTTTAATTGTTAATGTAAATACTTGCGACTGTTATTGGCTTTTCCATGTTTCATATTTTCGACAGATAATGTTTTCTTTGTATATTTTGCATATCCAGTTATTGTTATGTAAATGATTCAGGTTACTTTAACCAATTCAGAAATTTATAACAGGAATCATATTATAGAGAAGGCTTAGCCGTCAGTTTAAGATCAATTAAACTTGACATAATGTGTAACCTTTGCGCTTTCCCTTTCTCTGATTGATATGTTAACTTATCTACACCAGTGATATAATATTGGTGTTGATGGTGCGAATGAATGAAATCTTCCATTAATTTAATACCAATCAAATGAGTCTGAATTCAGTTGGGTTTACTTGGTTTGAAATGAAGGAATATATCAAATCCAAATGTGGAAACTGTTGGTAGGTCAACCCGAGGCGTGCCTGAAAGTGTATGCTATACGGGGCGAATTATTTGTGAATGTGGAATAGTTAGAAAATGGCGTCCAACATTTTGGCCTTTGGTTGTGTTGCCTGGGTCTGGTTGTGGGGTACGAATATGGATCAGATTATGCCACACACGAATATGGATCAGGTTATGCCACACACGAATATGGATCAGGTTATGCCACACACGAATATGGATCAGGTTATGCCACACACGAATATGGATCAGGTTACGCCAAACTTGACAACTTTTATTTGCAATATCGGCTTTATATTAATAAATTTTGCCATAAAGAAACTTCTGTGATAAATCAAAAGCGATGTAATTGTCATATTTTAATATTGCCATATTATATACGTACTACAGGTGTTTTGGTGTTCCATACGGTAATAAGTTTCTTCCATACTTGACAGGGTTATCATGCGGTTCACTGACAGGGTTATCATACAGTATACTGACAGGTTATCATGCGGTTCACTGACAGGGTTATCATACAGTATACTGACAGGGTTATCATGCGGTTCACTGACAGGGTTATCATGCGGTTCACTGACAGGGTTATCATACAGTATACTGACAGGTTATCATGCGGTTCACTGACAGGGTTATCATGCCATGCGGTTCACTGACAGGATTATCATGCGGTTCACTGACAGGATTATCATGCGGTTCACTGACAGGGTTATCATGCCATGCGGTTCACTGACAGGGTTATCATGCGGTTCACTGACAGGATTATCATGCGGTTCACTGACAGGGTTATCATGCGGTTCACTGACAGGGTTATCATGCGGTTCACTGACAGGGTTATCATGCGGTTCACTGACAGGGTTATCATGCGGTTCACTGACAGGGTTATCATGCGGTTCACTGACAGGGTTATCGTGCGGTTCACTGACAGGGTTATCGTGCGGTTCACTGACAGGGTTATCATGCGGTTCACTGACAGGATTATCATGCGGTTCACTGACAGGGTTATCATGCGGTTCACTGACAGGATTATCATGCGGTCACTGACAGGGTTATCATGCGTTTCACTGACAGGATTATCATGCGGTTCACTGACAGGGTTATCGTGCGGTTCACTTACAGGGTTATCATGCGGTTCACTGACAGGATTATCATGCGGTTCACTGACAGGATTATCATGCGGTTCACTGACAGGGTTATCATGCGTTTCACTGACAGGATTATCATGCGGTTCACTGACAGGGTTATCATGCGGTTCACTGACAGGATTATCATGCCATGCGGTTCACGGACAGGGTTATCATGCGGTTCACTGACAGGGTTATCATGCGGTTCACTGACAGGATTATCATGCCATGCGGTTCACTGACAGGGTTATCATGCGGTTCACTAACAGGGTTATCATGCGGTTCACTGACAGGGTTATCATGCCATGCGGTTCACTGACAGGATTATAATGCGGTTCACTGACAGGGTTATCGTGCGGTTCACTGACAGGATTATCATACATGCGGTTCACTGACAGGATTATCATGCGGTTCACTGACAGGGTTATCATGCGGTTCACTGACAGGGTTATCATGCGGTTCACTGACAGGGTTATCATGCGGTTCACTGACAGGATTATCATGCGGTTCACTGACAGGGTTATCATGCGGTTCACTGACAGGATTATCATGCGGTTCACTGACAGGGTTATCATGCGGTTCACTGAAAGGGTTATCATACGGTTCACTGACAGGATTATCATGCCATGCGGTTCACTGACAGGGTATCATCATGCGGTTCACTAACAGGGTTATCATGCGGTTCACTGACAGGGTTATCATGCCATGCGGTTCACTGACAGGATTATAATGCGGTTCACTGACAGGGTTATCGTGCGGTTCACTGACAGAATTATCATACGGTTCACTGACAGGGTTATCATGCGGTTCACTGACAGGGTTATCATGCGGTTCACTGACAGGGTTATCATGCGGTTCACTGACAGGATTATCATGCGGTTCACTGACAGGGTTATCATGCGGTTCACTGAAAGGGTTATCATACGGTTCACTGACAGGGTTATCATGCCATGCGGTTCACTGACAGGGTTATCATGCGGTTCACTGACAGGATTATCATGCGGTTCACTGACAGGGTTATCATGCGGTTCACTGACAGGGTTATCATGCGGTTCACTGACAGGGTTATCATGCGGTTCACTGACAGGGTTATCGTGCGGTTCACTGACAGGGTTATCGTGCGGTTCACTGACAGGGTTATCGTGCGGTTCACTGACAGGATTATCATACAGTATACTGACAGGTTATCATGCGGTTCACTGACAGGATTATCATGCGGTTCACTGACAGGGTTATCATGCGTTTCACTGACAGGATTATCATGCGGTTCACTGACAGGGTTATCGTGCGGTTCACTTACAGGGTTATCATGCGGTTCACTGACAAGTTATCATGCGGTTCACTGACAGGATTATCATGCGGTTCACTGACAGGGTTATCATGCGTTTCACTGACAGGATTATCATGCGGTTCACTGACAGGGTTATCATGCGGTTCACTGACAGGGTTATCATGCGGTTCACTGACAGGGTTATCATGCCATGCGGTTCACTGACAGGGTTATCATGCGGTTCACTGACAGGGTTATCATGCCATGCGGTTCACTGACAGGGTTATCATGCGGTTCACTGACAGGGTTATCATGCGGTTCACTGACAGATTTATCATGCCATGCGGTTCACTGACAGGGTTATCATGCGGTTCACTAACAGGGTTATCATGCGGTTCACTGACAGGGTTATCATGCCATGCGGTTCACTGACAGGATTATAATGCGGTTCACTGACAGGGTTATCGTGCGGTTCACTGACAGGATTATCATACAGTATACTGACAGGTTATCATGCGGTTCACTGACAGGATTATCATGCGGTTCACTGACAGGGTTATCATGCGGTTCACTGACAGGATTATCATGCGGTTCACTGACAGGGTTATCATGCGGTTCACTGAAAGGGTTATCATACGGTTCACTGACAGGATTATCATGCCATGCGGTTCACGGACAGGGTTATCATGCGGTTCACTGACAGGGTTATCATGCCATGCGGTTCACTGACAGGGTTATCATGCCATGCGGTTCACTGACAGGGTTATCATGCGGTTTACTGACAGGGTTATCATGCGGTTCACTGACAGGATTATCATGCGGTTCACTGACAGGGTTATCACGCGGTTCACTGACAGGGTTATCATGCGGTTCACTGACAGGGTTATCATGCGGTTCACTGACAGGGTTATCATGCGGTTCACTACACTTTATTCACAGTCTTTCATGTTAGCGAAAATTCTCAGGATGATGAATAACATAAACAGTCGATGATTTCAATGGATAAAAAGTATAAAGTATAAATATGGACAGATAATTCAGAAAATCTTTCACAAATTTACCCCACATTCTTTATTTCCTTAAATTAATATAACGATAAACATGACTGAACACGCCCAACTCAATACACTTTGTCAACTAAGTCTTAATCTAAACATTCATATGAAAATGCATATGATAACATACATGTAAAAATATGATATACAAGTTGTAAATCTGCGTACAAAACTTTAATTAAAATACAGGTGCATACAAGAGACCGTTCCTTGAAGTCAGCTGTGGAAATATTTATAATGCTATTCATACTTGTAATATAACTTCCTCTAAAACCTACCCCTAGTATTAAAATTAACACATAGAGTACTACAGTGCTTAATCATACAAATCATCGTAAGTATAGCAGCAAAATACGTCATTTCAAATCGTTAGTTTGTCACTATAAACAGCAACTTTTGTTATTGTGCAAATCCTCATTAGTTAGTGGCCATACAGCCAGCTTTTGTTATCGTTTACAGTCCGTCTGGGTGAGTTCGTCCCAATCCGACCAGAATGTCTCCTTCATCTGGTCACAGTAAGCACACAGGCTAGGGTACTCTGTAAGTAAACCAATTAAAATTCACACAAAAAAAAATCTGTATATTCAGAATCTTATAAAAATAATATCTGATCAATTAACAAAATCCATAAATAAGCTACCTTTACTTTATAAAATAACTTTTTAAAAATCCGTTTCAACGAGTTGGTCATCATTTAGTTACATCTCGTTTTAAATGTAGTAACTACTAGTATTAATACTAGGTTATTTCCCTAGTCCTTCACTCCAGTGGCCTGTGCTAGCATTACATAACAATGGTTAGATATAATAACTTTGTTCAGTACGTTGCGACTCGTAGCGATTTAAATGACAATAAATGATATCACACCAGGACGGACGGACAGACCTATGTCGTACCATGAAATGAATTCATATTCCGAAATGTCAGCTGAGCTAAACTTAAAGTATCAATTCAAAACCGTCGTCTTTGGAAAGATTAAACACTATTCCTTTCAGGAAACGGTAGTGTATAAAATGAAACATTATATTGATTATTGTGAAGTATACATTTACTTGCATATTAAACAAGACATCTACGATTAGTAGCAGAAGTCTTACCGTTGATAACAGATGATGCGATTCCTCCGAATGACGCCCATTTCATTTCAGCCAATAAACCGAAAATGGCACAGTCGAATTTACAGGCTTTGTCACCAAACAAAAACTTCTTTGGGCCTGAAATAATAGGTAAAATAAGATGTTATTTGGATATTTGGATGTCCAGTTAAACATAAAATACAATACTGACAATGATAATTAACTCTGGCGGAATGATATCAGGCAAAACATATAAAAATTGTGCAGATACAGTTTGTATGAGTATAAATGTTATCAACGTTGCCGTACAATCAATCAAACTTGAGTTAATCACAACTTTGTGACAATGCTCCCAGTTTTGCTTACCAAGGTAGTGAGATAAAGCCTTCAGATCTTCTGTCATGATGTGACGGATTTGTTCTGGTGTATACCGCAATATCCCTCGGTTCCAAAGCTGTTTTCTAAGGCTTCGTTTAGCTAAAAAGCTATAAGAAAAACGTTTATGATTTTTGTTGCAGACTCAATTATGGTGATATGTTTTAAACTTATTACATTTTTATGAAAATATATTCATATATGAAACATATTGAAAGTTTTAATTGTAATATTTTTTTTAGATATTTTCTATACTATAGTCGTGCGTTGACTGTACATGTGGTATCCATAACACAAATATGTTTTGAAGTAGAAATTATTAGAACCTGACGTCATCTTAATTAACAAGTAATTGCTGCTTTCATAGTCTTCACTTTGTGGCTACAACACAAGCACAGAAACATAGTGTTCCTTGGAAGATCAAAGTACGATCAAATTCGTCTTCTTAACATAACGTAAGCCTTGTATGATTGAAAAGTAAACAGTAAATCGCTACAACAAACTTCACCTTCCTTTCCCGTCGTTAATCGTTAATATTTGATAGAGAATAATTCAGAATATCGTTGGGTCTAGAGATACGGACATCTCTATCTATGTATAAATATATAGAAGTGTCCGTATCTCTATGAAAACGGATCATCATAAATACAAAATACGTGTGTCCCAATCAAACCTATCAATGCATTACTCAGTAAAGCATAGTTTAAAACAAAGAACAAGCCCAGACTAAATATTCCATTTCATCTTTCCCTTTCCTAATATTTTGTATTGATTCACATATTTCTAAATATGTCCGGTGTAACGCTGAAAATGGACCCCCGTTGAAAACTGACCTCGGGTCATTTTTCAACGTTGATAAATGACCCCGAAAACCGTTGAAAACTGAACTTTCAGCGAACTTTTTACACCGACCCATTGAAAATAGACCCCGTTGAAAAGTGACCCCATAAGAACTCGTTTTACACAACAACACAACACGATACCACAACACCACGAAACCACACAGCATCACATAGCACAGCAACACACCAACAACATTACACAACACCACACAACAACACATCACACCACACAACAAAACACAACAAAATAACGCAACATCAGACAACACAACATAACATCACACAACAACGCATCAGACTAAACACAACATCACACAACACACAACCACACAACACAAGGCAACATTACACAACAACACGACACAACATCATAACACAAAAAATCACACAACACAACAACACACAACACAACCACACCACAACACACAACCACGCAACAATACAACAACATCCAACAACACTCAACAACACTACACAACACAACATCACACAACACAACATCACACAACAGCACATCACACAACAGCACATCACACAAACACGCAACAGCAACACAAAAACACCTAACAACAACACACAACAACACAAAAACACAACACATCTCACAACACAACATAACATAACAACAAAACATCACACAACAACACCTAACACAACACACAACAACACCTAACACAACACACAACCACGCAACAACAATACAACACAACCCAGAAACAGCATAATAACACACAACAACACAACACGCGATAACATCACACAACACAACATCACACAACATAATACAACACAAAATCACACAACAAAACATCACACAACAACACAACACAACAACAATACAACACCAAAACAAAAAAATACATAAAAACATCACGTAACAACATATTACACAAACACGGAACACCAACACAATACGCAACAACATAACACAACACAAAACAGAGCCACACAACACACCAATATCACACAACACAATTACATAACCCAACACAAAACAGAGCCACACAACAACACACCCATGACACACAACACAATAACATGACAGACCACACATAACAACACAACACAACACACAACACCACCACACAACACAACAACACAACATCACACAACAACAAAACAACACACAACAACACCACAAAAACACAAAACAACACAACAACACATTTAAGCATTAAACTGCTTTCCGTTTCGGATCATAGGCATATGAACCACCACTGCATTACAGGAAAATAAATCATGAACCGCGATATTTGCATTTCAACCACTTATCGCGCATTCGGATCATAGTCCTATGAACCGAAACAGAATTTGGTAGGCTCATGTAGTAACAATGCAACGAAAATGTAAATATTACAACATAACCATACGCAGAACACAACATAACTGATCCATACGCAGATATATAATACATGCATTCTTGTATTGCAGGGAATAAATATATATTAACAATTACTGAATATCTGACAAACGTAAAATCGTTGAAAATATAATCATAAAAATCCCATAATGATAGTTTTGTAACACTATCCACTGGTACTCGGAAGCGAACACCACATAGATAGTACAAACTTAGCATGCAGCTGAAAACAACAATTCCTTTTTGTTTACTACGTTACCTCAGTGTTATATAGCCATTCCTCAGTTTGAGAACAATTAAATTAACATTATCTACACGGACGAACAAAATGACTATAGAAAAAAGAAAGTTTTGTAGTGCCGTATTCTCCATAATAAACATACAAGCACTTAAAATATTTAATTGAGGTATTTGTTACGATTATAACAATACCAAATTTCAATTCAAATCGAGGTGATTACGTAATTTAAATACCAGCACAGAAGGGTCGCTTATATTAGGAACGGCGATAACAGAATTCGAGAATTATGTTTGTGCAACAGTTATATATGTGAATGTACTAGGGTTATATTTCAACAGACCATCCGTTGATAGTTTGCCAAGGTCATTTTTCAACGGTCATTTTTCAACAGACCTGCCGTTGAGAAATGACCCTAGACACTGTCAATTTTCAACGGCGTGTTCAATTTTCAACGGCATTCGGGGTCGTTTTCAACGTTGAAAACTGATCCGAGGTCAATTTTCAACGGAGGTCCATTTTATGTACATCGAAGTGTTGAAATAATGGTGCTCCAGCTGATAACAAATGCAGAAAACACCACAGAGACTTTGATTATATCAATTTGATTTCAAATTAATGAAAACTAAGCAATGAACATAATGATATTCTTACGTGACAAATCCAGACAGTTTAAACGCTTTGTATGAGCCATTTGTTTCGTCCAGTACCCATCGGTCAGCAACAAGACACCTTCAAAATACACATAAATAAACATAAACAAAATTAAGCCACCATTGCAACGACTAGGGTGGTCAACGTTTAGTTTTGCTGTCGATAATTTTATATAGATGCAAGAAATAAATAAATAAAGCTGTATAAATTATTAAGAGGGAGATCTCATCCAAAGAAAGTTTTAATGGGGAGATATCTTCTCCGAAGAGATGCTTTTAATAGGGAGATTTTGCATGGCGCAATTTCCTGACTAAAATCACATGTCCCATGGTATTTTGATCTCATTTCCACCTTAGAACATGAACTTTAAAGATAGATTATACAAAGAACAGGAATTAAAGAAAAACATTAAACATGGCATCTTCTACCCTACCAGTATAGATCCTCCTCCACCATTTTCTGGAAGGCCCTGCCGATTCCAATCTGCTCCTGTGTGAGCCCTTTGGTAAGGTCTAAGTTTTTCTCCTTACTTAGAAACTCTAAGATAAACTCGCTGTCTGGTATTTCTTCTCCATTGTACTCGATAAAGGGAACCTTCCCTGTTTTCTTGGCTGTTCTGGACCAGCTATGCTCCACCTACCATATTTAAATTTTTAAGTTATTCAGGATACAAATTACAATTAAATTATGAAGTTCCATAGCTTCACACACCCACACCCTATCAACATTACTGTTCTGTTAAAAATAACAACATTGAACTATGATTTCACGATGAAGTTACATATCTGAACACCCTTTTTTATGTTGTTCACACCACCAAATATGAAACTGGAGAAGAGAAATCTTTAATGCCAAGCCCCATACATAAACACTTATCATTGCTACTTGGTATGTCTGTCGACCACTTCTGTATAAAGATCACTTGTATATTTACACCACTATCTTAAAGATGCTCCACCGCCGAGAGGACATAAATGATATTCATCATTTGAACAATAATTGGCGTTTAATCGTGTATGTATATGTCTAATTAACACAAAAAATAATATAAAATAATTTATTTTGCCTTTGTGTGTGAGCAATCAGTACTTCATTCTATATAAGATATAGTGGCCCGGAATTTTTTCGGGATGCAATTAATAATTTTTCATAGTTTTAACTTAAACTAAAATTAGAAGCTCAAACTTGCCAATGGTGGTAAGGGTGTAAAGTAAGTAACTTTTGTAACTGAAGAAAAATACTAAATAGTCTGCTGTTGTTTTTGATAGTGAAAAAATACTATTTGTCAGCGGTGGAGCATCTTTAAGAGTTGCGAAATTTTCACTTTTAGCGCAATATCACAATTGTATGAATGCCACACTTGACTAGTAAGATCATTTTTCGCTGTTCGTTGTCCTTTATATAGACAGGTTTTACTGTATTACGTACCTCATAGGGAATACCCTCCATCCGGAAGTACGTCTCCAGTTTGATAGCGAATGGAGTAAGGCTGGGGACATTTGGACCTCGGCCGATCTGGTGGAGGACTATGGTGTTAGGAGGGTAGATTTTACTGTAAGGATAGTGAATAGATGCCTACACTGTTAATAATGTTTACTGTGTATGATAGTAATATAAGGGAACAATACAGATAATAAATACACAGTTTATTAAAAGACAAATCGATACATGATACGCATGCAGAAACAATATATAAACTTTGCCTTAATAATGATTATATCAGTTACATATTACTTTCTATTTGAAAAATTGCTATCATAGCGAGAAAGGAAAGGACTTATTAGTAAATTAATGTAGAATGTTAGTCACGATATGGACAAGGGGAGTTAACTCGTGTAAAATATGGGCGACATACACTGTACGTGTTCGTTCCTTGTTAAACTAATGTATAACACGTTACACTGTAGGCTGTTGTATACCTTTTGGTTTGACGCCCTTTGATCAGCCTCCATCCAGTGACCAACACTGCCCCAGCAAGCACTGTCCCTCCCAACGCCTTCACAACGACGGGGAGATCTGCTAGCACGTCGGTCACCTTGGACAGCGCCATGTTGTAAAGGTCACAAACTAGGTCTCTAGCAGGCAGCCGCGCCGAACTGAAGAGTTAAAGAGTAAACAGTTCTTGCTTAGGTAGCTTTAATAAAATCGTCAATTCTCAGGTCTGTACACTACCGCTGACGTTCAGATATTTGCCCAGTCAGTTTAACGGGGTATCGTTTGAAGACGCACGCGTTTACATGTAAGAACTTTCGGGTACCTGGTATTTGTACGTTTCCCGTAGCAAATGAAAGTTACGTACAAAATGTATGTACGGGGAAATTGAAACAATTTTTTTTTAACACTGAGAATTAAAAATGAAATATAAATAGAAAGAACAACTTTCATCAATGCAAATACGACACCAGTTTTGATTTTGAGACATTTACTATTTCTCACGTGAGTTAACGTGCACATCCGTCTCCATCCTCGATACTCCAGGGGTTCCGATCACTTACGATCTCTACACCCCTGGACTATCTCATCGTAAAACTGGAGGCAACAGAACAGAACAGGTAATTTAGTCCTTTGATGTACATCAAAAGAACCGTATAACGGTACACTGTGGTTGACTATGTGGCTTTGAAGTTGGGCGTCGCTCTCTCTGTAGTCTTCAAAGGAAATTTTTGCTGGTCTGTGATTGGTCAAATATTTTCAGCTGAGCTGCCTTCAATTTCACTATGAGATAGTCCAGGGGTGTAGAGATCGTAAGTGATCGGAACCCCTGGAGTATCGAGGATGATCCGTCTCGGAATCGCACATACGTTGAAGATTATTTGATGTTCATTTACAAAAACGAGACGTATCTTATACATTAGCTTTCACATACACGAGTTGTTGGTACAGATAACATAACACAAGAGGAAATAACGTTGTTAAACTGTTGATAGTATTATTCATCGTCGAGAAAGGTTTTGTTTCTTTGTTTGATTAATTAATATCCTATTAACAGCCAGGTTTTCATACATATGTAGCAATGTGGGGAAAATCTTTAGAATGTTCCAATACCAAATGCTGACAGGTGTATCAAGGACGTACAGATGTATATGAGACTTATAAATCCTTGGTGGCATATTCACTGTATAGTGTATTATTTCTACATGTAGATATTTTAAAACTTTTGGATTGAAAACAATATAGAATGTCATAATTACGCTTGCGTTTAATTCGAATAGTCTATGCATTTTGGCATATTTGTAATGAATTCAACAAATTATTAATCATTGCTGAATTTTACACTGTACAGTACATTAGAGACATTTTGACGATCGTTCATGAGGGTGCATTAATATATGTTGACGAATTATCAGTGACACTATTCAGGTAAAAATATTATTTCTAACATTTTGTGTATAAACATTAGGCAATAAAAATAATATGTCTGTTAAGGGTTACCCGACCGCCCCTAATTTTTTACCCCAGACCCTAATTTCCACCCCACTTTTCTAGAAAAAAAAATAAAAGACAGGATTTCGATCTCAGACCGGTTCCGGCCATTATTTAGAATAAAAGACACTTAAAGGGACAATTCACTCAGGCTAATTTTTTTACATAACCAAGAAGCAAAATATGGCATAAATGTATTGTTCTACATTTCTTATGAAACATATAACATAAAATATTGACAAATTCCACGTCATTATTTAATATTTACGGTAAAACTTGGTTTTACCAGTATTGGGATCGCTTGGTTTTACCAGTATTGGGATCGCAATTCCGGAACTAGCTTTTTACCCCCCCCCCCCCCCCCCCCCCCCCCCGGCTGGTGTCGTGAAGAATAAACTGAATAACCACACATTTGTGGTATATGTAGTTGTCATTTGCACTCAGATACAATATAAACTAGTTTAGAATCATTCTGTAAACTTATTCAGCAGCATCAATATCATTTTAAGTGGATTGCGAAGAAAATACGAAAATATAGTGAACTGCATTTCATTATTAAGTTAATGATATTCACAAGCCAATCAGCAGAAATAAGTGGTGTCGTGGTAAGTCCTGAGCTTTCTATGCTGACGGCTCAGGTTCAATCCTTATCATCGGCAGATTATTTTTATTTTTTTTTATTTCATATTTTTATTTGTTGTTAATTCACCATGCTTGAAAATATTCTTTTATTTTGTCTTTATATTTATTTTTGTTTTATTTTATTTTTATTTTCCAAAAGTTTATTCCAAACATAGACATAGCATATACACTAAATTACGAACATCCCACTATTACGGCCACTTATTTTCAGTTCCGACTTTTTTTCTCTTCAGAAATACAATCACACCGCTATTCCGTTTTACGACCAATTTTCATAGTCCCAACGACCACTAAATTAACACTAATTGACCCTTTGATTATGACCACAGGCACATGTGACTTCACACCTCGCTGTGCCTCACCTTCCCGCACGCAGCAACCCGTGAACAACTACCCGCAGGTACATCAGTCAGTCTTTTGTTTCCGTCGACCTAATTATCAGATTATCTACCTGTACTAGGAGAGTGTTAATCGCCATCATTTGCATACTTGTGACTGGCAGTTGACGTGATCGAAACCACAAGTAATGCAACGTTCTTTCGATAGCCCTGGTGGCGAGATCGAACGATTTAGGCAGTTCTTTCTCATACGTGTAACGCCAATGGAATTAAAATTCTTTAATGCATGAGATATATTGATCTTATTTCAGATATTTATGAAGTACCGTACGTCAATCATCTCATTTCAATAGATGTGTCATCTATTTTGTTGCGCTAAACAATCGGTGTTTTGCATTAGTTAAAAGTACGCTTGACTATTGCACAGTAGTCTTTCAAACACTTTACCGATTGTGATCGTAAGTTATTATTTGACCAATCATTGCACATGGCGGGATAATTAAAATCGATTTACGTAAATATTAATAATAATTTACACAGATCAATACTAATTTTAAAACACATAGATTCTCATTTACCTCAGGTGATACTATGTGATAATTAAACCAGAGACATAGATAATTTAATAACTATCTAAATCTCTGATTAAACTAACGATATGTATTTGAAATATAATTAAAACATAATAGAAAGTAATGTCTAGAAAAAGTATTTTCATTTAGATTGTCAACAATTACTTCAGTGAAATTCAGTTTAAGATTTAAATAATCACACACCATTAACTTTATTTAATGAAAAAATATGTCTATTCTCTAGTAATAAATGGTATAGTCATTATATGTCCCTAATTTATCAAACTTTAAAAAATATTTGTAAATTATTGGTTTTGATTAGATACGCATGCATTAAAATATGATATGATTAAGATTCTAATGGCCGACAAAACTAATTGATCAAATATAGTAATTTGCAAATTTATCTTAACCAAAATATATCAAACTGTTTTTTTCCCCACACGTACATGTACATACTCAGCATGCTATGTTATGTTTCTTATGGTTTTTTTTTTATATAAATGTAATGTATATGTCATGTCAAGTTTATGTTGATGTCCCATGTATTTGTAAATGTGTTAAATGCAAAAAATTGAACAAAAAAATTTAAAAAAAATATATATATAATATACATTTATATATACATGTATATTGCATTTTTCATAAAATTTCAATTTTGAAACAAAAATACAGTACATATATTATGTACCGGTCAGCTAGGATACAGAGTTTCTGTTCTTGATCGTCATGATCATAGAAGAAACCTGGTCCACCTCAGAATTAAGACCACCTCGCTATTAAGACCACTTTTACTCAGACCACTGGGTGGTTTTAATAGATAGGTTTTAATGTAAATACTGTTATACATATTATCAACACATGTTATATAATGTTTCTGACGTCCCTTGCTCATACACATTTTCATTTACAGCGGTTCGGAGCGGTAGGGAGCTGGGTTTTCGAGAAAAATATTTCAAAGATTAAAGGATAGATAACCACCCCATATATACATCTCTTCGTATCGGTAGCAGTGTGCAGCCAAGCGTGAAGGTGTGATACATTGTTCATGACCACATCAAAACAATAAGCAGTGATCTAGAGTTGGCTGTTCTATTGTTTAGAGGATTAAGTGTCATTTTATAACGAAATCTTATCGTTTGGTTGTTTATGCAAATTAAATGAAAAAATTCGGAGGTGTTTAAAATATAAATGAAATTGTAATACATGTACGTACTATTCTGTACTAGGCAAATGTACTTATATAATTTGTAACACAATGTTTTTAAGAGTAGATTATCATGTCAAAGTAAAATTGCTGAGTGAATCTGCTATAATATATATTGAAACCACTGAAGCTTATAATTTTCGTTACTGTAAAGGAAATTTTAGAAATATCAACCCAATTCAAATGATTCGACTGAACTAATTAAGTCTTCCCATCTTCTCTTCCCGGTAGGAGTATGTTATTTTTTCATTACATTGTACAGATCAATATGAAATATTTAATGTAAGTAGGAAACAAATTTGACATATTTCAGAGTCAGCCTAATTCAGGTATTCTCTGATAGCAGATAATAAAACCGTGATATTCCACAAATTTAGTACTAATCTGATAGATTTGTATCAATTCATCAAAACAGTAAAAAGTAAGCGTGTCACTATCCTTCATTAAATCATATACTACAATTATGTTTTTTCTTGAACCAAGCCTTGTAAGAACAGTTTTTCTACCAATATTCATATTTCAAAGTAAATTATCATGTTCAAGCCTTATGAAAACAGTTTTGGAACCAATAGTCAAATTTCAAAGTAAATTATCATGTCAAAGTAAAATTTCTGAGTGAATTTGCGATCCGAATTTTGGACCTATCCTTGCTCCAAATTTTGCTGAACAACTTTCCATAATGTTTAATAAGAAGATATTTACAAATTGTAGTTAGAAAAGGACACTGATGACAATATCTGTCATTTAGGTAACTCGTGCCGTTACCGTTTGTTAGAATATATGTTGTAATGTACTACAAACTTGATAGACATAGAGAAAAAATATAAACATGTTTTGACAAAAAACATTCTTCGTGCCATTTACATGTCGTTTAGTTAATTAACTCAGGTTATTTAGTTTTATAGTTAATTTATATACATTCATGTACTTGAAACTTGATAAAGCATATACCGGTAAACAGCTGATAGCTGACAGAGATTTTTTTCCCTCTCTTTCCCCTCTTTCTCCCTGATATGTTGCCAAAGTAGTATTAGTGAAGTTATGAAGCATGAAAGTCATCCTTTATGACAATATACGTTAGTTATATATGTTACACGGTCTGACAACCATTAATTTTTGTAGTTATAGATAGTATGGTGTTCTTAAACTTGCTAGATACATTTTTGTTAAAAAGGAAATCCTTGATGTCATTCATATTAGTCATTAAAGGTCAAATACGTGTACGGTATTGCTTAAACATTATATGAGATTATAACCAGTAAGTTTTTTCTTGATATCTGAAGAATGCTTGTTTAGTTTTTAACAAAAAAAAATCAATTTAATTTGACATTACAAGTCACCATAATGCTGAAACTTTTCTTTATATAAACTTGACAACATAAATACTTCCTCTTTGATTGAAGGTTCTGCACTGAAATGCATTATGTGTATTTAGAATAACTGGACCTGTACAAAATGCGAGAAAATAAATCAATGTGATAAATTATTACGACCAAATAAAAAAAACAATTATTTGTATTAGTTTTTCAGCCTTAGTTTAAGTCCTGTTTTCTTTGGATCGTTTTCCAATTTGCAGTTATACTGATAATATAACCATTGACTTATCAATCTTTAACACTCGAATCAACTCCTATCATCCAGAAGTTTTACCGCAGCAGTACTTTCAGTACTTTGATTTTATTGATACCGTTGTAATTACAAATCGTTGATCAATACGATTAAGCAGGTACAATATGTACGCTGTACCCATATCCGAGCGAAAGTCACGCACGTAAAACGAATGAAATACATAACCACTGTGGAGGTGATAAATTATTTTTTAGGCAAGACAATTCACCTAATTAGGTAAACACACTACTGTCAGAGCGATTTGAGCAGTTCTAGACAAAAAATAGCATTACTCTACGAGCAAGGGACATGGTTCGGCATACAAGATGTTCGACCACAATGTGTAATGGCGGACAGCGCAACAGGGGCTGTCAGCTACGTTGTACATCCCTGACTGTACCCGTCCACGTACGTACTGGAAGGCTGTAATCGTGCCGGATGTATATATTATACAAATATCGACCTGTTTTCAGGTGGATACGGTGATTTATCAACTCGAGGAAATGATATTACCCGAGGCCGTAGGCCGAGGGTTATATCACTTTCGAGGGTTGATAAATCACCGTATCCACCTGAAAACAGGTCGATATCTGTTTTATTATATGGCATTTACATAATGTAAACCATTTGACTACATGTATATGTACATGTATTTCCTCTTCATGATATTGAGTAGCCCCTCTCCCCGATACTCAATAATCCGGTTGAATAATTTCGAGGAGGAATATAAAGGCTGATAATATCAATAAAATAGAGAAAACACCACGTAATACATTTTAATTATAATTTGAAAACTCTGACAAAAATGCACACACAAATATTTGCAGAGTCACATCGATTCCAGTAAACCTGCTGCTCTCCGTTACATCTCGCTGAATGATGACGTCACAATAGATTTTTGACGTCACGGAAATTCCCTTTGCGCTATATTTGGGTACGACCTGGAGCTATTGGAATCTTATATCAACCTGTGAAGTGATTGTGACGTCATTTTACAGAACGTCACAATTCAAGATTTCTATATTTGGGTACGACCTGGGGGTTCTGGAATCTTATATCAACCTGGGATGACGTCACAATGCATAGTTCGGAATTTTCTGGTTGATATCGTGTTGTATCGTGGCGGGAAAGTGTAGTTTCAGCCAATCAGGAGCGAGCAAAACACACAGCCATATAATAAAGCCTGTTATCTATAAATGGTTCGGTCCGTTCGAACGGTGACACCCTTATATCCCTACGGCCTAATAGTCCGAAGGCCCATTAGTCCGAAGGTCCAATAGTTCGAAGGTCCAATTGTCCGAAGGCCCTTTAGTCCGAAGGCCCGTTAGTCCGAAAATTAGTAAATATTGCAAGTTATATAGTTGTTATAATTAACGTACAGTTGTACTTTCACGAAAACATTTTTCTGCAGTGCTGATCTGACAATTTATATGGACGATTGGACGGCAAGTTGTCATTTCTTCATGGAGCATTGCGAGGTCAAAATTACATCAAATTAAAAAAAAAATACTAAAACAGGTTTATATGTTATATTTAGGGTTAACGTTGCTCCATGAATAAATGAGGTGTATAATATAATTTTACCGAAAAATGACCTTTATTATACCTTATATACGTTATATTTTACAATATGTACATGTATTTTGCGTTTCCTTCCCCTTTCTTTGACTTGTTTATTCTACCCTTAATGACAGAAATGGTCCGCATAATGATATTTTGGGGGGGTGGGTGATGTTAAACCGGATTGCATTGTAAATTAAAATGCATATACTCTTTAATATCAGATACGTTTACGTATTTCAAGATTATGCTCTTTTTTAAAATTCGCAACATTTCGTTGTATATTATCATTTTTCATCAAATCTATAGTCACATACATGTAAGTATACCTTAGCAAATTTACAACAAATCTTTTGCATCGAAAACCGAAATAAACATTTCGAGTACTGTTCACATATCAATTCCAGTTATATTATTTTTTTCGGACTATCGGGCCTTCGGACTAACGGGCCTTAGGACTATTGGACCTTCGGACTAACGGGCCTTAGGACTAATGGGCCTTCGGACTATTGGGCCGTAGGGATATAAGGCGGTCACCGTTCGAACGTCAGCATAACAACGCACATAATGTATTTGATTTATTATCCGTCACTAATACGCCTGCACCGTCGATCCTGTTTTAAAATAGAGCTTCTAGAAAGGGGTTTGCTATTGTAGAATGTAATAAAACGCCTAACACTTAACTTTTCATCTACTTTCAGGCGAATTTGACATAAATGTACTACATGTACGATGCAAAAAAAATGATTAGACTCTACTACTTTGTAGGTATAGATATTCATCATTGTCGGTATCAGTCGGAGGAAAACTACATACAGAATGTACATATAACAATGTTATAAAATATACAAAAAAAACACAATCCTGGCTGTATCCGTCACTTAAAACATAATAATACAACTGATATCCCTGACTGTACCCGTCACAAATAGCATGTATAACTTACATCCCTGACTGTACCCGTGCTGTACAACGTATATAACTTACATCCCTGGCTGTACCCGTCACATACAACGTATGTACATGTATATAACTTACATCCCTGACTGTACCCGTGCTATACAACATATATAACTTACATCCCTGACTGTATCCGTCACATACAACACATATAACTTACAGTGAGGGATGTATGTGACGGGTACAGTCAGGAATGTAAGTTATATATTTTGTATAGTACGGATACAGTCAGGAATGTAAGTTATATGTGTTGTATGTGACGGGTACAGTCAGGGATGTAAGTTATATATGTTGTATGTGACGGGTACAGTCAGGGATGTAAGTTATATATGTTATATAGTACGGGTACAGTCAGGGATGTAAGTATGTTGTATGTGACGGGTACAGTCAGGGATGTAAGTTATATATGTTGTATGTGACGGGTACAGTCAGGGATGTAAGTTATATATGTTATATAGTACGGGTACAGTCAGGGATGTAAGTATGTTGTATGTGACGGGTACAGTCAGGGATGTAAGTTATATATGTTGTATAGTACGGATACAGTCAGGAATGTAAGTATGTTGTATGTGACGGGTACAGTCAGGGATGTAAGTTAGATATGTTATATAGTACGGGTACAGTCTGGGATGTAAGTATGTTATATGTGATGGGTACAGTCAGGGATGTAAGTATGTTGTATGTGACGGGTACAGTCAGGGATGTAAGTATGTTGTATGTGACGGGTACAGTCAGGGATGTAAGTATGTTGTATGTGACGGGTACAGTCAGGGATGTAAGTATGTTGTATGTGACGGGTACAGTCAGGGATGTAAGTATGTTGTATGTGACGGGTACAGTCAGGGATGTAAGTATGTTGTTATGTGACGGGTACAGTCAGGGATGTAAGTATGTTGTATGTGACGGGTACAGTCAGGGATGTAAGTATGTTGTATGTGACGGGTACAGTCAGGGATGTAAGTATGTTGTATGTGACGGGTACAGTCAGGGATGTAAGTATGTTATATGTGACGGGTACAGTCAGGGATGTAAGTTATATACGTTCTTTTTAGAGCATTTCAAATTAATATAAATGATCTATCATCAAAACACAAACACTTGTGTGGGAGGAAGCCTCTATGGTGAGCTTCAGCAGAATTTAATAGCGATTTGCTACAATGAAATCGACACGGACGAGAACAAAGGGATGCTTGTTTTTGTATCCTGTCGAATGGTCCAGTTGAGATGAGTACGACCTAGCTTCTCTGGGAAAAGACGCACTCCATGCACATGTAGGCATGCCGTTCAATACACACACGTTCAAACACTGAACTATGTTCAGATGACATCAATGGAATGTGGCGAAAATATTCTGGAAAATGACAATAGTGCAAGAACTCTTTTGATATATGGTTGAGTGGAGAGGGGCGGGGTATTGAGACCGAAGACCCTACTTACAAACACCAGTACAAGGAAAAGATACAACTACCCTATCAATCCGACCGATTACGTATTTAAAGTTATGTGTCGTAATTGGGCGGAAATTGACATGTTTTATTTTCCCCAGTAATATATTGAAAACCATCAGAAATCATTCAAATAAACAAACAAACATGTATGTTACCTTATATGCACTGTAAAATTCTTGTTTGTATGCCTTTTGTCTTTACCAAGAAACACACATGCAGAAATCAATTTATCCTTACTAATAACAATATTATTAAAACTGTGAAATGTATTTGTAGACCACAACCTGGTTTCATGGTCTGACCGTATGCACATATTTTACTGTATTGTAGATAAAAATATAATGACTTTTAGCAGCACTGCCAAAAAATATTTTCAGCTCTTAGCTCTACTTGTAAAATTAAAAAAATATACGTTGTACGTATTGTAATTCTCAAAATGTTGGTAATGTGTGATGGCGAATAAAATATTGAATGTTCTTATTGCTTCGTGAGTATGAAAATTAAGGCACACATGACTTTAACTCCGCTTCCCCCACACGTGTTCATGTACCCATAATAAATACTTAAATGTTTTATAGCACGGGTACAGTCAGAAATCTTTTTTTATATGACTGCGAGTTTTCCCCTTTTCTGATTGATCAAGACGATCGGTCAGGTCTTTAAAAAATGCAATGTCAACCTGGAACCGATGAAAACCTGTTCAGAGATTGCCATTGCAAATCCGGTAACCTGTGATCAAACGACACTGGAAATTCCATGTCTATTACATTTTTGACCAATCAAAATAGAGCATCGACAATCATAGGGAAATAGACGCCATCATGGAAAAATATTATACAGATTTTATGTAGCTGTACGTTATATTGTGAAGAAGCATAGCAAAAGTACTAAAAGTTTATAAATATTATTTTTTTATTAGTCGTTGTGCTGTAATTATATATAAAATGTTTGATAGCACGGGTACAGTCAGGGATGTAAGTTATATATTTTGTAAAGCACAGGTACAGTCAGGGATGTAAGTTATACGATTTCTTTTCCTTATTATCTTTTTACATTACAAAGTGCCGTTCGAATGCACCGAAACGGTGTGTTCTCCATTTGCCCACTTTTTAGAGAACAAAGAAAAGTGTTGGTATAGGAGAACAATGGAAAACCAATTATAGTCAGTTTCATAATAATTTTTACCTATGCTTACCTGTATTCATTTACCTGTAGTTTGTCAAAAGTGGGGAAATAGAGAGGTATCAATATATACAGTACAGTATATTTAATGCATTTTGACAGAAAATTTTCCATCATATTTCATCTTTGTAAATTTCAACATTGAGATAAGAATAAAGAACAAAATTGCATCCAAGTTTTAGGGGGAGTGTCATAAGAAGAGCAAATTGTTTTTACCAACTGTTTCAATTTTAAGAATTAGTTAAAATCATAAAAACTTTTACATCTGTCGTTATTATGTGAACCCAATCAAGACAATAATGCTTGTAATCTTTGCATGTGTACTTATGTAGCTATATAGAGAATATATCACAAGAAACTGTTCAATTCTATAGGATGATACATGTAATTGTAACAGTACACATGTAAATATGCATGTATCTAATTAATTATATCATATACAGTTGTATTCCATAGATACATTGTATATGAAACTTTACTGATGTCCCGACATTCCAATTCTACAGTAACAAGAAAGTCAAACATACATGTACTGTATATATTTGTATGTTAGACATTGAGAAAATCCAGCTATTTTTCATCTAGGATGATATTTTGGCAATGTTTTGGAAACATCCAGATGGTCGCTAAAATATCCTCCATGAAATAATTACTGAGTATGCGATATTGATAAATTCAATATACTTTTTATTCAGAATGCAATATTTGGATTAATTGAGATATCTTTTGATTACAGTAACCTGCAAAACTTAGTAAATTTGCATAATTTGATAATACATGTATTATATATATCAACGCGCATCACTTTTATCACACTCTAAAAAACCTAAGCATTTCTACAGAAGATAGACTTCTGCAGACTGCAAATTGTTTGAGAGAATGCGAATGTTATACTATAACTGAAGAACAATGAGAAATTGTTCAAAGATTTGCTAATTTTTGAAATTTATAGATAGTGATGACTTTTTATAATATATGCTACTTCGGATAGTTCGCACCTGTCCAATCAAATCGGCCAAATGGGGCCCTAAAATGACTATATATTGCAGTGTATTTCAGTAAAATTGTCAAAAAGGTGATTTCTAATGAAAAGAGGCTATATATGTATTATAAAAGGTATGACCATATTACCATAAACTATTTTTCTAGGTAGCATTTATGTGTATATGTAGATGAAGTTTAATGTAGTTGTACAGTGTATGTATGTATATATTATATGTTTTTCAAAAAGATAGAAAGAACTTTTGAAGTTAGTACTAAATATTAATTGTATGTTTGATGTGTTCAATTAACATGAAAATATCAAGAACATAACTAGATTACAAAAAAGTAACATATTAATAGATATGTCCATGTAATAAAATTTCCATGCATGTACATGTTATGCATAAATGATATTCACAGGTAAAACACAGGTAAATCCTGGTTTACTTCTCTGAAATAGACTATAATCCTTGTCATAACATTCTGCTAATTATCAGATTATATAGAATTGAACAGTTTCTTGTGATATATTCTCTATATAGCTATATAAGCACACGTTCTAATATTACAAGCATTATTGTCTTGATTGGGTTCTCTTAATAACGACAGATGTAGACGTTTTTATGATTTTAATTAATTCTTGAAATTGAAACAATTTGTAAATAAAACAATTTGCTCTTCCTGTGACACTTCTCCTAAATTTTGGATGCTATTTTGTTCTTTATTCGTATCTCAATGTTGAAATTTATAAAGATGTAACATATAAAAAATAATGCATAATTTTCTATCAAAATGCATAAAATATATATAGTATTGTATACTGTACATATTGATATCTCTCTATTTCCCCACTTTTGACAAACTATAGGTAGCTCAGGTAAACAAATACAGGTAAGCACAGGTAAAAATTATTATGAAACTGACTATAATTGGTTTGCCATTGTTCTCCTATACAAACACTTTTCTTTGTTCTCTAAAAAGTGGGCAAATGGAGAACACACCGACCGCAGACGTCCGGTACCAGCAGTGATACGGCTACAGTCACGACTGCGCCTGACAGCCACTACTCGGACAGCGAGCGAGTTCGAACATTACACACCATGGGCTTTTCTTGCATATCACAGAAAACCGACTGGTCTAATTTCCATTAGAACTCGTTTTTTCCGATATATGTACAAATTTTAATATTCTCTTAAACTGAATTGTCCCTTTAAAAAAAATCCTGCCGACCTACCGACCCTACAGTTGATAGTAGACTAAAGGTTACACATTGTGCACACGGTGTGAACTACGAGTGGACACGGAGTGCACGAGGTTTAGACTACAGGTAGACACGGAGTGCACGAGGTTTAGACTACAGGTAGACACGGAGTGCACAAGATTTAGACTACAGGTAGACACGGAGTGCACTACGTGTGAACACGGTGTCCACTACAGGTGGACATCGTGTCCAGGTAATATGTCCACTACATCCAGACCACAGACAGACTAGATGATGTGTTAGGAGATATGAGAAAAGATATATTTATTCTGCAGTCTATATGGACTTTGACAGATAGAAATATTTATTGCGATCAGAAACATAATATTTATTGCAACATAAAATTGCCGTTAATTACTGGAAATCATTTGTACTGTAATGTTTCTTTGAATAGATACATATAAATCAAAATGTATATGTATATGTCAATACATATTTTCATACAATTTAATTTATAAATAAGGACGTTTATTAGAAGTTATAAAAGCAAATTAACCGCGTAGCAAATTAACTGCGCACGGTAAACCACGTACTGGTTTTGTCTCATCAATGGATAGTTCAAGTCCGCATTTTCCCATTAAAAACTATATTTCTTAGCTAGTGATATGTAGTTTAAACATTGACTTTTTATCTAATAAATCTTACTGTGGATATTTAGAACAAAGGACGTAGATGAAATTCTTTTTCGAACACATAAAATGATGAACCTTGCGTGGAGTAAGAATTTCAGTGTTGGCAGATCGTCGCCCAAGAGATATTTTGATCGGCAAAATATTTTGATTAAAAAGGATATATTGATGGGGATAATAAAAGCAAGGACATATAAACATAAATAAATTAAATTCTTCATAAAATGTTTAACTATGTATGTATGGAATATAGTTTTCTAAACGGCAAGGTGCGGGAAATAGTTAAACCTGTCAAATATATATTACGTATGCATTTGCTTTATGGAACCTGGCGCGTTGCAAAGCATTGGAAATATGAGAAATCGTCCATAAATGTTACATTTTATTGTGTCATCCGATTGAGGAACATGTAAGCAGCAAAAATTTAGTATCGGGCATATATATACATGTGGCTGCTCGTGAGCATCAACACTGTTCAAAGGACTAATCGCTAAAATGTAGGTCACATGCCTGATAATACATAGTTGTTGATTAGCTTCTGAATTTGTCACAATTATTTTAATTCTAGAAACTCTGATAATTCGACAATATCCTATTCTGACCTTCTTTTACAAACCACGTGAATTACGTGATAATTCATGTAGTATATTGTACACTTAAAATATGCCTGCTCGAAAGGTAGACCCCTAGGCTGCAGTTGCCATGGTCACTTGGACTTCATACTGTTCCATCAACCACACGGGTATGATAATCTAAATTACCTAACATTGTTCAGAGTGGGGCCAGGGGCCTGGGGCCTTCTTTTTGCATCCTTCAATATGTTCAGTCAAGTGTATCACAGTTAACAACACCTGTATACATGTAGTACCTTGTCCCAACCCCAGGAGGTCCATTTATAGCATGCTGTACGCAGGTGGCAGCCTCTCTACATACATACATTGTACTCATCACACAAATACGTACAGTTATACAACAATGCTAGTCAATAGGGATATGTATTTTAACTGGTAGTGCATTTTAATTTATTTGATAAAGAAGCTTTATATATTAAAATTGAAAATAATCAAAATACCAAAGGTATAATTAACTAAAACATTTATTTCAAGATTATTGGAATATCATATTTCATCCAATATCTTTTCATGAATTTATTTATTTTGTACACTGGCTTTTTACATATATCAGAAACCTGATTATCATGACTATGTATATAAAATACCGTATTACAATGTTGAATAAGTACCTAATCTAAATTAATTTTGATTATAACATATACATGTATTATTGGTAAATTCAAGGTTGTAACAGACATGCTTGATTTACGCCCGGGAAACGGTGTACATGTTTACCCAGGCTCTGCAACATGCATGTACATGTATCCAAGGATTTATAAGTGAGATTTCTCACTTATAAATCCTTGATGTATCTAATAAGAATGGTATTTATGTGTCTTAACAATCTTCCATTGAAACAATTCTAAAATCACAATACAATACAATATTTTATTTATTAGAGTGTCGCACATTTTTACAACAGGGTAAAAAACAGCCATGATAAATAATTTACCAGTTAGAGTAAAAATGCCCAGCCAGATCTGACTTACGAGACACTTAATAAATATATATATATATATTTAAAAAGTATCAAATTATCCAGTTAAAAAATTCGTCACGGGTTAAGAGCACAGCTTCACTTATCTAAAATCGTGAAATGGTATCGGTTCTATCGTATATCGGTAAGGAGATACATGATCAGTATTATTATCTAGGTTGGGATTCTTAAAAGCATGTACTAGTAAATATTATTATTAAACAAAATCAAAACATAATCTTCGTCTGTACATGTTATATAATGTGGACGCTAACGTGGATTGTAGGTTCGTATTCTGCATAAGAAATTGTACTTTAGAGAAGAATCAAGGTTTATGAAGTTTGGTAAATAAAAAAGATGCTTTGTTGTATAGAGAAAGTTTCAAATCTGAATAAAAGTCACAATCTATCAGAAAATGAGTCTCATCTTCTATACGGCCTGAATCGACAAAGTACATTTTCTCCCTGTAAAGGTATAACAGGATGAGAATACCGTCCCATCTCTACTTAAGTTTCAAGTTCCCACAACGAAATTTGGCTAAGGTTTGTCGATGTTTATAGTTCATTATTAACGTCACATATGGTTCCGGAGCAAGATTATCGTATACGTTCAGTAGGTCCTAAGTTTATTATCACATGTACAATGATACTGCCCCCATTCTCATAAAGCCGTGCAGACACAGAAGGCAACGATTCTGCCCTCTGGCCATCTATCGATGGTCACCTTGAGGTACCTACCTGTATAGCTGGATTATACTGTGGCTTACCTGTATGTTTGACAAGTTATAATTATTGGACCATGACGAAATATACGGTCAAGATAACTTGCGGGGTTGGGATCATAAACATATTGTGTTTACCGGTAATTAAGAATAAAAAGTACTTGTAGGTAGACTAGATAAAAAGTACTTGTAGGTAGACTAGCCAACAATAAGTGTCGTTTGAAGACGATTTAATTCAAATTTCTGCATGATCTTTTAAAGACGTTCAGTTTTTAATAAAGGATATGTAAATGAGCTATTTTTACGTACAAGACTTTTAGAACTTAAAATAGCAAAGAAAAGTATTATAAAATGTATGTATTTTAATGCAAGACGATCTACAAGGGTATCGCTATACAACGGATTGATAGGTTATTATAAAAGAAAAAGTGTCTCAAAAGCACAATATGACTGGTTTTTGCTGCAATTCAAAGTTGTTTTTGACTTGTGAAAATGCTTGTATTTACTATTTCATGTAAATGATATATATATATATTTAATGCAATCTACCCATAAAACATTGACTTTTGAAAACGTAATATAGACTATTTAAGATATGAAATGGAAACTACTGATATAAAATTAAATAGATATATACTTAAACTTTTGCAGTGAGAAGGTTTTATTCATGTATACTAAAAAAATATCGTATTATATAGTTATACATACTGTATATTAAATTGTAGATGTTGTAATTAAAAAAAATGAAGAACGTATTCTTCCCCGATCCCTAACTGTAACCAAGGATTTATAAGTATATTCATATACGTCCTTGCTGTAACACATCACCATAATTCTTGTCTGTCTAGGTCTGAAAGTACCTGGACACGATGTCCACCTGTAGTGGACACCGTGTTCACACGTAGTGCACTCCGTGTCTACCTGTAGTCTAAATTTTGTGCACTCCGTGTCTACCTGTAGTCTAAATCTTGTGCACTCCGTGTCTACCTGTAGTCTAAACGTAGTGCACTCCGTGTCTACCTGTAGTCTAAACGTAGTGCACTCCGTGTGCACAAGGGTGTAACCTTTAGTCTACTACCAATTGTACTTTTGTTGCCAATGTAACCTTAAACAGACATATTATTTTTTTTGTCCTTATCAGTATTACATCAGAAATAACCAGGACAATGATGTGGATGCACGGGTGTACGGGAATCTATAGTAGCCGCCCGAATACATGCAACTGAGATCTCGGAACTTTTGCTTCACTCACTTGAAAAGCGAAGTGCGAGAGTTTGCGAGATTCGACGTGATTTCGCATTTTGAACTGCCTTCGAATGGCAACTCTAGATCTCGCGTCGACAGTTATTACTCGGGCAGCCGAACGCACAGGATTCTTACTCGCGTAAAATGAAAATAGATTTTATACGGAAGGTGAAGGTCGTTTTCAGATTCCTCGTTTTTGGAGAGTTTGATCAGAGTTAAAATGTCGGAACGAGGCTGACCATTTTCATTTATTCATAACAACCGGTTTGGCCGTTGCAAGTATGAATCATCACTGACCTATAGTTTTTTTATACAAGCTTATTAGGGCTTTGTCAAGGCTCGTTTGAAATAATATAAAATCACCAGATCTATCTTTAATTCACAAACGACCATTAGCGGTCCAACCAGTATAGCCGTATAAACGAAAACGGCCTTACTCTCGGAGTGAAGCATTCGACTGACAGAGAGTTTGACATTACTACATACTCGAGAGCTGCCAGTCGAAGGCTAGCCTGGATGCCCAACCCATAATTCCTAGCGGTGGAACAAAATAACATTTTCAAACCACAGGTTTACGACGCGCAAAAAAAAAAAAAAAAAAAAAAATACTAAAAATACTGAAAGGTTGTTTACTTAGCCCTGTATCCCATTTCCAGAAAATGGGGTAATTAATTTTAAAATGTCTGAACACCATAAAAATCATCCGATCTGAACATTTGTTAGCTAACATTGAAGACAATTCCTTACTGGTCACTAAGGTATATGATGTGACGGGATTATGGGCGAATTTTATTTCATATCGAAAGTTGAATTACGAGGATTCGTGTAAAAATCGTTAGTCGGAAAAGTACACGCTACATCCCCATGTCACGATTCCCTAATGAGCACAGACCGAATAAAATCGCCATCCATTCAACGAATGCATCCCTGAAGTGCAGATCCTCAATATAAACTCACTTGCTTATAAAAATTGCACATTGATATTCCTTAGCGATCCCCACGCTCCATTTATTGTCATGCAAAACAGATAATCACCGATCTCGGCCATATTTTGTCTGTCGTCTCCGATTTGATACAAGCTCTCTGATTGGTCCAATCGCTACTAGGAGTCAATCAGAGAGCTTGTATCAAATCGGAGACGACAGACAAAAAATGATGAAAACGGCTCAAAACCTTTTGATGTTTTATGTCTTAAAGAATTACATTTTCTTTGATATTAATGCATAATCGATAATACAATAGCTAGAAAAAAAACTAAACATTAACATGTCAAGTTGACTGATCGTGCCAATTTGAAGTGTTTTTATACTTAGATTTTTGGCAAAACACCCATTTTGGTAGTTAATATTTCGGAAAATAAAAAAAACAAATGCGTCCTAATATGTAATATCCTTTTTGTTTATTTTGTACTTGTAATTTTGATCATTTGTTAAAAAACGGTACAAATATGCACATCTTATTTAGTAGTAAAAAATTCCTATCACGTTAATTTGGCTGAATACCAAAATATGTCGAAGTCCATAAATCTGCAATACAGAAATCTTAATTTTTCGAGTATGCTTTATTCGTTTGTCATAAAATTTTGCCAGTAAATAAATCAGAACTGAATCAGATGATTTTCAGCTATGAAATTGAACTTGAACTTTTATTTCATTCCTTTATCTCAATGAAAATTATATAACCCCCATTCGGTTCCATTATGGAAAAATGAAAAACTGACCTATGCAAATATTTGATCAGAAATACACTTCAATCTCACTTTATTAAGGTCGCTCAATTATGGTGGTAATATCTGCCAAAGGATTTTGCAATTTGATTAGTCACAAAATAGATATTCACATTTTTGACATTTCAACTTAAGGACTTAGCCAATTAGAGAAGTTTCGTCAAATTGGCACTAAATGAGGATTTGATCGACCTCACGTCTTTTATACAGTATTTGGGGATATCTTGATATAGTTGTCTCTTTTAGGTGAGTATAACCTACATAAAACCTGCATTAATAACTATCTAAGCACTTGAGACGGTACTTACTGAATAATTCTTGAATGAAAAAGACATATTATTCAATATAGACTTCAAAATGTCCTTGGAGAAGGCCAAAAGACCAACTTTGAGCAACCATGTTATCCCGGGTAGTGAAAGTAATATGTTTTACTTTTAAAGCCTTTAATCAACAAGTTTTATTTTAAAAGATTCCACCAAAATGAGTATCTATGCTATTGTTGATAATAATAATTTTTTATCTTAACAATCCAACAAAAGCATATTTGGCTGTTACAAGGACATAATTATGCAATTTTCATGCTGTCATACTGTTTTTGGCAATCTGTGCTGTCCAAATAGCGTTCTTGCCATACATTAATTTTCTAGTATCTCATGATAACCATGTAAGTTTATATTTGGCTTCAAAGTTGGCAAATTATGCAAATATCCCTATTTTTCTGATTTTTTGGGGGTCAAGAAAAACACTTTCGCAAATTCTTATTTGTGGCGACTTTTTTTCTTGTGTAAAACAAAGTCAGATCTGTATGAAAAACAAAGAAAAAAATCTGTTGCAATTATTTTGGGGTAACACCCTATCTTTACTGGACATGGTTAGCTCCAGGCTAGTCGAAGGCAGCCTTGGCTACAACCAGCCCACGTGGCTCGTGTAGTGCAGTGTAATGTGACGCCCGCGTCTGTTTAAGTTGATAAATGAGCTTTGAGATAACTTTTTCTGATAAGTCTTGGATAAAATATGTCCTTTTGGACGAAAATAACGATCCTATACGTCAGATTCAGCAATACAACCTGTTTGAATTAATATTTACCGCATACATGTGTACATGTACATTGTACACCAGTCGTAGGACCGTAGAGCTATATAGAAGGTATATGGGTAGGCCTAACCGAGAATATGAAAGACGATTTAAGAATTAAAACGTTAAAAATTTAATTCATAAGTAAGAGATCTATACGCGTATTATATATATGTATAATATTATCGCATATAACATTTTTCCTTGGGTTGTATGGCGTGCCGAACGTTGCAAAATTCAATAAGTAAAATAAAATGTGTAAAGAAAAAAATGTTTTGTAATAAATCGTTATTTGTGTTCAATATGTTTAATTTGTGTGTAAAAACAATAAATGTTTGTGTAATTTTTTAAATATTTATATGTAAAAAATAAAAATTTTGTTCAATAATTTCTTTGTGTGTGTGAAAAATATATTTGTGTGAAAAAATATATATTTATGTGTGATTTTCATAAAACAACATCACACACAAATATATATTTTACACACAAATATTTTTTTCACACATAAATATAGAATAAATTACACACAAATATTTTTTTTCACACACACAAATATATTTTTCACACACACAAAGATATTTTGTTCACACAAATATAAAACAAAATCACACACAAATATATATTTTTACAAACAAACCATTTTTTCTCACACAAATATAAAAAAAATACACACAAATATTTTTTCACACACACAAATTAAAAATAATGAACACATATAACGATATATTACAAACACATTTTTTTCGCACAAATGTTTTTCCTTATTGAATTTTGCAACGTTCGGCACGCCATAGGGTTGCCAGGATGTTTTTTTCATGTGTAGACATACAAAAATGTAGATCTTCTGTACAATCACATGGCATTTGCATGCCAGCTAATAAAAATAAACTACAGTACTAGGCCTGTTATAGGTGATATTTTCTATGGCATGTAATCAGTTAAAAATTATATAATGAAAATAATCAAATAATTGATTTATTTATATATAATGTATTGGTAAATTTACTATAAAAAATCCACATCAGTTAAAAATATTACAAATTATGACATGCCCAAAAAGTGTTTTTAAAAGCTTAAATCAATTGTTTGTATTTAGTTAATTAACCTATATGTATATTGATTTTTTTTAATTAACTGTGTTGTGTAAATACATTGTATGACACAATATTTATGTAGAATCTAGATGACCACATCAAAATGGCTTTTTAGGAAAATACTGCAGCGATGCATTTCTAATCCCTTTATATCTAAATTAGCATCACATTCAAGAATACAACCAGAGGAAACTTTTTAGGACCCGGACCATTTCCAAAAATAGCCTATGACGTCATGGCGGCCATTTTTAATATGGCCGCCACACACATTTTACTTATTGCATATCTTCGCATCAAGTTATAGTTATCAAAATTCATTAAGATTTTAATATAATTAATTTGATTTGACATCAAGAATACAACCAAAGGATACTTTTTAGGACCCGGACCATTTCCAAAAACAGCCTATGACGTCATGGCGGCCATTTTCCAAAATGGCCGCCACACACATTTTACTTATTGCATATCTTCGCATCAAGTTATAGTTATCAAAATTCATTAAGATTTAAATATAATTAATTTGATTTGACATCAAGAATACATCCAAAGGAAACTATTTAGAATCGGCCATTTTCCAATATGGCCACCACACATGTAACTTATTTCTGTACATTCCAACAGCATCAAGTCATAGTTATCAAAATTCATTTAAGATTTAAATGTTTTAATTTGATTTGACATCAAGAACACAACCAAACAAAACTTTTTAGAATCTAGGCCATTTTCAAAAATAGCCTATGACGTCATATCGGCCATTTTCCAATATGGCTGGCACACTCTAATATGTTTGCCACAATTGTTACTTATTATTGTACATTCCAACAGCATCAAGTTATAGTTATAAAAAATTATTTAAAGATTTGATTATAATCAATTTGATTAGATATCAAGAATACAAACAAAGGAAACTTTTTAGGACCTGGGTCATTTTTCCAAAAATAGCCTATGACGTCATAGTGGCCATTTTCCAATATTGCCGCCACACCTATTACTTATTACAGGTGTATCAGAACTCATTTATGATTTTTAAATAATTAATCTAATTCATGTTAGCTTTTAATCCTTAATTCAAATTCGCTTTAATTCTTGATACATTTATCTATTAAAGTTATATGTGCCGTATTTTTCATACTCACGAATCAAGACGAGCTTTAAATATGTTATTCAACACCAGAAGTTACCAACATTTTGAGAATTACAATACTTTCAATTCACAGGTTTTAATTTACATGTACAAATAAGAGCTGAAAATGATTTTTGGCAGAACTGCTAAAAATCATTATATTAACATCTTCAGTGTAGTGAAATGAGTACATACGGTCAGACCATGAAGCCATATTGTTGTCTACAATTTCATTTCACATTTGTACAGTATTCTTAATAACTGAAAAGTGATTTCAGAAGGTATGTTTTCATCGAAACATGTATAAGGCTTAAAAACAAGAATTTCACAGTGCATAACCTGTGTGTTCTAACTAACGTTTATAAGACATTATATATGTTTGTCTGTCCATTTGAATGATTTTCACAGCTTTATTCGTTAAAACTTATGGTTTTAAATAGATAATTGAAGAAAAAATAACAAGTCAAAATTGCAATTGGAAGATTCAATCATAGTCAATAAAAACGATATTTTTGCTCTTGCATAACACACAGCATAATATGAATGGGACGACTGGTTTGCCCATTTGTAGTTTGATGGGTCTTTGGCATCATCTTTCAGTGAAGAAAATCTTGGACAAGAAACTTTAGAGTAAAGACATAACAAAGGCAATTATATGCTATATTCATCTATCAGGCTCATTACAAATACTTAGTAGTAATTATCATTACCTTGAGGGAAAGGCTGTAGCTGAATCATAGCAACATGTCTCTTCATTTAAAATTGAAAAAGACCAAAACTCCGACGACAAGACAACACATAATCAGCTTTTCTACTTATGAGATGTCAAGACACTTGCAGGTGTGATCTGTGGTATGGATTATCCATTTTCAGAACTGAACACTTGTCTTGTATTTTATACAAGATATATATGGTGAAGGCGCAATGATCGAGTCCATGCATGCAAGCAATGAAATGTATCGGTACAGACAGCATACCCTTCTCAGAGAATGACTTATTACTGGAGAAAAATCTTTTTTTTATAAAATTTCACCATCTTTGTCAAAAATAAAATTAAATAAAAGGCAGAGGTTTCCAACGTCCAACTGGTGGAGCTTCTTACCAAAGGAATTATTATAAATAGTTTCAGTACATACGACGACGCAGACATGGCCATGCAGTTAGGGCTTTAGAATTGTACCTGCTGCCCCTATTGCACGACCGTAAAAGGCGACATAATTTAGGATCTTATGTTTTTTCTTCCTAACGTCTCCCTTGACACCGCCTCACTTTTGGCCTTCGGTTGAGCGCTTGCCCCTATGAGGTAGGCTATGGGTTCTGTCCCCTGGCCGAGACACGCCAAAGTTTATAAAAGTGGTAGTTTCTACTATACTCCTGCTTAGCATTGATCAGCATTAAGGGAGTGGGACGACTGGTTTGCCCGTTGTCAGTATAATGTGACCGGATTGGGAATTTTTTGGTGTATTCTGCATGCTTCAGTGAAATAGCACTACAAAAAGGGCAAGAATTCCACTATAAAAGAAGACACAACATGAATATACCGCAGTCTTCCAAAACACTCACTTCACATTACATACACGCAACACACTACATACATGGAAGGCCGTCCTTACATGTCATGACCATAGCTGTTAATAGGATGTTAATTATTCAAACAAACAAACAAACAAACGACGCAGGCACAAGCCTACTAGACAGTGCTAGTGTTCTTAACATACTTTGTACTGGTCGACTATGCAGAAATGGTTTTCCATCCCTTTCGATAATTTTGAAGCATCAAACACCGAGCAATGATGCTGAGGCAGGCACAAGGATGCTTTATCGAAGAACAAAACTTATGTTATTCAAAACAAGAATTATGGATGGCATTTTGTATAGAGGGATATTTTAAATTTTTTCCAGCATAAACCATTGTCAAGGTCGTTGTTTCGAAAAATTACCATTGAATGGGGAGTGTGGAAGAACTTCGGTCACAAGTTAAAATAAGAAGCTATGGAGCCAATGATACTAATTCGGTGGCGGCCATCTTGGAAAATGTCTTTTATAATGCCATAAGTTAACTTATGGGGATTAAAAGCAATATTGTATGACCTATTTCAAATTGACGAAACGCTTCAGTAAAATTACCACTAAATATATCAAAAGCCCATCTTGGAAAATGGCCGCCATTTCTATATTTAGAAAAAATCTGAGGTGGCCTGGGTCCTTATTTTGTTTCTTATATGCTTAAGTATATTTGTGCCAAGTGGCATGCTTTTATCAAAATGTGCATATTTTTTCACGAATCCGCTGGACTAATTGAAAGTAACGTGTACTGAACTATTGAACTACAAGATAAGTATTAGTTATAAAATCTATTAAGAGTTTCTTGATTGCACATCAAAACCTGAGGAGGAAAAGGGTTTTTACATTTATGTCATATCTCTGCTTATTTCCTAAATCATTGCTCATATACAAATTACTTCATAATTTATGCATCATAGATACTGCACCATAGATATGTACATATATATTTTTTTTATTGTATTTCATTAACTATATTATAATTAATAGTTTTAATACTGTAGTGCATTTTAGGTCAATTTAAAGACATTTTACAGCACAAACAATATACTTAAAGTGAATATTTAAATGTTGAAAAAATATTGCAATTCTGTTATTGTTTTAAAATTATGTAGTCCTTGCTTTCATTCAAAGAAATTAATCTGTCTAAATTTCAAATGCCATTAAAAATAATAACCCATTATCTGGTACATGTATTTGAAAAAGCTATTACAAAATAATAATATTTTCAATATTAATGGAGAAATATTCTTTCTGGTGTTAAAATACCAGTACATGTTAGGTTTAGAATAATACATGTATTCATTTTTTAGTAGTCAAACAATGATAAGTTTTCAAGATATGGGATCTATACCTAGGCCTACCCCATGAATGGAACATATTGGTACATCCATACAGTGGTGTAAAGATCAACAGATTTTTGAAAGTTACAAGTCCATGTTTCTGATAAAATACTTCTACATGAATGTTGCTATCAAGTATGCAGCCCTGTACATGTATGTGTACTAAATATTGTGGAAATAAGCTCAGCTGAATATATATAATACATATGTTAAAACACCATATATTTTTTCATATACAAATTTTCAAACTCCTGTGAGTACAGTGTAGAAGAGCTGGTGTGATATATTGGCTTCAGCTTCCTGTACAAAAAAGTATCTATATATACAAAAAAAGATTTGAAAACAAAGAATATCCTAAAAGTTGATTTTACAATTTAAGACATTGTCAGCTAGCACAAAATATGTACATGTAAGAAATGAATTGCTGAAACTTATCACAAATATTTCAACATTGATTAAAGATTTGAAATGACACAAACATTGAAAAAATGGTTTTCAATATTAGATTTTTTTTGTATTACACATACCTACTAAGAGTTAACATTTAACTGATTGAATTCTTAGGCATCTTCAAATACAATTCAAATAAAACAACACCTGTTTGTAGATTCATGTACTGAATATCAGATAGACACAAAGGAAAAGAAAATAATCATTTCCTTTAGTTGATCAAAAAAATATTTTGAATTGAAATTGGAAAGAAAAGAAAATAGTTTTATCTTGAATCACCAATAATATTATATTTCTGTCTTAAAAGACACATGTATGTCTAATATCCATCAATAATTGATACTTATAGTAATGTATTAGAAAGAAATCATACTCTCATAGATAGTTTGCTGTCTTAAACATTACAGCCATATTTTACTAATAAAATTGTTTTCAACATCATTAGCACATGATTAAGGAGCATGATAAAAAAGTAAACAAAATTTAGCCAGTCAATCCTTGGTATCACTTGGAATAATAAAAGCAGTCAAACAAGCAAACCAAAATGGAACAAAAAAATTGATGGTTTCTGGTTCAAAACATCTTATGACACTGCCATGGGGCCTGTCAAAGAGGAAATGTTATCAAAAAATGTATTTGACAGAAATATAATTATGGTATACACTGTAAATGTACATGTGAAACTGCAGGAAAAAAAGAAAATGTATGGATGAAAATGTATATCCAGTATATATGAGAGAGTACCATGCATAAAAGGTTGTGTGCTTAAAGAATGTTACATTTGTTCTTTGTTTTTATTTTTTCTGCTCTTATTATCTTTATCTTTCTTTTTTTCACTCATGTTACAAGTTACTCTTCTCTTCTTCTTTCTGTTTATATTTTATGTATGTCTGTTTCTGTATTTTGTCCCTCATTCTGGCCTTCTTAAGCTGTGGAATCTGTTATCTATATTGTCATCATTTATGTTTAAATGTTATTTCCCCCTGCTCTGGGCGTTTTTAAATATTGAATATTACTATCTCAAATACATTTTACTTAGTATTTACGTAGTAATACACTTAAGTTATTGACAATAAATTATTTTGAAATGAAATGTAATATGCAAAAGTAGATGCTCTATATGTGTATGCATTACTGTATGTGTACATACTTCATCCAGTTTCCATATTACTAATGCACCTTATTTTGACCATGTATTGTACATTCATGTATGCAGTATTATCATATATTTCTTTGCTATTTGAAATGTCTGCAAGATGGTATTTACACCAACTGGGAATTACAAAGCATTGATAGATATATGAAAATCTACACATATATATAAGGTTCAAAGAAGTACATGTAATATCAACCAGATTTTCCAGATGACACGGCATCCAATCAAACGTAAGTCTGTTGGATACGAATTACTTCAAATGGTAAATAAGGGACGAGGAAATAATTCCAACCGTGTGGAAAATCTAGTCACGAGAGGAGGTCAAATGTGAATGTGCTATCAACAACAGAGCAAACAACATCAGACAGAACCTGACGTGCAAATCCAGCAATGTCATCTACCTCCTCTCGTGTAGGAAATGCACAATGCAATACGTTGGTCCACTCAACGTCAGAATCAACAATCACCGCTGGTCTATCAAACAGAACAAACCTGACATTTCAACTTGCCCATCCATAGTTGGAAAGACATGCAGGTGATTGCAATTAAGCACTGTTCCTACTGGACACTAACCAAACGTCGATCGAGAGAGAGAGATTCTGGATTATCTACAGACCCGCTATCCAAAAGGCATTAACGAACGTTAAAACAAATTGACATCAAATGATCACTTGCTTTTCAATTAATTATCCCTATTTCCAGCATTTTCCCGTTCTGTTCCACGCGTTTTTTATCCTTTACATATGCTGTCCATCAAAAGGCGACTAAATTTGGGACTTTGCATCTTTGCAAACACACCGAGGAGATAAGCGACTAAATTTACATCCAATACCAATGAGCACTATAAATAAATTTCGCCAAACATTTGACGTCACACGTGGCACGCTTTCCAGTCATCGCTCATATTTTAGCGTTCTGCTGAACAGCATGGATACATTTTTGTAGATCTGGCCTTCGGCTGCCACTTGCCGAAGGGTTAATTGCGCTCCATTGTGCTATAAAGTTTTATATTTTTCTATTTTGTCCCGCATTACTGTTCATATCCTATTATGTAATCGTGTTCGTTTTATATGTCTCGATAATTTGACAATTTTGTTTTGTCCACACGGTTGGAATTACTTCCTTGTCCCATACATATATATATATACACACACACATAAAGACTGAAACAGTCACCATGTAATTTGCTTCATATGTAAACCCATAGCAGCCCCCCAACCCCCCAAGTACATTCACAAACAAATTACGCGTTTGCATGACTAGATATTCAACCAAAGTAAAAGTAATTCATATGTATGTTAAAATTGAATTAAATATGTAAATTTTAAGACATGACACCCAAATGATATATTACTATTGTCTACACCGGACTGAATGTGCACAGTACACATGCATGTACATATGTGTAGCTAGGCCAAATTCAGTGACGTTTATCTTGTTTATGAAAATATCTATCACCCACCTGTATGATTTTATGCTGTTCTGTAAACAATCTAGAGAATACCAAATGAAAATAATGTTAACCGCACTCTAATGGACAAAATCAAGGACGAAATCGACCACATTTGCATCGCTTTACTACTGTGTCAATGGTACACGTAGATTTGTTTGTACCCAGCGCGTGCACCGGAAGTGCCGCCATTATGAGACTTTCCAGCCCTCACGACATACCGCGGACCGTGTTCAAAGATGTCAGTGTTAATAAATTGGATATACAATGTATATGTCCCAGTTCTATCCCTGTCACAATTAAGAGACATAATTTACTAAATGTGAGACCTTGAACATTACATTAACCGGCCTATGAATGATTAATCATATTCCTTCGCCATTTCCTGTCTAAATCGACTTTGTGATATAAATCACATCCTGATTTTACCATGGACCAATGCGCATGGCAACATAATAAAATGTCTTCAGAAATATAACTAACTTTCCTGGTATAACTATAGAATCTTGATTCAGTAGACAAGAATGATGTCCGTCAAGTGTGAACCAAGACGGATCTGCAAGACCAGACTTATTATTTACCTCTTTATATGTGCGGACATTTCTGTTAAAATGGTTAATTGTGCTGGTCTACAGGTGTTTCATTCTGAGTCAGTATTAGTGGACTGCCTTTGTGATAACGAGCCTGTGGACACATTCACCGGAGACACAGCCACCCACTGTATGGTCCATTGTGGAGAAAAGGTCCAGTGTCTGTCCTTCTCGTTCTCAAAAAGTGACAAACTTTGCTGGTTGCATTCCACCCTATTGTCCGAAACAGCTACTGGTCAGCATAGACTTGGAGCAAAGTGTTACAATATGAAGCATGGTCTGTACTGTTTTTTTGCATTGTTTATTAGCATTCACTGACACATGTTGACAAGTTCATAACCAATTGAATAGCAAAGCTGTAGTGAATGAATGAACGAACAAATAGATGGAAATGAATGAAGGAGTTGATTAAATGCGGGAAGTAAACGAAGAAAATTAATACCTTATTATTTTGTATTTCATTTATTTGGGATTGTAGCTTCATTTAAGTCTACTGAATTACTGTTCTCGTGTTACAAGGTCTGTTTTCTGTGTAGAAAATGTAGTGGTCTTTCAGAGAAAATTCGAAACACGAGGCTCATTAGATGGTAAAACATGTTTACATTGTATGTATAGTATATATGACATTGCTTGGAGAGTGGTGTGGTGTATTTATATATTTGTGTTATAAAAGGATCCTGATTAAAGGATTTATAACACCTAAGGTATGGTGGTGATTGATAATTAGCTATATTGTTTATGTTGTCGTGGTTAAGACTTGTCCACGCCATTAAATCGTTACTATGACTACACCAGGTTGTCATCCTCCTCACTACAATTTTATATAATGTCTTTACAGACAGATGTGACCACGATGACGGATACCTATATGAACCTTCAGTCAATGGTTGTCACAAACCATATTCTATTTTTACCGACTACAATGACGCCAGGTCCAGGTGCCTCGAGGATCGTGGGTATCTGGCGAGACTTGAATCCTTCGGGGAGTGGTATTCCACCACTCAGATACTCGGTAAGATATTCACTCCAAACACATCGAAGCACATTTATTTTTTTTCTGTATAAGAAACAGAATTTTAAATAAAAACATCTTAAAATATAGTCCAATTAACAACAAGACATTTTCTATTACAGCGGAAGGCAAATACTTCATACAGGGTGTCTATGACGAGACAACGTCACAATGGCGGTTCCACGATGGTACAGTGATAGGCATGCAGATGTGGAAGGCACCCACCAAAAATATCCTGGACAACAATACTAGACTAGTGCTTGTTGAAAGCTCTAACTATATAGCGGTGCCATCTGATGTGACTCTCGCCAAATTTATTTGTGAGAGACACATTGCGAGTTCTCTCCTAGCACCTACCATTAGCATTGGCCTTAATATAATGACGGGGAGCAAACCTATTGCACCTTCTTCAAGAACAACTGGACATTCGACGGTTACTGTAAACACTATAACACATGCGAGTATCACTTTGGCAACAGCGTCTGGTCAAAATACAAAGGAGGATAAAAGTTATACAGGAAGTGGGATGGGTACAACGAACACCGTAACACATACGAGTAGCACTTTGGGAACGACGACTGGGCAAAATGTAGAAGAGGATGAAAGTTTAACAGGCAGTGGAATGGATACAATACAATGAACGCCGTATCATATACTAGTAACTCTTGGGAAACGAAGACTGTTCAAAGATTTGAAGAGGATGAAAATTTAACAGGAAGTGAAATGGGTACAATGAACACCATAATACATAATATTATGACGAGAGTACACTCATAATTTTATGTTACATCTTCATAACTTTAAAAAATATTCAAATTAATCCTTATAATTCAATTTACTAAAGATAATCTCTTCAATACTCAAAATTATTTTGGGACTCTTTTATGTATGAAATCATTACGTCGTCATCTCAGCCAATCAGAAGCAACGGTACAAAGGGCGACGCCATTTTTCCGATTATGCGCTGATAAAGTAAATTTCAAGCCAATAAAAATACTTGTAACAAGCAAAATTGAATTATCGTGTATGAAGCGAAGTTTATCTTGATGGTAATCTTGATGATTACATTATCTTGCGGTAAATAGACGATGCCGTGTCATGCGAATGCTTTTACATGTAAACATGTAGTCCGACATTGAGTTTTATTTTCTGGAAGCAACTATGAAGATCTGAACTCAATAAGACGTTAATTGAGTATTATTTAATTGAATTATTCAATTGGTATATTACATTTAAAAACTAAAGAAATAAATTATAACTCAAAAAATGAGAACCCATATCACCCCTAAGTTATTCACTACGACAATTCTAACATTGAATATGTTGATCCAGCTGTAACGTTATCGACGATATTTTCACCTTTGATGCACCTGATATCATATCTACATGTACATTACATACGAACAACAATACCTTTTATCTGAACCGCGAGTTATTGTTATCCCTTACTCATGACAAACTACATGTCACGTGACCCAAACATACTTGACGTATCATGTCTATATTTGTCTATTGTTGGTTTGTTCCACAATCAACTCAATTAAGGGTCCGTTTTGTCCAAATCCACTTTTTCCAGGTCTTTTTACACAAATAAGCCCCATTCCATGCGCGACTAATCAACTAAATACCCATTACAGTGATTCGCCCTATGATCTTGCATGCCATTTTTCTCATTACTAACTGTTGTTTTGATTGAAATAGTTTGTTCTATATTTTTCTGAATTGATCATGAAAGGAAAACACATTTTATCTTAAGAAATTTTGACATGGGCAGTAAGCATTTCACGTATGGTCGTCCCTAAACTATTCATATGAATATATCGCATATAAACAACAAAATATAACATGTACACGTGCCAACCGCCGGAGACCTACGGGTGATCGCACTACCCGTATTACGATATCTAGTCTGGATTGCTGCCAGCAATGTACGAAATATAGAGCTGACGAATTCGATAAAATTACATGTTTATATTTAGTATAAAAGGGATGGCGTACTACATGTATGCTCCCGCCCAATACATTACATACGATTTTTTAAAAATCACGATTCTGGCAAAGTTCCCTAATGTATATCCTGTCTTTGGAGGCCATGTGTTTATGAAAAGAAATCGATAAATGATTAATATCCATGGGTGTCTCATGCTTTAGCTATATATGTTATAAGACTCTTTCATATGTGTGAATATGAAGGATAGGATATGTTACCCGAGGGTCACAAAATGAAATCCTCGGGTTATGCAACATATTGGGATTCCGAGGTTGTTGCCATGAAAGAAAAAATTTCTCTCATACCTTGATGTTTTGTTAAAATTTTACAATTATGACATCCCGCCATTTTGTAATACATGAAAGTTGCAGGATATCTCTGTACTACTTTCTGAAAACGTTACAGAGAACATAGTTTTGTTGCTATTGTGACGTCACGAGGGTATTGTTTATTGACAGATGTAATATTGGTTTTTATCTCATGCAATACACTTTTGTCGTCTGATGCTATATACCACATAGCCACCCATGCAATACTGTTTTCTCGGTAAAATATTAATGCTATATTCAGAAACTAGGCTGGTTTTACCTATATCATTTGTATCAAACAAACTGACATGACAACAACACACAATACAACCTCATGGAGGATTTCTCACCATGATATCAATACAATTTTACAAAAAATAACACATTCGAAAATCTATTTTGTTTAAGATTTAGTGCATGTTTGTGAATCCTCGATAGGGGAAGGGTTTTTGTTGTGAAGAAGAAATCGTGCTATAATTCTTGATTAAACAAAAGGCCCAGAGGCCCTGTATCGCTCACCTGGTTTTTTGTTAGTAATTATCACAAGAATCTGACAATTAGAAAAATAAGCAAAATTGACTCACAAAGTTTAATTTTGAATCACAACCATACAATGATGCTATTGATACCATACAAATATGCTATCCAATACATAGGTTCACAGACAAAGTAATTTACATGAAAATAGTAGCCTAATTGACCTTTTTGACCTCGCATATATTGCCGTTTAAGGCCCCGGGGGTCAGCCCTATCATTTGTACAATTTCAAATCCCAACCCAATAAGGATGCTACTATTGCATTATAAGTGCTCTTCCATTCTTAGTTGCAGAGAAGAAGTCGTTTATATGGAAATAGCTAAATTGACCCCTTTTGACCCCACCCTTCAGGCCCCCGGGGGTCAGTCCCATCATTTGCAAAATTTTGAATCCAAACCCTATAAGGATGTAACCATTGCATTATGAGCGCAATCCCATGTTAAGTTGCAGAGAAAAAGTCATTTATATGGAAACTGACCACTTTTGACCCCGCCCCTCAGGCCCCCGGGGGTCAGCCCTATCATTTGCTCAATTTGGAATCCCCAGCCTACAAGGATGCTACCATTGCATTATGGGTGCTATACCATGCTTAGTTGCAGAGAAGAAGTCATTTATATGGAAATAGCCAAATTGACCCCTTTTGACCCCTCCCCTCAGGTCCCCCGGGGGTCAGCCCTATCATTTGCACAATTTTGAATCCCCACCCTATAAGGATGCTACCAATGCATTATGGGTGCTATACCATGCTTAGTTGCAGAGAAGAAGTCATTTATATGGAAATAGCCAAATTGACCCCTTTTGACCCCGCCCCTCAGGCCCCCGGGGGGTCAGCCCTATCATTTGCACAATTTTGAATCCCCACCCTATAAGGATGCTACCAATGCATTATGGGTGCTATACCATACTTAGTTTCAGAGAAGAAGTCGTTTATATGGAAATAGCCAAATTGACCCCTTTTGACCCCGCCCCTCAGCCCCCCCCCCCGGGGGGGGGGGTGTGTCAGCCCCATTATTTGTACAATTTTGAATCCCCACCCTATAAGGATGATATCATTGCATTATGGGTGCTTTCTCATGATTAGTTTCAGAGAAGAAGTCGTTTATATGGAAATAGCCAAATTGACCCCATTTGACCCCGCCCCTCAGGCCCCTAGGGGTCAGCCCCATCATTTGTACAATTTTGAATCCCAACCCTATAAGGATGCTACCATTGTATTATGGGTGCTATCCCATGCTTGGTTTCAGAGAAGAAGTCGTTTATTTGGAAATAGCCAAATTGACCCCTTTTGGCCCCGCCCCTCAGGCCCCCGGGGGGTCAGCCCCATCATTTGTACAATTTTCAGTTAGTAGCCCGTAAGGATGCTACCAGTCAAATTTTATTGAAATCCGACCAGCGGTTATGGAGAAAAAGTCGATTGTTGACGGACGCCGGACGCCGGACGCTGCGGTATCCCATAAGCTCACCTGGTCCAAAGGGACTGCACACCCCTGCAGGGACTTACGCAAGTCTATGGTGATATTTTCAAAAATCATAGTCTAAATTTAGCCTGTTACAGAAAGTTCAGTCGCACTGCCTCTGATTGAAACGATGTATAATTCCGCGAGCACTTCCCTGTTTCCAATCTATTAATACACGATTTGTAATTTCCATTGATCTGGTCGTTTGGTTATCAGATAGAAATACGCTATTTACATATCGTCGTTTGTCCATGGCCAGCTATCGCGTTTATTTAAAGTATGTCATTCTAAAAATAGAGTAGTTCGCGGAATAAAGGGAATTTCCCACTCAACGTCCTGTATAAACAAAGCGCTGTCAAATGACTCAAACCAAAACAGTATTCAACACGAAAGGAGACGTCAGTGATTTTACAGAAGGACGCTATGTCAGTTAACATGTAAGTGGAACCTTTTCTACATATTCTTAAATACCTTGACGCGTGTATGTGTGCGTGTATCTGCATTGTTTTGAATGTTGTGTGTGTGTGTAATCAATATTACGTAAGATGGCGGATGTTTCTGATAGTATGTTTTTGTTTGAATTCAATTTACATGAGATTTATTGTCACTAGATTAAAGTTTCATTCAGTTTAAAGTTCAATCTTACACTGTAACGTATTCGTAGATATCAAGTTTTATAATGAACCAGTGCAGAAACGTCGTATTTGACTCGTATTTAGTCACGTGATGATAACAAATTGTTGTCGGGCGACATGTTTTTTGTTTGTTTGTTTGATTTATCAGTAATGCGCTGTGTATATATGTGCATTGTTTATTCAGAGTGATACTCGCGTAACGTGTAATTATAAACTTTAATAATGCTTTAGTTATGTTTTACTCCGAAATGTGTGTATCTCACATGCAATATATAGGTCTCTAATTATCAAAAGCCCTCACTTACATATACATGCCAGTGTATAGTGTCAACTGTGCACGAAATGGTCACTTATCGCCCCACGGCGAAATAGTTATTTTTAGGAACTGAATCATGCACGTAACAGATAACCTTAAACTTGAAAATTTCCACCTTACCACGCTATTTTGTTTAGACCGTATATAATGCTATATATACAGTTGTACATCTAGATGTATATCGAGCAAATAAGCTATATTATGTCCATTAATATTGTACAGGTATAATACTGGCCACTTATTTTATTGATAAGATTTTTGATTATTGATAATTATTGATAAGATTTTTAAGCAGAATTTTGATATACATACATGCACTATATTATCGACCTCTTTGGAACTTTGACATGGTATAATCAGTCCTTATCGCTTCCCTGGGATGTTTTTTGTCTGACGTTATTATAACCTCTTTGACAGCTGTATCTTGCCTAGAAGCAAATTCTAATTAAAGACTTTTTAATTTCTATAATTCATCGGATTGACCTTGGTTAACAGCCGATTATTCACCACTCAGTACATGTATATATACTCTGGCTAAAACAAGGAAAGGTGAGGAAGGTAAAACAATATCAGGATGTTGCGCCAACAGTATACATTTGTAGTCACAAGGATGTTTAAACGTGGACCAATTACATATGTTAGTTATATACAGTATACTAGATCTATTTATGATATTGTGCTTGTACCAGTCATCGCCTGTCTAGACGTAAATGAAAATAACTTAAAACGGAAGTATATACACAGTACTAACACAATATACAATACATTATAACCTTTTCTATTGGTACTGCATTTGATGCCTTGGTTGTATTCATACATATTCGTAGGATTACATACGTGTACATGATTGGCGCTTAATTTATAGGCCGCACATTTACTCATAGAAAATACAAGTTAAAAGTGTTAAATAATCTTAAAATAACTTTGAATAAATATTCGGCCATCCAAATTAAATTTAAATAAATCTTTCCTTCCAGAAACCGATTTGTGTTTTCTAAATTTTGGTACTAGACGGCTTGATATCCTCCATTGTAGATTAAGAAACAGAGCAAGTACTTTGAATTACGATCTTTTCAGATCCAATATCTTGCCTTCAGCACGCTGTGAATGTGGATTCACGTGCAAAGACTCTTATCATTCTTTCCTTACATGCCTAAAATATCACATTATACGACAGGCATTATTAAACGATCGTCATTGGTACCCCGGTGACATCACATTAGATACATTACTAAGAGAAGATGCAGATTTAGAAAATGATGCTAACCTTAATATTGCAAAGGCAGTCCAAATTTATATTGATAGTACTGGCAGGTTTTGACATTATGAGCATACTACCCCATTTCCTATATATCTACCCTGTATCTTAGTTAATTAATAAATTACATATTATACATACAAAATGTATGTCAACAGTAAAAATCAGTTGTATCTGCTGGCTGGTTTAGTTGAAAGATTTCCAAGGAAAGGAATGGCTTCGAGTGGATCTCCAGTGTAATGTTTTTTATGGAATGTGTATAATGGACAACGTTTTAAGGAAATAATCGACTATGTACACAATTATCACGTTTACAAATAATTATAAGTTAATAAATAACTATTCTCCTCTCCCATACTCCTCCATCTTTCCCATTTCTCCTTCATTCTGATAATAGAAAATTTTGATTCATATTATATATATGTATTGTCTTCACTGCTGTCCATTATGTATATATTCATGTTATGTATTCGGGAGAGGACGTTACTAAGTTGGCAAAACTTGTGTCCAATCCCTGTTGTCAATTATTTACGACAATAAAAAATATGTTTTAAATAAAAAAAAATCATGCAGAGAAGTGAAAAATGGCTTGTAAGGATAAAAATTAAAAGAAGTTTATGATTCACAATGTTTCTTTTTTAAACTTGGCATAAAATCAATAGTGCCGCGGCATACAGAAGAAATATGCATGGACATTTTCAGAAAGAACATGTCTGGGGTATTCCCAACTTTCGTTTTGTAGTAATTCTGAGAAATTGGCTTTCGATTTTCTTAGTTACAAGGTTTTGCAGTCATTTTCTCAGTCTTGTCATAATTATTGAAAACGAAATTAAAACAGAATCTGAATTTTATACTTGTCCGACTCGTTCGACAGATAAATTACCTTATAAATTCACCAGCAAAAACCCTCTTTGATTCTGGTTGTATTTTATTCGATCCAAATTTCAGCTTGTGTTCTGCTTTTTGTCCACAATAATGCTCCCCTCCGCAACTCTTTATACAAGAGGAAGGTTTAGGAATATCATCCCAAAGTACTGAAGAGATCTGTCTCAGTTTTCATGTGTAAGCTTCCAAGAAATCATATGTTCATATATTATTTTGGGAACGATCGGACAGCAAGATGGCATAAGGGATCCTTTGTATAGATTCTCCTTAGTTCTCAGTACATACTTCTCTTTTGTTTTTATAGGAAAAAAACCCCAGAAATTCCGATAAAAAGAAATTGTACACTTATTTTAAACATTGCCAAAGTGTTAAATATTTAATGGAAAAGTAAAGAAGAGCAGAGAAAAGATCCATCTGACTGATAAAGTAAAGAAAACCAACGATAACCATTAGATAAATGCATAACCTACTATTGGAAATATTTTAAAGTGAATGATTATTATACATATCAACATAAAACGCTCAGGTTATGGATTATAACCGTTTCGAAACTGAAAGCTATGAGCCGGTACATACCTGTATATTGTATGAAACCGAAAGTGAAACCTAAATGAAACTTTTGTCTTCTGCGTCATAGGTATTTATAAATCTATAAATAGCTGCTGGTTATCTATCTATAAATGTTGTGCAATGAGTATGGATTGAAATACAAGCCACAAGACACAATTGTCATTTTTAAGAGAACATTTGTAGATTTCACATCATGTGCGTAAGATGAGAAGAATTTCAGATAGCTCGTTTATGGAGATATTTTATTTTACGTAGGAATGAAGCCAGCATGGAGTATGACTTGGGACATTAAATGTGGTGAACTCATCCCCACTGATGGGAAACATTGGTGACACTTTGTATAGACACGTTGGTAGGGAGGACCCTCCGGATCCTCCTAATACTATGGAGCCGTGCTCATCTGTAGATGATGCTCATCTGTCGTCTAATTTGGACGATCAACCCACTGATAATGTCCATTTGTCAAACCAACACGATTCAAATTGTGACCAACGTGACAAATCAAACAATGCTGAAAGCAAATGTGAAATAATTTATCAGCGAGAAAGTTTCAAAGACACTGACTCCTCAGACGAAGACAGAAGTCGCAGTAGTGTTAGCCCAATGAGCCTGGAGCTTGGCTCGTCTGGGGCCAGTTCATGTAGTCGTTATACACCTGAGTACGACGACGTAGATGACGATGATGATAATGATGACTTTATGATATCATCGATCAGGTCTCCTGAGTTAGACCAGCTTATTTCTGTAACTAATATACATATCAACAGAAAAAAGTTTGAAGAAGCCAGAAAACTTATCGGTGATATATGTGCCAAACTTGACAAGTCCTCTAAAACTGACAAGGAGCACCAGAATCTGGACTATAGTCACTACTTTCACGCATGTGGGGCTTTGTACCAATCGGTAAGTACATCATATATTCAGGCGTTTTACAGAGTTATCTGCCCTCCTTGTGGATAGGTATTGATAACGACGTCATCTGTTACGAGTGTAACGTCATGCTTCTTTTGAGAAAACGACGTGAATTTCGCTCTCAAAATAATGACGTCACAATGGATACTTATCCACAAGGGAGGCTCAGGTTACTCCACAATATGCAACAACAGATGGAAAAAATACTACACTTAAAGTCATCCGTAGTAATTTTTCTGTGACATTTCGTATGAACATTGTTTTATTTAATCAAGTTTTATGGCTTCAATTGGTCGCTTTAAATATTTTAAATTCGTTGAACTGCTCTCCTTATATCTAAGTCATAAATGTGCATACAGATCTTAAGGTGAATTTTGTATAAGCTAAAGACAAAGAAAATATATGGTTATCTCAAGTTTATCTTAAACTTGAGGCATTGCTTAGCCAAACAAAAATGGCGTAACATTTTATGATCTGTTATTGCCTAAGTGATGAGTCTAAACCTAAAGCTGTTTTTGACTTGATTCGTGACCATGGCCCCAATTTCAACAAGTTTTCTTAAAAATGAATTCCTTAACTTGCATGTAAAATTGTCCATAGAATAATATTGCAAAAGTTAAGTGAAAAATATATGCAACCCAATGGATAATTGTAAATTTTAATTAGCGATAAAGAAATCAAGTTTCACGACATCTGACTCTTCTTATTTCAGATAGCAGAGCCTGGTAGCGCGTTGAAGATGTTCTACCGTGGTAGGTTCTCATTTTAACAATTCTCATTATCTACAACTGTTAATTACTGTACCGATATGGTGTTATGCTTATAACCGATATTTACTGTACCGATATGGTGGTATGTTTATAACCCTTATTTACTGTACCGATATGGTGGTATGTTTATAACCGTTATTTACTGTACCGATATGGTGGTATGTTTATAACCCTTATTTACTGTACCTATATGGTGGTATGTTTATAACCGTTATTTACTGTACCGATATGGTGGTATGTTTATAACCGTTATTTACTGTACCGATATGGTGGTATGTTTATAACCGTTATTTACTGTACCGATATGGTGGTATGTTTATAACCCTTATTTACTGTACTTATATGATGATATGTTTATAACCCTTATTTACTGTACCGATATGGTGGTATGTTTATAACCCTTATTTACTGTACCGATATGGTGGTATGTTTATAACCCTTATTTACTGTACCGATATGGTGATATGTTTATAACCCTTATTTACGTACCGATATGGTGGTATGTTTATAACCCTTATTTACTGTACCGATATGGTGGTATGTTTATAACCCTTATTTACTGTACCGATATGGTGGTATGTTTATAACCCTTATTTACTGTACCGATATGGTGGTATGTTTATAACCCTTATTTACTGTACCGATATGTGTGGTATGTTTATAACCCTTATTTACTGTACCGATATGGTGGTATGTTTTATGACCGTTATTTACTGTACCGATATGGTGGTATGTTTATAACCCTTATTTACTGTACCGATATGGTGGTATGTTTATAACCCTTATTTACTGTACCGATATGGTGTATGTTTATAACCGTTATTTACTGTACCGATATGGTGGTATGTTTATAACCTTATTTACTGTACCGATATGGTGGTATGTTTATAACCCTTATTTACTGTACCGATATGGTGGTATGTTTATAACCGTTATTTACTGTACCGATATGGTGGTATGTTTATAACCCTTATTTACTGTACCGATATGGTGGTATGTTTATAACCCTTATTTACTGTACCGATATGGTGGTATGTTTATAACCTTATTTACTGTACCGATATGGTGGTATGTTTATAACCCTTATTTACTGTACCGATATGGTGGTATGTTTATAACCCTTATTTACTGTACCGATATGGTGGTATGTTTATAACCTTATTACGTACCGATGTTATTTTACTTATTTACTGTACCGATATGGTGGTATGTTTATAACCGTTATTTACTGTACCGATATGGTGGTATGTTTATAACCGTTATTTACTGTACCGATATGGTGGTATGTTTATAACCCTTATTTACTGTACCGATATGGTGGTATGTTTATAACCCTTATTTACTGTACCGATATGGTGGTATGTTTATAACCCTTATTTACTGTACCGATATGGTGGTATGTTTATAACCCTTATTTACTGTACCGATATGGTGGTATGTTTATAACCGTTATTTACTGTACCGATATGGTGGTATGTTTATAACCGTTATTTACTGTACCTATATGGTGGTATGTTTATAACCGTTATTTACTGTACCGATATGGTGGTATGTTTATAACCCTTATTTACTGTACCGATATGGTGGTATGTTTATAACCCTTATTTACTGTATCGACATGGTGGTATGTTTATAACCCTTATTTACTGTACTTATATGATGATATGTTTATAAACGTTATTTACTGTACCGATATGGTGATATGTTTATAACCCTTATTTACTGTACCGATATGGTGGTATGTTTATAACCGTTATTTACTGTACCGATATGGTGGTATGTTTATAACCGTTATTTACTGTACCGATATGGTGGTATGTTTATAACCCTTATTTACTGTACTTATATGATGATATGTTTATAACCCTTATTTACTGTACCGATATGGTGGTATGTTTAAAACCCTTATTTACTGTACCGATATGGTGGTATGTTTATAACCGTTATTTACTGTACCTATATGGTGGTATGTTTATAACCGTTATTTACTGTACCGATATGGTGGTATGTTTATAACCCATATTTACTGTACCGATATGGTGGTATGTTTATAACCCTTATTTACTGTACCGATATGATGATATGTTTATAACCCTTATTTACTGTACCGATATGGTGGTATGTTTATAACCCTTATTTACTGTACTTATATGATGATATGTTTATAACCCTTATTTACTGTACCGATATGGTGGTATGTTTATAACCCTTATTTACTGTACCGATATGGTGGTATGTTTATAACCGTTATTTACTGTACCGATATGGTGGTATGTTTATAACCCTTATTTACTGTACTTATATGATGATATGTTTATAACCCTTATTTACTGTACCGATATGGTGGTATGTTTATAACCCTTATTTACTGTACCGATATGGTGGTATGTTTATAACCGTTATTTACTGTATCGATATGGTGGTATGTTTATAACCGTTATTTACTGTACCGATATGGTGGTATGTTTATAACCCTTATTTACCGTACCGATATGGTGGTATGTTTATAACCGTTATTTACTGTACCGATATGGTGTTATGTTTATAACCGTTATTTACTGTACCGATATGGTGGTATGTTTATAACCCTTATTTACTGTACCGATATGGTGATATGTTTATAACCCTTATTTACTGTACCGATATGGTGGTATGTTTATAACCCTTATTTACTGTACCGATATGATGGTATGCTTATAACCCTAATTTACTGTACCGATATGGTGTTATGTTTATAACCGTTATTTACTGTACCGATATGGTGGTATGTTTATAACCCTTATTTACTGTACCGATATGGTGGTATGTTTATAACCGTTATTTACTGTACCGATATGGTGGTATGTTTATAACCGTTATTTACTGTACTGATATGGTGGTATGTTTATAACCCTTATTTACTGTACCGATATGGTGGTATGTTTATAACCGTTATTTACCGTACCGATATGGTGGTATGTTTATAACCGTTATTTACTGTACCGATATGGTGGTATGTTTATAACCGTTATTTACTGTACCGATATGGTGGTATGTTTATAACCCTTATTTACTGTACCGATATTGGTGATATGTTTATAACCCTTATTTACTGTACCGATATGGTGGTATGTTTATAACCCTTATTTACTGTACCGATATGATGGTATGTTTATAACCCTTATTTACTGTACCGATAAGGTTATGTTTATAACCGTTATTTACTGTACCGATATGGTGGTATGTTTATAACCCTTATTTACTGTACCGATATGGTGGTATGTTTATAACCGTTATTTACTGTACCGATATGGTGGTATGTTTATAACCGTTATTTATTGTACCGATATGGTGGTATGTTTATAACCCTTATTTACTGTACCGATATGGTGGTATGTTTATAACCGTTATTTACTGTACCGATATGGTGGTATGTTTATAACCCTTATTTACTGTACTTATATGATGATATGTTTATAACCCTTATTTACTGTACCGATATGGTGGTATGTTTATAACCCTTATTTACCGTACCGATATGGTGGTATGTTTATAACCCTTATTTACTGTACCGATATGGTGATATGTTTATAACCCTTATTTACCGTACCGATAAGGTTAAATTTATAACCGTTATTTACTGTACCGATATGGTGGTATGTTTATAACCCTTATTTACTGTACCGATATGGTGGTATGTTTATGACCGTTATTTATTGTACCGATATGGTGGTATGTTTATAACCCTTATTTACTGTACTGATATGGTGGTATGTTTATAACCCTTATTTACTGTACCGATATGGTGGTATGTTTATAACCGTTATTTACCGTACCGATATGGTGGTATGTTTATGAACGTTATTTACTGTACCGATATGGTGGTATGTTTATAACCCTTATTTACTGCACCGATATGGTGGTATGTTTATGAACGTTATTTACTGTACCTATATGGTGGTATGTTTATAACCCTTATTTACTGTACCGATATGGTGGTATGTTTATAACCCTTATTTACTGTACCGATATGGTGGTATGTTTATAACCGTTATTTACTGTACCGATATGGTGGTATGTTTATAACCCTTATTTACTGTACCGATATGGTGGTATGTTTATAACCGTTATTTACTGTACCGATATGGTGGTATGTTTATAACCGTTATTTACTGTACCGATATGGTGGTATGTTTATAACCGTTATTTACTGTACCTATATGGTGGTATGTTTATAACCCTTATTTACTGTACCGATATGGTGGTATGTTTATAACCGTTATTTACTGTACCGATATGGTGGTATGTTTATAACCCTTATTTACTGTACCGATATGGTGATATGTTTATAACCGTTATTTACTGTACCTATATGGTGGTATGTTTATGACCGTTATTTATTGTACCGATATGGTGGTATGTTTATAACCGTTATTTACTGTACCTATATGGTGGTATGTTTATAACCCTTATTTACTGTACCGATATGGTGGTATGTTTATAACCCTTATTTACTGTATCGACATGGTGGTATGTTTATAACCCTTATTTACTGTACTTATATGATGATATGTTTATAAACGTTATTTACTGTACCGATATGGTGATATGTTTATAACCCTTATTTACTGTACCGATATGGTGGTATGTTTATAACCCTTATTTACTGTACCGATATGGTGGTATGTTTATAACCGTTATTTACTGTACCGATATGGTGGTATGTTTATAACCCTTATTTACTGTACTTATATGATGATATGTTTATAACCCTTATTTACTGTACCGATATGGTGGTATGTTTAAAACCCTTATTTACTGTACCGATATGGTGGTATGTTTATAACCGTTATTTACTGTACCTATATGGTGGTATGTTTATAACCGTTATTTACTGTACCGATATGGTGGTATGTTTATAACCCATATTTACTGTACCGATATGGTGGTATGTTTATAACCCTTATTTACTGTACCGATATGATGATATGTTTATAACCCTTATTTACTGTACCGATATGGTGGTATGTTTATAACCCTTATTTACTGTACTTATATGATGATATGTTTATAACCCTTATTTACTGTACCGATATGGTGGTATGTTTATAACCCTTATTTACTGTACCGATATGGTGGTATGTTTATAACCGTTATTTACTGTACCGATATGGTGGTATGTTTATAACCCTTATTTACTGTACTTATATGATGATATGTTTATAACCCTTATTTACTGTACCGATATGGTGGTATGTTTATAACCCTTATTTACTGTACCGATATGGTGGTATGTTTATAACCGTAATTTACTGTATCGATATGGTGGTATGTTTATAACCGTTATTTACTGTACCGATATGGTGGTATGTTTATAACCCTTATTTACCGTACCGATATGGTGGTATGTTTATAACCGTTATTTACTGTACCGATATGGTGTTATGTTTATAACCGTTATTTACTGTACCGATATGGTGGTATGTTTATAACCCTTATTTACTGTACCGATATGGTGATATGTTTATAACCCTTATTTACTGTACCGATATGGTGGTATGTTTATAACCCTTATTTACTGTACCGATATGATGGTATGCTTATAACCCTAATTTACTGTACCGATATGGTGTTATGTTTATAACCGTTATTTACTGTACCGATATGGTGGTATGTTTATAACCCTTATTTACTGTACCGATATGGTGGTATGTTTATAACCGTTATTTACTGTATCGATATGGTGGTATGTTTATAACCGTTATTTATTGTACTGATATGGTGGTATGTTTATAACCCTTATTTACTGTACCGATATGGTGGTATGTTTATAACCGTTATTTACTGTACCGATATGGTGGTATGTTTATAACCCTTATTTACTGTACCGATATGGTGGTATGTTTATAACCGTTATTTACTGTACCGATATGGTGGTATGTTTATAACCCTTATTTACTGTACTTATATGATGATATGTTTATAACCCTTATTTACTGTACCGATATGGTGGTATGTTTATAACCCTTATTTACTGTACCGATATGGTGGTATGTTTATAACCCTTATTTACTGTACCGATATGGTGGTATGTTTATAACCCTTATTAGTGTACCGATATGGTGATATGTTTATAACCCTTATTTACCGTACCGATATGGTGGTATATTTATAACCGTTATTTACTGTACCGATATGGTGGTATGTTTATAACCCTTATTTACTGTACCGATATGGTGGTATGTTTATAACCCTTATTTACTGTGCCGATATGGTGGTATGTTTATAACCCTTTTTTACTGTACCGATATGGTGGTATGTTTATAACCCTTATTTACTGTACCGATATGGTGGTATGTTTATAACCCTTATTTACTGTACCGATATGGTGGTATGTTTATAACCCTTATTTACTGTACCGATATGGTTATATGTTTATAACCGTTATTTACTGTATCGATATGGTGGTATGTTTATAACCGTTATTTATTGTACTGATATGGTGGTATGTTTATAACCCTTATTTACTGTACCGATATGGTGGTATGTTTATAACCCTTATTTACTGTACCGATATGGTGGTATGTTTATAACCCTTATTTACTGTACCGATATGGTGGTATGTTTATAACCGTTATTTACTGTACCGATATGGTGGTATGTTTATAACCCTTATTTACTGTACTTATATGATGATATGTTTATAACCCTTATTTACTGTACCGATATGGTGGTATGTTTATAACCCTTATTTACTGTACCGATATGGTGGTATGTTTATAACCCTTATTTACTGTACCGATATGGTGGTATGTTTATAACCCTTATTAGTGTACCGATATGGTGATATGTTTATAACCCTTATTTACCGTACCGATATGGTGGTATATTTATAACCGTTATTTACTGTACCGATATGGTGGTATGTTTATAACCCTTATTTACTGTACCGATATGGTGGTATGTTTATAACCCTTATTTACTGTACCGATATGGTGGTATGTTTATAACCCTTTTTTACTGTACCGATATGGTGGTATGTTTATAACCCTTATTTACTGTACCGATATGGTGGTATGTTTATAACCCTTATTTACTGTACCTATATGGTGGTATGATTATAACCCTTATTTACCGTACCGATATGGTGGTATGTTTATAACCCTTATTTACTGTACCGATATGGTGATATGTTTTTAACCCATATTTACTGTACTGATATGGTGATAATTTTATAACCGTTATTTACTGTACCGATATGGTGGTATGTTTATAACCGTTATTTACTGTACCTATATGGTGGTATGTTTAGGACCGTTATTTATTGTACCGATATGGTGGTATGTTTTTAACCCTTATTTACTGTACTGATATGGTGGTTTGTTTATAACCTTTATTTACTGTACCGATATGGTGGTATGTTTATAACCCTTATTTACTGTACCGATATGGTGGTATGCTTGTGACCGTTATTTATTGTACCGATATGGTGGTATGTTTATAACCCTTATTTACTGTACCGATATGGTGATATGTTTATAACCCTTATTTACTGTACCGATATGGCGGTATGTTTATAACCCTTATTTACTGTACCGATATGGTGGTATGTTTATAACCCTTATTTACTGTACCGATATGGTGATATGCTTATAACCCTTATTTACTGTACCGATATGGTGGTATGTTTATAACCCTTATTTACTGTACCGATATGGTGGTATGTTTCAGGCATCATTCATCAACAGAATATCTCGGTTTTGCCCCACGTGCAAATATCTCTACAGATTTGGGACGAGTTTCTCAAATCTAAAGCATCATTTCAGGTATGTTGGGTTGTTTGCTATAAAGATACTGATTTAATTCGCCACCACTATCAGCCCAATACTTGATTTTACAATGAATGAATCTGATCAAATCACGAAGAGAGAGAGGTATGCTATCAGGCACTAAATAGCACACGATCAGTTATTTTGGTTCATATATTCAAATATCAAATAAATGTATACGTATCTTCCTGCGCTTATAAAGAATTTTTACGTCACTACGTTGTAACGAGAAAATAGTTTTCCATTCTCACAAAAGTATGCAAACATATATATTTTTCACATAACCCGATGAAATTAAAAAATAGTGATATCAATGCTTTAAATTTCAATTTTGCAGACTACTTACTTGATGATTTAAAATATGTTTTATGTAAAATTCTGTTGATATTTTTTTCTCCAAATCAATACGCAACGCACTATTTTGACGTTAGGAAAACGTCGGTTTTTTGGGCTATTCTCCGATTATATTTTCATAGTAAGGAAAAGGCTAAAGGAATAGACCAAACAGAAAGTCAGATTTAATATGAAAACAACCAAACTAATTATATCCTTATGCAATATCAATATAGGCCTACTTTAAATATTAGGTAGTGAAACATGTGACCCCTACCCTTCAGTATCCTCTTCGATGTGACAACACTGACTTTACTCTTATAAGCATCCTCGATATGGTTTTGTTATGACATATTCTAGGGGTGGATATCACGATAGTGACAGTGTCCCCTGGAGTATCGAGGATGTACTATTACATGCGTGGAATATTAACATCTGAAATCCTCTTTGGTTGACTTGGACGATTTTCCTCAAAAATGTCTTGATTAAATCCTTATTGTAGGTTAAGAACATATTTCATTATTTGGACTTATAAAAAGGGATTGATTTTGTTTTATGATTTAAACCGTTTTATGCTTATCTTCCATTTGAACAGGAAGTCTTAAAAGTCGCCTCGGAGATACAGATTTTGGCTGATGTAAAGTTTGAAAAGTCTGATGGCCGATCGCTCGGCATCCCCTGGACTATATACAATGACCTGTTGTTTGTGTACAACAGACTGCCGTGGGGCCCTAGTGTAAAGGACGGTAAACTTAAGGCACTGCTTCAGTGGCTGCGATGTGGACTAAATGAGGTAAGTGTTACGTTGGCATGGAAACTGTTTTTGCTACTTGATATTTTATTTGTATTCAATCTTTTGTAGCACATAACCTCTAATGGTTTATTGTGAAATTGCTTTGAACATAACATTCATGCATTTCTTCTATTTCAAGGGAAAAGTGCCTCAGGTGATAGCAGAAACATGTAAAAAAGGTAACTAAACAATGACGATGATAATGTCCTTAACTAAATAATGTCACTGATATTACACAAAATAAATAAATACATTTTTATTCAGCCATTATTTTTGCATATGGAACCAATATTGATCTTGATTCGTTTGAATTGTTCTCTGTTTCTCTTCAGTACATTTATTTTCAAAATCAGGCCTCCAATCCTTGATAACTATCCTAACAAACAATATAATATGGCTGTATTAACTGTTTATACTTGTAACCTAGGTTATTACTGCTAACGATTCATAGCGTTAAAATGGCATCACCCTTTGTTACATCGTAATCTCTCCCAGGGTGCATTGCGGTCCCTATATTCAATGAAATGTGGGGATCGCAATGAACCCTGGGAGATATTGAAAACGGCGTAACGATTTTAGAAATAAAACCAATTTGGAATTTCACGGGATAAGAGTGTTCCCTCGTTTATTAAGAGAACGAACGCTTTCTCTTTTGTGTTATATCCCAATAGCATAAAATTCTACCCAGATTCCTCCTTAAATAACTCTTTATACACATTTTGTTTTTAGTAATGGTTGATTATCCGGACCAGCCTTCTATCCTTGAAATATGGGCCCATGCCCTACACGATATGGGTAAACTGGATCTGGCAGTCCGTAAGGCGGAATCGGCACTTCTGCATGCTAAGGTTAGGGGATTCAAAATTTCTAGTACATGGATTAGTTTTCTTCATTACATATTTTTTGAGTATTTTCCTTTTATGAGTTATGTATACAGTATAGGCGATAATTTTTGCGGGATACGGTTTTCGTGGGACATTGGTATTGTCACATAAATTAATCCGCGCCATCTAATACATATTAGTAATAGACATATTAAGTTTACTCTCTAACTCTATAAATTATTTGTAGGCGAAATCGCGATATTTATGGCCCACGAAAACCACTGGGTATACGTTAGATACGTTACGTTATCATGGCCGTTGACCGAAATGTTTACACGGCGATTTAAAATAATACACATTTATTTTAAAGAGTCCAAAGCAGAAATCGTCACTGGAAGTGTTTATAAAGGATCTTGCAACAGAGGAATGCCTACAAATCAAAGCAAGAGACCAACAAGGACCAATCGAAGCTTGGCTGGAGGGTAGCAATTTCAAGGAACCTCAAATTGTAAGTTGTCTTTTATCCCATTAATGTGATGTAATCTAAATTGTCAACACGTGCTCGGTCGTTATAAGTGGTAATGTTTTATGGAAACATATTAATTCACTGTTTTCTTCTATCGTACAGAACAGTCCCAGAGTTGAGAAATTGAAAGAAAGCCACGTCAAAAAACCACATCGCAGGCGTGAGTATTGTTTTCTGAAATATCAGTTTGTATTCAATGTATTCTTGATTTCCGGAGGTTACTATTACTCTTGTTTTAACATACATTGACTATGTGATAGCAAAATCAAAGGCGTTCGATTCAGGTGTTCAGGAGAAAACAAAAACTGCACAATCATAGGCATAAAGATACTCCCAATTTATCGAGGAAAAGGTAAAGGTAAATAAAGACATTTCTTCATTAAAGATTACAAAAGTGTGACGCCCATCTTCAAAGCCAGAGTGCACATGCAAACGGTCAACCGATTTCTTTCGATGTACATATCCTGTCTGGTATTCATTTTGAATATAATAACCGTGATAATAACTTCTGAAGTAAGGAAGATGCTTAACACTTTAGTGGAATATAAATAATATTTCAGCCATACCTGACAGGATTATCCCGCTGTTGCTAGGGAACATATACTGAGAATACATGGTAAGTATCTTACAATATGAGGTTTATTTTGGTGCGAGACTTATGAAAGCCGAGATGACGAGTCTTTGCCGATTAATCTCGGCTTTCCGTGTCGAGCGCCAAAATAAATCTTGTAAGATACAAACCGCGTATTCTGTTAATCCTGTAACCATTAACCATTATGACATTCAAAAGGAAAGCTAGTTATTTACTTGGTTTCGCTCGAAGCGAGACGCTTCTTTGATGCGGAGGAAGGGATTCATTCACTATACCGAATGAGAGTGAACTCCTTTTTACTACCGTGGAAATATATAATCGCATTCGCAAACAGTACAGGCAATTCTGTCTAGTATGTAATACAACTGAAACAATATAGAAATGCTAAAAAAAATAATTACCCACCATACAATTACTTTATAATGCATACCTTTGCCATGAGCCAAGAAAAAGACGACACCGCCATTCGAGATTTTTCGATATCGTAAAAATGACGTAATTCCATGAATGTGACGTCACTTTTTAGCTGGGCAGAATGACGTTTCATTCACGAGAAGGTTAAAGGTTTGGGGTCAAGTTAGAAAAAGTTTCGTCAGATGGGCAACAAATTCACGTGATCGTATTGACGGACAAAGCACCAGTTTATCCGGCAATAGTTATCGGTCAGTATGTGTGACAGTTGCAGGATAAAACCCTATCTTTACCTGGGAAGGGACAATACAGCTCACACATCCTCAAAAATGACATGACGTCATCAATACATGCGACAATTATTTAGTTATGGAATAGGAAGAGTAATTTCCAATAACTGACAGGGTTTTCCCGCTGTTGCTAGGGAACAGATTAATAGAATCTTACATGGGTCTGTGAAGTGGACAGGGATATCTCAACCCGAGTGAAAGATTTTGGCCGGTCAACCTGAGGCTTGCCGAGGGTTGACGGCCAAAATCTTTCACGAGGGTTGAGATATCCCTGTCCACTTCACAGATCCATGTTTGATTCTTTTTCTCCCATACTTAGCAGAAAAAATGATGAAATTCCACTTGGTTTCCAGCTTTTTCATCGCGCCATTATCGCAGGAACGTCGTTATGCGTCAAAATTGATGACGTCATCTACAATGAGCGCCGTAGTTACGCCGCATGTTTATTGTCTAGCGCGTGTGAGCTGTCTTACACCCAATGTGTAAGATAGAGATATCTTTTCCCTAGCAACCACGGGATATCCCTGTGAAGTATGGGAGAAAACACTGTCTTTTATGGGAAATACAGCTCATACGTCCTAGACAATGGCGTGACGTCTTCAATACATGCGACAATTATTGTTGACGACGTCATGAATATTTATGCACCGCGACGTTCATTTTATTTTTTGTCAAACAACTGAATTTTCACCATTTTTCGTTAACTTTAACCTGAGACAAAAATCATAACTGGGTCTATCAGGAGGACAGGGATTTTTCTCAACCCTCGTGAAGGATTTCGACCATCAACATTTCACTCAGGTTGAGATTTCCTTGTCCACTTGAAAGATCCATGTAAGATTCTTTAATTATTTGGTTATGCAGAAATATTTAAAATCATCTTTTAACAGGAGTTTTCTTTTTCCGTCAAATTGATAAAATGTTTTCAATACCATGATAAAAGTAGGAACATCGGACTCATATTAAGTAGAACGTATAAAAAGAGAAAACTGGCTGTCAAGTTATACGTGATGATAGTTATGCAAACATCAAAACATCGGTCGATAGTAGGTGTTACATATTTGTTTGGAACTGATTTTTTTTCGTAACTCACATTGAACGTTTCAAGCTAACACAAATCGACCCTAACCAAACTACATGTTAATCACTATCGTTATTTTAATTCTAGAAGTACTAATATGTAGCTGATATAATAGTATTTTGTTAGTTCATGTATTTCATTATTGCCAGCTTAATCCAAACAGTAATGGAAAGATATTTTTTTCATTTCAGCCAAAGCAAGAAATTCAGTAGTATCGGCTTCTGGCGATTTTACAAGATTAGGTAATGTGGAAAGAATGAAAAGGGACACAACACGTTCACACTCAGCATCGCCCTTCGGTGATGGTCATGTTAAGAAGAAAAGGCGGAGACGAAATACAGCGGGATCCGACATCTCATCAACTGGGAATAGCAAAGTTTCCTCTCATAGCGTTGTAGATGAGGCCGACTATATCGCAAGGTTAGGAGATGGCGACGAACACTCGATAGAAAGTGATGAAGAATTCAGTGTCTCAGAAATTTTCAGATCAAGTATTTTTGACCTTAATTTATCTCCTCCGCCTGAAAGCGACTGCTCTGATGCAGAGTCGATAAGAAATGCCGATACGGAGACACTGTTTGAGCAGAGTATGGATGTCGACGCGGAGAATCTTGAAGACGGAATCAGAGAAACAGAACAGAATCTGATCATGAATGGAGCGGATCTCTCTCCTAGATTTGTTGAGAAGTATGCTTCTCGTGATAAAATGAACTACTACACAGATAACATGTCAGTAGACGAGCTCAATTCCTTGCTGCGAAATGATCCACGCCATTTCAAGAAATGTATTCTCAAGATCGAATCAGCCCACAAGGCAATCGGCGAGTTGATGGAACCAGAAGGGGATCTTAAAGAAATAGAGATCAGTGGGAGATCGAAATGTGGAAAAAACTTCATGGAAGATGAAGTGGTCGTAGAAATCCTTAACGATGAAAGCAAAGAGTGCAGCGTTATACCCCGCTTACAGAAAGCACTGAGGCCACAAGAAGCACAAAAGACTTTTGGAAAAGTCGTTGGTAGACTTGATCGAACCCGATTCCGAAATATTGATCATCCTGTGCTGGTGTGTGGACTTGATGAAATTGAATACCATTTGATGCGTCCTCTTGACAAAACAGTCCCCAAGTTAGGTATATCAAAAAAGCATGTTGAAAATGATTTCCAGGTGGAAGTTTATGACTACGATTCAAGTTCCTGTGAACTGACATACAGTCACGTTGTTAATATCAACCCAGCTCTAAAGCACAGTTACGTGTTTCTGGTCGTATTCATACGCTGGGATACAGTTTATCCTAAGGGGGCAGTGATCAAAGTCATGCGATCTGACGGTGGGACCAACAGCGGACTGAAAATCCTCGAGCTTCAACATCAAGTGCCAACAATCTACAGTTCCGATACTGTCCAAAGCGTTCAGAGTATCATGTGCAGAATGCCAGAAGAACCAACACCAATTTTAACGGAAGGCCGGATCGATCTTTCCGAATCCCACTCTGTCTTTACAATCGATCCAAAGAACTCAAAAGATCTCGATGATGCACTGAGTATTAAACAACTTGAAGATGACAATGTTACAGAAGTAGGAATACACATAGCAGATGTTACTAGCTATATCCACAAAGGAAGTCCTATTGATGAGGAAGCAAAAGTAAGGGCGACAACTTTTTACCCTGGACAAAGTAAACAGCCCTATCACATGCTTCCTGAACCACTCAGTCAAAATCTCTGTAGCCTACTTCCAAACAAGAAGAGGCTTGCTCTGTCAGTGTTCCTGTACTTCAGTCAAGATGGAAAGCTACTCACCAATCGTACACGCATACAGAAAACCGTTGTCAAATCGAGACGACAGTTCACTTACCAGGATGTACAGGACATAATTCTTGAGCGAGCGGATAAAGATGAGGCTTTTACCTCCGATATCATTGCCTTGTTTAAGATTGCAAAAGCATGCCGCTGTAAAAGACTGGGTGACTCAATGCATTCGCTCCCAACTGAGGTGGATTTGTTAAACGAGAGAGAAGGTGATTCCATGTTCGATACACTAGAAGCTCATTTTCTAGTTGAGGAATTTATGATATTGGCAAACATCGCTGCTGCAGCTTTTGTGTGTTCAAGCTTTAGAGACTCTGCGATTTTGCGATGCCAGGACGCTCCATCAGCTGAGAAAGTAAACAGGTGGTTGAACGATTATCCCCGGATTGCTGATATCATCCTCAGACTGCAAAACATCAAGCCAATCCCACAAAGACAGCTGAAGGTGGCTAACGCACCGAAAGCAAGGTACCGAGTCGTGATCGAACTACAAAAATGGATTTGGTCCTGCTTAGAGCAACATGTGAAAAATGGTAACTTCAGAGAAGCCTGGAAACTTATCGGAAGCGACGAATGTCACCCTGAACAGGCAATTGCTTGGAATGAATGGATATCTTTTCAAGAACATGCAGAATACAGATGTCTTGGCTCTGTGACCAACCGAAAAGAAAGATGGCATTTCACACTCAGCATCTCCCCATACACCCATTTCACTTCACCAATTCGACGTTATGCAGATATTGTGGTTCACCGCCTCATCCATGCTGCCCTTAACAAAGAAAAAGTTCCCTACACGACAGGCGAAGTGGATGACATTTGCGGTCACATCAATGAAGTTTCAAGGAGAGCGAAACAGTTCCAGAAGCAATGTAAAGCCTTGTTTTACGGTCATGTTCTACGACATAGTCCTGCGATGTTTAATGGCTTCATAGAAACAGTTTCCGACAAAAGTATTCAGCTTCTAATTCCAGGAATGCATGGTCTTCCACAAGCGTGTCGGGAAGTACCCCTCAACCTCCTTGGTGTTTCAACTAAACCAAAGATTCAAAAGGATGCAGATGACGATAGGCCTTTCGACATTCTGACCTTACGCTGGCAAAAGCGACTTTACTCACACAGGGGGTATGCCCCATCAACGAGAGGTCTTGACGAGCTCCGGGTTGATCCACATCAGAAGGCCATCTTTCAGCAATATACACGATGGACCGACATTCTTAAAGCATTGTTTAGTCGAAACACGGCATCACTTAGGAACATTTTCTCTGTACGTGCTGATTATCAGGAAGGCGATCAGCTGAGATCATATGTTCCGGCTTGTACGAAAACAGTAAAAGATGTAAGCTCAGAAGTCAGAGACGGGGCGATTACAAAACATTTATGTGAATTCACCATGTCTTTTAATCATGCACAAATTCTCTCAGTGCAAATCGGCGCAGAGCCGCAGAAAGGGGTACTAGTGCCAACACCACAGATTCTTCATCTAACTGACAACGTCAAGCTCTGCTTACAGCATCCAAGTGATCCTGTGAAATATCTGGCAAAGTATGCAACCAGAAAAGCTCATCTAGAAAACTATAAATCGAAAGAGGAGTACCTCCAGGTATGGCTGTCGTTGATACGCATGGAAGCTGCAACTATTGCAGGTCATGATGACTCAATCACCGTAAACGATCTTCCTGTGAAGCTGAATGAAAAAGACGGAACCTTTTCCATGACGTTTGACTTCTGCGAAGACAGGAACATCGAGTTTAGCAATATGTCGATGGACTTCCTTTTACACGGAAATGAAGACGACGACAACAGTGATGAAACGAAGTACGTGTCTAGTTCAGATTACCTTTGTCTGAAGTGCTGCTACGATGTAGACGATGTCACATACAAACAAATGAAAGGATCACCGGGAGAGAAGAGGATCTGGCTGGCGCACGGACAGGTGGATAAGATCAAGAAAATGAAAAAGAAAGGAAGAATCGAAGTGCACTTCTTACTTCACCCTTCAAGTGCAAGTATACCGCCACAAATCCTGAACAGCGACAAGAAACCGCATTGCAGTGTAGATATTATGGTCAAACCAGAATCTAACAGGTACGTAATTTACTGACTTTAGTCGACTCCTTTCATATGGATACATCGCAAACAGATATTTCATTCATTAAACCAAAAGATTGTTTAAAGTCTACTCTCAGTTGAACCAACTGAATAAGAAATTATTGGTTTTCAAATCTGTTTTGATAACGTTATAAACTTACATTTTAGGAGAACAGAGGCTGCGTTGCTTTGCTTGGATAAGGCAAACGGTTTGGCACAAGCAGTTGCGTTGGGATACAAGATTCCGCCTCTCGGTTTGTATTGAATCGGATTTTTTTTGACCTTGTGTGTATATATATGTCTAAATTTTTAAACATTGTCCTTACAATACGATTGGTGCTTTAAAAAAAGTAAACTATTTTCAGAAATGATAAAACAGTTTTGCACCATCACTTATAAAAAAAAGGTTATATAATTCGTTACTTGTGTCATAATTTAAAATATTTGTATTTTAGGTCACCTGAGACGAAGTCTCAAATGACCTATTCTAATCGCTTTTCTACAACATGTTCCTGTGGCCTTGGTGATGAAACAGCTGAACAGTATCTTTTTATATGTCCATTATTTAATGAACCAAGATCCTCACTCAGAACCAAAGTACATAACCCTAATATTCCCCACTCGCATTTTAACACAAAAACTTGACTACATGGCCGTGACCATTGTGATAAAGAAAATAATAAATATTTGTTGCAATGTATAGCAGAATATATATCTGAAACTAAAGGATTTTTTAAAGATTTTTCTACGGCAACAGGTTGGGGAGATACACTTATAATATTCATTCAAGATCAAATGATAAATGTTAAAATATTTTGTTGATAATTGTACCATACCGGATTTGTTTGGAGATGGCTAATATAGGCTTTGCCTGATGCCAAGTCCATTTGCATCTTATTTGCAATAACATTTGTTGAAATGTAAATCGCCTTTTATCCGTCCGTCGTCCGTCGTATTTCGATAAACTATTTACTTTTTCGACTTCTCCGAAATCACTGAACCAAATTTGCTGAAATTTTGCAGAAACCTTCCATAGGCAACGGTCAACCAAAGTTGTGAATTATATGGTCCAAGTCCCCCAAGGGCCTGAGGGATGAGGCCAAAAAGGAGTCAAATAGGCTAAAACTTAAAAAAATCTTCTGAAATTCCAGAAATGGTAGAATCAAATACTCTTCATAGATGGAAAGGTCTTAAGGTCCGTTACAAAAATGATTAATTATATGACCCTGGGGCCTCACGTTTTCCCCTGAGGGTCAAGTTTACTATATTTTATATTGGGAAAACAAATTTTTGAGCATTTTATGCTAATTTGTAATAGGAAATAAGTCAAATGTTGTCAGAATTATCAGAATGAGATGGTCATTGAATCCTGTTAACAATTTTTCCATGACTGACCCACAGGAGCCTGAGGGGTGGGGCCAAAAGGGGTCAAATACAAAAAGTGTAGGTAAAACATAAAAATCTTCTCCTGAAATTCCAGAAATGGTAGAATCAAATACTCTTCATAGATGGAAAGATCTTAATACCCTTTACAAAATTTGTGAATAATATGACTCTGGAGTCTGGAGTCTCACGTTTTCCCCCTTAGGAGGGGATCAAGTTTACTATAGTTTATATGGGAAAAACACATTTATAAGCATTATTTGCTCAAATTTAATAGGAAATAAGCCTGATATAGTATTTTAACATCATATCCATATTGGTCCTGGCCGACCCCAAGGGACCAGAGGGGCAGGCCAAAATAGGTCAAAATGGCTAAGTTCAAAAGTCACCTGAATTCACAGATTTGATGGAACCATAGATAAAAAGGATCTTTAAGACACTTTACAAAAATTGTGAATTTAATGGCCCTGTAATCTCTGATTTTTCCCCGGGTAGAGGGTAAAATCTATTATAGTTTATATTGAATAACACTTTTATGAGCATTATTTTATAGGAAATTAATCAAACTTGGTTAGAATTATTACCTTGCGATAGCATTTTCACATCATATCCATATTTGTCATGTCCCAGGAGCCAGAGGGGCGGGGCCAAAATAGGTCAAAATGGCTAAAATTTCAAAAGTCTCCATCTGAATTCACAGATTTGATGGCCCAAATAATTTTCATATATTTAAAAGTCAAATTTATAAAATCACTGACTTATTTCAATGGCCTGATGGACCAATAGTTAGTGTTTATATGTATTTGTTTCATTCTGTATCCGCTCAGGTGACCGCTAGGGCCTATGGGCCTCTTGTTCATTATTAACAACCATGGATAACCCCTTTCAATTGGGTCTATTTAGCAAAATATTGAGTTAGAAATCTTATTAAATACATCTGCCCTTATATGTAGGCAAGAATTATTTGGCGGTAGCCAGGAGGATGGAGGTAGAAGTGGATGTTGTCGGGTTTTCGCGGAACAACTCTAAGCAGTACAGGGCAATACAAAAGGCACTCACCAACAGATTTACCCTCATCCAGGGTCCACCAGGTAATTATATATTTAAATTCCCATGATGTTCTTGCTATAAAACGGGGGACTGGGCATTTAGTGTTAACCAAGTCTGGCCTGTCTTTCCCAGTCCTGTCCGAATGTGTCAGAGCACGGAGACTAGGACATTTATGTTTGACATCATTTTAGTTTTCATGGTCTTTATGTCCTAGTTCAATCAAGTTTTCTCTGTTAGCTATTCTTATGTATCAATAATTTTGATTTGCGTTATTTTGTAGACATGTTTTATATTAAGCTTAAACAATGATTCACGTTAACCCTTTAAGCTTGAAACGGGGAAGTGAGGATTGACTTACATCAACCCATTTTATATAATTTATTATTTATTTCAGGAACTGGGAAAACGTTCACTGGCATCAAACTGTTGTATCTGTTTACAAAACTGAACAGAGTGTGGCATCAAGAAGGAAATCCGTTCAAACAAGTGGTATTTTGTGGACCATCGAACAAATCTGTTGATCTTGTTGCAAGTAAGTATATGTTTTATGGGGAAATTCAATCTAATGATCAAATACCCACACGATAACTCGAGCTCAAAATAGATTCAAACGACAAATTGAATCAAACTTTACCTTAGAAACTGGGAAATGGATAAGGATAATTGAAGCATGTGCTCATCGACCACACACAGATCAGGGTTAGATTCACAGTTATTACAAAACCCCTTTGCATTCTGTCGATTTATAATGTGTTAAACCATCATTGTTATCTTGTAGAGTGGACAAAAAGAAAACTTGGAGAGCTGGCGCCGAGAATGGTCCGAATGTATGGATCGTCCCACGAGTGTATGGACTATCCTATTCCGGGAAAACTTCAGTCTGCTAAATCGCGCAGACCTGACAATCGACCAGACAGGGAACTTCAAGACATCGCATTACATCGTCTAATTCGGCAAGAAGGAAAACCCCATGCTGATGAGATCCTTGTGTTCGACAAGTATTTCCAGTCGTTCAAAAATTGCTCTTCAATCGGTGATCCCGAGGTAGCCAATGAGTTTAAGCAAAAGCTGAAAGAATACAAAACTCTTTTGAGCAAAGCAGAGCAAGAAGAACTGCAGCACTATGATGTCATATTCTGTACAACGGCTATGACAACTAACCCCAAGTTCATCCGGGGCACGAAAAACAAAATCTTCCAATGCATAATTGACGAAAGTGGTATGTGCACAGAGCCAGAATGTCTAGCTGCTATCATCACTACCAAGGCAGAACAAGTCGTTCTCATCGGGGATCACAAACAACTGCGGCCCGTCGTCATGTGTCAACACGCCGCAAGGCTTGGCCTGGAGACATCACTCTTCGAGAGGTTTTCGGAACAAGCGATTATTCTAACAACGCAATATCGAATGGTATGCAATAACTATTTAGCTCTATGGATTCAGTTATATATACCAAGAAGGAGTACAAAATTCGGTCAAAAACTTAGTATATGTGACAATAATGTTGTATGCTTTGAAAATTAACTTTCAAGTAACATTTTTTTTATTCCGTATTTACTTTACACATACATTCAGTGATCTGTGCACTCTTAACAAAATGACTTTTATATTACTTTCACTTATTCAAGGGTATCAAGTGATGAAGCAATAGATAAATGTTATATAAAAACGATTTTTATGTGTTTTTTCAGCATCCACGAATATGCGATTTTGTTTCGAAGGAGTTTTACGATAGTAAACTTGAGACTGCGCCTTCATTTGCATGGAAGGAAGATAACCCCCTGGAGCTGTGGAAATATCATGGTGTTCCCCACATATTCTGTCACGTAGAGGGAGAAGAGGAATACTTAACTGTGTCGACTGAGGAAGGAAATGAACAGTCATGTAGCAATAAAGAAGAAGTTGAAAAAGTGGTGAGTTTTATTTTTAATTTTAATAGTTTTATATCCTGTTCTCAATGTTTTTAAACTTTTTATGAATAATAATTTAGAGGTTTCTCTTGACAGTGTGGTTTATAATTTTATATAACTGTGCATTTTTTCTGAAAATGAGTCCTTTTCAGTGAATATTGGGTTCCTCTCAGAATATTCTGCACCTTATCGTTCACAATGTGTAATAATTCTGTAGAAGGTCTATCGGACTTGTTTTTAGGTCACCTGAGACGAAGTCTCAAGTGACCTATTCTAATCGCCTTTTGTCCGTCGTCGTGCGTCGTGCGTCGTGCGTGCGTCGTGCGTCGTCCGTCGTATGTCCGTAAACAATTTACATTTTCGACTTCTTCTCCAAAACTGCTGAAGCAATTTCAATGAAATTTTGCACAAACCTTCTAAGGCATAAGGCCAATCAAAATTGTGAATTATATGGTCCCCCACCCCCCAGGGGGCTGTGGGAGGGGCCAAAAGGGGTAAAATTGAGTAAAATTTCAAAAATCTTCTTCTCTACTCACAGATGTGGTAGAATCAAATACTCTTCATAGATAGAAAGGACTTAAGGTCCTTTACAAAAATTGTGAATTATATGATCCTGGGGTCTCTAGTTTCCCCCTGGGCAGGGGGTTAAGTTTATTATAGTTTATATTGGGAAAACACATTTTGTGCATTATTTGGTCATTTGTAATAGAAAATGAGTCAAATGTTGTCAGAATTATCAGTATGAGAAGGCCATTTAATCCTATTAACAAATTTTCTATGACTGACCCCCAGGGGCCTTAGGGGCGGGGTCAAAGGGTCAAATAGGCTAAAACTTCAAAAATCTTCTTCTGAAATTCTGGAAATGGTAGAATCAAATACTTTTCATAAATAGAAAGGTCTTAAGGTCTTATATGACCCTGGGGTCTCACGTTTCCCCCCTGGGGAGGGGGTCAAGTTTACTATAGTTTATATAGGGAAAACACATTTATGAGCATGTTTTGCTCAATTTTCATTGGAAACAAGTCAAACTTGGTTAGAATTATTAGCCTGAGATAGCATTTTAATATCATATACACATTGGTCCTGGCCGACCCCCTGGGGGCAGAGGGGCGGGGCTAAAAAAGGGTCAAATAGGCTAAAACTTTAAAAATCTTCTTCTGAAATTCTGGAAATGGTAGAATCAAATACTTTTCATAAATAGAAAGGTCTTAAGGTCCTTTACAAAAATTGTGAAATATATGACCCTGGGGTCTCACGTTTCCCCCCTGGTGAGGGGGTCAAGTTTACTATAGTTTATACAGGGAAACACATTTATGGGCATGTTTTGCTCAATTTTCATTGGAAACGAGTCAAACTTTGTTAGAATTATTAGCCTGAGATAGCATTTTAATATCATATCCACATTGGTCCTGGCCGACCCCCTGGGGCAGAGGGGCGGGGCTAAAAAAGGGTCAAATAGGCTAAAACTTCAAAAATCTTCTTCTGAAATTCTGGAAATGGTAGAATCAAATACTTTTCATAAATAGAAAGGTCTTAAGGTCCTTTACAAAAATGTGAATTATATGAACCTGGGGTCTCACGTTTCTCCCTGGGGAGGGGGTCAAGTTTACTATAGTTTATATAGGGAAAACACATTTAACATATTTGTGAACATTATTTGCCCAATTTTCGTAGAATTATTAGCCTAAGATATAGCATTTTAACATCCATATCCGTCCTCGATGACGCCCTGGGGAACCAGAGGGGCAGGACCAAACAGGGTCAAAATGATTAAATTTCAAAAAATACCTCTAAGTTCACAGGTTGATGGAAGCAAATACTCTTCATAGTCTAAAAAGTCAAATTTATAAATCACTGACCAACTTCAAGGCCCAGCATATAGTGTTTATATGTCTTTAATTTATTTCATTATTTGTTTCATTATATATTCTAACTCAGGTGACCGTTAAGGCCCATGGGCCTCTTGTTTATAGTTAAAGGGAAGGGGAACAGATTGTGTATAAATAGTTACTCTGACCCAACACTGTTGTTTCGGTTTCTATTTCACCAAATATTTGTGTTCTTTTCCTCCTGTTATAATTTGTTGAAATGATTTTCAGATGATCGTTAAGGCCCATGGGCCTCTTGGTTACTTTAACATTTTATAATAATTTCACTTTTCCATATTGTTTCTTTTGTGAGGGTGTGTGTGAAACTTTTACCTCATTCTAGTTTGATTAGTAAATAGCAGCATACCAAGATACCATTGTGATTATAACGACATGACTTTAAGGAGACAATTTTTCTTAAAGTTAGCAGTGTTCCACCGTATGGTGAAGACGGAGGGCGTGGACCCCCGCTACATCAACATCATATCGCAGTACAACGCCCAGTGTAACGCTATCAAGTCGGCACTATTGGAATCTGGTTACATCAACTGTAACGTACATACTGTCGTGGCCAGTCAAGGTAATTAACGGCTTTCATTTAATTCGTCAGCATTACCAGCTTTCTGTTATGATAAAAACATGTTTTACAGGAAGTAATTTAGATTTACTCTGATTTCATTAAGTAATTTTAGTTTTGCATGAATAAAAGAAGCGTAATGATACAATGTTTAACTATGTCGGCTACCATAACAACACCTAGACATTGTATGAGCTTTATATATTATCTCTATCTGAATGATAACTGTTTTCGTGTCCTATACATGTAGGTGGAGAATGGGATTACGTCATATTCAGCACAACCCGATCACTTCCGCATTACAAGATTGAGCACAAGCCCACCCTTGGTTGGTGTAAACAGAATCTGGGATTCATCACAGACGAGCACCAGATAGATGTAGCCCTGTCTAGAGCTCGTAAAGGACTCGTCATCATTGGTAGGTAAAACTGGAACTCATGTCCAAACCGTTACAAGGCCTTATCGGGTTAAATCACATAACGCAACAAATACAATGAAGACCGCCATTTTACCTTTACATTTCAAATTATATCTGTTTCTTGGGACTTACTGAAAGTTCAATCTAAACATCATTGCAGCTGACAGATTTTGACTCTCACGATAGTTTTAGATTTTAATAGGTCAGAACAAAGATGATTTTGCAAAAGAAAACCATTTACAAAAGTCAATATATTTTGACACACACAATATTTGAAATCTGTTTTAAAATCTGATATGTTTTGTATTTCTGTCAATCCTGAAAGTCAACTTTAACATCTTATAGGAAACCAAAATCTGTTGAAGTGTGACAAAGTATGGGGACGCCTTCTGGATCACTATGAGAGGAGAGGCTGTGTTGTTGTCGCAAGTGAATTCCCACCTCGCAGGAAGACCCGCAACAAGAGAAGAGGTGCCCACAGGGCTTCACGACAAACTTCCGAGGAGTTCTATAACGGCACAGATCTGGAGTAAACATCTCCAATTCTGCGACAGGGGTCAGAGTAAACATCTCCAATACTGCGTCAGAGGCCACAGTAAACATTTCCAGTGCTGCGTCAGAGACCACAGTAAACATCTCCAATACTGCGTCAGAGGACACAGTAAACATCTCTACTACTGCGTCAGAGGTCAAAGCAAACATCTTCAGTACTGCGTCAGAGGCCACAGTAAACATTTCCAATACTGTTTGAGAGGTCACAGAAACGTGTTAGATTTTGTACAGATGCCATACACGTATTTGGCTATAATGACTCTAAATCTAGGAAACGCAGACTAGGAATCAAAGCTGCTCTGCGAGACATTATGTATAATTGTCAGTTAACATCATACTTCCGGTTATCCATGTAAATATTTTGGTGCGTATTTTCTGCTGTGATACAATGAGAGTGTATTATAACACATGTTATTTTCTTAATATTCACTTTGTATTTTTTTATCTTTTAGTTATTGTACCCCATGATCGGTATACTGGTTTATTTGTGAACGTTTTGTAGAGAGCAGGACACACAAAAAAAAGTGTAACAACTATTTTTAAAGTCCTTATTTTTGTTAAAAACCAGTGTATCGTCCATTTGAATGCACGGTGAGGAAAGATAAAACTATAATTATAATCACATGTATATATTGTATATAAAAGATCATTTTTCTGTCGTTTGTCTTACATAAAAATAATTTACTTCTAGAAAGAAATATTGAAGATTGTTCGTTTTGTTTCTCGGAAAAAAGAGGGATGATAAACTATTTAAATCTATCTTTTGTGTCAATACTTGTCAAAATGCCCGAGTCCACATGTATAGAACATCTTAAGGAAGAGGAATATAAAGCATTATCAAAATAAGAGATTAGGAAATATCGGATCCATTTCAGTAATTAATTTTTTTATACATGCCAACTAGGTCGATAAACATCAAAGGCTTACTATCTATGCAAATTTATTTTTGGTAGACTCTATATATTGTTGACCTTTTAAAATGTATAATATTATTATCAATATAAACAACCTGTCTATATAGGCCGTTTTCTGTCTCCTCTTCAGCGGTCGTTATAGACAGGTTTGGCTTAACAATGATTTCTCTATGATGTATTATATTATAACTATGATTTATCTAGGATATATTGTATTATAACTATGATTTCTCTAGGATGTATTATATAATAACTATGATTTCTCTATGATGTATCATATTATAACTATGATTTCTCTAGGATGTATTATATTATAACTATGATTTCTCTAGGATGTATTATATTATAACTATGATATCTCCAGGATGTATTGTATTATAACTATGATATCTCTAGGATGTATTGTATTATAACTATGATATCTCTAGGATGTATTGTATTATAACTATAATTTCTCTATGATGTATTGTATAATAACTATGATTTCTCTAGGATGTATTATATTATAACTATGATATCTCTATGATGTATTGCAATGTTATCATCTGTTAAATCGGTGTTGTATACAGTTACCTTTATTGTACCTTGATAAGTGTTTAATTGGAATAGTGCTAACAGGTAGACATGATCTAAATGTTTGTTATGTGATATTTTTCTTGCATAAATCGATTTTTAATGCTTTCCTTGTGCCATATTTCAACAAGATTTGCCTTGTATATGACGTATATGAACAGGCATATTCCAATAAGTATATATCTCATTGTCGTGTTTTCATCAATCTTCATTAAGTTTATCTTTTTGTTGTGTTTGTCGTGTATACATAATATCATACTTCATAAAATATGTTTTCATGTTTATAAAATATTCATGATGTTTGCATTGTAATGATGTCAATTATTTAAATACTGTATGAGATTAATGTAAATGATTACCGTATTTAGGGGTACCATAGGTTGACATAATACGAGTATCTATAATACATTTCATGTTTGTACTTCATCAACCAAAAAGGTTTAGCCGCCTTTATTGAATCATAAATTGTGTATAATATATATCTAAGGTTTAAAAACATCAGATGTAGAATTCTGTAGGAAAGGTGGTAAAAAAAGTACTTAATACCCCATAACATCAAATATCACAGTTCTTGTATTTGTATAGAATTGCCGAGTTGTAGGATGTCTCAAGCCTAATCACGCCTTTTAACACTAATGGGTAGTGCTGAGTTTTCTCTTCTGTTATCTCCGTATTTGTATAGAATTGCTGAGTTGTAGATGTCTCAAGCCAATCCGCCTTTTAAACAATGGTAGTGCTGAGTTTTCTCTTCTGTATCTCCGTATTTGTATAGAATTGCTGAGTTGTAGGATGTCTCAAGCCTAATCACGCCTTTTAACACTAATGGGTAGTGCTGAGTTTTCTCTTCTGTTATCTCCGTATTTGTATAGAATTGCTGAGTTGTAGGATGTCTCAAGCCTAATCACGCCTTTTAACACTAATGGGTAGTGCTGAGTTTTCTCTTCTGTTATCTCCGTATTTGTATAGAATTGCTGAGTTGTAGGATGTCTCAAGCCTAATCAAGCCTTTTAACACTGAGTTTTCTCTTCTGTTATCTCCGTCCACAACAACTTATCATTATTGATCTTATCACATTAATTTGGCGGATGTAGCAATATTTCAAATATTTTAGGAACTTTATAGATAATGTTGCTCATTCTGAAGAAATGTTCTTTAATGATGTCAACCATCAATTCATTAAATATCAGCTTACAGAATAAATGTACTTTTTTCAGTTTTGTAATTTTTAGCTCACCTGGCCCGAAGGGCCGGTGAGCTTATGTCATGGCGCGGCGTCCGTCGTCCGTCCGTCCGTCCGTCCGTCGTCCGTCCGTCCGTCCGTCCGTCAACATTTCTTTTAAATCGCTACTAGTCATAGAGTTCTGCATGGATTGTAACCAAATTTGGCCACAAACATCCTTGGGGGAGGGGAAACAGAACTTGTATAAATTTTGGCTCTGTCCCCCCCCCGGGGCAGGAGGGGCGGGGCCCAATAGGGGAAATAGAGGTAAATCCTATAAATCGCTACTTGTCCTAGAGTTCTGCATGGATTGTAACCAAATTGGACCACAAACATCCTTGGGGGAGGGGGAACAGAACTTGTATAAATTTTGGCTCTGGTCCCCCAGGGGCAGGAGGGGCGGGGCCCAATAGGGGTAATAGAGGTAAATCCTTTAAATCGCTACTTGTCCTAGAGTTCTGAATGGAATGTAACTAAATTTGGCCACAAACATCCTTGGGAGAAGGGGAACAGAACTTGTATAAATTTTGGCTCTGACCCCCCGGGGGCAGGAGGGGAGGGGCCCAATAGGGGTAACAGAGGTAAATCCTTTAAATCGCTACTTGTCATAGAGCTCTGAATGGAATGTAACAAAATTTGGCCACAAACATCCTTTGGGGAAGGGGAACAGAACTTGTATAAATTTTGGCTCTGGTCCCCCGGGGGCAGGAGGGGCGGAGCCCAATAGGGGAAATAAAGGTTAATCCTTTAAATCGCTACTAGTCATAGAGTTCTACATGAATTGTAACCAAATTCTGCCACAAACATCCTTGGGGGAAGGGGAACAGAACTTGTATAAATTTTGACTCTGGTCCCCCGGGGACAGGAGGGGCGGGGCCCAATAGGGGTAATAGAGGTAAATCCTTTAAATCGCTACTAGTCATAGAGTTCTGAATGGAATGTAACAAAATTTGGCCACAAACATCCTTGGGAAAAGGGGAACAGAACTTGTATAAATTTTGGCTCTGACCCCAGGGGGCAGGAGGGGCGGGGCCCAATAGGGGAAATAGATGTAAATCCTTTAAATCGCTACTAGTCATAGAGTTCTGAATGGAATGTAACCAAATTTGGCCACAAACATCCTTGGGGGAGGGGGAACAGACCTTGTATAAATTTTGGCTCTGACCCCCTGGGGGCGGGAGGGGCAGGGCCTAATAGGGGAAATAGAGGTAAATCCTTTAAATCGCTACTAGTCATAGAGTTCTGAATGGAATGTAACTAAATTTGGCCACAAACATCCTTGGGGGAAGGGGAACATAACTTGTATAAATTTTGGCTCTGGTCCCCCAGGGGCAGGAGGGGAGGGGCCCAATAGGGGAAATAAAGGTAAATCCTTTAAATCGCTACTTGTAATAGAGTTCTACATGAATTGTAACCAAATTCTGCCACAAACATCCTTGGGGGAAGGGGAACAGAACTTGTATAAATTTTGGCTCTGGTCCCCAGGGGGCAGGAGGGGTGGGGCCCAATAGGGGATTTAGAGGTTAATATTAAAATTCCTTCAGAAAAGAAACAATGAACCTGTATTCAGAACATTACTTGGCATTACAAACCAGGTGAGCGATACATGCTCTCTGGGCCTCTTGTTACTCTACCAATAACACATTTCTTATTAATGAGGCATCAAATATCCATGGTTATTACGATATTATATGTAAAAACATCTGATTTTGTTGGAAGAAACCTGAATACAGTTTCTTAAGTGATACTTTGCAATATTTTTCCATTTTAAGTCACGCCTTATGTGTAATTACAATATCAGCCACATTTTAGCCAGATGTAAATAAAAATACGTGGAAAATATCCTTAAAATGACAAACTTGTAGTATTCTTTCTGAATTTAGTTCAAAATATGGTTTTTCAATTTTCCCTATTAAAAGCTATCCGGGCCACTTTAATGCACACATTTTTAATCGTGATTTATGACGAATTGGGCAGCGCGTTGAAAGTTATTTTTGTTGCTCTTTTCTTAAATGTACAATATCAAAGCACCTACATCGTTAAATGATATGTATTACCGATATGTGCAGGAAACAATCGGGATTACCTTACAATTATATTAGTTCCAGGATATGGATTAACACGTGACCTGTCCTCATTGGTAATATGTATTTCAGGTGTAATCATTCAAAGTAGACACTAAATTTCTCATCTTTTGATTAACATGTATGCTTGTTAAGAACGTATAAAACATTCGATTTTTGCAAGTAATTTGGCTACATAATGCAGGAACAATCTTTTTTTTATTTTTTGATCAAATAAGTTATGATTAAATCAAGTGCAGCTATTTTTTCTGATGTAAATCACAATATTAAAATTAATCTATAGTCTGTATGACTATTTTAAATTTGATTGCGATGTTTTTTCAGTATATCAATATAAATCTAAATATGCCAACGCATCTTTTAACAATCACAAAATCTACTCTTAACACGATTATCAACTAAAAGCACTTCATATAGAAATGAAAGCAGCAACATTTCAATGAGAAATTGTATTATTATTTTTTAGTATTTCACAAATATTTCATGATTAAATTACAAGTATTTCATAAACCTTTCACACACATGTCACTTTTTTACTATTTAGATTTTCCACTTCATGATATTTGTAAATATGTACGGTATCCATTTTGTTATTTAGTTGAGAAAATCGAGCATTAAGATATTTTGTCAGCATTATCATTTTAGTACTACATATCCCTCTTCAAAATTTAAGAAAGCTCCTTTCCTGTCATATTTACGGGCGTAATAATGTATATCTCCTATAGATAGAGTACACTTGCTTCTTATGTAGTTTATTACATGGCTACCTATGCACTACAGCTGGATAGATCTAAGTTAATCAGTATATTTTAATATTTTACTTTACTCTGTAAAATATCATGTCAATTCCAGAAATGTGGCTGGTATTACTTTCAAGGACCTAACCAGCGGCTTATACGTTTAAATATCGCATTGTGTTCATTTACGGAGATTTGATTTCCAGTTGCCTGTTTCATAGAACTTCTTACTGATTTGTTATCAAAATGGTAGAATATCTAGAAAAACAATGTCGAGGCATGAGAGATAAAAAAAAACGTTGTATTGCCATCCGCAGACCTAAGGTATGAATACATTTCGTAACCCTCAGATCGAATATCTTTAATATCCCCATATGAGTCTAATGATCTTAAATCTTGTTTTTGATTCTTTATTACCTGACGATACTTTTGTACATCATAAAGAATATGTTAATATAAGTATAAAATTGAATTCACCTTCATTACGTTTAAAACTTATTCTATATTAACATAAGGTATATGTAGGTAGTATAGTGTTTGATGTTTATACTACTAAGACAATCTAAATCTAAAACAATACATCTTAGTCGATCTGGTTAATTTGGTTTTTATTTTTTATTATCTCACTTTTAAACTGTTCAATTTCATTTTTAATGTTCTCATAAACAACCCGAATATCGACTCCTTTTCTAATGCAATTTAATTCCATGTGTTTCGAAGGATGTTAAAAAATAATTCCAGTGAAAATGTTTCAAACCAGTACGGCAGTATAAAACGCGAAATTCAGGTAGAAAATAATAATTAATTAATTTTATTCCTGTTTCCATAATAATTGATTTGATCTGCAATTGATAATGTATTACTTATGCACTCTCATAAATGCAACAAATGCTATTTTGTATTGATTTTTTTATGTGATACTTTTTCACCATGACCTAATACGTTTCTCTTTGTTAGGTCATTCGTTTGTTTTCCGGTGATATTAGGTATATATATATATTCCATTTATTTATCTCATATAACATCATTGTTTTCCGGTGATATTAGGTATATATATATTCCATTTATTTATCTCATATAACATCATTGTTTTCCGGTGATATTAGGTATGTATATATTCCATTTATTTATCTCATATAACATCATTGATTTCTCGTAACAAAAATAAAAAGGAAAATGTTATTCGCTAACTACAACAGGTTTGTCGCAAAAAGATTATATTTGATATATTCTTATTATCATTATCATCGTTTCAGCTACTATAACATCTGATTCCATATTTTGTATGCTTTTACGGAATCATTTTTCAATGATGATCACTGCTAATATCATAAACACAAACATGAAATATCATGCGGAGAACAAAAGTGTCTTTACAACTGTAGGAGTGGTTTTAAATTGCAGTTGTAGTGTAACTCAAATGGCGAGAAAAACCAAAACATTCATTAAATATGATTAATTCGAATAAGATTATTCAATGGGCGATGAATTCAAAACTTGTCATCAAATTCTTTAATGTGTAAAATAGGGACCAATGATGTGCTAATGCAAAGTGGTTAGATGAAGAAATCCAAAAAAGTCCTTAATAAATGGAATATTATATAATTATGTATGATTTTTATAATGAAAAATACAAGATTTTTTCAAACGTTTTCTCACGCGCGTAACAAACCATTGCTTTGTTAAGTATCATATAGCTATGCTTTCTTACACATAAAGTGAATGACAGGTGAGTTGGAGTTTAAATTGGTCTCCATAGAATACCCTCTAATAACGGATCTCATATAAAGCTTTATACGTGTATACCTATATCCTAATATTATTTGAATATTGACAATGCTAATTCCATTACATATGATATTTGCATGTTTGCGTATTATTTTGTTTTTATTTCGTTCACATTCTTTACATCAATGTCAATAAAATCATGTGTAAATGAATCTCGATCTTTCTTCTTTTTCTTTACAAAGCCGAGATGTTGACAGATATGATAAAATATCAAAAACAGTTCAATGAACATTCTGACCAAATATCTAGTATTTATTCGAAGGAATACTGATGGAACACACTGATACATTAATGCTTCGATCTATATTCAAGGCAAGCATACAGAAAACATTAAATAACCTGTCTGATCGGTGTGATCTTGCTATTGTGTTCTATAAAGACAGTATGTGATTTTTACAGAATAGCTGTTCAATGATACATAGGCCACGCTAGTATTCCTTTGTGATCTGTCACGCAATTAACTCAAGTATGACATGGCTTTAACAAACTAGTACTACCTAGACTGTAGCTGTAAATGTCCGGTCGTGTGAAATCTAAAACTGAAAGCCATTTTGCGGTGAAAGGGTCTTGCTAAAAGATATCCGCTCAGTGAAACGAAACTGAAATAAATAGCTTTCCTTGAATCATGGCGCAACAATATATTAATGTGTATATGTCTAAGGCATGTCGCCTCCGTTTAATCTAATTTTAGACCAAATATTTTATAAAAATCGTACAACCAAGTATATGTAATAAATGTATTACTACCGATTCGTTTATTCAAATATGGGGTAGAGGGAGAAAGTTGGATATTGTTGTATTTGTAACGCTTTGAATGGTAAGTAAAATAATTTGTTACGTCTATCTAATTATATTTACTATGATGGTATATTACATCAGTTTCTTCCGAAACAGTATTTCTATTTTTACTTTTAAATTCTACTCGGAACTAGTAAAGGACACCTTATTCAAATCTGGTAGATGTTGAAATTACAATGTATATATATATATATACTCAAAAATTTTATATACATACAGTCAAATTAAAGACCTCGAATGATAATCGAACTTCGATGAATCGAATGTATCGTCCTTTCCCTGATTTAGAGTTTTATTTAATGTAGAGTATTCATTATTTGAAGGAGTTTCTACAAAGTTCAGCTAAACGTCTACTTTCTATCATACACGTATCGTTGATACTTTAGAATCACAAATATGAATACAACGCATCATCAAGTCGTATCGTTATTTTGCTACTTATGTTTAATGGGGAAAAAAGGAACATATGCACATTTATTTAACAGTTGTTGTTATACCGCAAAGAAATATCTCGTAGTTTGAGGAAAGTCATAGTCTAATAGTTATGTTTAAAGGTTTTGTTGGAGATATCCGTTCAGTGAAACGAAAGTGAAATAAAGGTTTTCCTTGAATGCCGCAATGTTTATATTAATATGCTGATGTAAGGCATGTTGTTAATGACGCCACCCTAAATCTATAATTAGATCAAAATTGTTATAAAAATCCTACAACAACCACAACATACACATTTTTTATCAACTTAGGTATGTTCAGATATACATAACACGTCATAATATATAGTCATACAAAATATCACTGGTCAGAAACCTTTTGCTTTAATGTAGAGTATTCATGTTATCCAATGGAGAGGACGATGTCTTACTCCCATTGCAACATATTAAGACATTATAATATAACGACTATATCTAGTTCTTTTTACATCTCTCGTGATTTAAGATAAGCCATATTCTATATTTATGTATTTAATTACCGAAACCGTAGGTAATTGTACTTCCAAAAGATGAGATGTTGAAAATGAATTTCGTTTTAATAAAACTAGATACAGCTCTGGAGTTTAGAAAGATATTGCACTTTTGAATATAAGTGTTTTAATTAACAATTCCATTAGATGTTAAACCGTTGAAAATAGCGCTTCAGAAGAGTGGGATCAACACGGGTCCAATTTTGATGGTAAACACTAATTCTATATTACGAAATCTTGTATTAACGTGAATGTCTTTGAACTAAATATCAAACAGAAAAGTTTTAGTTTCTTTAAAGTTGTATGGTTTATCACTTTCGCTCTTTTTGTCATAGTGAAAACTATTTAAGTGTTAAAAACATTTTTCTCCGTCTGTCCGAGGTTTAAACTTTCTAATGTAACCACCTTTTTATAAAGTTGCCGCACTGGAAGTATTTTTGATTATCCGAAAAATAAACCTTTTTTAAATCGATTATAAAAATTTATCGTTTAGCGTAGTACTACTAACAGTCAGGGTCCTAGCTAGGTTGTGGCTGTAAAGAAGTGCATTAGCGTTTATTTCATCATAAACAAACATTGGAGGGGGATTGTGAAAAAGGTATGGCGTTACATCTGCTTATTTACTTGATTTGTGTCTAAAATCTAAAACTGAAACCCATTTTGTGGTTAAGGGTTTTGTTGAAGATGAAACGAAAGTGAAATAAAGAGTTTTCCTTGAATGCCGCAATGTTTATATTAATATGCTGATGTAAGGCATGTCGTTAATGACGCCACCCTAAATATATAATTAGATCAAAGATTTTATAAAAATCCTACAGCAACCACAACTTACATAATGACGTACCTATCAGATTATTCAAATATGGGGTCACCTCCCTTAATCTAATTTTAGACCAAATATTTTATGAAAATCCTACAACAACCAAGTATATGTAATAATGACGTGTTACTACCGATCCGTTTATTCAAATATGGGGTAGAGGGAGAAAGTTGGATAATGTTGTATTTGTAACGCTATTGGAATGGTAAGTAAAATATTATTTTTCGTCGATCTGATAATATTGTATACTTTTATGGTAATTATGTGGTATTTTACGTGCTTTTATCTCATAAAACCATTTTTTATCAGTTAAAAACTAGTAAAGGACGCTTTAAAATCCGTATAATGTCGTTGATTAAGGGGCCGCAATGGCCGAGTGGTTAAGATGCCTCGACATATCACCACAAGCCCTCTACCTCCGGGATGTGGGTTCGAATCCAATGTGGGGCAGTTGCCAGGTACTGACCACTGGTCAGTAGTTTTTCACCAGGTACTCTGGCTTTCCTCCAACAACACACCTGGCACGTCCATGCATGACCTTGGTTGTTAATAGGACGTTAAACAAAAAAATCAAACTTGATTTAGAGTTATGCTTTAATGTAGAATGTGGATTATAGTCTCCTACAACTTCAGATCAACTGCTTCTTTATTCGAGCATACACTTTACATTAATACTTTAGAATCACAAATATACATGTAAATACAACAAACAGCCGAGCCGTATCGTTATTTTGTTCTTAATTTTTTGTTTAAACTTGTATTTATCATCATTGTCAAAGGTTTTTGCTCTAAATCTTACATATATCCTAAAAAGATTAACAGAAGGGAGACAGTGAGAGAAAAACCAGAAAAATAAAAAAGTGAATGGCAGAGAAGATTATGCAATTTCTGAAATCAACATGTATTTTAGTTTCTGAAAGAGAACAATAAATGCTACCCAAGGTGGAGGTTAAACATGATTTCACTGCTTACATGACGTGCATTGTTGGGTTGTCAATCTACGTTATTTCAATGCGAACATTTTCTTTACCTGTCTGTAGATACAAGTAGATATTGATAATACGTAGGCGTTGACGCTTAGGTGTTTATAGAGGACTGTTCAAATCCACACTGGTATTGCTGAAATAACGCTTGATTCATGTGAATATTTAATGTCAAATAAATTTACATATATCATTTAACTCTATGATCTCATTAAATGTCATATAAGGTATTCATCAATGTTTAAAGGCAATTTAAGTTAAAATATAACCTCTAGAAGATCACTTCATTAATGTGTATTCATTATTCAAATTATATGATGGCCATTTATCATGATTATAATCACAGCTAAGTATTGAATTTTTTTTTTCATTCAAAAATATATTTTAGGATGAAGCATGAAATGATGTCAATGAGTTTAAGGTATGTATAATAGCTAAGTAAATATAAAACTGTCACAAAAACACCCAATAACAATCACCCTATGTAAACAAATAAACTACATAAACATTTGGAAGTCAGTATCAGCTTTTCAGACATTTTGATATCAAATTATAAACTATTCTATTCAAGAGAGGCCATGGCCTTCAATGTCATTATAACATACTAAGACATAACGATATAACGACCATAGTATGTCAATTTTACTTCTTTCTTGGTTTGAGAAAAACCTTACCAGGCATTAATGTATATAATTATCGAAGCAGGAGATAACCTGCACTCGGAAAATACTGCACTGTTGGAGACGTGGGCCCTCAGGTTATTGAAGATGGGGAACATCAATTTCGCGTACAGACAGGTATTGCAATTTTTACCTTAATTGTTTATTTTCGGTGTTAAACAGTTGAAAATACCCTTCAACAGAGTTTGAATCACCACGGGTCCAACTTTGATGCCGTACCTTCCTTTCATTTTTCGGGATCTTATTATATTTTGTGTGATCGGTTTTGATAAAAGTAGACATACATACTAATTGGGGTTGTGTGTGTGTGTTTATTTGCCTATATATATACAGACATTATAAAACATGAAGTAAAATATGCAGGTTAAACTCTTCTGATAACGTTCATATGAGCTGCATATATACAGCGAAATGTTTGGGAACATCAGCTGTTTGAAACTTTAGATGCACTTTGAATTAAATAAATTTGTCGTGTACAGATAATGATATTTTTATTTTATCTCGTCTTTTTCTCGTCTTTCAAGAACCCAGTCGAATCAGTGGATGCAATGGAGCATAAACGAACTCCTGACCCTAATTGGTTGGCTGGAACAAATATCAATGAAGTTTCCCGGGTAAGTATCAGGTCGCTCGCTTCTAATGAATTAAAACACTGTTTTTGTGCACTGAAAATAACTGTTAATGTTCATTGTCATTACTTTACCAGAACACCAGACGAAGAGAAGAACTGATTCAGAAGAATTCGCACGTAAAACACAGCAGAAGTCGACGTAAGTTTTAACAAAAACTAAAGAATGGTATAGTAGGAGGTGCTTTATGTACCAGAAATATAGAATATAATCACTTCATTTAGAAATAGTATTTTGCTGTTGTATTTATTAGTAAGGTTATTAACGGGAGTTGTTTTAACCAGGATATACATTACATATTATGCGGTATTTCTATTATTTGTTTTAATTTACTAGTAACATTCGCCCTTTTGCCGCTCGAGAACAAATTCGTAAAAACGAAGATTTCAATTTCAACAATGTTTCAAACAACAGGCAGTGCCTATGTAAGTTCTCTCCCTGGTAACAAACTGTATATGTACAAATGGCATAAAAGAGTATTTGAAAGCATATGAAAGTATATGTTTCAGAAGTCATAACAGTATATGAGATATCATTAATGAGATTATAGATGGTAATTTTGTTTTTCAAAAAGTATATTAATTGTGATTAATATTTACGCAGCAAGACCATGTAATACTATAAACAGTCCTAGGAACCGATATGTAGATATATATCTACGTAAATTACGATGATAAAGAGAAATGATATGTAACAAGTTTTATTTGAATTGGAACGGAATCGGATGTCAGAATTTGGAGTATGGAGACGGGAAGATCTGAAAAATATAGTATTGATTCAGAACTGCTTTGCATACCGTAATATCTCTTTTTGTGCTTTGTAATACAAAAACAAGATAAAGAATTAAGGAGTAACCTTTTTAAACAACCATCAGATCTTATCATCAGAGGTAGGAGGACACATCGATTACCGTGGATTTTATGGGACTTTTCTGAACTTTTTCACATCTTACGTAGTCAGTAATTAGCATAATAACACCAATTCTTGTTCAAGTCATTATTCATGTCAAGTTAGCGTAGTAAATTGATTTGGAACTGTTTCTTATTTCCTGTTTTTCCTGTTAAGATAAAACAAACACTAAACCGAGCAAATTTACTCCATAATAACTGTCATTACGTAGGAATAAAAGAGTCAAAGATTGTATTGAAATGTCGATTTACGTACGGAATGAAGTTGGAGTAATTTGTATCACTGTGACCTGCCCATATGTATATACTATCATAATCAGTGTATGCAAACACCAGATCGCTGTCTGCCATGACACATTGGAGAAAGGTAACTTACGTATACATCTACTCCAATCGCTCTTACAGTTGTGTATTTTACTTATTTAGATACACCATCATAGGTGAAAAGTATATTCCCTTACAAAAGAGGCAACTCACAGATAGCTTTAGTCAAACCTTACGTGAGTCCGGCTCCGTTATAGGTGTAGAGTACACGCGTTACCGTAATGAAATAACTGTACGATCAGGAATCCCAAAGGTATCACTTAAGTTCATTAATTATAACATTACAATGTGGAATTATCAATATGTTTTGTTTCATTCTTCAAAAGGAATATAGAACAATCGTTTTATGTAATAATCTGCTTCATTGGATTGTTTCATTTAAATCTAGAGGTACTAATATGTAGCTTATATCATATGTTACAGTTCTATTGCTAACCTAATTCGTGAAATTAAAGACAAATATGTTTTCATTGCAGCCAAAGCAAGAAAATCAGTGGCGTCGACCTCTGACGATTTTTCAAATTTGGGTAATGTGGAAAGAATGAAAAGGGACACAATCCGTTCACACTCACCATCGCCCTTTAGTGATGGTTATATTACAACAAAACGGCGGAGAAGAAATACAGCGGGATCCGACATTGCATCACCTGGTAAATCGATATCTAATGACAATGTAGATTATGCCAATCATATCAAAAGGTCAGGAGAGGCTGACGACCAATCAATAGAAAGTGATGAAGAATTCAACCTCTCCAAAAGGTGTGGATCAAGTATATTCTGTATTGATTTATATGCTCCAACTGAAAGCGATTGCTCTGATACAGAGTCGATAAGAAATGCCGATACGGAGACACTGTTTGAACAGAGTATGGATGTCGACGCAGAGAATCTTGAAGAAGGAATCAAAGAAACAGAACAGAACCTGATTATGTATCTCTCTCCTAGATTTGTTGACAGGTGTGGTTTTCGTGATAAGATGAATTATTACACAGATAACACGTCCGTACAAGAGCTGAACTCGTTGCTGCGAAATGATACACGCCGTTTCAAGAAATGTATTCTCAAGATCGAATCAGCCCACAAGGCGATCGGCGAGTTAATGGAACCAAATGGGGATATTGAAGAAATCGAGATCAGTGGCAGATCGAAATGTGGAAAAAACTTCATGGAAGATGAAGTGGTCGTAGAAATCCTTAGCGATGGAAGCAAAGAGTGCAGTGTTATTCCGCGCTTAAAGAAAGCACTGAAGTCACAAGAAGCACAAGAAGTCTTTTGGAAAAGTTGTTGGTAGACTGGATCGAACCCGATTCCGAAATATTGATCATCCCGTTCTGGTGTATGAACTTGATGAAATTGAATACTATTTGATGCGCCCTCTTGACAAAACAGTCCCCAAGTTCCATATATTGAACAAGCATGTTGAAAATGATTTCCAAGTGGAAGTTTATGACTACGATTCAAGTTCCTGTGAACTGAAATACAGTCATTTTGTTAATATCAACCCAGCTCTAAAGCACAGTTACGTGTTTCTGGTCGTATTCATACGCTGGGATGCAGTTTATCCCTTGGGTGCAGTGATCAAAGTCATGCGATCTGATTGTGGGACCAACAGTGGACTGAAAATCCTCGAGCTTCAACATCAAGTGCCAACAATCTACAGTTCCGATACTGTCCAAAGCGTTCAGAGTATCATGTGCAGAATGCCAGATGAACCAACACCAATTTTAACGGAAGGCCGGATCGATCTTTCCGAATCCCTGTCTATCTTTACAATTGATCCAAAGAACTCAAAAGATCTCGATGATGCACTGAGTATTAAACAACTTGAAGATGACAATGTTACAGAAGTAGGAATACACATAGCAGATGTTACTAGCTATATCCACAAAGGAAGTCCTATTGATGAGGAAGCAAAAGTAAGGGCGACAACTTTTTACCCTGGACAAAGTAAACAGCCCTATCACATGCTTCCTGAACCACTCAGTCAAAATCTCTGTAGCCTACTTCCAAACAAGAAGAGGCTTGCTCTGTCAGTGTTCCTGTACTTCAGTCAAGATGGAAAGCCTCTCACCAATCGTACACGCATACAGAAAACCGTTGTCAAATCGAGACGACAATTCACTTATCAGGATGTACAGGACATAATTCTTGAGCAAACGGATAAAAATGAGGCTTTTGCCTCCGATATCATTTCCTTGTTTAAGATTGCAAAGGCGTGCCGCTTTAGAAGACTTGGTGACTCAATGCATTCGCTCCCAACTGAGGTGGATTTGTTAAACGAGAGAGAAGGTGATTCCATGTTCGATACACTAGAAGCTCATTTTCTAGTTGAAGAATTTATGATATTGGCAAACATGTCAGCTGCCGCTTGTGTGTGTTCAAGTTTTAGAAATTCTGCGATATTGCGGTGCCAGGATGCTCCATCAGCTGAGAAAGTAAACAGGTGGCTGAACGATTATCCGCGGATTGCAGATATCATTTTGAAACTCCAAAACATCAAGCCAACCCCGCAAAGACAGCTCAAGGTGGCTAACGCACCGAAAGCGAGGTACCGAGTCGTGATCGAACTACAGAAATGGATTTGGTCATGCTTAGAGCAACATGTGAAAAATGATAACTTCAGAGAGGCATGGAAACTTATCGGAAGCGACGAATGTCATCCTGAACAGTCAGTTCCTTGGAATGAATGGATATCTTTTCAAGAACATGCAGAATACAGATGCCTTGGCTCTGTGACCAACCGAAAAGAAAGCTGTCATTTCACACTCAACATCTCCCCATACACTCATTTCACTTCACCAATTCGACGTTATGCAGATATTGTGGTTCACCGCCTCATCCATGCTGCCCTTAACAAAGAAAAAGTTCCCTACACGACAGTGTAGTGGATGACATTTGCTGTCACATCAATGAAGTTTCAAGGAGAGCGAAACAGTTCCAGAAACAATGTAAAGCCTTGTTTTACGGTCATGTTCTACGACACAGTCCTGCGATGTTTAATGGCTTCATAGAAACAGTTTCCGACAAAAGTATTCAGCTTCTAATTCAAGGAATGCATGGTCTTCCACAAGCGTGTCGGGAAGTACCCCTCAACCTCCTTGGTGTTTCAACTAAACCAAAGATTCAAAAGGACGCAGATGACGATAGGCCTTTCGACATTCTAACCTTACGCTGGCAAAAGCGACTTTACTCTCACAGGGGGTATGCCCCATCAACGAGAGGTCTTGAGGAGCTTCGGGTTGATCCACATCAGAGGGCCATTTTTCAGCAATATACACGATGGACCGACATTCTTAAAGCATTGTTTAGTCGAAATTCGGCATCGCTTAGGAGCATTTTCTCTACACATGCTGATTATCAGGAAGGCGATCAGCTGAGGTCATATGTTCCCGCTTGTACATCAACAGTGAAAGACGTTTGCTCAGAAGTCGGAGAAGGAGCGATTACAAAATATTTATGTGAATTCACAATGTCGTTCAATCATGCATAAATTCTCTCAGTGCAAATCGGCGGAGAGCCGCAGAAGGGAGTGCTAGTGCCAACACCACAGATTCTTCATCTAACTGACAACGTCAAGCTTTGCTTACAACATCCAAGTGATCCTGTGAAATACCTGGCAAAGTATGCGACCAGCAAAGCTCATCTACAAAACTATAAATCGAAAGAGGAGTATCTCCAGGTATGGCTGTCGCTGATACGTATGGAAGCTGCAACTATTGCAGGCCATGACGACTCAATCACAGTAAACGATCTTCCTGTGAAGCTGAATGAAAAAGACGGAACCTTTTCCGTGACATTTGACTTCTGCGAAGACAGGAACATCGAGTTTAGCAATATGTCGATGGACTTCCTTTTACACGGAAACGAAGACGACGACAACAGTGATGAAACGAAGTACGTGTCTAGTTCAGACTACCTTTGTCTGAAGTGCTGCTACGATGTAGATGATGTCACATACAAACACATGAAAGGATCACCAGGAGGAAAGAGGATCTGGCTGGCGCACGGACAGGTGGATAAGATCAAGAAAATGAAAAAGAAAGGAAGAATCGAAGTGCACTTCTTACTTCACCCTTCAAGTGCAAGTTTACCGCCACAAATCCTGAACAGCGACAAGAAACCGCATTGCAGTGTAGATATTATGGTCAAACCAGAATCTAACAGGTAAGAAGCTTACTTGCTTTAGTTGAGATCTTTCAGATAAAAATATCGCAAACAAATATCTCATTCAATAATCCTTAAGATGCTTGTTTTACTTCTCAATTCGACCGACTGAATGAGAAATTGTTGATTTTCAAATCTGTTTTGAAAACGTTATCAAACATACACTTTTAGGAGAACAGAAGCTGCGTTACTTTGCTTGGATAAGGCAAACGGTTTGGCACAAGCAGTTGCGTTGGGATACAAGATTCCGCCTCTCGGTTTGTATTGAATCCGATTTAATTTGACCTTATGTGTATATATATGTCTTGATTATCAAACATAGTCCTTACAATGCGATAAGTACTTTAAAAGAGTAAACCATTTTCAGAAATGATAACATATTTTTTATGTCATCACTTCTGAAACTGCTGTTTTATCATTCGTTGTATTACGAATACTTTGTCAAAATTTAAAATCTTTTAGACCGCTAAGGCCCATGGGCCTCTTGTTATTATTAACAATGGTAAAAATCCCTTTGCAATTTGATCCTTTCTACTTAGTGAAATATTGAGTTGAAATTCTTATTAATACATGTGCCCTTATTTGTAGCCAAGAATTATTTGGCGGTAGCCAGGAGGATGGAGGTAGAAGTGGATGTTGTCGGGTTAGCTCGGAACAACCCTAAGCAGTACAAAGCCATACAAAAGGCACTAACCAACAGATTTACTGTCATCCAGGGTCCACCGGGTAGATATAGATTTAAATTCCCATGATGTTCCCGCTATAAAACGGGAGACTGGACATTTAGTGTTAACCAAGTCTGGCCTGTCTTTTCCCGTCCTGTCCGAACGTGTCGCTACACAGAAAATAATATACATGAAATATGACATATTATGTGAAAATGTGGAACACATCTCCAACTTTTTGTTTGAGATCATTTTAGTTTTCTTGGTCTTTATGTCCTAGTTCAATCAAGTGTCCTCTGTTAGCTATTCTTATGTATCAATAATATTGATTTGCATTATTTTGTAGACATGTTTTATATTAAGCTTAAACAATGATTCACGTTAACCGTTGAAGCGGATGCGTTACATTTACTGACTTTAAACGGGAAAGTGAGGATTGACTTACATCAAACTATTTTATATGATAATTTATTAATTATTTCAGGAACTGGGAAAACGTTCACTGGCATCAAACTGTTGTTTCTGTTTACAAAACTGAACAGAGTGTGGCATCAAGAAGGAAATCCATTCAAACAAGTCGTATTTTGTGGCCCATCGAACAAATCTGTTGATCTTGTTGCAAGTAAGCAGTGCAAGTCAATCTAACGATCGATCGTTTTATTCGAGGTGTAGTATATTGTTCATTCAGTAATAACCTTTAGTCTTAACGTTCTATTTAGGTCATGGGTCCCACATGCACCAATGTTATATTCAGGAAATTCTAAGACACCAGGAAACTGTAGTGTCAGCGGTTCGGAAAAAAATAACAATCGAATGTCCTGTATACGCACCCGTTGATGTTTTGTAAACCAAATGATTTTTTAAAAATGTTTTTATTCTATTTTCATCATAATAAACAATACACGACAATACAAAACATTAACTTGCATATCTACACATGCACGCATACCTACAAATAGACATGTGTATATCATACAGAATATAGATCATATTTAACTTAAAAGGTGTAAATTTGAACATTATACTTTCTATAACAATTTAAATAGAGATCGTATTTTTTTCAATAAATTCATTAATATAGGAATTTGTTTGTAAAGAAAGGAATTGCAAAATGTATTACCGCATTGAACTTAAGTTTTATATCCAGTCATCACACACACACCCTCACATATACACTATCAAACTTACATACATATATAAATATTTACAGTCAGTGGTGAATTGATAGTATAAACCCCGTTGATTTCAACCAAAGGCTACTCAACTTTATTTCTCGATAGATTGAGTATGTCACGCGCAATTTGGAGCCGCGCGGATGAATTTATGATGGTCCAAATCAGATACTTGTTTTCAGTATCGAACGTACGTTCGATGAACATGTACATGTATCAAAATAGGTTTGAACACATATTATATGTACGTGTGTAAATACAAATGTAGAAAAGTTACATTGTTTATGTCACTACCTCTTTGAGCAATGCTTCCGTGCGTATGATAAATTTGCACATTCCGATGACGTTGCAATGTTTACATGTTGTGTGTCGGTGAGTGTGTGTTGTTCGCTACAACATGTAGATCTACATCCTATTTGTATTTTTAACATCTTTGGTTGTACGCAAATGGATAAGATATGTCAGGACAACATCAGTCTTTCAGTTGCATAACTTTAACCAAAACGACCTAGCACGATAATGCATTTTTGTTCACCTCGGGGGACAGACAAGTCCTGTACGTTATCTACTGTGAATCGGCGAGAGTAGGCCTTACATACACAATGTACGTTTGGGTGTTTCGAAATATCAATGAAACGGAATCCTTCAATTGTAGTTTTACAATACTTGTTATAGATATCTCTAATATTTACTGAAGTGTTTGAAACAACAATATAAATATAAGCTAACATTGTGAGAGTGGTAAACGTTTACAGTAGTGGGCCTACCTGTGTTTGTACATGTTCATCGAAACGACGTCCGATACATTTGAAAATCTCCAAAATCCGGAAATAATGACATGGAACTATGTAAACATCCGTGTATTCAAGTAATTTCAAACGTGAACTGATTAAGAAGAACTCAAGTGATCACAAAATTGAAGAAACTCTCTGTTTGTCACACCTCCTTGACACAGGCGGTTTGAATCGGACGCCGCGTCACAACTACGTTAAATATCCTGCCACGTTATGAATTGTGTAAGCGTGTGTAATCATACGAAGTAAAAGATTAAAACCAAACGGCTTTGCACCATGGTGTTTTTAACAAAAGATAAATAAAACGATTTATAGTTCCATACCGGGAAACCCCAGATATATGCATCATAAGACGGAACTCATTTTATTTGTATGTTCATTGATAAATTGGCGGGAATTTCCGCCACTTCGAGTGGCTGTTCCAAATGCCTGTCGGAACTAAACGATATAATTCAATTTTAGTCTTATAAATGCCATAAACACTATTACGGGTAAATTTTGAGTTATGAAAATAATAGTTAAGACTGTAAATATAAGGATTAAAGTCTCTTTCTGGTGGTTCTATCGAAGGATAAAGTTGAGTAGGGTATCGATATTTGTTTCATGGACCGCTTCGCGGTCCATTCCAAATATCGATACCCTACTCAACTTTATCCTTCGATAGAACCACCAGAAAGAGACTTTAATCCTTAAATAATACAGTTACATACAAACATGTCTACGCATAAACATACGTACACACGCACATATATATGCATACATATACCTGCGCATAACATATACACATACATGTTTACATGTACACAAAGACACACACACATACGCTCATCCATATGCATACACATACATACAAACGCGAAACAAAAATATTATTACCTGGGGACGGGGGGGTTGCAATCACTCAGTCTGAGACTGAATGATTGCAATTTTGTTTACTAAGTATATAATACAGCATTGTTAAATAACTAGATACTATTTAATATGTAATATATATATATAAGTAACATAATTCATTTTTCATAACTGAAGCCATTTTTCCAATTTACTTTGCAAATCAATGCTATTTCTATACACTTTATGTTTTTGTTTTTTATTGTGATTTTAGTTCCAAGCGTATATGGTTTTTTAAGCTTATTAAGCTGATTTCATTTTCAAAACATTTCATTTTAAATATGTATTGTTTAATGATAAGTAAAATAAGATTGTCTATAATTAAGTCAGCATCACAAAATTTAAATGTTCCTAAACTAAATTCCTGTTTTACCCAATCAACTTCAATATTTATGGCTGTAAGCGCGTGTTTAAATTCTCTCATTAAATTATTGACTTTATCACATCCCCAAAACAGATGTTGTTTCCAGGTGAGATTTACAAAACCTGCAGGATTGGTCTTGTTTTCCCATTTTATGTAAAGAGTTAACCAAATGATAGTATAACAATAATTCTCTTTTGCATTTCTATACATTTTTGTTGTTGTTGTTGTTGTTTTAACTGATTGATAAGAAGTCAAATAATTGATTACTAATAATAGTTTTTTTGTTGGGAAACATTTTTGATTTGTGATCAGTGGGTCATAAGGGTTCAAAAGATATTGGTTCGGAGGTTTGGAGGGTGCATGTGGGACCCTCCTAGCCCGTGACCTAATTGGCGTTTGGTTTAAAAACGTAGAAGGTGCTCATAAATATAACCGCTCATCGACCACACACAGATCTGAATTTTAGATTCAAAGTAACAATAAAAAAAAACGTTTGTATTGATTCAGCTTATTATGTGGTAAACACAGATCTGGGTTAGATTCACAACAATGACAAAAACCCTTCGTATTCTGTCGACTTATTATGTGGTAAACCATCATTGTTATCTTGTAGAGTGGACAAAAAGAAAACTTGGAGAGCTGGCGCCGAGAATGGTCCGAATGTATGGATCGTCTCAAGAGTGTATGGACTATCCTATTCCGGGAAATGTTCAGTCTGCTAAATCGCACAGACCTGACAATCGACCAGACAGGGAACTTCAAGACATCGCATTACATCGTCTAATTCGGCAAGAAGGAAAACCCCATGCTGATGAGATCCTAGTCTTCGACAAGTATTTCCAGTCGTTCAAAAGTTGCTCTTCAATCGGTGATCCCGAGGTAGCCAATGTGTTTAAGCAAAAGCTGAAAGAGTACAAATCTCTTTTGAGCAAAGCAGAGCAAGAAGAACTGCAGCACTATGATGTCATATTCTGTACAACGGCTATGACAACTAACCCCAAGTTCATCCGGGGCACGAAAAACAAAATCTTCCAATGCATCATTGACGAAAGTGGTATGTGCACAGAGCCAGAATGTCTAGCTGCTATCATCACTACCAAGGCAGAACAAGTCGTTCTCATCGGGGATCACAAACAACTGCGGCCCGTCGTCATGTGTCAACACGCCGCAAGGCTTGGCCTGGAGACATCACTCTTCGAGAGGTTTTCGAAACAAGCGATTATTCTAACAACACAATATCGAATGGTATGCAATAAATAGCTGGCTGTATGGTTTCAGTTATAGTCATAGATACCAAAATGTTCTGACGGGATAAAAAATATGTCAAAGCTAAGTTTATGCAACAAAAACATTGTATACTTTGAAAATAACTTTTAAGTTACTTTTTATTATTTTCTTTAAATATACATTCAGGGATCTGTGCAGTCTTTCCAAAATAACTTTTCACATGACTTCCACTCATCCAATATTATCAAGTGACGAAGTAAAGATGAATGTTTAATCGATTTTTATTGGTTTTTTCAGCATCCACAAATATGCGATTTTGTGTCAAAGGAGTTTTGCGAAAACAAACTTGAAACTGCCCCTTCTCGTGCATGGAAGGAAGATAACCCCCTGGAGCTGTGGAAATATCATGGTGTTCCCCACATATTCTGTCACGTAGAGGGAGAAGAGGAATACTTAACTGTGTCGACAGAGGAAGGAAATGAACAGTCATGTAGCAATAAAGAAGAAGTTGAAAAAGTGGTGAGTTGTGTTGTTTTTTGGGGTTTTTTTTATATCGTGTTCTCAATATTTTGCTAGTATTTTATATCCTTGTGGTTCCTGTTTGCAGCATAAGTTTGTATATTTTGTTACCATTCATTTGTTCTCACAATGAGACCATCAATGAAACGTTTATATTTTATTTACAGCTAGCAGTGTTCCACCGTATGGTGAAGACGGAGGGCGTGGACCCCCGCTACATCAACATCATATCGCAGTACAACGCCCAGTGTAACGCTATCACATCGGCACTATTGGACTCTGGTTACATCAACTGTAACGTACATACTGTCGTGGCCAGTCAAGGTAATTAACGGCTTTCATTTAATTCGTCAGCATTACTAGCTATCTGTCGATCAAAACATATTTTACAGGAAGTAATTTAGATTTACATTTTACTCAGGGACAATTCACTCAGGCTAATTATTTTACATAACCAAGAAGCAAAATATGGCATAAATGTATTGTTCTACATTTCTTATGAAACATATAACATAAAATATTGACATATTCCACGTTAATGTTTAGTATTTTGATTGATACCGTTGTAATTACAAATCGTTGATCAATACGATTAAGCAGGTACAATATGTACGCTGTACTCATACCCGAGTCAAAGTCAACCACGTTAAACAAATGAACTACATAACCACTGAGGAGGTGATGAAATGATTTTCGAGGCAAGACAATTCACCTAATAAGGTAAACACAACTACTGTCAGGACGATTTGAGCAGTTCTGCACAAAGGTTGCATTACTCTACGAGCAAGGGACACGGTTCGGCATGAAAATGTTCGACCATAATTTGTAATGGCGGACAGCGAGCGAGTTTGAACATTTCACAAGCATTTCACTACCATGAGCTTTTCTGGTATATCATAGTAAAACCGACTGATATAATTTCTATTATAACTTGTTTTTCCTATATATTGTACAAATTTTCATGTACTCTTAGACCGAATTGTCCCTTTAAGTAATTTTAGTTTTGCATGAAAGAAATCAGCGTAATGCTACAATGCTTAACTATGCCATCTACCATAACAACAACCCTGACATTACTTTATTTGTTATATCTATCTGAATGATAACTGTTTTCGTGTGCTATACATGTAGGTGGAGAATGGGATTACGTCATATTCAGCACCACCCGATCACTTCCGCATTACAAAATTGAGCACAACCCCACCCTGGGCTGGTGTAAACAGAATCTGGGATTCATCACAGACGAACACCAGATAGATGTAGCCCTGTCCAGAGCTCGTAAAGGACTCGTCATCATTGGTAGGCAAAACTTGAACTTATGTCCAAACCGTTACAAGACCTTATCAGGTTAAATCACCTAACACAACAAATACAATGAAGACCGTCATTTTACCTTTGTATTTCAAATGAAACTGTTCAATTCAAACGTCATTTAAACCGACTGATATTGACTCACACGATATTTTAGATCTATTTTAAAATCTGATATGTTTTGTATTTCTGTCAATCCTGAAAGTCAACTTAAACATTTTATAGGAAACCAAAACCTGTTGAAGTGTGACAAAGTATGGAGACGCCTTCTGGATCACTATGAGAGGAGAGGTTGTGTTGTTGACGCAAGTGAATTCCCACCTCGCCGGAAGACTCGCAACAAAAGAAGAGGTGCCCACAGTGCTTCACGGCAGACGTCCGAGGAGTTCTATAACGGCACTGACCTGGGATAAACATCTCCAGGACTGCGTCAGATTTCACAGTAAACATTTCCAGTACTGCGTCAGAGGTCACAGTAAACATCATGTTAGATTTTGTACAGATGCCATATTCTTATGTGGCTATAAGGACAATGAATCTAGGAAACGAAGACTAGTATTTATTGCTGCTCTGCGAGACATTATGTATAATTGTCTGAGCGTAAACAACATACTTCCGGTTATCCATGGAAAAAATGTTTAAACTTTGTGGTGCGCATTCATGTTTTTGCCTTAAAAGTATTTTCTGCTGTGATACAATGAAGGTTTATTATAACACATATTTTCTATATATTAAATTTGTATTTATTTTAGGCTAAACTAAATGCTTGTTATTTAATATTTGTCTTACATCAATTAGTTTTGTTATGCCTTGTGCCATATTTCAACACGATTTTCCACTGTATATGAAGTATATGAACAGGCATATTCCAACAAGTATACAGGCTGGTGACCTATTATCGTGATGTATCAATTGTCGTGATTTTGAATGGCGCGATATGCAAAATGCGATTTTTATACTTTTTGTGTATAGAAAGAAGACACATACCAAAATTATCAACAACATTTTCAAGTTTTAGAGGAAAATTCAATATTTAGATTAAAATGGCGAATTTCAGTAAATCTTACCTCACAAGAATGACATTAGTCAGGGGGAGCATGATATCGGCTTTATTCTAAGATAAATAGTACCGATTTGCATATCGTCTGCTTCCTATGATGTCAGACAACAGCTTAAAAAAACGAAAGTCGGAAGGGAGAGAATTCAGTCTTCCTAACTTGACGCAAAAGAGCGCTGGTCGGGGTCACCTAAGCGCTTTTAGCCAGACGACAAAATACAAAGTAGACCATGGTCACTATGTTGATTTTGTTTGTTATTTCAATGATTAAAGAATCAATCACTATCGAAAATAATTTAGATATCTTTATTATTTATTCAAAATGCCAAGCATTGATGAAGACATGTTAAAATTATTCGTTTTTTGGCAGGACATAGATCGTGAAACGGCGGCCGCTTCATTTCCTCCGTAGTCAGAAACAATATCACTGGTGACAAAAAGACACGTTTTCTCTCTTTTGCATGAATATTTTCACATCAAATATTTTTCTAAACAATTGAGATATTTGTGAATATATTGATATTAGATTTATTTTATTTCATCACACCTAACTATTTTTAATATGTTTTGAAAACAATCACGATAATGGGTACAGTAACTTGACGTGATCACGATATGTTACGGCCTGGTTTTATAAAATTGATTATAAGTCGGTGGAACTGCTATTAAATTGAACTATTGTGAGGTAAAGATTATTTAGATACCTAGAAATCCGACATTAAATACAACGTTTAGAAGAAATTGAGAAAAATCTCCATTTTTCCAGCCATATTATTTCATTATCGTGTATCCACCCAACTTCATAAAATTGATATTTTTTGTTTATATAATTATCGTGTACACATACTTCATGAAATGTATTTTTCATGTTCATAAACTTTTCATGATATTTCCATTGCATTGTAAACAATTTTGATGTCAATTATTTAAATATTTATAAGATAATATGAATGATTACTGTATTGTGGGGTACCATATTTTGACCCAATACGAGTATCTATAATACTATTCATGTTTGTACTTTATCATCCAAAAAGGTATAGTCGCCTTCATTGGATGAATAAATAATATATTTTGTATAATATATATCTAATGTTTAAGAATATAATATGTCGAGATTTTTGTGGGAAAGGTGCTGAAAAAAATACTTAATGCACCATAACATCAAATATTACAGTTCTAGTATTCGTATAGAAATGCTGTGTTGTACGATGTCTCAAGCTTAATCAGGTCTTTAACACTAAAGTGTAGTGCTGAGTAGAACACATTAATTTCAAGGATGTAGCAAAATTTGAAATATTTTACGGCTTTATAGATAGTGTTGCTCATTCAATGTAAACCATTTATTCATTAAATATTAGCTTACAGAATGAATATACTATTTCAGTTTTGTAATGTGTACTCTCCCAATAACATCTTTCGTATTAATGAGGCATACGATAGTCATGGCTATTACAATTTTATATGTAAAAACATCTTATTTTGTTCAAAGAAACCTGCATACAGTTTCTTAAAATGGCAATTCAGTCTAAAAGTACATTAAAATTTGCATATACATCGGAAACAAACCAGCTCTAATGGAAATTAGATCAGTTGGTTTTACTGTGATATGCCAGAAAAGCCCACTGTAATGAAATGTATGTAAAATGTTCAAACTTGCTTGCTATCTGCCATTACACATTGTGGTCGGACGTCTTGTCTGCCGAACCCCTGCCCTTGTGAGTGTAGTAAATATTTTTGTGTCTAGAACTACTCAAATCGCTCTTACAGTAGTGTGTTTACGTTATTAGATGCATGTTCTTGTCTAAATATCATTTCACCAATTCCTCAGTGGTTATGTATTGTATTTGAGTAACGTACATGACTTTGGCTCGGGTATGGGTACAGCATACATGTTATACCTGCTTTTCAATCAAAATACTTAACAAAGTCGTGGGATTTGTCAATATTTCTTGTTATATGTTTCATAAGGAATGTAGAACAATACATTTATGTCACATTTTGCTTTGTGGTTATGTAACAGAATTAGCCTCATTGAATTGTTCCTTTAACTGATATTTCATCATATCTTCTCTTCATTTTAAGCTACACCTTATATAATTATGTGTAACTACAATATCAGCCACATTTTAGCCAGATGTAAAAAATGTGGAAAACTGCCCTTAAAAATGACCTACATGTAGTATCCTTTCAGAATTTAGTGAAAAATATTATTTTCCTATGTGTCCATATTAGTGGTTTACAGGGGCTTATACACACATTGTCAACCGTGATTGACGATTTGGGCAGCTGGTTGAAAGCTATTTTGTTACTCTTTCCATTAAAGTTGTATGGTCTATCACTTTCGCTCTTTTTGTCATATAGTCCAGTAAAGATAGGGTGTTACCCCAAAATAATTGCAACAGAATTTTTTCTTTGTTTTTCATACAGATCTGACTTTGTTTTATACAAGAAAAAAAGTCGCCACAAATAAAAATTTGGGAAAGTGTTTTTCTTGACCCCCAAAAAATCAGAAAAATAAGGATATTTGCATAATTTGCCAACTTTGAAGCCAAATATAAACTTACATGGTTATCATTAGATACTAGAAAATTACTGTATGGCAAGAACGTTATAAGGACAGCACATATTGCCAAAAACATAAGTTGAAATCAACACAGGGAAAAAGTATGACAACATGAAAATTGCATAATTATGTCCTTGTAACAGCCAAATATGCTTTTGTTGGATTGTTAAGATAAAAAATTGTTATTATCAACAATACCATTGATACTCATTTTGGTGGAATCTTTTTAAATAAAACTTGTTGATTAAAGGCTTTAAAAGTAAAACATTTTACTTTCACTACCTGAGATAACATGGTTGCTCAAAGTTGGTCTTTTGGCCTTTTCCAAGGATATTTTGAAGTCCAAATTACATATTATGTCTTTTTTATTCAAAAATTATTCAGTAAGTACCGTTATAAGTGTTTAGATAGTTATCAATTCAGATTCTATGTAGGCTATACTCACCTAAAAGAGACAACTATATCAAGATATCCCCAAATAAAAAAGACGTGAGGTCGACCAAATCCTCATTTAGTGCCATTTGACTAAACTTCTCTAATTGGCTAAGTCCTTAAGTTGAAATATCAAAAATGTGAATATATATTTTGTGACTAATCATATTGCAAAATCCTTTGGCAGATATTACCACCATAATGGAGCGTTCTTTATAAAGTGGGATTAAAGTTTCTTTTTGATCAAATATTTGTACAAGACCGTTTTTCATTTTTCCATAATGGAACCGGATGGGGGTTACATAATTTTCAATGAGATAAAGGAATAAAATTAAAGTTCAATTTCAATTTTATAGCTGAAAATCATCACAGTTCTGATCTATTTACTGGCAAAATTTTAAGACAAACGAATAAAGCATATTCGAAAAAATAAGATTTTTCTATCGCAGATTTATGGACTTTGACATATTTTGGTATTCAGCCAAATTAACGTGATAGGAAGTTTTTAATACTAAATAAGATGTGCATATTTATACCGTTTTTACAACAAATGATCAAAATAACAAGTACAAAATATACAAAAAAGGATATAACATATTTGGAAGCATTTGCTTTTTTATTTTCCGAAATATTAACTACCAAAATGGGTGTTTTGCCAAAAATCTAAGTATAAAAACGCTTCAAATTGGCACGATCAGTCAACTTGACAGGTTAATATTTAGTTTTTTTCTAGCTAATGTATTATCGATCATGCATTAATATCAAAGAAAAAGTAACCCTTTAAGACATAAAACATAAACTGATATTGTTCAGGGTAAGTTTTTATAAATATTTGCATCTAAAAAGAACAAAAACGGTAATGCTAGCTAAATTCAAAAGGTTTTGAGCCGTTTTCATCCTTCTTTATTTCTTTGATTGACTGGAATTATTGTATCATTTCAACTTATTTGTACTAACCTAATGTTTGTCTTACTATATACCCGATTTCATATTTCAAGTATTGCAAAAATAGCAGATATTGTACTTTAAAAGTGGTCAAAAGTGTTATTTCTTTATATTTTCATATATTTCGGGTTCATGACATAAGGTTTCAGGAAAAAAATGGACCCCAAAAAATCATGGCCCCTAGCGGTCGCCATATTGGTTTTCAAAATGGCCGCCAAAAATCACATTCTGTGACCCATAACTCACGTTCTATACCAGCTAAACCCAAACTTTAAACGTCTACACCCATATTATTGATACTTAGGAACATTCTAGTAGTGCTTAACTTCATGTAGAACGACCGCCATTTTGTATTTCAAAATGGCCGCCAACTTTGCGAGCAATGTCTTTATATATACTGCATTTAAATCGATAAGCTGACTTTAAACAAATATAAAGAGAGTACTTATATTTGTGTAGTGTTTGATACATAAATAATTTGATTCTTATTTTAATTTCAACATGACCGCCATTTTGAAATCCCAGATGGCCGTTTAAATTAAAGTTGTTTCCGAATTTCACTCTAAATTATCGAGCAAAAAATTAAAGTATCATTTTTAAACGTCTACACCCATATTTTTGGTACTTATTGTTATTGATACTTAGGATCATTCTGGTAGTGTTAAACTTTATGTAGAAAGACCACCATTTTGCATTCCAAGATGGCCGCCAAATTTACTACATGTGCCTATATCTATATATAATAATAATATAATGATTGGCTAAGCTGACTTTAAGCAAATAAAACACCTGCAAATACAGTGAATATTTATATTTTGTAGCCTTTGATACAAAATAATTCGATTCTTATTTAGTTTTCAAAATGGCCGCCAATCTGAAATTCAAGATGACTGGCAGCATTAAATTAAAGGTACATAAGTTAACCGAAACGGCTGATAATTAATGAAACATTACTTTAAAACTTGAGTCCCAAATGTTATTAACTTCTGTAAATATTACACCTAGCATTATTCTCTAAACAAATATGAATAGATGAATTGAATGCAAACGTTAATTTCCATAAAGCGGGTCGTTTATGATCCCCGACATCGTTCTTATCATTTCATCCTTTCGGACAGGTATCAGACCTTTAACTATTTCAGTGTACAGCAGCTTGAAAAACATTCATGTTTCACATTCATTTACATGCCTGAAAGATAATTATAGTTCCAGAATCAAATTTTACACGATAGCAATATTTGCCATTCTGAAAATAACAGTCATACAAGAACTCAGTGCTTTAACTCCAAAAGGAGGCTTGGGCAGAGACTTTTTAACACAAAATGTAAGTTAATATTTAATTAGAGAAAAAATAACAAATTGATCTGTGAAATCGTCTATATCATGTAATTGGGAATAACTTTTCCTGAAGGAGATCTTCTCTACATTACAATACCCTTTTGGTATACTTTACACTGTCTATAAATGCAAGATGTGCCAAAATCTTATAGAAGATACTGTAGAGACTATTTAATGTCATTCGGAAGAAAGATATGCTATCTGATAAACTGTAGAGAGCAGAGCAGGTGTTTTCCTCAAAACCAATTGAGGATCATCTCCTTTTTGAAAGTGGAATGTAAGATGTTATCTGTTAGAAGAATGGAAATAGTCATGGCAGCTAACGGATATATTTTGGATAAAGCAAGGAGGCTTTCAAGGCTTCTAATGGTTTATTATGACTGCAACTACTTAATGCATATGGATGATATCACACCTCTATTCCTGAACACAGCAAGGGAATTATCAAAATATTTAACCGAAATCACTTTGGCAGTCATCCGAGAGATACTTTGTGTGATGGAGAAATATCAGACCTGCAGGCAGAAGTACTAATTGCAAGGATATCATTTAGGATTCGTCTTCCAAAGGAGGCTTCATTGATGAGATGGTCGCATTTATATTGCATAACAACGTTTATGCCGGGCCGTCAACCGCATCTCAGGACATTTTGATGTTGATTCAGTGGAAGATATTCCCTCTATTGTTAATATTCAGATAAAATGTCAGGGAAATTGGTTCGATGTAATGCCGAACGATTCCAACTTCAGGAGACTCCACTTAAGGAAGGACTTCGAGTAAGTTCATAGCAAGGTTTTCCACCAAAGCTTGGATGTGTACCTCGTCTGACATAACCCCTTGTGGTATGTCTGTCAGTTTGACAGTAGTGGCACTAGAATTAACCACAAAGTCCCTGCGAAGATAGTCATAAGTACATTTAAGTCAAAACTTTACAAATGTTAGCTGAACCTCCGAGCTAGAACTCCCAATCTCATTACTGGAGATGAAGGTGGCGAAGGCAAGACAGATGATGGTGTTAAATTAAGAACAGATATGAAGCGCTATGCTAGCATTGCAGTATATGCAAACTAATTCCACCTAAAACACATAGCCATCGTCAGTAAAACATGCAAACGGCACCAAGTACTGGGTGAGCATATATTGGAGTGATTTAGAACTAAAGACCAATAAGCCTTCAAACTAAGTGCAAACAATAGACAGCAAACTAAATTAGTCAGATATTGGTCATCTGGACAGCTAACTAACTTAGTCAGATATTGGTCATTTTGGAATTTAGTTCTGGTTGCCGTCGATATATGATAAGTGCTGGCTGCAGTGCTGGCTGCTGATTGTACCACCGAGAACTCTTTGGCGTTCTACATATCAAGCTCCTTAAACAAGATATAGCGGTTTCCATGAGAAGGCTCTAAGTAAATTGACTTACATCATGAAAAGAGAGAGAAAAAACAAAGAAGCCCTAGCCACTAAAAGAAAACACTTTCATCAACTTTGCTAAAGGCAGATAGGAATGATAGACGCCTTATTGATCGCAATAGAAGTAACAGGGTATAAGTTATCAGCAAATGGGCAGTGATTTGGTCAATCGATGTTGACTTGCGACTTTGAGGATGTTCAAGTTGAGAATTCGATAAAGCCCATGAAAGATGATCCTCTGATGACGCCTGCAGAGTTGCAATTTTAGGCATTTCATATATATCAACATATTCAGAGTGTTAACTTGACTTTTTGCTCTTACACAGTGAAATACGGAATTGACTTTAATTTAAACGGCCATCTTGGATTTCAAAATGGCGGTCATGTTGAAATTAAAATAAAAATCAAATTATTGATGTATCAAACACTAAAACTATATAAATACTCTCCCTATATTAGCTTAAAGTCAGCCTATCAATTTAAATGCAATATATATATAGATATAGCTCGCAAAGTTGGCGGCCATCTTGAAATACGAAATGGCAGTCCTTCTACGTGAAGTTAAACGCTACCAGAATGATCCTAAATATTCATAATAATAAGTTCCAATAATACGGATGTAGACGTTTAAAAATGTTAATTTGATTTTTTGCTCGATAATTTACAGAGTGAAATTAGGAAACAACTTGAATTTAAACGGCCATCTTAGATTTTAAAATGGCGGTCATGTTGAAATTAAAATAAGAATCAAATTATTTATGTATCAAACACTACACAAATGTAAGTACTCTCACTATATTTGCTTAAAGTCAGCCAATTCATTTCAATGCATTATATTAAGATATAGCTCGCAAAGTCGGCGGCCATCTTGAAATTCAAAATGGCGATCCTTCTACATGACGTTTAGCACTACCAGAATGTTCCTAAGTATCAATAAAATGGGTGTAGACGTTTAAAGTTTGGCTTTAGCTGGTATAGAACGTGAGTTAAGGGTCACAGAAGGTGATTTTTGGCGGCCATTTTGAAAACCAATATGGCGGCCGCTAGGGACCATGATTGTTTGGGGTCCATTTTTTTCCTGAAACCTTATGTCCTGAAGAAGCCATATGCAAAGTTTCATGCTTTCTTCAAACTTTGAACGCTTTTGCCGAAAAATCGACCTTAGCCGCTCCACTAAATATACCATCAGCAACTGTAGGCAAGGTTTAAGTTGTAGTTATTATATTATTATTATTAATCAAATGGCGAAAAAACCTTACACTTTCATTATCTTTAATTAATTTATTAAGATTATTCTACGTGCGATAAATTCAAACTCATCATCGGATTTCTGTATTCTATAAACTAGGGACCAATAATATGCTCATAAAAAGTGGTTAGATAAAGACTAAAACTCCATATGAAACATCGTATAATCTTTAAGTGGATAATTAAGAAAAAATTCTTTCATTATATTTGTTCAAATGTTTTCTCACGCATAAAACAAACCATTGGTTTGTTAGGTATCCCATAGCTATGCTTTCTTACACTTTAAGTGAGTGACAAGTGCATTGGCATACATCATAACAAGTTTGGTTAGATTACACACAACGGCACTTTTTTTAATAAAGAGGAAGATATTCAAAGATTTACTTCCTGTGGGCTACTATAGCACAATCCACCACTCACTAATGAGATCGTCAATACCAAAAACAGTGTACAGCGTATTGACAATAGGAATCGATAAACATTACAAATTACAACAATTACATATTTATACAAGTCTACGGAATAACGTAAAGGAAACATAGGCCGATACTCGTACATAAGAGGGTAGGGACAAAAGGAAATATTACACTCCCATCAAATTAGGTAAGGTTTTACGTGATACAGTAACTCCGAGAGCAGAGTGAGATATCCATATCCTTCATGAAGAAGACTGACCTCAAACTGAAAGTGACACGCAATATTAGCCGATACGATGTATCCGTTAAACTTCATCTTTATCTTCAACAGTATGCATATTTCAAACCCCTTGAGTAACTGGTTATACTCCAAGCTGCTTGTTTGCACTGAGCACTGTGATTGGTTTGGAATTTCTTCGTAAAATGATGGCGTCGCTGTTCTAACCTTATTCTCATTATTACGGTAGTCTCCGAATACAAATTATCTATTTATGTTAATCCTTAAGTTAGTTAAAACAATATTTTATTCAAATAAACTAAGATTACGTTAACATACAAATACATTTGAAGCTTGGATTGGGAAACGCACTAATAGATTACATCAATTCCTCTCCTAGATTAAAGACTGAACAGTTTGGTTTTCTCAGGATAAAAGTGTACCTTGTAGATTCAGTAAATAACCTTATGTTGATATGACCTATAGCTAGTTGCTACATAACACCTATAAGTTCTCATCTATAACTCGCTCTGAACTCTCGCTAAGAAGTTGCATTAGGTCATGTTGTCGTCGGTAGGACTTTACTTATTGTCCATTGGACATCAAAATATACCTACGTGGTTCCAGTATTGGTTTTATTGAATTAAGTGTCGATCATTGTCGTTGTTCTTGAAACGTAAACTATAGTGAATACCAATGTAAAAGCGAGATACCAAATTACATCAACGAGTTGTTTTGTAAAATCATTTATTAAAAATTTTGAAACGTTTTCTTAACTGAAATTGTCATAAGATTATTTTTTTTTTAATATTTTCCGAAAGTTGTCCGATCAGTATTGACAGTAGGAGTGGCGATAACATTTATTTATTTATTTATGAACAATGATGTAATCATCCTATTGTTACATGAACGAATAACAGAAATGAGAAACCAGCAGCTAAATTCAAAACACAATTTAATTATATATACAATATTATACAGAGATGGTTTACAATATCTAAAGTAATTGGTGGTGGTACAAGAGTAGTACGATGATTTAAAGTGTTACTTATCTGTATGCGAATGTCCTGGTATAATCCTTGATCCTTCCAGGTTTCAAATTAACAATAATCACAAATCCACAAGGAAATTGAATGTCCACCGATGATTTGTAAAGTTCCAGGCAATATGAATAAATCCACACAAAGTGTTGTAATAATCCACAGATAAAGTCACAATAGCTCTCCCAATAGAATCTTATATGGCGCTGTACAATTCTTGATATGTCTTATTACAGTTCTCATTACAGTTCTGATTAGCCTTGGACAGCTGGAGTATATATAGCTTAACCCTAATTCAAGAATATTGGAGAACCTTCTACTTCTAGAAATATCTAACTAAAAGCAGTAAACAAATAAACACACATAAGTTTCTGGAAATAGATCATTCTAGATCTCTACTTAAAATCAACATGTTTACAAACATATTTGTTTATACATGATTATATTCTAGAAAGTTCTATAACCTAGATTAATGATATGACCTTTATAGGATGTATTGATAAAAAAAGCTATAGGAGTTATCTCCCTTATCTCATAACTACATGTATTTAGTGTCATACATAACACACTCCTCCTTAAAGAAAAGAAAGTTTTCTTGAAAAGGAAACTTTCTTGAAATATCAAGTAACGTTTAAATCCTTGATAAAGCATCAGCCAGAATATTGTCTTTCCCTTTGATATGTTTGATGTCAAGATTGTACTCTTGCAAAGTCAAACCCCACCTGAGAATTCTTTGATTTTTGTTTTTCATTTTCCCAAAGAAAGTCAAAGGGTTGTGGTCGGTGAAGACCAACACAGGCACAACTGTAGTGCAGAGATATACATCAAATGGGTTCAAGGCCAAAATCAACGCTAAACATTCTTTCTCAATGGTGGAATAATTTCTCTGGTGTTTGTCAAACCTTTTCGAGAAATAACAAATTGGATGGTCAATTTGTTCAGAACCTTCTTGCATCAAAACAGCACCAACACCTACATCACTGGCGTCAACAAACAGTTTAAACTGTTTATTAAAATCTGGAGCAGTCAGAACTGGTGAGTTTGATAGTATGGCTTTCAATTTCTCAAAAGCAGACTTACATTCGTCTGACCAGACAAATTTGACATTTTTCTTTAACAAAGCTGTAAGTGGAGCTGCTATAACAGAGAAATTTTGACAAAATTTTCTGTAGTATCCAGCCATACCAAGAAATCTCATCAGCTCTCTCTTGCTTCCAGGAGTTGGAAAATCTATAATTGATTCTACTTTGGCCTGAACAGGTTTAACCTGCCCCTGTCCTACAACATGGCCTAAAAATTCAACAGTTGCATGACAAAATTCACATTTCAATAAGTTTACAGTCAATTTCATGGTAGTGAGTCTCTCGAAGGATTCACGAATCCCGCGTAGATGGTCTTCCCACGTGTCGTGGTATTTGATGACGTCATCAATGTATCCATCACAGCCTTCCAGGTCTGATATCACGCTGTTAAGAAGACGTTGAAATGTTGCCGGGGCATTCTTCATACCAAATGGCATAACTTTGTACTGGTACAAACCTTGCGAGGTTACAAATGCCGACACTTCTTTAGCTCTTTCTGTTAATGGCACCTGCCAATAACCTTTCAACAGGTCAAACTTGCTAACATACTTGGCTTTGCCAACTTTGTCAATACACGAGTCAATCCTTGGAATTGGATAAGAGTCTGTTTTACTAACAGAATTTACTTTTCTGAAGTCAGTACAGAACCGGTATGTCTTGTCTGGCTTTGGTACCAGAACACATGGAGAGCTCCATTCACTTTTGCTTGGTTCAATAATATCATTGTCCAACATGTATTGAATTTCTTTCTTTAAGTGTTCTTCTTTAAAAGGATTGACACGGTAAGGATGTTGCTTGACAGGTGGCGCATCGCCTACATCCACGTCATGATAGATAGCATCTGTTTTACCTGGTGTATCCGGAAACAAATGTTTATACTCAAGTATCAAATCTTTAAGTTCATTGCGTTCCTTTTCCGATAGATGACATAGTTTCTTGTCCAAGTTCGCGAGCACATCTGAATTCCGTAACTTAACACCACAGTCTAAACCTACATCTTGTACACCACCATCTAAGTCTAATTTACAAATATCAGCTGTACTTTCACTTTGTGATGGTACAGAGGCCAAAGTAGCAATAGGTTGAGAGGTCTTGCTCTCTTCTCTATCTACATATTTCTTAAGCATATTAACATGACATAATTGAGTTTTCTTGCGCCTCCCTGGAGTTTGTACAATGTAGTTAACATCATCGACCTTTTTCTCAACAACATAAGGTCCAAAATATCTAGCTTGCAAAGGCTGACCCGGTATTGGTAATAGAGCCAAAATTTTGTCACCTGGATCAAAACTTCTTGCACGGGCATCTTTATCATACCATGTTTTCATTTTGGTCTGAGTAACGGCCAAATTTTCTTTTGCCAGTTCACATGCCCTTGTCAACCTTTGCTTAAAGTTAGACACATACTCAAAGAGATTCACTTTAGAATCTTCGTCCAAAATTTTGTCTTTCAAAATTTTCAAAGGACCACGTACAGTGTGTCCAAACACAAGTTCAAAGGGACTAAAGCCAAGAGATTCTTGTACAGATTCTCTAACGCCAAACAACAACATGTGTATACCTTCGTCCCAATCTCTTTTGTTTTCAAAACAATAAGATCTCATCATATTTTTCAATGTCTGATGAAAACGTTCTAAAGCACCCTGAGACTCTGGATGATAAGCACTAGACTTATACTGCTTGATCTGGAGCTGGTACATGACTTGTTGAAAAATACTAGACATGAAATTCGAACCTTGGTCCGATTGGACAGCTTTTGGAAGACCAACCAGTGTAAAGAATTTAACCAAAGCCTTGACTATGTTAGGGGCCTTAATATTTCTGAGTGGAATGGCTTCAGGAAAGCGTGTGGAAGCACACATAATAGTTAAAAGATACTCATTCCCAGACTTAGTTTTGGGTAGAGGACCTACACAGTCTATAATGACTCTACTAAATGGTTCCTCAAATGCTGGAATGGGATGCAAAGGTGCCACAGGGATTTTCTGATTAGGTTTCCCTACCACCTGACACGTATGACAAGACCTACAAAAATCAGCCACATCCCGTTTCAACTTGGGCCAAAGGAAGTGATCTAAGATCCTGTTATAAGTCTTGGTCGACCTTTTTCTCAACAACATAAGGTCCAAAATATCTAGCTTGCAAAGGCTGACCGGTATTGGTAATAGAGCCAAAATTTTGTCACCTGGATCAAAACTTCTTGCACGGGCATCTTTATCATACCATGTTTTCATTTTGGTCTGAGTAACGGCCAAATTTTCTTTTGCCAGTTCACATGCCCTTGTCAACCTTTGCTTAAAGTTAGACACATACTCAAAGAGATTCACTTTAGAATCTTCGTCCAAAATTTTGTCTTTCAAAATTTTCAAAGGACCACGTACAGTGTGTCCAAACACAAGTTCAAAGGGACTAAAGCCAAGAGATTCTTGTACAGATTCTCTAACGCCAAACAACAACATGTTGTATACCTTCGTCCCAATCTCTTTTGTTTTCAAAACAATAAGATCTCATCATATTTTTCAATGTCTGATGAAAACGTTCTAAAGCACCCTGAGACTCTGGATGATAAGCACTAGACTTATACTGCTTGATCTGGAGCTGGTACATGACTTGTTGAAAAATACTAGACATGAAATTCGAACCTTGGTCCGATTGGACAGCTTTTGGAAGACCAACCAGTGTAAAGAATTTAACCAAAGCCTTGACTATGTTAGGGGCCTTAATATTTCTGAGTGGAATGGCTTCAGGAAAGCGTGTGGAAGCACACATAATAGTTAAAAGATACTCATTCCCAGACTTAGTTTTGGGTAGAGGACCTACACAGTCTATAATGACTCTACTAAATGGTTCCTCAAATGCTGGAATGGGATGCAAAGGTGCCACAGGGATTTTCTGATTAGGTTTCCCTACCACCTGACACGTATGACAAGACCTACAAAAATCAGCCACATCCCGTTTCAACTTGGGCCAAAGGAAGTGATCTAAGATCCTGTTATAAGTCTTGGTCACACCTAAATGCCCTGCCATAGGTACGTCATGAGACAAACTCACAATATCTTGCCTATACCTCGGTGGGACAACTATTTGATTGACAACCGTCCAGTCTTCCTCGGGAGACACATCAGGGGGACGCCACTTGCGCATCAACACACCTGACTTACGGAAGTAACAAACTGGGACTTTCTCAGCCTCTTCCTCACTCAAAGCCCGATTACACAGTAAGGAGATTTCAGGATCTTTTTCCTGTTCTACTATAAGCTCCTCTCTAGACAAAGATGATTTGCTCATCATGTCAGACAAAGAAGTACCCTTGTTAGGAACAACTCCATCACTATCAAAGTCTACAGGATTGCTCAAAAGATCACACTTGCCCCCGATATCCTCTATATCATGAGCCAAGAAAGTGTCACCTAACCCTGGACTATAATGATCCTCAACTACTGCAACATCAGAAACCTTCTTACCCATTGAACGAGTTACAGCACAAGAAGGGAAAATACCAGGAAATTCCTGTTGAATAGTCTCGGCATCATCTGTTTTATCAGGGATACTGGACACTAAGGGATCTACCCTAACTTTCTCTCCAGCCAAGTCATTGCCTAAAATGAGCGACACGCCCTCTATGGGAAGTTCCGGTCTAACACCAATGGTGACAGGCCCAGTAACCAAGTCTGACTTTAAATAAACAGAATGGAGAGGCACATTAACAAAACCTAACTCTACACCTTGAAGCAAAACACTACTACCACATGAGGTCTCCTCAGACAAAGGCACTACGCCATCTAATATCAAAGAATGAGAAGCCCCAGTATCTCGCAAAATCTTCACAGGTTTCAAGTTGGTGATATCACTAGTAAGTGAAACAAATCCTTCAGAAATGAAGGGAGAGTACTTCTCCAAGACACTATCAGACTCTGAGCTCTTAATTTCAACAGACACTTTAGAATCTTCCACAATATCACTAAGTTTCTGACTAGGCTTTGACATAGCTAACACAGAAGGAACTGACTGTTTACGCCTTTGCTCCTTACGCTGGAGGGAATAACATTCAGACATAGCATGCCCTACTTTCTTGCAGTAATTACAAACAGGACCAGAAGGAGACCCCACACCTGCCCTATGATCTGTTTTAGAATCAGACTTAGTCTTATCACCTAATTTAGGTTTGTCGTTAGAAGGGCCACTAAAGGTTGGGTTCCTAGGCTGACCAAATTTACTAGTACATGTGGTACTGTTTTTGTCTTGAGAACTGTTTTTAACAAATGAGCCTTTGTGGGTGAGAGCGTAATCATCAGCCATTGTTGCTGCTTCACTAAGGGTTTCCACTTTTCTCTCATCTAAGTGAGTTTTTATGTTTATGTGGACACAACGTTTTAAACTCCTCTATCAACAATAATTGCCTCAATTTACCGAAATCCTCATCAATTTCTTTAGAATCACACCACCTATTAAATAATTGTTCTTTTTCTCTGGCAAATTCTACATGAGTTTGTTCATCTCTCTTTCTTGAGTTTCGAAATTTCTGGCGGTAAGCCTCAGGAACTAACTCATAAGCTTTCAAAATAGCTTTCTTGACTACTTGGTAATTTGAAATGTCATCAACAGATAAAGAAGAATAAATGTCTCTAGCTTTACCAATCAGGACACTCTGAAGAAGCATTTTAAGCTTATCTTCAGGCCATTTCATACTATCAGCTATTTTCTCAAAATGCAGAAAATACTTGTCAACTTCTTTCTCTTGAAAAGGAGGAACTAACCTAATATTTCTACTGACATCAAAACCTCTGTTTCCTTGTAAACCCCTAAAAGTTAGATTACTTGAACCGTCTTGAGAAGCTAGTTCTAATTCTTTCATTCTAAGTTCTGTTTCAGCTTGAATTTTTTTGCTTCTCTAGCTCTAACATCTGATCTCTCTCTTTTTCTTTTAATTCTTTCTCAATTTCTTTTTCTCTTAACTCTCTTTCTTTGTCTATTTCTTTTTCTCTTAACTCTCTTTCTTTGTCTATTTCTTTTTCTCTTAACTCCTTTTCTATTTCTCTTTCTCTCATTTCTTTCTCTTTATCTATTTCCATTTGTCTTAGTTTCATTTCATGTTCAAGTTCCATTTGTCTAATTTGAATTTCTGAACTGACTGTTTCCTCAATACTATCTAATGCACTAGAGTCAAATTTGCCATTGTCAACAAAATATCTTATAATTACATTCCTAATTTCAGCTTTCCTCAAATTAGTTTTGATAGTAAGGCCTAAATGTTTACACAATAACAGTAAATCCTTCTTACTAACTTGCAAAAGAACTTCCAGGGATGGCGCTTTAACAAACTGTTCTACCTGCATAGTAGTCATATTTATCTAGCTGTTGGTTTCAAATGTAAACTCAAAGTTTGTACACAAATTTTGAAAATTTCTTAATTAATTTTTCAAAGTTAGATTTCACAAATTGAATATCGATCCCGGACGAGCCCCCAATTCCTGTTACATGAACGAATAACAGAAATGAGAAACCAGCAGCTAAATTCAAAACACAATTTAATTATATATACAATATTATACAGAGATGGTTTACAATATCTAAAGTAATTGGTGGTGGTACAAGAGTAGTACGATGATTTAAAGTATTACTTATCTGTATGCAAATGTCCTGGTATAATCCTTGATCCTTCCAGGTTTCAAATTAACAATAATCACAAATCCACAAGGAAATTGAATGTCCACCGATGATTTGTAAAGTTCCAGGCAATATGAATAAATCCACACAAAGTGTTGTAATAATCCACAGATAAAGTCACAATAGCTCTCCCAATAGAATCTTATATGGCGCTGTACAATTCTTGATATGTCTTATTACAGTTCTCATTACAGTTCTGATTAGCCTTGGACAGCTGGAGTATATATAGCTTAACCCTAATTCAAGAATATTGGAGAACCTTCTACTTCTAGAAATATCTAACTAAAAGCAGTAAACAAATAAACACACATAAGTTTCTGGAAATAGATCATTCTAGATCTCTACTTAAAATCAACATGTTTAGAAACATATTTGTTTATACATGATTATATTCTAGAAAGTTCTATAACCTAGATTAATGATATGACCTTTATAGGATGTATTGATAAAAAAGCTATAGGAGTTATCTCCCTTATCTCATAACTACATGTATTTAGTGTCATACATAACACTATACTCAAAGTCACTTATATGGGAGATCTAAACCTGACAGTGGCGATATTTCCGATATCTGAATTATTGTCAGCATGATATAATCTATTGACGTAGTACGCGTTGGTACAGTCAGATAACATTATCGCCGATGTGATTAAATGTTGTATTATTCTATTTCACTAGCATTTTTACCTGCTGACGTGTAATCAGAGCTATTTGTTAAAGATATAATAAACAATATCAAATCAAACTAATCTCTAAAAATAGAAACAGAACTTTATACAGACCGGAATGATTTGAGTATATTAAGCCCTAAGAACAGTCTGGCTCATGACTAGGTATCTAGCTGTACAGACAAAACAGAAACAGAACTATGTACTGACAAGAATGGTCACTTAGTCCTAAGTTCGGATCATGACTAGGTCTCTAGCTGTACAGAAAGGTATTAGTGATTATAGTGTTCATAAAAATACGGAAATCGTGAAATATTTAGAGTTGACGCTGAAATTATTACATCTTCTTGTTTGTTTTTATAAGATAAAACTGAAAGTCATTTAAAAGCTTTGTTCCATTAATACTAGCTTCAGTGAAACGAAAGTGAAATTAATGATTTTCTTCGAAACATGTCGTAATGTTTACATTAATATGCTGATCTAATTGATGACACCTTTAATCTATCATTAGATCACTGGTTTAGGAAAAACCTATAGCAATCACAAAAAACAGTGACGTATTTCGACAGCCCACTTATTATATTTCCTCAACACATGAGACACTCATTATATATTCGTGTTGTGTTTGTGACGCTAGTGAATGGTAAGTAAAAACAATTGTTTAACATATAGCAGTGTTCATACAGCCGAGCTTTGATTATCTTCCGGGATATTGTTTCTAATTAAAAGAGGACATATTTTAGATAATTCTGACGTAAATTATATGTTTGGTATCGTTTTCTAGACTTTGAACTATATTTTAATGTCGAGTATTCATCATTTTAAATGAAATCTCAACAATATCATAAGAACCCGTAACACCCACTTTTTTTAAGCAGCTGATATGTTGAAATTAAGATTTTTGCATTAGGTGTTGTAAAGTAAGTTGATACCTACCCGATATCTCAGTAATCGATACATGGGTATCGTATGTGTTCATTGAATCGTATTTGTGAAGATAATTTATGGAGATATTTTATTTTACGTAGGAATGAAGCCAGCATGGAGTATGACTTGGGACATTATATGTGGTGAACTCATCCCCTCTGATGGGAAACATTGGTGACACTTTGTATAGACACGTTGGTGGGGAGGACCTCCAGATCCTCCTAATACTATGGAGCCGTGCTCATCTGTAGATGATGCTTATCTGTCGTCTAATTTGGACGATCAACCCACTGATAATGTCCATTTGTCAAACCAACACGATCCAAATTGTGATCAACGTGACAAATCAAACAATGCTGAAAGTAAATGTGAAATAATTTATCAGCGAGAAAGTTTCAAAGACACTGACTCCTCAGACGAAGACAGAAGTCGCAGTAGTGTTAGCCCAATGAGCCTGGAGCTTGGCTCGTCTGGGGCCAGTTCATGTAGTCGTTATACACCTGAGTACGACGACGTAGATGACGATGATGATAATGATGACTTTATGATATCATCGATCAGGTCTCCTGAGTTAGACCAGCTTATTGCTGTGACTAATATACATATCAACAGAAAAAAGTTTAAAGAAGCCAGAAAACTTATCGGTGATATATATGCCAAACTTGACAAGTCCTCTAAAATTGACAAGGAGCACCAGTATCTGGACTATAGTCACTACTTTCACGCATGTGGGGCTTTGTACCAATCGGTAAGTGCATCATATATTCAGGCGTTTTACAGAGTTATCTGCCCTCCTTGTGGATAGGTATTGATAACGAGTGTAACGTCATGCTTCTTTTTTAGAAAACGACGTGAATTTCGCTCTCAAAACAATGACGTCACAATGGATACTTATCCACAAGGGAGGCTCAGGTTACTCCACAATATGCAACAACAGATGGAAAAAATACTACACTTAAAGTCATCCGTAGTAATTTTTCTGTGACATTTCGTATGAACATTGTTTTATTTAATCAACAGTTTTATGGCTTCAATTGGTCGCTTTAAATATTTTAAATTCGTTGAACTGCTCTCGTTATATCTAAGTCATAAGTGTGCATACAGATCTTAAGGTGAATTTTGTATAAGCTAAAGACAAAGAAAATATATGGTTATCTCAAGTTTATCTTAAACTTGAGGCATTGCTTAGCCAAACAAAAATGGCGTAACATTTTATGATCTGTTATTGCCTAAGTGATGAGTCTAAACTTAAAGCTGTTTTTGACTTGATTCGTGACCATGGCCCCAATTTCAACAAGTTTTCTTAAAAACGAATTCCTTAACTTGCATGTAAAATTGTCCATAGAATAATATTACAAAAGTTAAGTGAAAAATATATGCAATTCTATGGATAATTGTAAATATTAATTAGCGATAAAACATCAAGTTTCACGATATCTAACTCTTCTTATTTCAGATAGCAGAGCCTGGTAACGCGTTGAAGATGTTCTACCGTGGTAGGTTCTCATTTTAACAATTCTCATTATCTACAACTGTTAATTACTGTACCGATATGGTGTTATGCTTATAACCGATATTTACTGTACCGATATGTTGTTATGCTTATAACCGTTATTTACTGTATCGATATGGTGTTATGCTTATAACCGTCATTTACTGTACCGATAATGTGGTATGCTTATAACCGTTATTTGCTGTACCGATAATGTGGTATGCTTATAACCGTTATTTGCTGTACCGATATGGTGGTATGCTTATAACCGTTATTTACTGTACCGATATGGTGGTATGCTTATAACCATCATTTACTGTACCGATAATGTGGTATGCTAATAACCGTCATTTACTGTACCGATATGGTGGTATGCTTATAACCCTTATTTACTGTACCTCTATGGTGGTATGCTTATAACCCTTATTTACTGTACCTATATGGTTTTATTCTTATAACCGTTATTTACTGTACCGATATGGTGGTATGCTTGTGACCGTTATTTACTGTACCGATAATGTCGTATGTTTATAACCCTTATTTACTGTACCGATATGGTTTTATTCTTATAACCGTTATTTACTGTACCGATATGGTGGTATGCTTGTGACCTTTATTTATTGTACCGATAATGTGGTATGCTAATAACCGTCATTTACTGTACCGAAAATGTGGTATGTGTATAACCCTTATTTACTGTACCTCTATGGTGGTATGCTTATAACCCTTATTTACTGTACCTATATGGTGGTATGTTTATAACCGTTATTTACTGTACCGATATGGTGGTATGCTTGTGACCGTTATTTACTGTACCGATATGGTGGTATGTTTATAACCCTTATTTACTGTACCGATATGGTGGTATGTTTATAACCCTTATTTACTGTACCGATATGGTGATATGTTTATAACCGTTATTTACTGTACCTATATGGTGGTATGTTTATGACCGTTATTTACTGTACCGATATGGTGGTATGTTTATAACCCTTATTTACTGTACCGATATGGTGGTATGTTTATAACCCGGTATTTACTGTACCGATATGGTGGTATGTTTATAACCCTTATTTACTGTACCGATATGGTGATATGTTTATAACCGTTATTTACTGTACCGATATGGTGGTATGTTATAACCGTTATTTACTGTACCGATATGGTGGTATGTTTATAACCGTTATTTATTGTACCGATATGGTGGTATGTTTATAACCGTTATTTATTGTACCGATATGGTGGTATGTTTATAACCCTTATTTACTGTACCGATATGGTGGTATGTTATAACCCTTATTTACTGTACCGATATGGTGGTATGTTTATAACCCTTATTTACTGTACCGATATGGTGGTATGTTTATAACCCTTATTTACTGTACCGATATGGTGGTATGTTTATAACCCTTATTTACTGTACCGATATGGTGGTATGTTTATAACCCTTATTTACTGTACCGATATGGTGGTATGTTTATAACCCTTATTTACTGTACCGATATGGTGGTATGTTTATAACCTTATTTACTGTACCTATATGGTTGATATGTTTATAAACCCTTATTTACTGTACCGATATGGTGGTATGTTTATAACCCTTATTTACTGTACCGATATGGTGGTATGTTTATAACCCTTATTTACTGTACCGATATGGTGGTATGTTTATAACCCTTATTTACTGTACCGATATGGTGGTATGTTTATAACCCTTATTTACTGTACCGATATGGTGATATGTTTATAACCCTTATTTACTGTACCGAATATGGTGATATGTTTATAACCCTTATTTACTGTACCGATATGGTGGTATTTTATAACCGTTATTTACTGTACCGATATATACCTGTGTATGTTATAACCCTTATTTACTGTACCGATATGGTGGTATGTTTATAACCCTTATTTACTGTACCGATATGGTGGTATGTTTATAACCTTATTTACGTACCCTTTACTGTACCGATATGGTGGTATGTTTATAACCCTTATTTACTGTACCGATATGGTGGTATGTTTATAACCCTTATTTACTGTACCGATATGGTGGTATGTTTATAACCCTTATTTACTGTACCGATATGGTGGTATGTTTATAACCGTTATTTACTGTACCGATATGGTGGTATGTTTATAACCCTTATTTACTGTACCGATATGGTGGTATGTTTATAACCCTTATTTACTGTACCGATATGGTGGTATGTTTATAACCCTTATTTACTGTACCGATATGGTGGTATGTTTATAAACGTTATTTACTGTACCGATATGGTGGTATGTTTATAACCCTTATTTACTGTACCGATATGGTGGTATGTTTATAACCCTTATTTACTGTACCTATATGGTGGTATGTTTATAACCGTTATTTACTGTACCGATATGGTGGTATGTTTATAACCCTTATTTACTGTACCGATATGGTGGTATGTTTATAACCGTTATTTACTGTACCGATATGGTGGTATGTTTATAACCCTTATTTACTGTACCGATATGGTGATATGTTTATAACCCTTATTTACTGTACCGATATGGTGGTATGTTTATAACCCTTATTTACTGTACCGATATGGTGATATGTTTATAACCCTTATTTACTGTACCGATATGGTGGTATGTTTATAAACGTTATTTACTGTACCGATATGGTGGTATGTTTATAACCCTTATTTACTGTACCGATATGGTGGTATGTTTATAACCCTTATTTACTGTACCGATATGGTGGTATGTTTATAACCCTTATTTACTGTACCGATATGGTGGTATGTTTATAACCCTTATTTACTGTACCGATATGGTGGTATGTTTATAACCCTTATTTACTGTACCGATATGGTGTATGTTTATAACCCTTATTTACTGTACCGATATGGTGGTATGTTTATAACCCTTATTTACTGTACCGATATGGTGGTATGTTTATAACCCTTATTTACTGTACCGATATGGTGGTATGTTTATAACCCTTATTTACTGTACCGATATGGTGGTATGTTTATAACCTTATTTACTGTACCGATATGGTGGTATTTATAACCCTTATTTACTGTACCGATATGGTGGTATGTTTATAACCCTTATTTACTGTATCGATATGGTGGTATGTTTATAACCCTTATTTACTGTACCGATATGGTGGTATGTTTATAACCCTTATTTACTGTACCGATATGGTGGTATGTTTATAACCCTTATTTACTGTACCGATATGATTGTTATGTTTATAACCCTTATTTACTGTACCGATATGGTGGTATGTTTATAACCCTTATTTACTGTACCGATATGGTGGTATGTTTATAACCCTTATTTACTGTACCGATATGGTGGTATGTTTATAACCCTTATTTACTGTACCGATATGGTGGTATGTTTATAACCCTTATTTACTGTACCGATATGGTGGTATGTTTATAACCCTTATTTACCGTACCGATATGGTGGTATGTTTATAACCCTTATTTACTGTACCGATATGGTGGTATGTTTATAACCCTTATTTACTGTACCGATATGGTGATATGTTTATAACCCTTATTTACTGTACCGATATGGTGGTATGTTTATAACCGTTATTTACTGTACCGATATGGTGGTATGTTTATAACCCTTATTTACTGTACCGATATGGTGGTATGTTTATAACCGTTATTTACTGTACCGATATGGTGGTATGTTTATAACCCTTATTTACTGTACCGATATGGTGGTATGTTTATAACCCTTATTTACTGTACCGATATGGTGGTATGTTTATAACCGTTATTTACTGTACCGATATGGTGGTATGTTTATAACCCTTATTTACTGTACCGATATGGTGGTATGTTTATAAACGTTATTTACTGTACCGATATGGTGATATGTTTATAACCCTTATTTACTGTACCGATATGGTGGTATGTTTATAACCCTTATTTACTGTACCTATATGGTGGTATGTTTATAACCGTTATTTACTGTACCGATATGGTGGTATGTTTATAACCCTTATTTACTGTACCGATATGGTGGTATGTTTATAACCCTTATTTACTGTACCGATATGGTGGTATGTTTATAACCCTTATTTACTGTACCGATATGGTGATATGTTTATAACCCTTATTTACTGTACCGATATGGTGGTATGTTTATAACCGTTATTTACTGTACCGATATGGTGGTATGTTTATAACCCTTATTTACTGTACCGATATGGTGGTATGTTTATAACCCTTATTTACTGTACCGATATGGTGGTATGTTTATAACCGTTATTTACTGTACCGATATGGTGGTATGTTTATAACCCTTATTTACTGTACCGATATGGTGATATGTTTATAACCCTTATTTACTGTACCGATATGGTGGTATATTTATAACCCTTATTTACTGTACCGATATGGTGATATGTTTATAACCCTTATTTACTGTACCGATATGGTGGTATGTTTATAACCCTTATTTACTGTACCGATATGGTGGTATGTTTATAACCCTTATTTACTGTACCGATATGGTGGTATGTTTATAACCCTTATTTACTGTACCGATATGGTGGTATGTTTATAACCCTTATTTACTGTACCGATATGGTGGTATGTTTATAACCCTTATTTACTGTACCGATATGGTGGTATGTTTATAACCCTTATTTACTGTACCGATATGGTGTATGTTTTAACTTATTTACTGTACCGATATGGGTATGTTTATACCTTATTTACTGTACCATATGGTGGTATGTTTATAACCGTTATTTACTGTACCGATATGGTGGTATGTTTATAACCCTTATTTACTGTACCGATATGGTGGTATGTTTATAACCTTATTTACTGTACCGATATGGTGTATGTTTATAACTTATTTACTGTATATATGGTGTATGTTATACCTTATTTACTGTACCGATATGGTGGTATGTTTATAACCGTTATTTACTGTACCTATATGGTGGTATGTTTATAACCTTATTTACTGTACCATATGGTGTATTTATAACCTTATTTTGTACCGATATGGTGGTATGTTTATAACCCTTATTTACTGTACCTATATGGTGGTATTCTTATAACCTATTTACTGTACCGATATGGTGGTATGTTATAACCCTTATTTACTGTACCGATATGGTGGTATGCTTATAACCCTTATTTACTGTACCTATATGGTATTTTATACCTATTTACTGTACCGATATGGTGTATGTTATACCCTTTTACTGTACGATATTGTATATATTATTTTGGTTATTTTATAACCCTTATTTACTGTACCGATATGGTGGTATGTTTATAACCCTTATTTACTGTACCGATATGGTGGATATGGTGTTTATAACCCTTATTTACTGTACCGATATGGTGGTATGTTTATAACCCTTATTTACTGTACCGATATGGTGGTATGTTTATAACCCTTATTTACTGTACCGATATGGGATATGCTTATAACCCTTATTTACTGTACCTATATGGTTTTATTCTTATAACCGTTATTTATGTACCGATATGGTGGTATGCTTGTGACCGTTATTTATTGTACCGATATGATGGTATGCTTATAACCCTTATTTATTGTACGGATATGGTGGTATGTTTATAACCCTTATTTACTGTACCTATATGGTGGTATGTTTATAACCCTTATTTACTGTACCGATATGGTGGTATGTTTATAAACGTTATTTACTGTACCGATATGGTGATATGTTTATAACCCTTATTTACTGTACCGATATGGTGGTATGTTTATAACCCTTATTTACTGTACCGATATGGTGGTATGTTTATAACCCTTATTTATTGTACCGATATGGTGATATGTTTATAACCGTTATTTACTGTACCTATATGGTGGTATGTTTATAACCGTTATTTACTGTACCGATATGGTGGTATGTTTATAACCCTTATTTACTGTACCGATATGGTGGTATGTTTATATAACCCTTATTTACCGTACCGATATGGTGGTATGTTTATAACCCTTATTTACTGTACCTATATGGTGGTATGTTTATAACCCTTATTTACTGTACCGATATGGTGATATGTTTATAACCCTTATTTTATGTACCGATATGGTGGTATGTTTATAACCCTTATTTACTGTACCTATATGGTGGTATGTTTATAACCGTTATTTACTGTACCGATATGGTGGTATGTTTATAACCCATATTTACTGTACCGATATGGTGGTATGTTTATAACCCTTATTTACTGTACCGATATGGTGGTATGTTTATAACCCTTATTTACTGTACCGATATGGTGGTATGTTTATAACCCTTATTTACTGTACCGATATGGTGATATGTTTATAAACCTTATTTACTGTACCGATATGGTGATATGTTTATAACCCTTATTTACTGTACCGTGGGGTATGTTTATAACCCTTATTTACTGTACCGATATGGTGGTATGTTTATAACCCTTATTTACTGTACCGATATGGTGGTATGTTTATAACCCTTATTTACTGTACCGATATGGTGGTATGTTTATAACCGTTATTTACTGTACCGATATGGTGGTATGTTTATAACCCTTATTTACTGCACCGATATGGTGGTATGTTTATAACCCTTATTTACTGTACCGATATGGTGGTATGTTTATAACCCTTATTTACTGTACCGATATGGTGGTATGTTTATAACCCTTATTTACTGTACCGATATGGTGATATGTTTATAACCGTTATTTACTGTACCGATATGGTGGTATGTTTATAACCCTTATTTACTGTACCGATATGGTGGTATGTTTATAACCCTTATTTACTGTACCGATATGGTGGTATGTTTATAACCCTTATTTACTGTACCGATATGGTGGTATGTTTATAACCCTTATTTACTGTACCGATATGGTGGTATGTTTATAACCGTTATTTACTGTACCGATATGGTGGTATGTTTATAACCCTTATTTACTGTACCGATATGGTGGTATGTTTATAACCCTTATTTACTGTACCGATATGGTGGTATGTTTATAACCCTTATTTACTGTACCGATATGGTGGTATGTTTATAACCCTTATTTACTGTACCGATATGGTGGTATGTTTATAAACGTTATTTACTGTACCGATATGGTGGTATGTTTATAACCCTTATTTACTGTACCAATATGGTGATATGTTTATAACCGTTATTTACTGTACCGATATGGTGGTATGTTTATAACCCTTATTTACTGTACCGATATGGTGGTATGCTTATAACCCTTATTTACTGTACCGATATGGTGATATGCTTATAACCCTTATTTACTGTACCGATATGGTGGTATGTTTATAACCCTTATTTACCGTACCGATATGGTGATATGTTTCAGGCATCATTCATCAACAGAATATCTCGGTTTTGTCCAACGTGCAAATATCTGTACAGATTTGGGACGAGTTTCTCAAATCTAAAGCATCACTTCAGGTAGGTTGGATTGTTTGCTATAAAGATACTGATTTAATTCGGCACCACTATCAGCACAATACTTGATTTTACAATGAATGAATCTGATTAAAGCACGAAGGAAAAGAGAGAAAGGTATGCTATCAGGCACTAAATAGCAGACGATCATTTAATTTGGTTCATATATTCAAATATCAAATAAATGTATACGTATCTTCCTGCGCTTATAAAGAATTTTTACGTCACTATGTTGTAACGAGAAAAAAGTTTTCCATTCTCACAAAAGTATGCAAACATATATATTTTTCACATAACCCGATGAAATTAAAAGATAGTGATATCAATGCTTTAAATTTCAATTTTGCAGACTACTTACTTGATGATTTAAAATATGTTTTTTATGTAAAATTCTGTTGATATTTTTTCTCCAAATCAATACGCAACGCACTATTTTGACGTTAGGAAAACGTCGGTTTTTTGGGCTATTCTCCGATTATATTTTCATAGTAAGGAAAAGGCTAAAGGAATAGACCAAACAGAAAGTCGGATTTAATATGAAAACAACCAAACTAATTATATCCTTATGCAATATCAATATAGGCCTACTTAAAATATTAGGTAGTGAAACATGTAACCCCTACCCTTCAGTATCCTCTTCGATGTGACAACATCGACTTTACTCTTGTAAGCATCCTCGATATGGTTTTGCTATGACCTAGTCTAGGGGTGGATATTACGATAGTGATAGTGTCCCCTGGAGTATCGAGGATGTATTATTACATGCGTGGAATATTAACATCTGAAATCCTCTTTGGTTGACTTGGATGATTTACCTCAAAAATGTCATGATTAAATCCTTATTGTAGGTTAAGAACATATTTTATTATTTGGAATTATACAAAGGGATTGATTTTGTTTCATGATTTAAACCGTTTTATGTTTATCTTCCATTTGAACAGGAAGTCTTAAAAGTCGCCTCGGAGATACAGATTTTGGCTGATGTAAAGTTTGAGAAGTCTGATGGCCGATCGCTCGGCATCCCCTGGACTATATACAATGACCTGTTGTTTGTGTACAACAGACTGCCGTGGGGCCCTAGTGTAAAGGACGGTAAACTTAAGGCACTGCTTCAGTGGCTGCGATGTGGACTAAATGAGGTAAGTGTTACGTTGGCATGGAAACTGTTTTTGCTACTTGATATTTTATTTGTATTCAATCTTTTGTAGCACATAACCTCTAATGGTTTATTGTGAAATTGCTTTGAACATAACATTCATGCATTTCTTCTATTTCAAGGGAAAAGTGCCTCAGGTGATAGCAGAAACATGTAAAAAAGGTAACTAAACAATGACGATGATAATGTCCTTAACTAAATTATGTCACTGATATTACACAAAATAAATAAATACATTTTTATTCAGCCATTATTTTTGCATATGGAACCAATATTGATCTTGATTCGTTTGAGTTGTTCTCTGTTTCTCTTCAGTACATTTATTTTCAAAATCAGGCCTCCAATCCTTGATAACTATCCTAACAAACAATATAATATGGCTGTATTAACTGTTTATAACTGTAACCTAGGTTATTACTGCTAACGATTCATAGCGTTAAAATGGCACCACCCTTTGTTACATCGTAATCTCTCAAAGGGTGCATTGCGGTCCCTATATTCAATGAAATGTGGAAACCGCAATGAACCCTGGGAGATATTGACAACGGCGTAACGATTTTAGAAATAAAACCATCACATGAAATTTGGAATTTCACAGGATAAGAGTGTTCCCTCGTTTATTAAGAGAACGGACGCTTTCTCTTTTGTGTTATATCCCAATAGCATAAAATTCTACCCAGATTCCTCCTTAAATAACTCTTTATACACATTTTGTTTTTAGTAATGGTTGATTATCCGGACCAACCTTCTATCCTTGAAATATGGGCCCATGCCCTACACGATATGGGTAAACTGGATCTGGCAGTCCGTAAGGCGGAATCGGCACTTCTGCATGCTAAGGTTAGGGGATTCAAAATTTCTAGTACATGGATTAGTTTTCTTCATTACATATTTTTTGAGTATTTTCCTTTTATGAGTTATGTATACAGTATAGGCGATAATTTTTGCGGGATACGGTTTTCGTGGGACATTGGTATTGTCACATAAATTAATCCGCGCCATCTAATACATATTAGTAATAGACATATTAAGTGTACTCTCTAACTCTATAAATTATTTGTAGGCGAAATCGCGATATTTATGGCCCACGAAAACCACTGGGTATACGTTAGATACGTTACGTTATCATGGCCGTTGACCGAAATGTTTACACGGCGATTTAAAATAATACACATTTATTTTAAAGAGTCCAAAGCAGAAATCGTCCCTGGAAGTGTTTATAAAGGATCTTGCAACAGAGGAATGCCTACAAATCAAAGCAAGAGACCAACAAGGACCAATCGAAGCTTGGCTGGAGGGTAGCAATTTCAAGGAACCTCAAATTGTAAGTTGTCTTTTATCTCATTAATGTGATGTAATCTAAATTGTCAACACGTGCTCGGTCGTTATAAGTGGTAATGTTTTATGGAAACATATTAATTCACTATTTTCTTCTATCGTACAGAACAGTCCCAGAGTTGAGAAATTGAAAGAAAGCCACGTCAAAAAACCACATCGCAGGCGTGAGTATTGTTTTCTGAAATATCAGTTTGTATTCAATGTATTCTTGATTTCCGGAGGTTACTATTACTCTTGTTTTAACATACATTGACTATGTGATAGCAAAATCAAAGGCGTTCGATTCAGGTGTTCAGGAGAAAACAAAAACTGCACAATCATAGGCATAAAGATACTCCCAATTTATCGAGGAAAAGGTAAAGGTAAATAAAGACATTTCTTCATTAAAGATTACAAAAGTGTGACGCCCATCTTCAAAGCCAGAGTGAACATGCAAACGGTCAACCGATTTCTTTCGATGTACATATCCTGTCTGGTATTCATTTTGAATAGAATAACCGTGATAATAACTTCTGAAGTAAGGAAGATGCTTAACACTTTAGTGGAATAGAAATAATATTTCTGCCATACCTGACAGGATTATCCCGCTGTTGCTAGGGAACATATACTGTATCTTACAATATGAGGTTTATTTTGGTGCGAGACTTAGGAGAGCCGAGATGACGAGTCTTTGCCGATTAATCTCGGCTTTCCGTGTCGAGCACCAAAATAAATCTTGTAAGATACAAACCGCGTATTCTGTTAATCCTGTAACCATTAACCATTATGACATTCAAAAGGAAAGCTAGTTATTTACTTGGTTTCGCTCGAAGCGAGACGCTTCTTTGATGCGGAGGAAGGGATTCATTCACTATACCGAATGAGAGTGAACTCCTTTTTACTACCGTGGAAATATATAATCGCATTCGCAAACAGTACAGGCAATTCTGTCTAGTATGTAATACAACTGAAACAATATACAAATGGTAAAAAAATAATTACCCACCATACAATTACTTTATAATGCATACCTTTGCCATGAGCCATGAAAATGACGACACCGCCATTCGAGATTTTTCGATATCGTAAAAATGACGTAATTCCAGTGAATGTGACGTCACATTTTAGCTGGGCAGAATGACGTTTCATTCACGAGAAGGTTAAATGTTTGGGGTCAAGTTAGAAAAAGTTTCGTCAGATGGGGAACAAATTCACGTGATCGTATTGACGGACAAAGCACCAGTTTATCCGGCAATAGTTATCGGTCAGTATGTGTGACAGTTGCAGGATAAAACCCTGTCTTTACCTGGGTAGGGAAAATACAGCTCACACATCCTAAAAAATGACATGACGTCATCAATACATGCGACAATTATTTAGTTATGGAATAGGAAGAATAATTTCCAATAACTGACAGGGTTTTCCCGCTGTTGCTAGGGAACAGATTAATAGAATCTTACATGGGTCTGTGAAGTGGACAGGGATATCTCAACCCGAGTGAAAGATTTTGGCCGGTCAACCTGAGGCTTGCCGAGGGTTGACGGCCAAAATCTTTCACGAGGGTTGAGATATCCCTGCCCACTTCACAGATCCATGTTTGATTCTTTTTCTCCCATACTTAGCAGAAAAAATGATGAAATTCCACTTGGTTTCCAGCTTTTTCATCGCGCCATTATCGCAGGAACGTCGTTATGCGTCAAAATTGATGACGTCATCTACAATGAGCGCCGTAGTTACGCCGCATGTTTTGATGACGTCACGTTATTGTCTAGCGCGTGTGAGCTGTCTTACACCCACTGTGTAAGATAGAGATATCTTTCCCCTAGCAACCACGGGATATCCCTGTGAAGTATGGGAGAAAACACTGCCTTTTACCTAGGTATGGGAAATACAGCTCACACGTCCTAGACAATGGCGTGACGTCATCAATACATGCGACAATTATTGTTGACGACGTCATGAATATTTATGCACCGCGACGTTCATTTTATTTTTTGTCAAACAACCGAATTTTCACCATTTTTCGTTAACGTTAACCTGAGACAAAAATCAAAACTGGGTCTATCAGGAGGACAGGGATTTTTCCCAACCCTCTTGAAGGATTTCGACCATCAACATTTCACTCAGGTTGAGATATCCCTGTCCACTTGAAAGATCCATGTAAGATTCTTTAATTATTTGGTTATGCAGAAATATTTAAAATCATCTTTTAAGAGGAGTTTTCTTTTTCCGTCAAATTGATAAAATGTTTTCAATACCATGATAAAAGTAGGAACATCGGACTCATATTAAGTAGAACGTATAGAAAGAGAAAACTGGCTGTCAAGTTATACGTGATGATAGTTATGCAAACATCAAAACATCGGTCGATAGTAGGTGTAACTTATTTGTTTGGAACTGATTTTTTTTTCGTAACTCACATTGAACGTTTCAAGCTAACACAAATCGACCCTAACCAAACTACATGTTAATCACTATCGTTATTTTAATTCTAGAAGTACTAATATGTAGCTGATATAATAGTATTTTGTTAGTTCATACATTTCATTATTGCCAGCTTAATCCAAACAGTAATGGAAAAATATTTTTTTCATTTCAGCCAAAGCAAGAAATTCAGTAGTATCGGCTTCTGGCGATTTTACAAGATTAGGTAATGTGGAAAGAATGAAAAGGGACACAACACGTTCACACTCAGCATCGCCCTTCGGTGATGGTCATGTTAAGAAGAAAAGGCGGAGACGAAATACAGCGGGATCCGACATCTCATCAACTGGGAATAGCAAAGTTTCCTCTCATAGCGTTGTAGATGAGGCCGACTATATCGCAAGGTTAGGAGATGGCGACGAACACTCGATAGAAAGTGATGAAGAATTCAGTGTCTCAGAAATTTTCAGATCAAGTATTTTTGACCTTAATTTATCTCCTCCGCCTGAAAGCGACTGCTCTGATGCAGAGTCGATAAGAAATGCCGATACGGAGACACTGTTTGAGCAGAGTATGGATGTCGACGCGGAGAATCTTGAAGAAGAAATCAGAGAAACAGAACAAAATTTGATCATGAATGGAGCGGATCTCTCTCCTAGATTTGTTGAGAAGTATGCTTCTCGTGATAAAATGAACTACTACACAGATAACATGTCAGTAGACGAGCTCAATTCCTTGCTGCGAAATGATCCACGCCATTTCAAGAAATGTATTCTCAAGATCGAATCAGCCCACAAGGCAATCGGCGAGTTAATGGAACCGGAAGGGGATCTTAAAGAAATAGAGATCAGTGGGAGATCGAAATGTGGAAAAAACTTCATGGAAGATGAAGTGGTCGTAGAAATCCTTAACGATGAAAGCAAAGAGTGCAGCGTTATACCCCGCTTACAGAAAGCACTGAAGCCACAAGAAGCACAAAAGACTTTTGGAAAAGTCGTTGGTAGACTTGATCGAACCCGATTCCGAAATATTGATCATCCTGTGCTGGTGTGTGGACTTGATGAAATTGAATACCATTTGATGCGTCCTCTTGACAAAACAGTCCCCAAGTTAGGTATATCAAAAAAGCATGTTGAAAATGATTTCCAGGTGGAAGTTTATGACTACGATTCAAGTTCCTGTGAACTGACATACAGTCACGTTGTTAATATCAACCCAGCTCTAAAGCACAGTTACGTGTTTCTGGTCGTATTCATACGCTGGGATACAGTTTATCCTAAGGGGGCAGTGATCAAAGTCATGCGATCTGACGGTGGGACCAACAGCGGACTGAAAATCCTCGAGCTTCAACATCAAGTGCCAACAATCTACAGTTACGATACTGTCCAAAGCGTTCAGAGTATCATGTGCAGAATGCCAGAAGAACCAACACCAATTTTAACGGAAGGCCGGATCGATCTTTCAGAATCCCACTCTGTCTTTACAATCGATCCAAAGAACTCAACAGATCTCGATGATGCACTGAGTATTAAACAACTTGAAGATGACAATGTTACAGAAGTAGGGATACACATAGCAGATGTTACTAGCTATATCCACAAAGGAAGTCCTATTGATGAGGAAGCAAAAGTAAGGGCGACAACTTTTTACCCTGGACAAAGTAAACAGCCCTATCACATGCTACCTGAACCACTCAGTCAAAATCTCTGTAGCCTACTTCCAAACAAGAAGAGGCTTGCTCTGTCAGTGTTCCTGTACTTCAGTCAAGATGGAAAGCCACTCACCAATCGTACACGCATACAGAAAACCGTTGTCAAATCGAGACGACAGTTCACTTACCAGGATGTACAGGACATAATTCTTGATCGAGCGGATAAAGATGAGGCGTTTGCCTCCGATATCATTGCCTTGTTTAAGATTGCAAAAGCATGCCGCTGTAGAAGACTGGGTGACTCAATGCATTCGCTCCCAACTGAGGTGGATTTGTTAAACGAGAGAGAAGGTGATTCCATGTTCGATACACTAGAAGCTCATTTTCTAGTTGAAGAATTTATGATATTGGCAAACATGTCAGCTGCCGCTTGTGTGTGTTCAAGTTTTAGAAACTCTGCGATATTGCGATGCCAGGATGCTCCATCACCTGAGAAAGTGAACAGGTGGCTACACGATTATCCGCGGATTGCTGATATCATCCTGAGACTCCAAAACATCAAGCCAATCCCGCAAAGACAACTCAAGGTGGCTAACGCACCGAAAGCAAAATACCGAGTCGTGATCGAATTACAAAAATGGATTTGGTCCTGCTTAGAGCAACATGTGAAAAATGGTAACTTCAGAGAAGCCTGGAAACTTATCGGAAGCGACGAATGTCACCCTGAGCAGGCAATTGCTTGGAATGAATGGATATCTTTTCAAGAACATGCAGAATACAGATGTTTTGGCTCTGTGACCAACCGAAAAGAACGATGTCATTTCACACTCAACATCTCCCCATACACTCATTTCACTTCACCAATTCGACGTTATGCAGATATTGTGGTTCACCGCCTCATCCATGCTGCCCTTAACAAAGAAAAAGTTCCCTACACGACAGGCGAAGTGGATGACATTTGCTGTCACATCAATGAAGTTTCAAGGAGAGCGAAACAGTTCCAGAAGCAATGTAAAGCCTTGTTTTACGGTCATGTTCTACGACACAGTCCTGCGATGTTTAATGGCTTCATAGAAACAGTTTCCGACAAAAGTATTCAGCTTCTAATTCCAGGAATGCATGGTCTTCCACAAGCGTGTCGGGAAGTACCCCTCAACCTCCTTGGTGTTTCAAATAAACCAAAGATTCAAAAGGACGCAGATGACGATAGGCCTTTCGACATTCTAACCTTACGCTGGCAAAAGCGACTTTACTCTCACAGGGGATATGCCCCATCAACGAGAGGTCTTGACGAGCTTCGGGTTGATCCACATCAGAGGGCCATCTTTCAGCAATATAAACGATGGACCGACATTCTTAAAGCATTGTTTAGACGAAACACGACATCACTTGGGGGCATTTTCTCTGCACATGCTGATTATCAGGAAGGCGATCAGCTGAGGTCATACGTCCCGGCTTGTACATCAACAGTTAAAGACGTAAGCTCAGAAGTCAGAGAAGGAGCGATTACGAAACATTTATGTGAATTCACCATGTCTTTCAATCATGCACAAATACTCTCAGTGCAGATCGGCGCAGAGCCACAGAAGGGGGTGCTCGTACCAACACCACAGATTCTTCATTTGACCGACAACGTCAAACTCTGCTTACAGCATCCAAGTGATCCTGTGAAATACTTGGCAAAGTATGCGACCAGAAAAGCTCATGTAGAAAACTATAAATCCAAAGAGGAGTACCTGCAGGTATGGCTGTCGCTGATACGTATGGAAGCTGCAACTATTGCAGGTCATGATGACTCAATCACAGTAAACGATCTTCCTGTGAAGTTGAATGAAAAAGACGGAACCTTTTCCATGACGTTTGACTTCTGCGAAGACAGGAACATCGAGTTTAGCAATATGTCGATGGACTTCCTTTTACACGGAAACGAAGACGACGACAGCAATGATGAAACAAAGTACGTATATAGTTCAGACTACCTTTGTCTGAAGTGCTGCTACGATGTAGACGATGTCACATACAAACACATGAAAGGATCACCAGGAGGAAAGAGGATCTGGCTGGCGCACGGACAGGTGGATAAGATCAAGAAAATGAAAAAGAAAGGAAGAATCGAAGTGCACTTCTTACTTCACCCTTCAAGTGCAAGTATACCGCCACAAATCCTGAACAGCGACAAGAAACCGCATTGCAGTGTAGATATTATGGTCAAACCAGAATCTAACAGGTAAGTAGCTTACTGGCCTGAATCGAGATATTTCAGATAAAAAATATCGCAAATATTCATTAATCCTTAAGATTGTTTTGCTTCTCAATTCAACCGACTGAATAAGAAATTCTTGATTTTCAAATCTGTTTTGATAACGTTATTAAACCTACATTTTAGGAGAACAGAGGCTGCGTTACTTTGCTTGGATAAGGCAAACGGTTTGGCACAAGCAGTTGCTTTGGGATACAAGATCCCGCCTCTCGGTTTGTATTGAATTGGAAATTCTTTGACCTAATATGTTTATAATATAAATTGCGTCCAAAATTATGTCTAAATTATCAAACAGTCCTTACAATGCGATAAGTACTTTAAAAGGGTAAATCATTTTCAGAAATGATAACATATTTTAGGCCATCACTTCTGAAAATACGGTTATATATTACTTTTATTTTGTCAAGATTTAAAATCTTCGTATTTTTAGATAACCTGAGACGAAGTCCTTTTAACTTGATGAAATATTGAGTTGAAAAACTATCAATACATGTGCTTTTATTTGTAGGCAAAAATTATTTGGCGGTAGCTAGGAGGATGGAGGTTGAGGTGGACGTCGTCGGGTTAGCTCGGAACAACCCTAAACAGTACAAAGCCATACAAAAGGCACTCACCAATAGATTTACTCTCATCCAGGGTCCACCGGGTAGATATAGATTTAAATTTTCATGATGTTCCCGCTTTAAAACGGGGGACTGGGCATTTAGTGTTAACCAAGTCTGGCCTGTCTTTTCCCGTCCTGTTCGAACGTGTCGCTACACAGAAACAATAATATACATGAAATATGACAAAATATGTGATAAACTTGCTTCACTTCTCCAGCTTCACGGAGACTGGGGCATTTAAGTTTGACATTATGCAGTTGTCTTTGTCTTTTTGTCCTAGTTCAGTCAAATTTCCTCTTTAAGCTATTCTTATATTTCAATAATATTTTGCAGACATGCTTTATATTAAGCTTAAACAATGATTCACGTTAACCGTATAATCGGATGGGTTGTTTTTATTGAGTTAAACGAAAAAGTGAGAATTGACTTAGATCAAACGATTTTATATGATAATTTTATATTTATTTCAGGAACTGGGAAAACGTTCACTGGCATCAAACTGTTGTATCTGTTTACAAAACTGAACAGAGTGTGGCATCAAGAAGGAAATCCATTCAAACAAGTCGTATTTTGTGGCCCATCGAACAAATCTGTTGATCTTGTTGCAAGTAAGTATATTTTAGTGCAATTCAATCTAACGATCGATCGAGTATGGCACCAAGAAGGAAATCCATTCAAACAAGTCGTATTTTGTGGCCCATCGAACAAATCTGTTGATCTTGTTGCAAGTAAGTATATTTTAGTGCAATTCAATCTAACGATCGATCGTTTAATTTGAGTTGTAGTATATTGTTCTTTCAGAATATTTTTACTCTTGACTTTCTATTGGCGTTTGGTTTAAAACACGTAGAATGAGCTCATAAAAGTAACCGCTCATCGACCACACACAGATCTGGATTTTAGATTCAAAGTAATGATAAAAAGCTTTTGTATTGAATCAGCTTATTATGTGTTAAACACAGATCTGGGTTAGATTAACTGTAACGACAGAAACCTTTTTTACTCTGTCGATTTATTATGCATAAACCCTCATTGTTATCTTGTAGAGTGGACAAAAAGAAAACTCGGAGAGCTGGCGCCGAGAATGGTTCGAATGTATGGATCGTCTCACGAGTGTATGGACTATCCTATTCCGGGAAAGGTTCAGTCTTCTAAATCGCACAGACCTGACAATCGACAAGACAGGGAACTTCAAGACATCGCATTACATCGTCTAATTCGGCAAGAAGGAAAACCCCATGCTGATGAGATCCTAGTCTTCGACAAGTATTTCCAGTCGTTCAAAAGTTGCTCTTCAATCGGTGATCCCGAGGTAGCCAATGAGTTTAAGCAGAAGCTGAAAGAATACAAATCTCTTTTGAGCAAAGCAGAGCAAGAAGAACTGCAGCATTATGATGTCATATTCTGTACAACGGCAATGACAACTAACCCCAAGTTTATCCGGGGCACTAAAAACAAAATCTTCCAATGCATCATTGACGAAAGTGGTATGTGCACAGAGCCAGAATGTCTAGCTGCTATCATCACTACCAAGGCAGAACAAGTCGTTCTCATCGGGGATCACAAACAACTGCGGCCCGTCGTCATGTGTCAACACGCCGCAAAGCTTGGCCTGGAGACATCACTCTTCGAAAGGTTTTCGAAACAAGCGATTATTCTAACAACGCAATATCGAATGGTATGCAACAAATAGCTAGCTGTATGGTTTACAGTTGTAGTCATAGATACCAAAATCTTCTAACGGGATAAAAAATAAAAGCTAAGTTTATGCAACAAAAATATTGTATACTTTTAAAATTATCAAGTTACTTTTTTTATTATTTTTTTTTAAATTATTTTTTATACATACATTTAGGGATCTATGCACTCTTTCCAAATTAACTTTTTACATGACTTCCACTCATTCGATGTTATCAAGTGACAAAGAAAATAAAGTTTTATCGTTTTTTATGGGTTTTTTTCCAGCATCCACAAATATGCGATTTTGTGTCAAAGGAGTTTTACGAAAACAAACTTGAAACTGCCCCTTCTCGTGTATGGAAGGAAGACAACCCCCTGGAGCTGTTGAAATATCATGGTACACCCCCCATAGAGCTGTTGAAATATCATGGTACACCCCACATATTCTGTCACGTAGAGGGAGAAGAGGAATATTTAACCGTGTCGACAGAGGAAGGAAATGAACAGTCATGTAGCAATAAAGAAGAAGTTGAAAAAGTGGTGAGTTTTTAATTTTAAGTTTTATATCGTGTTCTTGTACATTTAACCTCATTACAGCGTGGGTTGTTCATTTTGTTAACGTTCACTTGTTCTCAAACAGAATCGTTTTTTATATTTTATTTAAAGCTAGCAGTGTTCCACCGTATGGTGAAGACGGAGGGCGTGGACCCCGGCTACATCAACATCATATCGCAGTACAACGCCCAGTGTAACGCTATCAAGTCGGCACTATTGGACTCTGGTTACATCAACTGTAACGTACATACTGTCGTGGCCAGTCAAGGTAATTAACGGGTTTCATTTAATTCGTCAGCATTATTAGAAGTAATTAAGATTGACATTTTTCTCTGATTTTATCAAAGGGACATGATCCCTAATAAACCATGTAAATTTGAGTAAAACACATATTTAAGACGTGTCAGATACCTTACTAAGTAATATATATCAGTTATTGTGCAAATGTGTCAAATAAAATGATTATAATGAAAATTCCATATTTATGTACTTTGAACCAACCCGGTCGCATTTTGTAATACTGAATGTCATTAAAATAGTAGTGTTGGACTTTTGTGATCTTCCATAATGCACTGCACAAATTAAATGAATGTAAACAAAATGGTGGGTCAAAAACGTGGTTAAAGCGAAACCAAATGAATTCCGATAAAAAACGGAGTTCGACAAGAGTCAGTAAAATGCGCGATTGAGAAAGTAGGTAAATTTAAATGGATCGCTGAAATACAAAAGACGGGAGCAACCCACTTTATACTTAAGTGATGTACATATGTGCAATAATGAAGGACCTCCCTTCGCGGTGTCCCTTCGAATGAAAAGTCTCGTTTGACCTTTGACTTATTATTCTTACGCTAGATACGAATTGTTTTATAACGCTATTAACAAATATGGTTTATAATTCATATGTCAACAATTAGAAACTAATATTAAAATGCGGAAAACTAATATTCCTTGTCGTGACAGCAAGTTTGTTGTTCATTATAACCTCGTTTTCGACCAGCTTTAGTTTTGTGTTCCAAAAATAGAATGTAACGGTCTATTTTTATTATTTTTGGGGTAGGTATTCCCCACGTTTTCCTGTCGTTTTAGATAACCAATCGTTTTAATATACTATTCAATAAACGTCTGTAAACCATTTTCAAGTATACAGAACATATTTAAGGTTCATGTCCTTTAAGTATTTTTAGTTTTGCACGAGTAAAATAAACGTAACACTACAATGCGTTACTATGCCATCTACCATAACAACAACCTTGACATTGCTTTATTTAATATCTCTATCTGAATGATAACTGTTTTCGTGTGCTATACATGTAGGTGGAGAATGGGATTACGTCATATTCAGCACCACCCGATCACTTCCGCATTACAAGATTGAGCACAACCCAACCCTGGGCTGGTGTAAACAGAATCTGGGATTCATCACAGACGAACACCAGATAGATGTAGCCCTGTCCAGAGCTCGTAAAGGACTCTTTATCATTGGTAGGTAAAACTGGAACTCGTGTCCAAACCGTTACAAGACCTTATCAGGTTAAATCACCTAACACAACAAATACAATGAAGACCGCCATTTTACCTTTACATTTCAAATTATATCTGTTTCTTGAAACTTACTGAAAGTTCAATCCAAACGTCATTGAAGCTGACAGATTTTGACACTCATGATAGTTTTAGATTTTGATAGGCCAGAACAAGGATGATTTTGCAAACGAAAACCATTTACAAAAGTCAATATATTTTGACACACACAAAATTTTAAAATCTGATATATTTTGTATTTCTGTCAATCCTGAAAGTCAAATTTAACATCTTATAGGAAACCAAAACCTGTTGAAGTGTGACAAAGTATGGGGACGCCTTCTGGATCACTATGAGAAGAGAGGCTGTGTTGTTGACTCAAGTGAATTCCCACCTCGCCGGAAGATCCGCAACAAGAGAAGAGGTGCCCACAGGGCTTCACGACAAACTTCCAAGGAGTTCTATAACGGCACAGATCTGGAGTAAACATCTCCAATTCTGCGACAGGGGTCAGAGTAAACATCTCCAATACTGCGTCAGAGGCCACAGTAAACATTTCCAGTGCTGCGTCAGAGACCACAGTAAACATCTCCAATACTGCGTCAGAGGACACAGTAAACATCTCCAATACTGCGTCAGAGGACACAGTAAACATCTCTACTACTGCGTCAGAGGTCAAAGCAAACGTCTTCAGTACTGCGTCAGAGGCCACAGTAAACATTTCCAGTACTGTTTCAGAGGTCACAGAAACGTGATAGATTTTGTACAGATGCCATACACGTATTGGCTATAATGACTCTAAATCTAGGAAACGCAGACTAGGAATCAATGCTGCTCTGCGAGACATTATGTATAATTGTCAGAGCGTTAACATCATACTTCCGGTTATCCATGTAAATATTTTGGTGTGTATTTTCTGCTGTGATACAATGAGAGTGTATTATAACACATGTTATGTTCTTAATATTCACTTTGTATTGTTTTATCTTTTAGTTATTGCACCCCATGATTGTTATACTGGTTTATTTGTGAACGTTTTGTAGAGAGCAGGACACAGAAAAAAAGTGTAACAACTATTTTTAAAGTCCTTATTTTTTGTTAAAAACCAGTGTATCGTCCATTTGAATGCACGGTGAGGAAAGATAAAACTATAAGTATAATTACATGTATATATTGTATATAAAAGATAATTTTTCTGTCGTTTGTCTTACATAAAAATAATTTACTTCTAGAAAGAAATATTGAAGATTGTTCGTTTTGTTTCTCGGAAAGAAGAGGGATGATAAACTATTTAAATCTATCTTTTGTATCAGTGCTTGTCAAAATACCCGAGTCCACATGTATAGAACATCTTAAGGAAGAGGAATACAATGCATTATCAAAATAAGAGATTCGGAAATATCGGTTCCATTTCAGTAATTAATTTTTTTTTATACATGCCAACTAGGTCGATAAACATCAAAGGCTTACTATCTATGCAAATTTATTTTTGGTAGACTCTATATATTGTTGACCTTTTAAAATGTATAATATTATTATCAATATAAACAACCTGTCTATATAGGCCGTTTTCTGTCTCCTCCTCAGCGGTCGTTATAGACAGGTTTGGCTTAACAATGATTTCTCTATGATGTATTATATTATAACAATGATTTCTCTAGGATGTATTGTATTATAACTATGATTTCTCTAGGATGTATTGTATTATAACTATGATTTCTCTAGGATGTATTATATTATAACTATGATTTCTCTAGGATGTATTGTACTATAACTATGATTTCTCTAGGATGTATTATAACTATGATTTCTCTAGGATGTATTGTATTATAACTATGATATCTCTATGATGTATTGCATTATAACTATGATTTCTCTATGATGTATTGTATTATAACTATGATTTCTCTATGATGTATTGTATTATAACTATGATATCTCTATGATGTATTGTATTATAACTATGATATCTCTATGATGTATTGTTATTATATTATTATAACTATGATTTCTCTATGATGTATTGTATTATAACTATGATTTCTCTATGATGTATTGTATTATAACTATGATATCTCTATGATGTATTGTATTATAACTATGATATCTCTATGATGTATTGTATTATAACTATGATTTCTCTAGGATGTATTGTATTATAACTATGATTTCTCTAGGATGTATTATATTATAACTATGATTTCTCTAGGATGTATTATATTATAACTATGATTTCTCTAGGATGTATTATATTATAACTATGATTTCTCTAGGATGTATTGTATTATAACTATGATTTCTCTATGATGTATTGTATTATAACTATGATTTCTCTAGGATGTATTGTATTATAACTATGATTTCTCTAGGATGTATTGTATTATATTATAACTATGATTTCTCTATGATGTATTGTATTATAACTTTGATTTCTCTAGGATGTATTGATTATAACTATGATAAATCTCTAGGATTTATTGTATTACAACTATGATTTCTCTATGATGTATTATAACTATGATTTCTCTATGATGTATTATAACTATAACTGATATCTCTATGATGTATTGCAATGTTATCATCTGTTAAATCGGTGTTGTATACAGTTACCTTTATTGTACATTGATAAGTGTTTAATTGGTATAGTGCTAACAGGTAGACATGATCTAAATGTTTGTTATGTGATATTTTTCTTGCATAAATCGATTTTTTATGCTTTCCTTGTGCCATATTTCAACAAGATTTGCTTGTATATGACGTATATGAACAGGCATATTCCAATTATTGTATATCTCTTCATTAAGTTTATCTTTTTGTTGTGTTTGTCGTGTATACATAATATCATACTTCATAAAGTATGTTTTCATGTTTATAAGATCTTCATGATGTTTGCATTGTAAACTGTTTTGATGTTAATTATTTAAATACTGTATGAGATTAATGTAAACGATTACTGTATTGTGGAGTACCATAGGTTGACATAATACGAGTATCTATAATACATTTCATGTTTGTACTTTATCAACCAAAAAGGTTTAGCCGCCTTTATTGAATCATAAATTGTGTATAATATATATCTAAGGTTTAAAAACATCAGATGTAGAATTCTGTCGTAAAGGTGGTAAAAAAAGTACTTAATACCCCATAACATCAAATATCACAGTTCTTGTATTTGTATAGAATTGCCGAGTTGTAGGATGTCTCAAGCCTAATCACGCCTTTTAACACTAATGGGTAGTGCTGAGTTTTCTCTTCTGTTATCTCCGTATTTGTATAGAATTGCTGAGTTGTAGGATGTCTCAAGCCTAATCAAGCCTTTTAACACTAATGGGTAGTGCTGAGTTTTCTCTTCTGTTATCTCCGTCCACAACAACTTATCATTATTGATCTTATCACATTAATTTGGCGGATGTAGCAATATTTCAAATATTTTAGGAACTTTATAGATAATGTTGCTCATTCTGAAGAAATGTTCTTTAATGATGTCAACCATCAATTCATTAAATATCAGCTTACAGAATAAATGTACTTTTTTCAGTTTTGTAATTTTTACTCTACCAATAACACATTTCTTATTAATGAGGCATCAAATATCCATGGCTATTACGATATTATATGTAAAAACATCTGATTTTGTTGGAAGAAACCTGAATACAGTTTCTTAAGTGATACTTTGCAATATTTTTCCATTTTAAGTCACGCCTTATGTGTAATTACAATATCAGCCACATTTTAGCCAGATGTAAATAAAAATACGTGGAAAATATCCTTAAAATGACAAACTTGTAGTATTCTTTCTGAATTTAGTTCAAAATATGGTTTTTCAATTTTCCCTATTAAAAGCTATCCGGGCCACTTTAATGCACACATTTTTAATCGTGATTTATGACGAATTGGGCAGCGCGTTGAAAGTTATTTTTGTTGCTCTTTTCTTAAATGTACAATATCAATGCACCTACATCGTTAAATGATATTTATTACCGATATGTGCAGGAAACAATCGGGATTACCTTACAATTATATTAGTTCCAGGATATGGATTAACACGTGACCTGTCCTCTTTGGTAATATGTATTTCAGGTGTAATCATTCAAAGTAGACACTAAATTTCTCATCTTTTTATTAGCATGTATGCTTGTTATAACGTATAAAACATTCGATTTTTGCAAGTAATTTGCCTACATAATGCAGGAACAATCTTTTTTTATTTTTTGATCAAATAAGTTATGATTAAATCAAGTGCAGCTATTTTTTCTGATGTAAATCACAATATTAAAATTAATCTATAGTCTGTATGACTATTTTAAATTTGATTGCGATGTTTTTTCAGTATATCAATATAAATCTAAATATGCCAACGCATCTTTTAACAATCACAAAATCTACTCTTAACACGATTATCAACTAAAAGCACTTCATATAGAAATGAAAGCAGCAACATTTCAATGAGAAATTGTATTATTTTTTTTAGTATTTCACAAATATTTCATGATTAAATTACAAGTATTTCATAAACCTTTCACACACATGTCACTTTTTTACTATTTAGATTTTCCACTTCATGATATTTGTAAATATGTACGGTATCCATTTTGTTATTTAGTTGAGAAAATCGAGCATTAAGATATTTTGTCAGCATTATCATTTTAGTACTACATATCCCTCTTCAAAATTTAAGAAAGCTCTTTCCCTGTCATATTTACGGGCGTAATAATGTATATCTCCTATAGATAGAGTACACTTGCTTCTTATGTAGTTTATTACATGGCTACCTATGCACTACAGCTGGATAGATCTAAGTTAATCAGTATATTTTAATATTTTACTTTACTCTGTAAAATATCATGTCAATTCCAGAAATGTGGCTGGTATTACTGTCAAGGACCTAACCAGCGGCTTATACGTTTAAATATCGCATTATGTTCGTTTACGGAAATTTGATTTCCAGTTGCCTGTTTCATAGAACTTCTTACTGATTTGTTATCAAAATGACAGAATATCTAGAAAACCAATGTCGAGGCATGAGGGATAAAAAACGTTGTATTGCCATCCGCAAACCTAAGGTATGAATACATTTCGTAACCCTCAGATCGAATATCTTTAATATCCCCATATGAGTCTAATGATCTTAAATCTTGTTTTTGATTCTTTATTACCTGACGATACTTTTGTATATCATAAAGAATATTAATAAGTATAAAATTGAATTCACCTTCATTACGTTTAAAACTTATTCTATATTAACATAAGGTATATGTAGGTAATACAGTGTTTGAGGTTTATACTTCTAAGACAATCTAAAACAATACATCTTAGTCGATCTGGTTAATTTGGTTTTTATTTTTTATTATCTCACTTTTAAACTGTTCAATTTCATTTTTAATGTTCTCATAAACCACCCGAATATCGACTCCTTTTCTAATGCAATTGAATTCCGTGTGTTTCGAAGGATGTTAAAACTAATTCCCGTGAAAATGTTTCAAACCAGTACGGCAATATAAAACGCGAAATTCAGGTAGAAAATAATAATTAATTAATTTTATTCCTGTTTCTATAATAATTTATTTGATCTGCAATTGATAATGTATTACTTATGCACTCTCATAAATGCAACAAATGTTATTTTGTATTGATTTTTTTATGTGATACTTTTTCACCATGACCTAATACGTTTCTCTTTGTTAGGTCATTCGTTTGTTTTCCGGTGATATTAGGTATATATATATATTCCATTTATTTATCTCATATAACATCATTGTTTTCCGGTGATATTAGGTATATATATATTCCATTTATTTATCTCATATAACATCATTGATTTCTCGTAACAAAAATAAAAAGGAAAATGTTATTCGCTAACTACAACAGGTTTGTCGCAAAAAGATTATATTTGATATATTCTTATTATCATTATCATCGTTTCAGCTACTATAACATCTGATTCCATATTTTGTATGCTATTACGGAATCATTTTTCAATGATGATCACTGCTAATATCATAAACACAAACATGAAATATCATGCGGAGAACTAAAGTGTCTTTACAACTGTAGGAGTGGTTTTAAATTGTAGTTGTAGTGTAACTCAAATGGCGAAAAAAAAAAAATTCATTAAATATGGTTAATTCCAATAAGATTATTCAATGGGCGATGAATTCAAAACTTGTCATCGAATTCTTTAATGTGTAAAATAGGGACCAATGATGTGCTAATGCAAAGTGGTTAGATGAAGAAATCCAAAAAAGTCCTTAATAAATGGAATATTATATAATTATGTATGATTTTTATAATGAAAAATACAAGATTTTTTCAAACGTTTTCTCACGCACGTAACAAACCATTGCTTTGTTAAGTATCATATAGCTATGCTTTCTTACACTTAAAGTGAATGACAGGTGAGTTGGAGTTTAAATTGGTCTCCATAGAATACCCTCTAATAACGGATCTCATATAAAGCTTTATACGTGTATACCTATATCCTAATATTATTTGAATATTGACAATGCTAATTCCATTACATATGATATTTGCATGTTTGCGTATTATTTTGTTTTTATTTCGTTCACATTCTTTACATCAATGTCAATAAAATCATGTGTAAATGAATCTCGATCTTTCTTCTTTTTCTTTACAAAGCCGAGATGTTGACAGATATGATAAAATATCAAAAACAGTTCAATGAACATTCTGACCAAATATCTTGTATTTATTCGAAGGAATACTGATGGAACACACTGATACATTAATGCTTCGATCTATATTCAAGGCAAGCATACAGAAAACATTAAGTAACCTGTCTGATCGGTGTGATCTTGCTATTGTGTTCTATAAAGACAGTATGTGATTTTTACAGAATAGCTGTTCAATGATACATAGGCCACGCTAGTATTCCTTTGTGATCTGCCACGCAATTAATTCAAGTATGACATGGCTTTAACAAACAAGTTTTACCTAGACTGTAGCTGTAAATGTCCGGTCGTGTGAAATCTAAAACTGAAAGCCATTTTGCGGTGAAAGGGTCTTGCTAAAAGATATCCGCTCAGTGAAACGAAACTGAAATAAATAGCTTTCCTTGAATCATGGCGCAATGAATATATTAATGTGCTGATCTAAGGCATGTCGCCTCCCTTAATCTAATTTTAGACCAAATATTTTATAAAAATCGTACAACCAAGTATATGTAATAATGACGTGTTACTACCGATTCGTTTATTCAAATATGGGGTAGAGGGAGAAAGTTGGATATTGTTGTATTTGTAACGCTATTGAATGGTAAGTAAAATAATTTATTACATCTATCTAATTATATTTACTATGGTGGTATATTACATCAGTTTCTTCCGAAACAGTATTTCTATTTTAAATTCAAACTAGTAAAGGACACCTTTCAAATCTGTAGATGTTGATTACAATGTATATATATATATATATCTAATTTTATATACATACAGTCAAACCTCGATGATTCGAACTTCGATGAATCGAATGTATCGTCCTTTCCCTGATTTAGAGTTTTGTTTAATGGAGAGTATTCATTATTTTGAAGGAGTTTCTGACAGTTTCAGCTAAACGTCTACTTTCTATCATACACGTATCGTTGATACTGTAGAATAAAAAAATGAATACAACGCATCATCAAGTCGTATCGTTATTTTGCTACTTATGTTTAATGGGGAAAAAAGGAACATATGCACATTTATTTAACAGTTGTTGTTATACTGCAAAGAAATATATCATGGTTTGAGGAAAGTCATACTCTAATATTTATGTTTAAAGGTTTTGTTGGAGACATCCGTTCAGTGAAACGAAAGTGAAATAAAGAGTTTTCCTTGAATGCCGCACTGTTTATATTAATATGCTGATGTAAGGCATGTCGTTAATGACGCCACCCTAAATCTATAATTAGATCAAAGATTTTATAAAAATCCTACAACAACCACAACGTATATATAGGCCTGCTACATACACATTTTTTATCAACTTAGGTATGTTCAGGTGTACATAACACGTGATTATATATAGTCATACAAAAGATCACTAGTCAGAAACCTTTTGATTTAATGTAGAGTATTCATTTTATCCAATGGAGAGGACGATGTCTTAAATCCCATTGCAACATATTAATTCATTATGGTATAACAACTATATCTTGTTCTTTTTACATCTGTCGTTGTTGAAGATAAGCCATATTATATATTTATGTACTTAAATACCGAAACCGTAGGTAATTATACTTCCTAAAGATGAGATGTTGAACATGAATTTCGTTTTAATAAAACTACAGCTCTGGAGTTTAGAAATGCATTGCACTTTCGAACATTAGTGTTTTGATTTCCACTAGATGTTAAACCGTTGAAAATAGCGCTTCAAAAGAGTGGGATCAACATGGGTCCAATTTTGATGGTAAACACTAATTCTATATTACGAAATCTTGTATTACCGTGAATGTCTTTGAACTAAATATCAAACAGAAAAGTTTTAGTTTCTTTAAAGTTGTATGGTTTATCACTTTCGCTCTTTTTGTCATAGTGAAAACTATTTAAGTGTTAAAAACATTTTTCTCCGTCTGTCCGAGGTTTAAACTTTCTAATGTAACCACCTTTTTATAAAGTTGCCGCACTGGAAGTATTTTTGATTATAAAAGTAAATTATCGTTTTAGCGTGTACAGTCAGGGTCCTAGCTAGGTTGTGGCTGTAAAGAAGTGCATTAGCGTTTATTTCATCATAAACAAACATTGGAGGGGGATTGTGAAAAAGGTATGGCGCTGAAATGACTACATCTGCTACTTGATTTGTGTCTAAAATCTAAAACTGAAACCCATTTTGTGGTTAAAGGTTTTGTTGAAGATGAAACGAAAGTGAAATAAAGAGTTTTCCTTGAATGCCGCAATGTTTATATCAATATGCTGATATAAGACCTGTCGTTAATGACGCCAGCCTAAATCTATAATTAGAACAAAGATTTCATAAAAATCCTACAACAACCACAACTTACATAATGACGTACCAATCAGATTATTCAAATATGGGGTTAAAAGAGAAAGTTGGATAATGTTGTACTTGTAACGCTATTGAAATGGTAAGTAAAATATTATTTTTCGTCGATCTGATATTATTGTATACTTTTATGGTAATTATGTGGTATTTTACTTGCTTTTATCTCATAAAACCATTTTTATCAGTTGAAAACTAGTAAAGGACGCTTTCAAATCTGTATAATGTCGTTGATTAAGGGGCCGCAATGGCCGAGTGGTTAAGATGCCCCGACATATTACCACAAGCCCTCTACCTCTGGGATGCGGGTTCGAATCCCATGTGGGACAGTTGCCAGGTACTGACCACTGGTCGGTGGTTTTTCACCAGGTACTCAGACTTTCCTCCAACAACACACCTGACACGTCCATGCATGACCTTGATTGTTAATAGGACGTTAAACTAATGAAACCCAAACCAAACTTGATTTAGAGTTATGTTTTAATGTAGAATGTGCGTTATAGTCTCCAACAACTTCAGATAAACTGCTTCTTTATTCGAGCATACACTTTACATTAATACTTTAGAATCACAAATATACATGTAAATACAACAAACAACCGAGCCGTATCGTTATTTTGTTCTTAATTTTTTGTTTAAACTTGTATTTATCATCATTGTCAAAGGTTTTTGCTCTAAATCTTACATATATCCTAAAAAGATTAACAGAAGGGAAACAGTGAGAGAAAAACCAGAAAAAAAAAAAAAAATGAATGGCAGAGAAGATTATGCAATTTCTGAAATCAACATGTATTTCAGTTTCTGAAAGAGAACAATAAATGCTACCCAAGGTGGAGGTTAAACATGATTTCACTGCTTACATGACGTGCATTGTTGGGTTGTCAATCTACGTTATTTTAATGCGAACATTTTCTTTACCTGTCTGTAGATACAAGTAGATATTGATAATACGTAGGCGTTGACGCTTAGGTGTTTATAGAGGACTGTTCAAATCCACACTGGTATTGCTGAAATAACGCTTGATTCATGTGAATATTTAATGTCAGATAAATTTACATAAATCATTTAACTCTATGATCTCATTAAATGTCATATAAGGTATTCATAAATGTTTAAAGGCAATTTAAGTTAAAATATAACCTCTAGAAGATCACTTCATTAATGTGTATTCATTATTCAAATTATATGATGGCCATTTATCATGATTATAATCACAGCTAAGTATTGAATATTTTTTTTCATTCAAAAATATATTTTAGGATGAAGCATGAAATGATGTCAACGAGTTTAAGGTATGTATAATAGCTATGTAAATATAAAACTGTCACAAAAACACCCAATAAATCACCCTATGTAAACAAATAAACTACATAAACATTTGGAAGTCAGTATCAGCTTTTCAGACATTTTGATATCAAATTATAAACTATTCTATTCAAGAGAGGCCATGGCCTTCAATGTCATTATAACATACTAAGACATAACGATATAACGACCATAGTATGTCAATTTTGCTTCTTTCTTGGTTTGAGAAAAACCTTACCAGGCATTAATGTATTTAATTACCGAAGCAGGAGATAACCTGCACTCGGAAAATACTGCACTGTTGGAGACGTGGGCCCTCAGGTTATTGAAGATGGGGAACATCAATTTCGCGTACAGACAGGTATTGCAATTTTTGCCATAATTGTTTATTTTCGGTGTTAAATAGTTGAAAATACCCTGCAACAGAGTTTGAATCACCACGGGTCCAACTTTGATACCGTACATTCCTTTTATTTTTCGGGATCTTATTATATTTTGTGTGATCGGTTTTGATAGAAATAGACATACATACTAATTGGGGTTGGGTATGTGTTTATTTGCCTATATATATACAGTCATTATAAAACATGAAGTAACGTATGCAAGTTAAATGTCTTCTGACAACGTTCATATCAGCTGCATATATACAGCGAAATGTTTGGGAACATCAGCTGTTTGAAACTTTAGATGCACTTTGAATTAAATAAATTTGTCGTGTACAGATAATGATATTTTTATTTTATCTCGTCTTTTTCTCGTCTTTCAAGAACCCAGTCGAATCAGTGGATGCAATGGAGCATAAACGAACTCCTGACCCTAATTGGTTGGCTGGAACAAATATCAATGAAGTTTCCCGGGTAAGTATCAGGCCGCTCGCTTCTAATGAATTAAAACACTATTTTTGTGCACTGAAAATAACTGTTAATGTTCATTGTCATTACTTTACCAGAACACCAGACGAAGAGAAGAACTGATTCAGAAGAATTCGCACGTAAAACACAGCAGAAGTCGACGTAAGTTTTAACAAAAACTAAAGAATGGTATAGTAGGAGGTGCTTTATGTACCAGAAATATGGAATATAATCACTTCATTTAGAAATAGTATTCTAGGGGCACTTGATATTAGATACTCGTTATTTAATTTCAAGTTTATGGCGTTTTTTATTTGTAAGCTACCCCCATCTTTTTTGGCATGTAAAACAAGTTTATCACTGGCATTTAATAAATGCTCAATTTCGACATTTATACAGTCTTTGTTGTTTTGTGGCCAAAAACATAGCAGTGAATTTTGTGGGTTAAGTTATTCAGCTGGTTAAACAAAATACGATGATATAATTAGATTTATGCACAGCATAAAGTAATTTATATCAACTATTTTTTCATCTATTATTATGTTTCTCCGGTTCATCAGTATAAAATTATGTTCCGTATCTGGGATTTATCTCCCTTACTTAGTAGTCACGTGACGTTGATTTATCACGTGACTCTCGATGAAAATTTTTTCACACACTTTGCAACGACCTGGGAAAGAAATTGAAAATACCCACCACCTCCCCTTTCTGTAATTTCCTCCAGACAAGTGTGATAGAAGATTTTATATAATTTGTTTGCATCAGAATTAAAATTTGATACTATTCTTTCTGTTGATATAATGATGGGATGGCGTTTTTTATTTGTAAGCTACCCCCATCTTTTTTGGCATGTAAAACAAGTTTATCACTGGCATTTAATAAATGCTCAATTTCGACATATACACAGTCTTTGTTGTTTTGTGGCCAAAAAACATAGCAGTGAATTTTGTGGGTTAAGTTATTCAGCTGGTTAAACAAAATACGATGATATAATCACTTCATTTAGAAATATATAGTATTTTGCTGTTGTATTTATTAGTAATGTTATTAACGGGAGTTGTTTTAACCAGGATATACATTACATATTATGCGGTATTTCTATTATTTGTTTTAATTTACTAGTAACATTCGCCCTTTTGCCGCTCGAGAACAAATTCGTAAAAACGAAGATTTCAATTTCAACAATGTTTTATTTCAAATAAATTGAAATGGGATCAAACAACAGGCAGTGCCTATGTAAGTTCTCTCCCTGGTAACAAAATGTATATATACAAATGACATGAAAGAGTATTTGAAAGCATTTGAAAGTATATGTTTCAGAAGTCATAACAGTATATGAGATATCATTAATGAGATTATAGATAGTAATTTTGTTTTTCAAAAAGTATATTAATTGTGATTAATATTTACGCAGCAAGACCATGTAATACTATAAACAGTCCTAGGAACCGATATATAGATATATATCTACGTAAATTACGATGATAAAGAGAAATGATATGTAACAAGTTTTATTTGAATTGGAACGGAATCGTATGCCAGAATTTGGAGTATGGAGACGGGAAGATCTGAAAAATATAGTATTGATTCAGAACTGCTTTGCATACCGTAATATCTCTTTTTGTGCTTTGTAATACAAAAACAAGATAAAGAATTAAGGAGTAACCTTTTTAAACAACCATCAGATCTAATCATCTGAGGTAGGAGGACACATCGATTACCGTGGATTTTAAGGGGACTTTTCTTAACTTTTTCACATCTTACGTAGTCAGTAACTAGCATAATAACACCAATTCTTGTTCAAGTCATTATTCATGTCAAGTTAGCGTAGTAAATTGATTTTGAACTGTTTCTTATTTCCTGTTTTTATTTTGAATACAACAAGCTAAATGACTTTGGCTTGCAAAAGGATGTTAAGATAAAACAAACACTAAACCGAGCAAATTTACTCCATAATAACTGTCATTACGTAGGAATAAAAGAGTCAAAGATTGTATTGAAATGTCGATTTACGTACGGAATGAAGTTGGAGTAATTTGTATCACTGTGACCTGCCCATATGTATATACTATCATAATCAGTGTATGCAAACACCAGATCGCTGTCTGCCATGACACATTGGAGAAAGGTAACTTACGTATACATCTACTCCAAGCGTTCTTACAGTAGTGTAATTTACTTATTTAGATACATTATCATAAGTGAAAAGTATATTCCCTTACAAAAGAGGCAACTCACAGATAGCTTTAATCAAACCTTACGTGAGTCCGGCTCCGTTATAGGTGTAGAGTACACGCGTTACCGTAATCGAATAACTGTACGATCAGGAATCCCAAAAGTATCACTTAAGTTCATTAATCATAACATTACAATGTGGAATTATCAATATGTTTTGTTTCATTCTTCATAAGGAATATAGAACAATCGTTTTATGTAATAATCTGCTTAATTGGATTGTTTCATTTAAATCTAGAGGTACTAATATGTAGCTTATATCATATGTTACAGTTCTATATTGCTAACCTAATTCGTGAAATTAAAGACAAATATGTTTTCATTGCAGCCAAAGCAAGAAAAACAGTGGCGTCGACCTCTGACGATTTTTCAAATTTGGGTAATGTGGAAAGAATGAAAAGGGACACAATCCGTTCACACTCAGCATCGCCCTTTAGTGATGGTTATATTACAACAAAACGGCGGAGAAGAAATACAGCGGGATCCGACATTGCATCACCTGGTAAATCTATATCTAATGACAATGTAGATGATCATATTACAAGGTCAGGAGAGGCCGACGACCAATCAATAGAAAGTGATGGAGAATTCAACGTCTCCAAAAGGTTTGGATCAAGTATATTCTGTATTGATTCATATGCTCCAACTGAAAGCGATTGCTCTGATGCAGAGTCGATAAGAAATGCCGATACGGAGACACTGTTTGAGCAGAGTATGGATGTCGACGCAGAGAATCTTGAAGAAGGAATCAAAGAAACAGAACAGAACCTGATTATGTATGGAGCGGATCTCTCTCCTAGATTTGTTGACAGGTGTGGTTTTCGTGATAAGATGAATTATTACACAGATAACACGTCCGTACAAGAGCTGAAATCGTTGCTGCGAAATGATACACGCCGTTTCAAGAAATGTGTTCTCAAGATCGAATCAGCCCACAAGGCGATTGGCGAGTTAATGGAACCAAATGGGGATCTTAAAGAAATCGAGATCAGTGGCAGATCGAAATGTGGAAAAAACTTCATGGAAGATGAAGTGGTCGTAGAAATCCTTAGCGATGGAAGCAAAGAGTGCAGTGTTATTCCGCGCTTAAAGAAAGCACTGAAGTCACAAGAAGCACAAAAGACTTTTGGAAAAGTCGTTGGTAGACTGGATCGAACCCGATTCCGAAATATTGATCATCCCGTTCTGGTGTGTGAACTTGATGAAATTGAATACCATTTGATGCGCCCTCTTGACAAAACAGTCCCCAAGTTGCATATATTCAACAAGCATGTTGAAAATGATTTCCAAGTGGAAGTTTATGACTACGATTCAAGTTCCTGTGAACTGAAATACAGTCATTTTGTTAATATCAACCCAGCTCTAAAGCACAGTTACGTGTTTCTGGTCGTATTCATACGCTGGGATGCAGTTTATCCTTTGGGTGCAGTGATCAAAGTCATGCGATCTGACGGTGGGACCAACAGTGGACTGAAAATCCTCGAGCTTCAACATCAAGTGCCAACAATCTACAGTTCCGATACTGTCCAAAGCGTTCAGAGTATCATGTGCAGAATGCCAGAAGAACCAACACCAATTTTAACGGAAGGCCGGATCGATCTTTCCGAATCCCTGTCTATCTTTACAATTGATCCAAAGAACTCAAAAGATCTCGATGATGCACTGAGTATTAAACAACTTGAAGATGACAATGTTACAGAAGTAGGAATACACATAGCAGATGTTACTAGCTATATCCACAAAGGAAGTCCTATTGATGAGGAAGCAAAAGTAAGGGCGACAACTTTTTACCCTGGACAAAGTAAACAGCCCTATCACATGCTACCTGAACCACTCAGTCAAAATCTCTGTAGCCTACTTCCAAACAAGAAGAGGCTTGCTCTGTCAGTGTTCCTGTACTTCAGTCAAGATGGAAAGCAACTCACCAATCGTACACGCATACAGAAAACCGTTGTCAAATCGAGACGACAATTCACTTACCAGGATGTACAGGACATAATTCTTGAGCGAACGGATAAAAATGAGGCTTTTGCCTCCGATATCATTGCCTTGTTTAAGATTGCAAAAGCATGCCGCTTTAGAAGACTGGGTGACTCAATGCATTCGCTCCCAACTGAGGTGGATTTGTTAAACGAGAGAGAAGGTGATTCCATGTTCGATACACTAGAAGCTCATTTTCTAGTTGAAGAATTTATGATATTGGCAAACATGTCAGCTGCCGCTTGTGTGTGTTCAAGTTTTAGAAATTCTGCGATATTGCGGTGCCAGGATGCTCCATCAGCTGAGAAAGTAAAAGTGGCTGAACGATTATCCGCGGATTGCTGATATTATTTTGAAACTCCAAAACATCAAGCCAACCCCGCAAAGACAGCTGAAGGTGGCTAACGCACCGAAAGCGAGGTACCGAGTCGTGATCGAACTACAGAAATGGATTTGGTCATGCTTAGAGCAACATGTGAAAAATGATAACTTCAGAGAGGCATGGAAACTTATCGGAAGCGACGAATGTCATCCTGAACAGGCAGTTGCTTGGAATGAATGGATATCTTTTCAAGAACATGCAGAATACAGATGCCTTGGCTCTGTGACCAACCGAAAAGAAAGCTGTCATTTCACACTCAACATCTCCCCATACACTCATTTCACTTCACCAATTCGACGTTATGCAGATATTGTGATTCACCGCCTCATCCATGCTGCCCTTAACAAAGAAAAAGTTCCCTACACGACAGGCGAAGTGGATGACATTTGCTGTCACATCAATGAATTTTCAAGGAGAGCGAAACAGTTCCAGAAGCAATGCAAAGCCTTGTTTTACGGTCATGTTCTACGACACAGTCCTGCGATGTTTAATGGCTTCATAGAAACAGTTTCCGACAAAAGTATTCAGCTTCTAATTCCAGGAATGCATGGTCTTCCACAAGCGTGTCTGGAAGTACCCCTCAACCTCCTTGGTGTTTCAACTAAACCAAAGATTCAAAAGGACGCAGATGACGATAGGCCTTTCGACATTCTAACCTTACGCTGGCAAAAGCGACTTTACTCTCACAGGGGATATGCCCCATCAACGAGAGGTCTTGACGAGCTTAGGGTTGATCCACATCAGAGGGCCATTTTTCAGCAATATACACGATGGACCGACATTCTTAAAGCATTGTTTAGTCAAAATACGGCATCGCTTAGGAGCATTTTCTCTACACATGCTGATTATCAAGAAGGTGATCAGCTGAGGTCATATGTTCCCGCTTGTACATCAACAGTGAAAGACGTTAGCTCAGAAGTCAGAGAAGGAGCGATTACAAAACATTTATGTGAATTCACAATGTCGTTCAATCATGCACAAATTCTCTCAGTGCAAATCGGCGCAGAGCCGCAGAAGGGAGTACTAGTGCCAACACCACAGATTCTTCATCTAACTGACAACGTCAAGCTCTGCTTACAACATCCAAGTGATCCTGTGAAATACCTGGCAAAGTATGCGACCAGCAAAGCTCATCTACAAAACTATAAATCGAAAGAGGATTATCTCCAGGTATGGCTATCGCTGATACGTATGGAAGCTGCAACTATTGCAGGTCATGACGACTCAATCACAGTAAACGATCTTCCTGTGAAGCTGAATGAAAAAGACGGAACCTTTTCCGTGACGTTTGACTTCTGCGAAGACAGGAACATCGAGTTTAGCAATATGTCGATGGACTTCCTTTTACACGGAAACGAAGACGACGACAACAGTGATGAAACGAAGTACGTGTCTAGTTCAGACTACCTTTGTCTGAAGTGCTGCTACGATGTAGATGATGTCACATACAAACACATGAAAGGATCACCAGGAGGAAAGAGGATCTGGCTGGCGCACGGACAGGTGGATAAGATCAAGAAAATGAAAAAGAAAGGAAGAATCGAAGTGCACTTCTTACTTCACCCTTCAAGTGCAAGTTTACCGCCACAAATCCTGAACAGCGACAAGAAACCGCATTGCAGTGTAGATATTATGGTCAAACCAGAATCAAACAGGTAAGAAGCTTACTTGCTTTAGTTGAGATCTTTCAGATAAAAATATCGCAAACAAATATATCATTCAATAATCCTTGTTTTACTTCTCAATTCGACCGACTGAATGAGAAATTGTTGATTTTCAAAACTGTTTTGATAACGTTATCAAACATACACTTTTAGGAGAACAGAAGCTGCGTTACTTTGCTTGGATAAGGCAAACGGTTTGGCCCAAGCAGTTGCGTTGGGATACAAGATTCCGCCTCTCGGTTTGTATTGAATCCGATTTAATTTGACCTTATGTGTATATATATGTCTTGATTATCAAACATAGTCCTTACAATGCGATAAGTACTTTAAAAGAGTAAACCATTTTCAGAAATGATAACATATTTTTTATGTCATCATCTCTGAAACTGCTGTTTTATCATTCGTTGTATTACGAATATTTTGTCAAAATTTAAAATCTTTTAGACCGCTAAGGCCAATGGGCCTCTTATTATTAACAATGGTAAAAATCCCTTAGCAATTTGATCCTTTCTACTTAGTGAAATATTGATCTGAAATTCTTATTAATACATGTGCCTTTATTTGTAGGCAAGAATTATTTGGCGGTAGCCAGGAGGATAGAGGTAGAAGTGGATGTTGTCGGGTTAGCTCGGAACAACCCTAAACAGTACAAAGCCATACAAAAGGCACTAACCAACAGATTTACTCTCATCCAGGGTCCACCAGGTAATTATATATTTAAATTCCCATGATGTTCTTGCTATAAAACGGGGGACTGGACATTTAGTGTTAACCAAGTCTGGCATGTCTTTTCGCGTCCTGCCCGAACGTGTCGCTACACAGAAACAATAATATACATGAAATATGACATATTATGTGAAAATGTGGAACACATCTCCAACTTTTTGTTTGAGATCATTTTAGTTTTCTTGGTCTTTATGTCCTAGTTCAATCAAGTGTCCTCTGTTAGCTATTCTTATGTATCAATAATATTGATTTGCATTATTTTGTAGACATGTTTTATATTAAGCTTAAACAATGATTCACGTTAACCGTTGAAGCGGATGCGTTACATGTATTGACTTTAAACGGGAAAGTGAGGATTGACTTACATCAAACTATTTTATATGATAATTTATTAATTATTTCAGGAACTGGGAAAACGTTCACTGGCATCAAACTGTTGTTTCTGTTTACAAAACTGAACAGAGTGTGGCATCAAGAAGGAAATCCATTCAAACAAGTCGTATTTTGTGGCCCATCGAACAAATCTGTTGATCTTGTTGCAAGTAAGCAGTGCAAGTCAATCTAACGATCGATCGTTTTATTCGAGGTGTAGTATATTGTTCTTTCAGTAATAACCTTTAGTCTTAACGTTCTATTTAGGTCATGGGCTAGGAGGGTCCCACATACACCAACACCCCCCAAACTTCCGAACCAATATTTTTCTGAACCCTAATGACCCACTGATCACAAATCAAAATGTTAACATTGCATAAGTTGGGATGAACTTCCGGTTTTGAGATCATCAAGATGGCCGCCATCTCGAATTTCACTAATAATTGAAAAATAGTCATAACATTGACATTTTTCAACCGAAGTAGACAAATGAGGTATCAAAATGACCACAATATATCAAAACATACATATCAGGACCTAAATAATCCTATATGTAGTGATTTGTACGCAGGAAATGAAAAAAATAAGCTCACAATGGTATTTTTTTAACAAATTTTTCATATTTGGCTTGACGCAGCAAAGATGTTTCCCAACAAAAAACTATTATTCGTAATCAGTTATTTGACCTCATATCAATCGGTACAAACAACAACAACAAAAATATATAGAAATGCCAAAGAGAATTATTGTTATACCATCATTTGGTTTACAAAACATCACCGGGTGCGTATACAGGGCATATGATTGCTATTTTTTCCAAGCCGCTGACACTACAGTTTCCTTACGTCTTAGAATTTCCTGAATATAACATTTTTTATAAATGATTTAAAAAAAAAATTCTATTTTCATCATAATAAACAATACACGACAATACAAAACATTAACTTGCATATCTACACATACACGCATACCTACAAATATACATGTGTATATCATACAGAATACAGAATATAGATCATATTTAACTTAAAAGGTCTAAAGTTGAACATTATACTTTCTATAACAATCTAAATAGAGATCGTATTTCTATTAAATAAATTCATTGATAAAGGAATTCGTTTGTAAAGAAAGGAATTGCAAAATGTATTACCGCATTGAACTTAAGTTTTATATCCAGTCTACACACACACACCCTCACATATACACTATCAAACTTACATACATATATAAATAATACAGTTACATACAAACATGTCTACGCATAAACATACGTACACACGCACATGTATATGCATACATATACCTGCGCATAACATATACACATACATGTTTACATGTACACAAAGACACACACACATACGCTCACCCATATGCATACACATACATACAAACGCGAAACAAAAATATTATTACCTGGGGACGGGGGTGCAATCATTCAGTCTGATACTGAGTGATTGCAATTTTGTTTACTAAGTATATAATACAGCATTGTTAAATAACTAGATACTATTTAATATGTAATATATATATAAGTAACATAATTCATTTTTCATAACTGAAGCCATTTTTCCAATTTACTTTGCAAATCAATGCTATTTCTATACACTTTATGTTTTTGTTTTTTATTGTGATTTTAGTTCCAAGCGTATATGGTTTTTTAAGCTTATTAAGCTGATTTCATTTTCAAAACATTTCATTTTAAATATGTATTGTTTAATGATAAGTAAAATAAGATTGTCTATAATTAAGTCAGCATCACAAAATTTAAATGTTCCCAAACTAAATTCATGTTTTACCCAATCAACTTCAATATTTATGGCTGTAAGCGCGTGTTTAAATTCTCTCATTAAATTATTAACTTAATCACATCCCCAAAACAGATGTTGTTTCCAGGTGAGATTTACAAAACCTGCAGGATTGGTCTTGTTTTCCCATTTTATGTAAAGAGTTAACCAAATGATAGTATAACAATAATTCTCTTTTGCATTTCTATACATTGTTGTTGTTGTTGTTGTTGTTTTAACTGATTGATAAGAAGTCAAATAATTGATTACTAATAATAATTTTTTTGTTGGGAAACATTTTTGATTTGTGATCAGTGGGTCATAAGGGTTCAAAAGATATTGGTTCGGAGGTTTGGAGGGTGCATGTGGGACCCTCCTAGCCCATGACCTAATTGGCGTTTGGTTTTAAAACGTAGAAGGTGCTCATAAATATAACCGCTCATCGACCACACACAGATCTGGATTTTAGATTCAAAGTAACAATAAAAAAACGTTTGTATTGATTCAGCTTATTATGTGGTAAACACAGATCTGGGTTAGATTCACAACAATGACAAAAACCCTTCGTATTCTGTCGACTTATTATGTGGTAAACCATCATTGTTATCTTGTAGAGTGGACAAAAAGAAAACTTGGAGAGCTGGCGCCGAGAATGGTCCGAATGTATGGATCGTCTCAAGAGTGTATGGACTATCCTATTCCGGGAAATGTTCAGTCTGCTAAATCGCACAGACCTGACAATCGACCAGACAGGGAACTTCAAGACATCGCATTACATCGTCTAATTCGGCAAGAAGGAAAACCCCATGCTGATGAGATCCTAGTGTTCGACAAGTATTTCCAGTCGTTCAAAAGTTGCTCTTCAATCGGTGATCCCGAGGTAGCCAATGTGTTTAAGCAAAAGCTGAAAGAGTACAAATCTCTTTTGAGCAAAGCAGAGCAAGAAGAACTGCAGCACTATGATGTCATATTCTGTACAACGGCTATGACAACTAACCCCAAGTTCATCCGGGGCACGAAAAACAAAATCTTCCAATGCATCATTGACGAAAGTGGTATGTGCACAGAGCCAGAATGTCTAGCTGCTATCATCACTACCAAGGCAGAACAAGTCGTTCTCATCGGGGATCACAAACAACTGCGGCCCGTCGTCATGTGTCAACACGCCGCAAGGCTTGGCCTGGAGACATCACTCTTCGAGAGGTTTTCGAAACAAGCGATTATTCTAACAACGCAATATCGAATGGTATGCAACAAATAGCTGGCTGTATGGTTTCAGTTATAGTCATAGATACCAAAATGTTCTGACGGGATAAAAAAATATGTCAAAACTAAGTTTATGCAACAAAAACATTGTATACTTTGAAAATAACTTTTAAGTTACTTTTTATTATTTTCTTTATATATACATTCAGGGATCTGTGCAGTCTTTCCAAAATAACTTTTCACATGACTTCCACTCATCCAATATTATCAAGTGACGAAGTAAAGATGAATGTTTAATCGATTTTTATGGGTTTTTTCAGCATCCACAAATATGCGATTTTGTGTCAAAGGAGTTTTACGAAAACAAACTTGAAACTGCCCCTTCTCGTGCATGGAAGGAAGATAACCCCCTGGAGCTGTGGAAATATCATGGTGTTCCCCACATATTCTGTCACGTAGAGGGAGAAGAGGAATACTTAACTGTGTCGACAGAGGAAGGAAATGAACAGTCATGTAGCAATAAAGAAGAAGTTGAAAAAGTGGTGAGTTTTGTTGTTTTTTTGGTTTTTTTTATATCGTGTTCTCAATATTTTGCTAGTTTCTTATATCCTTGTAGTTCCTGTTTGCAGCATAAGTTTGTATATTTTGTTACCATTCATTTGTTCTCACAATGAGACCATCAATGAAACGTTTATATTTTATTTACAGCTAGCAGTGTTCCACCGTATGGTGAAGACGGAGGGCGTGGACCCCCGCTACATCAACATCATATCTCAGTATAACGCCCAGTGTAACGCTATCAAGTCGGCACTATTGGACTCTGGCTATATCAACTGTAACGTACATACTGTCGTGGCCAGTCAAGGTAATTAACGGCTTTCATTTAATTCGTCAGCATTACTAGCTATCTGTCGATCAAAACATATTTTACAGGAAGTAATTTAGATTTACATTTTACTCAGGGACAATTCACTCAGGCTAATTATTTTACATAACCAAGAAGCAAAATATGGCATAAATGTATTGTTCTACATTTCTTATGAAACATATAACATAAAATATTGACATATTCCACGTTAATGTTTAGTATTTTGATTGATACCGTTGTAATTACAAATCGTTGATCAATACGATTAAGCAGGTACAATATGTACGCTGTACTCATACCCGAGTCAAAGTCAACCACGTTAAACAAATGAACTACATAACCACTGAGGAGGTGATAAAATGATTTTCGAGGCAAGACAATTCACCTAATAAGGTAAACACACTACTGTCAGGACGATTTGAGCAGTTCTACACAAAGGTTGCATTACTCTACGAGCAAGGGACACGGTTCGGCATGAAAATGTTCGACCACAATTTGTAATGGCGGACAGCGAGCGAGTTTGAACATTTCACAAGCATTTCACTACCATGAGCTTTTCTGGTATATCACAGTAAAACCGACTGATATAATTTCTATTATAACTTGTTTTTCCTATATATTGTACAAATTTTAATGTACTCTTAGACCGAATTGTCCCTTTAAGTAATTTTAGTTTTGCATGAAAGAAATCAGCGTAATGCTACAATGCTTAACTATGCCATCTACCATAACAACAACCTTGACATAACTTTATTTGTTATATCTATCTGAATGATAACTGTTTTCGTGTGCTATACATGTAGGTGGAGAATGGGATTACGTCATATTCAGCACCACCCGATCACTTCCGCATTACAAAATTGAGCACAACCCCACCCTGGGCTGGTGTAAACAGAATCTGGGATTCATCACAGACGAACACCAGATAGATGTAGCCCTGTCCAGAGCTCGTAAAGGACTCGTCATCATTGGTAGGCAAAACTTGAACTTATGTCCAAACCGTTACAAGACCTTATCAGGTTAAATCACCTAACACAACAAATACAATGAAGACTGGCATTTTACCTTTGTATTTCAAATGAAACTGTTCAATTCAAACGTTATTTAAACCGACTGATATTGACTCACACGATATTTTAGATCTATTTTAAAATCTGATATGTTTTATATGTGTGTCAATCCTGAAAGTCAACTTTAATATCTTTTAGGAAACAAAAACCTGTTGAAATGTGACAAAGTATGGGGACGCCTTCTGGATCACTATGAGAGGAGAGGCTGTGTTGTTGACGCAAGTGAATTCCCACCTCGCCGGAAGACTCGTAACAAAAGGAGAGGTGCCCACAGGGATTCACGGCAGACGTCCGAGGAGTTCTATAACGGCACAGATCTGGAGTAAACATCTCTAGTACTGCGTCAGAGGTCACAGTAAACATCATGTTAGATTTTGTACAGATGTCATACTCTTATGTGGCTATAAGGACAATGAATCTAGGAAACGGAGACTAGTATTTATTGCTGCTCTGCGAGACATTATGTATAATTGTCTGAGCGTAAACAACATACTTCCGGTTATCCATGGAAAAAATGTTTAAACTTTGTGGTGCGCATTCATGTTTTTGCCTTAAAAGTATTTTCTGCTGTGATACAATGAAGGTTTATTATAACACATATTTTCTATATATTAAATTTGTATTTATTTTAGGCTAAACTAAATGCTTGTTATTTAATATTTGTCTTACATCAATTAGTTTTGTTATGCCTTGTGCCATATTTCAACACGATTTTCCACTGTATATGAAGTATATGAACAGGCATATTCCACTAAGTATACAGGCTGGTGACCTATTATCGTGATGTATCAATTATCGTGATTTTGAATGGCGCGATATGCAAAATGCGATTTTTATACTTTTTGTGTATAGAAAGAAGACACATACCAAAATTATCAACAACATTTTCAAGTTTTAGAGGAAAATTCAATATTTAGATTAAAATGGCGAATTTCAGTAAATCTTACCTCACAAGAATGACATTAGTCAGGGGGAGCATGATATCGGCTTTATTCTAAGATAAATAGTACCGATTTGCATATCGTCTGCTTCCTATGATGTCAGACAACAGCTTAAAAAAACGAAAGTTGGAAGGGAGAAAATTCAGTCTTCCTAACTTGACACAAAAGAGCGCTGGTCGGGGTCACCTAAGCGCTTTTAGCCAGACGACAAAATACAAAGTAGACCATGGCCACTATGTTGATTTTGTTTGTTATTTCAATGATTAAAGAATCAATCACTATCGAAAATAATTTAGATATCTTTATTATTTATTCAAAATGCCAAGCATTGATGAAGACATGTTAAAATTATTCGTTTTTTTGGCAGGACATAGATCGTGAAACGGCGGCCGCTTCATTTCCTCCGTAGTCAGAAACAATATCACTGGTGACAAAAAGACACGTTTTCTCTCTTTTGCATGAATATTTTCACATCAAATATTTTTCTAAACAATTGAGATATTTGTGAATATATTGATATTAGATTTATTTTATTTCATCACACCTAACTATTTTTAATATGTTTTGAAAACAATCACGATAATGGGTATCTAATGTTTAAGAATATAATATGTCGAGATTTCTGTCGGAAAGGTGCTGAAAAAAAATACTTCATGCACCATAACATCAAATATTACAGTTCTTGTATTCGTATAGAAATGCTGTGTTGTACGATGTCTCAAGCTTAATCAAGTCTTTAACACTAAAGTGTAGTGCTGAGTAGAACACATTAATTTCAAGGATGTAGCAAAATTTGAAATATTTTACGGCTTTATAGATAATGTTGCTCATTCAATGTAAACGATTTATGCATTAAATATTTGCTTACAGAATGAATGTACTTTTTTAGTTTTGTAATTTGTACTCTTCCAATAACATCTTTCGTATCAATGAGGCATACAATAGTCATGGCTATTACAATTTTATATGTAAAAACATCTTATTTTGTTGAAAGAAACCTGCATACAGTTTCTTAAAAGGGCAATTCAGTCTAAAAGTACATTAAAATTTGCATATACATCGGAAACAAACCAGCTCTAATGGAAATTAGATCAGTTGCTTTTACTGTGATATGCCAGAAAAGCCCACTGTAATGAAATGTATGTAAAATGTTCAAACTCGCTTGTTATCCGCCATTACACATTGTGGTCGGACGTCTTGTATGCCGAACCCCTGCCCTTGTGAGTGTAGTAAATATTTTTGTGTCTAGAACTACTCAAATCGCTCTTACAGTAGTGTGTTTACGTTATTAGATGCATGTTCTTGTCTAAATATAATTTCACCAATTCCTCAGTGGTTATGTATTGTATTTGAGTAACGTACGTGACTTTGGCTTGGGTATGGGTACAGCATACATGATATACCTGCTTAATCGTAATGATCAATGATTTGGAATTTCAACGGTTTCAATCAAAATATTTAAATTAAATGGTTATATAACAGAATTAGCCTCAATGAATTGTTCCTTTAACTGATATTTCATCATATCTTCTCTTCATTTTAAGCTACACCTTATATAACTATGTGTAACTACAATATCAGCCACATTTTAGCCAGATGTAAAAAATGTGGAAAACTGCCCTTAAAAATGACCTACATGTAGTATCCTTTCAGAATTTAGTGAAAAATATTATTTTCCTATGTGCCCATATTAGTGGTTTAGAGGGGCTTATACACACATTTTCAACCGTGATTGACGATTTGGGCAGCACATTGAAAGCTATTTTGTTACTCTTTCCTTTAAAGTTGTATGGTCTATCACTTTCGCTCTTTTTGTCATAGTGAAAACAGTTTAAGTGTTATACACATTTTTCTCCGTCTGTCCGAGGTTTAAACTTTCTAATTTTACCACTTTTTATAAAGATGCAGTAAAAAATATTTTTAACGTGTACACGTTTTTTTATAACTTTGATGTACGATTGTATTCATGTATACAAGTACAATATCAATGCACCTACATCGTTATATGCTATTTAGTACTGATCAGTGCATGAAAAAATCGGGATTAAATTATTATTGTATCAATATTAGGAAATGGTAGCTATTAACACGTGATCTGTCCTCAGAGGTAATATGTATTTCAGGTGTAAATATTCAAATAGACACAAATTTTTTATGTATCTTTTGGGTAACATGCTTGTTATGAACGTATAACACATTCTATTGTGGCAAGTAATTTGGCTACATAATAATTAGAAGTAATCTATAGTGTTAAGTGTGTACTGCTATTTTAAATGTAATTGCGATGACTTATCAGTGCGTCAATATAACTGTATTATAAACTAAAACCACTTCATATTGAAATGGAAGCAGCAACATTTTAATAAGAAATACATTTTAATGACGATTATTTATTAATATTTCACAAATAAATATTTCACGGTTACCTTACAAGAATATCATACACATGTCACTTTTTACTATTTAGCCTTTAAAACATTCAAAATATATACAATATACCAACAACAACTGTAGACGAGGCTTTAAATTGTAGTTATTATATTATTATTATTAATCAAATGGCAAAAAGACCTTACACTTTCATTATCTTTAATTAATTAAGATTATTCGACGGGCGATAAATTCAAACTCATCATCGGATTTCTGTATTCTACAAATTAGGGACTAATAATATGCTAATAAAAAGTGGTTAGATAAAGACAAATACTCCATATGAAACATCATATAATCTCTATAGTGGATAATTAATATCACATAGCTATGCTTTCTTACACTTAAAGTGAGTGACAAGTGCATTAGTATACATCATGACAAGTTTGGTTAGATTACACACAACGTCACTTTTTGTTACAGTAATACAGAGGACTATACCTCGCCAGACAATACTATAGGAGAACAATTCCCGAGGGAAAGTGCCATAATAGAATAATATCCTAACATTATTTGAATATAAACAATGATAATTCCATTATATTTGTTATTTGCATGCATGTTTACGTGGTTTTTCGTTTTATTTCATCCACACTCTACACATAGATGTCAATAAAATCATGTTAATGAATCTTGATCTTTCTTCTTTTTCTTTCCAAAACTTGAAGCTGGATAAACCAAGCCGAGATGTTGACAGATATGATGAAAAAGTCAAAGACAGTTCAATAAACATTCGGCTCAAATATCTAGTATTTGTTCGGGGAATACTGATGGAACACTGTTACATGAATGTTTTGATCTCTATTCAAGGCGAGCAAAATATTCTGTATTTGAAAATCGAAAATGTTTTAATTTTAACAAATGCACGTTTTTATGATGGTACCGTAATTTCCTGCGAATTGCCCGCGGGCTATACGATTTTTTTATATCAAAAGATGCCTGGTGTGGGCTATCGGACTATCTGTGAAAATATTACCAAATTTACCTTCTTTATTACCTTCTATGCTTAGGTATTTTCACATAAACGTACTATTATTAGTACTTACTACGCTTTCAAGGATACCATCGAAGTATAACCCGTTGGCAATCTGCCGGTGCGGGCTATCGGTAGTTTATTTACAAAATCATAAAAAAATGCCTGAATTTACTTCCTGTGGACTATACCACGGCGCGGGTAATACGCAGGAAACTACGGAATTAAGAAAAGTAGAGAACTGAAGTATAATAGTCAGTCACTGGAGCCGAGTGAGTCCATGGATACAAAGGTAAGTCGCCAAGTTTTAGAATAATATGTGTCACTGTGACTATTCATGCAGTTTATTTAGGATTGGCCAGTAAGTTAATGGTACATATAACGTAGATTCAGGTAATTAGCACGGCTGTAAACGTGTGACATGTGCGTTTAACATCAGATGGGTACGATCACATGGGTGCGCGGTGCATGGTCTCCTCAGTTGTCAGAATTTAGTTCACAGAACTGTATGCATGTTCCAGTTTAGGTGAACCAGGAATTAGCGGTCAAATCAAGAAATTGGGGGGTCAGTCATCTCTGCCATATTGGAGTGCCGGGAGCCATAAAGGTATAAAACATAAGTTACAGCTTATACATTTGAAATTGGTAACATTAAGGGGAGACAATTACATTGTATTACATAATGTCTAGTTTGGGGTGTGGTATTTAGACCTGCCAGGTATCATTGGTGGGAGGGGGGGGGGGTGGTGGGGGGGGGGGGGGGAGTCATCTCAGGTAAGCTAATTTAACTAATTGTACTGATTAATTGTAATATTAGGGCTAATTAGTTTATTAAAAGTATGCATTTTATGTTATAATGATGAAAAATACCATTTTGTGAATATTTTTTCCTTTAATGAAACATATTAATGGTGTTTCAGGGTCATTCAAGATTTCCGGAAATATGTGTTGGTTGCTCAGATTCCAGTCATGGACAAAGACATGCATCTTTTTTTAGCTCATTACAGTTTGATCTTTGTTTAATTTGTTTATTTTAAACAGAAAGGCTCTGGAACCATGTTCCTGGTAAATTTGAATGTGAAAAAGGTTTGGTATATCTGGTTTTCTTCCAAAATCTTGACATTTTCTATATGATAGGGGTACCTGATTATGTAATGGATTATCTCCCTTGGCTGGGGACTTTTCCTATTTTTTCATTATATTCAGAAAGTTTAATCATGTAACTAATAATTAACTTAAACAACATTAATACTATTTCAATATTTAATACATAATTTGCAGTTAATCAACACAGTGTGTAAGTTCAACATTTCATGTTTTCAGAATTACTCCGCGGGTGACTGTCCGAAGGTGAAGCCCTGTCCTGGACAATCCACTTGACCAATTAAGTTCATATTACAGATTTGACATACAGCCGAAATACACTTTACATCAAAGGTGAGTATTAGAATTTTAATTTCTGCTATAGGGATCAACCAACTAAATAAAAAAGACCTTCGAAATGGCCTCTGTGTATACAAGATTGAGCCCAGGATAGAATTTTAACCCGGCCGCTGATTGGCTGGCTAATTATGAATTTCAAAAGTAAAAATGTTTTCTGACAGGTAATTATTCCTAGATAACCATAATATCAATTTGGAAATTCATATTGAGATTTAGGTTCAAAATATCAATTTTGATAATGAATAGGTAAAAACATTAGAATTTCCGGATATTTTAGTGCAAAATGCGCCTGATTTCAATAAAGCTACCCTGGTTGGAGTTTGAGCAGAAGGACCCAAACTTTTTTTTCTATCTAGTGTTATATGAGAACCTAGGCTTTAATTATAGAACAAAATACCTAGCTAATATGTCTTTGTTTTAATAATACAGTACAAAACTTTAACAAAGTTTAACACTGTGGTCTATGTAAAATCATTTAGTTGGTTGCTCTCTATAAAGGCACGCGGCCAGCGTGCATAGTTAAATAAGTGATGAGTTTACCAACATACAGTGTATGTTAGACGGTTTTTCTTAAAAAAAGTCTTACAAAAGTGATACTACTATTATTTCTGTTTTTAACACACGTGTAGTACAGGTATATAAGATGTTATTTCACAAGCAGAAACATTTCTTTGCATTCCTATTTTATGGGGGTTGTCTTTCCTATATCGACTGCGAGATTTCTGTAAATTACTTTGATGTACTATCATCACATGTCTTAAACAGGCTTTATATTTATGGATTAAAATCTGTTGGCTACACAACACCTAGAAGTTTCTCATTTTGTAACTCGCTCTGAACCCTCGCTAAGAAGTTGCAATAGGTCACGTTGTCGTCGATAGCACTACTTATTGTCCAATGGACATCAACATGTACGCACGTGGTTTCAGTATTGGTTTTATTGAATTAAGTGTCGATCATTGTCGTTGTTCTGGAAGATTAAACCATACTGAATACCAATATAAAAAGCGAGATTATGATACCAAATTACATCAACAAGGTGTTTTGTAAAACCATTCATTACCAATTTTGAAATGTTTTCTTAAATTATATTGTCATATGAATTATATTGTCATATGATTATTCCGAAAAAAATATTTTTCGAAAGTTGCCCGATCAGTATTGACAGTAGGAGTGGCGATAACATTTATTTATGAACAATGATGTAATCATCCTATACTCAAAGTCACTTATATGGGAGATCTAAACCTGACAGTGGCGATATTTCCGATATCTGAATTATTGTCAGCATGATATAATCTATTGACGTAGTACGTGTCGGTACAGTCAGATAACATTATCACCGATGTGATTAAAAGTCCTTTTATTCGATTTCATAAGCATTTTTACCTGCTGACGTGTAATCAGAGCTATTTGTTAAACATGTAATACACGATATTGTATCAAACTAACCAATTGTTCAAAACAAATAAATCTCTAAAAATAGTAAAAGAACTATATACAGACAAGAATCATTTGAGTATATTAAGTCCTAAGAACAGTCCGGGTCATGACTAGGTATCTAGCTGTACAGAAAACCAGAAACAGAGCTATCTACTGACAAGAATGGTACACTTATCCTAAGTACGGGTCATGACTTTATATAGACAAGAATTTTACATTAGACCTAAGTCCGGATCATGACTTTATACTGACAAGAATGGTACATTATTAGTCCTAAGTCCGGATCATGACTTTATACAGACAAGAATGGTACATTAGTCCTAAGTCCGGATCATGACTTTATACAGACAAGAATGGTACATTATTAGTCCTAAGTCCGGATCATGACTTTATACAGACAAGAATGGTACACTTATCCTAAGTACGGGTCATGACTTTATACAGACAAGAATGGTACATTAGTCCTAAGTCCGGATCATCACTTTATACAGACAAGAATGGTACATTATCCTAAGTTCGGTCATGACTTTATACAGACAAGAATGGTACTTATATCCTAATCGGATCAGACTTTATACAGACAAGAATGGTACATATAGTCCTAAGTTCGGATCATGACTTTATACAGACAAGAATGGTACATTAGTCCTAAGTTCGGATCATGACTTTATACAGACAAGAATGGTACATTAGTCCTAAGTCGGATCATGACTTTATACAGACAAGAATGGTACATTATTAGTCCTAAGTCCGGATCATGACTTTCATATATCCTAGTACGGTCAGACAAGACAAGAATGGTACATTATTAGTCCTAAGTCCGGATCATGACTTTATACAGACAAGAATGGTACATTAGTCCTAAGTCCGGATCATGACTTTATACAGACAAGAATGGTACATTATTAGTCCTAAGTTCGGATCATGACTTTATACAGACAAGAATGGTACATTATTAGTCCTAAGTCGGATCATGACTTTATACAGACAAGAATGGTACATCATTAGTCCTAAGTCCGGATCATGACTTTATACAGACAAGAATGGTACATTATTAGTCCTAAGTCCGGATCATGACTTTATACAGACAAGAATGGTACATTATTAGTCCTAAGTCCGGATCATGACTTTATACAGACAAGAATGGTACATTATTAGTCCTAAGTCCGGATCATGACTTTATACAGACAAGAATGGTACATTATTAGTCCTAAGTTCGGATCATGACTTTATACAGACAAGAATGGTACATTATTAGTCCTAAGTCGGATCATGACTTTATACAGACAAGAATGGTACATTATTAGTCCTAAGTCCGGATCATGACTTTATACAGACAAGAATGGTACATTAGTCCTAAGTCCGGATCATGACTTTATACAGACAAGAATGGTACATTATTAGTCCTAAGTCCGGATCATGACTTTATACAGACAGACCGGATCATGACTTTAAGAATGGTACATTAGTCCTAAGTCCGGATCATGACTTTATACAGACAAGAATGGTACATTATTAGTCCTAAGTCCGGATCATGACTTTATACAGACAAGAATGGTACATTATTAGTCCTAAGTTCCGGATCATGACTTTATACAGACAAGAATGGTACATTATTAGTCCTAAGTCCGGATCATGACTTTATACAGACAAGAATGGTACATTATTAGTCCTAAGTCCGGATCATGACTTTATACAGACAAGAATGGTACATTATTAGTCCTAAGTCCGGATCATGACTTTATACAGACAAGAATGGTACATTATTAGTCCTAAGTCCGGATCATGACTTTATACAGACAAGAATGGTACATTATATGGTCCTAAGTTCGGATCATGACTTTATACAGACAAGAATGGTACATATTAGTCCTAAGTCGGATCATGACTTTATACAGACAAGAATGGTACATTATTAGTCCTAAGTTCGGATCATCATCACTTTATACAGACAAGAATGGTACATTATTAGTCCTAAGTCCGGATCATGACTTTATACAGACAAGAATGGTACAATTAGTCCTAAGTTCGGATCATGACTTTATACAGACAAGAATGGTACATTATTAGTCCTAAGTCCGGATCATGACTTTATACAGACAAGAATGGTACATTAGTCCTAAGTCCGGATCATGACTTTATACAGACAAGAATGGTACATTAGTCCTAAGTTCGGATCATGACTTTATACAGACAAGAATGGTACATTAGTCCTAAGTCCGGATCATGACTTTATACAGACAAGAATGGTACATTAGTCCTAAGTCCGGATCATGACTTTATACAGACAAGAATGGTACATTAGTCCTAAGTCCGGATCATGACTTTATACAGACAAGAATGGTACATTATTAGTCCTAAGTTCGGATCATGACTTTATACAGACAAGAATGGTACATTATTAGTCCTAAGTTCGGATCATGACTTTATACAGACAAGAATGGTACATTAGTCCTAAGTCCGGATCATGACTTTATACAGACAAGAATGGTACATTAGTCCTAAGTCGGATCATGACTTTATACAGACAAGAATGGTACATTAGTCCTAAGTTCGGATCATGACTTTATACAGACAAGAATGGTACATTAGTCCTAAGTTCGGATCATGACTTTATACAGACAAGAATGGTACACATTAGTCCTAAGTTCCGGATCATGACTTTATACAGACAAGAATGGTACATTATTAGTCCTAAGTCGGATCATGACTTTATACAGACAAGAATGGTACATCACTTTATATCCTAAGTACGGATCATGACTTTTATACAGACAAGAATGGTACATTATTAGTCCTAAGTTCGGATCATGACTTTATACAGACAAGAATGGTACAATTAGTCCTAAGTCCGGATCATGACTTTATACAGACAAGAATGGTACATTATTAGTCCTAAGTCCGGATCATGACTTTATACAGACAAGAATGGTACATTATTATACCTAAGTCCGGATCATGACTTTATACAGACAAGAATGGTACATTAGTCCTAAGTCCGGATCATGACTTTATACAGACAAGAATGGTACACATTAGTCCTAAGTCCGGATCATGACTTTATACAGACAAGAATGGTACACATTATCCTAAGTCCGGATCATGACTTTATACAGACAAGAATGGTACATTAGTCCTAAGTTCGGATCATGACTTTATACAGACAAGAATGGTACATTAGTCCTAAGTCCGGATCATGACTTTATACAGACAAGAATGGTACACATTAGTCCTAAGTACGGATCATGACTTTATACAGACAAGAATGGTACATTATTTAGTCCTAAGTCCGGATCATGACTTTATACAGACAAGAATGGTACATTATTAGTCCTAAGTCCGGATCATGACTTTATACAGACAAGAATGGTACATTATTCCTAAGTACGGATCATGACTTTATACAGACAAGAATGGTACATTATTAGTCCTAAGTCCGGATCATGACTTTATACAGACAAGAATGGTACAATTAGTCCTAAGTTCGGATCATGACTTTATACAGACAAGAATGGTACATTATTAGTCCTAAGTTCGGATCATGACTTTATACAGACAAGAATGGTACATTATTAGTCCTAAGTCCGGATCATGACTTTATACAGACAAGAATGGTACATTATTAGTCCTAAGTCCGGATCATGACTTTATACAGACAAGAATGGTACATTATTAGTCCTAAGTCCGGATCATGACTTTATACAGACAAGAATGGTACATTAGTCCTAAGTCCGGATCATGACTTTATACAGACAAGAATGGTACATTATTAGTCCTAAGTCCGGATCATGACTTTATACAGACAAGAATGGTACATTATTAGTCCTAAGTCCGGATCATGACTTTATACAGACAAGAATGGTTACATTATTTAGTCCTAAGTTCGGATCATGACTTTATACAGACAAGAATGGTACATTAGTCCTAAGTCCGGATCATGACTTTATACAGACAAGAATGGTACATTAGTCCTAAGTCGGATCATGACTTTATACAGACAAGAATGGTACATTATTAGTCGGTCATGACTTTACCTAAGTCCGGATCATGACTTTATACAGACAAGAATGGTACATTATTAGTCCTAAGTCCGGATCATGACTTTATACAGACAAGAATGGTACATTAGTCCTAAGTCCGGATCATGACTTTATACAGACAAGAATGGTACATTATTAGTCCTAAGTTCGGATCATGACTTTATACAGACAAGAATGGTACATTTTTAGTCCTAAGTTCGGATCATGACTTTATACAGACAAGAATGGTACATTATTAGTCCTAAGTTCGGATCATGAACTTTATACAGACAAGAATGGTACATTAGTCCTAAGTCGGATCATGACTTTATACAGACAAGAATGGTAACATTATTAGTCCTAAGTTCGGATCATGGGACTTTATACAGACAAGAATGGTACATTATTAGTCCTAAGTCGGATCATGACTTTATACAGACAAGAATGGTACATATATTAGTTCCTAAGTTCCGGATCATGACTTTATACAGACAAAATGGTACATTATTCCGCCCTAAGTTCGGTTTCATGACTTTATACAGACAAGAATGGTACATTTATTAGTCCTAAGTTCGGATCATGACTTTATACAGACAAGAATGGTACATCTTTAGTCCTAAGTCGGATCATGACTTTATACAGACAAGAATGGTACATTATTAGTCCTAAGTCCCGGATCATGACTTTATACAGACAAGAATTGGTACATTATTAGTCCTAAGTTCGGATCATGGACTTTATACAGACAAGATGGTACATTTGTCCTAAGTCGGATCATGACTTTATACAGACAAGAATGGTACATTATTCGTCCTAAGTTCGGATCATGACTTTATAAACAGAAGACATTATTGTCCTAAGTCCGGATCATGACTTTATAAGTCATGAATGGTACATTAGTCCTAAGTCCGGGATCATGACTTTATACAGACAAGAATGGTACATTAGTCCTAAGTTCGGATCATGACTTTATACAGACAAGAATGGTACATTAGTCCTAAGTTCGGATCATGATACGAAGTCGGGTTCTTGTTTTTAATACTCGTCTAGCATAGTGTGTATGAGTCCGAAGTGAAAATAAATGACTTCTTTATTCAGGACATGAATGGAAGGCGTACATTCGTAAGTCCTAAGTCCGGATCATGATATTTATACTGATGACACTGGTAAAATAAGGTCTTAAGTTAGATCATGAGGCTTTAGGAAAAAACTACAGCAATCACAAAAAGACAGTGACGTATTTCGAAGCCCATTATAATATTTCCTCAAACATGAGACACTCATTGTATAAGAAAGAGAAGATATGTTGAATATAAGATCGTGTTGTTGTTTGTGACGCTAGTGACATGGTGAGTAAAAACAATTGTTAATATATAGACTGTGTTCATACAGCCAGAGCTTTGATTATCTTCCATTTCATTATCTAATTAAAAAGAGGACGTATTTTTAAATAATTCTGACGTTAAGTATATGTTTGGTATCGTTTTCTAGACTTTGAACTGTATTTTAATGTCGAGTATACATCATTTTAAATAAAATCGAACAATATCATAAGAACCCCCTAACACCCACCACCACCATCCCCCATCACCCCCCCCCCCCCCACACACACACACACCACACACACACACACACCCACACCACACACACACACACACACACACACACACACACACACACACACACACACATTCACACCCACACCCACACCTAGTGTATATCACAGACATTCCATTGTTATTTCAGAATCACAAATATGAATTCAACGAACCTAATGTTACATTGTTTAATACGCTTGCTTGAATGAAAATACGTAGCATATGAAGAATTACTTATGCATTGTATGTTGTTATTTTACTTAAATAAAAGCACACTTTTAAACATTATTCTTAATAAAAAGTTATTCAATAGCTTACATTGTACATATATTTGCAGTAAAACAAAACACGGTTGTAACGTACCTCTTGGCCAACGAAATTACTTCGTTATAAAGCAAAGTTCGTTGTACACACATTACAGATATATTAATGGGAACCTTGACAGCGAATGAAAACTACTACATTTTAACCATGAATTCGATGAAAACGTTTTATAAATGTACGTGTATATCAGTTTCAGAGTGAGATCAATAAATTGTAACTATTGTATACTTTAACATGATTTTAATGATGTATATTCTTGACTTGTCAATCTATGTTATATCAACTAGATAAGATTACCTGTATGTATTTCTGTTTAATTGATCATAGATATACGCCATAATTTGGGAGTAATTTTATTTATTTATTCCAAGAAATCTAATTCAGATGTAATACACAAAATAAATTACATGTCAAACAATTAAATCATAAAGTACAGTGTATAAATATGTTACATGTGAAAACAGTTAATTTATTATATATTATATTTCTAAATATGGAAATAGACAATAAATTTACTGGATATATTATACTGTGCATATATATAATTCAACTGAATTTGTTATCGATAATATAATTTTGACATTTCTTAACTGAAATTATGTTTAAAATTCTGCTTTTTGTGTGTATGGTGGTGTGAAGTAAGATGATCCTTCTACATTATTTGTATAAATCTATACATGGGTATGGTATATTATTTACATTAAACACACATATGCACAAGTTTACATTCCGATACACACAGTGGCTGTTATTAATAGACCTGTAGAATTTCCACACCGAGTGTTTTCTGAAATCACAATCTGTACTGTACATTGTCTATTTATATGTAAGTCTGTAGGTGTATGAGCAGTCAGTGGTAATCCACACAAAATCAATCATTGTACCCTGTAAATAGTTCCGGATAGTCTAGTACAGTTCAGACTATTTTGTCAACATAGCTCTTGTTTTACATATCAGCTGAAAGATATAAGTTTAATTAGTTGATATTATAAAATCATTATTTATGCCAAGTCTTAATTTAGCGATATACATGTGTGAACTTCACTAGATTGTGGATTTGTTTTCTGCTGTGTATAAATACATTATCATATATACATGCATACCATCAATTCAATTATAGCATAAAGGCAAGTAAATGACATAAGCAGTTTCATTAAAGATTTTCCACTGCCGACAGAGCATGAACGATACTAAGCACTCGAACAATACTTAAAATTTAATCGTGCATATGTGTGACTAACTAACACAAAATTACATAATTATTTTTTAAATTTGCTTTTAGTGCATACGCTATCAGTACTTTATTCCATATAGTGTATAGTGCCATGGATTCCTTTAGGGACGCAATTATTTTTTTCTAATAGTTTTATCTTGATGTAAAATAAGAAGCTCAAACTTTTCAATGTTGGTAATGGTGTAAAGTAAGTAACTTTTGTAACTGAAGAAAGATACTAATGTCGTCTGCTACTGTTTTAAATTACATAAAAATACCATTCGTCAGCGGTGTAGCATTTCATTCAACTGAAATATGCTATCGATAATATAATTTCGACATTTTTTTAAGCAGCTGTTATGTTGAAATTAAGATTTTTGCATTAGGTGTTGTAAAGTAAGTTGATACCTACCCGATATCTCAGTAATCGATACATGGGTATTGTATGTGTTCATTGAATCGTATTTGTGAATATAGTTTCCCTTCCTGTTAATCATTATTTAGAGCATTATTATTGAAAACAAATAATTTATGTATGATTTTATCTTTAATATCCTTATCTTCACACAAACACAACAACAAAAAAGTAATGAATGCTAAAAAATCAAATTTGAGGATATAGATTCAAATATCATCCTGCTCTTATGTATAGTTGTTCGTATTGCCAGGCCACATCCTTGGATAAGTAGTGTGTGTTAACCATACAGCGATGGCCCAGGCCATGGATGCCTGCTCCAGTGAGGGTGACAGTGCTGAAGATTCACTCAGCTGTGACGAGGATGTGCCGAGGGAAGGACGCCGACCTGAGTTGGATCAAATTATTGCGACTGTCCGTCAGCTAGTTCAAGACAACAGAAAGAATAGTACACAATAAAAAAACGTCGTTTGTATTGAAATATTCAGATTATTATCTCTTACAATTATTGGTAAAACCACAGATTCTTGGGTTAGATTCACAACAATGACAAAAACCCTTCGTATTCTGTCGACTTATTATGTGGTAAACCATCATTGTTATCTTGTAGAGTGGACAAAAAGAAAACTTGGAGAGCTGGCGCCGAGAATGGTCCGAATGTATGGATCTCGTCTCAAGAGTGTATGGACTATCCTATTCCGGGAAATGTTCAGTCTGCTAAATCGCACAGACCTGACAACCGACCAGACAGGGAACTTCAAGACATCGCATTACATCGTCTAATTCGGCAAGAAGGAAAACCCCATGCTGATGAGATCCTAGTCTTCGACAAGTATTTCCAGTCGTTCAAAAGTTGCTCTTCAATCGGTGATCCCGAGGTAGCCAATGTGTTTAAGCAAAAGCTGAAAGAGTACAAATCTCTTTTGAGCAAAGCAGAGCAAGAAGAACTGCAGCACTATGATGTCATATTCTGTACAACGGCTATGACAACTAACCCCAAGTTCATCCGGGGCACGAAAAACAAAATCTTCCAATGCATCATTGACGAAAGTGGTATGTGCACAGAGCCAGAATGTCTAGCTGCTATCATCACTACCAAGGCAGAACAAGTCGTTCTCATCGGGGATCACAAACAACTGCGGCCCGTCGTCATGTGTCAACACGCCGCAAGGCTTGGCCTGGAGACATCACTCTTCGAGAGGTTTTCGAAACAAGCGATTATTCTAACAACGCAATATCGAATGGTATGCAACAAATAGCTGGCTGTATGGTTTCAGTTATAGTCATAGATACCAAAATGTTCTGACGGGATAAAAAAATATGTCAAAGCTAAGTTTATGCAACAAAAACATTGTATACTTTGAAAATAACTTTTAAGTTACTTTTTATTATTTTCTTTATATATACATTCAGGGATCTGTGCAGTCTTTCCAAAATAACTTTTCACATGACTTCCACTCATCCAATATTATCAAGTGACGAAGTAAAGATGAATGTTTAATCGATTTTTATGGGTTTTTTCAGCATCCACAAATATGCGATTTTGTGTCAAAGGAGTTTTACGAAAACAAACTTGAAACTGCCCCTTCTCGTGCATGGAAGGAAGATAACCCCCTGGAGCTGTGGAAATATCATGGTGTTCCCCACATATTCTGTCACGTAGAGGGAGAAGAGGAATACTTAACTGTGTCGACAGAGGAAGGAAATGAACAGTCATGTAGCAATAAAGAAGAAGTTGAAAAAGTGGTGAGGTTTTTTTTATTGGTTTTTTTTTTTATATCGTGTTCTCAATATTTTGCTAGTATTTTATATCCTTGTGGTTCCTGTTTGCAGCATAAGTTTGTATATTTTGTTACCATTCATTTGTTCTCACAATGAGACCATCAATGAAACGTTTATATTTTATTTACAGCTAGCAGTGTTCCACCGTATGGTGAAGACGGAGGGCGTGGACCCCCGCTACATCAACATCATATCTCAGTATAACGCCCAGTGTAACGCTATCAAGTCGGCACTATTGGACTCTGGCTATATCAACTGTAACGTACATACTGTCGTGGCCAGTCAAGGTAATTAACGGCTTTCATTTAATTCGTCAGCATTACTAGCTATCTGTCATGATCAAAACATGTTTTACAGGAAGTAATTTAGATTTACATTTTACTCAGGGACAATTCACTCAGGCTAATTATTTTACATAACCAAGAAGCAAAATATGGCATAAATGTATTGTTCTACATTTCTTATGAAACATTTAATAACATAAAAATATTGACATATTCCACGTTAATGTTTAGTATTTTGATTGATACCGTTGTATTTACAAATCGTTGATCAATACGATTAAGCAGGTACAATATGTACGCTGTACTCATACCCGAGTCCAAGTCAACACACGTTAAACAAATGAACTACATATACCACTGAGGAGGTGATAAATGATTTTCGAGGCAAAGACAATTTCACCTAATAGGTAAACACACTACTGTCTCAGGACGATTTGAGCAGTTTCTACACAAAAGGCTTTGCACTTACTCTACGAGCAAGCGGACCAATCGCGTTCGGCATGAAAATGTTCGACCACAATTTGTATTGCGGCGGACAGCGAGCGAGTTTGAACATTTCACACAAAGCAATTCACTAACATGAGCGTTTCGGGGTTTATACACAGTAAAACCTGACAGAATATAATTACATAAATATAACTTGTTTTCTCCTTTATATTGTACAAATTTTAATGTAACTCTTAATAGACCAGGAATCTGTCCCTATTAGTAATCTCTAGTTTTGCACATGTGTACAGAGGAAATCAGCGTCAATGCTACAATGCTTAAACCTATGTCATCTAACCTTTTAATAACATTATTGAAATTACTTTATTTGTTTTTATTGTATCCTGTAATGAACTATACTGTTTTACGTGCGTGGCTCATACATCGTAAGGTGGAGAATGGGATTACGTCATTATTCAGCACCAACACGGATCACTTCACGCATTACAAAATGCTGCACAATAACCCCCACACTGGGCTGCGATCTGTAAACAGATAATCTGGGATTCCATCACACAGACGAACACCAGATAGATGTAGCCCTGTCCTGAGCTCGTAAAAGGACGTCGTCCAGCATTGGTAGGCAAAACTTTAACTTATGTCCAAAAACACCGTTACAAGACCTTATCAGGTTAAATCACCTAACACAACAAATACAATGAAGACTGGCATTTAACCTTTGTATTTTAAATGAAACTGTTCAATTCAAACGTTATTTTAAAACGACTGATATTGACTCACAACGATAATTTTTAGATCTATTTTAAAATCTGATATGTTTTTTATGTGTGTCAAATCCTGAAAGCACAACTTTAATATCTTTTAGGAAACAAAAACCTGTTGAAATGTGACAAAGTATGGGGATCATCGCCTTCTGGATCACTATGAGAGGAGAGGCTGTGTTGTTTGATCGCAAATATGAATTCCTCACTCATCGCCGGGTTCAAGACTCCGTAAACCAAAGGAGTACTGTGCCCACCAGGGATTCACTCGGCCCTGACGTCCGAGGAGTTCTATTAACGGCACAGATTCTGGAGTAAACATCACTATTACTGCGTCATCAAGTCACAGTAAACATCTTGTTAGTCTTTTTGTAACAGATGTCCATATCTTCTTAGTGTGGCACAAACTGAAGTGACAAATGAATCTAGAGAAAGGTAAACGCGAAAGACTTAGTAATTTCATTGCTCCGCTCAGCGACGACCATAATGAATATCTGGTATGAGCGGTCAATACAACATACTTCCGGTTTCATGGAAAAAATCGCTTTAAAAAATTCTGTGATCTGCGCATTCATGTTTTTTGCCTTTTAAAAGTATTTTTATGCTGTCGATAAAATGAAGGTGTTATTATAAACACATCTTTTCCTATTATATTTTAAATATGCTAATTTTTTGAGGCGTTAAACTAGAAATGCCTCTAGTTAATTTAAATATTTGTCCGTACATCAATTAGTTTTGCTTCATGGAATGTGTGCCATATGTCAAACAGCCATACACATTTCCAAACTACTGTATATGAAGTATTTGATACAGCAATATTCCACCTAAGTATACAAGGCTAGGTGACCTATTATCGTGACTGTAATACAATTATCGGAGATTTTTGAATTGGCGTGATAATGCAAAATGCGAATTTTTTTACACTTTTTGTGTGTATAAAGAAGCACACAATACCAAAATTATCACTCAAACATTTTCTCAAGTTTTAGAGGAAAATTCTATATTTAGATTTATCTAATGGCGATTTTCAGTTAAATCCTTTACTCACTTGAATGAAATTAAGTCAGGGGGGGGGTGCATGTTATCGGCTTTATTTTAAGATAAATAGTACCGATTTGCATATCGTCTGCTTCCTATGATGTCAGACAACAGCTTAAAAAACGAAAGTTGGAAGGGAGAAAATTCAGTCTTCCTAACTTGACACAAAAGAGCGCTGGTCGGGGTCACCTAAGCGCTCTTTTAGCCAGACGACAAAATACAAAGTAGACCATCGGCCACTATGTTGATTTTGTTTGTTATTTCAATGATTAAAGAATCAATCACTATCGAAAATAATTTAGATATCTTTATATAATTTATTCAAAATGCCAAGCATTGATGAAGACATGTTAAAATTTATTCGTTTTTTTGGCAGGACAATAGATCGAGAAACGGCGGCCGCATTTCATTTCCTCCGTAGTCAGAAACAATATCACTGGTGACAAAAAGACACGTATTTCTCATCTTTTGCATGAATATTTTCACATCAAATATTTTTCTAAACAATTGAGATATTTTGTGAATATATTGATATTAGATTTATTTTATTTCATCACACCTAACTATTTTTAATATGTTTTGAAAACAATCGCGATAATGGGTACAGTAATGTCTAAGAATATAATATGTCGAGATTTCTGTGGGGAAAGGTGCTGAAAAAATACTTCATGGCACCATAACATCAAATATTACAGTTCTTTGTATTCGTATAGAAATGCTGTGTTGTACGATGTTCTCAAGCTTAATCAAGTCTTTAACACTAAAGTGTAGTGTTGAGTAGAGCACATTAATTTCAAGGATGTAGCAAAATTTGAAATATTTTACGGCTTTATAGATAATGTTGCTCATTCAATGTAAACCATTTATGCATTAATCATATATTTGCTTACAGAATGAATGTACTTTTTTAGTTTTGTAATTTGTACTCTCCCAATAACATCTTTCGTATTAATGAGGCATACAATAGTCATGGCTATTACAATTTTATATGTAAAAACATCTTATTTAGTTCAAAAAAACCTGCATACAGTTTCTTAAAAGGGCAATTCAGTCTAAAAGTACAATAACATTTGCATATACATCGGAAACAAACCAGTTCTAATGGAAATTAGATCAGTTGGTTTTACTGTAATATGCCAGAAAAGCCCACTGTAATGAAATGTATGTAAAATGTTCAAACTCGCTTGGTATCCGCCATTACACATTGTGGTCGGACGTCTTTTATGCCGAACCTTTGCCCTTGTGAGTGTAGTAAATATTTTTTGTGTCTAGAACTACTCAAATCGCTCTTACAGTAGTGTGTTTACGTTATTAGATGCATGTTCTTGTCTAGATATAATTTCACCAATTCCTCGGTGGTTATGTATTGTATTTTAGTAACGTACGTGACTTTGGCTCGGGTATGGGTACAGCATACATGATATACCTGCTTAATCGTAATGATCAACGATTTGGAATTTCAACGGTTTCAATCAAAATATTTAAATTAAATGGTTATATAACAGAATTAGCCTCATTGAATTGTTCCTTTAACTGATATTTCACCATATCTTCATTTTAAGCTACACCTTATATAATTATGTGTAACTACAATATCAGCCACATTTTAGCCAGATGTAAAAAATGTGGAAAACTGCCCTTAAAAATGACCTACATGTAGTATCCTTTCAGAATTTAGTGAAAAATATTATTTTCCTATGTGCCCATATTAGTGGTTTAGAGGGGCTTATACACACATTTTCAACCGTGATTGACGATTTGGGCAGCACGTTGAAAGCTATTTTGTTGCTCTTTCCATTAAAGTTGTATGGTCTATCACTGTCGCTCTTTTTGTCATAGTGAAAACGGTTTAAGTGTTATACACATTTTTCTCCGTCTGTCCGAGGTTTAAACTTTCTAATTTTACCACTTTTTATAAAGATGCAGCACTGGAAGTATTTTTAACGTGTACACGTTTTTTTATAACTTTGATGTACGATTGTATTCATGTATACAAGTACAATATCAATGCGCCTACATCGTTATATGCTATTTAGTACTGATCAGTGCATGAAAAACTCGGGATTAAATTATTATTGTATCAATATTAGGAAATGGTAGCTATTAACACGTGATCTGTCCTCAGAGGTAATATGTATTTCAGGTGTAAATATTCAAATAGACACAAATTTTTTATGTATCTTTTGATTAACATGCTTGTTATGAACGTATAACACATTCTATTGTGGCAAGTAATTTGGCTACATAATGCAGGAGTAATCTATAGTGTTAAGTGTGTACTGCTATTTTAAATGTAATTGCGATGACTTATCAGTGCGTCAATATAACTGTATTATAAACTAAAACCACTTCATATTGAAATGGAAGCAGCAACATTTTAATAAGAAATACATTTTAATGATGATTATTTATTAATATTTCACAAATAAATATTTCACGGTTAACTTACAAAAATATCATACACATGTCACTTTTTACTATTTAGCCTTTAAAACATTCAAAATATATACAATATACCAACAACAACTGTAGACGAGGCTTTAAATTGTAGTTATTATATTATTATTATTAATCAAATGGCAAAAAGACCTTACACTTTCATTATCTTTAATTAATTAAGATTATTCGACGGGCGATAAATTCAAACTCATCATCGGATTTCTGTATTCTACAAATTAGGGACTAATAATATGCTAATAAAAAGTGGTTAGATAAAGACAAATACTCCATATGAAACATCATATAATCTCTATAGTGGATAATTAATATCACATAGCTATGCTTTCTTACACTTAAAGTGAGTGACAAGTGCATTAGTATACATCATGACAAGTTTGGTTAGATTACACACAACGTCACTTTTTGTTACAGTAATACAGAGGACTATACCTCGCCAGACAATACTATAGGAGAATAATTCCCGAGGGAAAGTGCCATAATAGAATAATATCCTAACATTATTTGAATATAAACAATGATAGTTCCATTATATTTGTTATTTGCATGCATGTTTACGTGGATTTTCGTTTTATTTCATCCACACTCTACACATAGATGTCAATAAAATCATGTTAATGAATCTTCATCTTTCTTCTTTTTCTTTCCAAAACTTGAAGCTGGATAAACCAAGCCGAGATGTTGACAGATATGATGAAAAAGTCAAAGACAGTTCAATAAACATTCGGCTCAAATATCTAGTATTTGTTCGGGGAATACTGATGGAACACTGTTACATGAATGTTTTGATCTATATTCAAGGCGAGCAAAATATTCTGTATTTGAAAATCGAAAATGTTTTAATTTTAACAAATGCACGTTTTTATGATGGTACCGTAATTTCCTGCGAATTGCCCGCGGGCTATACGATTTTTTTATATCAAATGATGCCTGGTGTGGGCTATCGGACTATCTGTGAAAAATATTACCAAATTTACCTTCTTTATTACCTTCTATGCTTAAGTAGTTTCACATAAACGTACTATTATAAGTACATACTACGCTTTCAAGGATACCATCGAAGTATAACCCGTTGGCAATCTGCCGGTGCAGGCTATCTGTAGTTTATTTACAAAATCATAAAAAAATGCCTGAATTTACTTCCTGTGGACTATACCACGGCGCGGGTAATACGCAGGAAACTACGGAATTAAGAAAAGTAGAGAACTGAAGTATAATAGTCAGTCACTGGAGCCGAGTGAGTCCATGGATACAAAGGTAAGTCGCCAAGTTTTAGAATAATATGTGTCACTGTGACTATTCATGCAGTTTATTTAGGATTGGCCAGTAAGTTAATGGTACATATAACGTAGATTCAGGTAATTAGCACGGCTGTAAACGTGTGACATGTGCGTTTAACATCAGATGGGTACGATCACATGGGTGCGCGGTGCATGGTCTCCTCAGTTGTCAGAATTTAGTACACAGAACTGTATGCATGTTCCAGTTTAGGTGAACCAGGAATTAGCGGTCAAATCAAGAAATTGGGGGTCAGTCATCTCTGCCATATTGGAGTGCCGAGAGCCATAAAGGTATAAAACATAAGTTACAGCTTATACATTTGAAATTGGTAACATTTAGGGGAGACAATTACATTGTATTACATAATGTCTAGTTTGGGGTGTGGTATTTAGACCTGCCAGGTATCATTGGTGGGAGGGGGGGGGGGGGGTGGTGGGGGGTGGTAGTGCAAAATGCGGGGGAGTCATCTCAGGTAAGCTAATTTAACTAATTGTACTGATTAATTGTAATATTAGGGCTAATTAGTTTATTAAAAGTATGCATTTTATGTTATAATGATGAAAAATACCATTTTGTGAATATTTTTTCCTTTAATGAAACATATTAATGGTGTTTCAGGGTCATTCAAGATTTCCGGAAATATGTGTTGGTTGCTCAGATTCCAGTCATGGACAAAGACATGCATCTTTTTTTAGCTCATTACAGTTTGATCTTTGTTTAATTTGTTTATTTTAAACAGAAAGGCTCTGGAACCATGTTCCTGGTAAATTTGAATGTGAAAAAGGTTTGGTATATCTAGTTTTCTTCCAAAATCTTGACATTTTCTATATTATAGGGGTACCTGATTATGTAATGGATTATCTCCCCTTGGCTGGGGACTTTTCCTATTTTTCATTATATTCAGAAAGTTTAATCATGTAACTAATAATTAACTTAAACAACATTAATACTATTTCAATATTTAATACATAATTTGCAATTAATCAACACAGTGTGTAAGTTCAACATTTCATGTTTTCAGAATTACTCCGCGGGTGACTGTCCGAAGGTGAAGCCCTGTCCTGGACAAACCACTTGACCGATTAAGTTAATATTACAGATTTGACATACAGCCGAAATACACTTTACATCATAGGTGAGTATTAGATTTTTAATTTCTGCTATAGGGATCAACCAACTAAATAAAAAAAGACCTTCGAAATGGCCCCTGTGTATACAAGATTGAGCCCAGGATAGAATTTTAACCCGGCCGCTGATTGGCTGGCTAATCATGAATTTCAAAAGTAAAAATGTTTTCTGACAGGTAATTATTCCTAGAAAACCATAATATCAATTTGGAAATTCATATTGAGATTTAGGTTCAAAATATCAATTTTGATAATGAATAGGTAAAAACATTAGAATTTCCGGATATTTTAGTGCAAAATGCGCCTGATTTCAATAAAGCTATCCTGGATGGAGTTTGAGCAGAAGGACACAAACTTTTTTTTCTATCTAGTGTTATATGAGAACCTAGGCTTTAATTATAGAATACAATACCTAGCTAATATGTCTTTGTTTTAATAATACAGTACAAAACTTTAACAAAGTTTAACACTGTGGTCTATGTAAAATCATTTAGTTGGTTGCTCTCTATAAAGGCACGCGGCCAGCGTGCATAGTTAAATAAGTGATGAGTTTACCAACATACAGTGTATGTTACACGGTTTTTCTTAAAAAAATGTCTTACAAAAGTGATACTACTATTATTTCTGTCGGTTTTTAACACACGTGTAGTACATGCATATAAGATGTTATTTCTCAAGCAGAAACATTCCTTTGCATTCCTATTTTATGGGGGTGGTCTTTCCTATATCGACTGCGAGATTTATGTAAATTACTTTGATGTACTATTATCACATGTCTTAAACAGGCTTTATATTTATGGATTAAAATCTGTTGGCTACACAACACCTAGAAGTTCTCATTTTGTAACTCGCTCTGAACCCTCGCTAAGAAGTTGCAATAGGTCACGTTGTCGTCGATAGCACTACTTATTGTTCAATGGACATCAACATGTACGCACGTGGTTTCAGTATTGGTTTTATTGAATTAAGTGTCGATCATTGTCGTTGTTCTGGAAGATTAAACCATACTGAATACCAATATAAAAGCGAGATTATGATACCAAATTACATCAACAAGGTGTTTTGTAAAACAATTCATTACCAATTTTGAAACGTTTTCTTAAATTATCTTGTCATATGAATTATATTGTCATATGATTATTCGGAAAAAATATTTTTCGAAAGTTGCTCGATCATTATTGACAGTAGGAGTGAAGATAACATTTATTTATTTATGAACAATGATGTAATCATCCTACTCAAAGTCATTTATAGGGGAGTACTAAAACTGACAGTGGCGATATTTCCGATATCTGAATTATTGTCAGCATGTTATCATCTGTTGACGTAGTACGTGTCGGTACAGTCAGATAACATTATCACCGATGTGATTAAAAGTCCTTTTATTCGATTTCATAAGCATTTTTACCTGCTGACGTGTAATCAGAGCTATTTGTTAAACATGTAATACACGATATTGTATCAAACTAACCAATTGTTCAAAACAAATAAATCTCTAAAAATAGTAACAGAACTATATACAGACAAGAATCATTTGAGTATATTAAGTCCTAAGAACAGTCCGGGTCATGACTAGGTATCTAGCTGTACAGAAAACCAGAAACAGAGCTATCTACTGACAAGAATGGTACACTTATCCTAAGTACAGGTCATGACTTTATATAGACAAGAATTTTACATTAGACCTAAGTCCGGATCATGACTTTATACTGACAAGAATGGTACATTATTAGTCCTAAGTCCGGATCATGACTTTATACAGACAAGAATGGTACATTAGTCCTAAGTCCGGATCATGACTTTATACAGACAAGAATGGTACATTAGTCCTAAGTCCGGATCATGACTTTATACAGACAAGAATGGTACATTAGTCCTAAGTCCGGATCATGACTTTATACAGCAGACAAGAATGGTACATTAGTCCTAAGTCCGGATCATCACTTTATACAGACAAGAATGGTACACTTATCCTAAGTACGGGTCATGACTTTATACAGACAAGAATGGTACATTATTAGTCCTAAGTTCGAGATCATGACTTTATACAGACAAGAATGGTACATTAGTCCTAAGTCCGGATCATCACTTTATACAGACAAGAATGGTACATTATTATCCTAAGTACGGATCATGACTTTATACAGACAAGAATGGTACATTAGTCCTAAGTCCGGATCATGACTTTATACAGACAAGAATGGTACATTAGTCCTAAGTCCGGATCATCACTTTATACAGACAAGAATGGTACACTTATCCTAAGTACGGGTCATGACTTTATACAGACAAGAATGGTACATTAGTCCTAAGTCCGGATCATCACTTTATACAGACAAGAATGGTACACTTATCCTAAGTACGGGTCATGACTTTATACAGACAAGAATGGTACATTATTAGTCCTAAGTTCGGATCATGAATTTATACAGACAAGAATGGTACATTATTAGTCCTAAGTCCGGATCATGACTTTATACAGACAAGAATGGTACATTAGTCCTAAGTCCGGATCATGACTTTATACAGACAAGAATGGTACATTATTAGACCTAAGTCCGGATCATGACTTTATACAGACAAGAATGGTACATTCGTCCTTAGTCCGGATCATGACTTTATACAGACAAGAATGGTACATTATTAGTCCTAAGTCCGGATCATGACTTTATACAGACAAGAATGGTACATTATTAGTCCTAAGTTCGGATCATGACTTTATACAGACAAGAATGGTACATTATTAGTCCTAAGTTCGGATCATGACTTTATACAGACAAGAATGGTACATTATTAGTCCTAAGTTCGGATCATGACTTTATACAGACAAGAATGGTACATTAGTCCTAAGTCCGGATCATGACTTTATACAGACAAGAATGGTACATTATTAGTCCTAAGTCCGGATCATGACTTTATACAGACAAGAATGGTACATTAGTCCTAAGTCCGGATCATGACTTTATACAGACAAGAATGGTACATTATTAGTCCTAAGTTCGGATCATGACTTTATACAGACAAGAATGGTACATTAGTCCTAAGTCCGGATCATGACTCTATACAGACAAGAATGGTACATTCGTCCTAAGTCCGGATCATGACTTTATACAGACAAGAATGGTACATTATTAGTCCTAAGTCCGGATCATGACTTTATACAGACAAGAATGGTACACTTATCCTAAGTACGGGTCATGACTTTATATAGACAAGAATGGTACATTATTAGTCCTAAGTCCGGATCATCACTTTATACAGACAAGAATGGTACATTATTGGTCCTAAGTTCGGATCATGAATTTATACAGACAAGAATGGTACATTATTAGTCCTAAGTTCGGATCATCACTTTATACAGACAAGAATGGTACATTATTGGTCCTAAGTCCGGATCATGACTTTATACAGACAAGAATGGTACATTAGTCCTAAGTCCGGATCATGACTTTATACAGACAAGAATGGTACATTATTGGTCCTAAGTTCGGATCATGAATTTATACAGACAAGAATGGTACATTATTAGTCCTAAGTTCGGATCATCACTTTATACAGACAAGAATGGTACATTATTGGTCCTAAGTCCGGATCATGACTTTATACAGACAAGAATGGTACATTAGTCCTAAGTTCGGATCATCACTTTATACAGACAAGAATGGTACATTAGTCCTAAGTTCGGATCATGACTTTATACAGACAAGAATGGTACATTAGTCCTAAGTCCGGATCATGACTTTATACAGACAAGAATGGTACATTAGTCCTAAGTCCGGATCATGACTTTATACAGACAAGAATGGTACATTAGTCCTAAGTTCGGATCATGACTTTATACAGACAAGAATGGTACATTATTAGTCCTAAGTTCGGATCATCACTTTATACAGACAAGAATGGTACATTATTAGTCCTAAGTTCGGATCATGACTTTATACAGACAAGAATGGTACATTAGTCCTAAGTCCGGATCATGACTTTATACAGACAAGAATGGTACATTAGTCCTAAGTCCGGATCATGACTTTATACAGACAAGAATGGTACATTAGTCCTAAGTTCGGATCATGACTTTATACAGACAAGAATGGTACATCATTAGTCCTAAGTCCGGATCATGACTTTATACAATCAAGAATGGTACATTATTAGTCCTAAGTTCGGATCATGACTTTATACAGACAAGACTGGTACATTAGTCCTAAGTCCGGATCATCACTTTATACAGACAAGAATGGTACACTTATCCTAAGTACGGGTCATGACTTTATACAGACAAGAATGGTACATTAGTCCTAAGTTCGGATCATCACTTTATACAGACAAGAATGGTACATTAGTCCTAAGTTCGGATCATGACTTTATACAGACAAGAATGGTACATTATTAGTCCTAAGTTCGGATCATGACTTTATACAGACAAGAATGGTACATTATACCTAAGTCCGGATCATGACTTTATACAGACAAGAATGGTACACTTATCCTAAGTACGGGTCATGACTTTATACAGACAAGAATGGTACATTAGTCCTAAGTCCGGATCATCACTTTATACAGACAAGAATGGTACACTTATCCTAAGTACGGGTCATGACTTTATACAGACAAGAATGGTACATTATTAGTCCTAAGTTCGGATCATGACTTTATACAGACAAGAATGGTACATTAGTCCTAAGTCCGGATCATCACTTTATACAGACAAGAATGGTACACTTATCCTAAGTACGGATCATGACTTTATACAGACAAGAATGGTACATTAGTCCTAAGTCCGGATCATGACTTTATACAGACAAGAATGGTACATTAGTCCTAAGTCCGGATCATCACTTTATACAGACAAGAATGGTACACTTATCCTAAGTACGGGTCATGACTTTATACAGACAAGAATGGTACATTAGTCCTAAGTCCGGATCATCACTTTATACAGACAAGAATGGTACACTTATCCTAAGTACGGGTCATGACTTTATACAGACAAGAATGGTACATTATTAGTCCTAAGTTCGGATCATGAATTTATACAGACAAGAATGGTACATTATTAGTCCTAAGTCCGGATCATGACTTTATACAGACAAGAATGGTACATTATTAGTCCTAAGTCCGGATCATGACTTTATACAGACAAGAATGGTACATTATTAGTCCTAAGTCCGGATCATGACTTTATACAGACAAGAATGGTACATTATTAGTCCTAAGTCCGGATCATGACTTTATACAGACAAGAATGGTACATTATTAGTCCTAAGTCCGGATCATGACTTTATACAGACAAGAATGGTACATTATTAGTCCTAAGTCCGGATCATGACTTTATACAGACAAGAATGGTACATTAGTCCTAAGTCCGGATCATGACTTTATACAGACAAGAATGGTACATTATTAGTCCTAAGTTCGGATCATGACTTTATACAGACAAGAATGGTACATTATTAGTCCTAAGTTCGGATCATGACTTTATACAGACAAGAATGGTACATTAGTCCTAAGTCCGGATCATCACTTTATACAGACAAGAATGGTACATTATTAGTCCTAAGTCCGGATCATGACTTTATACAGACAAGAATGGTACACATTAGTCCTAAGTCCGGATCATGACTTTATACAGACAAGAATGGTACATTATTAGTCCTAAGTTCGGATCATGACTTTATACAGACAAGAATGGTACATTATTAGTCCTAAGTCCGGATCATGACTTTATACAGACAAGAATGGTACATTCGTCCTAAGTCCGGATCATGACTTTATACAGACAAGAATGGTACATTATTAGTCCTAAGTCCGGATCATGACTTTATACAGACAAGAATGGTACATTATTAGTCCTAAGTCCGGATCATGACTTTATATAGACAAGAATGGTACATTATTAGTCCTAAGTCCGGATCATCACTTTATACAGACAAGAATGGTACATTATTGGTCCTAAGTTCGGATCATGAATTTATACAGACAAGAATGGTACATTATTAGTCCTAAGTTCGGATCATCACTTTATACAGACAAGAATGGTACATTATTGGTCCTAAGTCCGGATCATGACTTTATACAGACAAGAATGGTACATTAGTCCTAAGTCCGGATCATGACTTTATACAGACAAGAATGGTACATTATTGGTCCTAAGTTCGGATCATGAATTTATACAGACAAGAATGGTACATTATTAGTCCTAAGTTCGGATCATCACTTTATACAGACAAGAATGGTACATTATTGGTCCTAAGTCCGGATCATGACTTTATACAGACAAGAATGGTACATTAGTCCTAAGTTCGGATCATCACTTTATACAGACAAGAATGGTACATTAGTCCTAAGTTCGGATCATGACTTTATACAGACAAGAATGGTACATTAGTCCTAAGTCCGGATCATGACTTTATACAGACAAGAATGGTACATTAGTCCTAAGTCCGGATCATGACTTTATACAGACAAGAATGGTACATTAGTCCTAAGTTCGGATCATGACTTTATACAGACAAGAATGGTACATTATTAGTCCTAAGTTCGGATCATCACTTTATACAGACAAGAATGGTACATTAGTCCTAAGTCCGGATCATGACTTTATACAGACAAGAATGGTACATTAGTCCTAAGTCCGGATCATGACTTTATACAGACAAGAATGGTACATTAGTCCTAAGTCCGGATCATGACTTTATACAGACAAGAATGGTACATTAGTCCTAAGTTCGGATCATGACTTTATACAGACAAGAATGGTACAGGGGTACATTAGTCCTAAGTCCGGATCATGACTTTATACAGACAAGAATGGTACATTATTAGTCCTAAGTTCGGATCATGACTTTATACAGACAAGAATGGTACATTATTAGTCCTAAGTCCGGATCATGACTTTATACAGACAAGAATGGTACATTATTAGTCCTAAGTCCGGATCATGACTTTATACAGACAAGAATGGTACATTATTAGTCCTAAGTTCGGATCATCACTTTATACAGACAAGAATGGTACATTAGTCCTAAGTCCGGATCATGACTTTATACAGACAAGAATGGTACATTATTAGTCCTAAGTTCGGATCATGACTTTATACAGACAAGAATGGTACATTATTAGTCCTAAGTCCGGATCATGACTTTATACAGACAAGAATGGTACATTAGTCCTAAGTCCGGATCATGACTTTATACAGACAAGAATGGTACATTATTAGTCCTAAGTTCGGATCATGACTTTATACAGACAAGAATGGTACATTATTAGTCCTAAGTTCGGATCATGACTTTATACAGACAAGAATGGTACATTATTAGTCCTAAGTTCGGATCATGACTTTATACAGACAAGAATGGTACATTATTAGTCCTAAGTTCGGATCATGACTTTATACAGACAAGAATGGTACATTATTAGTCCTAAGTCCGGATCATGACTTTATACAGACAAGAATGGTACATTAGTCCTAAGTCCGGATCATGACTTTATACAGACAAGAATGGTACATTAGTCCTAAGTCCGGATCATGACTTTATACAGACAAGAATGATACATTATTAGTCCTAAGTTCGGATCATGACTTTATACAGACAAGAATGATACATTATTAGTCCTAAGTCCGGATCATGACTTTATACAGACAAGAATGATACATTATTAGTCCTAAGTCCGGATCATGACTTTATACAGACAAGAATGGTACATTATTAGTCCTAAGTCCGGATCATGACTTTATACAGACAAGAATGGTACATTAGTCCTAAGTCCGGATCATGACTTTATACAGACAAGAATGGTACATTATTAGTCCTAAGTCCGGATCATGACTTTATACAGACAAGAATGGTACATTATTAGTCCTAAGTTCGGATCATGACTTTATACAGACAAGAATGGTACATTATTAGTCCTAAGTCCGGATCATGACTTTATACAGACAAGAATGGTACATTATTAGTCCTAAGTTCGGATCATGACTTTATACAGACAAGAATGGTACATTAGTCCTAAGTCCGGATCATGACTTTATACAGACAAGAATGGTACATTATTAGTCCTAAGTCCGGATCATGACTTTATACAGACAAGAATGGTACATCATTAGTCCTAAGCTCGGATCATCACTTTATACAGACAAGAATGGTACATTATTAGTCCTAAGTCCGGATCATGACTTTATACAGACAAGAATGGTACAATATTAGTCCTAAGTTCGGATCATGACTTTATACAGACAAGAATGGTACATTATTAGTCCTAAGTTCGGATCATGACTTTATACAGACAAGAATGGTACATTAGTCCTAAGTCCGGATCATGACTTTATACAGACAAGAATGGTACAATATTAGTCCTAAGGTCGGATCATGACTTTATACAGACAAGAATGGTACATTATTAGTCCTAAGTTCGGATCATGACTTTATACAGACAAGAATGGTACATTAGTCCTAAGTCCGGATCATGACTTTATACAGACAAGAATGGTACATTATTAGTCCTAAGTTCGGATCATGACTTTATACAGACAAGAATGGTACATTATTAGTCCTAAGTCCGGATCATGACTTTATACAGACAAGAATGGTACATTATTAGTCCTAAGTCCGGATCATGACTTTATACAGACAAGAATGGTACATTCGTCCTAAGTCCGGATCATGACTAGGTATCTAGTTGTACAGAAAGGTATTAGTGCTTACAGTGTGTTCATCAAAAAAATAGAGTTGACGCTGAAATTAATATATCTTCTTGTTTGTTTTTATAAGATAAAACTGAAAGTCATTAAAAGCTTTGTTCCATTAATACTCGTTTCAGTGAAACGAAAGTGAAATAAATGATTTTCTTCGAAACATATCGTAATGTTTATATTAATATGCTGATCTAATAGACGACACCTTTAATCTATAATTAGATCACAGGTTTAAGAAAAACCTACAGCAATCACAAAAAACAGTGACGTATTTCGACAGCCCACTTATAATATTTCCTCAACACATGAGACACTCATTGTATAGAAAGAGAAGAATGATGAATAATGATCCGTGTTGTGTTTGTGACGCTAGTGAATGGTGAGTAAAAACAATTGTTTAATATATAGCAGTGTTCATACAGCCGAGCTTTGATTATCTTCCATTATCATTGGTTCTAATTAAAAGAGGACGTATTTTAAATAATTCTGACGTTAAGTATATGTTTGGTATCGTTTTCTAGACTTTGAACAATATTTTAATGTCGAGTATACATCATTTTAAATGAAATCTTAACAATATCATAAGAACCCCTAACACCCACCACCACCATCTCCCATCACCCCCTCCCACACACACACACACACACACACACACACACACACACACACACACACACACACACACACACACACACACACACACACACACACACACACACATTCACACCCACACCCACACCTACTGTATATCACAGACATTCCATTGTTATTTCAGAATCACAAATATGAATTCAACGAACCTAATGTTACATTGTTTAATACGCTTGCTTGAATGGAAATACGTAGCATATGAAGAATTACTTATGCATTGTATGTTGTTATCTTACTTAAATAAAAGCACACTTTTAAACATTATTCTTAATAAAAAGTTATTCAATAGCTTACATTGTACATATATTTGCAGTAAAACAAAACACGGTTGTAACGTACCTCTTGGCCAACGAAATTACTTCGTTATAAAGCAAAGTTCGTTGTACACACATTACAGATATATTAATGGGAACCTTGACAGCGAATAAAAACTACTACATTTTAACCATGAATTCGATGAAAACGTTTTATAAATGTACGTGTATATCAGTTTCAGAGTGAGATCAATAAATTGTAACTATTGTATACTTTAACATGATTTTAATGATGTATATTCTTGACTTGTCAATCTATGTTATATCAACTAGATAAGATTACCTGTATGTATTTCTGTTTAATTGATCATAGATATACGCCATAATTTGGGAGTAATTTTCTTTATTTATTCCAAGAAATCTAATTCAGATGTAATACACAAAATAAATTACATGTCAAACAATTAAATCATAAAGTACAGTGTATAAATATGTTACATGTGAAAACAGTTAATTTATTATATATATATTTCTAAATATGGAAATAGACAATAAATTTACTGGAATATTATACTGTGCATATATATAATTCAACTGAATTTGTTATCGATAATATAATTTTGACATTTCTTAACTGAAATTATGTTAAAATTCTGCTTTTTGTGTGTATGGTGGTGTGAAGTAAGATGATCCTTCTACATTATCTGTATAAATCTATACATGGGTATTGTATATTATTTACATTAAACACACATATGCACAAGTTTACATTCCGATACACACAGTGGCTGTTATTAATAGACCTGTAGAATTTCCACACCGAGTGTTTTCTGAAATCACAATCTGTACTGTACATTGTCTATTTATATGTAAGTCTGTAGGTGTATGAGCAGTCAGTGGTAATCCACACAAAATCAATCATTGTACCCAGTAAATAGTTCCGGATAGTCTAGTACAGTTCAGACTATTTTGTCAACATAGCTCTTGTTTTACATATCAGCTGAAAGATATAAGTTTAATTAGTTGATATTATAAAATCATTATTTATGTCAAGTCTTAATTTAGCGATATACATGTGTGAACTTCACTAGATTGTGGATTTGTTTTCTGCTGTGTATAAATACATTATCATATATACATGCATACCATCAATTCAATTATAGCATAAAGGCAAGTAAATGACATAAGCAGTTTCATTAAAGATTTTCCACTGCCGACAGAGCATGAACGATACTAAGCACTCGAACAATACTTAAAATTTAATCGTGCATATGTGTGACTAACTAACACAAAATTACATAATTATTTTTTAAATTTGCTTTTAGTGCATACGCTATCAGTACTTTATTCCATATAGTGTATAGTGCCATGGATTCCTTAAGGGACGCAATTATTTTTTTCTAATAGTTTTATCTTGATGTAAAATAAGAAGCTCAAACTTTTCAATGTTGGTAATGGTGTAAAGTAAGTAACTTTTGTAACTGAAGAAAGATACTAATGTCGTCTGCTACTGTTTTAAACACAAAAAAATAGCATTCGTCAGTGGTGTATCATTTCATTCAACTGAAATTTGCTATCGATAATATAATTTTGACATTTTTAGCAGCTGTTATGTTGAAATTAAGATTTTTGCGTTTGGTGTTGTAAAGTAAGTTGATACCTACCCGATATCTCAGTAATCGATACATGGGTATTGTATGTGTTCATTGAATCGTATTTGTGAATATAGTTTCCCTTCCTGTTAATCATTATTTAGAGCATTATTATTGAAAACAAATAATTTATGTATGATTTTATCTTTAATATCCTTATCTTCACACAAACACAACAACAAAAAAGTAATGAATGCTAAAAAATCAAATTTGAGGATATAGATTCAAATATCATCCTGCTCTTATGTATAGTTGTTCGTATTGCCAGGCCACATCCTTGGATAAGTAGTGTGTGTTAACCATACAGCGATGGCCCAGGCCATGGATGCCTGCTCCAGTGAGGGTGACAGTGCTGAAGATTCACTCAGCTGTGACGAGGATGTGCCGAGGGAAGGACGCCGACCTGAGTTGGATCAAATTATTGCGACTGTCCGTCAGCTAGTTCAAGACAACAGAAAGAATGACGCAGAGAAACTTTTATTGGACACCTACCGTCGTATTGAGCAGTCATATACATCCGAAAAGGATAGGAAATATCTGGACTACGTTTATTATCTCTTACAATGTGCAGGGTTGTTTAAAGAGGTAAGTTTGAATTAAAGAATGAGGTTAAATATAGTCACCATTTCAACCAAACTTTAATAACTCAATAAATGTTTTCTTTTTCAATGAATCGAAATGAAAGGCTTTACTAAAAAGCTTCTAAATTTTAACAACATGAAAATGCTTTATACTGATTTCTTTTAAAAATCAATAGTTTGTATTTTCCTGCAATGTTCCTGTATCAAAACCAATATCAAATCAGACACAAATTAAAGATGATTATCATCTATTAATATAAAACCGATGATAATATCAATTCCACTGACAGTGACGTTTTATTCCTTCCAGACTTCGAATCATTCTTTGGCACTGGAGGCTTACTATACAGGTAGTTCATTTCGTTATCATGTCTTTTATACTAATTACCATATTACCTTTGACCCACTGATCACAAATAAAAAAGTTAACATTGCATAAGTTGGGATGAACTTCCGGTTATGACATCATCAAGATGGCCGCCAACTCGAATTTCACTAAAAAGTGAAAAATAGTCATAACATTGACATTTTCAACCGAATTGGACAAATAAGGTATCAAAATGACCACAAAAGAACGAGAAATATATTCCAGGACCAAATTATCCAATACATATGGTGATTTGAAATGCAGAAGATCAAAAAATCGTATTTAAGATAAAAAATGGTAATTTTTTAGCAAATTTTTCATATTTGGCTTGACGCAGCAAAAATGTTTCCATACAACAAACTATTATTCCTACTCAGTTACTTGACCTTTTCTCAATCACTAAAAACAACAACAAATATATAAATAAATATAGAGAGAGATGCAAAATAGAATTATCGGTAAGGTTACAAAACATCAACTGATGCGTATACTCGGCATAGGATTGTTATTTTTCCAACTGCAAACCAATGACACTATAGTTTCCAGGTGCATTATAATTTCCCTAAATAGAGGATTGATTATTGACGATTTATAAGTAGAATAAATGAATTTAAAGATGACTGAATATCTAGATGGGACTTAACAATTTTCTAACATAATCCATTTTTATGTTTGATATTTTGTAGACTAGTAGCGTCTCAAACATACTTATTACTGCACAACACCTACTGATAGCGTAACAAATGTAAGCTATAAGCTAAGGCAATGTTTCCGTCCATATCATTAACAGTTTTCAAAAGAAAGTGTCTTTAAAAAGAAGCACATCTATTGTTTATTTCCTGCGTATAACATAAGCAAAATGTCATTTGGTTACTACAGTGTCACATATTTCTTTCACTGGTTCTCAATAATAATCATTATCATTGTGCGTGCTTTCTCCTCTCACTGCCCTATCCACTGAAGTGACTGGGTATGTCTGGTAGTTGGTACAGGCAGTCTGAATAATAAGAGTAATAGTGTTATCAGTATTAAATTCGTCGGAGCCAGAGCTTCGTCTTCGATGTCGATGAGCTGATATAACAGTACATTACCTGTTTACCACTGTTGTTCTAGCTTGTCATCTTTCATGATCTACCATTCATGGCCAGAGTTCATATCAGGAACAACGGGATCAGGGGTGTGAGAGCTCTTCCAGATTCTAACTGGTGATTCACATGTATATACTGTTTCAGACTTCTCAGCATAATGGAAATTACACCAGATCCACAATCTCCATAGTTCGTAGGATACACCATTCATCAACCTTGTGGACCCTCGTGCGACCATAGGTGCCATAGGTGATTTCCCAGAGGTCATTAACGAGGTTTTAATTGTTAAATGTTTTACTCTTCGCTAAGCCTGGAAAGCACTTGCAGCGAACTATTAACTTTTCTAGAGTCTTCAATGGTCTACTTTTCCCACTTTCTTGAAGGTGCTGGTTGTTTCACATCTGGTATATCCGTGAAGACATAAGCACTGTCCAGTGGTTCTGTGTATACCCGGTAGCCTTCTGCATGCTCTGGACATCAGTCTTTCCTATTTCCTGTGCCGGTGTCCAAGAGAATGACATCTTTCAATGTCAGCGCATAATACAGTAGGGTGACTGATTAGAACTGTTCCTTGTGAATGATGAAAACAAGACTCACATTTCATTAGTCTGCATTGTAATATTTGGAACTGTCCAACAAGAAACTCCAAGAGCAGTATTATTTTCCTGATCTGCGAAGGAACTGCTCACCAGTTGAACTCCGAAGATTAAGGATTAAGGAGAACCAACACAACCCTTCAAAAATGTGAATCTGGTGTCTTTTCTATCATGCTGGGGAAATATGGAACATCATACAATATGTGAATCACAAGGTGGGAAACTGGAAGAGCTCGAACATCCCTGGACTTTTGCAACATCAGTTCATCGACATCGAAGACGCTTCCGACGAATTTGATTCTGATTACTAAATTACAACCACGGCGGAGGGGGGAAGGGTCGAGAAAGCACGCACAATGTTATTGATTATCATTGAGAACAAGCGAAAGAAATTTTCGGCACTAAACAATAGATGTGCTCATTCTCAAAGACACAAAAGTGCCATGCTATTAAGGGAAACACAGACTTAATCACTTAATTACGTTTAAATTTGATATACTAAAGGTTGGTTTTGAGACCGAGCATTGGTACACTGAGTAAACCATCCAGGTTACGTTTTCTTTAGTACATTACCGTTTTTACTATAATTCTTGACTCAGAAATTATCCATGCGAGGTTCATCTTAGAATATCGATATTGAAGTTCTGATTCGACTTTAACATTGTCATGGATCTTTATCAGTTTTTTTCGGAGATGAAGTTGGACTTTTAGAGTGGAATTTTTTTTTGGTCCTATTATTGTCATCATAGTCTTTTTTCTAGCAATACTCCATCAGCGTGATGAAGAGCTAAATATACTGGAACATATGCATTGCGCAAGAATCCTTTGGGAGGATTACTTTTCTTCGGCTATTCAGATTGAGGTATGACAATATCACGTAGCTATAATCACTACACTGGCAGTAACGGTTATGAAAAATACGAAAATGATAACGCATAATAAAAAGCAATCATGTTATTTATGTTTGTAACATCAATTGTAAATAGTAGAGATAAGGAAAGAAACGTATCTACTTCATACGGATGGCTCACGTAAAGTGTGAGAAATGCACTGAATTTAAATTTTATACTTCTAATCCATTCACAAGCAGTATTTACCAAAGTATATTTCACATATCTGCTTTAGTATTGTTTCCATTGGAATCCGTTATGATATATGCCAACATTTGTTATTTTGTAGGACATATCAAAGATTGCTGTAAAGCTACAAATAACAGCGGAGCTTGATCGAAGTAAAAATGGAGGATCGGAATACAGTCTAGCATATACGTGCTTTCATAGCAGTCTCCTAGTAACCTTTCGTACTTTACTGCAAAGTCAAAAGGCACCTCAATGTATCACCGACAAATGGTTGAAATCAACACTTGTGTTGCTGAGATACCGCGTATTCCATGTAAGTGATTGGAATAATAAAATGAAATAGATATACATGTATTAATTTTCATCAAAGATATACCGTAACAGCAAAACATTAATCAAGCATTTAAGATATTCCATTGCTATAGTTTTATTTATCAGCAAGGAAAATCGCTGTTAAGTCTATACATTCAACAGTCAACCATGAAATATGAATTACAAATGCCCAACTTACTGCTTTTAACCTTGAAAAACTGTATTTTCCAGGGTGATGCATCAGATGTTGTCAACGAGTGCAAAGAATGTAAGTAAACCTGACACTGACGTGGGAATTCTTAGACCAACAGAAAGCGTCTTGTTTAAAGAAATAAACCTAATACACTATTGAAGATTTGACGCTAGAGCCATTTCTTTAACTTATTCAATATTGAACGATAAGTCATTCCTTCGCGTTAAAAGTACATAAATCTCATTAAGAACATATGAAGATATAACAGTATCACTACTATCATTTTTCTCCATTTTCTTCTGATTTGAAAAAAAAAACATATCTCCCATTTATGTTTTTATCGAAACAGTAGATGCAAATTACCCAGAAAATATTGAACTGTTAGAGACATGGGCCCATGGGTTGATGAAGATAGGGAAAATGGATGTCGCATTAAAGAAAGTAGATACAGCGCTGGAGCTTACAAAGGTATTGTACACTTTAGCATCGGTGTTCCAATTGACATTTCAGCCAGATGCTAATCCGTTGAAAAATACTCCTTCAACACAGTTCACATACCTTAATGTCTGTTAACGGGTTTTTTTATTATATTGACGATTTTTCGAAATACTTCATATATATATTTAGACTAATTGTTACTCCATTATTTAAGTTAAAGGTGAAGGTAAATGAGATTCTGGCATCTTTAATAACATTATGGACTGTATATCTTGCGTGCTAGTCTTTGTAAACGTCAGCTGTTTTAAAAGTGAAATACACTTTCGATTTTCTTGATCAGATAACGGTTTAATCTGTGTTCTCATTTTAAAATCACACTCTTTCCAGTTCATCATTGAGGTATTGAGGTAATATATCTGTGTTACTTGTATATCGTTGTGATTCTGTTAAGATATTTAAAATAACTACAGTTGTTCTCTTCTTTTAAGAACTCAGTCAAAACCCAGGCATTACGTGATTTGAAGACATCTATCATTGCTGCAATGGAGCGTGAAAAGACATTACATGAAAACGATGTTCCTGACTCTGATTGGTTGGCTGGAACAAACATTAATGAGATTACCCGGGTAGGTTTATCAACTTCTCAAAGTCAAAATAAATCGCACTAATATTTTATCATATCTATATCTATAACTGATGATCGATTTTAAACTTTTCTATCGGATATTAGTTCAAATAACCATATATTTAGCTTGATATAAGATAATGTGCTCGCATTTGGTTGTTTCATGCTTATTTTTGTGTTAGGAAACTAATTATATATTTTAACTAATACAATGTTTTGGCAACTTTTTTTTATCTCTTCCGGATACATTCTTACAAAAAAGCAGTACATTTCCTTCATCGTTACCAATCAGAAACAAACATATTTTACATTCTTCATAAATATAATTATTTGTATTGTTCTATATATCCTCATCTTTTTACTCATCATCACCATCCTTCTCATGTATTAAAGATAGAGACAGAGAAAAAATAGAGAGAGTGAGGGAGAAAGATAGTATATTTGAGATATATCGCTAGAGGTTGCAGTTCCGCATAGCTATTGGTAAATATATTGAAATAGTCTGGTATTTATATATATTAAAAAAGTGTATTTCAAGACATGCTGTCAGAGGTTTGGTGTATTTCTATAATGCACTTTAATCCTTTGTCATTACTTTATCAGAACAGCAGGCGAAGAGAAGAACTGAAGAATTCACATGTAAAACACAACAGAAGTCGACGTAAGTTTTTTCAAAAAAAAACTAAAGAATGGTAAAGGTGATTTAATTTCCTAAACATGGATTATATCCATTCGGTGGTTGGATGTATCGATATAGGTATTATGAATAAGTATTTATGGTGTTATTTGGAGTAGTAATACATTCTATTTACAATTGTTTTAATTAGGTATAACATGTAACGGCAATTCACTCATATTAGCTCGGAAAATTTTAGTAAAATAAAAACTAAGCACTCAATGTTATAATGCTGATGTATTTATAGACGTTCGCGAATTAACAAAACTTACTAAATCAAAGTGATTAAAAAGGATGTGGAAAAACATGTAGGGTCTGAGGCTTTGTTCTTTTATTATATAACCATTTGTTATAATATTTAAACATTATTTTAATATCTTTTGAGATTATGAAGTCATAGACAAAAAATGGAAGGACATTCTTCGCGTCTATGAAAAAGTATGTCCGTCCGTTTTTGTATATGACTTCATAAACCCAAAAGATAATGCTTATAATATAATTTAGATAACTCAATCAGGCACTAATTAAGCTTAAAATTTCCGTGATTTTACTTACTTTAACAATATTACAAATAGAGTTGTGGCGTATTGATATCTTATCCAATAGTTCAGTTTGGCCAATGACTGTGCCGCTTTTAAAATACCCCGCGAAAACGTCCTGTATGTATGACATCATAATACTTGACATACAACTTTTTTCGGTCTATGGAAAAATAACCTCAAAGATCTAACCAATGGAAATGAGTGTAACATATGAAATTGAATTATTTTCTTATAACTCTAATAATTGGTTTTAGGAGGATAAAACATAAAGCATTTAGTGTGCATGAAGTGTGTAAGCTAAGAATAAAAAACGCGTGTAACAAATTAAACAAAGCCAGGACGATGCGTCGATTACTGTAAATTACAAGATGACTTCTGTATATATATTCACACTTCAGAGTTAAAAGTTATTAACAATTTGTTTGGTGATCTATAATATAAGGTAAACTCGCCCAAATAATATGCGCATTCATTCGACCATAGACCTACATGTAATAACAGCAATTAATTTTAAACTTTTCATAATGTCAAATGGTCAATCACTATAAGCAGTTGTTTTCTCCTTCAAATTTTGACAAAATCGAAGGTACTTTGTAATTTCAATTTTAAGTAGGTAAAGTGTTGTATGTTATTTGCCATTTGATAAAGTCATAAATAATTTTGATTCTTTTGTAGCAAAATCAAGAAAAGTCGAACTTGTGTGCTGCTTTATGAAGACACAGAGCTGGGAGGACGTTGATCTCGGAACAGACCATTTCAAAGAACCATCTTGGATCCATAACAAATGTGCACGAAAAAGAAAGAAAAGGCGTAAAACCGTTCGTTTAAGACAAACAAATCAAGCAGCTGATAACTCTAGTTCTGCCAAGTCAATAGAGGACCAGAGTTTAGATGAAAGTGAGGACGATTTCGGAGAGGACATACAGATGTTGGAATCGAGCCGATTTGACAACAGTTTAAAGTTGAATCTCGACAAGGACGATTGTTATGAACAACCTTCAGTGAGATCATTCTTTGACGAAAGTGTGCAGCTACTCAATAAGAAGGACAAAAGATATCTGGAAGAAGGTGACGTTATTCTAAGCGGAATGAATTTATCCGAGTCCTTTGTCCAGTCAACTCTTCCTAACGGAAAACAAAACAAAACAGAATACAATGTGAATTTGCCTGTTGATGAATTAAACTACCTCCTTAAAAATCAACCACAGAAATACAAAAGGTGTACCCTTCATATACAAACAGCACACAAATCGATATGCACTTTGATTAAACCAGAATCAAACATGACAGACATTGAAATAAGTGGTCGGTCAAAATGCGGACGAAATTTTACAGAAGACGAAGTAGTCGTAAAGGTGCTCACAAATCCGAGATGTTTGAGAAATGACAAGAAAAGTTCTCCAAAGGTAGGAACTGTAAACGGGGAGGTCGTTGGAAGATTAATCAGGAATCGATTTTCCAACATTGACCATCCTGTTTTTGTGTGTGAAATAGACAGTTTCGAATATCACAAAATGAAACCTCTTGATAAAACAGTGCCAAAACTTCATCTTTATCGAAAGAAAAAAAACGATAACAACATGCCTCATGTTGATATTTTTGAATATGATTCGAAGACAGGAAATTTAAAATTCAAAGAACAGTTTACCATTGAACCTACAAAAATACATACATATGTATTTCTGGTCGTTTACATTCACTGGGAGGGAGTCTATCCACTAGGAGCTGTGACCAAAGTGATGGAAGCGGAAGGTAACCTTGGAAACGGTTTAGAAATCCTCCGAATCCAACACCAGATACCAACCACATACAGACCAAAAACGGTTAAAGAAGCAAACCGTTTGGTAATGGAACAGGATCAAGCAAAACCGGACGATTCTTCACCGCTAGAGGTTTTCACGATTGATCCTGAGGATTCTAGAGATTTAGATGATGCATTTAGCATGAGAGAACTACCAAACGGAGAAATCGAAATTGGAGTCCATATATCAGATGTGGCAACCGTTGTACAAAAAGGAGGTAACATAGACAATGAGGCACAGTTTAGAGCCATGACGTTCTATCATGATAAGCAAGCCTATCACATGTTACCAGAGCCTCTTAGTCAAAATCACTGTAGCTTGGTACCAAATCAACGAAGGCGGGCAATCTCAACATTCTTCCGCTTCAATTCTGATGGAAGTTTGATCAATGGGCCTCCTTCTATAAAGAAAACAGTTGTGGTTTCAAGACGCAAATTTTCATACGAAGAGGTTCAAGTTATTGTGAACGGCAATACCTCTTGCGGCAAATTTTCGTCACAAATTCCAAAACTTTTTCAGATATCAAAACATCTCAGGCGTAATCGTCTTGGTGACGCTATGAGCTGCAATGATAAAGTCGAAAGCTGTTTCAATACGACCTCGAATTCATCAGATTCACCAGAAGCGCATTACCTCGTAGAGGAATTCATGATTCTTACCAACAAAACCATTGCAATTTTTGTGTGCTCGAGCGTTCCGAATAGTCCAATTCTCAGATGTCAAAATGCCCCTCAAGTAACAAAAGTTAAACAATGGTTATTGAAATATCCAATCACTACTGATCTGATCTTACGACTCCAAAAGACAACTATTCTTCCATCACAACAAAGGCAATTACTTATATCAAACGTTCAACAAAACAATGAAAAACCAATCCCTATAGAAATACAATCGTGGGTATGGTCATTTCTGGAGCAATGTGCTATGAAGGGAGATTTTCAGAAAGCGTGGGCGGTCATTGGATGTGACGAATTGCACCCAGAGCAAGCTCTGGCACTCCGCGAGTGGAGGTCGTTTCAAGAGCTAGCCCAGTATAAATGCCACGTGAAATCCGGAGACTTCAAACATTTCGACCTACGCATATCGCCATACTTGCAGTGTACGTCACCGATTCGTCGATATACAGACCTGGTAAATCAACGCCTTATCCACGCTGCAATCGATCAAACACCCTCACCATACAGACAAGATGAAATCGAAGAAATATGTATCCATCTGAACCAAGTGTCAAGACGGGCAAAACTGTTTGAGAACAAATGTAAAGCATTGTATTGTGGTCATGAACTCCGAAACAGTCCAACTCTGTGCAATGGATTCGTTGAAGAAATAACTAATGACAAAATGTCCATCTACTTCCCAGGGAAGAAATCCTTCACGCCAAGGAGCAAAGAGATTCCTCTTAAACTGCTTAATGTGTCACGTAAGCCTGAAATAAAACAAGATACCAGAAGACCGCTCGATATCTTATCTCTGACCTGGAGAAAGCGTATCTATTCACATACAGGGTTTGGACGAGCTACGAGGTTTCAAAAGCAGCTACGCATAGACCCACATCAAAGAGCAACCTTTCAAGAACATACGCGCTGGATAGATATCTTAAAGGCCTGCACCACCAGAAATAAGACTGAATTCAAGAAAACAATGTCTATTAGCGCTCCATTTTACGAACATGATCAAATGAGAGATTTTGTTCCAGCGTGTACAGAGACAGTGAACGATGTTAGCTGCGAGGAAAGGGAAAATGCGATTCCATTGCAGTTCTGTCAATTCTCCGTGTCGTTCAATCATGCACAAATTATGTCGGTTCAGCTAGGTGCGGATATATATAAAGGGGTGTTAGAACCGTCACCTCAACTGCTGGAACTTACAAACAATGTGAAGCTATGTCTGTTGCACACCAAAGATCCCTTGAGGTATCTCACTAAGTATGCTAGAAGAACAGGAAATAGGCATCAGTATGACACGGTTGATTCTTATCTGAAAACATGGTTGCCTTTACTGTGGATGGAAGCCGCAACGATGGCAGCCAAAGCTGATTCTATCACAATCAATGACGTGCCAATCAAACTATATAATCGTCATGGGACGTTCAAGTTAACAAAATTGTTCTGTGACGACAGGAACATCAAATTCAGTTGTTCACCAATAGAAGCCATTTTGAATGATGGAAACCGAGAAGAAAAGAAAGAAAACGTTATCGCTCGCAAAAGTTCAGATTTTCTCTGTTTCAAATGTTCATATCACTTGAATGATTCGTCATCATCGTTGCCAAAGGATCACCCCGAGAGAAGACGCATTTGGCTAGCACATGGGCAAATTGAAAGCATACAAGAAGTAAAGGAATCCGATGTGTGGAAAGTTCGTTTCCTGTTGCATCCGACAAGTCCGCCGCCGCCTCAACAGTTGACCAATGGAAGAGGCAAGCCATTATGTAGTGTTGAGCTTATGATTACTCCCGTGTCTATCAGGTGAGTTCAAAGCTATTTTTGCAGAACATAATACACTAGGATTTCGACTTCAAGAAGCATTTGAAATTTCGTTATCATAACGTCAGAGCATATATAATGCACACCTGTTCTATTTTAATTTTTTTGTTTTTAATCCAGTAATTGATCGTTTTCTCCGGCATTAGGGATTAAATTCTGAACATTAGTATTGCCATTCAGAAAAAAAATAATTTGTTGAGAACTTGAACATGAAAGGCCACACTAATAGTATACGCTATTTAGTGTATATAATATGTAGTGTATTAATTAGTGTATTATTATTTCACACAAAAATATTTTATATTATATGTATCATTTCAGACGACCAGAATCAGCTCTGAAGTGTCTTGAGTCTGCCAATAGCTTGATACAGTCGGTTGCGCTCGGGAAAAGTCTCCCAATATCAGGTGAGTTGACACTGTAAGATCCCCATTCAATTAATTTCAATGATTTGATATACACATGTAGATTAAGTTGAATTTGAAAACAATGTCTTTATATATCTTTTTAACAGAGGTCGACGGGTATTCATTGCAAACTGATGTGGACGGAACTAAACTACCCAATAATAACCATGAACAAAATGAGGCCATAGTTGCATCTTTGTCAACTGATTTTACACTGATTCAAGGCCCTCCAGGTAAAATCGTCATTTTAGATTCCTTTGCTCATTTATTTGCTAGATTCTATGTCCTTTACTTTCTTTTATATTGCTCCTGCATTACGCGGTTAACATGAATTAAACGTTCTGTAGTTGTGGTGTTTTAGTTGATTTCGTATTAATAAGATTTACTTCCAGTATGAAATAAAAACAAAGATTTTTTTACGGAAAATCCGTTCTACGAAACTAAACTGTGACTATATCAAGTGTTTTTAGAAATATTTCTGTCAATTTACAGATATTTTGGTAGGTATCTATTATTTACATCTCGGAAAATGCGATATTATATACAATGTATACTGTATGAAATATTGACTAAAGCCTGTATTGTTGTGACCAGAAAATATACCAAATCATGGTTTTGATCCTTACATTGTTTGGGGAAAATAATACGATTGTTTTTGGTTTCTTTGTTGATAAATGAAAAATGTGGTCACTGCCGATGTGCTTTGACACTTATTGCTCATGAAATCGACACTTGATTGTAACCATTTCGTAATCTAATATATATAACTTATTTTACAACACTTTTTTAAATTAGATTTAAATTTAGAAACTTCTGTTTCGTTGTGTGATTCCGTTTACGTTCGTGTTAACAGGAACAGGAAAGACATACACTGGCATTAAACTCCTGTATCTCTTCACGAAGAGAAACAAGCAACTTGCACTAAAAGATACCGATCGGAAACAAATCATTTTCTGTGGTCCTTCAAACAAATCAGTCGACCACGTAGCATGTAGGTATTGTTATTCTAATAAGACAATGTATGGATTAGTTTGGCACTGATGGTGAAAACAAAATAATTTGCATTGCATGACAAACATTTGAGATCACCAAATGACACGTTATCGATCGAAAACAGAAAAATCAGAAATAAATTCAATTCATGAGTTTTTGTGTAGAACTATAAACGATTTCATTTCTTACATTGTGTTGTAACTTAACCTTTATTTTATCAGCTCATTTCTACGTTTTTACAAAACCTCAAATGTTCCCCTTTTATGTTTATTCACACACTACCTAATAAAACAAACATTGGCAATATAACTTGCTAAAACGCAACGCTATAAAAGACGTCGTGCTATAGTGACGTCGCAACAAATTCACGTTCACTATTTCGTAACGTCAACAGTCCCCGGAGATGTGGGCAACATTGCGCCATAGTACCAATGTGTGTAGACATTCAGGAGACAGTATTTTGTCATGTGATGTTCTAATTAGCTTTAGCTTCGTTAGTTATCCAGAAGAAACACAATATTTAACCTACAATTGTGTACATACGTACACTCCTCACTTTCGCCGCTTAAATTGACGGTATATATATCTATCATCATTGACATTCCGAATAATGAAACTCATGAGCACTTATAAAGTATAAACCATAAAGATATTCTTATTTTATTGTAATTAATATCAGTGAGCCATTGATGCACTATAATAGCTTCTTCGTCAATATTAACCATAAAGTACAATGTAACCTATTAACAGTGAGCATGGTTTAGAAGAAATAAATCCAAATTCAACAGTGATGTTCGTTTTATTCACTTTTAAGAGCTGACAAAGAAATTACTTGGGAATAAAGCGCCAAAGTTTGTCCGTGTTTATGGCTCTGCACATGAATGTTGCGATTATCCCATCCCAGGCAAAATCAATTCTCGAAAACAGGATCAGCAGCCCGATAAAGACCTGTGGGCCGAATCTCTTCACCACCTGATCCGGATGGCTGGCAAACCACACGCGAAAGAAATAAGGGAATATGACACATACTTCAGTAAGTTCAAAGGTGATCTTCCCTCCATAAAAAACCCTGAAAAGGCAACGGAATTTAAAACAAAAATGAAAGATTTCAAAACATTGAAGTACAAGGCCAAACTCGAAGAACTCAAGCACTATGACGTCATCTTCTGCACAACTACGATGGCAACAAATCCGACGATCGTGAGAGCGGTAAAAGATAGGATTGGACAATGCATCATGGACGAATGTGGGATGTGCACAGAACCAGAATGTATGGCCGCAATCATTGCGACACAAGCAGAACAAGTTGTGCTTATCGGTGATCACAAACAACTTAGACCTGTTGTAACATGCCATGATGCAGCAAAGTTGGGCCTGGAGACGTCACTCTTTGAACGATATTCAGACAAAGCAATAATGCTCAAGAGACAATACCGCATGGTGTGTATGCTAAATAATTGCATTTCTGTTTTTAGTCATATTGCATGTTTCATTTCATGTTTTCAACCATTTAACATGAGGAATGTTTTAGACAAAACCAATAAATTAAAAAAAAAATAGAACTCGATGCAATAGAGCAAATCTACAACAGAATTGAACATAGATTCGTAAAAATTACTAAACTTTTCTCTATCAATTATTTAAATAATAAATTCATAACGAAGCATTTTAAACGGGTTATAAAAGTTTACAAATCATTTTCGCATAAGTCGATGAAGTGTAAAATGAACTGAATTTTACTTGTTAAATCTATTTTTTTCTTATTTCAGCATCCTTCAATATGTCACTTTGTTTCGACCCAGTTTTACGACGATATGTTGATCACTGAAGAGTCTTCACTATGGAAAGAATATTATCCTTTGAGATTATGGAAAGATCCATCTCATCGATACATCTTTTATCATGTAGAGGGACAAGAGGAATATCTCACTGTCTCGACAGATGAAGGCAGTGAACGGTCATGTAGTAACCAACAGGAGGTTAATCAAGTAGTATGTATTTATCTGTTTTTGATTGTTTGCTTGCATGCCTGCTTGTGTATTAAGACAAGAGTAGTGTGCCATTAGCCGGACTCGAATCCACGACCCCGTAATTCCGACTGCGTTAAAGAGAAATTCCCACTAGCGCGAAGCTAGATGGCGATCGCATCACCATTAAAATCTGCTACACTTGATATGCATACTTTAAATGATATTTTAAAAATATTTTTCCTATCAAGAGAAAGAATCGGTTCCTTGCCAAAATAAATATGACTAATTTTGCCTATCAATGTGATTGAATTCTTATTTTAACACCGTTGTATAGAGGAGGTGACATTTTGTGTGCTTCAACCTACCGACTAGTAATCGTCGGCAAGTTGTCATATAATGCAAGCAGTCTTTTTCTGTAATAATCTCAAGTGGTGCAAGGCAAACATTCAATTTCTAAAAAAAATCATTTAAAACAATTATTAATTTAAAGGTGCAAGAATAGGAATTATGCTTGGATATTGTTGGATTTATTTTCTAACGCGATTTAAACATTAGGGTCTTTAATTGTAGTTTTGAACAAATCAAACCGCCAATTCACTGTGCCGTTTGAGATCAATTGTGCCTTGTTTTTATTGTCAGGTTAAGACGTTTCACCGCCTAGTGAAGATCGAGAAAGTACAGCGCAAGTGTATCAACATCATGTCCCAGTACAGAGCTCAGTGCAACGCCATTGAAAAATCTCTGGGAGACGCCGGATTTACTGGGTGTAATGTCAGAACAGTTGTTTCAAGTCAAGGTATTATACAGGTTTGCTTAACTCATACTTAAATAAGAAAGGAAGCTCAGTTGAAATGCTGTGTTCGCTAAAATTAAATTATTTTTGCTTATATTTGCTTGCTACACCTGTGCTTAGTGCATTAAATAAAGCTGAGAGATATGTGTAAAGGCTGTCAAAATATTCAAATAGCGATAAATCCGAATTAATCGTGCACACATACAGCCTGTGCCGGACATAGCGAAACGTTTTATTTATCGCCTGCTGTATAAGAAGTCATGTATTTTGATTTGTTTGTTTGTATCGGTAATTTTATTACAATAACTTATGCGGAAAGCGGTGATACAACGGAAATAAACTCTCTTTTAAAGTATACCTCTGACCTATTTTACGCTTATATATAAACTTCACTGTACATGTTTCCTCTATTTGTGTTGTAAACAAAATATTTCAAGCTCTCAAATAAATGCATACATGCTCTTTTTCTGGTTATTAATTTCAATATACCGGTTAAATGTTATAAGGGGCGATATATGTATGCCTACTAATAGATTTAAACGTATGCCGAGTATAGTGATGCTGCAGTTTTGGTGAAATCACTACAATGAGTACTGAGTACAATATATACATTTATTTACAATATGTACATGAACAAATACATTGTTAAAGGCATACTCTCCAACACTCACACTGCAGTTCCTCATACACCTCTTGTACAAATCAGTATCCTTACACATATATTATTATGAAACCTAGCCAATCTAATATACATATACCCTATCCTACACATAAATATTACATAAACAGTTATATAACACTATCAAAGTCTTGTAGCTTCTCCCAGTCGTCATATAGTCGTTATTATTTTTCTGGATTTTTTGTCACTTCTCATTAGTCAAAAACACGCCACGTGATCACCGATAAAAAAGTATATTGCACGGTTATTTTTAGATAACGTTATCACCTACATTTTGTACGTTACCAAAACGCTTCGTGTTCCTGGCGCTTTGAAACAAACTCTTTGATGACCTGAGTTTGAATCGCCACAAAATGTGACAGACGACGTTGATTGTTTCGGTTTCTATCAAAGATGATGATGACTTTCAGCTGATGACTACAGTTTAAGCTTCTAAATTTTCAATATGAACACGGTAGGAGAGTAGGAAATAATCGAATACCATTCATTAAGCGTCTGGAGCCATTGAATAGTGAAAACGATTGATATTTATTTTTAAAATTCCACCTAGGCTACTTACAACATTAGGCCTAGGCTAATCCTAATGTATGTATACGATTTTTATCTTACGGAATTGAGTACTAAGCATAAGATAATGTATCTTAATCTGTTAATATATGTTTGACGTCGAAGTGTAATATTTCAACGGAGAACAAACAATACATTTAATTGTCTGTGTCCTTAAGACATGGAGCTAAATGTATAATGGAGTACATGTACATGTATGCAATTTACAAACACGCATGCACTGGGTTCATGTAATAAAAGCTGGAAGTGCATCAACTGATACTGTTTCATATGTTGTTTTTGAATTATACTTGTCACAAAATCATAGGATTGTAACTGTCATCACGAAGCAGAATTTACAATGCGATGCTCATTTAGTTTCACACTCATTTCAATATGTAAAAAATCCAGAAAAATAATAAAACAATTATAGCATTTTGATTTCGGTTAATACATGGTTATATCGACCACAGAAAAAAAATCGACCTCGGACGCAATACTTTTTCTTTGGTCGATATAACCATGTATTGACCTCATTAAAATGCTATATTTGTATAATATACAACAAAGTCTAACTCTATATAGCCTATGTAACCCTTCGTTGACGAACACACATCTGTTCAGTAATGTTCCAATACGGTAACCGTTAGGATACAGCTGAACTGTATCTCAGCTGCTGAATGTCTCCACGCACGATCAAAGTATACCTCCTTGACACCAGCGGGTCATCATACCGCAGTATGTTGTCGGACACTTCCGGTCGTTACATAGGTGTCAATATACGGGAAATGTATACTCATGACATAACCCTCTCAGGATAAACATCTCCTACGCATGAATGTCTATTCATGGACATACAAAGACTATCTATATGCGTCTGTAGTCTGCGTATAGTAGTACATAAGTGGAACGGGCTGTCGCCCATTACGGGCTTCCATAGTTTTACTCCTCAGTCGATCGTAGTCCTGACTGGGTAATAATAAGCTACAACAAATTAATAACGAAATTCACTACATTGCTAAACATTATTCCTTATCCATTACATATAGATTCATTTTATCCCTGACTATATTCCATGATAATACATATAACACAACTGAACTCATAAGATATTTTACAAACCTCCATCGTTCGCTAGCATAAGTACTATTACTATAAACAACATTATTTGTAATTCATATACTTTACTATAGTAAACAAACATCTAGTTTAGGATTATGAATATGAATCCTACTAATCGTCAAAACATCAAACAAACACACGATTGCACTCACTGCTCACCGTACATATATAGCACACCTGTATACTGTAGTGAATATATAGATACGATACTAATTATACCTTCAAACATTCACAGAATCATCAAACTTACAGCCGGATTACATACATATCTACAAGAAAATAAACGATACTTACCGTGAGCTGAATTTCACGCTTATTCACTTATATTTCCAATATCTATCCCGTAGTATCCACTGCCATACGATCACCGCTACTACGCCATTGTTTACCTGCCCGCTCGATCCACTGACCGTCCGTGCACCCAGGCAATTTGCGCGCTTCCTCTTACCCGCGAAATTCGAACATACTTACATTTTAACTTTCGACTTGCTTGCCTTTATAAAGGTCAAATATCAAACCCAAATGTCGATATGGGACACATGCCCCCATTTCGAGAAATGATATAATGGAAAACAGATTTTGTTTCTAAACAACACATAAGACATTTACTACTATTACTGGAATGCATACAAATACTGTGAATTCACACAACCTACAACCTACTAAGACAATTTGCACTAACGTTGTCTTTACCTCTGATTGCCCTGATCGTGAAACGATATGGCTGTATCTGCAACGCCCACCGCATGAGTCTTGCGTTTGTACCTTTCATCTTGTTGAGGTATAGAGGTAGCTGGTGATCAGTCTCAAGAATGAACTTCCGTCCATAAAGGTACTTCTGAAAATTCAGGATCCCCATATCCCCGCCAGGCATTCTTTCTCTACCACAGCGTATGATATTTCACCGCCCTTCAGCTTCCGGCTGGCGTAGGCTACAGGAAACAAAACCCCTTCGTCTTCTTGAAGAAGAACGGCTCCAAGCCCGTAATTTAAAGCATCAGATTGTAGCACAAACTCCTTCTCAATATCTGGAAGTTTAAGAATAGGACTTGATGACAACAGCCTCTGGAATAGCTCTCTCAAGACTGAAGCATATTCTTCCCGTGTCCTTTTGTACACCAGAATGTCATTTATGAAATCTCTATACCAGTCATATCCCTGAGTAACTTCCTCATGATGCGACAAAATGTAGCGGGTGCATTCACGATACCAAATGGCATGAAAGAAAATTTGAACAAGCCCATGGGAGTCGAAAATGCAGTTTTCTGTTTTGCTGATTTTGCCATTGGCAACTGCCAATATCATTTGCTGAGGTCCAGGCGCGAAAAATAACGATGTCCTGATAACCCCGCAAAGATACTCTGTTGAGCTGTCGATAATCGATACAAAATCTATTGCTGCCATCTTTTTTCTTGACAATCACAACAGGAGCAGAATATGGTGACTCTGATGGAGTTATCACGCCCATCTTCAACATCTTCTTGACCTCGTCTTGTATGGTCGCTTTCATGTTGTAGGGTATGTTGTTACTCTTTGCTCTGACTGGCTAATCTGTCAATGTTATAACATCATGTTCTCCAAGATTGGTTTTTCCTGGAACACCTGTAAGAGTATCCTCAAACTCATCTAGCATATCATGCACCTCTTTCTTCTGTTTCTCACTGAGCAACTCTGATATGAGTACATCTTCAGATGTATCGGTCCTCGTTGGTTTAGGTGGTGTAACAATGCCTTCACCTGGAAAGGTATTATCATTACCGTCGTCTTCTTCAATAGCCATAGCTGATATTACCGATAGTACTCCTGGTACATCTTTCACAACTGCGGTCCACATATAGCCGTAAAAGGTTGATATGGTACTTATTTGCCTTGCCATCAACATTGACCTTGTTGTCCATGGAACCCTTCTTCTCTTCATTTAACATATAACAAACGGCACTTTCCATTGCATTAACAACTTATTCCTCTTAGTTGGAAGCAGCACATCCTATCCTTCGCCTTCCTATTGTAGTAGGCTGCTTGACGAGTCCTTGCTGATCTCAGGTTTGAGCAATATTGCAGGTCTCCTGCAGACGCTCCTTCAGATCAATCACATATTGATAGGTAGTCTTAGTATCAGGATCTGGAATATCCTTGGTCAACAATTCCTTCATCATCGGCCCCCGCAACTTACGTCAATAGAGTAACTCAAATGGGGAAAACCAAGACTTTCCTGCGTCACTTCCCTATAAGCAAACAACAAAGCGCTTATGTACTTGTCCCAGTCAAGAGGTCTTTCAGCATACATCCTTCGCAACATTTGCTTCAGGGTACCTCGTCGCATAGTCAACTAAGGTAAGTATATACCGATTACCCCTCTCCGTCACTGTATCCATTGGTCCCACAATATCTATTGCTACTCGATGAAAGGAATGTCTATCAACGGCATAGATCCAACCGGCACTTTTCCAACTTTTCCTTTTGGTTAAGTCCTCTGACAAACATCACATGACCTGCGGTATCTTGTTACGTCAGATGTGATTCCTGGCCAAATGTCCTCTTCGCTCCCATATGACATGCCATCATCGACTCATGAGCTAACTGTGGGACTGTCGGTCTATACACTTTAGGAACAACAAATTGTTTGAACAACTGTTCACTGCACATGTAGGGCTCTTAAATTCCCTAAACAACAGTCCTATGGATTGCCCACCATCTAACCGCACTTTGGTAGTTCCATTCTTCGCAATCTCCCAAATAGTTTTCAGACTGTCATCCTCCTTCTGAGCATTCTTGATATCTACTGGCGACCCTAAGTCTTTCGGGCTAGGAACCTTGATCGGACGGTAAGGCTTATTCTCTTTCCGCTTCTGTGCCATTGTCTGTACAACAAGCGCATCCAATCCTTCATCTCGCTTCCAATCCTCATCTGGTTCATGTGGCTTCCTTGTTCCCTAAATTTTACCAAGTAACACATCATATACCGGGTTGTCCATACACCAAGCACGTACTTTACCTTTAAAGTATGGTGTGTCAACAAATAAGCAACAGGAACATCATGTTTTTGTCCATCAGCTAATATACACTCTCTGCCTCATCAGTGCGATCTTCATCTCTCACTAGACACGTCCGGACAATACAGCGCTCACAGCCGGAGTCCCTCAAAACTGATACTGATTGATCTCCAACGAACCCCTGCACAACTGGCATTTCTGTTGTTTCACTACAGGAAGAAGATAAATGTTACTTTCTGTCAAAATCAGTTTTCTTCGGTTCCGTCTTTCCCTGTAAAGCATCTGACTTCCGTTCCTTCCTCTTATCCTTAGAAGCAACACAATTGGCTTTGTTTTTCTCGTTACCTCTCTTCCGGGGACAATTGAATGACTGATGATCGGTCTTTTGACATATGTAGCAACGCTTCACCGAACCCGAACTGTTAAATGTGTCTTTTGGTATCGTATCACCAGATGTCTTGCCAGACTGTACCTGCTGATTTTGGACATCTCTTCCACGGACTAGCCATATCTGGAAATATCTTCCTAGTCTGACCGCAAACTGACTAAATGTCTCGCCCTTCTCTGGTCTTCCATCTATGAACCGCTTCCGAAACCCTTGCTCCGTCATCTCGAATCTCTTCAATAAAGCAATGTATGCTTTCTTATCTTTTTATTCTCTTAATCCCTGTATGTAGTCATATACACTTTAAGTTCCAAATATGCCGATAGGCGCGGTGTTTTTGTCTGCTATTCAATAGTTTTATTCATAGTGCTCATGCACTGAAGACTAACGTTAGCTATGTTTTGCCGCTTTAGTTTACATGTTAATTATAAATTTATCACCTAATCCCTTTAATTTTCTTTAACTTTTATTTAACTTATTACTGATTTGTGTTGTTTCAAGATAAGAAATGGCATATCTCATTCTTTAAGTTAAAACGAATTGTAAATCATAGAAGCAAGCACTATTATATATTAGCCACTTCGGTAACTTGTCCGGTTGTTCCGGTTGCCGCTTAGGTGTTTGCAAAGAAAATCGCTTACGTCATTGAGAACTGGCAAATTAAAGATTAACAGAAAAGTTGTCTTGTATAAGACATGGTACGAAAAGGGCGTAAATTTTATTTATAACATTATGAAAACATAAGTTCTCTATGCGAACATTTTTTTTAATTACCAGGGATTGAAAAACTCTGATCATGAATTCATCCAAAAATATAAATAAGGTTTTGACGTTAAAAAAAAAACATTTTTTTAACCAAACATGCCCCTTAATCTAAAGCGTATCCTAAAAAAACCAATAAAAGTGCTAAAGACATTTACAAAATATTAATGAGGAATACTCAAAAACCCACTGCACAAAGAAAATGGAACATATCTTTTAACTTTAATGAAGAAACGTTGAAAAAACACCTCTCCTTTTGATTTTACTTCTAATTTCGAAACTCCAATGGCTTCAATATGGAATAAATCATATATTTCTTACAACAAACTCCCTTCTTTTTAAAATTTGTGAATCAAACAATAATCTCTGTTTCTTCTGCAAAACATAACCTGAAACAATAACACATATTTTATGGAATTGTGAAAATGTATCCAAGTTAAATGATGGCTTGAGAATAAATATCATAGCAAAGAATCTCGACCCTAGATTCGATAAAGCAGAATTCATTTTTGGTAAACTAATAAAAGGTCACAAAAAGTTCCACATACACAATGTAATTTTATTGACAATAAAACATTTCATATATAAAAGAAAATATTTGACAATTGATCTTAACCTCATCAGTTTGAAAAGAAATATTAAAAATGAGTTAAGGTAGGTCCATAATTTTGAAAACCGCGCCAATTCATATGACGCTACACCGGAAGTTGCGGAGGCTGTTCTGAATTCCAGGATGGTTTCCGATACGCCACGACATCCCACTACGATATTTTTTCAATAGGTGAAAATTGTCTATAATATTGAATGTTTAGAATAATTAAATAAATCAAATAAAAGCAGTGAAGTGAAAATTATATGCTATCTCTGAGGTTTTTGCGTTCCCTGTCGTAAATGGGAATGGATTTTCAAACACCAGTAGTGCCGTTCGTCGCTATAAATGATAAGAGGGGACCCGGCCGGACCAAAATTCCGGAATTCTAAAAAAATCGCATACGGATTTCCTTTAAACACAAAATTTGGAGAAAATCATAAAAGCAAACAGACATAAACCAGATATACTATCGCAAAAACATATGAACTGATGGGGAATGTTTTTTTTTTTTTTTTTTTTGCGGCAGGATTTTCGAAAAATAGTCAACTATGACCCATCTTAGCACTGGATGAAATGGCCGGGGGTAGGGTTTTGAGTTACAAACTTCAAGCTTACAAAATTGTGAAATTTTGATCGAGGAGTCCATGTTTTAATATGATATTTGAAAAATATATTATCTTGGCCATATCATATACAAATATTGTGAAATTGACATGGGTTTTTATTTCCTTTTTGGCCTATTGATTGATTTTTTACTGGCGGAAATATGGCAAAACATGATAATTACGTATAGAAACGGAAAATAACAAAAATGAGTTAGCATTTGTAAAATTACAAGAGTTTTGTATATTGTTCTATCGTTAGAAATTTAAGACAAAAAATCATCAGGATCGAGACTACATTCACCCTAATATTACAGAAAACACAATTTTATGAATTTTTCTATTTTCGGCCAGCAAATTTGTACGGATGGTATATTTCAAGCTCAAATATCTCAAAAAGTAGGTCGAGAACACCCATTTATCTTTACAGATTAGAAATCTACATGAAAGATGCAAAAAATAAAACCTGTTAGAAAAAAATGACATGGGTTTTCCCAAAAGTATGGAGCTACCTTAAAGGGCCACTACCTTTCCGAAACGGCTTTTAATTTTTAAAATAGGAATGTAAAACGAGATCAATAATTTTGTAGAGTCGCAGAAGTTATTAACTATACGTTTACTAGCACACTTATCATCACTTTCAGAACTGTTTAATTAGAATAAATAAAATGTTAATTTTCATAACGCGGGTCGTTTTATGTTTCCCGCCGTCGTCCTAAATGCCGCGCGGTAGTTGACTATCACTGCGCCAGACGGCAAAACAGCGAAATGAATAACCACTTTTATCGTACATTAGACAGGAAATCTTGTATATGTTTGGTGTTGTAACCTCATCTTAAGCCATCTATATATATTTTCTTTTGTTATTAATGTTTTTAAGAAACCTTTAAATTTTGCTCCGGAAAGGTAGTGGGCCTTTAAGAACGTTTAAAGTCTTATTTCGGATATTGACAACAGACATGAATTTCAGATAATTCCTCAAATAAACTAATGGTTACATTTATGAAAATATAAATTAAAATAAATTTTATTTTTGTATAGCTAACTGACAATATATTGTGCTTGTTAGTCCCCTGTCGGTGAAATTGGAGGAGACTATAGGGGACTGTCTGTCTGTCTGTCTGTCTTTCTGTCTGTCTGTCTGTCTGTCTGTGTGTCTGACTGTTCGTCAGTCCTTCCGTCCGTCCATTAGCCTTTCTGTCCGGATTTCATTTCCAGTTGATAACTTGAGAAAAAATTAACGGATTTTGATCAAACTTCACACATGGGTAGCATATAGGAAAATACAGCTTGGAATTGAATTTGGGGTCAAAAGGTCAACTACAAAATTCACTGCTACTAAAAATAGATTGTTTAATAAAAAATTAGTTTCCAGACGATATAACTTGAGAAAACGTTAATGCATTTTGCTTAAAATTCACACAATGGTAGCATATGAGAAAATACAGTTTGGGAATGAATTTGGTTTCAAAAGGTCAATTGCAAAGGCCACTGTTACTAAAAATAGATAATTTCGCCAATTTTTATTTCCGGATAGTAAGTTGAGAACACATCAACGGAATTTGTTCAAACTTCATACAAAGGTAACATATTGGATAACACAGCTTGAGACTTGATTTAAGGTCAAAAGGGCAACTACATAGGTCACGGCTACTAAAAATAGATTGTTTAATAAAATATTAGTTTCCAGACGGTAGCTTTAGTAAACATCAATGCATTTTAATTAAACTTTACACGATGGTAGAACATGGGAAAATATAGCTTTGGGCTGAATTTGGGATCAAAAGGTCAACTACAAAGCTCATTGATACTAAAAATAAATTGTTTGAAAAATTTTCCTTTTCAAAACGATAATTTGAGAAAACATCAACGGATTTTGGTCAAATTTCACACAATCGTAGCATAGGAGAAAATACAGCCTGGGATTGAATTGGGGTCAAAAGTCAACTACAAAGGTTACTTTTACTGAAAATAGATTGTTTCACAAACTTAAGTTTCCGAATAAAAACTTGACAATACATCAACGGAATTGGTTGCAACTTCATACAATGGTAACATGGGAGAAAACATAACTTGGGATTGAATTTAGGGTCCAAAGGTCACAGTTACTAAAATAGATTGTTTCACAAATTTTCGATTCCGGACGATAACTTGAGATTGAATTTGCACAAACTTCATACTATGATAAAACATAATTAAGCAATAATAACTAGCCATAGATTAGAGAAATGTACTTGAAGGCAGGGGACATGTGTTGTTTATAACACTTACTGTAAGCTTGTTTAGGTTGTCATTGTTATAGTGTCTCACGTTTATACCTATTACTACACATCAATTATATGCATGTATGCAACAAATTCTTATCCACATTAATTGACTCGTCTAATAGTAATTTTCCCATCATGTTTTTCTAATATTCATAACTCATCAGATTGCCTCTTTATAAGAGTTTATAAAATAATAATAATCAACAATTCAAATTATATTACATAATTTCACATCTGAGAGTCTGAAAACAAACATTATATGTTTTTTTTATTGTTATTTTCGTGTCTTTTTATCTAAGTGTGTGTTGCTTTTGGATGTCTTGTAATATATTTTGATAATGAATAAAATATGAATTAAAAAAAAAGATCTAAAACCATCCTACACAAATTTGTTCGAAATATTGCATGTCAATTTTTATTTAAGAATGTAAGTCAAAATTATCTTAAATTTCTCTAATTAAAACGGATGTCCATGTGCTCGTTTTTTATCTATTGTCACTCAAGGATATCTAATTGACCAAATTTTGGATTTTATGGGAAATTTGGCGTTTTGACCATATACACCAGAGATTGAAGCCATAATTTCCAAATGAGGTGTTTGATATGCATGGTCTTCTTTAAAAATATAGCAGTTATGATTAATAAGACTCATATTTTTTCTCAGAAGAACAACGACATATATTACCCCTACCCCTTAATTTAGAGTTAAAAATGCACCAGTTTCAGCCATTTTTGCCAGATTTAACACTGGTACGATACTTTTGAAAATATTTTGCATATCAATAAGGAAAAGGTTGTTCTTTCTAAATCAGGTAGAAAACTGATGGGTCCGTATGCTTACTTGTTTGCCTCATTTTAATATCTATTATTTTTCAATATTTTAGAGTAAAAAATAAAACTGCTAAATTTACCATTAAATTTATAAAAAAAGAGAGAGACAAAAACGTATCACTTCACACATTAATGTGTAATATTTAATAACCACGAACGAAACTAGAATTACATCAAAAATTAGAAATTAAGTCGTTACAGCTAAAAATATTGGGTCAGTGACGATATAAGTAAAACAATTTAAGCAAAAAATGGAAGAACTTTGGCTCTACTCAAAGCGAAAAAAACGGACATTTTCAAAGTGGCGCCAAATAGGTACTTTCTTTAAATCCCCGTATAAAAAATCTACTAAGAATAGAAACGTAATTTTTACAAAAATTTTCAACTGGCAACTTGCTACAGATACTGATAGATTTTATTTGAAAACCTCGTAACTTCTTTGATCTATGTCGAAACGAGACTTCAACGGGACTGACACCTCAGAAGAATACATCCTTAAAATAAACCATTATCAAGTTTCTATATTCACCTCCTATGTGTCATTTCTGCATTTGCATATTAAAGAGTTATCTGCCCTTGCGAGTAGGTGTGTTTGCGAGCATGACGTCATACTTTTCGGGAAAAAAACCCAACGTGAATTGCGCTCACAAAATGACGTAACAATCGATACCTACCGGCAGGGGGCTAACTCTGGAATATGCAAAGACGGAATACTAGATATTCGATCGTTAGCATCTCTGACATGTCATAGAGTGGCGGAACGAAAATTTCCATAAACGTACTACCTAATACCTTGTATATTATTGTAGGTGGAGAATGGGATTACGTCATATTCAGCACGGCTAGGTCGTTGCCTGATTACAAGATTGAACCTAACCCCACACTGGGCTGGCGCAAGGAGAACCTTGGATTCATCACAGACGAGCATCAGATAAACGTCGCTCTTTCCAGGGCTCGGAAAGGACTTATTATCATTGGTAGGTACTGCAAACGTCTCGTCACCGGTGTTCTGAACTACACATTTTGACGTAAAATTCCTATGGGTATGAAGGTTCTTCATATTGTACTACCCCATGAGTGATCCGCACAAAGTAGATCTACTGTAAGAGCTTTATATACGAGACTCAATATTACCCTATGATGTAAGAAATGGTTAACCGTCTCCAACTGACATCGATATTAAAATCTAATTCGATGATGGGGAAATAATATTTAAACAATCATCAATTAATTTTCAAATTCGAAATTACGGAAAAATATTTAACCAATGATAAGTTAATTTTCATATCACACATTTAATTTTTGAAGTCAATATCTAGTAAATATCATAATAGAAAATCTAAGCCAAGTTAATGGGACATATGAGCAAAAAACAAAACTGCCTTTACCAATGAAAGACAAACAGGTACTTGGACAAAAATATAATTAATTGTGATTTTTTAGGTCACTGAACCTTTTCTTCTTACTAGAATGGAATCGTATTGACAAATACATGTAAGTATGTTATTGTCTGATGTGAATGTCGTTATTTTTTAATGTTTTTAGGTAACCGAAACCTTCTGAGAACCGACCCAGTCTGGTCAGACCTTCTTGATTATTATCAGGAAGACGGATGTGTTGTTCTCACAACGGAAACCACCAGCAAGCGGCGCCGATGATGGACTACTTATACTGTTGTAAATGTGAGGATTATAGAGGATTCTATTGCTCTGAAACATCATAAGAAAATCAAAAGCTGATTGTGCCTTCAAAACTATTATTGCAATTTTTCCAATGTTGGTATTTTCATATATAGTTTTTGACGTTAAAGTTTTAATTATTTTCATGTTAAATGAATCTTAATGATATACATTTCATTTTTATAGCTATGCATATACGATGTATATCAATATGTTTTGCATTAGAATTCATGCACATCTAGGTGTCAGGTTTTTATAAATAGAACAATCGTCTTATCAAAAAGGAAATTCAATTTCATAAGATGACAATTTCAGCTAAAACGTGTCCCGTATCTATTCTGTCTTTGCATATTACCTTGTGGGTGACAAAAAAATAGTGACGTCATTATTTTGTGCGCGCAATTCACGTCGTTTTCTCCGAAAAGTATGATGTTACGCTCGTAAACACATGACGTCACAATTAATACCTACCCACAAGGAAAGACAACTCTGTAATATGCAAATACAGAATATATGTTTATTAGTTAGTTACATTCGTTTTAAGTCATAATCATAGTTCATAGACGTGGCAGGTTTAGGTTATGTCTCGGAAATTCGGAATACGCGGATGTAAACCACCGACTAGAGGACAGAACCTGATAACTGTCCCTCATGGATTTCCAAATCAGAACAAAGAAGTGCAGCTTTATGGTAATATGTCCAGACATTTGAACCATTCGACTTATGAAATAATGTAACTAAATTCCTTGAACCACATTTATGATCACGTTGCTGGTTTTTACCTTTTCGGCAAATGTGTTGTTATCTGTTTTATGAGGATATAATTACACCACAACTGGGTTTGTTTTTTAATTTAAAAATAAGAAAAGCAGAAAAAGTATTGACTATATAGTACCCCATTGAGGTATTTTATTGATGACGTTTATGTCATTTCGTTCTTTTGTCTTTGACTCCATTAACCCAAACTTAGGACTAATGTTTAAATACATAAATAATTAATTAAATTGATGTAACTAAATTCCTTGAACCACATTTATGATCACGTTGCTGGTTTTTACCTTTTCGGCAAATGTGTTGTTATCTGTTTTATGAGATGTTCGCATCTTTATGTATGACAATTGTAGATTATTCAGATATTGTAAATAACAATTAATTATAATTCTTATAATATGCAATTATCTCATGTGGTCGATTAATGTTTTTATCAACCGAAAAAAATAATCGACAGAATTGGCAGTCCGAGGATGAACTTTTTTTTCTTTGCTCAATAAACACATGCATAGACGGAATTCAAAATGCTAAAATGTTTTCTTATTTTACTTGGCTTTTTAAAAGACATACAACAGTTTAGTATGAACATTTACATTTGTATTTCAGGATATACCAGCCATTGAATAGTAAAATATCAAAATGATCAATGAAAGGATCTGATATCCAGTCTAACATTTCTTAATAATTTTCTATTTCGAGAAAAACGTTTGCGAATGCATTATCAAACTTTAAAGATCATAGTTCACAAAGTGCGATGAACGACGTTTAGAGCTCCGATACTGTCTTAATACAGTATCATACGCTTTTATCATGTCTGCTTATTATCTCACTAGGTTTGACGACTGTTACTAATCGGCGTTTTAGAAACGCTTGATTTATCAACGATATAATCATGTCGTATTCAAACGCTTATATGACTTTGACACTGCAGTACACTGATTTAAGTAAGTCCCGATATATTTATAGAAAGATCAGTCAACTTTGTCAATCAATTTTATCAGTCGATAATTGGGTAAGGATCTCTTATATAATAAACTAAAACAAGAAAAATATTTTTTTTAGAATATACTATTCTTATTTCAAATACTACCAACAAGTTGTCATTCTATTATCATCAGGCAATTAATTTCAGTTTTCTATTTAGCATCTACATTTTGTCCTCGTTTAATTATCACTTGAAACCATATGGACCATTTTTATGTATATTACATGTATAGTGTAACTGAATTTAGCAATGCATACTAATATTGATGACATTTCGATATTATATATAATTATTTTTTAATTATATTCCTTGTCATAAATGGTTTGCCTGGTTTTCATTGTCATATTTTCATGTATTCTTATCAGACACGAGACAAAATTAGGTCTTATGAACAATACGTTTTATGCAAAATGAAACATTTATATATTTAGATATTTTATAGTTTGTAGTGTTTAAACAGCATGTGAGTTTTATGAGTTGATCGAAATCTGTGATATCTAATCATTCTGTGATAATTTGTCTTTGTCATTTTAATATTTGTATACATTTCTGAAATTTGATCATTTGCATGCATAAAATTATCTTTTTTTCGATACGTATTAAGATAGAATCTACATTCATTACTGTTGATTTTTTTTAATTTACATATTGATCTAATTCTTTCTTAAATTGTTATTAAATTTCTTTTTGAAAAAAAAAAGAGTTGGTTTATTAATGTTCAAATATCTCTCAGTATACAGTAAAGAAGTAATTCTAAGAGTGTGGACAGAATATTGTCGAATTTTCGGGCGACCTGCCCCTTTGTCAAGACTGTCTGGATAATCTCTTCGGTCAGTCGCTCTAACTATTTATCTTATTTGACAAAAGGGTAGATCGCCTCGAAAATTCGACAATGTTATAATTACTTCTTTTTCAAATATTTACTATTTCAAACAATTCGAATCCTACAAATATATGTTAATAAGGATCTAGTGTTATCTGGAAAACAACCGTTGACATTATTTCCTTGACCCATATCAGTATATAGTCATATACATTATCAGACAAGCTACAGCAGAAACGCAGAGAATCAAAAGCAGTAAGAAATATTCTCCGAGGTCACGATGAATAAATCAGAACAATGTAGGTCATAAATTAACAGAAGCACGTGAAATGTATAAACATGCTCATATTTAATGGGTTTTTTAGAGAACAAAACAACTATTTACGCTTATCGTTAGCTAACTATTGAATTTTGAGAGCCTCCTACAGCACTCGTTATGGTACAGGAGGCATTATAGCTGTACCATGAATATAATAAGTCCTCGTTGGCGTTAAGATGTGATTGCGAAAAAATGGATACGCCAGTTCTTCTTATTGCAACTCTTTATAAATGAAAACGAAACTATTTACATTTGGAGGTCATCTAGCATCAGCAAAACTTAAAGGCAAGAATGTGAACTGGTCTGGGTTTTTTCTGAGAGGTGACTATGATAAGACTTGGATGAGGAGCGATACACTTGATATTGTAAAGTCGATTGTCTTTATTACGATAACGTGAAACGTATCAGCAATGTCAATTGGATTCATCCTGTAGAGAGACAAACTAGGACATTACGGGCTCTTCAGCTAGCAGCTATCTTTTCCAAGGACATCGATATTTTACAAGACTGCACAAACACACGTCGCTTTACAGTGGCGATGTGTTCTGGTCTCAGTCATTCACGCAGTTTAATAATCTCGATTTTAACACTTGTGACGTATAGCCCCATGGTAAAGTGTCTCTGGGATCAAAATACTGTTACTATGAAAGATGAACACTCCCATTTCCTCTCCCTTTTCGAATTAAAAATGTTGTTGTTTGTTTTTATCAACATCGTATAATAGTCCATTTTTGATTATTACAGCTACCTCCCTTGCGGATATATATCCATTGTGACGTCATTATTTTATGATAAAAACTCACGTAACTTCCTCTGAAAAGTTCACGTTACGCTCGTTAACGCATGATGTCACAATAAAAACCTAACCGCAAGGGCAAAAACAGAAAGCAAAATTGGAATAGAAATATATTAATAGTGGTAGAAGTGGTTTTCAATATACAGTTTCCATCTACTTCCAAAGATCCCCCATGTTCTATATTTTGGGTTTATACCTGAATGAAAAACCGACAGAGCAAAACAGAATTTATCAATTGGAGGATGTTGGTTAAGTAAATTATTTTATATACTTTAATTCTGAAATAAAACAAGAAACTTAAACTTGTCAATAATGGTAATAGCGTTAAGTAAGTAATTGTTGTTATTGAAGAAAATATTAATTCGTCTGTTCTTGTATTTGATGGATGAAAATTACTATTAGCTGGTGTGTTATATGTGGTGTGATTTGTTGGTTACAAATGAATGGTAATCCTTCGTGTGAGAAAGACCTTCCATTTTACTTAGATTTTCAATACGAAATCTAAACACTTTCACCTAAAGTTATAGGACGAATATCATCCCCAAAACAATCCAATAATGCTAAAATCTATCAGCATTTATATAGAGTCAGCATTTATTTATAACGTACACACGAAAAAAGAATTATTCAGGGTTCTTTCAAACACAAATGTGATATATTCATTAAAATTAGACAACACTTTAGAATCAAAACTATGCAGAAATTGGTACCTCATCTTCGTCCGTCATTTATTGATTTGATGAAATCCTTGCAGAAAAGGTGACATTTGTAAATAAACAAACATACAGTAAGTGTTGCAAGCAATCATTACATTACATTTTCTAATCTAAGGCAAGTTATTATTATTGCTTAGTTATGCTATCATTGTATGATGTTTGAACAAATTCTGTTGATGTGTTCTCATGTGATCGTCCGGAAACTAAAATTTATGAAACAATGTTTTAGTAACAGTGACCTTTGTAATTGAAATTCGATCTCAAGCTGTGTTATCTCCTATGTTACCATTGTATGAAGTTTGAATAAATTCTGTGGATGTGTTCTCAAGTTATCGTCTAGAAACTAAACAATATATTTTTAGAAGTAGTGACCTTTATAGTTGACCTCCAAGCTGTATTTGCTCATACGCTACAACTGTGTGAAGTTTGATCAAAATCCATCAATTCTATCTCGGGTTATCCTCTGGAAACCAAATTCGGACAGACAGGTAGACGGACAGACGGACAGACTGGGACAAACACTATAGTCTCCTCCGGTTTGACCTGGACCAGTAATGCTTGACAGTGATGATCGTATTATCTATTAAGGCTCATTTGTATTTGACCGACCTTTTGTTTTAAATGATTCTGTCCAAAACGCTACTGATCGGGTGATCAACCAGTCGACTGAAAACCCCATATGATAAACATAATATGTCATTCATTTACACTTATATTAGACTGATTAAAATCGTTTCGAAATTAGACCAGATAATGTGAATATTCCCGTAGTTATCAGAGTGATTAATTAATTTATAACTATGATTTGCAATGGACATCGTTGTAATCATGTATCCATGAATTTATTTCTGGAAAAGTTTGTTCCCACACATTATCTTATCTTTGTCGAACTGTAAACACTAAGATTACCTTTGTAACCATAGCTCCCTAACTTCGGTAACACACTAGTATTAAACAAAGTGGAGGTAGATGGGAGCGACGCATCGCTTTGTCATTGGTGTCACTTACATGGATACTTGCAAGAATAACATGTTTCTATTTTTCGTCATCTGTGTGGTTGTTTTCCCTCAATTTGCTCAATCTTCATGTAAGTAACCACAAGCTACTCAATAAGAAACTCGTACTTATATCTAAATAATTATTTATTTTTATGGTACTTTAAATAGATTTGTAACATATTGTATATAAAAAATGGCACTGTACATTCTGACAGATTTTTGAATAATTACATGGTTTATTTTTTGTGTTTTCAATTCATGTCAGAGATTGGTTATATGTTACATTGCAATGCACACGGGTTAAAGAGATCAAAGAGAATATGATCGACTGTTGACCTTTGGATTTATATTTAAGTGTAGCATATGAAATATACGAGAATTAAGCAGACAATATGTTAGCATACAGAAAACCAACTTTACAAAAGCGTCAAAAAGAGCAAATGTTCTGCAAAATATTACTTAAAAACATTAATTGAGAAAGTGTTTAAGCATCAAATATGGTAAAAAGGAGGCGAGGAATAGTTATTTTTATTCTAAGGGACATTTTGCTATGAATAATAAGCAAAATAATCTTATTCAAACTGAACTACTCAATAAAACAAAGAGTTATTATATTCTTTAACAAATTAGACATCACTAATCATATATTTGAATGGTAATGCTTCTGTTTTCGATAAATAAAGTTAAAACATGAAATTCGCGTTGAACGAGAACACGAATGTTGATCTCATATTTGTTGCTATTATCTCTAAAACTTTTTTGTCAGAAAAAAAAACTTTCGCGACATTCAGAAAATTATATTAGCACATTTTCCCAAATCATGTCATTTAGTTTTAAAGACTAAAATCTAACCAGCTACACTAGAGACAAATATATCACTTGTATATGAAGATATTTTTTGTATATCATTTCAACGTTAAATTTTAGATAATATTGCATTAGGAAAGCCGGCAGCCCAAAGTAGCACTACCGGAGGCTGGGTAGCTAACAAGGCTGTGGACGGGGTTATCGGGAAGGATTTCGAGTCCAGTGGAGGAGGAAGCTGTAGTAGTACTAGTGATCATGGAGAACCTGAGGCGTGGTGGCGTGTTGATCTCCAACAAATGACGAGGATAAAATCCATCAATATCACATACAGAGAACTATGTTAGTAATTAGTACTAATAATTAATGTACTCATTTAATGTAAAAGACTATGTACCACAATCTCTCAATGCTAATGATTAACACTTTCAACCCTGAATTCAACAAGTATCATAGAATATTATCTACTAGATGTATTTGTTTGGGGTTGTTTTTTTCGAAGCAAAGTTGTGGGAAGAAAATGTGTAAAAACAATGATAGAAGGTCAGGCAAACTAACAACAAATTTAATAATTATCGAATTAAAGAAGGGATTGAATTTACAAGTAACCAATGTTTCAGTATTTGGTCAGTTTAAGACCACGTTCTCTAATTTTATTTTCGATATTACGGTTAACTATTTACATTTCGAAGTCAATAACGCTGATAAAAACAAACCATGTAAGGAGATAAAGAAAAGTCACATTGCGTTTTAGTTTGTAATTTTATTAATAAAAAAATATTCTACTATTAACAAAATGAAATCCCCGTCCCCGATTCCGTTTGATACATATTAATCTATGGTGTATACTAATTACACATTTCAGATCCCTTCCGTCTCTCAGGCTTTCATCTCTATGTTGCCAATACAACTGCGATGAACAATCTATCAAATACTGGACATCTCTGCTACCATGACAACACAAGGGATCCTGCTCTCCCCTCGTTCAACCAATCACGTCCATGCAATGTTGATGGTCGTTACGTCATATTCTACAACAAACGTCCGGCTGATAACGGACCAAAATCACATGTTTACTACTCTACAACTGAAGCCGTTGTAGAATTGTGTGAGGTGCAAGTGTTCGGTAAATTTTAAATTCGAATTATTTTAGTTCTCAAAAAGCCAGTTATCTGCCCTTGTCGCTATAATTGTGATGTCATTAGTTTATTAGTGAAATAAACGCCGTTTATCTGAAATATGTCTATTCATATCAAAATATGAAATGCAGTTTACTTGTCTAAACCGGATATAAAAATATAAGGATAAAAAATACTCCTATTAAACCAGAGTGATCAAGTTACATGAGTTCGAAATAACGAGTTCAACTGTATTCTGTATTTGTACAATACATATTTATCTACCCTTGTGGGTAAAGATTGATTATGGCGTCATGTGTTTGCGAGAGAAAGCGACCTGGGTTTCGCTTCCCCAAAAAATACGTCATACTGGATAAATACCGGTCAGAAAAATAACTGTTATATACATAGACGGAATAATAAGAAGTAGACAAATTATTAAATTAATATAATTTTCCGTCTAAAATCATTGATATGCTTTGGTCGTGTCACCAAATATGCTTACGTCATTTTCTGTTGGTTAGGGTGCCCTATGAACACATTTGGGCCAACCTGTTATACACCGTGTCACTGTGGTAGGGGCGGATGTGACCCGGATACCGGGATCTGTGACGTCATCGGATGTCAGAGGTGATGGAAGGGGCCAAGCTGTTCTACAGGTGACATATAGTTATAATTACAGTGTTTTCTAACGTCAATCGTTCAATTTTGGTTCTTCAGAGATCAAGTAAACCCTTTATTCTTGTCATGTAGTTTTTTTCATTTTTGCTTATTTTGTTTATAATTTGATTTGTGAAAAAAAAAATTGTAATCTTTATCATTATGTTCAAATAAATATATTATCATCCATTAGTATAAAATCTTGTCGGTATTTAATAATCAGTGAAAACAAAAAAAGATATAGTATAATAACTAAATGTGACAGTCACATGTAATGACTATCTATTCAGTGTGCGGGCCTGGTAGATTTGGTGAGAACTGTAACGACACGTGTCACTGTGCCGTCCCAGGATGTGACCGCTTCTACGGAACTTGTGCAATAGCAGGATGTGAATCTGGATGGACTGGATCGGCTTGTGACCAAGGTACAACAGATTGATGGTTCAGATTTTTATATTATTCTAGGTGTTACTATCACTGTCGTCATATCCATTACTGGACAACAAAACTGAAGGCAGTTCAGGAGATTTAGGAAACAATTCCAATCACAGGACAGCACAAACTTTATGTTAATATTACAGACAACGCCCAACTTCAAAGCTATACGGTGAACCGATAATTGATTCTTTTGATGTACATCAAAGGACCAAGCTACCTGTTCCATCTGTTGTCGCCTATAGAGCCTTCAGTTTCGCTATGACATTGTCCAGTTATGACATAACGTAGTTATAGTAACCCATGGAATATCGAGGATGTTTTTGATATAACTATTTAACATAGGTAAATCTAATTATTTTTCTGAGTTTTTATTTACCCTTTTATGATTTTAGTCAACAAAATGCCATTTCTTTCATTATTTCAGTATTTTGTTAAACTTTATCAAGGAAGTATGAAAGCCGCTCTCGGTCGATATTTCTCTAGGTAAATAAAATATCGTTTATCAGCAAAATGATGTTTTTGTAAAAACTTACATCATACTTGTCGGATATACGTAAAAACTTACATCATACTTGTCGGATATACGTAAAAACTTACATCATACTTGTCGGATATACGTAAAAACTTACCATCATACTTGTCGGATATACGTAAAAACTTACATCATACTTGTCGGATATACGTAAAAACTTACATCATACTTGTCGGATATACGTAAAAACTTACATCATACTTGTCGGATATACGTAAAAACTTACATCATACTTGTCGGATATACGTAAAAACTTACATCATACTTGTCGGATATACGTAAAAACTTACATCATACTTGTCGGATATACGTAAAAACTTACATCATACTTGTCGGATATACGTAAAAACTTACATCATACTTGTCGGATATACGTAAAAACTTACATCATACTTGTCGGATATACGTAAAAACTTACATCATACTTGTCGGATATACGTAAAAACTTACATCATACTTGTCGGATATACGTAAAAACTTACATCATACTTGTCGGATATACGTAAAAACTTACATCATACTTGTCGGATATACGTAAAAACTTACATCATACTTGTCGGATATACGTAAAAACTTACATCATACTTGTCGGATATACGTAAAAACTTACATCATACTTGTCGGATATACGTAAAAAACTTACATCATACTTGTCGGATATACGTAAAAACTTACATCATACTTGTCGGATATACGTAAAAACTTACATCATACTTGTCGGATATACGTAAAAACTTACATCATACTTGTCGGATATACGTAAAAACTTACATCATACTTGTCGGATATACGTAAAAACTTACATCATACTTGTCGGATATACGTAAAAACTTACATCATACTTGTCGGATATACGTAAAAACTTACATCATACTTGTCGGATATACGTAAAAACTTACATCATACTTGTCGGATATACGTAAAAACTTACATCATACTTGTCGGATATACGTAAAAACTTACATCATACTTGTCGGATATACGTAAAAACTTACATCATACTTGTCGGATATACGTAAAAACTTACATCATACTTGTCGGATATACGTAAAAACTTACATCATACTTGTCGGATATACGTAAAAACTTACATCATACTTGTCGGATATACGTAAAAAAATTAAAAACTTACATCATACTTGTCGGATATACGTAAAAACTTACATCATACTTGTCGGATATACGTAAAAAACTTACATCATACTTGTCGGATATACGTAAAAACTTACATCATACTTGTCGGATATACGTAAAAACTTACATCATACTTGTCGGATATACGTAAAAACTTACATCATACTTGTCGGATATACGTAAAAACTTTACATCATACTTGTCGGATATACGTAAAAACTTACATCATACTTGTCGGATATACGTAAAAACTTACATCATACTTGTCGGATATACGTAAAAACTTACATCATACTTGTCGGATATACGTAAAAACTTACATCATACTTGTCGGATATACGTAAAAACTTACATCATACTTGTCGGATATACGTAAAAACTTACATCATACTTGTCGGATATACGTAAATTTGAAATTGAAGGTTGTATAGTGGTACTCGAATTATATTGCATAATTCTCAAATATCTACTGAGGAATATCTAATGATAATTTATATATTTACAAATCAAATTAACGTCATCTATAGCGTATTTAATTAACTCTGCTAAATCCTACTAGTATTACATACTGTTTTATCTACATTTATATGTATGTCGTATATTTTCTGATATATGTGTTGTATCTCTTCATATTTTCATATTTGAATGATTTGATATTTATATTGCTGTCTTATTATTTATATTTGATTAATGTTTCGTTTTTATAAATTATAACCTACAATTAAAATCGGTGGCATCGGTGTTTTCAAAGCACGCTTTTCATTAGCTGATCCCTAATTCAAACAGACGATTCCTGACCGCATTGGTAAGTGAAATAAGGATTGTTAATATCTGGCCAGTTCAAAGATTAAAGAGGATGCTCTAACGATGATTTTACAAATACTCTATACAGGTTCAGGATAGAAACGTTTTATAACGTGATCTTTATGACACGAACGGGAAAATTCATGATTATTTTCCGTATTGATATTTATAGTCTATTTATTTTCGATCTTCTGCTTTCGTTTTTGTCATGAACAAAGCACATGTATACAGAATAGAAGCACAAAACAGTTTTGAGATCAATCATCATTTTATGTTTACATCAATCATAAATATACATATAAGGTATAAATGCCATATGTCTTCAGGTCAATTCGGGTCAAATTCAGGTGAAGTTTTTCATGCCAAATTTACCTGAAAAGACTTTGACCTGAATTCGCATGAAGACCAAAAGTTTTCTTCATTTGAAATGTCAATTTCGAGTGAATGTCATGTCAATTTTAGGTCAAGATTTTTTTCGGGTTAAATTGACCTGAAGATATACTGCCTGTGTACTATGTTTTAGTTTAAATCCAATGGCATACTGTATAGTTTGTCCATATAGGTGCAGGATAGGCTATATTACTGCAAGGAGATAACCAACTCTAGTTTCATGCAAATACGGACTCCTCACCGATGAACACCAGGTATCAACGAGCTCAAAAATTACCCATCATTATTGGTACGTATCATATGATGCTACCCATATTGGCATTTATAATAATTTAATATCTTTCCGACGCCCGTCAAAAGACGTTGTTTGCTTTTTGTTGACTTGTTGTACTGCTTTCTTTACTATATATCACATTTTATCATTTCAAACCATATTATTGGGTTTTGAATAATCTTGTCAATATTGACAAGTCTAGATATTTTCCAATCATGGAATAAAGTAGAATGCCTTGTTGAGAAGCCCTCTTCAGACTTGACAACTGTCTAGAGTAACACTGCAGTAGATACCCTTACTCTAATCACTTCTACTTCCATTAACAGGCAGATACAAGGTGTTGACCTAATTCCGATGGCGTTTTTTCCTAGTGATCCACTTCCTAAATCTGATACGTCCTTTAACTTTAACTTAAACTGATCATGTCTTTCAACAAAATCGCTCATAAGCATGTCAATAAATAAATGGGGTTTTTGTCACCTGAATAATCTCTCTCTTTAATTTCAGGAACCATACATCTATTGGGATGCGATAATATTTGAAAAAGACTTGATCGATGATTACTTGAAAAGTGAATGGGTAGTGGACAGTACATACAGGGACTCCACCAACCAGTTACCGTGCTAGGGGAACTAGGGCTAATACATTACATAAGACATATGAAAGGTTCTACAGTGGAAAAACTGACGGAAAGGAACATAATCAAGGGGACACTCTCACAGGACAGTGCGGTGGAAAATGTTACACAAAAGTTAAGGACAAGCCATTTAGTGTTTATAAATCAGTAATACAACACGTTGTTTACTACGTCTAGACATATTACCACAAGCCTTCCACCTCTAGGTCACGAGTTCGAATCCCAGGCAGTTGCACAGATACTGACCGCTGGTCGGTGCTTTTTCTCCGGGTACTCCTGCTTTCCCCCACTAACAAACCTGGCGCGTCCTTATGTGACCCTGGCTGTTGATAGGACGTTAAACTATTAAAACCTAACCAAATGTATACTACGTACTGTGACATCTGCCTGTAGTAACCACTTTTTTGTCATTAGGAATATTAAGTTTAAAATGCATTAATTTTATTTCAAGAATATGCTATGAATATAAGTGTTATGCTTTATTTAAAATTTTACCATTTTGTTATATATATAACACTGAAATGTATTTTGTAATTGTAAACTATATTACTATCGATAACAGCCTCTGTTGTTTATATGTAGGTATTCAAATAGTTGCATTATTGGTAAGATTAGTAAGGGTTTTTGTTTTGTTATTTTTCGATATTTTGATTATTATCAATTGTGTGCAATGTTTTTGTTACATCAAAAATAACAAGAAACTCGTCAATGATTGTTAACTTTAATTAATTTAAGGAATGCATGTATATATATCTTTTTGAAAGGGAGATATTAATTGCCAAATGTGTATGTAATTTAAAATTAAAGACAATCTATTTCGTTATCATCATGCAAAAATACTTTAAACCATGACAACTTATTTGAAGTATTATCACCTTTACGTACATGCAATCAGACTGAATAGTCACGTATAGAACTTATTCAAAGTTTTATGAAGAATATTAAAAATCCCTCCAAAACTGTACAGGGAAACACAATGCAACTATCACTATATTTATCATTCTTCTACATTAAAACAAAAAAAAAGCACTGCATCGTTGTTAATCAAGCTAAAACTTTAATTTCCGAGAAGATGATCGAATGACTTATATGACTTCTGTCTGTTGGGATGCTGTCGTTTCCGGCATGGCAGTTGGTCTAGGCGGAACGTACGACAGACGAGAGGGACTCCGCTCTTCTTTATTCTTATTTTCTCTAACAATCCGCATTATCTAAGTTTGAGAAGAAAAAAAACTATAGATAAATGTAAGCATGTTGATTTGCATCTATAATCATTCGAATGATATTTTATACTGTAAACAATATTTCATAATAATATTTGATATAGTTTAAAAATTCTAAAATGAGAATGGAGAAACAACTTAGTTTGATGGATGCTGGTATTTTTTGTACTTATTTCACATTCAAAATTTCTTACAAAAATGTGTGTTATCATAGGAAATAACAGCTTTATTTTCTATTAACTCAACATTTGATGTTTGATTTCAATATCTTGTATCCGTATAGATATGCTACGTGAATGTACAATAAAGCACGTTTATAACGAACCTCTGGGGACCAGTAACATCGCTTCGTTATAAGAACAGTTCGTTATATACGTATATTATAAACATATCATGGAAACTTTGACGGGACACGAAAATTACTGTTATAGCCATGCTATGCTATATAGCTACTTCTAAACGTGTTTTACTGTAATACGTTATATTACCAAACAATATTACAATACATACTTGTTGCACAGACTGTGTTCCTCAGCATTACTTATGTTTAATGTATACGAACCCATGCGTGAAGTGTCGCTGCCTCCATGCTTGCCTCGCGGATCTGAACGGCAGTAAATGGCTGTAGAATGCGGGTTACGGTTCGAATGACAATGGGCGGTACCGTTTTGGCGTCTAACAAAGCCATCCTTCGGAACACAAATTGATTGCCCATCTGGGAGAGGAGTCGACGACACAGCGACCATTTCTGATAAAGAGACACATAAAATAATATAATAGATTCTGAAATAAAAATTTTTTGTTTCATCACTACAAGAGTAGATAAAGAAAATACTTTGAATCATATACAAGTTGGAACTCGGTGAATAAAATAAAACATTTATTGTTATCATACAGAAGAGAAGGGTAATTAATTGAAATTAGTCTACTTTTTTTAAATAATATACATACGTTCAAACATTGGCACTTGTATCTTATCAAATTCAACACATTACTATATTTAAGAACAGCCCAAGCATACTTTCAGATCTTCGATGTTCTCTCCAAGCAAAAGGAATGTGGCCGCAACTACATGATGGACGCCAAGGGGAGGTGACTGGTACCGCTTTATTTCTGTCATAGACTTGAAATGCAAGCCATAGAAATCGTCTAAATTCTTTTCTACTTTCGTAACCGTCTTGAGAACCCTAGCTGCCACTTTGATCTGTGGATCTAGAAAGTTTTTCTCTCCGCTGGCTGTTTGGACCTCAACAGCTCGCTCAATAGCCTCCTCCAGCATCACAGGTTTTTTGAAGCTGCATGCTTTGGTGATATCTACCGATATTAATGATATGTATTTTTTAAATAATTTAGTCTATTCACATATACATATCGATTTACAAATTTACCACGATATTATGTAGAGAGATCAAATACCTGCATATTTATCAAGTACTTTAAACTCATTACCCCTGGCTAAGACGGATGTCATGACATCGATATACAATTGATATGATATTATCGCTAATATTATGAATAAGAAATATGAATTACAACTTTATGTTATTATGCATAGCCTCATACCTTCTATTGCTTTTTCTTTATCATTGGCATCAAACCAGGCGTCGAGTCCAATATTGACAGGGATCGGTTTTGTATTGTACTGACGATTCAGAGACTTCACCAACTCGTCAAATTCCTTTTTCTCTGGCGTTTTTCTCACGGGCTCAACCTTTGGTGGTGGCGGTGGTGACTTTTTCGGTACTGAAATACAAGCAGTTACTCAGTATACTAATGGTTGGGTCTTCTCATGCTGGTTTTCCAAGCATATGTAAGAAAGCGATCGGAATTCAGCTTATAAGATTATATAGGTTGTTATACTTGCTCATCAATGAAATGTACTGCTTTAGAAACACATAACGTTACAAAATAATACCTTTATAATGAATAAATGTTCTTCCTTTAACGGAAGCTGTTCCATGACCATCACGAACCTATAAGATGGTTGACTTTTTTTAAAACCGTATACATGCATATGATGTTCCTTACCTTCCGTTTTCACTGCTGTCTTTTTCGGTTGTGTCTTTTTTGCTAGCACAGGTTTATCATCAGATTGATTTGAAGTTCCGATTTTCAGCAACGCCCCGGACGGAAGAATTTGTAGTTCGTCATTTTGATCATCTTCACACTCGTCACCCGACTCATTAGCAGAATTAGACTCGTATGTAATGGTGTATCTCCCAATGGTTCTGATGCTTCCCGTGCTTTCCTTAGAGAACAAGTCTAGGATGTAATCACCCGGTACCTTCATTCTGATCTCCAGTGTATTATCACTGGCCACAATGACAGATGCAGGAGGCGAGTCACCCTCATCAATCGCGTCGTTTCGCCTCAAAGATGGAAATACTTCCCCTTGTGTGGCAGGCATTGGTACTTTAACCGAATTCGTCGCTGAGTGAATCGTCTTATTAAATCCAGTTGTGTTGCTTCCGGACATTTTCAAACCTCCGTCGTTCTTGTTGAGACCACTGGTTTTCGTGTTGATGGTATTTGTGAAGCTGCCGTTGCCCGGTGATTCTATGATACAACTATATACTTCTTTAATGGTTGAATTTGGCTCATTTCTGGTCCCAAAGACATTCACAGCGTACATGCCCGCCACTGGTAGATCCATGACATAATTACACATGTTGTCTAATCTTTCTTCTTCTCCTACCATTGTATTTTTCCCTTGTGGATCATGGCTATGGAGCTCGAAATGTAAGCTGACATTCTCTGGCACAGCGAATTGTATAGATGCTTTACCATTGGCTGCGATATTTCTATCCTGGACGTCTCCTTGTTGTAGTATACCTAGTTCTGCTGCACCTGGCTTCATTCCAACTTGATTTCCTAACACATTCGGAAATGGTTGTAATTGTGCTTCAGATTTCCTTTCGCATCTTATCAAGAAACTAAGGAGGTTTCTGTTCGTGTTTTTCCTATTACCCTTTTCCTTGATGTTTGCGAATATGTTAAGTCCATATTCTCCATTCATGGGGACTCGAACACTGATCGTACAAACGCCTTTGTGGATCTCAGATACGACACATCGGCTAAGTTCTGCCTCTTCTACGTGTAAACTCTTCATCGTGTGTGTAATTTGCGATACTCCCTTTGCCACCAACTGGATATCAACCTCACCCGTGTCTGTAGTGATGATTGATCCGATAGGTGTCGCTGGTGTGAGACCGAAAGCGGACGCAGCTGGATTTGGACCCCATCCTAGCAGGGGAATATCAGGAAGGGTCTGGCAATTCGGGGTAGCAGCTTTACATTTTATTCCATACGAAGTTATCAGACTGTATGGTTCCGCTCTTGTCACATCCATCCCAAATATATCAAATCGAAACATACCTTCGCAGGGAAAATTAAGGGTAAACTGAACTCTGTCAAGAGCATGTTGCATCAACACATGACGATCCAGTGCGGTTCTTGTTGCTCTGTCTTCAGACTGGGTACCACTCGTCTGTATCAGGCTATATTTAAATCTGAAATCCTTGCTTCTTTTTTCGGGAAGGTCTAGTGGTATTCGAAGCGGTTTCCCATTTGATAGGAGCACACATGGCTTATCTTGAAGTTTTTTAGGCAAAGTTATTCCCATCTCATGAAATCTCTCTCGAATGTATGACTGTCGTTCAAACTGCTTAAGGTCGATTGGCTCGGAAAGGAGTTGCCAATGGGGGTCGTCTGGGAAATGGGTATAGATAAGGCTTTCAGGATCCGCCAGGAAAAAAGCTTCATTAGCGCGCTGCATATGCTCATCGTCATTTTCGGCATTTGAGTAGACGCTCAGGTTTCCTTCAAAGTCGACGTAGATTTTGTCATACTTCCCTCCGTCGTCCACGGTTGAAATCGCCCAGTATACGTCAATCAAACGCCATTCACCATTTATTAACACCGCGTTCCACCTCGAGTTGTGTATTTTCTTGTCTATCGGATCTCCAATGTTATATCCGCCATGTTTGGTCACGCCGTTAACAATGACGCACGGTAGCTTAGCCATTCTGTCAAAAATAGAAATGGTAAAACATTACAAATAGTGTTTCCATGCCGTTGATTCAAATCCCGAACAAATCCCTAAGAATAAGACCTTCAGATGAATTTGTTGTTGATTAGGCCATAACGTCACAAACTAATTGTGTTCTGGAGTATGTAGAACACTAAGGCAGGAAAAGTATTGGCCTTTTGTTTTAAAATGATAATAAATGGCAATATGTTACTTCTCGAAAAACGTTTTGTATTCATAATGATAGCTTCATAAATTATTTTCGCCGATAAGGAATGCTTATACTGATACCTCATTACTAGAGTAAAACAATTTATATGTATAAAGGTACCTTTGCTATACTTTTCAAGTACAAACGCCAACTTTGAAACGAGTGTTATGAATAAAAAGTAAGGAATGTGTGTCACATATCTGAAACACATATGCTTTGACTTATTTTCTCTCAAATATTTTATATTGATATATACTTACAGACATAAAGCGTATAACAAGTGCGCGTGGTCACCGAAATCCCATCTGATTTTTGTAAAGTAGTCCAGCGGAGAGTTTTCCGGTGGAATGATATCTGTGTCTATGTTATTGACATTATATGACGTCATCCAACTAAACAAGGCCCTCGCACGGTACAAATCGTCGAGGACATCAAAGTTTATAGCCATCACAAGATGCTCTATCAAATCCCAAAACGACCCGAAAAGAAGTGTCGGTGGTACCTGTTACAAAGACCAGTTTCTGTCACGATGACACAGAGAAATACATGTACCCTTTCATAATATATTTGGTCAAAAATATGGTATATGCTATGGAAGTAATGGGAAAACATGATGGATTATAGATCTCTGTATGTTAAATCAAAGCAAAATTTTGCCAAAATTCTTTAGCTGACTTGCACTACATGTATGTGTTATCCATTGGGGATCCATCTATACTGCTTTAATACTGTTATATCCGATACCAAGGATTTACGTTGGCCTTTAGGTAACAGTGGCGTAACGGCTCGTACTGTACATCGACTTGAATAATACACAGATTAGTATAGTTCCAATGTAGCTTTTATAACAATTATGATCCAGACAAACATAAAAAGAGCCAAAACTTAAAACAGTTTACTTTACGATTGCTTATTTTTTTCGAGGAGCCATATTAATATAGATCACCACGTAGTCATGTTGATATAGTCAATTCGTCAAGTCAAGTTCTGATAATGCGGATTATAATTTTGTACCTAAATCATTTGTGTTGAATAATTATATGGAGTAAAAATATGTACTAAAGACTCACAACGCAAAACGTACATTACATGCGAATTTGTCGATACTTTTGAAGCTAACGCCTTTGGTGATCTGAAGCTTTTTTGTCCGCGGTGGGACGGCTGGGGGGTAATCATCTTGGGTTATCGTCCCTTCGTCTGTCGCAAGCTCGGACACCTTATAGGTAAAGAAATACCTTGGTTATTTTAAACTTACATTTCAATGCAACCATATATAACCGCAAAAATGATTTTGGTTAGGTTAAAGGAACAAGGAATTATTACATTTACATCAAAGGCTATATAGGCGACATACAGTAAAATGCTATTAGCTTAATCATATTTTAGATTTTTGACGCAGAATGCGCTTAAAATAAGATAAATGCTAAATACATAAGTTTTACAAGAAACAGTCTAGGTAAGGCATCAATTGAAATATTTCTTTTTGTGTAGGCACATCCGTTTTCAATAAAAAAAACAGATTATAGAATATTGTTCTTTTCCAACAATAACAGATTTTACATAGTGATACATATGTATTATAATTCATAGACTACATGATACATTCAAATGGTACTTTGTTCGAAGTTTTTCTTTGCAAATATCGTTAATTTGTCGGTTATATAATTTCGATTGCTTTATTGAACAAAATTCCAAATCCGTGTATGATAAATAGGAAAAAATAGAAATGTGTTTTATCTGCTTACCTCAGGGGGTTCCTCTTTAGACGGAGCACTTCCCATGATTAAAGACTTGGAGGTTTCCGAGTACAGTATATACGGGGTGAATAAGACTTAAAATCCATGGTAGACATCAGTACCGTCACGTTTAGTGGTAGAATGTACTAACACCCCGCAGTGTGTTTCTCCGAAAGTCTGTGTGTCTAGAAGCGACATTTATCCGACAGCCCTGGTACCGTATTACATGGAATGATACCGGATTGGAGTATGTTTAGTGATATTTAAAATTAAAGTTTTATTTCACAAAGACATAATATTGTATTTTAAAATACAGTGTCAACACGGTGTGTAATGTAAAGCCAATACAGAGGCCTAATACCTTTGTTGACCTAACCTGACCATTGGTGTCATTTTAAATAGGATTATTAGGGCAACAGTCCGTACTTCACAATGCTCCGTATACCGAGTGTGTACCTAATGATATAAAATATTGTCTTTGTGTATTTAGTCGTATTTTTTAATGTTTTGTTTACAACTCTTAATAATATGTATCTACATAAACATATATTCGAATAAAAGAAGCGCTTACGTTAATACGATTTTCCTAACGGTATTTAGCTCCTCTCACAAGGAACATGGAATTTGATACACACTACGTGTACTTAGTGTTTATATTTCAGAACACCGTTTTGTCATTCATTAACGTAAGAAAATTCCTTAATTTAAAACTATCCAAGAGAAGTTAAGGTTGACAAAGGAATTTCAAAAACATCATCTGCAATTAGATATATATATAATGAAGTGGCATGTTTCCAAAGCCGTATCTGAGACACACCCTGGTTATGAGAGTGCCGTAACCAAGGAAGTAGTGAGTAGTCTGTTTACTTTGCTTGGTTCTCTCGGGTCGGTGAGCGCGTAGGAATGCCGATACAGAGAGAAGAGAGAGGGTGGGAAAGAGAGAGGGGAGAAAGAGAGGGAGGGAGAGAGATGCTGGTCTTCATCAATGGTATTTCTCATAAACGATGCTTTACATACTTCATTTGAATGATTTTTTTTGTATTGTCAGCTTTGAAGAAAGTGACATGACTTATATTTGTTACATTAACTTCTGTTATGCTTTTCTATGTAGATTTTTTTTAATTTAATAATATCCATAATTTTAAGGAACGCTGATGAAATTAGGTTCGACGTGTTAGGGATATAATTCGACAATGGTCATAGAAATAGTACCAAATAGACGGTACACTGAGGTTGACTGTGTGGCTTGAAGTTGGGCGCCGATCTCTTTGTAATCTTCTAAAGAAGTTGGTCAGTTTTTGTTTGTTTGTTGTTGTTTTTTCTATGATATAGTTCAGGGTGGATATAATATATGATATTAATCCCTTGAGTATCGAAGAAGAATAAGAAGACCAACTTATAGTTTTACTCATTGTATTTAGTGTAATAAAATGCAATTTTAATCCCTATAACAAAAAGTGTATGCACCGACATATGACAAAATAATCTAACTCAATATCAGCTAGATGGGCGCCAGATGTATTTAGTAGTGGCCACCATATAAAATATGAATCTATTTTGGACATGGAAGATCCTTATGAATACAATTCATGTCATATATCAGAAGTCCCAAAAATATCTCACTTTTTATGCTACATTGTTATTTCTTTATATATATGGTTTAATTAACATGTACACAATTAAATTGAGCATATATTAACAGAAATGATTTTTGATTTTTTTTTTGTCTCTAAACACGTGTGTTCAAGCACGAGGAACGATATTCATTATCATTTTCAGTTCATATATATATATATTAAAACGAACCTGAATTATTTTATTACTTCAAAGCACAAAAACAAATAATTCCATGTTGACAGTTGAGTTTTAAGAATCCTCTTATTTCAATGTATTTGTTTTAGATCTGAGTACAGATAGAAACACACGATTACATGTTTATTGTGATTTCGAGTTTACCGTTGCACTAATGCCGGATCATGCTAATGATATGTATCTTTGCATGTACATTCTGCGCTTCTGTATAACCGCTGTAGATTGCATACATGTACTATTGAACATTCTTTTCAAACATATTTCATTTTATTGACCAAGATAAAGTCAAAGGGATTAGACATCAAACAATGCATATAAGTCTTCTCCTATCAAACCAAAAAAAGTGATTTAATAATTTACAAACTACCATTAACAGTAACACACAATAATTAAAATGAAGGGAAATAACTCCAATATGATTATTACTTTTATGAGAGAGTATAATGATGGAAACATCGTACCGTATATCTAGTAATTGTTGAGGGAATTTTGTTGACTCGCAAAAATAACACACTATACCATCAAACCGATTTGACTAGTTAATGATACATACTAAAAATACATTATAAAGGTAACCAAAACACATAAAAATTGAAAAAAGAGAGAAATGAATAAGTCATAGTTTTAACTGATTCCTACATGTGAGAAAATTCATGCGCATAATGTATTTCTAAATGTGCAAAAAGACAGTAAGTGAGTATTTCATTACAACTGCTTATATTTGATACTGGAAATTAAAAAAAATGACATTTTGATACATGTCGACAACAAGTCGATGGTTACGTAAAAGCATTAAAGAAGAAGCTGCCAATTGAAAACAAGAGTGAAATATGTGGGACATACACATAAAGTGCTCATATTATTTCACCAAAAATATTAAAACAAATAAACTACAGTGACATATGTACATCGTCTTGAAAGTTTATATAAAAACAAACACATTACAAGAGTTTGTCATTCCATGAATGCTCCGGTAGTGTCCTTTTTTAACATAAGATTTATTAAATGCGTTTTGAATCTTTCGTTACCTGTGAGCAAAAACGGAAAAAATTAAGTATCAATTAATAAATGTAATATGGAGAGGAACCAATGACATAGTCTATTTTCATGCCTCACATTCCATTGTCACCTTCTTGTTTGGGGTTTGGGGTTTCTCGTCCAGCTGATCGATCAACATATATCAGAGCCTTTTCGTCAGCAACATTAAAAAAAAAAAAATATCAGAGGAAAACCACTATATTGTAGCGAGACAATCTTATGACCTTATCTAAACGAATTCCTCTAAATTACAAAATGTACAATGCATTTTTATCATCTTACGATTTGTTTTTAATGAAACTTGATACAATAACGATGAACAAATGTATAAAATACATCAAGTATAAACAACTACACAAACAACATCGTTGACGTTGAAATTATGACGTTTGACTGTGACTCAACACAACCACCTTCCTCGGCTGTCTCGTATGTCCAATTTTGATGTTTAAGGATAACCTATACGTTTTTATGATTTTGATATGTTATTCCTGTAAAGCCCAGAATCTGCTTCACTCGCCATTTTGAACAGACGGCAACAAACCAATCGGTGTCAGTAGAGAGATTGGTAAGTTCCATCACGACATGAAACCATTCACATCATCATGACAATGGTGTCTGTCCTAGCCAGTGTGTTGTCAATGAGGACAGCTGAGCGAGGGGCCAGCTGACGAGCCGAACGGGCATTGTCCCCTCGGGATCTACTTCTTCCTGCTGTTTCTATCTCGCCTATCATCCCCTTCACCTGGAACATAACATCCATAAACAGCTTTACACCTAACAAAATCCCCGAAAATGAACCATCTTTTTATAGCGCTTTAAATTTAATTGGCCTTTAATTCGTGAACTTATATGATAGTATTGTTTTATGTATATGTCACTTGTGTTTAGATTCCGTTTTTAGTTTTTGCGTAGCCAATCAAAAAAGAGATAATTTTTGTAACGTCATCTGCGATTGGCTAAGTCTAATGTTAATACTGTTTTAAATTTAAGATTATTTCATGATCTTCGGGTCGGAAATAAGCTACCCGCGAAATTGAACCGTTATAAAGTACCATGGGTTGATTCTGGTTTACAAATTGTAACTTATATGTTCCATTCATAAATGACATGTTTTTGCAATATCCATAAGATAACATTGTATCCTAATAAACGGAAGAAATGTGAAAAGAATGACCAGATAGAGGAAACTCACACTATAGCCTCTACTACCTGTTCTAGCCGTTATCGATTGACATATACATAACATATTGACTGATCTAAAAACAGCAAAATAGTTTCCTGTTATTAGAGAAGATGTGCCCCTATACTTACCCATACATAGAATGCAGAAGCACCCAGACTAGCGTCCCGGATCTGTACTACAGAATAAGGAGCGACAATTTTCTTTGCCGTAGCTGCCACCACCTTAGATGTAACCTTTGGGTCGAACTCTGATATCCGCCTCATTATATTCTCTTTCCCTGTCTTGAACAAAAGTGCTTGACAGGACTTCCAGGTCTGAAGATAGATACGACAAATGATGAAAGATTAACAGGTCAACGTGTCATTGCTGTTGTATAAGGGAGGAGGGTATGTATAATTTTAACATCGAATTTTTCTAGCAAACATTTTAAGAGGATGATTATGGTAATAAGTACAATATATCCCTTAGATAATGAAAAGACGTTCTCATCCACTTTTAAAGTTCAAAATCAAATCTTATTAAAAAGATCATAGTATTATACATAACGGTTTATGATGAAAAATTCGCGATTTCCTGAGACATTGCGATGGTCACAAATCCAAGAATTTTATTTTTTGTTTTAAGTTCAAGAAAATTTTTAGTCGCGAAAATATAACCGGTTATATGGCGAAGCATCCACTTTAATTAATTGTACCATCGACAAAATACTCATTGTTTTTATTCTTCTTGGACATTATTATCATCATATTTTAACCATTGTCAAATTACCGTCAAAGCAGCAGGCTGTTCCCCGAGGAGGAGGAAGGTGGCGTGGAGTGACTCGTGCACGCCTAGTGGAGGAGTGACGTACTTCTTCATCTCTGTAAGAGCATTCTGGTTGATTTGAAGCACAGTCCGTGATAACCGTTCGATACGGTTGAGTCGTTTGAGGAGTTGGGATGCCAGAATAATCTGAATAGTAATCGCCTTGCCATCGTCAGCCTTCTTAGCCTTGCGGATAGCTCTCTCAAGGGCAGGTACCTCACGGATATTGCATGCCATTTTCAAATCTGTCGTGCAAAGAATAATTATCTTTGAATATCTTAAATAACGGTATGCGGTTATTACACACCAGGAAAAGTCGCATGTATGTTGAAATTAACCAAATGGGACCCAGAGAAAGCGTCTTATCAAGCATGTTTTAATACAAAAGCAGAGTTGACGGTATTTGAGAAAACGAACAATCATTGACTTATCAGTGGGATATAATAAAAATGCCGAACTTGGTCAGTATCTTAATACCTTCAAATACAGGTGAGCTATATTATAGTTAACAACGAGTACAGAGTTGGACAACAACCGCTCACCGTCCTTAGCTCTAAGCTGGGACACCATTTTTGTCGCCTCCCCGACCAGCGCCTCGTCCTGAGGGTCCTTCGTCTTCCGGAACTCTTGTAGCTGGTATACCAGGTCTTTCAGGTCTTTTTTCTTCATCGCTTGTGCTACACTCTTTTTCCTTCTTGTAGCTAGGTGTATAGAGGTATATAATTAAAGTAGTATGAAGGGAAATTGTACACAAATTCATGTACTGTATATATTAAACCACAGTTATATCAAACCTTTGGAGACAAACGAAATTACTTCGTTATAAACACAGTTCTTTTGAATACATCATATATAACAACATCTTATAGGAACTTTGACAGTGAATGACAATTGCTTTGTTATTACCATGAAATCATAAGCGTGTTTATTATAAATGTATTACACTGACCACTTAAGTAATAAAGAAAATACGTGTATCTTCTGAAGCTATACAAATAATTCGCATTATTTGAAGAGTATATTAACTCTGCCTTCCATATGATAACATAAGATATCATGCGCCGATAAAAAATACCAAAAACGGCTAATGTTATTCCATTATTACATCGTTGTCAAAGTAAAGCAAACGATCGCATAGTTTATATAAGTAATGAGTTATTATGATAGCATGGTTTGCGTTTGAGTTCTTCTTTCTGAGTTTCAAAATAAGACGAGGCGGAATAACATTACGTCGGTTAAGTATATCCTAAACTCTAGCTTTGACCCTGTTTATCATCATACGTGATGGTGTTTCAACTATAAAATACAATAACAAAAATGACTTCATGATAACATGCTATTGCTTGTGTGACGTCACACAATTGTTGATTACCTGTAAAAGGCCAAATAATGTAGTAAGAAATCCTCACACCGGTAAGCTTATATAAAAAAAATACCTTCATTGAATACAGCACCTACCTTCTGCAATTCTCTCCTCCTCGCTGTCATCTTCACTCCCTGAATAAGAATCAGGGTCACTGTAATCAAGCGATGAGTCCGTTGGGTAATCGTCATCATTAGCATTATCCTCGTTGATATTCCTATTATACCTCGGGGTAGTGGTCGTCGAAGTCTTCCTTCCTTTGTTACCGTTCATATTAAGTCTGCCAGATACAACGTTGACCTTCTTACTATTCTTTTTCGTTTGTTTTGTACTCTCTTTTGTTTCCGCTTTCTTTACTTTATCACTTGTAGTAACGATATGTCCGTTTTGTGTCTTTGAATGGTTTTCAGATGCTGAAATTATTGTTAGGGCGGAAGACAATGTATTAGGACTTACGCATGTATATTCATTTGAACTGGATTTACTAGATTTTGGTTTTGATGATTTAGAAGGACCACTTTTAGAATCCTGATCTTCAATGTTAATATGTTTAGAGGTAGCTACGATAGCACGAGCTTTAGAAATAGTGTTTGGACTAAAGCTCCTCCGTGGCGATTTGTTCGCATCCGGACCTTTCTTACTTGAAGTCGTCAGGTCTCTAGTGTTTTGTTTAGAAATCGTTTCATCCATATGCTGTATTGAGGCAGCAATAGCTTTAGAGGCTTCAGCAAGAGCAACAGGGCTCAATACATCAACTTTGGAATAGTCAAATTCGTCGTTAGGTTCGCTTTCATTTTTGTTTTGTGTTTGGTCTTTATGTCCCTGTGTTTTTGAATTGTTGTCCCTTTGACCTCCTGAAGACTGTTTGTTATCTCCTTCCATTTCTCGCGAGGCAGCCGCTACAATCATAGCTGCTGCTTTGAGTGTTTCGGAATCTACAGCGGGTTGTTCTTTAATTGCTAGGTCTTTAGACCCTTGTTTTGGGTCGCTATTTCGGTCAGTACGTCCTGCTGCTTTGATGATAGCCGTTGCTGCTGCCAACGCATTGGTGTCCACAATGGGAGATTTTTCTTGAGATTTTACAATTCCATCTGCTTTCGAGACAGAAGATTCGTTATTTTTCGGATGATTGGTTTTGGTAGCTCCGTTGGCAGTTGTCGGTGACGCATTGTTTATGTTTGCTGTATCGTTAACCGCCTTCTCTTTAGAGGCATTCTTTTGATGCATTGTACCCTTCTTAGACGATGGGTCAGGAACTGGTGATGCTGATTTGGAATTACTTGTAGTATGATTAGATTTGACCGTTGCTGTACCAGTCTTTCCTGTCTTTTTCACTCTTCTAGATGACAGATTTGATGTGTCGCTTGTGTAATTCAAATGTTCTATAGAATCCTGCGAATATGTGTTTGCCTCACTTGATGTTTTACTTGATTTTCTTGGCGTTTGTGTATTTTGTGGTTTGCCATTCTTTTTTGCACTATTCCGTTTTTTTCTTTTACGCGCTTCGTCATGCTTTTTGGATGCCACTACTAAAGCCACTGCAGCAGCTAACGTTTCTGGATCAACAGTTTCTTCATTAGGTAACCCATTATCCATGCTTTGTGACTTTGAATTCTTTGTCTGCCATACATTACTGCCGACTTTATGTCGTTGATCTGAAGGTGCTGAGGACACAATAGAAAATGCCGCTGCAATTACTTCTGAACTTAGAGCTTCAGAGGAACCGTATTTCTTTAAGGATTCGATGTCCTCCGAGACAATTCCGTCCGTCTCGGCCTCACAATGTCTCGTTTTAGCGTTTTGCTTTGCCGCAGCTACGATTGATGTAGCAGCAGAAAGTGTCTCAGGGCTAACCTTGGTTTCCTCCCTGCGAGGTGAACTAGCTTTGTGACTCTTTGTGTCTTTCCTCTTGTCTATAATATTTGTTTTAGTCGATTTCACTAATCTAGTTGCCGCAGATATTGTCTCTCCATCAGCCTTGCTGTTCTTTTTTTGAGCTGATACACTAGAACTATTTTTGCTACCGCCTGTCACCCCTTCTTTATTAGCCAAAGCTATTATTTCCTTTGCAGCTGATATGGTGTCAGTGTCGATATTTGGTACTTGACTCTCTTTGCCATCGGAAGATTTAGATTCAACAGCTGCAATTATAGACAGAGCAGCATCAAAGGCGTTTTGGTCGAGTTTTTGTATGTCTTCGTTAGACTCCTCGGTGGTCGCGTCGCATTTTGTGTCTGCATTTGATTTATCACTTTTATGTGTGATATCTTCATTTTCCTTTGCATTTCCATTTGTGTGTGCAGTTGTAACCACCGCTACAGCAGCTGCTAACCTTTCAGGACTAATATTTTCAGCCTGAATATCTGTTTCTTCAGACGAGTCTCTGTTAGATTTGCGTGATGCAGTAGTTTGTCTCCTTTTCTCTTTTTCTTCTTGTTCTGCTGCCTTAGCTATTTCTAATGCAGTAGCTAGAGTGTCTGGACTTATGCTTCGGGCTTCTTCCTTTTCTTCTGCATTTTCTTCATTTTCAGGCGTGTTTTTATCTTTATGTTTCTTGTTCGCTTTCTCCTTTTCTATTTTCTTCTTAGCCTCTTCTTCCTTTCTTTTTTGTTCTTCCTTTTCTTTCCGTAATTCTTCCTCTCTTTTCTTCTTTGCTGCGGCTTTCTTTCGTCGTTTTTGTTCTAGAGTATTTTTAAACTTTCGGGATTTTTCTTGTGGCCTAAGCATCTTCACGAGAGCGTCTATATCACTCGTGTATGTTTTAAATGATGGACTTTTGCTGATTGTAAATCGTGCTATTGTAGTAACAACGTTTTCCTGTTCCTTTTCGTATATTTCCAATAAGTACTCTCCGTCACTTTTCAGTCTTATTTCTAAGCTATCCTTTTGAATGAATACGCTTGCACGGTTTTCAATATCGTTTTTCGCTGCATCTCTTCTGCTGATGTTAGCGTACAATACTTCACCGTCCACAGGATTGGGCACGGATATCACAATTTTGTCTTCAGATGTTTTGATTGTTTCAACAACGATATCATCCGGACCAAAGTCGTCGGTGAACTTAACTTCCTTGATAGGTCTTCCTTGAGATTGCACGATGTATGTTTGTACTTCATGAAGAGTCAATGGGTCAGTCTTCTCAATAGCAAAAATATTGAGTGAGTACACTCCAGCTATTGGCATGTTAACCACAAATATCCATCTATTTCCCTCTTGTTTCGTTTGCACAGACAGTCGACTTTGACCTTCTTTTGTAGCACCAGCGAGTTCACAAAGAAGCTGCACATTTTCGCCAGCTTTGAACACAAAACTACCCTCCCCTTCCAGCACATCAACGTGCACGGACTGGTAGGTTAGAGCCTGGATTCCGAGCTTTGCGTATGCATCTTTCTTACCAACATGGGCACTTGCGACGATTGGGAATGGTACATTCTTTGTTCGTTTTCCATGTGAGTTGCGATACTTAACGAGAAATGTTAGCAAATCTGTTGTTGGAATTGGTAATGTCCGTTCTGTTGATGCAAATATCTTCAAAGCATATTCACCTTCTTCTGGTAGAATAAGATCGACAACGTATTTGTCTTCGTCGAATTTTCCTATGGCATGTTTAGTAAGCACTGCTTCATCCATGAGAACATTTCGTAAAGCATGGTTAATGTCCAGTATTCCCCGTCGAGAGACACATATTTGACATTTCCCGTCTGAAGTTCGAATAGAAGTTTCTTCTGGTTCCAAAGGCACAGGTCCGGCTATGTCGGTAAACGGATTTGGTCCCCATCCAAGCATAGGGCAATCTGGAAAAGGCTGATGATTCTTTGTTTTCATGGAAACATTGATGATATATGTACAGACTAATTCGTACCTAGACGATTCCCACGAGTCCGCAGCATAGACGTCGAATAAAAACTTACCCGCGATGGGAAAGCGCAGTTTTAATTTCAGGATATTGGTTCTATGTTCCATTCGAACGAACCGTTCAAAAACCATATCAACCTCCTTTTCAGTGTCAACTTGCTTCCTCGTTTGTAACAAACCATATTTGAACTTGACGTTGTGCGCATTTTCCTGTGGAATGTTGAGTACTATTTTTATTGCGTCAGTATCAGAGTTTATTACACAGGTTGTTTTCCCTAATTCCTGTGGGATAGACAACCCCAGTTTATGGTATTGCTCTCTGACATAAGCGTTTCGTTCGAATGCCCCCATATCCACTGGACGATGCATCAACTGCCAGTCTTTATCGTCTGGGAAATGCGTGTGAATCATATGTTCAGCATCACAAAGGAAGAAAAATTCGTTAACACTGAAATCCAGGACCTTATCCTCTGTCTCGCGAGTGATCCTTCCCTTGGAATCCACACAAATAACATCCGAGGACTGCCGCGGTGCGGCTACTTTGGCCCAGAACGTATCAATAAGTCTCCATTCCCCCGACACCAAGACTGCGTTCCATTTCCCCTGCATCTTATCCCTGTCCACTGCCTCTCCTATCTCGTAGCCTCCGCCCTTACTCATCCCATCAATCACGACACAGGGAACGTCGGCCATCCTACAACAAAAGATGACAATTGGATGTAACAGATCAATTAAAACACTTAAATACTTCGTTTATCATGTAACTGTGCTATTTTCTTTCATTCATTTTAGGATTTTAAAAAGTATTTTCGCCTGAGTCAACCCGTAACTCTATCCGGAAAATTGATTTGTTCTAATGTCAAAAATATCGTCGATGGCGAGGCAGTCTGAGCAATTGATTTTGAAATCTTTTAAAGGTTAAAGGTTAAACAATTCTTACTAGTGCAGCAACGTTATTGATGATTTACAGATGGTATTAACATTGTATTTTGTTTTTAGCGAAATTGAACTGGGACCAAGATAATGAAAGTCAGTTTAAGGGAAGAAATCTTAATTCAAACTAAACAAAGCCCGTACAGTTGCTTGCACTGCGTTCGACAAAAACCGTTAGATATCAAAAGTCTGTTTACTTATCCAAGAGAAAGTGGACGTACTTGCAAAGGCAGTAAAACATGTGGGCGTGGTCTCCGAGGTTATACTGGATCTTCATGAAGTACTCAAGGGGTGATTCCTCAGGTGGAATCACTTCCGTGTCAATAGTATAGGCATCGAATGACGTCATCCACCGGAAAAACATTCTTGCCTTCGACAGATCATCCAAAACGTCCCCTTCCGGTGTGATCACGAGATGTTCCACCACGTCCCAAAATGTCCCGAGTAATAATGTCAGAGGGGCCTAAAAGAAATAATTGAAATATATATCAAAGAATAAGTGCATTAGCTCAGGGGGAAATCATGTCACATAAACTCCAAACATAATACTTGTTCAGTTCAAGAACTTTTTAGTTTTGAAGCTAATGATGCCAACATGTCATTTCTATTTATTCATTTAGATTTTCTCTCTAACGGTTTCTTTTATTTTGGATGTGAAAAGCTCATTATTAATTTTCTTAAAATATGAACCATTATTGCTTAGAGTAAAATGTGTCATACCTGCGCGATAATTTCAACAATTTGTTTTCTCTTTATTAATTTATAACAGCTACAGTATAGTAGAGGGGGAAAATTACGGCACATATAACACTAAGTATAATTGATATGTTTTAACACCTTTGAGTAATGCATGGGGATAATGACTGGTATGCAAGGAAACTCATTTTTGGATAATGATGAAAGATGATATTCTAGAGGAAACTAGAGGATTGTCGACAGGTGTTTTGTGATTCTTGAAGTGAAATATAATGTATTACTTTAGTGTATGAAGAAAGCTAGTTTTATTAGATACTTACATGTAACGCTATTTCGTCTAATAAGTCAAAGTTCAGGCCGTGTAATACTTCGGCTTTGGTTGTGAGCGGAGGAATCGGCACAGGTGTCCCATCGGGTTTGAGAGTCCCCACTCGAGGCTTCTGCTGCTTCCTCAATGCCTGGGAATTGTAACAATGGACATATCATGATGAAGAACGCGAGGAATGTACGCTTTTGCAAATTGTTTTATTTGCCTTACTTATTGAAGTTTCTAGTTGATAGCTTTTTGTCTCTCAGAAAAAGAATCGACTCCGTAAATTACTTTCTATTTAAAATATACATATAAACTTCCGCGAAACGATTTTTTAATTTGAAGCACCGTTTTGAATGAAATGGATGACGGTATGTATTTTGAGAATATCACAAAATATTATCTTAGCAAACAGAGCAAATTTCACATTATTAATATTTTACATGTTTACCGGAATTGAAAACACACTGTACAATTCTGACTGAATGAAAGGCCAAATCAGCAGGTATAATGAATTGTAGAAGGTATACACTTTAGTAATATGAATCGTTTTTAACTACATATTTGCTACATCAATTTGAATTCATAATGAACATTTAGCTAAATGAAATACTGTACCGGTTTTGGTATCGTTCTAGGTACGACTGTAGAAGAATCTTTTGATGTACTAGACCCCATGTTCCGCTCAGTGAATTATCCTTTCCCTAAAACTATGCTACTTAAATATCACAAGGTATAAACATATGTAACACTCCATAGAAGGGACACATTTGATTGTCACGATGTTACATCGAGTTGTTATCCAATATTGCTTATGAAATACAACGGAGTTTTGAAACAATGATATTTGTGCACCGATATCATATTTGTTGTCGCTGATTGATACCGCAAACAACAACTAAATCCAATTCAAATGTCTTGGTTCCTATGACAATTACACTGTTCATGTTATCATTTAAGTGCCTTGCTTGTTGTGTAAGTTCCATTTCTCAGTCCAGTCTGATAGCTGTAGATGTTTGAGAGAACTTATCACTGCGTACTACTCATAAGAGATTAATCTCTTCCTATTAAACTTTTAGCTTTAATGGTCAGTCGCTCTAATAATCTACAGAACGTATAGCTCCCCTGTGTGACTAAGACTGTAATTCCCTGTAACACCGTTAGTGGGTATAAGGTTCAGTCTACAGCTTTGTTTTATAGGAACTAGGGCAATAATATGAAGATTATGTTAAAGCTCATTAAAATACAGATTTACGAGTTATCGACTGTACGGATTAGTACTCATGTTGAATATGCGTAAGCGTGAAACCAAATATAGGCTAATAGTTCAGAGTTCAAATCAGAATACTCCGAACTATCATATTAATTTTAAATATATTTTTGTCAAACATCTTTATGATGTCATTTCAATATCGGTCAATCCACTTCTTAAGCAAATGATAAGTTTATTTATGCTTATGATATTATCGAACGTTTCATCAAAACGAAAAAAAACACATTTGCGATGCGATGCTAAAATTGAAGTGCAGATAATCCCATTTTAAAATTGACAGATATAGTGTCTACAAGGATTCAACCCATGTACAGTCCTTGGTAAAGTAGCTTGCAGTATCCCCATAGTAAATATACACACATTTACCTTCGCTACGTTATATCATATATCCCAACAATACCTATATGTCTGCATCGAAATTAACGTTAGAAAATGTAGAATGAAATTAAATGGAAATACTGGGCAATCAAACTTTTTTTTCATTTAGACATGATGAAGATGTTATATTGACAGAAAATGAGCATTACTAATTACACACGCTAAATGTCTATTAGTAATACATTTATTACCGAATTGTGTCGGACTTGGATGTCAGTGGAGATGCTTTGTAGGTAGTTTTCTATAGTAACTAATGTCATTTCGGTTCGAATTCGGGGGTCACTATTCAAAAACATACAATTTTCAGCTCTAACGTATAGATGCTAAAAAACTTAACAGTGTCAGATAGAAAATAAAATCTGAAAATGTTCATCTTTTTACGAAAAATTACGTCGTAATAATGAGATACATTCACGTAACAATGGGATGTTTTTCTCGTAATTCCGAGAAAAAATATCAGGTTTTATTTTTGACGTGATAATATTATACTTTAATATACTTTAACTACATGTACATGAAACTGTATACTTGTAATCTTTATTTGTCAAAAAAAAATAATTACGAATGAAATAATTCAGAAACCGTGCTACTAAACACCTTTCTGTACAAATGAAAACGCATGAGTCATACAGTTGAAGAGAGAGCGAGTACACACAATGACATCAGTGTTATTTTTACTACACACAGAGGTCATTTCAAAGGTCTATTTTTCTATACAGAGAGGTCATTTCGGAGATCTATTTTTCTATACACAGGGGTCATTTCGAAGGTCTATTTTTCTACTCACAGAGGTCATTTCGGAGATCTATTTTTCTATACACAGGGGTCATTTACAAGGTATATTTTTCTATACACAGAGGTCATTTCGAAGGTCTATTGTTCTATACACAGGGGCCATTTCGGAGGTCTATTTTTCTATAGACAGAGGTCATTTCGGAGGTCTTTTTTCTATACACAGAGGTCATTTCGGAGGTCTATTTTTCTATACACAGAGGTCATTTCGGAGGTCTATTGTTCTATACACAGAGGTCATTTCGAAGATCTATTGTTCTATACACAGAGGTCATTTCGAAGATCTATTGTTCTATACACAGGAGTCATTTCGGAGGTCTATTTTTCTATACACAGGGGTCATTTCGAAGGTCTATTTTTCTATACACAGAGGTCATTTCGAAGGTCTTTTATTCTGTACACAGAGGTCATTTCGAAGTTCTATTGTTCTATACACAGAGGTCATTTCGAAGGTCTATTTTTCTATACACAGGGGTCATTTCGAAGGTCTATTTTTCTACACACAGCTAGAGGTCATTTCGGAGATCTATTTTTCTATACACAGAGGTCATTTCGAAGTTCTATTTTACTATACACAGAGGCCATTTCGAAGTTCTATTTTTTATACACAGAGGACAATTCGACAGTTTATTTTTCAATACAAAGAGGTCATTTCGAAGGTCTATTTTTCTATACACAGGAGTCATTTCGAAGGTCTATTTTTCTATACACAGAGGTCATTTCGGAGGTCTATTTTTCTATACACAGGGATCATTTCGAAGGTCTATTTTTCTATACACAGGAGTCATTTCGGAGGTCTATTTTTCTATACACAGGGATCATTTCGAAGGTCTATTTTTCTATACACAGGAGTCATTTCGAAGGTCTATTTTTCTATACACAGGAGTCATTTCGAAGGTCTATTTTTCTATACACAGGAGTCATTTCGGAGGTCTATTTTTCTATACACAGGGATCATTTCGAATGTCTATTTTTCTATACACAGAGATCATTTCGGAGGTCTGTTTTGCTGTACACAGAGGACAATACCAGGGTTTATTTTTCTATACAAAGAGTGAATTTTTTCGGGATGCAATTAATTAATTTTTCGAAGGTTTATTTTTCTATACACAGAGGTCATTTCGAAGTTCTATTTTACTATACACAGAGGCCATTTCAAAGTTCTATTTTACTATACACAGAGGCCATTTCGAAGTTCTATTTTTTATACACAGAGGACAATTCGACAGTTTATTTTTCAATACAAAGAGGTCATTTCGAATGTCTATTTAACTATACACAGAGGTCATTTCTAATGTCTATTTTTCTGTTCACAGGAGTCATTTCGAAGGTCTATTTTTCTATACACAGAGATCATTTCGGAGGTCTATTTTTCTATACACAGAGGACAATGCCAAGGTTTATTTTTCTATACAAAGAGGTCGTTTTGAAGGTCTATTTTTATACTCAAGGGTCATTTCGAAGGTCTATTTTTCTATACATAGAGGTCATTTCGAAGGTCTATTATTCTATACATAGAGGTCATTTCGAAGGTCTATTATTCAATACACGGACGACATTTCCAAGGTCTTTTATTCTGTACACAGATGTCAATTTGAATGTCTATTTTGCATTTAGTTGGTTGTTCCCTATACGATCTTAATTGAGTGCTCATTTCAATTGATATCTTCTGATATCTAAAAAAATGCGAGACCACCACTTTGCCACGACGTCCACTAATCCTAATGTCATGTGCTTGTTTACTGACGTCGAGTCACGACGTCACAGTGAATTTTTAGTCGATGAAAAAGACTAGTGATATATTCACTTTATATTAATATGTACGTAGGTGACACCACAGGATATCAGGCGAATTATGTGATGAAAATATAATAACAAGACAGAACAATTCTTTTCTACTTTCAGTGTTTTATTTAGACAACAATTCAACAGATTGTTAGGATAAGATAAAAATGAAATTCATGCGAATTATGTAAAATGTATAAATGATCGTCAATAGAAATGACAACCCTTTACGTTATCAAAGTAATAGCTTTGGACGGAACATGATCTAATATACGACAAAACTAAAGAAAAAAAACAATATTCTAACACAGGTTTGTTTTTGTTTTCTATACATCGGTAATCCCCGAATGATCTGCATGATACAAAATCATATATTTTAACAAAAATCACTCGTCTTAGGTGATAAAAAGTATAACTAACTAAAAGTGTGCAATGACCCATATGCTCAATTTGTAAAAGCAGACTAAATAAATAAATACTTAGTAAACCTATCACAGATTGGAATTTTTTTATATACTCTAACAATACGTATGGTTGTGTTATTATCACATTGTCCCAAGAACCGATTTAGCCGTCTCATGACCTTGACCTACCGAAATCTTACAGAAGCTGATTTAGCCCTCCCCCGTGATCTTGACCTTGCTGATCGAACAGACCGTAACGATCGTGTAGACCGGAAACTTCCGGTCCTGGAGTCTGGCAACAATGACAGACTTCCATATTGGGATAATGCAGTCGCCGGTCGAACAAACCGGAAATGCATATGTTTTAGCGCGTGGTGTCGGTCTAATCCTAGATCCTTTGGCGGACCGAAGTCCGTGAGAAAGTCCATCATAACATCTGATAGGAACATCGGTCTCCCGGTATCAGCAATGTTAAAATCCCTCCAAGTAAAATTCCCTGGGCCCAAAGGGCTGAAATATTATGCCAAATAAATGTACATGATTATTTTTTCAATTGATTTTTTTAGTTAATTCAGTTATAGTTTTAAACAGAATTGAATTATCGTATCAATGAAAGGCAAGAAAATATTTCATATAAAACTCATTTCATTTCGACAATGAATATTTTTTCTTTCATTAATACTTTCAGTGGTCACTTGGATTTAAAAAATTCACGTAACACATACCTAAAATATATTTCTATAATGTACTCAATAACTTATCACAGTTGCCTAACAAAAATAAAATACATATATGATATATACATTATATACCAATAACAACATATTTGAAAGGTAGAATGCTTCAATTATCAATCTTTTCCTAATCAAGATCAAGATTCAAAAAGTAATTATTTTGTTTTGTATATCAGGCATTTTGTGAAATTATACAAAGTGAAATTCAAACGCTATAATGGTGTCGTTATGGGTATGAAGTTAGTGATATTGGTACGTCATAGTTTATGTTGATATAATTATAAATGATTTTATTGATGCATTCTACCTTTATTACTGGGCTAGTTTAACAGGTAAGCTTACCTCATAGCAAATACATATATACCTTTCTGGCATTGATTGTATACTATCTCAGTGATGTAAAACTAATGACAGACAAGGCAAGACGAAAGATACCACTGCTGAACTGCTGTAACTATACATTGATCAATCTATATACAGATTAATTACAGTTTCCATATCAATGTGTAATTTTATTAACTTTTCTAAACATATCTTTTTTCTATTTATACTAAGATGAACTATAATGAAAAAAATAGATATGGAAATTACGTTAAACTTCACAAAAATAATATATGATAAAATGAAATATCGTATTTTACATTTTACATTGTATATTTGTAAGATTAAGCAATATTCTCATCATTTTTGACAATGTACAAAGCTAAAATATGACGTATCAATGTTACCCTTTCGACTATTTTGAGTTGATACAAATCGTAATTTAAACTGATATACATCATCATATTTATTAAGTATCATCTCCATATAAGTTTTCTGTTCTATTTATCTCGATTTAATGGTGTCAACTCGGAATAGTCAAAGTAAGGTTTAATGCAAAATTCATTAAAAATATATATAGTGAATTTCATTTAGTAAATGAGCATACCCCAATTTCATTGACTCTTTAGAAAATTTGTTTGATAAAAAAGTTATATTTTTATTGGTTTTTTCATCTGGATTGTCCATACAGTTGTACAGAGCATGTTTTCTAAACTTATTCGTACGTTGGTTGGGGTATACGTGACGTCATTAAGCACGCCGTCAACACGTGACTGGTGAGTCCAGATGTTAGAGCTGTCGTTGTGACCTTGTTGTGACCATAGCTGGAGTTACCGCTTCTTGTTTGGTACTGACTTTGTTTTCTTTGACCCTCCTCCGGCCATGCCGTCCTTGACCTGTGCACCTCCTGTGTTCTCAACCTCTTCAATCATACCTTTAGACTGAAATCATATCGCCAGTCATGTAACTAACAGTATTTTTATTCTTTAATTAAGGTAAAACATTGATAAAATATCTATCAAATAAACATTGACGTTCGGGCAAAATGACTAAGCAAAATCTTAACGCGATAATAATACACATTAAGTCGTCTAAATGTCTTTACTGACAGAAAACGTTCTATTTGACCCACAGTTTGTGCCTTATAAAAACGAAATTGAAAGTAGCAGTATGCTTGTTGACTTTGTCACTACCCGTAATGTTTGTAATAATATTGCATCAAATTATTTACATGTTTGATAAATATTATATTAAAACATCATCAAGCTGTAAATCCACTAAAATGACAGATATAACATAAAAAGAAGTGTTTAAAACAAATATATATTTCTTGAAAGTTGGTATAATTTACTTACCCAGACGTAAAACGTGGCAGCTCCGGCGCTGACGTCACGAATGACCTCCAAGGAGTACGGTTCTATTGCCTTCCGAGCTGCCAAAGCGACATCAAGGAAACAGTCTTTTGGATCAAACTGAGAAATCTTTCTCATTACGGATTCTCTTCCAGTTTTGCCCAAAATTGCTTGACAGTTCTTCCAAACCTGAAATAAGAATGTGATTTGGAACAGAGTATCGAAGAGAGATAGAAATATTATTGAGACAGAGTTAAGTATTCTTTGGAAATAATATCAAAAGCTTTGCTCGCCAAAACTGTTTTTACAATCCACGATAAAATGCACTTCCAACTATTCCTTTTATTCACGCTGAAAAATTCTTTCTTTGTCTTGTTCTAGGGGTAGGTGTTAATATTCTTTCTGTATTTCCGATACTCCGGGGATTAGGATCACATTCTTGAGCAACATCGACCTTTTAAGGGTTCCAATGGTTACGAATGAACGTGATTTTTTAGAGCAAGGATAATGATCAATAACTACATGAGTAAATATTCTGTACTAAAGTGTTTTAAATTCAATCTATCAAATGTGGCAATGTGCTATGATTCCGATACTTACTTTGACGTCCTTCTTCGCGTGACCGAGCAATAAGAAAGTGGCCATGAGAGACTCGTGGACACCACCAGGCGGGTTGCCGTATGTTCGGATTTCAGATACTGTCTTTTGATCCATACTGAGTACGGAATGGCGTAGTTTTTCAATTCTCGCTAGCTGGTCCCTGAGACGGGATGCCATGGCAATTTGGAGATCAAGCAGGTTGTCGTAGTTTGCTTCCCTAGCCCGGGCAATTGCACTGTCAAGTGCTTTAAGGTCTCTTTTGGACGAAGCGGTGTTCAGCTCTACAAGTTCAAAATTGATATTTTTGAAACAGTACTAATGCTACGGAAACGTTTCCTTATATAAAAATTGCTATCCATGTTCATTTCTCTGATGAGTGTTTTTATCTTATTCGGGAGATTCTTTAAGCAACAATCTTATATTGAAAATCAGGTATTTTTTGTTGTTTTGGTTTTTACACACAAAAAAATTTTAATGTCTCAGAAATTAAGTATTTTTTAAAGTACACTTACCTTGTTTGGCTTGCAACAGTTCCAGGAGTCTTTTGGCCTTTATAATAAGTGGGTCTTTATCCATGTCCGTCGGATCTGTCGATTCATAGGCAAAAAGACCTCGTGATAGCAATTCGATGTCCTTTAAGTCCATAGCTCTTTGAATCATTTTCTTAGCCGTTCGTCTGTTCTTCTCTTCGTCTGTCTCCCCATATGAGGCCGTATCTTCCTCTTGTGCCATCCCGAGGTTAGACATCAGAAGTTTCGCGTTGTCCTCAAACAGCTCTGACGCAGGTTTTCTATCCACTTGATACTTTGCTATGTGTTTTATAGTTCTACTGCCTGATTCCCTTTGGTATAAATCTAACATGTATTCGCCATACTCCTGCATTTTTGCATTGAAGAATTTCATCAAATCTTGTTTAACAACCTTGATCTCGTCAGCAGTTGGAAGGTCATTGGCATGTCGTCGTTGATACGAAGCCAGCACCTCGTCGTATCCATGTGGTATAGGGATTAGCACTTCGCTGTCCGAGGTCTGCACGGTCTCCATAATAATTTTACCGTCTTCTGTATCGCTCGACACACTTTTGGAATCATCACCTTTCTCCTTACCAGTGTAGTGTCCAGGAGATGTAACTAGATAACTGTGTGTGTTGTATACCCTTGGGCCTCCGTTCTTCTCTCTGCAGAACACATTCACAGCGTATTCTCCGGCAACTGGTAGGTCACAATCAAATGTCCATTTGCCATTTACTTCTCGTACAACCATACTCATTTGTTTTGCTGCCTCGCCGTCATTGGTATGTAGCTCGAATAGAAGATCTAAATTGTTCTTTGCGATGAAATTCATTTTTAGTTTGTCATCCTTTAAATCTAGCTTTGAGTCTTTGTGACTCATTGCCTTCACCCCCATCACATCGGCAAATGGTTTCTTGCCCAGCCTTCCGTCGATCACATTTGGGAACGGTTTGTTATGAATGTCATTGCTGAGACTCTGTATCAGATAATTGAGGACGTTTTCAGCGTCGCCTTCCTCGCCCTCGTCACTACAGTAAAGCTTTATAGCGTATTCACCTGTTTGTGGAAGGCGAACGCTGACTATAAATTCGCCGTTCTCCTCTCGAACCAGAGCAAACCTGCTTAGCGTTGCCTCGTCAACCATGGTGTTTTTGAGAAGTTGGTGTAGCTGTACATCTTTGTGAGATCCCAGTTTGATATCCACCACGCCATCTTCTGTTTTGATCACTGCATCTTCGTGGGTCTTTGCTGTCAGGCCTGCCTTCTTTGCGTCAGCTCCTGGACCCCAGCCAATAGCGGGGCAGTCAGGAAGAGGTTGGCAGTTCTTTTGCGGCGTCGAACAGTTGATCACATATGTACACGTAAGATCAAAAATATCAGAATCACGAACATCTAAACCAAATATGTCCATCTTGAATTTCCCTTTCATAGGAAAGCGTAAGGCAAATCGAAGTGTTTCTGCTGTGTGTTCATACATGACAAATCTATCCAACACCATATCGGAATTAGATCCAGCACTTCCTTTCGCCTGATACAACATGTATTTGTACCGGAAATGTTCGCTTTCACGGAAAGGTATGTTAAATGATAGCTGAACGGCACCTTCATTTGCATTAAGTAAGCACTGCTGCTCGCTTTCGTCATTGAAAGACATTCCGAGATAGTAGAACCGTTCTCTTATGTACACATGTGTTTCGAATTCCTTTTGTGTAATTTGTTTTTCTAACAACTGCCACTGTGACTCGTCTGGGAAATGAGTCCAGATTAGTTGATCAGGGTTTGGCAGGAAGTAGAATTCGTTAATTCGGTGCTGAGTTTCTCCGTCAGAAGATTCGTCCTCATCATGTGCGATATTTCCATCAGAGTCAATCAGCGTCCATTCTCCAGACTTCTTACCTACCACGCAAGCGGAGGCCCAGAAGGCATCGATGAAACGCCATTCTCCTTTGACATATACGGCATTCCACTGAGCACCCATACTCTTGCGGTCCACTTTACCTCCAACCTCGAATGCGGCACTTTTGTTCATGCCACTGATAATAACACAGGGGATGCCAGCCATTCTGTCAATAAAAATATCTTAACATTATACTTCATTCTTCTGTCATCAAATGCAAGTACATTTTTTTTCTAGATACAGGACATATCCACACTTTGTATGTTCTCTTCGGCAGGTAGGCTTTACGTGTATGACAGTACGTGTTTGTTAAAAACAAATTAAATTCGCGTTACTGTTTGTTTGTTAATCTAAGTGTTACTGCCAATCAACAGATAGGCTAATGCCCTTTAGGGGCAAGGTATTATCTTTAAATTATTAATATAAAGATAAACTGTGGTTTAATTTTAAAATGTAAGCTACAAGGTAGAATCATACGATTACAAAATTACACGATTTTCCATGAGGTGTTCAATATTAAGAGTTTTAAAATATTCTTCATACAAAAATTAAAAAACACAACATCGAATACATTTTTTTTAAGTTCAAATTATAATAATACGTATTTGTCAATACAAGTGTGGATACTTAATACGTGATAGCAAATAATAAATGCGCAGAAGTCTATGGACCTAGATTATTTCAATTTTAACAAATTTCATTTCAAAACAAACCAAGGGCTTTTTCATCAGGTAAAGCCCATTTTAGCCATCTTCAGATAAATCGCTTGATTGCCCCTATATATAGGATAAAAGTTATGAATAAAAACTCCATCAGAACTTTCTTGCTAAACTTTAATGCATTTCACATTTCTATTACATTTTATATTGAAACACGTGTTCTATAATCGTTCATTGAATGCTAACTAGACACTTTTAGAGACCAAATGTGTACTTACTGACATAGACCAGAAACAAGATGAGCATGGTTGCCCAGGTTGTTCTTGATCTTGAGGAAGTACTCGAGGGGGCACTGTTGGGGTGGTTCATCATCTACCACCAGTTCAAATACATTAATTGAGGTTACCCATCGGAAGATTGCCCTCGCTTTGGCCACATCGTCCCAACTATCGTTAGAGGTCAGGTATTTAATGAGTTCCTTGAATGTGCCGACCAGCAAGCTCGTTGGCGCCTGCAAGCAAAAATTTCAGAGTAAAATTACAAAACAAAAATGTAATATTATAGTGCTAGACATCTGTATATACACAGACACGTGAAACCTTACTCTCGATACTTAAAAAGTGTTTTGTACTGAAAAATAATGATTCACTGTTTTAGAGGCGAATACAGTTTTAGTGGTTTTAGATAAAAAGGGATAAATACGTTTCAGTGGATCTGATTTTTTTTTCTTTCTAAATATATTTTTATTCAGTAATCAGCAAATACTGATACATATGCAACATTCTTATTTCATTCTCTCATAATTTATGAATTACTATTTTGTATCAATATTAATTAATATTTGTATAAATATTACATTTTGGAATCTCACCCTTTCGCTCATATAGTAGTACTGAGTTCTGTCATTCAATAATCCATTAGTCTTTCAATTCCATAGATTGTTTCTGTCAATTTCACCACACACTTCAATGTTTTACATACAGCCTTCTTAAATTTCGCAGAAAATCACACATTTTGGAATCTCACCCTTTCACTCATTTAATAGCATTGAGTTCTGTCATTCAACATTCCTTTATTTTTTCATTCCCTTGATTTTTTTTCTGTCAATTTCACCACACACTTCATTATTTTACATACAACCTTCTTAAATGTAACAGAAAAAAAGTAAAATATATAATTGACCATATTTAACTAGCTATTTAGAAGTAATTTTAAGGCCTTTATTAAAACAATGATTACAGGATTTTTAATAATATTTGTACATGTAAGTAAATTATCTGCTTTAAGTTTCAGTTGTTTTTTTTATCTCGTTCACTACAGAATCTGCGTTTTGTTCCTCATTTTCAAATTTCTTTAGATTCCTTGCTTTCCAAATTTGCCATTTAGTGTTGAATATTACAAAATTACACCATTTATTTATATGATCCGCATAACTACAGATTCCGAAAATTCTCTGATTTGATTTTTTTTTGCAATTTGTTCAACAAGGACCAAACCAATGTGCTGCTAAATCGCGAACAAATAGCGACACATCTATGAAGTGAATGAAAAGTTAATCTACTTCGTGTATGACTTGATAATGTTGTTCCGAACCAAACGTATCCATCCCTTCGAGGTTGTATACCATAGCTATTCACTCAATCATCTGAGTAGCGCTCTTAATTGTTATTGAGTATCAGAGGAAATCAAACAATGGTCACTGAATCTATAAATAATAATGGTGTTTCTTTTCTTGTTCAGTTCTTTGTATAGCCACGTACATGTGTTGAACAAATTCTAGTTATCATTGATCACAAGTGTTGGTAGCTGAGTTAGATGATATAGTTGATGGCCGATCCATACCTTGAGTACGTAATCCTCAACATGTCTGTAATCTTCTTTGACATACACCTCGTCCTTTGTCTTTGTGGAGGGGACAGGGGGAGGTAACTTCGTTTTCTTTATTTGATCATCTTCATTACCGGCAGCCGGTGTTCTAGATCCCTACAATGTATCGGTACATAGTCGTTATCTCTGACAGACAATATCACATTAAGTTTGTAACAATTAGCAATATTTCCTCACAATTAACCACAAAATGTCATAATTTATGCAAGCAAGCACAACGTTTTTAAATTTGTGAAATAAAAATTTAAGTGTTCCCGTTTATCTATGATAAACTATTATAGAAATTGACGAAACTTTTCTTGTCGTGTTCTGTAGAAGATATAAGCGGTTATATCTGGCTGTATTGGTTAAGACGAATCAATGCCTATTATAGTTTTACATAAAATAGATATACTTAACTGACAATTCTAGTTTCAACAAAGAACGCTCTGAAATGTAACTTTATACCACAAATGTATATACGTCACGTCATAAATGTGCAAATGATACCAAAGATAACGGAAGCGGTGCTATACGAAGTGTAGACGTGCAAAATACCATGCATGCATATCTGATTATGCATTGTTGATTAAAATGTTAATAAACTTGACTCATATATTTGTAAATATATTAAATAAGCTACCTAGCGGCAATCTAGTCACTTGGGTAAGTTCATGTTTGAAATTATTTTAAATGAAAGGGAGGTTACCTTTAAACAAAAGACGAATCAGAGACAAATAATCTACAAGCCTACAATGTGTTTATTGTTTTGCTGTCAATACAACGGACTGTAGATAGGATATTTACAAAAGTTAAAATAGGATTTATTTATTTTTTTGAATAAAATTTGCTGAAATTGAAATATTTACAAAGTTTTAAATGTTGTTTTAGTACATCTGTGAAAGCACAAAGTCATAGAGCAAAATGAAATTCGTTTGTACGATAGCAGCATGGGCAAAAATCCAAAAGAAACGATAAGTCTGACATCTTTTGAATGGAAGATGTTTGATTGGATATATCTGAATCCCTAAAGTTGATAGATAATTTGAATTGATTTTTATTTGAATAAATGTAAAACTAGGAAATATGCATCGCTTTTTTACAATTGAACTAGTTCATTTAAAAATGCTTGGTGTATTTATTAAAAATGAATGGCGTATTTATCATATTTCTCAGAAATGAATGACTTATTATCAACACCTCCTTTCTAGAGATAAATCCCCTGCATAACTAACATATTCCATAGTTGACAATAGTTCAAAGACTAAAACTATTGCATTTATTATGTAATATTTACAGTTTGCACTGACATGGACTCAATAACCATGCTTTCTATTATAATCATTATCAGTGTATAATGATAGTACAACACGTGCAGCGATTCTATTGTTACACTGTTATTGTTAATAGTCGCTGGTGTAGCAACGTGGGGTCATGCCCCCACTTTTGGTGGGAACATATGAATGACTATTCCGATCAGCTGTTCAATCGAATTAGTTGACGATGACGGTAGAGAAAAAAATATGGTTATTTTAATGAAAAATTTGCAACTTTAGCGAAAATAAATTATATGAATTTGCGTGAAAAACTGTAAATATAAGGAATAGGTTTTGACTTTGTTGAGGTTATGGGGGTATAATGATAATGGAGCCCGTGTAAATTTTATGTAACTCGGCTTCGTCGGGGTTACATGATTTACACGTGCTCCATTGTCATTATACCCTCATAACCACAACAAAATAAAAATCTATTCCTTAAATCATAAACATAAAACCTTGTATTTAACATACAACACAAAGAAGGGCCACACCGTGCTACTAGTCATTCATTTTATAAAGATGACAGCGACTTTTGTCGTAAAAAGCAAATGTCAATTTAAGTGAATCGTAGCAGAAAGTAACGTGCGGTATAATCAATTTGTCTGAAGTGTTTATCTGAATAAGACTGGGTACAATAACCGACAGTCTATGTATAAAACGTGTCTGAAAAACCTGTGTCACCACACGTACCGATCAGAGTTCGAGTGATATGACGTAATCAATGAAGACAGTTTTACTAATGAGTCCTTATCTTCTTGCTTTGTACACCTATCTGCCAGAAGAACGAAATCTAACACAAACAAATCCTTCAGATTTTGAGCCTTTCTCCGCACGTATAGTGTAATATAAATTAATTGTGTGTATTGTTCCGTAGGTATAGTGTAATATAAATTGTTGTGTGTATTGTTCCGTAGGTATAGTGTAATATAAATTGATTGTGTGTATTGTTCCGTAGGTATAGTGTAATATAAATTGATTGTGTGTATTGTTCCGTAGGTATAGTGTTATATAAATTAATTGTGTGTATTGTTCCGTAGGTATAGTGTAATATAAATTGATTGTGTGTATTGTTCCGTAGGTATAGTGTAATATAAATTGTTGTGTGTATTGTTCCGTAGGTATAGTGTAATATAAATTGTTGTGTGTATTGTTCCGTAGGTATAGTGTAATATAAATTGATTGTGTGTATTGTTCCGTGGTGTAGGTGTGTAAGTGTAATATAAATTGATTGTGTGTATTGTTCCGTAGGTATAGTGTAATATAAATTGATTGTGTATTGTTCGTATAATTGTGTGTATGTTCGTAATAATAAATTAATTGTGTGTATTGTTCCGTAGGTATAGTGTAATATAAATTGATTGTGTGTATTGTTCCGAAGGTATAGTGTAATATAAATTGATTGTGTGTATTGTTCCGTAGGTATAGTGTAATATAAATTGAATTGTGTGTATTGTTCCGTAGGTATTGTGTAATATAAATTGATTGTGTGTATTGTTCCGTAGGTATAGTGTAATATAAATTATATGTGTATTGTGTGTATTGTTCCGTAGGTATTGTGTAATATAAATTGATTGTGTGTATTGTTCCGAAGGTATAGTGTAATATAAATTGATTGTGTGTATTGTTCCGTAGGTATAGTGTAATATAAATTGATTGTGTGTATTGTTCCGTAGGTATAGTGTTATATAAATTAATTGTGTGTATTGTTCCGTAGGTATAGTGTAATATAAATTGATTATGTGTATTGTTCGTAGGTATAGTATAGTATAGTATATATAAATTGATTGATTATGTGTATTGTTCCGTAGGTATAGTGTAATATAAATTGATTGTGTGTATTGTTCCGTAGGTATAGTGTAATATAAATTAATTGTGTGTATTGTTCCGTAGGTATAGTGTAATATAAATTGATTGTGTGTATTGTTCCGTAGGTATAGTGTAATATAAATTGATTGTGTGTATTGTTCCGTAGGTATAGTGTAATATAAATTGATTGTGTGTATTGTTCCGTAGGTATAGTGTTATATAAATTAATTGTGTGTATTGTTCCGTAGGTATAGTGTAATATAAATTGATTGTGTGTATTGTTCCGTAGGTATAGTGTAATATAAATTGATTATGTGTATTGTTCCGTAGGTATAGTGTAATATAAATTGATTGTGTGTATTGTTCCGTAGGTATAGTGTAATATAAATTGATTGTGTGTATTGTTCCGTAGGTATAGTGTAATATAAATTGATTGTGTGTATTGTTCCGTAGGTATAGTGTAATATAAATTGATTGTGTGTATTGTTCCGTAGGTATAGTGTAATATAAATTGATTGTGTGTATTGTTCCGTAGGTATAGTGTAATATAAATTAATTATGTGTATTGTTCCGTAGGTATAGTGTAATATAAATTGTTGTATGTATTGTTCCGTAGGTATAGTGTAATATAAATTAATTGTGTGTATTGTTCCGTAGGTATAGTGTAATATAAATTGATTATGTGTATTGTTCCGTAGGTATAGTGTAATATAAATTGATTATGTGTATTGTTCCGTAGGTATTGTGTAATATAAATTGATTGTGTGTAGTGTTCCGTTGGTATAGTGTAATATAAATTGATTGTGTGTATTGTTCCGTTGGTATAGTGTAATATAAATTTATTGTGTGTTTGTTACCGGACTTTAGCTGAGCCACTGTTGTCTAGCCATGGACGTTTGTATTGTTGTCGTGAAATTCAAGTTTCGAAGTCTGCTATCAATAACATGGGAAGTAAGAGAAATAAATACCCACTCTCTAAAACATGTTTTTCTGGTGTGTACTATCAACAATATACAAGTACTTTTATTGATAATGCACATAATAAGCAAGGCAATAAATTTTAAAAAAATAAACAAAAAACATGTTCCCAGTTACAAATAAATACTGAAGTTGCTTTTAAAAACCATCACTACAAGACAGTCAAAAAGATGATATTTACATCATCATCACAATTCAAGATGAAAGTAAGTATTTAAATAATCACATATTATGAACGTTATATAATCATTTCTAGATATTTCAGATGATGTACTGTTAACCAACTCATTTTCGCGGTCACTTCATTTCGCAATTTGATGTCGAAGCATGATTTCGCAAAGATTTAATTCCGCAACCTAAAATTACGGAGGTCTTCGTTACCTGTATTTGAAATAGTTTTGCGGAGAATTATTTTCGCGATGTCTTTTTGCCCGTGAAATCCGCGAATTTTAATCGCCCGCGAAACTAAGTAAGCAGTAAAACCTTGTAAGTTCAAAAACAACTTTTCATTGGCTGTTGAGTAGTAGAACAGCGTTGTTTAGATCAATAAGAAGACCCGAGTTAGATTTTCCGATCTAGCTAGAATAGATAAGGGATAACGGATCAGCTCCCTTTGAAACCAGTCCCCTCGTATGAATCCCTAGCATGTTACAATATAAACAAACAAGCTTACTGATGTAATTTAATACATATGGTTATTAATTGTTGCTCCATAACGGACTTTTGAAATGTACACATTCGTTGAAGTTTGTTTAAACTTTAAACTTTATTTTTGTTGACTCTATAATATATATTCACATGAAGGCGAATAAAAATAGACAAAGCAGGTTTCATGAAACATGGAAATCATGAATATGTAGAAGCATTCGATCTGCAGATATCGTTATTGATTCTTGTGTTAACATCACCAGCATTGACGGTTAGATAAATACAGAAATATCCCAATCAATGAAGGTAAACTTGTACGAATAGCGTGAAGTACAGTAAGAAAACATAATTTGTATCACAGACTATACCTATTAATATAGAATATTTACAACAATAGAATGAAATGTCAATTCGTATATTACATGTTCGGAAGTATTGTTTAAGATAGAGGAGGAAAACCGGAGTACTCGGAGAAAAAACCACCCACTACCGGTCAGCAACGGCCCCACATGGGTTTTGAACTCGCGACCAAGAGGTGGAGAGCTTGTGGTAATATGTCGAGACATCTTAACCACTCGGCCACCGAGGCCCCTAAGTCTGAAGTACGCTAATTTATATATTTTGTAATATGTTCTTGATGTAAAGTTTTATCAAAATTTTGAATAAATATCAAAGGCAAATTGCCTATTTTATCTCTCATTATACTCTCAGTGCGCCTCTGTTATCAAGTAAGCATGTATCGAAATCATGAACACCAACATGTTCCGTCTTTGCATATTACAGATTTAGCTCCCTTGCGGGTAGGTATCGATTCTTGTGTCATTATTGTATGAGCGCAATTCACGTCGTTTTCTCCGAAAAAATACGACTTTAAGCTCGCAAACACAAAATACCTACCCGCAAGTGCAGATAACTCTGTAATATGCAAATACAGAACATAGATCTAAGTCAACAGTACAAACATGTGTATGAAAGTATGCCATGAAATCACAAATTAACAAGAACAACATTGACAACAAAGTATAAACACGAACTACATAAAAATAACATAGATTAACATTAGGATTACTAACACGATAAACATAATAAAACATAGTCTGTGTTTACCTAATGAAGAAAGGAAATATTTGAGACAACAAAAAGTGAATGACTTTTTCTAAAAATACTAAAAGAAATCAATTTCAGAGAAAACTAATAAATTATGTATTCATTATTGCGTAAATCTGTGTTTTCAGAAAAAAGACGAAATTATTCAGTTTGGAAAACTTTCTTAATCCCCAAAATAGATCTGATATTTCAAATCAGTTTCATCGTCATGGAAAGCATTTGCGTTAGGATTAAAACAAATTTCATAATATAACACTTTGATATAGATTTGAACGAAACATCAAAACAAGATTAGATGATAGCTATATTTATGGCCATAAAGTATCAAGACTTATAAAGTGATATTAGTACATTCATCATTTCAACTATTTCTAAATTTTGGCATGTTTCATTCACGAAATATACCTCGGAGTCCTCTCCACATGAGTCGTCCGTATAATCAGAGTCACTATCAGCCATTGTTCCGAAGGACACCTAACACACTGATTGTATCTACCTGCCGTGATACTGTATATATGTTTGATAAATCCAAATAGTGTCTGGTCGGCCAATAACGATTTTTTTTCTTGAAATTTTATATAGCTGATACCAGGCGGTCGATAGCTTGAACAGGAATTTCCCATTAAAGCCCAGTTTTCTATCGACCTATGTATCAACGCTAGTAATTCTAAACCACTCTTAATGTTCCATCTAACAAATCACACACAGACTGTGTTTATCTTGTGACATAAATTCAATGCTACCATTTATACATTTTTTTTGTTTGATTAGTTTAACGTCCTATTAACAGCCAGGGTCATTTAAGGACGTGCCAGGTTTGTTGGTGGAGGAAAGCCGGAGTACCCGGAGGAAAACCACCGACCAGCGGTCAGTACCTGGCAACTGCCCCACATGGGATTCGAACTCGCAACCCAGAGGTGGAGGGCATGTGGTAATATGTCGGTACATCTTAACCATTCGGCCACCGCGGCCCCAACCATTTATACAATAATGAGGTAAACAACGGTTATATTTATTTGAAAGATCGCATCTATATCAATATCGAATAGCGTCTACTGTATTTGTATTATAAAGCAATTTTATAATCGGAGAGTTTGATTAAAATCATAATAATAAACAGAACATTCCCTTAGGTTTGGGGAATCAAAACTTGATTCGATGGTAAACCCCCGGAAATGACCACTTAACAGATTACACTACTTGACTACTTCATGGTAAAATACTTTGCTTACGTCAGGTGAAAGATAGTTTAGGAAGATACTCTTTTGTATTTCATGTTTTGTTTCATTGGGATGGGGAACTCAATCTTACTCTGCAGACATCTAAAAGTCTACTTTCATTACCTTAACTAGGAGCTGAGATGAAAATAAATTCTGGGAAAACCTAGTATGTGTTGTGCTTTATAGTGATGCTAGTTATTTAAACATAAACATAAATATTGTCCATACTCGGACGCGAAAAGACTTATTATACCAAATTATTAGCAAACTTACCGCATCCGCCATTGTCAAAAATAAGTACACGAGTTTTGTACAAGCCTTGTATAACCGTAAGTGTATAGATATCCTTAATCCCAACCACAAATATGAAATTTTGATGTCGTGGGGAGACCGTCTGCATATGTAGGAGACGCTAGTAACATCAAATAGAAAGAAACCGCAATGGCCAGAAAAGGATATGGTTTATGTCAATCAATACTAATTAGAATTTTGCAAAGATTTTTTAGTGGCGGATGAGATTGTAATTAGAATTAGGACAATAGATTTGACCGAGGTTCTGATGAACATCTAAACAAACAACTTCAGTGGTTGCCGACGGACAAAGGTCTTCGATCCTACCTGTCGAGCGTTAAAATTATCACGGATTTCCTCATGATACCATAGTATTGAAAGCACAGTCCCAGAAAACGATGATGGCCTTTCGAACTAATCAATCGGGACAAATATTCCATAGATAAAGGAAAATAAATCGATGAAACTTCAAACGAGCGCAATCCTTCAGAATGAATGTCATATAAGATTAATTCATAATAAAGAAAACAAATTTTGATATGCATACCTACACTTGTTTTTCTGTATGTGTTTAAAGCTGAGTATAGGATTAATCATTTGAGTTCCATTGGTATCAACAATATTTAATTATTCTTCAATTTGATTTGATGTTTGTTTGTTTCAATTGTTTATTAGCAAATACTATATCCAACACTGATAATTCAATACCTGTTTCATCGACGAAGTAACCTTCACTATTTTGGTCAACACAAGTATATTATGTTATTTTCAATGGTCGGTGAAGTAATGTTTCAGACATTATCAGGTTATATTAATGGTTTTGTGTGAGTTTATAAAAATCATGAAAAAATGTTAACTATTCATAGGTCAATTTGCATCAAATATTACCTCCGACATATCTCGTTTAAAAGAAAACCGTCAATTATAAAATCAAGTATGCCATGTTTCATATAATGTTATAATCATCTTACTAAAACAGAGTATTTTATCGGTATGTTAGGAACATGTCTTTTCTGAACAAGTGTTTTAAGATTCAAAATATGACATTATAAAGCATTATTAACATATAGAAAAATGACAAGACAGAATCGTAAAATGATTTTACGAAATAAAGAATTTAGCTAAAACTATTAAGGAGTGGCACATGTTTTGAGAGTAATTTGAAATTTCTTAACGGTACATAAACATGCTGAGGGCGATGAACAAATGTATTGCTTGATAAGTGAATCGTTTAAAATGACTTTAAATTGTGACAACACCGAAATCGAATTTAAATCAACCGTGACCATCACGTCAAGCCTGGCGTCATTGTTATAAAACTTCAGGTAAATAATAACAATGGTTCTTATAACAATATATCAGATGCAGGCAAGGAAATCTTCACAGTAACAACATATTTTCTCAACCAGGTTTTAAACATAATAAACATTTCTAAACTGTCGCACAAATATTTTCTGTCTGGTTAAATATTAAGGGAATAACAAAAACGAAAATCAGCGCGTTTACCGACGAGTGGATTTAACAAATCTGGCCAGTTTCGACTTGCCGCCTTTATCGATGTAAACATATACTTTAATGCATGAATCGTGACTGAAGCTACGTCTGGCTGCCCATACAGGAAAACACGATCCTTTTAATAACTGACAAATTTGTTTCTTCTGTACAATATACTTTAGAATTAGTTAACACCGTCTATGTTTAAAGCAAGCGCTTACCAATCACTTACCAACCCAGTATTGATATCCGCTACTATCATGTGTACTAGTAACGTCCGATTTTACATACGCTTTATAAAATTGGTCATATTTTCCTCAGCTTATATCAATGAAATGTAAGATATTCGGAAAACAAAAAAAACGGTCCCAATCAATTCTTTTCTTGAATATTTGATTTCACGATTTTACCTCTTCAAGCATTATCTCGTGTATATTTTCACAAGCAGAGTTATACGAATAACTCGAGAATTCAAAATTATTAACACAGATTATTTTGAAACTTCATTGAGGTGTCGTTTTCGCAGAAGTAATCTGGAGTGATTTGAATTCCTGGTCAATTTTCAAGAAAAGAAAATCCTTCCCGTAAATCCTTAGCAAAGTATATTAAATGATTTACTGTAGTTTTCTTTGTCTTTTGACGCCTGATATTTGTATTGTTTTACATTCAAAAGATAAGATAACCTTTCACATTTATACACCTTTACAATCATATCGTGTATTGATATTATCGGATTTGATATGTTACAAATGTAGGACCATTGCGCCAATATCAGACTCAAGCATGAAGATGTATAATACACTGGCACACTAGCATATATATCTATTGTAGATAGTAGATAATATCTCATACTGCGTTACTGCAACACAATTATGTAAGTTCTACTTTATCTAACCTGCCATTTTAAGAACCTCTGCAGGAAAATTTTTTCTAGCCAATTAAGTTAAAGTTAGCTTACATTAACCTATGTGCACAACTTGTACAAACCAGAAACACCACTGTTGATAATTGTGCACTGTCTTGTTAAATGTGCGGACACCTTAATTCCAAAATTAGAAGAGATAGCATTTGTTTTCTGGTATAAGGTAGGCTAACAGCCAGATGACAAGCAAAGGGAAGCCTGTTTATAAGAAGTGAGAACACGAAAAGTATCTGAAAGGTAATCAAAGAGGTTATTAGGACATGGGAATTGGTGATCGGTGGGAGTAAAACTTAAAAACGTTGGGAAAAATTATTTTTAGAAGCTGGATAGAACTGACACAACTGAATGATATGTATGAGCAAATGTTATAATATACGTTGTTATGGGATTGTATGAAAACGAATGCTTCCTCTGTGTACGTAATTAATTTAACCTTTCCGTGGTGTAGGTTTCTTTACTCTTGTGAGCTGATAGCATTAGTAACATCAATAATTTGTGCATTAAAGGTTTTCTCGTAAATCCCTGACGTTAAACTCAAAAATCGTGATGAAACAATCAAAACCCACACACATAAGAAGATAATTCTGAATTCTACAGTGACTAATAGTGTATATTTCATCTTAAATCTGGTTTTATATTAATGTTTGTGAATGTGTACAGCAAATATTATTTCCTTAGTCGTTGTTGCTGTTAAACATGCTATCTTGATTTGTGTTTTCACACAAAACATACTGTAAAAAGCCAATATGGTGTCGATCAATAAAAGTATAAATATATTATCAGTGTAGCTGTTACTACTGCGGTGTTATCTTTAGTAGTCAGGCCTTACCTGTTGTCCATTGTCTTGGTTCGTTACCTGTACACATCGAGTACACATATATATTGGAATTGACAAACAGGGCATTTGTTCAGTGTTTATAATAAAAACCCTATAAGATTGATAAGTTGGAAATTTTACATCACTTATATCCATCTGTTGGACTAAGAAATATCCAGGCACAATTTTACCGACGTGGAACCTTGTTTAATGGAAATAATTGCTAAAATGGTAGAAAGTATTTTTGAAATTCAAACGAATCCATAAAACTTTTCTATGGGAAATGTAATTCCAAATCTATGTGATGATCGTTTCTTGTTATTATCACCTTCCTAAGACACAGTCTAATGTGTTTAAAACTCCGTGCAAACTTACACAACCTATCAACGTAATATTCACCCTCACCACTTAGAGCTATTATCTAAATTTGTAATAAAACCTTAATCCATCGAGTAAAGACATTCATTTTAGAGACATGAACATTCACCCTCCTCAATTTTAAAGTTTAATAAATACTTCCCATTCATCCGTACATCTCCCTCAGTAGTACCAAAGTTTATATCATTCCATACCATAGGTATGTACTGTGTCTACAATTTTGCTCCGACGAAGTGATTTTAAGGCTCAGTTTCTTACCTTTAACCCTGTCCATTACACATATTCTTTATCTCGCCTCTTATCATTTTAGCACTTAGAATTAAAGTGCAATTTACTTTTCACTACCTGTTTGTGTATGCGAGTGAAAATTCTGGGAATCTTCGGCAAAGTAATTTTTTAATCTAAGACGTAATTATTCAGTAAATAACATGCACTGAAATGGATCAAAGTTGTGCATTACAGAAAAAATAAACAGAATATTTAGGGCTACAATGAAAAACAAAACATAAGAATACCAAAAATAGATTTACAATGTGTATACGCATGCTACACCATTCATCATACAACAGCGGGGTGCATTTCACATGAGTTCTTCCAAGCATTGCTTCGGGGCTACAAAACTCACCTCGTATTACCTATATTAGCTGATAGAGCAAGGGTTAATAACAAGGTAAGTAAAAAATACGTATATCTGTAACATCACGTAGTAGCAGTATGATGGTCCATGTTGTCATTGAATGTTTTGAAAGCCGAAAAGCTTTGATTGTCATCGGTTTTTTTATTTTTCAATATATTGCATTGTTCCTCTTATGTGGCATCGTATTAAATACTAGTAAATTTTCCTGACTTGTATTTTGAAGCCTTTTACTGATTTTCTTTTTTCAAATTTGTTTTACAGACTACAGAAAACCAAGCATTTGGTGAAAGGATGGACATTGAGCATATGAAATACATTATATTGTCCCTAATCGAATGAATGATAATGAAAAAATAAGAAGTCACCTCTGTAGGTCTAACAGTGTAATGCTGTAAGATCGTCATTGTTATCTGGGAACTACTATAGATTAAAGACTGATGTATCCAAAGGATCTAACAACTATCTTGTAACATAAACCTAGCGGATGGAAGAACTCACAGGGGCAGCAGAACGAGGTGTGCGATCTACTTGAGGTGCCTTGGCCGAGCCGTTCAGAGCTGTCTTGCCTACATTTGGGGAGGTGGCGGGGCGCTGCTCTGCTTTCGCCGAGCTGCTTCCTGATCCCATTATGTCTGTTCACGTGTGGATGATGGTTTACATTACTTCCTGATCTGAAAGTTAAAATAAAAATTACACTCTCTGTTAATTGTATTGATCAAAATGACAAGCAACAGATTCCGAAATAGACACGTAGCAACAACTGAAACCATTACATCCCTTCCTTAAGAGTATTATGATTTTCTATATTTACATTGTAATACATCAATTAATATAAAGTGAATAGAAACAATGTGTGTATAGGAACTTACCGATTATGCACATTATATATCCATGCCACTTACATATTAAATACATCATAATCCAAAAGAAAGTTTGACAATCCGAACTCTAAAGTACAGTTTACTGTTAACGTTTCGACCGTTCAATCACTGCGACGTTTTACTGTTTAAATGGTCCTGATACGAGACATGATCTCCTGTCTATGAAATGGTATGTGTATACCTCATTGACGCCCACTGTTTACAATTTACCGATACTTCAAGCCAGTTAACGCATGTCTTTGATGTATATATATAGAGAGAACTATATATCCTGGTTATTACGCTTCTATATTCGGGATACACAGAAATAAGGTTTAAATAGATATTAAATATACTATCCACTTTGTAGGCATTTAATAATGGCGAGTATTTCGTCGTCAATTTAACACCATCACTAAGCATGCTACACGGTTAATAACCTTTTTACCTGACCGCTATTTATGTGTTCACAATATTAATAGAGTTGACTGCATCTATACCTACCTTAAGTTCTGTTATCTTTCCAAATTAGAAAATAATTGGGTTACGAGCATGAAAAGGCATTCTTAAATATCCATCTATGTTATGAATGTCTAGAACACACACAGGTATATATCTACATTTCCTCGCCATAAAAGTGAGCTTATCCAACAGAACAATTATGAAAACAGTAATCGGGTGTATTGTTCCGCCTGTCAATGTACTTGTAAACTTATCTTTAACACGTGACCAAGATAGCCTTGTTTGTCGCAAGCCTCTAGGAACAGAGTAAATAGACGGTCTGAGTCCATGTTAGCACGACATTGTCTGTGTATTAAACATAAATAAAGTAAATTGATAATGCAACCTTTTATGTATTAATGGAGAAATGTCCGATAAAACATAACTTTACTAATGTATATTATTGATTGATTTCGTATGAATTCAACAGTGTGTTGCTTAAACAAACTTACATGTAATATCACAAATGGCTTGAACAATGAAAATGTTTTATGCACAATAATCCACATAACATAGATAGCATAGACAAATGCGTGTAAAAGTGAGCGTCACGTGTGCATTATTGGTGATTTGCTTTCTGTATTAAACAAATTATTTAAAGTGTAGCATAACTTATGGGACATCCTGTACCTACATAGCCTGACTAACATTATAAATATCCCGGGTCTATGCCAATCACACGGGTATAGTCCATGACAAGACATGATGATAGGACCCTACTTATAAAAATATCTTATCTCTGCAGAGACAAGATAATGTAGACTACTTTCATTCCAAATGCATATTGAAAACTCTCAATATTTTACTTGTAATGTATTTGATAATAATTCTATCCAGTAATGTCCATCAAAAGAGAAAAATAAGTTAATTGCTAGTTTATATGATTCTAAATGGTGAGAATCAATTATGATGTTAACACTTGTTCTGTAAGGTAAATAGACAACAAGTCTATAACAGAAGGATGAACTTATGTTCACATAGGAATACAGTGCTCCAGGCACAAGTGGGTCTATCAAGTCCATCATCATTGATGCTTTGTGCGTGTTTTGTCTTTGGGTTCTACATCAAGTGACTCAATTCTGATAATGGAATATTTACTAGTCTCAGAATTTGTTTGGCATTAGTAAATTTAGCAGGTAGTCTTAGTCGTTTCCGTACTTATTATATATTCAAAGGTAATTTAAAGGTGATAAAAACAGAACGGACATGGAAAATGAGATAATACGCTAGAAACATTTGTAATGCCTATCTGAACATATACCAGTTTGATATTTACTTATATTTTGTCTCTAAATAGTAAAATTAATGAAAGCAATTTTCACATCTTTTCGACGACAGATTTTTTTCTATGACTTACCTCCCTTGAGTTCCGATGAGTTGTGACGTCATCTGAGACAATCAACTACCGGAAGCCGGTGTGCCGATCGCGGAACTGTCAACATGCATGTGTATTTTAGCCACATGTCTTAGTACTTACGGAAATACACACGGAGAAAAATATGTTATATTTCGACTTATTGGGTAGCGTGATTTATCCCCTACATAATGACACATTATTGACGTCATAACCTATGAAATGACGTCACTACATGTAAATAATGATGTCATTAATGTCGCGGGTACATATGTCATGTGGCTTATGGTGTGCCAGGGGTTAAACCACGAATGAATAAGTAGTTCTTTCCTATTCAGTCCACCCTGGAGTAATACGACTGTGCATGTATGTAATTTATAGTTTACACATAAAATTAACCGAGGAGTTTTGATATACATAGAATCTACTGGTAATTTTATGTGCGAAATAAGATCGTAGCGAAAATTGGGCCCACCTCTTTAGACCTACGTTTTAATAGAAAAATCATCTGTTACAAACATACGGAGACATGAAAAATACATGCAGATTAAAAGAAAAAAAATCCAATAATCTATAAGTTGTGTCTTTTTGCCCCCCATTTTCGTCGACTGAAATGTTCTCAAAATGCGCATTAAAAATAAAAGAGGTCCTTCTGCACATTTTTCATACTTCATTTTAGGGATTTTCATATTTATTTTGGGTTACACAACAATGTGCCGGTGGTATGAAACCGGTATGTTCAGATCTAGTCCGCTAAACCTGCCTATATTATTAGTTTTTTTTTAATTTATTTATTTTTTGCCTAATATATAGGGAAAAACAACAACTAATAATATAGGCAGGTTTAGCGGACTAGTTCAAATCGAGCAGGGTTGCATAATGATATGACGACATTCACAGTTATCATTATTTAATTGCAGGAATTTAAATTTGAAAAAATTACCATGTTAAGAACGCTCTAAAGTCATCAAAATACATCGTAAAACTCATCTCAGCAATCGTAAATACATTTAGTAATATTTTTCCTTCTCGGGGGAGACCTTAGGACCCCCAAAAAACAAAATCTCTCGCCTTAAGCCCTTGCAAAATCATCATCGGTCTCCCCCGAACCCTCAAAACACCACAATGCTTGCAAATTTGGCCAATTTTAGTACTCATTAATATCCTGTTATATTCTACATAGTACACTTGCGTATATATATGTAGAATGCGAATTTTACCGATTTTTTTATTTAGACCCCTAGATCGTCTCATAATGGTCAATAGGCTATCTAGTGTGCTGTGGTCTGTGCGTATACTTTTAAAATTTACTAAGGTCGACAGGTTTCTTATTTCCAAAACTCCGCACGGTTAGAAAATATAATGAAGCGGTCTTGTAAATGATTTGTGTTTTATAAGAAATATATGTTGTTTCATGGTCCTGTGTTAGTTGAACTATTACATGTGTATCTTGTCCACGAGTACATGTATTAGGTCATTGTATCTAGTATCTGTGTTTTGTGTCCCGTCTTTTTTTATCGGCCGTGCGTGTATTGTTACTACTGTACATGTTATTCTATTTCGTACACATCAGTAAAACTCATTATAGAACTTTAAGAAAATAAATAAGTCTAGCCCTTTCTGTGCGGTGTTCTGAAGGATTAAGCTTCAAATAGGAAATATAGAGGTGTGCAGTACGTACATAAGGCGGGATAGGGGCACGTTTATCGCGGTATGATAGGGTTTTGGATAGGGTATGAAGGGTGGCGTTTTTTTTTTTTTTTTTTTATAAATATGCATTATATGTACATGTATGTGCATGTAGCATGTAGTCTCATTGTAATTTGGGTCCATTTTCTTGTAAAGTCATATTTCTTCTTGTTGGTTTAACTTTAAAGTCTATGTTTTGAGTTTTAAGTTACAGACAAAAGTCAAGCGCAACCCCCTTGAACCTGAGTCAGTGACACACATGTACACGGTGTCAAATGGCTTTTAAAGATGCTCCATCGCCGACAGAGCATAAATGATATTCATCATTTGAACAATAATTGGGGTTTAATCGTGTATATATATGTCTAATTAACACAAACAATAATATAGAATAATTTATTTTGCCTTTAGTGCATGCGCAATCAGTACATCATTCCATATAGGATATAGTAACACGGATTTTTTTTCGCGATGCAATTAATTATATTTCATGTTTTTAACTTGAAGTAAAATTAGAAGCTCACAAACTGTTCAATGGTGGTAATGGTGTATAGTAAGTAACTTTTGTAACTGAAGAAAAATACTAAATCGTCTGCTCCTGTTTTTGATAGTTAAAATTTACCATTTGTCAGCGGTGGAGCATCTTTAAACTGAACATAACAATTTTATAGCCCAGAATATGACGATAAGAATGAGTAAGCTATCGTTTTTTATTATATCATTGTATGTTATAGATTATATATTGTATACGGATTCATTTCCACTATTCAATATAGCAACTACACGTAGCGCGACTGTTTTAAATATCTATAATCGCCAATACCGCAACACTGCCCCATTGAGTTTCCCGGCTCTTGTCACAGCTGTTGGTCTCAGATGACGTCACGAATCTACGGCCACCTGGTGATATCAGGGGCGATAAGCGATGCGATTGTTCTAGACAAGGGTCGTTGTGGACTTCGTTTCAAGCACATTTTATGGAAATTACGTCAAATACAACCTGTATTTTTTGTTGGAAATCATAAAGTGCACCACAATAAACAAATATCAACACAAAAATAGCATATTTAAAATCTGTTTTTATCACCTTTAATCAATTTTTAATTTATGAATATTCACATGACTGCAAATACCGATATCAAATATGCTGTAAAACCACTAGGGTTTGTAACATAGATCAATAATACATTGGCTTTGAATCCTGCTTATATCGTTCAGTCCTGTGTACTTAAAGTCAACAGACTAGTCGACAAATCTAAAGCGAGCAATTTTATCTTCGTTAGCACATTTGCTTGAGAAAATCAATTCTCGCTTAGCACTTTAGAATGTATTAATTGCAACTTTTATAGACATAATTGTATACAAATACCCGTGTAATTGATCTAAATTTTCGTGTCATCTAGCTACATGGTTTCAATAATACTTGATTAGACATGTTAAAATACGGTAGCAATCATTGAAATGTTTTCTGATATGCCTAAGTCCTAAAACGTTCACTGTTGTAGTTAATCAATAGGGAGCTGCGGCAGTGAAGTGTTTGCAATGACTGACACTGTATAACGCAAGGTCGACTTCTACATGTGGTGGTTGGTAGAACATAAGCGTAAGTTTACATCTGGAACCTCCGACGTTCCTACTCCACAACAAACCATGGCGCTATGACATTAAACACCAAACGATCCTAATTTATGGTTGATATATTGAAGAGGTTTGTTTTGTTTGATTCATTTGCCGCTTTATTGACGGCCAGGGACATTTAAAGACATGTCAGCTTTAGATGGGGGGAGCTTGGATACCCCGATAAAAAACACCGCCCAACGGTCATTACCTGGCAACTATCCCATATGGTATTCAAACTTGTGACCAAAAGGTAAAAGACTTATGGTAATAAATAGAGGCATCTTAACCACTCGACCAACGTATTCCCAATTGAACAGGGAAATTAATTTATGATAATGTTTGACAACGTATGAATATTAATTTCGAATAGCAATCAACCTATATTTTTGGATAGATTATGTGACAAACATAGCATACAGGAAACGTTTGATGATTCATATATAATGAACGGTAACTCTGTGATTAAATCGATAGATGCTGACATCAGTTTACTACTATTTACCTGATATATCAGGTGAGAGACGAAAATAACCATCAATACCATATCAGCTTTCAATACAGTATTCAACATTGTCGTCCAATGTTGAATGCATGTCACAAACATTGTATAAACCTTTTGTTAAACATTGTAACAAGCAGATAACATGTCCAACAAACAGTGTTGAAAACAAAATAGGTTTTTGCGCATCTATTACAGTAATCAACACTGGCCTCAGGCTTTAAGCTCTGAAAGGTAAATTATTTTATCGAATGATCCAAGCATGTTTTATTTCGACGACATGATCAGAAACCCTTATTATCGTAAACATTTTTTTAACAAAAAGGTGTTTTTTCAATAGATTTGTTTTTTCTGTTACGCATGAAAATGAACCATAACACATAATGTATACTTTGTTAAGTGTTAACGATGAAACATCCGCTTGTCAAAATTCCGAATCAAAAACGAAAAAGAACGTTTTAAAAATTGTTTGTTTTAATATGGGATCTCAATAAAAGTGGTTAAAAGGATAGATGTGCCTGTTGGATGTCACGGCCTCTAAAATCGATTATTTTTAATTCTCTGCAGCGAGGACAAGATGATGAGGAAAATATAGACATATTTTTATAGATAGTGTTATATATGCACAGCAAGTAAAGATTGGCATCAAACAAATAGTATAGGGTTCCACCGTCACCCGAAAATACCTAGGGAAGCAAATGTATACCGCTATTTGTTTTTATTTCAGCACACTATGGGGTAGCATTATAATTTACCGAAATAAATTACAGGTGATTTGGGGTTTATTTAGGCTTCTTTAATAAATACTCCGTCATTTGCTATTGAAAGAAAATTTTAGGAGTGTAAGATTGCTTCAAAATCTAAGCGCCTCAAACTTTAGAGTATGAGTCCGCGTGAAGCTATCTGTACTTATATAAAAATTGTATCATTGTTGCTAATGCATTTGTATTCTCTGGTGACTTGACCACGATTCTTCGTACACAATGTACGTGTAATGTTAACATTCTCTGTAATTGACAATCTATCAGGCTAGCACATGAATACAGGTTTACCTAGTAAATAGTAATTTTGTTGACGGGGTGACGTGAGGAGGTTATATTGCAGGGGTACCCATGTACTACAGCCTCATACAACAAGAGTGTATTATATGGGATAAACCAGTATTACACCCGAGGTATAAGGAAAAACGGGTTACCACAGGAATCAAGTTTTACAAAGTACAGAAAGTACGGATCGGTGATTACCTTATTGAAGATATGATTCCATTATTAACGGTTATGACATGGTAATGGACGCCAGGTGTGTGCTATAATCCCTATCTATTATATGGCATCTCTGACTGATTGAACATTAACAAGATAAATAAGAAATAATCCTCTTTCCAGAATTGAAGTAGTTTAAAACCTTTCAGCTGTTAGTTTACTGCTCTTATCTATAGGTTTAGAGGCACTCGAACAATTTTCGAGCATTTTATTTCGGGTGATAAATTGGAATAGTTAAAGGTGAGAATGGCTGGCAGATTAATCGTATCATATATGTATTAGCGATCAAATCTTTTAAACAGTATTATTCCAAATATTTTATTTTAGTTATAGTAACTATCACGATTACATTTTCATGAATACTCTTTTCTTTGAACAATGATTGTTTCATCAATGTATATGAAGAACTCAACTTCGCTAGCCAAGGGTATTAGTCCGATTCTCTTTCTAAGAGAATCAGACTTAATACCCTTTCCTAGCGCAGTTGATAAAGAACTATGCTTTTTATTTTCAGAGATGAATCTAAACCGTCCCATCAGTTATAACATTCTAGCAATAATGCGTGTTTACGAGACATGTACCTCAATTCCTAAACCCATATAATCAATAGAGATTTTTTTAATTACATTAATCTGCATTTATATTGTTTGGTTTTATTTTGCTTGTTTTCCTATTAAGATCAAATACAATTCATTCTTCCAAAGTTATCAATCGTGATATGAATGTTCAAAGATCACGTTGATTTCAAGAGAATGGGTATCAGCATAAAACAGAGCTATATGTTAAATAACCATAAAGAAGGATGAGATAATACTGGTAGCTTTAGTCAAAACGAGTATATATTTCTGCAATAATAAATATATTTATCTCTCTCTCTTTACATACACATTTTTGCATTTAATACGATGATTGCAGTGTAGGAGATGTCTTGCAGAGACCTGTCCGGGACATAGAAGAAGGAGATGTCAAGCAGACACCTGTCTGGGACAGGGAAATAGGAGATGTCCAGCAGACACCTGTCCGGGACAGGGAAGATAGGAGATGTCCAGCAGACACCTGTCCGGGACAGGGAAGTAGGAAGATGTCCAGCAGACCCCTGTCCGGGACAGGAAAGTAGGAGATGTCCAGCAGACACCTGTCCGGGACAGGGAAGTAGGTGATGTCCAGCAGACACCCGTCCGGGACAGGAATGTAGGAGATGTCCAGCAGACACCTGTCCGGGACAGGAAAGTAGGAGATGTCCAGCAGACACCCGTCCGGGACAGGAATGTAGGAGATGTCCAGCAGACACCTGTCCGGGACAGGAAAGTAGGAGATGTCCAGCAGACACCTGTCCGGGACAGGGAAGTAGGAGATGTCCAGCAGACACTTGTCCGTTACAGGGAAGTAGGAGTTGTCCAGTAGACACCTGTCCGGGACAGGGAAGAAGGAAATGTCCAGCAGACACCTGTATGGGACAGGGAAGTAGGAGATGTCCAGCAGACACCTGTCCGGGACAGGGAAGTAGGAGATGTCCAGCAGACACTTGTCCGGGACAGGAAAGTTGGACATGTCCAGTAGACAACTGTCCGGGACAGGAAAGTAGGAGATGACCAGCAGACACCTGTCCGGGACAGGGAAGTAGGAGTTGTCCAGCAGACACCTGTCCGGGACAGGCAAGTAGGAGATGTCCAGCAGACACCTGTCCGGGACAGACAAGTAGGAGATGTCCAGCAGACACCTGTCCGGGACAAACAAGTAGGAGATGTCCAGCAGACACCTGTCCGGGACAAACAAGTAGGAGATGTCCAGCAGACACTTGTCCGTTACAGGGAAGTAGGAGTTGTCCAGCAGACACCTGTCCGGGACAAACAAGTAGGAGATGTCCAGCAGACACCTGTCCGGGACAAACAAGTAGGAGATGACCAGCAGACACCTGTGTGGGACAGGGAAGTAGGAGATGTCCATCAGACACCTGTCCGGGACAGGCAAGTAGGAGATGTCCAGCAGACACCTGTCCGGGACAGACAAGTAGGAGATGTCCAGCAGACACCTGTCCGGGACAAACAAGTAGGAGATGTCCAGCAGACACTTGTCCGTTACAGGGAAGTAGGAGTTGTCCAGCAGACACCTGTGTGGGACAGGGAAGTAGGAGATGTCCATCAGACACCTGTCCGGGACAGGGAAGTAGGAGATGTCCAGCAGACACCTGTCCGGGACAGGCAAGTAGGAGATGTCCAGCAGACACCTGTCCGGGACAGACAAGTAGGAGATGTCCAGCAGACACTTGTCCGTTACAGGAAAGTAGGAGATGTCCAGTAGACACCTGTCCGGAACAGGGAAGTAGGAGATGTCCGGTAGACACCTGTCCGGAACAGGGAAGTAGGAGATGTCCGGTAGACACCTGTCCGGGACAGGGAAGTAGGAGATGTCCAGCAGACACCTACGCGGGACAGGGGAGTAGGAGATGTCCAGTAGACACCTGTCCGGGACAGAGAAGTAGGAGATGTCCAGCAGACACTTGTCTGGGACAGGGAAGTAGGGGTTGTCCAGCAGACACCTGTCCGGGACAGGGAAGTAGGAGATGTCCAGCAGACACCTGTCCGGGACAGGGAAGTAGGAGTTGTCCAGCAGGCACCTGTCCGGGACAGGAAAGTAGGAGATGACCAGCAGACACCTGTCCGGGACAGGGAAGTAGGAGTTGTCCAGCAGACAATTGTCTGGGACAGGGAAGTAGGGGTTGTCCAGCAGACACCTGTCCGGGACAGAGAAGTAGGAGATGTCCAGCAGACAATTGTCTGGGACAGGAAAGTAGGAGATGTCCAGCAGACACCTGTCCGGGACAGGGAAGAAGGTGATGTCCAGCAGACACCCGTCCGGGACAGGAATGTAGGAGAGATGTCCAGCAGACACCTGTCCGGGACAGGCAAGTAGGAGATGTCCAGCAGACACTTGTCCGTTACAGGGAAGTAGGAGTTGTCCAGTAGACACCTGTCCGGGACAGGGAAGTAGGAAATGTCCAGCAGACACCTGTATGGGACAGGGAAGTAGGAGATGTCCAGTAGACACCTGTCCGGAACAGGGAAGTAGGAGATGTCCAGCAGACACCTGTCCAGGACAGGAAAGTAGGACATGTCCAGTAGACAACTGTCCGGGACAGGGAAGTAGGAGATGTCCAGCAGACACCTGTCCGGGACAGGGAAGTAGGAGTTGTCCAGTAGACACCTGTGTGGGACAGGGAAGTAGGAGATGTCCATCAGACACCTGTCCGGGACAGGCAAGTAGGAGATGTCCAGCAGACACCTGTCCGGGACAGACAAGTAGGAGATGTCCAGCAGACACCTGTCCGGGACAAACAAGTAGGAGATGTCCAGCAGACACCTGTCCGGGACAGGAAAGTAGGACATGTCCAGCAGACACCTGTGTGGGACAGGGAAGTAGGAGATGTCCATCAGACACCTGTCCGGGACAGACAAGTAGGAGATGTCCATCAGACACCTGTCCGGGACAGACAAGTAGGAGATGTCCATCAGACACCTGTATGGGACAGGGAAGTAGGAGATGTCCAGCAGACACCTGTCCGGGACAGGGAAGTAGGAGTTGTCCAGTAGACACCTGTGTGGGACAGGGAAGTAGGAGATGTCCAGCAGACACCTGTCCGGGACAGGGAAGTAGGAGATGTCCAGCAGACACCTGTCCGGGACAGGGAAGTAGGAGATGTCCAGCAGACACCTGTCCGGGACAGGAAAGTAGGACATGTCCAGCAGACACCTGTGTGGGACAGGGAAGTAGGAGATGTCCAGCAGACACCTGTCCGGGACAGGGAAGTAGGAAATGTCCAGCAGACACCTGTCCGGGACAGGGAAGTAGGAGATGTCCAGCAGACACCTGTCCGGGACAGGGAAGTAGGAAATGTCCAGCAGACACCTGTGTGGGACAGGGAAGTAGGAGATGTCCAGCAGACACCTGTCCGGGACAGGCAAGTAGGAGATGTCCAGCAGACACCTGTCCGGGACAGACAAGTAGGAGATGTCCAGCAGACACTTGTCCGGGACAGGGAAGTAGAGGTTGTCCAGCAGACACCTGTCCGGGACAGGGAAGTAGGAGATGTCCAGCAGACACCTGTCCGGGACAGGGAAGTAGGACATGTCCAGTAGACACCTGTGTGGGACAGGGAAGTAGGAGATGTCCAGCAGACAATTGTCTGGGACAGGGAAGTAGGGGTTGTCCAGCAGACACCTGTCCGGGACAGGGAAGTAGGAGTTGTCCAGTAGACACCTGTGTGGGACAGGAAAGTAGGAGATGACCAGCAGACACCTGTCCGGGACAGGCAAGTAGGAGATGTCCAGCAGACACCTGTGTGGGACAGGGAAGTAGGAGATGTCCATCAGACACCTGTCCGGGACAGGGAAGTAGGAGATGTCCAGCAGACACCTGTCCGGGACAGGCAAGTAGGAGATGTCCAGCAGACACCTGTCCGGGACAAACAAGTAGGAGATGTCCAGCAGACACTTGTCCGTTACAGGGAAGTAGGAGTTGTCCAGCAGACACCTGTCCGGGACAGGGAAGTAGGAAATGTCCAGCAGACACCTGTCCAGGACAGGAAAGTAGGACATGTCCAATAAACACCTGTCCGGGACAGGAAAGTAGGAGATGACCAGCAGACACCTGTCCGGGACAGGGAAGTAGGAGATGTCCAGTAGACACCTGTCCGGGACAGGGAAGTAGGAGATGTCCAGTAGACACCTGTCCGGGACAGGGAAGTAGGAGATGTCCAGCAGACACCTGTCCGGGACAGGGGAGTAGGAGATGTCCAGTAGACACCTGTCCGGGACAGAGAAGTAGGAGATGTCCAGCAGACAATTGTCTGGGACAGGGAAGTAGGGGTTGTCCAGCAGACACCTGTCCGGGACAGAGAAGTAGGAGATGTCCAGCAGACACTTGTCTGGGACAGGGAAGTAGGAGTTGTCCAGCAGACACCTGTCCGGGACAGGAAAGTAGGAGATGTCCAGCAGACCCCTGTCCGGGACAGGGAAGTAGGAGATGTCCAGCAGACACCTGTCCGGGACAGGAAAGTAGGAAATGTCCAGCAGACACCTATCCGGGACATTGAAGTAGGAGATGTCCAGCAGACACCTGTCCGGAACAGGTACGCGTGTCTCGTAGGGAGATAAGATACAAAGGGAAGTGACAAGATTAGTTTGTGATCTTCAGGTATGTCATCTTTATCTCTACAGAGTTTACATATAATAGATTAGCTTTCATTTGTCATTTGTCTCTCTTAGACGCAACTTTAGTCTTACCAAATCTCCCTTAGATCAGACATCTGTTTTCATGCTCGTGTGGCAGTGAGTGATCGTTTGATTGAAATCTTTAAAATACGTACTTAAGACATAAACCGACGTTAAAAGGATTGAACCGACATAGATTGGTATCTATCCTAGAGTTATGGTACATCCGCGTTCTCATGTCCCTTAGATCCACTTGTATAATCATCAACCACGGGGATTTATGAAATACTGGATGCTAATATCAGCTTTAATAATCCCCCTTTCTATCACAAGAAAAACTGTTAATAGTGAACCAAATTTTTGTCATCAGAAATCGCGAATAAAAACTGTTTTTATCAGCAGAAATAGTGAACCAAAATATATATCGTATGATATCCTTAGAAGCATTGTACTTGAGGTCATTGTCATCGATTGTTCAGTACGACTGAAGCATCACAAACCCGCGCAAACCAACCGATAGAAAGTTTAATTAACCGTAGAGCGTAGTTACCCGACATATTATTTGACTATTATGTGTTTGTTTGGGTTAACATATTAGCAACAAGCTCGTTCAGTGATAATGTCATATGGCAATCATGTCCATAAATGATGAAAACATTCGTGTCAGTATCTGGACGTTCAAGTATAGTTCCATCGAGGTGGATTTGAGAAAGGCAAATTTACAATAAAGTGACAACAGGATATCGGAAAATAAAACATCACTTAATAATTTAGTTTTGATTTCACTAAATTCGCGAACTCCCCAAATTCGTGCAATTTCATGAACTACTATTATACATATTGCATCTCTTGACGTGATCACATGATTGATGATTTCAAAGGGTTCGCGAAAAATAATCCCCGCCAATAAGTTTCTCACAATAAATCTTTTTCTATTTTTTTTTACATCCGCGAATAGCCATACAGTACATAATGTACTATCAAACGGTCACCTGGTTATTCTAGAGTAGACACACGCTTACTAGAAATGATAAAATAAGAAATTACATAGGCCGAAAGTACATCAGAATTGTCCATAAACACCATACGATAATTGGAAACGATAAAGCAGCCATTATACTGGCAAAAGGTCATCAACGCTCTCCAACATTGGTTCCTTAGGTTTATTCAAATAATAAATGCCCAATAATTGCGCAAATGTAAAATGAAACAGGAAGCTGGTCTTCAGTGGTTTAAAGTAGCCATTGTCTGTATTTTAAATCTATTTGATTACTGGCCATGTACAGTGTTAACAAATAGATATACGTCATGGAATTCTATCTTGAAATTGTATATTGACACTCCACTGTTACAATGATGTAATGATTTTTTTGTTTTGTTGGTGTTTTTTTTTTTTTTTTTTTTTTTTATTTGTCTATAATATATGAAAAATTTGTTTAGCGTTGACGTGTATAATTTTATATGAATTCTTAACACACTATTTAATGCCCCAGTCGTTTGCTTATTGTTATGAATATTCCTAAAATATTGATATATTATAACTGTCACACTTTGGATATTTTCTGGAGAAATAATTTTAATCAGAAACATAATGTTTGTCAAACTTAAACAGATAACACTGAAACCAACCTTACACACAAAAAAATCTCAATTAATAAAGAATAATTCCAGTTTAAAACTTACAGGCAATACATTTCTAAATTACACGTGTTTGATACGTTAAACACCAGTCTACCACCTAAACTATTGTTCTGCTCTATAGAACATAAATTTACACGTGTTGCCTGATTGATCTCGTTAATATAAATGCCTCTATAATAGTAGGCTATGGGTCTGGATTTCTATAGGCCCAGACAGGTATGGTTAATGTTAATTGTTGTCTGTGCAATTCCACAACCATTATTACAAAGTTAATAATATTTTACATTGTATGTGACAGTACAGTTTCTCTTCACCACAAGATATCCTGTCATTCTGTTGTTCATAGTAAATAGAGCACCTGGTGTACAATTGTTATAAAAATGTATTTCTGTGTTCACATGGGTAACAGTGACGGGCCAGTTTTAAAGAAGAACAACAAAACTTAAAACCAAGTTTTATTAAATTAGTTTGAATTAACTAAGTTTAAGTGTAATAGTTCATATACAATGTTTGAATGGTTGTTTTCACCGTAAGCAACCACATAATGCTTACTGGTTCATACTTAGATAATAGTGTTAAAGTGAAACATTTAATGTTGATTTTACACAGCTTCCTAAATATTAGTATCGTTTTCTAATGCAATTCGGACATCTCTGTTCATGTTCTAGTACAGATATAGGCATGACTTCCGCTCCATATAAAAATAGGGTCATTTTTCATATTTGACTTTATCTTTAAATGCAAATCTATACGAATAAAGCAGATGGAAAGGGTAGACATTAATTTATTTTTTGAAGGTTCGCTACGCCAATCATGGAGATATTTAGATTTCAAGTGACATAGAAAATACATGGTTAGTATCTTACAATACAAGGTTTATTTTGGTGCTCGAAAAGCCTCGGCATCTCGGTTTTCCTAAGTCTCACACCAATATAGTAAGAAACTAAACGTGTATTCTGTTTATCCTGCAACCGTTATGAGATTCAAAACGAAATCGAATTGTCTATTTTTTTTACTTGGTTTTGCTCGAAGTGAGTCGATTCTTTGATGTGCAGGAAAGAAATTATTCACTAAACTGAATAGAAATATACAGTACTCCTTTTTACTACTAACCGTGAAATACAGGTACTGAATGGCATTAAGTTAAAATGTATCTTATTGTTTTACTCGCAGACACCAAGATCTGTTCATTTTTTCCCTATGTTTTCTTCTTAATGATACAGTATCGGAGTAAAACACATCCTATAGTTTTTCTCGTTATCATCAATTTTTAAAGGCTGAATACATGGATCAATAATTCTGAATATTACAAACCATACCAGTTAACCTATTGCTACTTTACTGAACGCATGACCTAACTCTGAACTGGCTTAGGCGATTCATTCTTTACTTGGTACTCAGTACACTTCGGGGCCTAATCACGTGTTTCTTAATGAACGGCTACTCTCGTGACAAACTACAAAGACTAACTACTGTGTATATGATTATCCGTATTTTTAATCACAGCAGTGAAATTTTAAATTACTTTTAAATGTAACTGTATAATTACAAATGTCAGACTAACTGCTACATGATAACTCTACTTATTACAATATTTTCTATAATCACGGAGAGAATGTAAACACACAAACACGATAATTGAAAATATGTGGACGTGTGTAAATAAATGAAGCCTTATATATAGAAATGCTACATCAACCCTGAATGGTCGTCAAATCAGATATCGGGGACACCTGGACCCTTTCTTCAGTTCTTAAAAGACTTGACATATTGACATAGTACTCAACTCTGACATTAATAGGTAAGGGTAAATTTACCTTTCATTTTAAAACGTCTATAAACGTGTTTTAAATTATTTATATTACATAGATTTACGACAGCTGGTTACGTTATATCTGTGTGATGTTGTTTGTATTAATCTTAGTATTCTGTTTAGTTATAGGTCAATGTGTCAGAATATACGTGGTCGTCCCCAAAAGCAGCTTTTTTTCATACCACAATTAAATGATAAGGATGATTGGTTAGTAATATTTGTATCAAATAGTTTAGATTAGTTTCCCTAAATTTTCAAGACTTGCTTATTCGAACCTCACAAAGGCTGTGGTAGTAGTTTTATTTATTTATTTATTTATTTATTTTATTTTTCTATTGATCATTATCTATTTTTTTATTTTTTTTTTTTTTGAGGGGGGTTCTCGATACAATGTTTTTTTAAAAGTGGATATACATATAATTAATGAACAAAAACACTGTTTAATTCATACCACATCTTGATAAGTGTACATTATATCGAGGAATATTGGCTTTACTTGGTTCCGGGGTTTTATCGTGGGGACATATCTAGATATCTGTCAGGCTTGGATTATCTACCTGTGCTTATCAGATTAGTAGCCATGATATAATATATAACACAAGGAATCCATTCTGTAATTCTACGTAACTTGCAGTACAATACCGATAAGTTGTAAACGTATAACCATATCAGACAAACATAAGGTATTGGCGTATTGGTCCACAAACAATGATATCAAACTTTTAGGAGAAAAGAAATTGTCAGACATTTATACATTGCTGTATTGCACATATTTACAGATACGTGTATCAAAATAGTTGCGGTCAGTCACAAAAGTAATTTAAGACATAAAGTATATGTTAGTTATGCATATTTTCGTAATTCTATGAAGAAATCAGAAAGTATAAAATGGTTTCACTATGAAAAAACCTTGTGCTTAGATCTCGTAAGGTAAAAAAAATGCAGCTGAAGCAATATTGAGCTTCTTGAACCTGGATAATGAATGACTCGTGTTTTTCTGACAAATTTTTACCTAGTGAATTGTATTATTTTGAAAACTGAGAGGTTTCTGTACAAATATTGAAAACTGCTAATTTGTGGTGATGTTATGTCTCCAAATTATATGTTTACGATTGCAAATGTTCTTGATGTGATATATCTTGAAATTATAATATGTGACACCATAGACAATAAATAAAAATTGTGGAAAGGCGGTTCGGGGACCTCAGGTATTGACGATTACACTGAGAAGGTGAGAAGTACATATACTTTCAGTAATACGAAGTGAGTTCACTGAAAACATATGTTCAAACTTGTATAACCAAGGTATCAGCTCAATCATCTACATTAACGTTACATCCGCCTTATGGAGTACGTGACCACACCATTAACTTCACAACAGGTTACCTTTATAAACTAAATAACACTTACCGGTGCGTACCAACGTTTTCACAAAAACTAGATCCGTGAAGCGTAGGAAATCTCACATGGTCAACATATGTCCGGAGATCGACCCAGACCGTTTATTATGGACACATTTCCTCGGACACTCCACAGTGAACAGGAATGTATAGGGGGACCTACATACACAATCAATTTACCTAGCCAATTGTTATGGCAGGTAACGCATGACGTTTCCAACAAAGACTGGCTCTATTGTGAAGTCGGCGGATTTGGATTAAAACCCGCTACGTAAAATAACAGACTTCATTTACTATATTGGTATTAAAGTAAATGGTATTGTTCATAGTAAGGGAGTCGGGAATTATAGAGCTATTTAATATGGCCCTACGGTTTTAGCGGGGGTCTGTAAGGGTGTAAGTCTGGTAGTATACACAGGTCACGTAATAGTTGGGGTTTGGTAACTATTGTTTAAGATTATATATAATCTTAAAGTTATACAACGTACCTGGATAGATTTTGCTCACCTGAAAATTTCTACTTTAGGCGTAATTAATCAATAATGATATCTTATCGATCGGTATATGATTTAAATGTGACCTTACAAGGGTATCACCGATAAATCAATGTATGTATATATAAATTTCAATACGTCACTGCATGTGATGATATATTCCTCAACGAACTGAAATACCTAATATAGTTTGATCTAATATTTAATGCCTGTGCATTCTTTACCATGTAATACACAAACTATAGTTCTGGTTACCTCATAACAGCACTGAATATTATCCTGGTATATATATAGTGGCTTAAAGTACATACTGTATAGTATTCTAGTATAGTGGCCTAAAGCAGATAGAGAGAATTCAACGTGTACACAGTATCTTTATATCAATAGGCTCCCTATAATCGTTTAAGGACTTTTCCTTTTTATTAAAACATTTTGACTGAACTTTATATTTTGGCTTTGGCACAAAGTATAACTAAATATTGTTTTTCGGGTTTTGCGGATATACCGTAGCATAAGAGATGTGTTTACGTGTCCAAGTAAACAGATATGAAGACGGAGAGTTTTACAATAGAAATACCATGATACACGTCTATAGTTGTAGATGTCGTCTGATAGGCTTGTTACTAGCAGAATGTGATTCTGTAAAATATCTCAAAGCTAAATAAACAAAAACATATGAATACTTTATATCAAAATAAACGGGAAAAAACGTAAATAAAACTTTAATCGATTAAATTGCAATATCATTAACGTGTTCTGAAATCCTAACATACACGTATCAAAATTTATCTAAATGTACTTAAGTGTCGAGCACGTGAGGTACTGTTGGACACCTTTTCAAATCAATAATAGAGCTAGAAAATAGACATACTGAGTTATATTAACAATAGATGTCATTATATTATCACGGTGTAACAAATGTTACCAAAACTTGGTGTCTTTGTTACAAGCGTTGCGTGCTTAATGGAAGCCTTCTATTATGTACAAAACGAAATAACTAGTTCAAAACCAAGTCATGCATCCCAAAACTTCTATTCGGTAATTATCATTACCTTACGTATTGTTCATTATATCGTTTGTTCATTATATATAACTCCACAGAGAGAAGATTACAATTTGTTGTTGAAAAGTACCAGCCAAAACAAAGTTCTAAAAGGGAAATGACGCTAATCACTCATGGATTTATAAAGAAGGCTATGGTATGGTTATCTTTGGCATTCGAGTCTGAATGAAATGTATTCAGCAATTAGAATTGGCTTTTTGAAGTATCTACTTGGAGACAAATTGGACAGCCATACACATACCATTGACAGTGCTTCTTAAGGCAGTAAATTATTAAATATGTCTAAAGTGATTAAGTAATGAACATATTGAAATCCAATATCGATCATGTTATATCTGAGATAATATCACATTATCTACTCATTAATATTAGTATCATATACAGAGAAATTTTAATATAATGAATTAATGTATTCCACGAAAGTCTAAATTATCCTCATCGTAGAGTTTTATATCATCGGCTTTAAGTCCATGTAAAAATGATAACGGCAAAATAATTCGGTATTACTCCACATATGAAATTATATTGCCTTTACATAAAGAAATGCTTTGATAATATTGTAAACGTATAAGTTAATGACATAATTATAGCATTCGTTTACTACCATCAGATAATGTGCACGCACAAATATTCATGTTTCTTTACAAATTCCGCTGGCTCAGTCCGGTTATTGACTGTTGGTATTATGTCACACTTTACTTAGAAATAAACAATCTGTTGTAACAAGAGGAGAATATTTTCATTCAAAACTTAAAATGCTAGTAATCGTTCTACCTTTGTAAATATTAAAATCAATCGACATTCTGTGCCTCTCACAGCACTACTACACAAAAACGTTACTATTTGTCGTTGCTTGTTGCTGTTATAAAAGAAGTGTTTAAAGGCCCACTACCTTTCCGGAGCAAAATTTAAAGGTTTCTAAAAACATAAATAACAAAAGAAAATATATAAACTGTATCGATGGTCTAAGATGAGGTTACAACATGAAGTTTATGCAAGATGTCCTGTGTAATATACCTGATAACAGTTGGGTTTCATTTCGCTGTTTTGCCTTCTGGCGCAGTGATGATCAACTACCGCGCGGTATTTAGGAAGACGGCGGGAAACATAACAGAAATATGTGTATATTTAATATACGCATATTTCTGTCACACGCATCGTTTGGATAGCACTACAAAAGATATGGAAATACTAGTATGGAAAAACAAATTCGTGTACTTCATTATCATTCAGTTTAGACGTTTGTTTCTGTAAATTAGCATATCTCAGGGGCGTAGGAAGCGGGGGGCAGAGGGGGGCAACTGCCCCCCGTTCCCCAGGACGGGGGGCAAACATGTCTTTTTGCCCCCCTCCTCCCATTTTCGCCGACTGAAATTTTCTGAAAAAGCTTATTTGAAAGAAAAAAAGGTCCTCCTGCACATTTTTCGTACTTCATTCTAGAAAATTTTCCGCTGCGCGGCGCATTTCCTAAAGGGTTCAAGCACATAATGTCAAACCTTAATTGTAAAAATTCAATACACACAAACTAGACTAAAAATGTCCATCAAGGGATTCTATGTACTATTAAAAAAATGTCTCTTAAAAGATCAATTTGTTTATATGTCTTAGCGAGACAATTAATTCATTTTTTTTCTGTTACACAACAATGTGCCGATGGTGTGAAGCCGGTATATTCAGATCGAGTAGGGTTCCATAATGTTATGACGACACAATTATCATTTCTAAATGCAGGTAGCTTTAAATCGAAAAATTACCATGTTAAGAACGCTTTATAATCATTAAACTTTATCGTAAAACTCATCTCAGCCATTCTAAATCGTAATTTTTTCCCGGCGGACCCCCCTAACACTAAATTCTCGCGCCTTTGGGCGCTCGCAAATTCATCAAAATGCATCGTAAAACTCATCTAAGCCATTCTAAATTGTAATTTTTTTCCGGGGGAGACCCCCGGACCCCCCAAACACCAAATTCTCGCGCCTTTGGGCGCTCGCAAATTCATCAAAATGCATCGTTGACTCATCTAAGCCATTCTAAATTGTAATTTTTTCCCGGGGGAGACCCCCGGACCCCCCAAACACTAAATTTCTCGCACTTTCGGGCGATCGCAAAATCATCAAAATACATAAAACTCATCCCGGGGGTCACCCTCAGACCCCTAATAAAACACCAAAATCTTGCGCCTTCGACGCTCACACGCTAATTTGGCCAATTTGCGTATTCGTTAATTTCCTTTTAGAGACCCCACTGTCTATAAATGTGTACAAGGATTAAATTTAGTGATATATGAAAAATGTACATAAAGCATATAAAATATATGGTGGGGAGTTGAATTAATCTCCTCCTGTAGGTGTGGCGGGGGAGGGGGGGGGGGTTCAAAATATTGAGGACCTTTGCCCTCCCATGACGTTTCATCTTCCTACGCCACTGTATCTTCGCTCACAAAAGTACCAAACCTGTAGTTTCTATTGGTTTTGGTGTTACTAGGCTTAATGTGGTGTCATAATTGATTTATATAGTACTGATGTTTACAGAGTGTTAAATGGATAATGGGTTTACTACTTTCACACTTAAAGTGTAAAACAAGGGGTCAATGATAAAGTAAATACTGAACACATCAGAATGCAATAACTGGGAAATGATCGACATTCAGGTACACATTCAAATGGACAAGGAATGTGTACCTTGAAGTTTGGGTAGGCTATAACCGACATTTAAGATTTATGTAGAAACAAAGTGTGTCTAGGTACATTTCGTTTACGTCCAGCCATGAGATTTCAACAAACGTAAATGCGTTGTTCATGTAACTAATATTAGAGATCATATTAAGAGACCCGCATTTTCAAATAGAGACGATTGTCATTGGCCTAAATTCAAGTCAATATCAACTTCTGGTTGTTTTTTTAAGCATTGATGTCACTATGTTTTTAACTTCATAGTGTTATAAAATAAATGTGTTTGCAAACTGTGTGAATGCGCAAATGTAATTTATTTCATAACCCGATGAAGTTAAAAACTAGTTACATCAATGTTTAAAATTAATTTTTCAGACTACTTGATAACATAAAATACTTTTAAACATACGATTCCATTGATTTTCCAATGGATATTTTTTTCTAAATCAATACGAACGTCGACGTCTCTATTGTGACGTCATTATTACGTCGGGTTTTCTTAGAGTTTTTCTTCATAGTATATGAAGAAAAACAATCTGCCAATCAGAGAGTTGTATTTAGTATGAAATTTGATAAAAAAAATATTCTAAAATGTTTAGTGCATGTTCTGCAAAAAAAAGTAAAATAAACGAGTACCACTATGATAAAAGAGTGACATAGCCCTATAATCTCTCAAACAATGGCAGATAGATTGTATATCTGTGAGGACTCCAGAAAAAAGGACACAAAAGTAGGTCAGTGTACGCTGGAGGAACAAGTATTAAAAACACATATTCCCTACTTCATGGACAAGGTCAGCCATAAACATCTTCAAATCCGGGTCATAATATAAAGATTAGGTTCTAGAATTGCTACTTAGATAAGACATAAGCACAATTTACAGATACTAAAAAGAGTTTTACTTATAAAGAATGAGAAAACGGACATATGGAAAGTCGAGTTAATTCCGGTTTGTCAGAAAACCTTATTGTGGAAGTTTTTTCCAATAGGGTTCATTGTAATTAGGTAGACGAGTTATGTTGGGCGTGTAAGACTATGTCGTAAGATATGGGAAACTATATTAAAGAGTTCTGTTGGGAAAAATACATGCCTGTTCGCTAATTTTGCGTGATATTTCCGTTAGTATTATAACTTCGTAAGTAACAAAATAGTGAAACAGTACCAGGAACTGCGTTTTCATTAGCAGTGCTACATCAGTAGGATTATATGTAGGAAGATATAGGATTCGTAAGTGCTACAATAATGGTTAACTGTACATCGTGCCAAATCATTGTGAATGACTGATATCGTGATACACTGAATATCGTTATTTCTTTTAAAACATTTTGTTTTAACTGAAAACATTTTTTCAGACCTTTATTTAAACTGTGGTTCATTTAAAATCGTCATAGAAATTTCCCAAACGACACCATAGTGTATTACTGTTAGTACTACATTTGTATTTTTCGCCATTGTTTTCCTTGATTACAAGGCTGTTTAGATTCTTAAAGCATTTAAATATCATTAAGTTCCTTCAATGCTATTACCTCCATACTGTCCATTGCTGATATCACGATCTCTATAATCACAGACTTTCTCATTTTCCATTTTAATGCTGCATTATCACACGGTCTTTACACCAATGATCTACCACAATAAATGTATGTTTGTATGCTATAAGTAGATACCTGACTCTGCTGTATACATACATTTAATGCACTAACGTTAACCTTCACTTGTCAAGGTAACAGTGGCATTGGCGGCGTCAATGATATATTTTAGATTTCCACGTCAATAAAGTATGAAATTAATATTTTATTCATTGATCTATGAACGCTTTTCCATCAATATCATGTGTCTATGGAAGCCATGTCGGTTAATAACAAACAACTCATACATTCATACTACATATGATCATAGCCCAAGAAAGAGAAGCTAATTGCAAATTGTTTAATTCTCATTATTGTATTTTATTAATAGAAATGTTAAAAGGTACTTCAATTTTGCAAAATTAACTTTTGAACAAAAAATTATCAATTTTAGAACTATACAAATGAAATGTACGTTGATTTTTCATCGTCAAAAGCCAATGTATCGCTAGCCGCTGAGGTTGATTTCGGCAGTAAATATTTAATCATATATTACCTACAAAGAATTTCTTTCTCCTGGATCTATAACTGTTCTGTGTAAAGCACGGTTACAAGTCTACCACACGACCGCAAAGTGTTTTTCTTCAGGCATTCTAGATTTCGCACCGACAACTTCTGTGCTTTCGACCAAATCAAGAAGTGTAATTAATAGAAGTAGATGTAACGTTTCCTAAATGAGAAGAAATGTATGTATTGATTTGGCATTTTTGGGAGAAACAAGACTCCACAACATAATTTCACTTAGTAAACAGAGAATGATATCCTCTATTCTACTGCTGATTTATTATAGATTACTTACGGTTCTGGGAGGTTCTATATGAAGCCAGTATCACAATTAATCACATCCAAACTTCTGACTGCAAAGTGTAATCCCCTGTCCAATGTGCACTTGTTGTAAGAAAGCCAGAATGTGTAACCCCCTGCCCAATGTGCACTTGTAGTAAAAGAGCCAGAATTTCGGGTAAATGTTTAATGTTTTGTTTGACAATGTACACACCACATACGTGCGTGTATTGGGTATGGAGTCTTATCTTGTCAGAACGTTGATCTTGCACATTACTGTTATTGATAAAGGGAATGTACACAGTGAAGTATGGTAACCAACAGTTCCAGACCGCTTGTGTGTTTAATACTAAATAATACAATAGATAAGAGAGTGCTGAAGTAATTCATGGTACACATTAAATGCTATGTAAATTATAATGTCATAACATGTGTGCAGCACAAAATTCCTATACTATATATAAAAGCTTTTTGAACAACGACGTGCAAACTAATGATTAGAAAAATAGTTATACGCAGGCCTAAGTATACCTAACAAATGTATATTGTTAGAATTTTCTTTAAATATCCCTATCATGCTATATCGAGCACGTGTTTCTACCCGAACCCGCATCTGGGCTTACAGGTTAAGTATAAAGTTTCATGATAGATTTTCAAAGGTAATTTGCCTCGGTTGTCGGACTTATAAATGATTAACAAGTTACTATTTGGTCTGAAGAATTCACATCCTCCGACATTCTCACATTTATTATAAACGAATGCCATGACTAATTCCACACGACACTTTTAAACTGTAATTCTATCTTCAATAACAGAATGTGATTAAGATAACACTCACCTGTTGGCTAATATTATTCTGACTATGTAGACCTATAGGTTGACCATAAAGGACTTCCTGGTAGATAGAAACACAATCGATAACTCTTGGTACTATAGACAGGGTGGGTTACGTGGATCCGGACTATTATCTACGTATGTTTGTATTAGGGACACTCACCTTCACTGAAACACTGGGTGTGAATCATTAATGATGGCACTATCTTACTGTTGTTCCCTAGATACCGTAGCAGCAGCCTCAGGTGTAGTGCGGTACAAACAAATAACAAAGCTTAATTCATAGTCTAAACACACATAAAGTTAGAATAACAATAAGGGTAATTTGTTTATATTTTTGTTAATATCGGAACATACAATGGCTTCATCAAAGTGTGACGTTTTATGAGAAAAAAGGGGACAGATTACAATATTGGTGCATGCACGTGATTTGGTAATGTATAATGACAATTTAAATGTCCAAACATAAACATTCTATGAATATCAAGTAGATATGGCGACATTTAATCCTTAATTGTAAGTTTTGCAATATATATTACAATGTACTGACTAAACTAAATAAAAAATATCTTAGGTTTGGGAAAACTTTAAGGTCGACAACTCGTACTAAAGAAATCATCACTTGTGCATTTAATGGAGAAGAATCGGTTAATTGATTGAAATAATTTTCTTCTTTGGCGAGCGTTCCATTGTGTAATTTAACCTATTCTGGGTAAATACGCTCAAGGTTCCTAGTTTAGCCAAAACTCAACTATGACAGTTACCAAGACAGCATAAAGCAAACAAATGATATATTAGTAAGTAACATCATCAAAGATTTCCATATAAGAGAAAAAAAATCTTTTCGATTAAAAAATTAAAAAATTATGAATCAATTAAAAAAAATAAACAACAAAAATTTAATCTAAAATAACATTTTTAATGGGTTTCTTTCAACACCAAAAGAAAAAAATCACACAAGTTTTATGTCATCAATTTTAAAGTGTAATATCAGCCTATTTGTAATATTTATTGCTAATTTCATCGTGTTAAAGAAATAATGAATGATGCAAATGTTTCAAACCCTTTTGAATTTTGACAAAATTGACCTTTGTGTTGTTTTAGATGCTTAAGGTACTAAAATCTCACGCTGAACAATATCCTTCTATATCAATGGATGACAAGTAGTACATCCACACGACCAAAACTATAGATATTAATTAGGATAATGCAAATGTGCACATTTAGTCGTAGGGGAATTTCCGCAATTTACGCGGAGGTAGCTTGGTCGCGAAAATTCCTCCCGCGCATAATATTTTGTACATGTAAAGATGTATAAAGTCTGATGGTGTATCCGTCGCGAAAGTAACATTGCAAAATTGTATGCACGCAAATTGCGAAATTTAACACTCGCGTAAATATTCGCGTTTAGAGTAATTTAATACATATTGAATATATATAGTTACTTTTTTTGGTAGCAAGTGCTTAAAAGATTAAAAGCAAATCATTCAATGTATTTCATTTCCTTCTTTAAATGTTTTTTACTTCCTCAATATGCCATTGTTTGATAAAATCAGTACAAAGATGTTCGTAGTATTAAGTAGCCGAACCTTTATTTTACGCAAATTTGCCTGAACGTCAAAAAATGATTAGGACCGTACCATAACCTGCATGACAAATGGAAAAGAAAACTCATTATTTTCTGAAGACTTCAGATTAATTACATGCATGTAATTAACAATTTCATTGACATCATTTATATAAAAAAAAAAAAAAAAAAAACAGATGACAAATAATCAATTTTCAAATGCTGCACTGAACTCAATAGATTCGCCGCTTCCTGATGATCACCCCAGGCCATGTCATGAGGATATTTTCACGCTGGAATTGAACATTAATGCAATGAAAGAAAAAATGTCGATATTTATTTCAAGTGTTTATTTAGCTATCTATCAATATAAATGAATACATCCCTTGTACCCAAACATCTCCGTGATCAATACAGTCCACTATATTTTATAATCGAATGCACCTGAATTGTAGACGCCACATCAACGTCTACGGGGCGCTTCAATCAAACGAGAAAATAGTGTAATCATTAAGTCTCATTTCAACATTGATGACAAAAAATGTGTGATTCTGACAGCAGAGGTGCCGGTAAGTTTTATTTGAAAGCTCTGCATGGACATACATACTTATGGCTTGTGCAGATGCTAATTAATTAATGTCAGAAATATGTACAGTATATGTGAAACTTGTGTGTACAGTCAGTGTAGGTATATCGATATATCTGCATCTGTCGTAGATTTAAGTTTGCGAAAATTCTGTTGTTTTCCAGTTGATTTAAGGTTCATGTAATGGCTTTAAACAGTGATATTTTGCAAGCCTAAAACGCATTACTGTGCTGCAATTGAACAGAACTAATTTCATTAATTGTTGGTATATACCCTGGTAGCTACTGTTGTAGCGGAAAAGATATTACCTTCTGACTGACTTAGGTGATATCTTTTCCGCTACAACAGTAGCTAATACCCTGGCTAACTGTCAGTCTTACTGTTGATATGTAATTTGTGGAGCTGCGTGTAAAATACAGTAAAATATGAGAAAAATGTATAGTTCTGGAGAAGACATAGAACTCGTGTGAATTGCATTGATGGAACCAAATTATCATGCCATCGTGTTCAGTTGTGAATATGCCAGGTACTCCAACAGTTTGTTTGGCAAAATCGGACCAGCAAATACATGTAGCGCAGGAGCCTAGTGTAGTAAATGCAAATGGCTGCTATAAATGGCGGATCGAAAATATCGCATATAAGAAGCCATCTGTAGAAGAAGAAATGATCAGGGAAATCATCCATGAAAGTCCCATTGGGCACAACGACCACTTGGTACTAAAGTTCAAATTTACATGCTATAATAAGGGGAATTATGCTGGCATGCGCACGGATCTAGACATATCTTGGGAGGAAATATTAAAAGGAGATGCGGACAGTATGTACGAACAATTTATCGAAATATTGAATAGATGTATAGATAAACATATACCTATGATAAAAGGCAACAAGTACAACGCAAATAATAAACCATACCTTCCACTGAACATTAGAAAGAAAATCAACAAAAAACATAGTACATGGCAGCGATATTTAGAAGTGCCAACAGAGTCGAAATACAGAGAATATACTAAAATCAGAAATCAGGTAAAGGGTGCATTGAGGAAGGCGAGACGAGATATGGAGAAAGACATTGCAGGAAATGTCAAAAGAAACCCGAAACGTTTCTGGAAATACATCAACTCGAAAAGAAAGGTAAAAACAGGGATTTCAGAACTTAGGGGTTTAGACGGAGATGATTCAAAAATTGCTATGTTGGATGGGGACAAAGCAGAAGTACTTGCACAATTTTTCAGTAGTGTTTTTACAGAGGAACCTAGAGGAGATATGCCAACTTCGAATAATAAACCAATCATACATGACTCTAATGAACCTTTATGTACCGAGGCATTAATAATGAAATTGCTGGAAAGCATGGACAGCAACAAATCACAGGGTCCAGACTAGATACACACAAGATTACTAAAGGAACTAAAATTAATTCTATGTAAACCACTTCGTATAATTTTCAACAAATCAGTACATAGAGGTATAGTACCTAAGGCGTGGAAGGAAGCCAGCATAACGGTTATATTCAAGAAGGGATCAAAATCAGATGCAGGAAATTACAGACCGGTGAGCCTAACAAGTGTAGTTGGAAAGACAATGGAGAAGATAATCAGAGATGCAATAGTCAACCACATGGACCTAAATAATCTATTCAGTGATAAACAATTTGGATTCATAGCAAAAAGGTCAACAGTTCTACAACTACTGATGGTACTAGAAGATTGGACCGATATTCTGGACCATGGAGGAGAAATAGACATTGTCTACATCGACTTTATGAAGGCTTTTGACAAAGTGCCTCATAAGAGATTAATTGCCAAACTCCGAAGTTGAAGAATAAACACAAAAATAGTTAATTGGGTGGAAAACTTTCTTAGTAAACGAAAGCAACGCGTAATAGTAAATGGGAAATCATCAAAGGACTATCCAGTATTGAGCGGAATTCCCCAAGGTAGTGTCTTGGGTCCGATCCTATTTGTGATTTATATAAATGATTTACCAGAACATACTACATCAAATACTTTCCTATTTGCCGATGACACCAAAATCTACAGGGAAATTAGAAATGAAGATGATAAAAAGGCTTTACAATCGGATTTGGACAAACTGCAAGAATGGTCAAACACATGGCTACTGAAATTTCACCCGCTGAAATGTAAGGTTCTTACCATAAAAGGGAAAACCAATGAAAGTCGGAAGTACAACATGACAGATGCAGGAGGTAATAAAATTAATCTTGAGAACATATCATCGGAAAAAGACATAGGAGTGCATGTGGACAAGGATCAAAATTTCTCTATACACATTCAACAAGCAGTCAATAAAGCTAATAGTATTCTTAAGCTTGGACTAATAAGATCATTTGTATACATTACATAGATGAAATATCATTTAAAGAACTTTTCAAAGCATTAGTAAGACCACATTTAGACTACACTGCAAGCGTCTGGAATCCATACAGAACAAAGGACATCGAATCCATAGAAAAAGTACAGCGGAGGGTAACCAAACTAATCCCGGAGCTCAGAGATCTACCCTACAGCGAGAGATTAAAGCGACTAGGCTTACCTTCACTATCCTATCGGAGACTGAGGGGAGACATCATAAATGTATACAAGATAATGAACAATTTCCATGACGAAAGGGTTACCATTGGATTATTTGAGCATGATACAGCATACCGGACGAGAGGTCATTCGCAAAAATTAAAGAAAAAACATTGCAAGTTAGATATACAGAAGTATTCCTTTGGATTTAGAACTGTCGATATATGGAACAGTTTACCAGAAAATATCATAAACTCAACAACAATAAGAGACTACGAGATAAGTCTAGACAAGTACTGGGCTAATTTGGAACTTAAATACAACCACTTGGGGAGCTATAAAATGGAACACGGGACGTGCCAATTAACTTACTTCATTTAATAATTGATATCACTTAGTTACTTAACGTACATCATGGATATTATTTCATTGTATTAGATATGGACATAGAGGCATGTTACTTGCCTGTGTCCATAAAATATCTTATTCAATTTTATTAAAAGTGTAATCTTCAGTACGGGTGCTACTTTTCCGCACATTCCTTTAGCATTCGGTTTGGTAAATTATCTGGACCAGAGGCTTTAGATGGATAAGATTTCAATAGTAGTTTTTTAAGTCCGTTTTCATCAATCTTGATAGGTGGTATATTTTGTTTTGCTTTGAGTCTAGTTGTTGTAGATCTATATTTTTTTCCAAATATATCACTGTTATCAACTTATCTGGTTATTGTCGGATATCCTGGAAGACTCAAATTTGTTCAGAGTTACTTTCTTTACATCTGTTATTTGAACACACGAACCATCTCACACCCTAGGTAATAATAATAATAATAATTTAAGTTCCTCATCATTATTTATTTTATCATTTTCTTGGCAGTTCAAACCAGGAACATATGAAACTCAAAATATACTGGTAACGACTCAATATTTTTTCAATATTTCAGTTTTCAAAAGAAAGCTGCTTCGGCGTCTTTACGGGGATGCTGAAACTGCACATTCATCACAGCAGGAGCTGGATAACACATCAACACAGGAGACAAGTGTTGATCCAGCATATACCACTGCAAACTATACATGTAATGTGATCACAAAGAAAAAAGTTTATGGTGTGACTCCAAGACCACTTCATATTCCTCAAGACAAAGACAATGGCCAATTTAATGATCAAAACGAAACAGAGTTCATTAGAGAGGGGGATGAGAGTGAATCTGAATCAGAGGAAGGTCTACCAGGTATTAGGTTTTGTATTTATATGGACACATTTACATGTATAAGAAAGTGCAAAATTGTGCAATTTGAATTTCAAGACTTTGTGATGCAATACATTAGAAGTCAATACTGTACATGTTTTAAATTCACTGTCCTTTCATAACTAAACAGTTAAGAGGAGGAGGAGGCGGAAAAGAAAGAATGCAAATAATGAGCCACGGGAAAGACAGCAAAAGACAAAAGAGGAGACCGAGGAATCAAATACAGTACTCACAAAAAATCAAAAGAGAAAATTGAAGAAAAAGAGGAGAAAAGAACGTGAAAAGAAAGAGGACCATGGAGAAAATAAGAAGGGATTTACATATTCTGTTGATACAGAGGAAAACAGCAGTAAATCAAATAAAAGGTATAATCATTGACATGCTCTAGAATTTTTCTAGTTTTGTTTCATTCTAATTTTAATTTATCATAATAGCTGTAAATATGTGTATTGTCATCATGTATATATATTGTACACAAATGTCACTTTATTAAAGTGTTTCAAACATTTCAGCAAAAGAGCATGTTTGAAATATTTTCATGTAGAATTTTTGTACCCATCAACTTTGCTCCCTATGAGATTCAGTTTGTACCAGGTATATTTTATTGCTCACTGTTATTTGCTTGACCTTGTTTAAAAGTTGTTATTTTTTTACATGACTGTAACTGAAATTTGAGTGAATTTATATTTTGTTAATCTCCATTTTGATTTCAGTCGGAGAGATGAGCTGGGTACCAAATTAACAAACCTGATAGAATTTATCAGGGCTGTATGGGAAGTGTACCATCAAGATGGTTGGTATATCTATATATCATATCATAATACATATATTAATATTTGTAAGGTATCTTTGGATAATTGTGAGGCATTCATATAATGGTTGAACTTAAAAATGATATGTAAAATCAGGGCTTTGCAGTGAAATATATGGTAGTAAAAATGTTAATTTAATATTTGGAAAGAAAGGGCAAAGATTGTACCATTAGAATGAGATATTCCATGTTTTTGTGCTTGAGTTATGCCCCTTTTAAAACAAATTTGATTTATCTGCCAATTAATCTTACCGTGTCTTCTTCGTTCTAACCGGTAGGTAACATGACAATACATAAAATGTCTCACGGTAAAGGTATGTTACTGGAATGGGACAGTTGTTGAGGAAAGAGTAGCTTGTAAAATGTTTAATGCTTAATTCTGTATTCATTTCTCAGTGGCAGTGAAAGACCCTACACATAACAAAGAAAACATTGATAGATTGTTCATACAGATTTTCTCTACACAAGATATAGAGGAGGATGTAGTGTTGGATGAATTTGATCATCTCTGGCATTTAAAAACTCTGCTAGTACTCAATGACCATCAGAGAGCTGAGGAAAATATCAGACATCTTGAAAACATGTCAACCGTAACAATTGATGATGGTATGTATTATTTTGTTTTGGTATGGCTGGTTTTATACAACCGCTTTGGTTATTTAGTTGTGTGTCTTCTAGTGTAACCTGAAAGTTCTAACTAGACCTAGAGTCATAGAGGTATAATATAACTACTTGGCCAATGGCCATCATCATTGCTATCATCTCTAAAAAGGAAAATGATCCAAGGTTCTGTTACAAAAATTCAGAAATCCACTACGAAACCTGCCTATATCTGAGGCCTTTTATTTAGTTAGTCTAAATAAAAAACACCTAATACAGTGTATATGGACTAGTTTAGTGGACTCTATGCATTAAGGCATAAAGCAACTTAGAAATACATGTAACAGTCTACTTGGTAATTGAAATAACATGATAATAGATCTGCTGTATTACACATTTGGTCCTTCACTCCTGGATCACTTATGTTTTCTAGGTACTTACTGAATTTTGCTCAGCGTTTTTGCCTGGGATCTCCAGTTTTTCTCCACCATTAAATCTTGGATGAACTAACCATTTTATAAATTATACATCATTATGTAAAACGACAACATATAAACATATATGGTCTAATATACAGGACTTGTCATCATAGAGTTAATCAGTGACAATTAAACAATATATAAACATTCATGGTCTAATATACAGTACTTGTCATCATAGAATTAATCAGTGACAGTTAGACAACATGGAGATTCAAACAACCAGTTGTGTATTCCATCCAATTGGAGTATTAATGAAGTATCCTTGTTTTTTCCCCAGAGTCTAAGAAGTTACTGTGTGCTGTAATGAGATACTGGATGACTGACATCGCAAACCATACATGATGTGCATATTATTTGATACCGGATGATTGACATTGCAAATCAAAGATTGTGTCCTTTCATTTAAAATTAACTGCTTGTCAGAGATGGCATGTCTATACATCAATAATGCTGTGCCTTCAAAATGATGGTGATGAGCCAACAAGACGTTGTTGTCTACTATTCAGCGATAGCCAATTGCAATGAGGTGATTTGATTTGTACTAATAGTAGTATTAATTGGTGCTAACAATTGGTACAAATGTCCCGACTAAATAACAACTTGTTGATCACTGAATATGTAGGCCATTCTAACAAAATAAAGGGAAAAAAATGGAAATTAAAAGTTATAACAATTTTACTTGTATTACTTGTTTATTTATTGATATTACAGAAATATATATATATATACACCACTATGTCATGTTATTAGTACTCATAGTTAAACCATCAACATAATATCCTACCGGTAACTAAACCTAAATACTCACACCCAAAATCATTCTCCTGATCAAATACTTTTGGATATTGAACATGAAAGTGCAACCAAAGGTATACTTGACTCGTAGCACCTTTAATGGTTTATTTGATCAATGGAAAATGTTTCGAGTAAGCAAATCTATTAAATGTTCTAAACTACAACTGTTTAAATAAAATATCTGCTATATCTATAACTATTGTCTTGTATACTACTAAAACACTTCCCTCATCAGTAGATTATTTAACCATAAAACAGCCATCAATCCAACCGTTTGTGACATTTCAGAAATGTCGAAAAGCCAGAACAGATCAAAATTGTATACTTGTCATAACTCGATTGTACGACATGTTCCATTGAGCAAACTTTGGCTGGATTGATGACGGACATACATATAGTCCTGTAAAAAACATTCACAAACATTTTCTGTGAACATGTAATTTAGACATAACGAAAAACATCCATGAAACTTACAAATATCACAGAAACTGAGACAATCAAAACATGACGAGGACTGTTTTATATGTGAATCCTAAGTATAAAGATCCTGGTGAGAGGAGGGGACCTTTGATATTGGGGTATTTTCTTATCTCGTTTATACACAATTTCCAAAAGCAATTTTGAGATTTGTTAATATGCATATCTGTATATACATGTATGTTTCAAATTGCTACAAATATCCTTATGGTGGTGCATTTTAATACCAGTGCATATTAACCTATTGCTTATAGATTTACTACTTTATTATGCTTTGTAAGCAAACCCTTGCATTTATAAACAGAATCTGAATACAACACAATCATCATTTCAGCATTATGATGTCATATATGTTTACAATATCATTGGTTAGTTTGTAAGTGGCTAATTGTGTGATAATGCTATTTCTCTTCCTGTCAGAACTGAAAGGTCTCAATATTATTTCAGCATTATCATGTTTTAATACAACATCAGGATAGTTTGTGTGCTATTTCTTTGTCCCATCACGACTTAAAGGTCTCACCTCAGGCAAATTTTACTGTGAATCCCTGAGTTATTTTGCATATTTAATTTTGGGACATTGTAAGACATGAAAGATTTACATATAAACAATATATTTACCAGATATACGCAGGCAGAACATTATATGTTATAGGCCTCTTAAATATTGACCAATGAATTATTGACTACAGTCATCAACAAATATGGCACAAACAGCCAAGAATGAAATTGTAGGGCTAATAATAAAATACAAAATAATGCAACAAGTATTTAAATACAGACACCTACTTATTTTGGTGTACATGTATTCAACTTTTAGCACATCAATTATCTATATAAACCGGAAATGCAAATTATAAATGTATTAGAAAACTATTTCAGATTGACGTAAAGATTGCAAGCACTATGAATATAAAAATCTCATACTTAAAAGCATAAATGCAAAGGAACACTTTTTTGAAAAGATTGCCATTTTTAACTCCTTTTCAGACACCTGGTATACTTGATAGTAGGAAACAGGTTTTAGAAAATACACAAAATTATTATAAAAACATCCGAAAAAGTAGCAAATTAAACTTAAAATCATCAGAAAAAGACTTAGTAAAGAAAATAAACATTTTAGACTTAAAATCATCAGAAAAAGACTTAGTAAAGAAAATAAACATTTTAGATTAAAATGAAAATTTTAGTGCATCAATAGGAAAACAAATACATTATGCATTTGTTTTAAAATACACTTTGAAAACATTGGGTTTTTTACATGGAAAAAACTCTGCTACAAATGTAATATTGCCTCACAAGAAATATTTTGTACATATTTGTGACATAAAAGCATGGGAACACACTGTGTAAATAAATCTATACTATATATACAAGTAAATATAAGCACATTATACAAAAAGATAATCTGAAAATATTGAACCAATGTGATCTTCTAAACAAAACCATTTGTGTGAACACTTTCTGTAGAAATACCCTGTACACATAAACAAGAACTCTAAATGCTACATGGATATATGTAAGTCTGGGTATGTAGAGACGACAGAGACACAAAATATTATGCTGTTTGATTGTTCTTGAGAATCTTCCTTTTCATGTACTCCATCACAATACATAAAGCTGTACCAATTAGAAGGGGAAACAACTCTTGCGTTAAAGTTGGGTGTATATAGTGCGTGTTTGACCTGCTGTTCAACCTATTTTGTAGTGAGGTACACGAAATGCTTACACCATCCAATAGGCACTTAATGTGTTAACTGAGCACTATGGTGACATATTTACAATGACTCACAAATCGTTCAAATCACATTTAATTTATTTATAATGACCCACAAATCTCTTCTCTAAATTGAATGAGTTTGCATTTGAGCATAGAACACACACAAGTGAATATGCAAAACATAAAAACATTTCTTCTTTATGAGTATATTCTGTCACTGGTTTTTTCAGTTATCCTGTTTAACATAAAATCAGCATAACTTTATGATATGGTTTGAAAAGGATATCATGACTTGCTTTATCTTCAGTCTTATTTGGCATTGAAGGGTCATTTACAGCAGTATGGTTTATAATTAAACATTGACAGTTGTGGTTGGGGTGAAAACTGGAATTTTCTCCAAGAACGGACCAACGACCATCTCCTACCTAAACGATGTGATTGCTTCTGCTGCCTCGAGCTCTGATCTTCTTTATCAATAACTTGACCAAGGTATTGACCATTAGGCCATTACTAATACAGTTCATAGCTTTCTTGGATTCACCTGAGGAATGGCTTAACAAAGCAATTCTTTATACTGAAGAATCCAGTGTTGACAAAATATCTACGAGATAATATATATATATAAAAAAAATATATATCATGTTACTTTTTTAAAGAAATAAGTTGAAACTTTAAGAAATGAAAAAGGCACAAATATAATGAAAATGGTTCAAATTCAAATGCATTGTCAATAACAGAAATTTAACTTTTATGCGAAACCTCTGATAATGAGCAAGTTCGATAATCAAACACAGTAAATGTGTTGTATCTCTATACTGCGTAATGAATAGATTTAAGCTTTAAACATCAAATACAGCATATTGAAACAATACTTTGTAATAAATAGTATCTTTATATGAACAAACCCATATTGCTAATAAATGCAATCTACGTGTGTAAGAATCGCTAGAAAGCACATATTCAGTCAAACATTGAAGTATTTTTGAAACCAGAGTAAATTGACGTAATTTTTGCTAAATACATTACCCTATGTTCGCATATAACGATAATTGCTTTTTGTTTATTTGTCTCAGTATATACTGAAATAAGCCAACGATGATTAATACACCTAAAATAACACTTTCAATCTCAAATCCTACATAATATGGCGAGACCTAAGTGATACCAATAAAAGTCAATAGACAACCTTTTTATGCAGTTTCTGGGCGGAGTTGAAACAGCTTCTCAATGACGCTCTCATCAGCCATTGTTGTAATATCACCGACGTTCCTGTCACCAACAGCAATCTTACGAAGAATTCTTCTCATGATCTTTCCTGACCTTGTCTTTGGAAGCCCAGGAGCATTTTGCACAAAGTCTGGTGATGCAAATGGTCCAATTTTTTCTCTCACTGAAAAGCAAAAATTTGTGACTAACATACATTTTGAATATGCAAAATCAGTTAAAACAATAAACTTCATCTATTTTGCATTGATAGTGAAACGAGTTTTACAGCTGATACCGAAATCAATTTAAGTCTTAGAGCGGAAAAAAATCAGAATGAATGGATAAAACTCGCATGATCAGGCAGGGGGCTCCTGGCTTTTCACATCCATGCCTGGAATCAAACCTCAGCCAGCTAAATGAAAGGTGAATGGCTTAACCATTACAGTGTGAGATCAAACCTCGACCAGCTTGGTGAAAGATGAATGGCTTAACCTTTACAGTGTGAGATCAAACCTCGACCAGCTAGGTGAAAGATGAATGGCTTAACCTTTACAGTGTGAGATCAAACCTCGACCAGCTAGGTGAAAGATAATGGCTTAACCTTTACAGTGTGAGATCAAACCTTGACCAGCTAGATGAAAGATGAATGGCTTAACCTTTACAGTGTGAATCAAACCTTGACCAGCTAGATGAAAGATGAATGGCTTAACCTTTACAGTGTGAGATCAAACCTTGACCAGCTTGGTGAAAGATGAATGGCTTAACCTTAACAGTGTGAGATCAAACCTTGACCAGCTGGTGAAAATGAATGGCTTAAACCTTACACAGTGTGAGATCAAACCTTGACCAGCTAGGTGAAAGATGAATGGCTTAACCTTTACAGTGTGAGATCAAACCTTGACCAGCTAGGTGAAAGATGAATGGCTTAACCTTTAACAGTGTGAGATCAAACCTTGACCAGCTTGGTGAAAGATGAATGGCTTAACCTTAACAGTGTGAGATCAAACCTTGACCAGCTTGGTGAAAGATGAATGGCTTAACCTTAACAGTGTGAGATCAAACCTTGACCAGCTTGGTGAAAGATGAATGGCTTAACCTTTAACAGTGTGAGATCAAACCTTGACCAGCTAGGTGAAAGATGAATGGCTTAACCTTTACAGTGTGAGATCAAACCTTGACCAGCTTGGTGAAAGATGAATGGCTTAACCTTAACAGTGTGAGATCAAACCTTGACCAGCTTGGTGAAAGATGAATGGCTTAACCTTAACAGTGTGAGATCAAACCTTGACCAGCTAGGTGAAAGATGAATGGCTTAACCTTAACAGTGTGAGATCAAACCTTGACCAGCTAGGTGAAAGATGAATGGCTTAACCTTTACAGTGTGAGATCAAACCTTGACCAGCTTGGTGAAAGATGAATGGCTTAACCTTAACAGTGTGAGATCAAACCTTGACCAGCTTGGTGAAAGATGAATGGCTTAACCTTACTGAGATAACAGTGTGAGAATCAAACCTTGACCAGCTTGGTGAAAGATGAATGGCTTAACCTTAACAGTGTGAGATCAAACCTTGACCAGCTAGGTGAAAGATGAATGGCTTAACCTTTACAGTGTGAGATCAAACCTTGACCAGCTTGGTGAAAGATGAATGGCTTAACCTTAACAGTGTGAGATCAAACCTTGACCAGCTTGGTGAAAGATGAATGGCTTAACCTTAACAGTGTGAGATCAAACCTTGACCAGCTTGGTGAAAGATGAATGGCTTAACCATTACAGTATGGGATCCAACCTCAGCCAGCTTGCTGAAAGGTGAATGACTTAGCCATTACCGTGTGAGATCCGACCTCGACCAGCTAGGTGAAAGATGAATGGCTTAACCATTACACCAAATCACCCAGAACCAGTTTTTACATTCTTTGAAAAGATAAAATTGTATTGGAACAAGAAACAATGCTTGGGTAATTCTCCTATTCTTGAAAGGAAAACAAAACATAACAAAAATGATTATACCTTTTTTCTTCAATTCCACAACCAAGTTTTCACTAAACTCACAGCCCTGAAACAAAAATACAAACCAAATAAAATAATCAAAAATTTGACACCATTATTTGTTGTCAGCAGCTAATACCTAGACTAATTAATAACTACAGAAAAAGTTGTAATCACACATCATACCCCATGTTTGACACTTTGTAATCTTATCATCTTGTTTAATTAAGACATTTTAGTTGATTAGACCAAGAATTTGAACATTTACAATGATGTTAACTTCTATGTGTTTACACCATCACAAAGAATATTCAGTCCATACTGAGGTATAGCTACACAAGTACATTATAGCCAGGTATTTACGTGGGTGAAAATTTTCTTGATTTTAGTTAGAATGAGGAAATCAAATTTGAGCAGTTTTAAATTTTTGCGATATGGCTTTCAGGGTATATCTGATTCAACTGTTTCTCAATATTATACAAATCTGGATTCCTTAAATCATGGGGACGTGTCATGAAATCATAGAACAAATCTCAGAAGCAGCAGAATACCTCAAATTAAACAGGACATTCATGTTACACAAAATGACTGTATTGAGGGTTCCATTGACAACATACAGATCACACAATAACATTAACAGCTGAAGACCTCAGTGTATTTGTAGGCTACTACCCACCTCCTTGAGAGTAACAAAACAGTAGGTACACTCCCCCTTGATTTCGTGTGGGTGCGACACCACAGCTGATTCGGATACTTCTTCATGCTCTATTAGGGCACTCTCTATCTCAGCCGTACTGAGGAGATGGCCAGACACATTGACCATGTCATCAATACGTCCTGTAACCCAGAAATATCCATCAGCGTCACGTTTGGCACCTGCAATACAAAGCAAAGACACCATTTATATTATACACAATAAATAGTTTATATACTCTATGAAGAAATCATACATACATGTACATGTATACACATGTATGCATTTTCCAATATCTGAATCCAATATTTGCTTATGTTTTAAATGAGAGACTTACACATATTTTTTTTTTAATTCAAACTGTGGATTTTTTTTCCATGAGTAAGGAGAAATGTTAAAAAAATACATAATATAACAAATCGATTTATTTTTAATCTGAAATTAAGAATAATAAATGAAAAGCATTTTATCGTTATTACAGGTAGTTGATTAGGTTACATTAATTGTGCTTCAGATATTTATCTTGAATATTAGGAGTATTACATAAAAGAAAACACAATAAATGACAATATATTTAATTCAATTTAGCATGACTTATGTCTGTAAAATAGATATTAACAAATAACTCTCATACCATCTCCTGTGCAGTAATATCCAGGGAATTTCTTGAAGTACACCGTCTCAAATCTCTCATGGTTTCCATAAACTGTTCTCATTATACCAGGCCATGGCTGCTTAAACACCTGTAAATTTTAAAATCAGGGCATTTGTATTGTCATTTAAATCATAAATACTTTGAATATCGCTACCTTGTATATATGTAGTTCACTTGATATTAATCATATCAAACAATTTGCATAGTGTTATGTATCTTGTATAGATGTAGTGCAGTTAATTTCATATCATTGAAAGGTGATCATACAATAAATGTATATTCTTTCGAAAATAATCTTCTATGACTTAAATTTCTTTTGTAATTACTATTAATGGACATTTTAAAGGTGTTAACAAAGAATATATTTACCAGGTATCCTTCTTTACCAGGCTCTGTGATTTCCTGTCCGCTCTCATCTAGTATGGTTGGTACTATACCAAAGAAGGGGAAAGTCTGCAATCGAACAGTAACACATTTTATAGAAAAACTACAATGTGATTAACATATTGGTACTTAACCCTAGCAAACATGATTCATATCCTATTTTTGAATCAACCCTAGCAAACATGACTCATATCCTATTTTTGAATCAAAGTTATACTGATTCAAAAGTGTGATTTTATTCAAGACCATGACTAAGTTGTAAGTATACTACAAGCTTAATGATTTGAAGAGAAGTCATCCAATGAACCAACAGAAGAAACAGCACCAATTCAATGACATCTCCATGTTTTCCTAGGAGTGATATTGGGAATCAGGCCTTTTGACTTCAAACACTGTATACTTACCGCCGAGCCAGGTTTGAGAGGAGTGGCACCAGGTAATGGTGTAAGGGTGTGTCCGCCCTACAAATAAAGCAACACATACTCAAACTTCTCTCATTACCTATACATAATACCACATGGTTTCCAGTGAAGGACTTATAGAATATTGAGACTCTTTACTCTCTCAGCCACCACAGAGTAAATAGGCTCTGCCACTTGTGACAGAATGTTAAAGACTTTAAGCATTATACCGCCACAGCTTACGAGGCTAGAGATAGACTGACAGCGATATCACTTTTTGTTTAGTTTTTACTCACCCACCCTTGCAAAAATCAAGAATCAAATAAAACCCTTTTTCTTTTGAAACAATCAACTATGTTCCTCTATATAAAAATGTTAAATACTATACATGGCTTACAGTTTCAGTCTGCCAGAAGGTGTCGACGATGGCACAATGAAACTGTATTCAGAACATTACTTGGCATTACAAACCAGGTGAGCGATACAGGCCCTCTGGGCCTCTTGTTATTAAAAGTTTCCGAATCAGTATCAATCATCTTGACTTTGATTTTAATATACAACAGGATTTTTTTTCAACATTTTTCTTAATCATTAAAAAAGTAAGACAGATATGGATATTGGGGCTTGAAAGAAACTAAATGGTAGTTGGTTAGGTCTTTAGCTCACCTGGCTCGAAGGGCCGGTGAGCTTGTCATGGCGCGGCGTCCGTCGGCGTCCGTCGTCCGTCAACATTTCCTTTAAATCGCTACTAGTCATAGAGTTCTGCATGGATTGTAACCAAATTTGGCCACAAACATCCTTGGGGGAAGGGGAACAGAACTTGTATAAATTTTGGCTCTGACCCCCCGGGGGCAGGAGGGGCGGGGCCCAATAGGGGAAATAGAGGTAAATCCTTTAAATCGCTACTAGTCATAGAGTTCTGCATGGATTGTAACCAAATTTGGCCACAAACATCCTTGGGGGAAGGGGAACAGAACTTGTATAAATTTTGGCTCTGATCCCCCGGGGGCAGGAGAGGTGGGGCCCAATAGAGGAAATAGAGGTAAATCCTTTAAATCGCTACTAGTCATAGAGTTCTGCATGGAATGTAACCAAATTTGGCCACAAACATCCTTTTTGGAAGGGGAACAGAACTTGTATAAATTTTGGCTCTGGCCCCCCGGGGGCAGGACGGGTGGAGCCCAATAGGGAAAATAGAGGTAAATCCTATAAATCGCTACTTGTCCTAGAGTTTTGCTTGGATTGTGACCAAATTTGGCCATAAACACCCTTGGGGGAAGGGGAACAGAACTTGTATAAATTTTGGCTCTGACCCCCTGGGCGCAGGAGGGGTGGGGCCCAATAGGGAATTTAGAGGTTAATATTAAAATTCCTTCAGAAAAGAAACAATGAACCTGTATTCAGAACATTACTTGGCATTACAAACCAGGTGAGCGATACAGGCCCTCTGGGCCTCTTGTTATACATAAAAGACCTTTCTGAATAAGTGCTTAGTTATTTATATTAATTTCAGGGTTCTTTGGACATGAGGATTAATTCTGGAAGCTGGATGGCATTTTAAACTTCATCGAGTGACCTTACATCGGTTGTTTATGTATATAGGTAAAGAGAATTTAGTGGGAACTACTCATGGTTGGCAGCGACGCTAACAATTACACTTAGAACATTTTAGAGATATGATATTTTATCACAATAATAAATGTTTTGCTTATTACATCAGGTATTTCATTATTACTTTTTTTAGCTCACCATCATCAGATGAGTGGGCTATTCAAATCAGCTTTTTGTACGTGGATGTGGTCCCTGATATCCTTACGTCCGTCCCGTCCGTCCGTTAACAATTCTATGTTGTCGGCTATTTCTCAGAATTTGTACTGAAGGTGATTCTGTGCTCAAATATCATATGTGAGGTTTCCCCTCGGGCCCTAAGTTTGTGCATAATTCAGTTTTGGGACCAATCGCGGTTAGACGCAAAGATGGCCGCCCAGCATGCCATTCCTTGGAATTTGTTAGTTAAAGTTTGTTATCGCTAAATTATTTCTGAGGAAAGTTACTGAAGCACGCCACATGAACACACCCAAATCAATATGCGGATTTTCCCGCTAGGGCCCTAGTTGTGCATATTGGCATTTTGGGGAATCCAAAATCGGTTTAACACCTCCAGATGGCCAGCGCAGGCAGCCATCTTGGAATTTTGATCACTTAAAGAGTGTTACTCCGCGTAATTCTCAGGAGCCAGTCACAAGAAGGGGCAATATATCTCCATATTCCATATGTAGGTACCCCTATAGGCGCCCTAGATTGTGCATACTTGGCGTTTGGGTCCCCACCCAAAATCGGTTTAACAAGAATGGCCGCCAGGCAGCCATCGTGGATTTTGTATAGTGCTTAAAGTATATGTTATCGACTATATCTCACAAAGTTACTGAAGGGATCTTTCTCAAATTTCATATGTAGGTTCCCCTATGGCTTCTGAGTTGTTGCAATATATGGCGTTTTTGGACCTCGAATCATAGTCGTTAATCAAAATGGTCGTTTTGGCAAGCCATCTTGGATTTTAAATTCGTACTTAAAGATTGTTATCCAAGCTATTTTCTCCACAAAGTACCCTAAGGGATCTGTCCCCCTCAAATTTCATATGTCGGAGGTTCCCTCCTAGGGTCTCTAGTTTGTGCATAATGTGCATTTTTGGTATCAGAATCGGATCAACAAAGATGAGCCGACAGGCGGCCATCTTGGATTTTGATAGTTAAATATTGTATTATCGCCTCTATTTCTCACCAAAGTAACTGAACGGGATCTTTTCTCAATCCATTTAATATGTAGGGGTTCCTCCCTATGGCTCTCTGTTGTGCATAACGATGACGTTCTTTGATCGATTCGGACATAACAAAAAATGTCCGCCAGGCTGCCATCTTGGAATTTTGATAGTTTAAAGCGTTAGTTATCGAGCTAATTTTCTCTGACTAAAGTACTGAAGGGATCTTTATATATCTCCTATTTCAAAAAGTAAGGGAAATCACCCTAGGTAGTTTGTTGTGCATAATGCTTTTTGGATCGATCAGTAAGGATACATCTGATGGGTAGGTTTTGAGACGGGGGAGGGGGGGGAAGACGGTTGAGTTTAAAACGATCAAAAACCGGTAGGTCCAAGGGGATTATCCCCCGAAAAGCGGGCCTTGGGCACGGCACCAGACGAGGGGGGCAGGTGAGGTAGGGCTGCCTCTTGGAATTGATAGATTAAAGTTTGATATATCACTATTACTCACAGAATGGTATTGAATGTATCTGTCCTAAGATTTCCATAATAGGTGTTCAATAAGTTCCTAGTTGATGCATATTCTCGATTTGTGACCTCAAGATCGAGATTGGTACAAGCAATCGTCCCGCCAAAGGAGCCATCTTGGATTTTTGATAACATGAAGTTTGGTTACTGCTATTTTCACCGAAAGTACTGAAGCGATCTTGTCTCAAATTTTAATATGTAGTATGTTTTGCAAAGTTTGCAAAAGCAGAGAAAAAGATCCCTCTTGTCCAGATTGTCACGACGTAGATTCTTAAAGTCTCTTGAGTGGGCGCCAAGATCCCATATGGAGCTCTCTTGTTTATAGAACATCTGAAAACATGCCAAGCATAAAGGTGTGTTTTTTTAGCCCACCATCATAAGATGGTTGGCTTTATCAAATAGCCTTTCGTCTATGGTCCGTCAATCTGTTAACGTTTCTTGTTACCACTATTTCTCAGAAAGTGCAGAAGGGATCTTTCTCAAATTTCATATGTAGGTTCCCATAGGGCCCTAGTTGTGCATATTGCATTTTGGGACTGATCGGTCAACAAGATGGCCGCCAGGCAACCATCTTGGATTTTGAGTTTGTTTTCGCTATTTTACAGAAAATACTGATGGGAGCCTTCTCAAATTTCATATGTAGATTCCCTTTGGGCCATAGTTGTGCATATTGCATTTAAGGAGTGATCGGTGAACAAAATTGCTGACAGGATGCCATCTTGACAATTGAAATTGATTACCTCTATTTTTCAGAACATACTGAAGGGATCTGTTTCAAATTTCACATGCAGGTTCCCCCTAGGGGTCTAGTTGTGCAAATTGCATTTCAGACCGATTGATGAACAAGATGGCCGCCATCTTGGATTTTGATAGTTGAAGCTTGTTACCGCTATTTCTCAGAAAGTACAAAAGGGATATATCTCAAATTTCATGTGCAGGTTCCCCTATAGGAGCCTAGTTGTGCATATTGCATTCTGGGACCGATCCGTCAACAAGATGACCGACAGGCCACCATCTTGGATTATGATAATTGAAGTTAGTTACCGCTATTTCTCAGAAAGTACTGAAATGATCAGTCTCGAATTTCATATGTAGTAATATGTAGTAAAAGTTTGAAAAGCTGAGAAAAGATCCCTCTGTCATGGCGCGGCGTCCGTCATCCATCTGTCCGTCAACATTTCCTTTAAATCCCTACTAGTCATAGAGTTCTGCATGGATTGTAACCAAATTTGGCCACAAACATCCTTGGGGAAAGGGGAACAGAACTTGTATAAATTTTGGCTCTGACCCCCCGGGGGCAGGAGGGGTTGGGCCCAATAGGGGAAATAGAGGTAAATCCTATAAATCGCTACTTGTCCTAGAGTTCTGCATGGATTGTAACCAAATTTGGCCACAAACATCCTTGGGGAAGGGGGAACAGAACTTGTATAAATTTTGGCTCTGACCCTCCGGGGGCAGGAGGAGGGGGGCCCAATAGGGGAAATAGAGATAAATTCTATTAATCGCTACTTGTCCTAGAGTTCTGCATGGATTGTAACCAAATTTGGCCACAAACATCCTTGGGGGAGGAGGAACAGAACTTGTATAAATTTTGGCTCTGATCCCCCAGGGACAGGAGGGGCGGGGCCCAATAGGGGAAATAGAGGTAAATCCTTTAAATCGCTACTAGTCATAGAGTTCTGAATGGAATGTAACCAAATTTGGCCACAAACATCCTTGGGGGAAGGGGAACAGAACTTGTATAAATTTTGGCTCTGGTCCCCCAGGGGCAGGAAGGGCGGGGCCCAATAGGGGAAATAGAGGTCAATCCTTTAAATCGCTACTAGTCATAGAGTTCTACATGGATTGTAACCAAATTTGGCCACAAACATCCTTGGGGGAAGGGGAACAGACTTGTATAAATTTTGGCTCTGACCCCCCGGGGGCAGGAGGGGCGGGGCCCAATAGGGGAAATAGAGGTAAATCCTTTAAATTGCTACTAGTCATAGAGTTCTGCATGGAATGTAACCAAATTTGGCCACAAACATCCTTGGAAAAAGGGGAACAGAACTTGTATAAATTTTGGCTCTGGTCCCCAGGGGGCAGGAGGGGCGGGGCCCAATAGGGGAATTATAGGTAAATCCTATAAATCGATACTTGTCCAAGAGTTCTGCATGGATTGTAACCAAATTTGGCCACAAACATCCTTTTTAGGTCATCTGACCCCGAAGGTCAGGAATGACCTATAGTCGTCATGTTTCGTCCGTCGTCGTCGTCCGCCGTTCCGCCGTCCGCGCGGTGCGCGTTGCGCCGTCTCGCCGTGCGTTTAACATTTCACATTTTGAACTTCTTCTCAAGTTCTACCGGTAGCGATTTAGAGCTGAAACTTGCATGAAAAATGATCATGACATGGGGGTTCCCGACAAAGTGTTGTTATTTTTTCGGGTCGATCTGCAATCCAAGAAGATGGCCGCCACAGCCGCCATCTTGAAAACACATTTTGAACTTCTTCTCAAGTTCTACCGAGTGCGATTTGGCTGAAACTTGCATGAAATGATCCTGACATGGTCCGACAAAGTGTTGTTATTTTTCGGGTCGATCTGAAATCCCAAGATGGCCCGCCACAGCCGCCATCTTGAAAACACCATTTTTGAAACTCTCTTCTCAAGTTCTACCAGTGCAATTTGGCTGAAACTTGCATGAAATGATCCTGACATGGTCCCGACAAAGTGTTTGTTAATTTTTCGGGTCGATCTGAAATCCAAGGATGGCCGCCACAGCCCGCCATCTTGAAAACACATTTTGAACTTCTTCTCAAGTTCTACCGGTGCAAAATTTGGCTGAAACTTGCATGAAATGATCCTGACATGGTCCCGACAAAGTGTTGTTATTTTTTGGGGTTCGATCCAAAATCCAAGATGGCCGCCACAGCCGCCATCTTGAAAAAACATTTTAAATTAATAACATTTTGAACTTCTTCTCAAGTTCTACCAGTGCGATTTGGCTGAAACTTGCATTAAATGATCCTGACATGGTCCCGACAAAGTGTTGTTATTTTTCGGGTCTTCTGAAATCCAAGATGGCCGCTCACAGCCGCCATATGCCTCTTGAAAACACATTTTGAACTTTCTTTTCTCAATATTCTACCATTGCGATTTGGCTGAAACTTGCATGAAATGATCCTGACATGGTCCCGACAAAGTGTCGTTATTTTTCGGGTCGATCCAAAATCCAAAGATGGGCCGCCACAGCCGCCATCTTGAAAACACATTTTGAACTTCTTTCTCAAGTTCTATTAGTGCGAGTTTTGTGGCTGAAAAACTTGCATGAAATGATCCTGACATGGTCCCGACAAAGTGTTATTATTTTTCGGGTCGATCCAAAATCCAACATGGCCGCCACAGCCGCCATCTTGAAAACACATTTTGAACTTTCTTCTCAGATAGTTCTACCTGTGCGATTTGGGCTCCTGAAACTTGCATGAAATGATCCTGACATGGTCCGACAAAGTGTTGTTATGCTTTTCGGGTCGATCTGAAATCCAAGATGGCCGCCACAGCCCGCCATCTTGAAAACAATTTTGAACTTCTTCTCAAGTTCTACCAGTGCGATTTGGCTGAAAACTTGCATGAAATGATCCTGACATGGTCCCGACAAAGTGTTGTTATTTTTCGGGTCGATCTGAAATCCAAGATGGCCACCACTAGCTGCCATCTTGAAAACACATTTTGAACTTCTTCTCAAGTTCTAATTAGAGCGATTTGGCTGAAACTTGCATGAAATGATCCTGACATGGTCCCGACAAAGTGTTGTTATTTTTCGGGTCGATCTGAAATCCCAAGATGGCCACCACAGCTGCCATCTTGAAAAATCATTTTGAACTTCTTCTCAAGTTCTATTAGAGCGATTTGGCTGAAACTTGCATGAAATGATCCTGACATGGTCCTGACTCAAAGTGTTGTTTCCTCGGGTTGATCTGAAATAAATCCAAGATGGCCGCCAAAGCCGCCATCTTGAAAACACATTTTCTACTTCTTCTCAAGTTCTACAGTGCGATTTGGCTGAAACTTGCATGAAATGATCCTGACATGGTCCTGGACAAAGTGAACACATTTTTGATTTGGATAACCCCTTGGATGTAATTAAATTACTATTGCCAAGGTAGTCAGATCACCGTTGAATATCCTTTGCTGGCCCCTTTGTTGGAAGGGAAACAAAACAGAACTTGTATAAATTTTGGCTTTAATACAAAAAACCCCCCGGGGCCAGGACGGGTGGGGCCCAATAGGGGAAATAGAGGTAAATCCTATATATCGCTACTTGTCCTAGAGTTTTGCTTGGATTGTGACCAAATTTGGCCATAACCATCCTTGGGGGAAGGGGAACAGAACTTGTATAAATTTTGGCTCTGACCCCCTGGGGGCAGGAGGGGTGGGGCCCAATAGGGGATTTAGAGGTTAATATTAAAATTCCTTTACAAAAGAAACAATGAACCTGTATTCAGAACATTACTTGGCGTTTCAAACCAGGTGAGCGATACAGGTGAGCGATACAGGAGGCCCTCTGGGCCTCTTGTTCACCAAAGAACCCTTCAGTAGACATTGTAAGTTTCTGATGTAATTGGTCACTGACCTTGAAAGTAGGTCAGGGTCATTTAAGTGAACAAACTTTGAATTGCGTCATTCAGGATACTCTAAGACCAATATTTGAGTACTTTTTTTGTATCGCCCGCCATGATAGTTTGCGAAGGCAATACTATGGTGTTACCTTTCCAGGGGCTGTTTTCGTCAACATTTTGCTTTTAAAGTTTTGTGTTTGGCTCTGTTTCTCAAAAAGTTTAAGTCCAATCCTGACCAAACTTTAAACATAGCTGAAGGACATCAATATCACCTCAACACATCTAATTATTGCAGGAGTCATTTCAGGGGTTGGGATTCAGAGGCTGTGAAACTTAGTGATGCTAAACTATTTATGACTTGACTTTAAAGTTTTGCTTCAGCTTTTTCTTAAAAAAAAGTGTAATCTAACCAAAGTCTAATCAGCTAAAAACAATCTTGGATTATTATAGCAGTGATGCTAAACTATATTTGGCTCTTTTTCTTAAAAAGTGTAAGTCTAATCCTAACAATCTTGGAATATAGCTAAAGCGGCCATCTTGCAGGATTCCTTAACATGTCGTGGGATTCAGATGCTGTAGGACAAAATTATGCTGCATTTCACATTTCCTTCGTTTTTGTTTTAGTTTCAGATGTTTTTAAATATTCCATTAAGAGTTATAATGTAATAAAATAAACAAAGTGGTATGGCAATACTTATAATTACACATAATTCTTGTTTTAAGATTTCCACATACTGGTGACTGCTGTGACCTTATCCTAACATGGCCAATATCAGGTCTCTGGAGATTTGCTGTATACATATGCATTCTTAATCTGTATGCCTCAGTTAAAAGCTACAGACTGACTAAAGCAATCTATTGGCCAGAAGTATCTACAATTGATCAGTTTTTATAAAAACACCTGTTTCCAAATGACTGCCATGGGTGGTTTACAGTTCATTAAAATTTTCAAGAGGCCCAGAGGGCCTCTGTATCGCTCACCTGGTTTGTAATGCCAAAATAATTTTCTGAATACAGTTCATTGGGTTTCTTTTCTGAAGGAATTTTAAAATTAACCTCTAAAATCCACTATTGGGCCCCATCCCCTCCTGCCCCAAGGGGGGGTCAGAGCCAAAATTTTTTATACAAGTTTCTGTTCCCCCTTCCACAAAAGGATGTTTCTGGCCAAATTTGGTTACAATTTCCATGGCAGAACTCTATGAGAAGTAGCGATTTAAAGGATTTTTACCTCTATTTCCCCTATTGGGCTGGGCCCCACCCTCCTACCCCCAGGGGATCAGAGCCAACCAAACGTATACAAGTTCTGTTCCTCTTCCCCAAGGATGGTTTGTGGCCAAATTTGGTTACAATCCATGCAGAAACTCCTAGGACAAGTAGCGATTGATAGAATTTACCTCTATTTCCCCTATGGGCCCAACCGCCCCCCCTGCCCCCTGAGGGTCAGAGCCAAATTTATACAAGTTTTTTCTCCTACCCCCAAGGATGTTTGTGGGCCAAATTTAGTTACAATACCATACAAAAACTCTAGGACAATTAAGTAGCAATTTATAGAATTTACCTATAATTCCCCTATCTATGAAGAGTATTTGATTCTACCACATCTGTGAGTAGAGAAGAAGATTTTTGAAATTTTACCCCTTTTGGCCCCTCCCACAGCCCCCTGGGGGGTGGGGACCATATAATTCACAATTTTGATTGGCCTTATGCCTTAGAAGGTTTGTGCAAAATTTCATTGAAATTGCTTCAGCAGTTTTGGAGAAGAAGTCGAAAATGTAAATTGTTTACGGACATGCGACGGACGACGGACAACGCACGACGCACGACGACGGACAAAAGGCGATTAGAATAGGTCACTTGAGACTTCGTCTCAGGTGACCTAAAAAGTGTAAGTCTAATCCTAAACAATCTTGGAATATAGCTAAAGGCCATCTTGCAGGATTCATTTCATGTCGTGGGATTCAGATGCTGTAGGACAAAATTATGCTGCATTTCACATTTCCTTCGTTTTGTTTTAGTTTCAGATGTTTTTAAATATTCCATTATAGTTATGTAATAAATAAACAAAGTGGTATGGGCAATACTTATAATTACACATAATTCTTGTTTTAAGATTTCCACATACTTGACTGCTGTGACCTTATCCTAACATGGCCAATATCAGGTCTCTGGAGATTGCTATATACATATGCATTCTTACTCTGTATGCCTCAGTAAAGCTATAGACTGACCAAAGCAATCTATTGGCCAGAAGTATCTACAATTGATCATTTATGACCTGTTTCCAAATGACTGCCATGGATGGTTTACAGTTCATTAAAAAAATCACACGAGATTTACTTCTTATTACTTTTCATTTCAAAACTTCAACAACACAAAAAATGTACAAATATTTACATTAATTCAGCATTTCCAAAAAAAAAAAAAAAAAAAAGGATTTGCCATTTACAAACAGTAACGAGAAACAGATTTAGTACAAAAGATCTTTCTAGACTGCAGTCTTTTCTGTTGTTTTCTTTTTCTTGCTTATCTTGTTTGTTTTCACAGCTTCCTGTTTGCTTTTGTCCAAATACACCTATAAGCGAGATAGTTGATTAAAGTTAATGTATTAATGGACAATGAAGTTTTCTCACTTTGAGGCATGATGGTATTTATTTAAGCATTAAACTATCTTTTTATGAAATCTACGGTCTATATATACATGCAGATGCCAGAGCTTTTCAGACAATCTCCATAATGGATCTGTATAGACCATAGATTTCTTAAAATTTTTTAGTTTGATTGCTATATTTATCTATTTACTCATTTATGGGTCTCTGCTTTAAAGCTGTTGAGGCTATAAGACCAAGAAAACCTTTTATCAACAATGATTTAATACATAAGATTATGGACTCGTGAACACTAGTGACGTCATTATCACCATACATTTTTACCTGGCCTTGGTTTGTTCATGTAGGAATTGTGACAAGCAATGTCAATATATTCAATATAACAAAGTAATGGTGGTAATTAACTTAGCTCAAAAGACTTTGGAGTTATATTCTTATACATTTTTTGCCACACAATACCACCACTAGATCTTATTTTTTGGTTAAGTCTTTTTAGGACATGCTAGGTTTAAATTTGTGGATTGCAGAAAGGCTGAAAGCCTGCAGCCACCAACATATCCTGACGACTGTTTACAATTTCATGTCACATACAACCCACAAATTATGGGCTGATGACATAATGTTGTTATACATTATAACCACTATGAAGGCACCCCTACCCTCATTTAGATAAATTTAAATAAGTTCATACTGGCAAAAACTATTGTCATATAATTTATTTAAGCTTGGTTTCTCCATAGATGTTTAGCTGGTAAGTCAAAGACCCACTATAGACTCATGTATAGACAAAGGTAAGGTGCATCATGGAGGAGTTCCTTTATACCATTCTCTATATATATATCAGTCAAAGACCCACTATAGACTAATGTATAGACAAAGGTAAGGTGCATCACGGAGGAGTTCCTTTATACCATTCTCTATATATATATCAGTCAAAGACCCACTATAGACTAATGTATAGACAAAGGTAAGGTGCATCACGGAGGAGTTCCTTTATACCATTATATATAAATCAGTCAAAGACCCACTATAGACTAATGTATAGACAAAGGTAAGGTGCATCACGGAGGAGTTCCTTTATACCATTATATATAAATCAGTCAAAGACCCACTATAGACTAATGTATAGACAAAGGTAAGGTGCATCACGGAGGAGTTCCTTTATACCATTCTATATATATATATATCAGTCAAAGACCCACTATAGACTAATGTATAGACAAAGGTAAGGTGCATCACGGAGGAGTTCCTTTATACCATTTATATATATATCAGTCAAAGACCCACTATAGACTAATGTATAGACAAAGGTAAGGTGCATCACGGAGGAGTTCCTTTATACCATTATATATATATCAGTCAAAGACCCACTATAGACTAATGTATAGACAAAGGTAAGGTGCATCACGGAGGAGTTCCTTTATACCATTATATATATATATCAGTCAAAGACCCACTATAGACTAATGTATAGACAAAGGTAAGGTGCATCACGGAGGAGTTCCTTTATACCATTATATATATATATCAGTCAAAGACCCACTATAGACTAATGTATAGACAAAGGTAAGGTGCATCACGGAGGAGTTCCTTTATACCATTATATATATATATCAGTCAAAGACCCACTATAGACTAATGTATAGACAAAGGTAAGGTGCATCACGGAGGAGTTCCTTTATACCATTATATATATATCAGTCAAAGACCCACTATAGACTAATGTATAGACAAAGGTAAGGTGCATCACGGAGGAGTTCCTTTATACCATTATATATAAATCAGTCAAAGACCCACTATAGACTAATGTATAGACAAAGGTAAGGTGCATCACGGAGGAGTTCCTTTATACCATTATATATAAATCAGTCAAAGACCCACTATAGACTAATGTATAGACAAAGGTAAGGTGCATCACGGAGGAGTTCCTTTATACCATTATATATAGCACCTCTATATATCAGTCAAAGACCCACTATAGACTAATGTATAGACAAAGGTAAGGTGCATCACGGAGGAGTTCCTTTATACCATTATATATAAATCAGTCAAAGACCCACTATAGACTAATGTATAGACAAAGGTAAGGTGCATCACGGAGGAGTTCCTTTATACCATTCTCTATATATATATCAGTCAAAGACCCACTATAGACTAATGTATAGACAAAGGTAAGGTGCATCACGGAGGAGTTCCTTTATACCATTATATATAAATCAGTCAAAGACCCACTATAGACTAATGTATAGACAAAGGTAAGGTGCATCACGGAGGAGTTCCTTTATACCATCTATATATATATCAGTCAAAGACCCACTATAGACTAATGTATAGACAAAGGTAAGGTGCATCACGGAGGAGTTCCTTTATACCATTCTCTATATATATATCAGTCAAAGACCCACTATAGACTAATGTATAGACAAAGGTAAGGTGCATCACGGAGGAGTTCCTTTATACCATTCTCTATATATATATATCAGTCAAAGACCCACTATAGACTAATGTATAGACAAAGGTAAGGTGCATCACGGAGGAGTTCCTTTATACCATTCTATATATATATATATCAGTCAAAGACCCACTATAGACTAATGTATAGACAAAGGTAAGGTGCATCACGGAGGAGTTCCTTTATACCATTATATATATATATATCAGTCAAAGATCCACTATAGACTAATGTATAGACAAAGGTAAGGTGCATCACGGAGGAGTTCCTTTATACACCATTATATATATAAATCAGTCAAAGACCCACTATAGACTAATGTATAGACAAAGGTAAGGTGCATCACACGGAGGAGTTCCTTTATACCATTATATATAAATCAGTCAAAGACCCACTATAGACTAATGTATAGACAAAGGTAAGGTGCATCACGGAGGAGTTCCTTTATACCATTCTCTATATATATATCAGTCAAAGACCCACTATAGACTAATGTATAGACAAAGGTAAGGTGCATCACAGAGGAGTTCCTTTATACCATTATATATAAATCAGTCAAAGACCCACTATAGACTAATGTATAGACAAAGGTAAGGTGCATCACGGAGGAGTTCCTTTATACCATTATATATAAATCAGTCAAAGACCCACTATAGACTAATGTATAGACAAAGGTAAGGTGCATCACGGAGGAGTTCCTTTATACCATTCTCTATATATATATCAGTCAAAGACCCACTATAGACTAATGTATAGACAAAGGTAAGGTGCATCACGGAGGAGTTCCTTTATACCATTATATATATATCAGTCAAAGACCCACTATAGACTAATGTATAGACAAAGGTAAGGTGCATCACGGAGGAGTTCCTTTATACCATTCTATATATATATATCAGTCAAAGACCCACTATAGACTAATGTATAGACAAAGGTAAGGTGCATCACGGAGGAGTTCCTTTATACCATTTTCTCTATATATATATCAGTCAAAGACCCACTATAGACTAATGTATAGACAAAGGTAAGGTGCATCACGGAGGAGTTCCTTTATACCATTCTCTATATATATATCAGTCAAAGACCCACTATAGACTAATGTATAGACAAAGGTAAGGTGCATCACGGAGGAGTTCCTTTATACCATTATATATATATCAGTCAAAGACCCACTATAGACTAATGTATAGACAAAGGTAAGGTGCATCACGGAGGAGTTCCTTTATACCATTATATATATATATCAGTCAAAGACCCACTATAGACTAATGTATAGACAAAGGTAAGGTGCATCACGGAGGAGTTCCTTTATACCATTATATATAAATCAGTCAAAGACCCACTATAGACTAATGTATAGACAAAGGTAAGGTGCATCACGGAGGAGTTCCTTTATACCATTATATATATAAATCAGTCAAAGACCCACTATAGACTAATGTATAGACAAAGGTAAGGTGCATCACGGAGGAGTTCCTTTATACCATTATATATATATATCAGTCAAAGACCCACTATAGACTAATGTATAGACAAAGGTAAGGTGCATCACGGAGGAGTTCCTTTATACCATTCTCTATATATATATATCAGTCAAAGACCCACTATAGACTAATGTATAGACAAAGGTAAGGTGCATCACGGAGGAGTTCCTTTATACCATTATATATAAATCAGTCAAAGACCCACTATAGACTAATGTATAGACAAAGGTAAGGTGCATCACGGAGGAGTTCCTTTATACCATTCTCTATATATATATATCAGTCAAAGACCCACTATAGACTAATGTATAGACAAAGGTAAGGTGCATCACGGAGGAGTTCCTTTATACCATTCTATATATATATATCAGTCAAAGACCCACTATAGACTAATGTATAGACAAAGGTAAGGTGCATCACGGAGGAGTTCCTTTATACCATTCTCTATATATATATCAGTCAAAGACCCACTATAGACTAATGTATAGACAAAGGTAAGGTGCATCACGGAGGAGTTCCTTTATACCATTCTTATATATATATCAGTCAAAGACCCACTATAGACTAATGTATAGACAAAGGTAAGGTGCATCACGGAGGAGTTCCTTTATACCATTTCTCTATATATATATCAGTCAAAGACCCACTATAGACTAATGTATAGACAAAGGTAAGGTGCATCACGGAGGAGTTCCTTTATACCATTCTCTATATATATATATCAGTCAAAGACCCACTATAGACTAATGTATAGACAAAGGTAAGGTGCATCACGGAGGAGTTCCTTTATACCATTATATATATATCAGTCAAAGACCCACTATAGACTAATGTATAGACAAAGGTAAGGTGCATCACGGAGGAGTTCCTTTATACCATTATATATAAATCAGTCAAAGACCCACTATAGACTAATGTATAGACAAAGGTAAGGTGCATCACGGAGGAGTTCCTTTATACCATTATATATATATATCAGTCAAAGACCCACTATAGACTAATGTATAGACAAAGGTAAGGTGCATCACGGAGGAGTTCCTTTATACCATTCTCTAAATATCAGCAAAGACCACTATAGATCAGTATCAAAAAGGTCATCACAGAGAGTTCCTTATACCTATAGACTAATGTATAGACTATGTATAGACAAAGGTAAGGTGCATCACGGAGGAGTTCCTTTATACCATCTCTATATATATATCAGTCAAAGACCCACTATAGACTAATGTATAGACAAAGGTAAGGTGCATCACGGAGGAGTTCCTTTATACCATTCTATATATATATATCAGTCAAAGACCCACTATAGACTAATGTATAGACAAAGGTAAGGTGCATCACGGAGGAGTTCCTTTATACCATTCTCTATATATAAATCAGTCAAAGACCCACTATAGACTAATGTATAGACAAAGGTAAGGTGCATCACGGAGGAGTTCCTTTATACCATTCTCTATATATATCAGTCAAAGACCCACTATAGACTAATGTATAGACAAAGGTAAGGTGCATCACGGAGGAGTTCCTTTATACCATTATATATATATCAGTCAAAGACCCACTATAGACTAATGTATAGACAAAGGTAAGGTGCATCACGGAGGAGTTCCTTTTAACCATTATATTATATCATCAAAGACCCACTATAGATAATGTATAGACAAAGTAAGGTGCATCACGAGGAGTTCCTTATACCAATATACCACTATAGACTCAATGTACTAGATAGACAAGGTAAGGTGCATCACGGAGGAGTTCCTTTATACCATTATATATATATCAGTCAAAGACCCACTATAGACTAATGTATAGACAAAGGTAAGGTGCATCACGGAGGAGTTCCTTTATACCATTCTCTATATATAATATCAGTCAAAGACCCACTATAGACTAATGTATAGACAAAGGTAAGGTGCATCACGGAGGAGTTCCTTTATACCATTATATATATATCAGTCAAAGACCCACTATAGACTAATGTATAGACAAAGGTAAGGTGCATCACGGAGGAGTTCCTTTATACCATTATATATAATATCAGTCAAAGACCCACTATAGACTAATGTATAGACAAAGGTAAGGTGCATCACGGAGGAGTTCCTTTATACCATTATATATAAATCAGTCAAAGACCCACTATAGACTAATGTATAGACAAAGGTAAGGTGCATCACGGAGGAGTTCCTTTATACCATTATATATAAATCAGTCAAAGACCCACTATAGACTAATGTATAGACAAAGGTAAGGTGCATCACGGAGGAGTTCCTTTATACCATTATTATATATATATATCAGTCAAAGACCCACTATAGACTAATGTATAGACAAAGGTAAGGTGCATCACGGAGGAGTTCCTTTATACCATTATATATAAATCAGTCAAAGACCCACTATAGACTAATGTATAGACAAAGGTAAGGTGCATCACGGAGGAGTTCCTTTATACCATTATATATATATATCAGTCAAAGACCCATATAGACTAATGTATAGACAAAGGTAAGGTGCATCACGGAGGAGTTCCTTTATACCATTATATATATAATCAGTCAAAGACCCACTATAGACTAATGTATAGACAAAGGTAAGGTGCATCACGGAGGAGTTCCTTTATACCATTATATATAAATCAGTCAAAGACCCACTATAGACTAATGTATAGACAAAGGTAAGGTGCATCACGGAGGAGTTCCTTTATACCATTCTATATATATATATCAGTCAAAGACCCACTATAGACTAATGTATAGACAAAGGTAAGGTGCATCACGGAGGAGTTCCTTTATACCATTATATATATATATCAGTCAAAGACCCACTATAGACTAATGTATAGACAAAGGTAAGGTGCATCACGGAGGAGTTCCTTTATACCATTATATATATATATATCAGTCAAAGACCCACTATAGACTAATGTATAGACAAAGGTAAGGTGCATCACGGAGGAGTTCCTTTATACCATTATATATATATCAGTCAAAGACCCACTATAGACTAATGTATAGACAAAGGTAAGGTGCATCACGGAGGAGTTCCTTTATACCATTATATATATATCAGTCAAAGACCCACTATAGACTAATGTATAGACAAAGGTAAGGTGCATCACAGAGGAGTTCCTTTATACCATTATATATATATCAGTCAAAGATCCACTATAGACTAATGTATAGACAAAGGTGCAAGGTGCATCACGGAGGAGTTCCTTTATACCATTATATATATAATATCAGTCAAAGACCCACTATAGACTAATGTATAGACAAAGGTAAGGTGCATCACGGAGGAGTTCCTTTATACCATTATATATAAATCAGTCAAAGACCCACTATAGACTAATGTATAGACAAAGGTAAGGTGCATCACGGAGGAGTTCCTTTATACCATTACTCATATATATATATTCAGTCAAATAGACCCACTATAGACTAATGTATAGACAAAGGTAAGGTGCATCACAGAGGAGTTCCTTTATACCATTCTCTATATATATATATCAGTCAAAGACCCACTATAGACTAATGTATAGACAAAGGTAAGGTGCATCACGGAGGAGTTCCTTTATACCATTCTATATATATATATCAGTCAAAGACCCACTATAGACTAATGTATAGACAAAGGTAAGGTGCATCACGGAGGAGTTCCTTTATACCATTATATATAAATCAGTCAAAGACCCACTATAGACTAATGTATAGACAAAGGTAAGGTGCATCACGGAGGAGTTCCTTTATACCATTATATATATAATCAGTCAAAGACCCACTATAGACTAATGTATAGACAAAGGGAAGGTGCATCACGGAGGAGTTCCTTTATACCATTATATATATATCAGTCAAAGACCCACTATAGACTAATGTATAGACAAAGGTAAGGTGCATCACGGAGGAGTTCCTTTATACCATTATATATATATATATATATCAGTCAAAGACCCACTATAGACTAATGTATAGACAAAGGTAAGGTGCATCACGGAGGAGTTCCTTTATACCATTCTCTATATATATATATCAGTCAAAGACCCACTATAGACTAATGTATAGACAAAGGTAAGGTGCATCACGGAGGAGTTCCTTTATACCATTTATATATAAATATCAGTCAAAGACCCACTATAGACTAATGTATAGACAAAGGTAAGGTGCATCACGGAGGAGTTCCTTTATACCATTATATATATATCAGTCAAAGACCCACTATAGACTAATGTATAGACAAAGGTAAGGTGCATCACGGAGGAGTTCCTTTATACCATTATATATAAATCAGTCAAAGACCCACTATAGACTAATGTATAGACAAAGGTAAGGTGCATCACGGAGGAGTTCCTTTATACCATTCTCTATATATATATCAGTCAAAGACCCACTATAGACTAATGTATAGACAAAGGTAAGGTGCATCACGGAGGAGTTCCTTTATACCATTCTCTATATATATATCAGTCAAAGACCCACTATAGACTAATGTATAGACAAAGGTAAGGTGCATCACAGAGGAGTTCCTTTATACCATTATATATATATATCAGTCAAAGACCCACTATAGACTAATGTATAGACAAAGGTAAGGTGCATCACGGAGGAGTTTCCTTTATACCATTCTATATATATATATCAGTCAAAGACCCACTATAGACTAATGTATAGACAAAGGAAGGTGCATCACGGAGGAGTTCCTTTATACCATTATATATAAATCAGTCAAAGACCCACTATAGACTAATGTATAGACAAAGGTAAGGTGCATCACGGAGGAGTTCCTTTATACCATTTTATATACCATCAGTCAAAGACCCACTATAGATAATGTATATACAAAGGTAAGGTGCATCACAAAGTTCCATACCATCTCTATATATATATCAGTCAAAGACCCACTATAGACTAATGTATAGACAAAGGTAAGGTGCATCACGGAGGAGTTCCTTTATACCATTATATATATATCAGTCAAAGACCCACTATAGACTAATGTATAGACAAAGGTAAGGTGCATCACGGAGGAGTTCCTTTATACCATTATATATATATATCAGTCAAAGACCCACTATAGACTAATGTATAGACAAAGGTAAGGTGCATCACGGAGGAGTTTCCTTTATACCATTCTCTATATATATATCAGTCAAAGACCCACTATAGACTAATGTATAGACAAAGGTAAGGTGCATCACGGAGGAGTTCCTTTATACCATTATATATATATATCAGTCAAAGACCCACTATAGACTAATGTATAGACAAAGGTAAGGTGCATCACGGAGGAGTTCCTTTATACCATTATATATATATCAGTCAAAGACCCACTATAGACTAATGTATAGACAAAGGTAAGGTGCATCACGGAGGAGTTCCTTTATACCATTTATATATATATATCAGTCAAAGACCCACTATAGACTAATGTATAGACAAAGGTAAGGTGCATCACGGAGGAGTTCCTTTATACCATTATATATATATCAGTCAAAGACCCACTATAGACTAATGTATAGACAAAGGTAAGGTGCATCACGGAGGAGTTCCTTTATACCATTATATATAATATCAGTCAAAGACCCACTATAGACTAATGTATAGACAAAGGTAAGGTGCATCACGGAGGAGTTCCTTTATACCATTCTCTATATATAAATCAGTCAAAGACCCACTATAGACTAATGTATAGACAAAGGTAAGGTGCATCACGGAGGAGTTCCTTTATACCATTATATATATATCAGTCAAAGACCCACTATAGACTAATGTATAGACAAAGGTAAGGTGCATCACGGAGGAGTTCCTTTATACCATTATATATAAATCAGTCAAAGACCCACTATAGACTAATGTATAGACAAAGGTAAGGTGCATCACGGAGGAGTTCCTTTATACCATTATATATAAATCAGTCAAAGACCCACTATAGACTAATGTATAGACAAAGGTAAGGTGCATCACGGAGGAGTTCCTTTATACCATTTTATATATAAATATAGTCAAAGACCCACTATAGACTAATGTATAGACAAAGGTAAGGTGCATCACGAGGAGTTCCTTTATACCATATATATTATATCAGTCAAAGACCCACTATAGACTAATGTATAGACAAAGGTAAGGTGCATCACGGAGGAGTTCCTTTATACCATTCTCTATATATATATCAGTCAAAGAACCATTATAGACTAATGTATAGACAAAGGTAAGGTGCATCACGGAGGAGTTCCTTTATACCATTATATATATATCAGTCAAAGACCCACTATAGACTAATGTATAGACAAAGGTAAGGTGCATCACGGAGGAGTTCCTTTATACATTCTCTATATATAAATCAGTCAAAGACCCACTATAGACTAATGTATAGACAAAGGTAAGGTGCATCACGGAGGAGTTCCTTTATACCATTATATATAAATCAGTCAAAGACCCACTATAGACTAATGTATAGACAAAGGTAAGGTGCATCACGGAGGAGTTCCTTTATACCATTATATATATATCAGTCAAAGACCCACTATAGACTAATGTATAGACAAAGGTAAGGTGCATCACGGAGGAGTTCCTTTATACCATTCTCTATATATATATCAGTCAAAGACCCACTATAGACTAATGTATAGACAAAGGTAAGGTGCATCACGGAGGAGTTCCTTTATACCATTCTCTATATATATATATATATCAGTCAAAGACCCACTATAGACTAATGTATAGACAAAGGTAAGGTGCATCACGGAGGAGTTCCTTTATACCATTATATATAAATCAGTCAAAGACCCACTATAGACTAATGTATAGACAAAGGTAAGGTGCATCACGGAGGAGTTCCTTTATACCATTCTCTATATATATATCAGTCAAAGACCCACTATAGACTAATGTATAGACAAAGGTAAGGTGCATCACGGAGGAGTTCCTTTATACCATTATATATATATCAGTCAAAGACCCACTATAGACTAATGTATAGACAAAGGTAAGGTGCATCACGGAGGAGTTCCTTTATACCATTCTCTATATATATATCAGTCAAAGACCCACTATAGACTAATGTATAGACAAAGGTAAGGTGCATCACGGAGGAGTTCCTTTATACCATTATATATAAATCAGTCAAAGACCCACTATAGACTAATGTATAGACAAAGGTAAGGTGCATCACGGAGGAGTTCCTTTATACCATTCTCTATATATATATCAGTCAAAGACCCACTATAGACTAATGTATAGACAAAGGTAAGGTGCATCACGGAGGAGTTCCTTTATACCATTCTCTATATATATATCAGTCAAAGACCCACTATAGACTAATGTATAGACAAAGGGTGAGGTGCATCACGGAGGAGTTCCTTTATACCATTTATATATAAATCAGTCAAAGACCCACTATAGACTAATGTATAGACAAAGGTAAGGTGCATCACGGAGGAGTTCCTTTATACCATTATATATAAATCAGTCAAAGACCCACTATAGACTAATGTATAGACAAAGGTAAGGTGCATCACGGAGGAGTTCCCTTTATACCATTATATATATATATCAGTCAAAGACCCACTATAGACTAATGTATAGACAAAGGTAAGGTGCATCACGGAGGAGTTCCTTTATACCATTCTCTATATATATATCAGTCAAAGACCCACTATAGACTAATGTATAGACAAAGGTAAGGTGCATCACGGAGGAGTTCCTTTATACCATTATATATATATATATATCAGTCAAAGACCCACTATAGACTAATGTATAGACAAAGGTAAGGTGCATCACGGAGGAGTTCCTTTATACCATTATATATATATATAAATCAGTCAAAGACCCACTATAGACTAATGTATAGACAAAGGTAAGGTGCATCACGGAGGAGTTCCTTTATACCATTCTCTATATATAAATCAGTCAAAGACCCACTATAGACTAATGTATAGACAAAGGTAAGGTGCATCACGGAGGAGTTCCTTTATACCATTATATATAAATCAGTCAAAGACCCACTATAGACTAATGTATAGACAAAGGTAAGGTGCATCACGGAGGAGTTCCTTTATACCATTTATATATATATATCAGTCAAAGACCCACTATAGACTAATGTATAGACAAAGGTAAGGTGCATCACGGAGGAGTTCCTTTATACCATTATATATAAATCAGTCAAAGACCCACTATAGACTAATGTATAGACAAAGGTAAGGTGCATCACGGAGGAGTTCCTTTATACCATTATATATATATCAGTCAAAGACCCACTATAGACTAATGTATAGACAAAGGTAAGGTGCATCACGGAGGAGTTCCTTTATACCATTCCTATATATATATATCAGTCAAAGACCCACTATAGACTAATGTATAGACAAAGGTAAGGTGCATCACGGAGGAGTTCCTTTATACCATTCTATATATATATATCAGTCAAAGACCCACTATAGACTAATGTATAGACAAAGGTAAGGTGCATCACGGAGGAGTTCCTTTATACCATTATATATATATATATCAGTCAAAGACCCACTATAGACTAATGTATAGACAAAGGTAAGGTGCATCACGGAGGAGTTCCTTTATACCATTCTATATATATATATCAGTCAAAGACCCACTATAGACTAATGTATAGACAAAGGTAAGGTGCATCACGGAGGAGTTCCTTTATACCATTATATATAAATCAGTCAAAGACCCACTATAGACTAATGTATAGACAAAGGTAAGGTGCATCACGGAGGAGTTCCTTTATACCATTCTCTATATATATATCAGTCAAAGACCCACTATAGACTAATGTATAGACAAAGGTAAGGTGCATCACGGAGGAGTTCCTTTATACCATTCTCTATATATATATCAGTCAAAGACCCACTATAGACTAATGTATAGACAAAGGTAAGGTGCATCACGGAGGAGTTCCTTTATACCATTCTCTATATATATATCAGTCAAAGACCCACTATAGACTAATGTATAGACAAAGGTAAGGTGCATCACGGAGGAGTTCCTTTATACCATTATATATAAATCAGTCAAAGACCCACTATAGACTAATGTATAGACAAAGGTAAGGTGCATCACGGAGGAGTTCCTTTATACCATTCTCTCTATATATATATCAGTCAAAGACCCACTATAGACTAATGTATAGACAAAGGTAAGGTGCATCACAGAGGAGTTCCTTTATACCATTCTCTCTCTATATATATATCAGTCTACAGCAGTGAGATATTGCAAAGGCGAATGCACAGGCCACAGATATCGGAGCCCAGGCATAGTTGATGTCGTCTCGATTCTAGCAAGATAAGAAGTCTTAAATGTCAATGGAAACTAATCTTTCTTTTACACTTTATCTTTATGATATACATGTGCAAACGAAACAAATATTTACATATTTTCATGTATCATTATTCCTCATAGAACATTTACTGGTAGGTTCTCTTTCTAATTGTCTTGGAAAGCAAGACAAAGGTGACATGTTTTCAGACGTGTTTCAGACGTTTTGTCAACATGTTCAAGCACTTATAGAAGAAACTTATGCGAATCGGATACTCCAATACAGAGAGATTTCTCAAAGTTTTCATATTCTTGGGTATTAAAAGTATTGTATGCATTATTTTTGGTTTTGAGATACAACTGTTAAAAGCATTATTCTTTTCTAATTAAATAGAAAATTGTGTTTAATTTATGATGTATGTATTTGTACTTCTGACTGACATCATATTAAATTCCATGAGCCCTTGTGGACACATGTATTACTAGTAAGTGACAATGTAGGAGAAGACAGCTATCACCTACAACCTATATAATGTATCAGTACAAATTCTGTTACTCATTATCTTTGACTTACTTTGAGGAACTCGTTTCCAGCAACTGCCACTATACACACACAGCAGATCTTGCCAAGAAAGAGAACAAAGTCACCGATGGAGTTGATGGCAGCCACTCGTAAGGCATTGGCTAAAAGTACCATGAAGGCTTTCCGTGCAGCTACACAGAAGCTGTAGCCATAGATAGCTGTGGAAAACAGACAGTATCATATATATTTCTATGTGATGTTTGTGAGACTAAAAATTTGGAGCAGTTATTCGATTAATATTTTTGAGAGGCAAACAACATTACAAAAATAATTTTTGAGACCCTTATTGATGCATTCTGTTAAAACATTTGTATAAAGTGGATTCGTGGTTCAATCAGGACAAAAAAACATTGTTCGTGAAAGAGGTCCTTTGAAGACTTTGGTGATGGCTAATCTTAATATTAAACATATACCCTCCCTCCTCTTCTTTTAAAACAAAGAGATTTGACTGTTGATAATGTACCTATTTCTATGAAAATATATCCATTTCTATGACAATATACCTATTTCTATGATATTTTACCTATTTCTATGATAACATACCAATTTCTATAATAATTACCTACTTCTATGATAATATGCCAATTTCTATGACAATATATGTATTTCTATGACAATATACCTATTTCCATGGTAATATGCCTATTAATATGACCTCATTATTTCTATGACAAAATACACATATTTTTATGATATTATACCCTATTTCTATGACAATAATACCCATTTCTTATGGTTATGGAGAACTGTATAATATGTGGGATAGAGAACTGTATCGAGGCCCTAACCTTTTTCACGGGATCTCCCCGGCCTATTTCCAAAATACCTATTTTCTATTGATAGTATGAGCCTATTTCTATGTCCATTATACCCAATTCTATGCTTTTGGAGAAAACTGTTTAATATGTGCGGATATGAGAACTGTATCCGAGGGCCGTCAGGGGCGAGAATACTTCCCACATATTGTACAGTTTTCGGCTTATCTCTAACTTAAAAAATAGCAAATCTTTGTGTTAATAAAGTACACTTTTATTTCTAACATAAGCCAGTTTTTTGCCTTTGTCTATGAGCTAAGGTAACTCTACCAATGTGTATTCAACCATGACAAATTCGATATAGACAATTGCAACACAGAATTACCTTTGCCCGTGTTATATGTGATGAATAGCATTCATGAACAGAATGCATGAAGCATGCTTTTGGGTTGGACAACTATCTGTAAATTCACTTTCATCATGTCCACCGACAGTGATGGAGGGATATCATTTTCTTAATTTAAGTGATACATTAAGGTGGCTTTTACTAAAATGACATTTCTTTCCAAATTGTCTGATGTGACATATGAAACTAGACTTGCAATTGTTTGAAAGCATTTTGCTATAATGATCGCATATAGAAGTGATTTCCAGGCTAGTTCAAAACAGTCGGTGCCCCCAGAACTTTCATTGAATTCAGGGGATTTGAAATTTCGACCTCTCTAGGTACATTTTTGGATTTATTTATACCATGTGCAATTTCATTCAACAAGCCAATGGGATTTAGATGAAATTCTGAAATATTGTTGAAACAATATCAAAATAAGTGTAAAACCACAGTGCAGATGATTTGGATATTTAAAATCAAAAGTGGTGTACAAAACAACGTGGTTTCAGAATGTGGAGTTAATGTTGTAGATAAGTGTTAAATGGTGAATTCATAATAATGAGGAAAACTCTATCAGGGATATATACAGAAATTCTGTGAATGTGTTTAATTCCGCATCAATAGAGGATTAAATTTTCTTTATATTCATTGTGTGGGATTTTATTCGTAATTTGGATTTAAAAATTATGGAATATTCCGGCATTGTGTGTTGTGTGTTAACATTATTATGGGATTATGCCTGGAGACATGTACTCACCCGTATTGTGTAACTCTCCCATGTGCTACGTACCTTTTACTGTCTTATAAGTGACTGTCTAAAATTAGAGTCACATATAAGACAGTAAAAGGTAACATTTAGGACAGTTAAAGGTAATGGTCCGATAATCCGGGACTTAAAGTACAGAAACAACAATAGATGACATCACAACCATGTTTTAAGACAATATAACCTATTTCTATGATAATATACATGTACCTATTTATGATATGATATATTTTTTGAAACCTATTTCTATGACAATATACTTATTTCTATGACAATATACCTTATTTCTATGATAATTTACCTATTTTCTATGACAATATTACCTATTTCTAATATGAAAATATATACCTATTTCTATGACCATATGGAACAAGACAATATACTTATTTCTATGATAATATACCTATTTCTATATCTAACAATATACCTATTTCTATGACAATATACCTATTTCTATGATAATATACCTATTTCTATGACAATATACCTATTTCTATGACAATATACCTATTTCTATGACAATATACCTATTTCTATGACAATATACCTATTTCTATGACAATATACCTATTTCTATGACAATATACCTATTTCTATGACAATATACCTATTTCTATGACAATATACCTATTTCTATGACCATATACCTATTTCTATAACAATATACCTATTTCTATGACAATATACCTATTTCTATGACAATATACCTATTTCTATGACCATATACCTATTTCTATGACAATATACCTATTTCTATGACAATATACCTATTTCTATGATAATATACCTATTTCTATGACAATATACCTATTTCTATAACAATATACCTATTTCTATGACAATATACCTATTTCTATGATAATATACCTATTTCTATAACAATATATACCTATTTCTATGACAAAAATAATATACCATACATTTTCTATGACCATATACCTATTTCTATGACAATATACCTATTTCTATAACAATATACCTATTTCTATGACAATATACCTATTTCTATGACAATATACCTATTTCTATGACAATATACCTATTTCTATGACCATATACCCTATTTCTATGACAATATACCTATTTCTATTTCTATTATCATATACCTATTTCTAATGACAATATATACCTATTTTCTATGATAATATACCTATTTCTATCTGACAATATACCTATTTTATGATAACAATACCTATTTCTATGACAATATACCTACCTAATTTCTATAACCTATTACCATATACCTACCTATAAACAATCTACCTATTTCAATAAACAATATACCTATTTCTATGACAATATACCTATTTCTATGATAATATACCTATTTCTATGATAATATACCTATTTCTATGACAATATACCTATTTCTATGACCATATACCTATTTCTATGACAATATACCTATTTCTATGACAATATACCTATTTCTATGACAATATACCTATTTCTATGACAATATACCTATTTCTATGACAATATACCTATTTCTATGACAATATACCTATTTCTATAACAATATACCTATTTCTATGACAATATACCTATTTCTATGACCATATACCTATTTCTATGACAATATACCTATTTCTATGACAATATTTCTATTCTATGATAATATACCTATTTCTATCTACAATATACCTATTTCTATAACAATATACCTAATTTCTTATAAACAATATACCTATTTCAATGGATATATACATATTTCTATAACAAAATACCTATTTCTATGACAATATACCTATTTCTATTAACAATATACCTATTTCTATGATAATATACCTATTTCTATGACCATATACCTATTTCTATAACAATATACCTATTTCTATGATAATATACCTATTTCTATAACAATATACCTATTTTCTTATGGACAATATACCTATTTCTATGACAATATACTATTTCTATAACTACAATATACCTATATTCTATGATAATATACTATTTCTATAACAATACCAATTACCTATAAACAATAAACCTATTTCAATAATATACCTATTTCAAATGACCATATAACCTATTTCTATAGACAATATACCTATTTCTATGGACAATATACCATATTTCTATGTGTACAATATACCTATTTCTATGACAAAAAAGCCCTGTATACATACCATATACCTATTCTATACCATATACCTATTTCTATATACAATATACCTATTTCTATGATAAAATATACCTATTTCTATAACAATATACCCTATTTTCTATGACAATATACCTATTTCTATGAACAATGATACCTATTTCCTATGATTCATATACCTATTTCTATGAACAATATTACCTATTTGCTGTATACAATATACCTATTTTCTATGAACAATATACCTATTTTCTATGACAATATATATTTCTATGAATAGTATACCTATTTCTATGACCATATAACCTATTTCTATAACAATATACCTATTTCTATGATAACAATATACCTATTTCTAATGAGCCATATACCTATTTTCTATAACAATATACCTATTACTCAAACGACAATATACCTTATTTCTATATTACAAGATAATACCTATTTCTATGACGCAATATACCTATTTCTATGAACAATATAACCTATTTACTATGGATTGAATATACCTATTTCTATGACCATATACCTATTTCTATAACACCTATATACCTATTTCTATAACAATATACCTATTTCTATGATACCATATACCTATTTCTATGATAATATACCATATTTTCTATTGAGTCCATATACCTATTTCTATAACGCATATATACCTATTTCTATGACAATATACCTATTTCTATGATTCTATTATACCTATTTCTATAACAATATACCTATTTTCTATAACAATATACCTATTTCTATAACAATATACCTATTTCTATGATCCATATACCTATTTCTATGAAATGACAATATAACCTGGGTTTCTATAACCATATACCTATTTCTATAGGATAATATATACCTATTATCTATGGATCAATATACCTAATTCTATGACAATAATACCTATTTCTATAACAACTATATACCTATTCTCTATAACAATATACCTAATTCTATGATAATAAAATACCTATTTTCTATAATTAATATTACCTATTTTCTATGATAATATACCTATTTCTCAAAACAAAATATACCTATTTCTACTAATGATAACAGGTATACCTATTTCTATACCTATGACAATTATACCTATTTCTATAACACTAACCTGTTTCAATATACAAATTCTATTTCTATATAGCAATATACCTATTTCTATGACCAATATACCTATTTCTATGACCATATACCCTATTTGTATTACAATATTTCTATAGATGACATATACCTATTTCTATAACAATATACCCTATTTCTATGATACATATATACCTATTTCTATAGACCATATACCTATTTCTATGACCATATACCTATTTCTATAACAATATACCTATTTCTATGATAATATACCTATTTCTATGACCATATACCTATTTCTATGACAATATACCTATTTCTATGACCATATACCTATTTCTATAACAATATACCTATTTCTATGACCATATACCTATTTCTATGACCATATACCTATTTCTATGACAATATACCTATTTCTATGACAATATACCTATTTCTATGACCATATACCTATTTCTATAACAATATACCTATTTCTATGACAATATACCTATTTCTATGATAATATACCTATTTCTATGATAATATACCTATTTCTATGACCATATACCTATTTCTATTACCTCATAATAATAAGTTAATATACCCTATTTCTATGACAATATACCTATTTCTATAAATGATAATATAACCTATTTTCTATGACCATAATACCTATTTCTATAACCAATATACCTATTTCTATCCATGACTATGAGTATATACCTAATTTCTGTATGACAATATACCTATTTCTATACCTACCATATACCTTTTTCTTATGAAGAATATACCTATTTCTATACATATACTCTTGTAAATATACCTATTTCTATGAGACAATATACCTATTTCTATTTGACATATATACCTAGTATGACATATATATTTTCTATAATTCTATATACCTATTTCTATACCAATAATACCTCTTCTATGACAGTTTTATACCTATTTCTATGATAATATACCTATTTCTATGACAATATACCTATTTCTATGACAATATACCTATTCTCTATAACAATTATACCTATTTCTATGACGACAATATACCCTATTTCTATGAGTTAAAATACCTATTTCTATGACAATATACCTATTTTCTATATACAATATACCTATTTCTATGACAATATACCTATTTCTAATATAAATATACATATTTCTATGACCATATACCTATTTCTATAACAATATCACCTATTTCTATGACAAATACCAACTTTTAACAATTACCTATTTCTATGATAAAATATATTTCTATGACCATATACCTATTTCTATGACAATATACCTATTTCTATGATAAATATACCTATTTCTATGACAATATACTTTTATGTCTATGACAATAATACCTATTTCTATGACCATATACCTATATTTCTATGACAATATACCAATTTCTATAAACCAATTTATACCTATTTCTATGACAATATACCTATTTCTATGACCATATACCTATTTCTAGTAAACAAATATACCTATTTCTATGAACAATATACTTATTTCTATGATAATATACCTATTTCTATGATAAGTAGTACCTATTTCTATGACAATATAACTATTTTCTATGACCATATATACAAAAAACCTATTTCTATAATAATATACCTTATTTCTATTACAATATACCTATTTCTCTTAGACAATATACCTATTTCTAATGACCATATACCTATTTCTATGACAATATACCTATTTCTTATGGTCTGAACCATATACCTATTTCTATGACAATATTACCTATTTCTATGAACAATATACCTATTTCTTATGACAATATATACTTGAGTACCTATTCTAAGATGATCAATATACCTATTTCTATGACAATATACCTATTTTCTATAATAATATACCTATTTCTATGACAATATACCTATTTCTATGATAATATACCTATTTCTATGACAATATACCTATTTCTATGACAATATACCTATTTTCTATGACAATATACCTATTTCTATGACAATATACCTATTTCTATAAACAAATAAACCTATTTTCTATGGACATAATATAATATGTACCTATTTCTATATAATAATATACCTATTTCTATGACAATATTACTATACCTCTATGATATGATATACCTATTTCTATGACAATAATGATAATAACCTATTTCTATGATAATATACCTATTTCTAGATAAACAATATAATTTTCTATGACCATAAACATATTTCATATGAATATACCTATTTCTATGTAACAATATACCTATTTCTATACTCACAATATACCTATTTCTATGACCATATACCTATTTCTATTGACCAATATACCTATTTTATGGAGATGATTTACCTATTTCTATGACAATATACCTTTCTATGAAACAATGATAACTGTATTTTCTATGATAATATACGTTATATTTCTTGAACAATTTACCTATTTTCTATGACCATATACCTATTTTGCTATGGACAATATACCTATTTCTATCTATAGGCATAGTCTATTGAGGAAGGCTAGGCACTTTTCAAAATAAAAAACACCATATTTTACACTGAATTTCGTCATCAAAAATTCTGCAACTTTTTCCCAACTTTGCCATTAAGCTGAATAAAATAATTTAAAATGAAAATGAACCTATTAACAATAAGTTTTATATTTCTAATGGTTCATATAATTCTAACCTATTTCGCTATGATAATTTACGTACCTATTCGATATAACAATTTTACGTTTTCTCTTGATAATATACCTATTTCCCCTATGGGCCCCACCCCTCCTGCCCCCGGGGGGTCCAGGGCAAAAAATTACTATACGCCAAGTTCTGTTTCCCCTTCCCCTAAGGATTTTTTATGGACAAAACCTATTGGTCACAATCCAAGCAAAACCTATTTCTAGGACAAATAGCGATTTTATAGGATTTACCTACCTATTTCCCCTATGGGCCCCACCCGTCCTGCCAACCGGGGGGCCATGAGCCAAAATTTATACAAGTTCTGTTCCCCTTCCTCCAAGGATGTTTGTGCCCAAAATTATACATTCATTCAGAACTCTATGACAAGTAGCGATTTAAAGGATTAAAACCTCTATTTCCCCTATTGGGCCAATATACCTATTCTGATCCCCCGGGGGGTCAGAGGCCAAAATTTATACAAGTTCTGTTCCCCTTCCCCCAAGGATGTTTGTGGCCAAATTTGGTTACAATCCATGAACTCTAGGACCTAGTAGCGATTTATAGGATTTACTACCTATTTCTGATGATAATATACCTATTTACTATATAGGACATTTTCTGTTGAGGATGGCTAGGCACTTCTCAAAACACCAGTGACAACACTGAAGTTCTTCATCTTAAATTCTGCTACTTCTTCCAACTTTGCCTTTAAGCCTGAAATAATAAAATTATTTTAAAATGAAATGAAACTTTAACAATATATAACGTTTATATTTCAAATTGCGTTCATATAATTTTTAAAGATAAAATAACAAGAGGCCCTGAGGGACCTGTATCGCTCACCTGGTTTGTAATGCCAAGTTATTTAATGAAATACAGGTTCAATGTTTTTCTTATCTGAAGGAATTTTTTAAATATTAACCTCTAAATCCCCTATAGGGACCCCACCTCCTTCCTGCCCCCGGAATGGACAGTGGCCAAATTTTATTCAAGTTCTTTGGGCTGTCAACTTCACCTAAAGGATGTTTTATGGACAAACTTGCGTCACACAATCCACATGCTAAAACTCGTGAGGACGAAGTCAGCACCTACCCAATCCATCTATCGATTTTATTGATTTACACTCTATTCCACATAATAGGACCCCCCACCCGTCATGCCAACGGGGGGGCCAGCAGACCAAAAATTTATACAAGTTTCCTGTTTCCCACTTTATTTTCCCCTCCAAGGATTGTTTTGTTTTGAGTGTGGCCAAAATTTGGTTAACATTTCCATTCTGAACTCACCAATTACAAGTAGTGCGTTTTAAGTTTAAAGGATAATCCTCTCTATTTCCCTATCTTGGGTGCCCCGCCCCTCTACCTGCCCCCGGGCGGGTGGTCTCATGAGCCAAAATTAAAATTTATACAAGTTCTGTTCCACTTTTCCCCCGAAGGATTTTTGTGGCCGCAAAAATTTGGTTTTACAATCCCTGCAGAACTCGCTAGGACAAGTTAGCTTTGATATTTTTATAGGATTATAATTAACTTCAATTTCCCATATTTGGCCATCGCCCCCTCTCGGCCCCAGGGGGGGTGCGTGACCACACATCTCACGTTACACGTGCCAATATTGTACAATTTTTTTCTTGTTCCCTTTTTCCCAAGGAGGTTTTGTTGGCCAAATTTGGTTACTATTCCCTGCTGAAAATCTGGATTGACTAGTATAACATGCGATATGTTAAAGGAATTTACCTCACTATTTCCCCTATTGGGCCCGCACCCCTCCTGTCCCCCGGGAACCAGAGCCACAAATTTATAACAAACTTCCAGTTTTATTTTTTTTCACTCCCAAGGATATTTCCTGGCCAAATTTGGGTTAAATCTCCATGACGAAACTCTATAGATTAGTAGCGGATTTAACAGCTATTTACCTCTATTTTCCCCTAATTTGGGCCCCACCACTCCAGCCCCCAAGGGGCCTGAAGCCAAATTTTATACAAGGATTTCACTGTTCTCCTTCCCCCAGGTATCTGTTTTGTGGTTAGTTCTTAAATTTGTGTTACAATCCATGCAGAACTCTAGGACAAATAGCGATTTATAGGATTTACTCTTATATTTCCCCTATTGGGCCTCGCCCTCATTGCCGGGGGGTGTGGGGGGGGGGGGGGGGGCGGGGGGGGGGGCGGGGGGGGGGGGGGGGGGGGGGGGGGGGGGGGGGGGGGGACGGGGGGGAGGGGGGGGGGGGGGGGGGAGTCAGAGCCATAAATTTATACAAGTTTTGTTCCCCTTCCCCCATAGGATGTTTGTTGGCCAAATGTGGTTACAATTCATGGAGAACTCTATGACTAGTAGCGATTTAAAGGATTTACCTCTATTTTCCCCTATTGGGCCCCGCCCCTCCTGCCCCCGGGGGACCAGAGCCAAAATTTGTACAAGTTCTGTTCCCCCTTCCCCCAAGGATGTTTGTGGCCAAATTTTGGGTACATTCCATTCAGAACTCTATGACAAGTAGCGATTTAAAGGATTAACCTCTATTTCCCCTATTTGGGCCACGCCCCTCCTGCCCCCGGAGGGTCAGAGCCGAAAAATTTATACAAGTTCTGTCATTATCCCCCTTCCCCATAAGGATGTTTGTGGCCAAATTTGGTTACAATCCATGCATGATAACTCTAGGACAAGTAGCGATTTATAGGATTTAGCTCTATTTCCCCTATTGGGGCCCCGCCCCTTGCCGCTATTTCTGCCCCCGGGGGTCAGAGCCAAAATTTTATACAAGTTCTGTTTCCCCCTCCCCCCCAAGGATGTTTGTGGCCAAATTTGGTTACCAATCCCACGAAGAACTCTATGACTAGTAGCGGATTTAAAGGAAATGTTGAACGGGACCGGAAACCAACCGGGTCGGACGACGGACGCCGCGCCATGGCATTAAAGCTCACAAGCCCTTTGGGCCCAGGTGAGCTAAAATTGAATATGTATTATCATCAGTATTTTTTTTTTGATACTACATGCATGGTAAAAGGGAAAGTTACAATTGGATAAAGAAAATGTTACACTTTGAATATTTTTGCACAGAATTTGTTTATTGAAATCTGTAAATCAACTTTATCTGTTATTTTGATAATATAAATAATGAGGCAAGCAAGTCCTACTTTTTATTTTCTCTGAATATATCCCAAGAATGATTCGAAGCAGTCTGACCAAGGCGATGATAAATGAGCCAAATGCTATGGATCCTAGATGATACCTATGGATATGAAGGAAGACCAGTATTTATACATCATTATACAATCTCCTACAGGAGAGAAAAATTGTTACATGTATTCAGTATGTTGAAATATCGTTTATTGTATGAGGAAATGCTAAAAAAACTTATGGGACAAACTGTTGCATGGGATATATCATTATTATATTGGAATGGGTTAAGCCCCCGGATAACATACCTTATGAGACGTTTAGTTGATGTACATATCGGCATACCCAGCTGTTTTTTGTTTCTGGGAAAACAAAACGCAATACAGTTAGATACAATTAAGTAACAAATAAACAGTACATGATGTATGTGATGGGTTGATCATTTTTTAAAAGGAAACTTGGATTGGAAGAATGTGTGGATGATTTTGTCATTGTGTATTATTGAAATTGACTGATTGCCAGATGTCAATCAAATACATGCAATTGACAACGGCATTTTCCAGTGAGAGAGGAATGCAAAATGTTCATTGTTATGATCTATATGCCAGAAAGATGAGGTAGTTTTTCTCTTAGGTATAACCCAAATAATAAAAGTTCTAATAAAAAGATATTAAAAAAAAAAGATTGTTCCAATCCATTCAAAGGCAATATGTAAGTCAAAGAGTCAACATTATCGGTGAAATACACAAGTATTATGGGAAATCAATACACACCGAGTAAAGAACCATATGGAAACTGCCCCAGCAATCACCATATCTTGACAGGCTATAACAAACGCCGATGTCCAGAGTAGTCCAAACAAGTGGTACCATCGCACATACTACAATTCAGATAAAAAAAAACCCAATTAAGTATCAACTACAGCATTACATTTGATTTGTAGTTTTATACAGATACATGTAAACAAGGACCAAAAGAGATGCCATCATTCAACTTCTACCCTGTCATTGTCATTGTCATGGCCTCATTTTTTTAAAAGAATGCACAATATGAATGAAGGTCAAGGTCATTCATGAATTCACTATAGTATGCTACTGCATCAGCGATTTTTACCTTTTGATTGTTGTTAGGAGACTAATGAAATATTAGGGTAATTGACCCTTGCCTCAGGCTTTTATTGATTAGGAAAATGTTCAGTTTTTTAACCAATTTGACCCTTGGGGCTATGTGATCTTAATATGCAGTTATAATGTCACTTTCTATTCATGGCAACACCTGCAGCAAATTGTTGCATGGATCAACTTTAACACTGCAGAAACATTAAACTTTATACATAACTTACATTCCAATGTTCCTCAAACTTGAAGGTGACAGTACTATTGGTGTCGTCGACCACTGGTACACCTAGTCATTAATGTTAAGTAGGTTAAATTAGTTGAAATTATTTAGTGGAATTGATTATGGGTGTGTGAGGATTATGTATGGGGGGCTAGCTCGTTTAAGTTTAAATACCAAATACCACCATGAAGTTTGGTAGCAGATATAATATAGGAATTCTGTAATATTGCCATGATTACGGTGAGGCAGGGGTTTGTCAGATTTGTATCTTTATTCTTTTGCTAATGTATATTTTTATAGTTTTTTTATTCATAATCTCGCACTCAGTGGACTTTGCAATGGATCCTCAGTCTTGTTGAGAGTCTATTTCATGAATTCTCTAAAATATGTATTTCTTGACTTGATAAAAACAATATTTTATCAGTCACATCGGGGGTGGCTACATGCATGGAAGTCAATTTAATTACATTTGGAGAATGTTAACTCATCAACCTGATGTTTCTATGTAGGCATCCACTCGCAGCCTAAGAAGGTAACCAACACCAGTAATGTCAGCAATGTCCTGTAAATTTCAACAGAATTAACAGACGGATCTCCTGTCTTATGTATCATTATTATTGGTCCACATTTATTGATATTGTAGCAAAGATTAATAAGCAGGACAAATCAAGGACATGATTTTAAACAGACTTTCAATAGCTGAGGGCAAGATCAAGCGGAAAATATATATATATTCAGAAAGTTTCATGGAGCTGTGTTAAAACGGTTTTGGAGTTATAGTCCGGAAACAAAAGGAAACAGTAATTTGGTATTTTTGACTTAGTTTCCATGGTAACGGAAAAATTCCTAACATGGAAGATCCGCAATAACAAAAGGCACAAGTAGGGCATTTGTCTGATGTATACTGAGAGTTTTAAGGGGCTGTGTAATAGTTTTGGAGTTATATAATCGGAAACAAAAGAAAACAGTAATTTGGTATTTTTGACTAAGTTTCAATGGTACAGAAAAATATCCCAAAATGGAAGGTCTGCAAAAGGCACAACTAAGGCACTTGTCTGATGTATGTAAGTTTCAAGGAGCTGCGTTGAAGGGTTTTTGAGTTATATCCTGGAAAAGGATTCTCGGACGGACAGAGTCCAAAACCATATCCCTGCAAACGTGTTTCGCGGAGGATAATGAAAAAATAATGAAATTTGATATAAAATATTTAATTCAATAGCTGAATCAAAACAGATAAGCATATCCATTATATACTTTACCCACAACGGCTGGAGAAGAAGTAACGGCATGGCTTTAATAGCTTTCCCAGCTTCTTCAAATAACTGCACAACCTTTTAGATAGCAAGGATATAGATAGTTTAAAATCTGATGCCTTTGTTGTAAAAAATATAACATTCACACATATATAATCAAAGCACTGGTACTTTTTGAATGTATGCTAAGTTACAGTGTAATTGATTCTTTTACAAATTAAACACAACATATTAAACCAACTTTAAATATGATACGTTACTTTTTAACTGTAAAATAATTTTGTATCTATGACTTGGACAATGGCGGGTACTTATGTGTTACCAGTATACCAAAGTACAGAGCTGTACAGATAACTTACCAACGTTATCCTCTTCCTCATAATGAACAACAGCAACAAAATAATCACCTAAGTGAAAGATGTGGATATGTCAGTAATCATAAACAGACTTCAGTCAAAAATCGACATGTACATAATCTTATTATATTGCAAGAGAGGAGAAAATATATCAGCCAAACCAAAGCTTAACCCTGCAAGCCATATAGACCACGCAAGGAATCATGAGAAAATGATTTTTATAGCCAAGTGGTCTTTATACACATGGCAAATTGAAATTGATTAGGGATCATGATAAATTGATCTTAAGCAGGTGGTCTTCTATAATATACAGAGGTGGTCGCTATGGCAGGTTTGACTGTACATATATACATATTAAATTTATAGAATTATTCTGTAATAAATGGAAAGATATTGTAATGCTTGGATTAATCTGAATTTAACACAACCTATGTAACGTACAGCTCAGGGCTTGGGTATACCGTATTGGAGCAGTCACATTTATACAACACTACTAGGCATCACAGCCATGATGAGAACTGTTCAATCATGTTGTACAGGAGGCCAACTTACACCCCACTCAACAGGTTTTGTAACAAAAGGGGCATTAGTTCAGAAAATTTTCAACATCAAAATCAGCCAAAAACCAAAACTTGTAGATTTTGCCGGCATCTATCTTTGATGACCTTAATATAACGGTCACCAGTGTGCACACAATAGTTGTGTATGTGTATTGTTGAAGTAGTTGGTCGATCGTTGTGTCTACAGACAGATATGTCAACAGACAGACAACCTGAATTCAGCATACTGCAATGGCCATATACATGAACCATCACACAACCTACCGTGACCACAGATCTACGAACTATCACACAACCTACCATGACCACAGTTCCACGAACCATCAAACAACCTACCATGACCACAGATCTACGAACCATCACACAACCTACCGTGACCACAGATCCACAAACCATCAAACAACCTACTGTGACCACAGATCAATGAACCATCAAACAAACCTACCGTGACTACAGATCCACGAACCATCACACAACCTACCGTGACCACAGATCCATGAACCATCAAACAATCTACTGTGACCACAGATCCATGAACCATCAAACAACCTACCATGACAACAGATCCACGAATCATCACACAACCTATCGTGACCACAGATCCACGAACCATCACACAACCTACAGTGACCACAGATCCACGAACCATCAAACAACCTACCGTGACCACAGATCCATGAACCATCACACAACCTACCATGACCACAGATCCACTAACCATCAAACAACCTACTGTGACCACAGATCCATGAACCATCACACAACCTACCTTGACCACAGATCCACGAACCATCAAACAACCTACCGTGACCACAGATCCACGAACCATCACACAACCTACAGTGACCACAGATCCACAAACCATCAAACAACCTACTGTGACCACAGATCCATGAACCATCAAACAACCTACCGTGACTACAGATCCACGAACCATCACACAACCTACCGTGACCACAGATCCACGAACCATCAAACAACCTACCGTGACCACAAATCTACGAACCATCAAACAACCTACCATGACTACAGATCCACGAACCATCACACAACCTACAGTGACCACAGATCCACAAACCATCAAACAACCTACTGTGACCACAGATCCATGAACCATCAAACAACCTACCGTGACTACAGATCCACGAACCATCACACAACCTACCTTGACCACAGATCCAAGAACCATCAAACAACCTACCGTGACCACAAATCCACGAACTATCACACAACTTACCGTGACTACAGATCTTCGAACTATCACACGACTTACCGTGACCACAGAGGATATACCCGAGTATATGAGCCATGTCTGTACTTTCTGTTCAGCTGCTTCTGTCTGCTCGTCCGACGTAAGGGCATCATAATCCTGGTACAACCCATAGTAGGCATACCTATAATCAAATCTTTCTGCATGTCATTTCACATTCTTCATGTGAAGAATTTTTTCTTTTGAGCAATCAAAAAAATGTATAGAATTACTACATAAAATATGATTTCCAGAACATTTCGTCTATTTTGAGGCTTAAATAGAGCTAGAGCTTATTTAAGCCTACACCAAAATTCAAGCACTTTTATAAGTACCTCATCTTTCGTTCAAAGCATAGTTTTGAAATATCAAAGTTGCAATATTTGATTCAGGAAACATACATTTCATTTTAATGAAACTTACCAAGAGTAGGCTGTAATACCGAGAGTGAAGGCACACACAGCTATGATCATCACCCAGATAATTATAGCTGCCAGGAGCCACATCATCAGGACAATCAGTAGGGAGGTGGCTGTGGGGTTATAGATATAGATTAGGGGTCACATCATCAGGACAATCAGTAGTGAGGTGGCCGCGGGGTTATAGATATAGATTAGGGGTCACATCATCAGGACAATCAGTAGGGAGGTGGCTGTGGGGTTATAGATATAGATTAGGGGTCACATCATCAGGACAATCAGTAGTGAGGTGGCCGCGGGGTTATAGATATAGATTAGGGGTCACATCATCAGGACAATCAGTAGGGAGGTGGCTGTGGGGTTATAGATATAGATTAGGAGTCATATCATCAGGACAATCAGTAGGGAGGTAGCTGTTGGGTTATAAAAATAGATTAGGGGTCACATCATCAGGAAAATCAGTAGGGAGGTGGCTGTGGGGTTATAGATATAGATTAGGGGTCACATCATCAGGACAATCAGTAGGGAGGTGGCTGTGGGGTTATAGATATAGATTAGGGGTCACATCATCAGGACAATCAGTAGGGAGGTGGCTGTGGGGTTATAAAAATAGATTAGGGGCCATATTATCAGGAAATTAGTAGGGAGGTGGCTGTGGGTTTATAGATATAGATTCGGAGTCATATCATCAGGACAATCAGTAGGGAGGTATAGCTGTGGGGTTATAAAAATAGATTAGGGGCCATATTATCAGGAAATCAGTAGGGAGTGGTGGCTGTGGGGTTATAGATATAGATTCGGAGTCATATCATCAGGACAATCAGTAGGAAGATAGCTGTGGGGTTATAAAAATAGATTAGGGGTCACATCATCAGGAAAATCAGTAGGGAGGTGGCTGTGGGGTTATAGATATAGATTCGGAGTCATATCATCAGGACAATTAGTAGGAAGATAGCTGTGGGGTTATAAAAATAGATTAGGGGTCACATCATCAGGAAAATCAGTAGGGAGGTGGCTGTGGGGTTATAGATATAGATTAGGGGTCACATCATCAGGACAATCAGTAGGGAGGTGGCTGTGGGGTTATAGATATAGATTAGGGGTCACATCATCAGGACAATCAGTAGGGAGGTGGCTGTGGGGTTATAGATATAGATTAGGGGTCACATCATCAGGACAATCAGTAGGGAGGTGGCTGTGGGGTTATAGATATAGATTAGGGGTCACATCATCAGGACAATCAGTAGGGAGGTGGCTGTGGGGTTATAAAAATAGATTAGGGGTCACATCATCAGGAAATCAGTAGGGAGGTGGCCGCAGGGTTATAGATATAGATTAGGGGTCACATCATCAGGACAATCAGTAGTGAGGTGGCTGTTGGGTTATAGAAATAGATTAGGGGTCACATCATCAGGACAATCAGTAGTGAGGTGGCTGTGGGGTTATAGATATAGATTAGGGGTCACATCATCAGGACAATCAGTAGGGAGGTGGCTGTGGGGTTATAGATATAGATTAGGGGTCACATCATCAGGACAATCAGTAGGGAGGTGGCTGTGGGGTTATAGATATAGATTAGGGGTCACATCATCAGGACAATCAGTAGGGAGGTGGCTGTTGGGTTATAGATATAGATTAGGGGTCACATCATCAGGACAATCAGTAGTGAGGTGGCTGTGGGGTTATAGATATAGATTAGGGGTCACATCATCAGGACAATCAGTAGGGAGGTGGCTGTTGGGTTATAGATATAGATTAGGGGTCACATCATCAGGACAATCAGTAGTGAGATGGCTGTGGGGTTATAGATATAGATTAGGAGCCACATCATCAGGACAATCAGTAAGGGAGGTGGCTGTGGGGTTATAGATATAGATTAGGGGTCACATCATCAGGACAATCAGTAGTGAGGTGGCTGTGGGGTTATAGATATAGATTAGGGGTCACATCATCAGGACAATCAGTAGGGAGGTGGCTGTGGGGTTATAGATATAGATTAGGGGTCACATCATCAGGACAATCAGTAGTGAGGTGGCTGTTGGGTTATAGATATAGATTAGGGGTCACATCATCAGGACAATTAGTAGGGAGGTGGCTGTGGGGTTATAGATATAGATTAGGAGTCACATCATCAGGACAATCAGTAGGGAGGTAGCTGTTGGGTTATAAAAATAGATTAGGGGCCATATTATCAGGAAATCAGTAGGGAGGTGGCTGTGGGTTATAGATATAGATTCGGAGTCATATCATCAGGACAATCAGTAGGGAGGTGGCTGTGGGGTTATAGAAATAGATTAGGGGTCACATCATCAGGACAATCAGTAGTGAGATGGCTGTGGGGTTATAGATATAGATTAGGGGTCACATCATCAGGACAATCAGTAGTGAGGTGGCCGCGGGGTTATAGATATAGATTAGGGGTCACATCATCAGGACAATCAGTAGTGAGGTGGCCGCGAGGTTATAGATATAGATTAGGGGTCACATCATCAGGACAATCAGTAGTGAGGTGGCTGTGGGGTTATAGATATAGATTAGGGGTCACATCATCAGGACAATCAGTAGTGAGGTGGCTGTGGGGTTATAGATATAGATTAGGGGTTACATCATAAGGACAAACTGTAGTGAGGTGGCTATGGGGTTATAGATATAGATTAGGGGCCACATCATCAGGACAATCAGTAGGGAGGTGGCTGTTGGGTTATAGATATAGATTAGGTGTCATATCATCAGAAGTGAGGTGGCTGTGGGGTTATAGATATAGATTAGGGGTCACATCATCAGGACAATCAGTAGGGAGGTGGCTGTGGGGTTATAGATATAGATTAGGGGATCACAATCAGTAGGGAGGTGGCTGTGGGGTTATAGATATAGATTAGGAGTCACATCATCAGGAAATCAGTAGGGAGGTGGCTGTTGGGTTATATATATATAGATTAGGAGTCACATCATCAGGAAATCAGTAGGGAGGTGGCTGTTGGGTTATATATATATAGATTAGGGGTCACATCATCAGGAAATCAGTAGGGAGGTGGCTGTGGGGTAATAGATATAGATTAGGGGTCACAGCATCAGGACAATCAGTAGGGAGGTGGCTGTGGGGTTATAGATATAGATTAGGGGTCACATCATCAGGACAATCAGTTGGGAGGTGGCTGTGGGGTTATAGATATAGATTAGGGGTCACATCATAAGGACAATCAGTAGGGAGGTGGCTTGTGGGGTTATAGATAAAGATTTGGGGTCACATCATCAGACAATCAGTAGGGAGGTGGCTGTGGGGTTATAGATATAGATTAGGGGTCACATCTTCAGGACAATCAGTAGGGATATGGGCTGTGGGGTTAAAGATATAGATTAGGGGTCACATCATCAGGACAATCAGTAGTTAGGTGGCCGTTAGGTTATAGATATAGATAAGGGGTCACATCATCAGGACAATCAGTAGGAAGGTGGCTGTTGGGCACATCATAGGACAACATAGGATGGGTATAGATATAATTAGGGGTCACATCATCAGGACAATCAGTAGGGAGGTTGCTGTGGGGTTATAGATATAGATTAGGGGCCACATCATCAGGACAACCAGTAGGGAGGTGGCTGTGGGGTTATCATAGATATAAATTAGGGGTCAGATCATCAGGACAATCAGTAGTGAGGTGGCTGTGGGGTTATGGATATAAATTAGGAGTCACATCATCAGGACAATTAGTTGGGAGGTGGCTGTGGTGTTATAGATATAGATTAGGGGCCACATCATCAGGACAATCAGTAGTGCATATGAGTACATATGAAATTTGAGACATATCCCTTCAGTACTTCCTGAGAAATAGCGGTAACAAAAATTGCTAATGGATAGGAGGACAGAAGGATGGATGGACAGAAGGAAGGAGGGACGGACTGACGGATAACTGACCATGGATGAAAGGTGATTTGACTAGCTCACCATCTCATGATGGCGGGCTAAAAAATAAAAATCATTCCTTAACTTAACAGAATCAATTTCAATAGATGAAGAATTTCAAAATATTGTAACATAAGTATAAAAGTTTCATACCGAAGGCTATCCCACACAAGTAGAGTATTTCTTTCCATGCTGTATTCAGATCGGATAGAATTTTCTGAAGAAAAAAAGAAAACCAATTTTTTATTTCTACATAATCATATGATTCAGATAATGGGCACTTTAAATAATCCATATTTCTAAGTAATATATGAGCATGATTTTAACATAAATTCTTCAAATATTAAAGATTTGAAAAGCATGCAAGTCTAAGAACCCTAAGAATGATTTTTAACTTTGCCTCAAAAATATAATGCTTTATATGTTTTATTTAAGCTAAATTTGACAACTTTCAGAATATTTCCTTAAATCTACCATGATCACATACAGATACATCTGCTAAGCTTACTAATGACCTATAAATATCTATAGTAATGTTACCTGAGGAACACCATCTCCCAGACTGGCACTGCCCAGGATATTCGTGAAGGACTTAGTCATTGCAGCTGCTGTGTCAGCGATTGTCTTTGGTATACAGCGATGGAAAAGGCTCACACTGGAATATACATATATGGTATTATTATTTTATTATTATATATTGACTTTTAAATTTTTTTTGTAAAATTTCAAAAGTTTCTTTTTATTGGTTTAAAATATATTTATATACTTTTACTCATCATTAACTCTGACTGCTTATGCAATATTGGTGGCATCATACATATAATTACAACAACAATATTAGAGGTATAGCACGAGACACTTTTTATCATAATGTCATGTCTTCAGAAGAATATAAGCGCCTGATATTATTGGATTAACCTTTAGTCTGAGTCTGGTCTACTAATGATGCTTATACCAGTATGATTGACATTAAATACACAAAACTTCTAAGCGTTTCCTTTAATGGCTGATTGCGGACATTTGTCTTTCAAAGCTAAGGTTTCAGTACTTAGAGCTTCTGAAACAGTTTTCTTAACAAATTAACAATTAAAATCTGAAATTATTACTTACTGGGGCATTATGGGTAATGATGGACATTTGTCACGTATATCTTCATATGGAACGACATCGTGACGACACAGGTTGTTTCCAGTTGTGGTAGAATAGTTATTGAACGTGGACTCAAATTCAAGAAGTTGTCCAGGACAACTTTTCACACAAGTCTTTAAGTAGGTTTTCTTTAGTAATGAAGGGCCACGTGGAATAAAGCTGGCAAAGTATGTCTGGTCAAAGTAGTATGTTTTCCTGTCAACAAGAAAATAACGGTACTAACGCAGGCTATGAATAGGATTTAACACTATAACTGGCAACATGTCATTTGATGCAAAATAGATATGCAGAAAAGAGCTATGTTGAATATTTTCACCTTTTCAATAAAGTGCTGTTGTCTTTCAAAGTTTTCAAAACAAACTTTGATGATTCCAAATCAATTTAGAAAAAAAATGGTTTCCTTAATCTGTACACTGAAAAGGATGCATAACTCAATGTTTAGCTTCATAACCAATTTATAATTTCATAACATCAAGATTTGATGCATGTGTAGAAGTTTGAATCCCTGTGTGGCCGCTAACTTTTTCTCCTCTCCTGTTACACATGTACTGCAGGTTTGGTACCAATTAGTATTTTGTTATCCCTTAATAAGGCCATAGTTGTGTTTTTTTCTGTTTTGCGTCCGCGTGCGGGTAGGTTTTGTGCTGTTGTGAGGCAAAAACAAACACAAGTTATTATTTTTTAGATTTTGTAAAAAGACGTCCAAAAATAAATTTTAGTCAATTGTGGCAAGCATCACCTCAACGCTTGACTCACATCGAATACACTGATCTCGCAATTGCTCAAGCGCCGAAAGGACCACGAGAAGGCATCTAGCAATCGAGATATGATGCAGGATGTTTTCGATCTTTTTCTCTGAAATATGACAGGGTGAGGACGGCTGAAAAGTTGTCATATTCGGTCGTATACATTTTGGTCATTTAGAATGATGAAACGATAACATATCCATATGCATTCCAAGTATGAGAACCAAACTTATTCGCAGATTCTTGTTTGGTCAGTGCCCGAGCTTGAGATACAATTTGTTGACAAGATTTTAAAGAACAATAGCTGTTTTGGATAAAAGTCTGACTCCCTCTTGAGGTAAACTTAGGAATAAATTGTTAGAGGGGTTTGGTATGTTTGGTGCGTTCTTTGAGTTAAAACTTCAAGATCATAAAAAAATAAAAGTTTCAAAAGTTAATGCCTTTGGCATCATGATTTCGACGAGTTAAACTGTAATACTAGAATATCCCAATCCAAGTAAGTGTGCCGGAGGCTAAGTTCAGTTCAGGTTATATTATTAAAAATCTGCTGATGTACTTTTGATATTAAATATATTAAATCATTTTTATAGATATACTATTAAAATCCATAGCAATTCTTTTGACTGAACAAAGAGACATCGCTGATTGGACACACGTACATGTATTTATGCACACCTTTTCTTAGTCAAATATGTAACAGACTTTTTTTTCTTTGGTTTAATTAAACTTCCAATATTAACAAGAGGCCCAGAGGGCCTGTATCGCTCACCTGGTTTGTAATGCCTAGGAATGTTCTGAATACAAGTTCATTGTTTCTTTTCTGAAGGAATTTGAATATTTACCTCTAATTCCCCTATTGGGCCCCACTCTTTCTGCTCAAGGGTGTCAAAGCCAAAATTTATACAAATTCTGTTAACCCCAAGGATATTTCTGGGCCAAATTTGGTTAAAATCCAAGCAGAACTATATGGCTATTAGCGATTTATCGGATTTACCTCTATTTCCCCTATTGGGCCCCGCCCCTCCTGCCCCCAGGGGGTCAGAGCCAAAATTTATACAATTTTCTGTTCTCCTTAGCCCAAGGATGCATTTCTAGCCAAATTTGGTTACAATCAATGCAGAACTCTAGGACAAGTAGCGATTTATAGGATTTACCTCTATTTCCCCTATTGGGCCCCATCCCTCTTGCCCCCAGGGGATCAGAGCCAAAATTTATACAAGTTCTGTTCCCCTTCCCCCAAGGATGTTTCTGGTCAAATTTGGTTACAATCCATGCAGAACTCTAGGATAAGTAGCGATTTATAAGATTACCTCTATTTCCCCTATTGGGCCCCGCCCGTCCTGCCCCCGGGGGAGTCAGAGCCAAAATTTTTATACAAGTTCTGTTCCCCTTCCCCCAAGGATGTTTGTGGCCAAATTTGGTTACAATCCATGCAGAACTCTAGGACAAGTAGCGATTTATAGGATTTACCTCTATTTCCCCTATTGGGCCCCGCCCCTCCTGCCCCCAGGGGGTCAGAGCAAAAATTTATACAAGTTCTGTTCCCCTTCCCCCAAGGATGTTTGTGGCCAAATTTGGTTACAATCCATGCAGAACTCTAGGACAAGTAGCGTTTTATAGGATTTACCTCTATTTCCCCTATTGGGCCCCGCCCCTCCTGCCCCCAGGGGGTCAGAGCAAAAATTTATACAAGTTCTGTTCCCCTTCCCCCAAGGATGTTTGTGGCCAAATTTGGTTAAAATCCCTGCAGAACTCTAGGTCAAGTAGCGATTCATAGGATTTACCTCTATTTCCCCTATTGGGCCCCGCCCCTCCTGCCCCCGGGGGTCAGAACCAAAATTTATACAAGTTCTGTTCCCCTTCCCCTAAGGATGTTTGTGGCCATATTTGGTTACAATCCATGCAGAACTGTAGGACAAGTAGCGATTCATAGGATTTACCTCTATTTCCCCTATTGGGCCCCGCCCCTCTTGCCCCCAGGGGGTCAGAGCCTAAATTTACACAAGTTCTGTTCCCCTTCCGCCAAGGATGTTTGTGGCCAAATATGGTTACAATCCATGCAGAACTCAAGGACAAGTAGCGATTTATAGGATTTACCTCTATTTCCCCTATTGGGCCCCGCCCCTCCTGCCCCCAGGGGGTCAGAGCCAAAATTTATACAAGTTCTGTTCCCCTTCCCCCAAGGATGTTTGTGGCCAAATGTGGTTACAATTCATGCAGAACTCTAGGACAAGTAGCGTTTTATAGGATTTACCTTTATTTTCCCTATTTGGGCCCCGCCCCTCCTGCCCCCGGGGAGTCAGAGCCAAAATTTATACAAGTTCTGTTCCCCTTTCCCCAAGGATGTTTGTGGCCAAATTTGGTTACAATCTATGCAGAACTCTATGACTAGTAGCGATTTAAAGGAAATGTTGACGGACAGACGGACGACGACGGACGCCGACGGACGACGGACGACGGACGCCGCGCCATGACATAAGCTCACCGGCCCTGCGGGCCAGGTGAGCTAAAAATCATATTGTAGTTGTATTCTATCAGACTGTATGTCGATTATGTAGTTGTCGTAGAACAGTTATGACAACTTGGGTTAATGAAAGTATGAATCGCCATGGTCAGTGCTGACTTGCAGAGAATGACAAAGCAGAATTATGATGGATGTACTGTTGTCAGGGTGTTGCATATGTATGTATAAAATACAGAAAACAAGTTCCAAAACAATGCATATATAGGCTATTATTAAATGTTCTTTTTTTATAAAGGCTATATTATATGGAGCAACAGCATTTAATAGATTAATTTACAACAGACACCGTGAAAAACACTATTTTCTCATGCTTCAATCTGACAATTCTTTTAATAATTTTTAATATTAAAATATGTATGTTTGTTGCATTCAATTTTGTGCTCCATACCAATGAATCATTAACAAGGAGATTATTTATGAAATATTGTCTATTCTACCACTTGCAAGAACAAAACTGGTTAAAGTGGAAGCATCCCAAACAAAGCGTGGGCTCAGTGTTTTTTTATTCGTGTTTGTTTTTTTTCCTTGCTGGCTGGTAGGTTTTTGAGAATCCAAAGGACGCAAAACAGAAAAAAAAACAACTATGGCCTAATCTTGTCACCTCAAAAACAGCACACAGATGTAACAGCTGAGTAATATCTACCCAGGTATTTGAGTGGAGTAAGTTACATATCAAAGGTGAAGTTTCGATATCAAAATACCTTGAATGTAACACTTGGATCTTTCTGATCAAGTATGTAAATGTTCAACTGATTAACTTACTTCATGCCAGTCATATCCTTTCCGGAGTAAATAGCACTGGTGATTGGGTCATTGTTACGATTACATGTGTTACCCCAGCTATCCACCCCATAGATAAGTCGATAGGGGTCTCCTCGTACTATTCCAAGACCTGCAATACCCACCTACAACACAGATAAGTTACAAATCATTAAATTGTGCTATGTTATTATAATAACTTTTATTAGATTAAAGTTGAGATGAAATAAAAATAGTAGATTATTAATTACCATGTTATTTTTCTTTATTTTGACTAACACCCCCCCCCACCCCCCCCATCCCCATCCCCACCCTCAACCCCCCTCCCCCGGTATTATACTGTTTAGTTCAAATTGCAGTAAAAGTGCATACATGTCAACAGATCTATTAACAAGGGCCTGCATCGCTCACCTGCTTTGGGCAATAGGGCAATTTTACATTTTCTGTTCCTGGGGATCAGAGCCAAGACTTATACAAACTCTGTTCCCCTTCCCCAAGAATGTTTCTGGCCAAATTTGGTTATAATCCATGCAGAACTCTATGACTATTAGCGATTTAAAGGATTTAGTTCTAAAGATTTAGTTCTATTTCCCCTATAGGCGCTGCCCCTACTGCCCCCCCCCCCGGTGTCAGAGCCAAGATTTATACAAACTCTGTTCCCATTCTCCAGAGGATGTTTCTGGCCAAACTTAGTTGCAATCCATGTAGAACTCTAAAACTAGTAGCAATTTAAAGGATTAATCTATATTTCCCCTATTGGGCCTTGCCCCTCCTGCCCCTGGGGTGTCACAGCCAAAATTACACAAATTCTATTCCCCTTCACCAAAGAAAGGATATTTCTGGCCAAATTTGGCTACAATCCATGTAGAACTCTATGACTAGTAGCCATTTATATGATTTACCTCTATTTCCCCTATTGGGCTCGGCCGCCCCCTCTGCCCCTGGGTTGTCAAAGCCAAAATATATACAAACTATGTTCCCCTTCCCATAAGGATGTTTCTGGCCAAATTTGGTTACAATCCATGTAGAACTCTATAACTAAGTAGCGTTTTAAAGGAAATGTTGGCGAATGACAGGCCAACAGACGCCGCGCCGAGACATAAGCTCATCTGCCCTTTGATCTAGGTGAGCTAAATATAAGATACATTGTACATTTACATCTTTGTACGTAATTTTTTATTTTCCATCTACCTGTACATCTATTGACTTAAAGAGTGCTTCATCTTGACAAATGGTATTTCTCCACTATCAAAAGCAGACAATTTAGTATTTTTCTTCAGTTACAAAAGTAACTTAATTCACACCATTACCACCACTGAAAAGTTTAAGCTTCTAATTTTACTTCAAGTTAAAAATATGAAAAATTTATTGCATCCCAAAAAAAATTCCGTGGCACTATATCCTATATGGAATAAGTCCTAATTGCGCATGCACCAAAGGCAAAACAAATTATCTTATGTTATTTTTTGTGTTAATTAGACATATATACACGATTAAACACCAATTATTGTTCAAAAGATGAATATCATTTATACTTTGTCGGGCAATGTCGGCGGTGGAGCATCTTTATGTATTATATATTTATGTGTATATCGGTATGTTGGTTGCTGAGTCTGATACTAAAGTAATAGAAATTTCAGTTTTATACCATTCCACACAAAAATGCGATGAAAATCAGCAGGAAAACAATGTCTCGACATTGTCTGTCCTTAAGGGGTCCGTCATCCAAAGATTGTTGACTACCCTGTAAATGAGAACAATCAGATTACACAAAAACCAATAAATCATTGCTGCTTATGTGTTTGTTCTATCAAAATTTTGATAGAGAAAAAAACTTTTGTTTGAGCGATGTACCATATTTAATAAATCTAAAGCAAAACTTGTTTTTGATAGGCCTAGTAAATAGACTTAAAATAGATTTGTCTGAACCGAACCAAATAAACCGAAAACCAATCCAAAAAAAAAATTGAAACCGAACTGTGCTGAAAAAACATGGACCGTTACAGCACTATTGGCCAACTAGTTCCAATCATATGACTATATCAATATTGAATGTATAGTTATTAACTTCAGGCGGCCATATTGGATTTGAACAAAAAATGTGGTTTGCCATGGAGCAGGAGGGATTCTGGTGGACTATTTTGTGGAGTTTTGTGTACCTGTACTGAACTCAAAACCTTTTTTAACATTTCTGTCCAACCTAAGTTGCTTATTGCCTGGCCTCACAGGCCTGCAGATATTTCCTTTGAAGAGTATATGGATAGGAGAGTGAGCTCAACTTCAAAGTTATTAAACACAGTTAATCACAGTGTATGTTTAGCTGAATTGGACTGGGTCGATCATCTGTGACCAGGTAGTTCAGTCGGTAGAGCACTCGGCTAGTGCTCATAGGGTCCTGGGTTTGAATCCCGGTCTGGCTGAGTGCTACATTTTCAACTCTCCTGTGACATATGTTATTCACTTTTGTCAATATTATTGAAAGTAAGGAATGGTATAGGTTTAGACTAGTCTTTTGGAGATTTTTCTTCAAACCAACGTATCAAAGTTAGGCCTAGGCTACTTAATTTGGATAATTTTCAAAAACCTTTCTGATCTGTCGTCCATGCATAACGACAAGGCCGATCCAGTGACGTCATGTGCCACTTGTGGACTTAAAAGTTATTTGGCGGTATAGCATAAATGGTTCACTTTAATTTCAATTTTAAGTACGGTATTCTCATTTGGCTTAAGTCTGGAACTGTCCTTCTTTAACTCATGAACTCTCCTTTGACCTTTCTGAGTTTCTCGTTACGGACCGCTAAGACCACACGGGACGTCATTGCTTAAAAAAATATGTGCTTTATCATGCAATCATAGATCAAACTGGTCGAAATTACCTTGAAAGGTCTAACCTTATTATCAGAAGTATTGCAGCAACAGGCCATTGTTTTGACCTCAGGTCTATCTCGTTACGAAACCTTTGGCCTATCTTCTGCATTTAGCAATATGGCGGTCCATGACGTCACGTCACGTGCAATTTGGCAAACTTCCTTACACCGCATAAATTTCAAGGTCTTCATTTCAGCTAAGAATACGTAAATAACAGCGAGTGAAATTAATTATCTAATTAGTGTAACATAATTCGAACTGATTCTTATAATACTCTTTCTTTATTCCCCCATGTAATGTAATTACTTAATTGATAATTATTGATCATTGACGTGACGGAGTCAGTACATGAGACAATTAATTCATTATTATTTTGAGTTACACATCAATGTGCCGATAGTGTGAATCCGGTATGTTCAGATCGAGCAGGGTTGCATAATATAATGGTATGACGATATCATTTCTAAATGCAGGTAACTTTAAATCGAAATATTAACGTGTTAAGAACGCTTAAAATTAATCAAAATACATTGTAAAACTCATCTCAGCCGTTCTAAATCGTAATATTTTTCCTCCGTTGAAGACCCACCGGACCCCTCAGGCAACAAAATACGGCGCCTTCGCCACTCGCAAATTCATCAAAATACATGCTAAAACTCATCTCAGCCGTTCTAAATCGTAATATTTTTTCACGGGGGAGACCCCTGGACCCCCTAAACAACTAAATCTCGCGCCTTTGGCACTCGCAAATTCATCAAAATACATCCTTAAGGATGTATTCTTCTGAGGTTTCAGTCCCGTTGAAGTCTCGTTTCGACAAAGATCAAAGAATTTATGAGATTTTCAAATATATTTTATCAATATCTGTAGTAAGTTGCCAGATGCAAATTTTGTCAAAAAATTACATTTCTATTTTCAGTAGATTTTTTATACAGGGATTTTAAGAAATGGCCCATTTGGCGGCCATTTTGAAATTGTGTCTTTTTCCTCTTTGAGTAGAGCCATAGTTTAACCATTTTTTACTGAAATTGTTTTTACTTAAATCATCACTGCACCAGCATTTTTAGCTGTATCGAGCTAATTTTTGCTGTTAATCTTTACTAGGTTCGTGGTTATTAAAATATTGAGCATTATTGCGTGAAGTGCTACGCTTTTGTCACTTTATTTTTGCATTTAATGGTAATTTGGACACTTTTATTTTTTACTCTTAAATGCTGAAAAATAACACATATTCAAATGGGGCAAAAAAGTAAGCACACTGACCCCCCATTTTTCTGCCTAATTTAGAAAGAACAACCCATTCCCTATTGAAATGCAAAATATTAACAAAAGTTTAATACCACAACTGTTTCTATAAAGGGTTTAATTTGGCATAAATGGCTGAAGATGGTGTATTTTGCAGCTCAAAATTAAGGGGTAGGGCTAGCATATGTTGTTATTCTGAGAAAAAATATGAGTCTTAAAAATGGGGGGGGGGGGGGTGGGGGGCAGGGGGGGCAGGGGGGGCAAACATGTCTTTTTGCCCCCCCCCCCCCCCCCATTTTTGCCGACTGAAATTTTCTAAAAATGCTTATTTGAAAGAAAAAAGGGTCCTCCTACACATTTTTCGTACTTCATTCTAGAAAATTTTCCGCTGCGCGGCGCATTTCCTAAAACGTTCAAGCACATAATGTCAAAGCTTAAATAGTGAAAATTCAATACACACAAACTAGACTAAAAATGTCCATCAAGGGATTCTATGTGCTATTTAAAAAAAATGTCTCTTAAAAGATCAATTTGTTTATATGTCTTAGCGAGACAATTAATTCATTTTTTTTATGTTACACAACAATGTGCCGATGGTGTGAAGCCGGTATATTCAGATTGAGTAGGGTTGCATAATGTTATGACGACACAATTATCATTTCTAAATGCAGGTAGCTTTAAATCGAAAAATTACCATGTTAAGAACGCTTTATAATCATTAAACTTTATCGTAAAACTCATCTCAGCCATTCTAAATCGTAATTTTTTTCTCCGGGGGAGACCCCCGGACCCCCCTAACACCAAATTCTCACGCCTTTGGGAGCTCGCAAATTCATCAAAATGCATCGTAAAAATCATCTAAGCCATTCTAAATCGTAATTTTTTCCCGGGGGAGACCCCGGACCCCCCAAACACCAAAATCTCGCGCTGTCGGGCGATCGCAAAATCATCAAAATACATAAAACTAATCCCGGGGGTCACCGTCAGACCCTAAGAAAACACCAAAATCTCGCGCCTTCGACGCTCACACGCTAATTCGGCCAATTTGCGTATTCGTTAAATTCCTTTTAGCGACCCCACTGTCTATAATTGTGTACAAGGATTAAATTTAGTGATATATGAAAAATGAACATAAAGCATCTATTTATATGGTTGGGAGTTGAATTAATCTCCTCCTGTAGGTGTGGCGGGGGGGGGGGGGGGTTTACAAAATATTGAGGACCTTTGCCCCCCCCCCCCCCCATGACGTTTCATCTTCCTACGCCACTGAAATCGTATTATTTTTCCCAAGGGAGACCCCTGGACCCATAGACAACTAAATCTCTCGCCTTTGGCACTCGCAAATTCATCAAAATACATCCTAAAACTCATCTCAGCCGTTCTAAATGGTAATAATTTTCCCGGGGGATACCCCAAAACCCCAAACTATAAAAAAAGTCTCAAGACTTCGGCGCTCGCAAGCTAATTTGTACAAGGATTATTATGTATTAGTACCATATAGAGTATAATTTAAGCTACAAGCCATTATAACCTTCACAAGAAAGTTCCGACAATCTTATCTGGCTATTAAAAAATATTTTTGTCTACAATATTACTGTAGAACTATAGACGACATTTTCTCGCTTCGAGCCCCCCCCCCCCCCCCCCCCACCTCCGGCCCAATGCCGCCTAATGCAAGCGCCCCCTAAGTCACAGGTACATTCCGTTAACCTTCTACACAATATGTGATATAGTTTATATGTAGAGTATGATTATCCCCCGCGAAACGGAGCTCCGTCCGTCCGTCCGAGATTCTTCTCCGGGCTATAACTCAAAAAAGCGTTCAATGCAACTCCTTGAAACTTTCTGTATACATCAGACAAATGCCCTAGTTGTGCCTTTTGCTATTGCGGAATTCCATTTTTTTGATACTTTTCCGTTACCATGGAAACATAGTCAAAATTACCAAATAACTGTTTCCTTTGGTTTCCGGACTATAACTCCAAAACCGTTTAATGCAGCCCCACGAAACTTTCTGATGAGTATATCAGACAAGTGCACTAGTTGTGCCTTTTGCTTTTTTCCGTTACCATAGAAACTTAGTCAAAAATATCAAATTACTGTTTCCTTTTGTTTCCGGAATATAACTCCAAAACCGTTCAACGCAGCTCCTTGATCCTGTCTGTATATATCAGACAAGTGCCCTAGTTGTGCCTTTTGCTATTGCGGACTTTCAATTTTTGGATTTTTTTTTCTGTTACTATAGAAGTTCAGAAAAAAAAACCCAAATTACAGTTTCTTTTTGTTACCTGTTGGTTTTTTCCAGTTTTACAATACTCGCATACATTTAAAGTTATACTTGAATAATTGTTACTTTGACCTTGATGTATTTTGGTTTTTATTCAACTGTGGGGTGCGGGGGATATTGCTACGCTTTGCGTCTCCTTGTTTTTACCGATTTTTGATCTAGACCCCTAAAACGCCTAAACATGGTCTTAAGGCCCTGGTTGGTCCATAATTATATAATCTTTTTTTCCCCCTTTCAAATATCAACATTTCAGTCGGCGAAAATGGGGCAAAAAGATATGCCTCATGTCTGTTAATTCTTTCTCTTTCACGCTGATTAAAAAAATCAAGTATGATATCATAGTTTGTTGGCTAGGCCTTATCGATTCTCCATCTGAAATCTCGTTTATATATAAGCAATTGTCCGGTTTCCAGATCTGACCCTATATATTATGAATATGGCCACAACACGTTTTGATGAAATATGCTATGGGGGTAATTTAAAGTCCACAACAAACATATGCTAATATACATTAGTACTGCAAATCTAGTAACTACAAGACTTTAAACCGCGAGTTTAAAAACCTAAGTTTGGTTCTGGTGCCCTAATTAATCAGGATGAAGCGGATTTCAGTTTCATGATAGTCTACCGTATACACGTATGTAAAATGAAATTGCTTTACAAGCTTAAAGTTACATTACTTTATCTTATGCTAATAATATATATACTGCTGGCGCCCCTGGGATGTACCACCAAATGTTAACGGCTGTCTCTTTAATGTTTACTAGCGGGTTGCATACACAAGGATATGAAAACTAGTTACAGTTTATATAGTTATGGACCCACCAGAGTGCCCTAAGACTATTATAGACTTTTTAGCTCTGAAAACTACACTGGACCACTTTTTCAATTGTCCGCTACATCTGCCCATGTATTGTAAGGCTTTTTTCTTGATAAACATATGTATTTTAGAGGAAAAAAACAAACAGAAAAAAAACCCTAATGATAAATAAGGCAGGAATAGCGAACTTGAAGTGGTCATATGTGGTAATTTGTATAGTCAATTTGAGATACTAGTACGCTAAAGATGCCTATATTATCAGTAGGCAAAAAGGCGCTAATTACATGCCTATAGCACAGTGTATGAACGGATGTGTATAGTATTTTTTAAATTTCGTAGTTGCGAGTCTGTATAGCGGTACTCGGTCACTTGCTAAGACAAATGAAACAACGGATAGTGGATATTTTTTGCCAATTTTATTTATTCTATACAATTTTGCTGTAATCTAAAGTTATAAACGGCGTCATGGATAGCAATTTGAACTACCAGTGACTAATGAAGTTTTGAGTGTTATTTCAAACCCTTTTCGTGAGTTGATCTGCTGTTTATCACCGAAGAATTGAGACACCCGCCTAATGTTTTGCACTATTTTAAGCTATTCTGTCTGGCTTTCATCATTTCAAGCACCATCACATGTTTATAAATGAATCCAACAATATAAAACACATAAATACATATTAATGGACACAATATCTTTGATTTAATCGTATTTTGAAGTTGTAGGATGATCAGTTAAAATTGTATAGTCATTTGCATTGTTTTGAAACTGCGATGTATAGTTGCTTGTGAGAGCACTTGTATAGTCGCTTGTTATAAAGAGGAAATATATTCCGAGGATGTCTATAATGTTAAAACATATTTGTAGTTACGATTAATACAGATATTTGGTGTTTTACTGACCCGTATACCATGCCTGTTTTCATTTATCCCGCTTTGATACTCACAAGTGACGATACAAAAAGCAACTAATGATAATACTATACACTTCCGTTCATACACTGTGTGTATTAGGCAGGTTTAGATAGCTACTGTTGTAGATTCGTTCTAAGGTTTAGCAAATGTTGTGGTTCACACCAATATTGTACAGCTTATATCACTACTACATTTTATTTTTTGAAATTGTTTTTGAGTCAGTGGAACGAAAATGTACGCATGTATCAAACAAATTTAGATTTCAAATTAAATGAGACTTTGTGTGCTAAAATACAGAATAGTCTGTCTTGGTTGCCTCCCCTGATGCAACTCAACTTCCGGGGTGAATTTGCAAACAGCAATGGAGAAAGTGGTGAAAGGATGTCTTACGTCGAAAGATAAAACCTTTGGTAGCAACTATGTTTTCACTATTTCAGTATTCTTATTGGCACTTACGAAATGTTTTGGACAAGGTAAGAGTTTTATTATTTCATCACGTGCCGCTTCATCAGTGTTTGATACTCCCTAATGTTTACATGCCCTAGCTGACAGCACTTTACCGTTCGGGGCATTGTCTACATCATATGCAGCCTTTGTATTCAATTCTCGTGATCGTACATTTATCTTTTTAGAATGGAAAATTGTTTTTCTTGAAAAGATGAAAACAAGTTTTATTAATTTTTACCTATTTAGTCTAATTTCACTGGGGAATATTCACAGATCAAATGTTTTTGACGATATTATGATAGTAGAAAATGAAAGTGAAACTGACAGTTGAATGAGTTGATATAGACTTTCACTCCGTTTAGAGTGAAAATTACTCAGGGGAAATCCATATCATTTCATAAAACATGACACAGGTCTATTCGTATGAGTGGTTTTCCCCAACCTGAATTTACTTATAGTTTTTTAGTTGTTGTGTCTATGGTATGACTAATAAACACTGCTGTAAAAAGTATTATTATTTTTCTTTCTTTTTTGTCCATTTTTATATTCATATAGGTCTAATTCAATTTAAAAATGAAGATATTATCATGATTAATTAAATATTTCACTGTACACTGAAATGACAGGTAATTATACATGTATATAGGTTCTTGGCTGCAAAAATAAGAATCAGGATGTTTTCTAATTAAACTTTCAATTAAATTTTAATTTTCCAGTTACAATGGATGTACAATGGACTTCCTCAATTCGCCTAAATGAATATCGTGGCTATCAAACAGTGAGTCTAACTTCCCTCCATGTGCCAGCCGGTACCATAGAGACGATCTGGGACATCCAGTGTTCATCCTTACCCAGGTCCTGTCCAGTTCACAACACACAAGTGTAAGTCACACCAATCTGCCTGATTATAACCATATTCAACCTAACAAGACCTTTTATGAAATAAACCAAACCTACATAGACCAATTTGCAGAAGAAATGAAATAAAGAAAATATTTTCAAAGATTTTCAGTAGGTTAATTTGAGGTCTAAAAAAATGAGGAGTAGGGCTGCCACGCTAGGGCAGAAGCCAGTGATTTTTCAGAGTATTTTGGGGAAAAAGGTTTTTGTAACAAATTGGAAATTTTTTAATTGCAAAAAGAGCAGTTTTGGGAAAAAGTTACCCATTACACTGAACATGGTATAATAAGGGATTAGATATTGTAAAACAGTAAACTGTTTCATTTTATCAAAAGGTGACGACCATGACAACAGTTTCAGAGTAGTTTGTTTTTAGATTAAACAACAAGAGGAGAGATTTTTCGGGTTTTGTTTGTTTTTCAGATATTTGATTTGGGAATTTTTAATTGTAATTGGGAAAAATAGGGGGGGGGGGGTTGGCTTTTGGAATGGGGTCGTTCACCGACCCCAGTTATATAAAGAGAAAAATCACTGGAAGCCACCACGATATATTGTGATACACAACAGCTGTATTGTGATATGTATTGCACTATTTTGACCTTAACATAAATGGTGTTTATTCTTGCACTATTTTGACCTTAACATAAATGGTGTTTATTCTGTATATATTCCATAATAAAAAAAACCTTTACATTATACAAATATACAGTGCTATTTAATGTAGCATGTGTTGTTAAGTAACAAAAATTCTCCAATCTTTAGTACATCCCAGTGGATGATGATGTACATGTATGAAGAATCGAAGTTACAGGTTTTCTGTTCATTGTACAGACATACACGCAAAGAACATACCAACTTACATGAACTTACACTTCTTACAGAAGTTAGAAGTTTCATGTGGATCAGAATCTTTAGAACATTCCAGTACTGTCCAACCCTGCTATTACAAATTCCGAGGGACCCTTAATTTTATGAGCCCTGCAGGTAGGGTGTTAGAATTATTTATACCTGCTGCCCCTATTGCGTGATCGTAAAAGGCGACTAAATTTAGGATCTTATCTTTTGTCTTCTTCCTAATTATAACTGACTTTATCTTTCCTAATGGCTCTCTTGGCACGGCCTCACTTTTGGCTATAAGTTGGGCGTTCACCCTGTGAGGAAGGCTCTGGGTTCTGTCCCCTGGCCGAGACACATCAAAGTCTATAAAAGTGGTAGTTTCTGCTCCTGTTTAATGCTCAGCATACAGGAAGTGGGACGACTGGTTTGCCCGTTGTCAGTATAATGTGAACGGGTGGGGTGTGACCGTGTGTTGCTTGGTGTCTTCGGCGGCATGCTTCAATGATATAGCAATATAAAAAGGGAAACAGTTCTACTATACAAGAAGACACAACATGAATATACCGCAGTCTCTCAAAATAAGCACCTCGCACAACATCCACGCAGCACACCGCATACATGGGAGGCTGTCCTTACATGACCATAGCTGTTAATAGGACATTGATTAATCAAACAAACAAACAAACTTCAAATCCTTTCGTATTATGCATGTTACGTACTAAGTGGGTAGAACAAACTCAAATGAAACAAATTGAGACTTTGGATAAAGATATATAAATTTTTTATTAAAACTGTTTTTTGCATGAATGCGAATTATTCACTGTATGCACATAATTGGAGTGCATGTGTCGACACACAGCAGTGATCGAGTATCAAAACTTACCTGTGTCACCATTTACCATTTCTGGTTTTGGCACTTCATATTATGTAGGTTTAAAACAACACAAAATTGTTACATATTAACCAGGTTTTCATATTAACTTATGATAACTAAATGTGTTCTTAATTCAGGGGTTTCAATATCAGGTGGTACCCAGTACTTTTTGCCAATTGAACCTGGCTGTGGTACTGCCTGATTTGGGCTAAATTACACTAGATAGCATACAGATGGTGTAGAAAAGTACCCCCTGAAATTGCAATTGTACAGCCTCTCCTGAAAGATAATGAAACCCCTTGTTAATCATTACAGGGATATTGAATGCAGTTTGCTGGGGATTTAAATTCCTTTTATATAAAACAGGTTTTTCACTTTTTGTACTATCTGAGTAGGATTGTACATGTATGATGTAGATCCTCCTTTGCATTGCAACAATACTTCCTGGATTAGGTTTCAAGTTTTAACAGATTGTATATCATATTTATTGTGCTGTATTATATATATCATGTATAACTGTTTACTACATGTCTTAGTAGTTATAGTCTTTTTAAAGACGAAATAAATCATAGAGAAATAAATAAAATCATAAAGAAATAAATGCTCTCAGACAATTTAGTCTAATTTTAAAGTGCATTGAAAACTCTTTTTTTTGGAGAAGTTGGTATTAGTCCAGTAAAAATATGAAAAATAGAGGCCTAACCTCCAAATAATTGCAACAGAATTTGTTTTCTGCTTTTTGGGTTGGAGGATCTTAGTATTTTACCATGAAAAAAGTCGCCAAAAATCTCATGTTAGGAAAGTCGTTTTTTGAACACCCGAAAAATAAGAAAATTTAAAAAAAATTACACTTTTGACCACTTTTAAAGTACAATATCTGCTATTTTTTGCAATACTTGAAATATGAAATCGGGTATATAGTAAGAAAACCTTTAGGTAAGTACAAATAAGTTGAAATGATAAAATAATTTCAGTCAATCCAAGAAATAAAGAAGGATGAAAACGGCTCCAAACCTTTGAATTTAGCTAGCAATACCGTTTTTGGCGAGGTAATCACCTCGCCATTGTGATCGTGGTTGCAAAATTCTCTTTCAGTCAATTTCCTCAATATGATTGGCTTAAAACTTGCTCGCAGATACTAGCGCTCCTAACGGCGGTGTATTCAACAACTTTGATTTTACCGAGAATTTTAAATAGCAAATTTTGAATATGAAAGTTACTGAAATAAGCGTATCTGTAATGTTGAAATAGGATTAGTAGATTACTGCTTTCATATCCTTACCATATACATTATCCAAATGATCTTAGGTTGGAAAATTTTCACTTGAATTGTTTACAATGTATCTAGACTTTTCGTCCCGAAAATGTTGTTTACAACGTATGAAGACGTTTCGTCCCGAAAATGCTTCGTTTCGCCCCACGCGTTTAGTCCCTACTAGTGACAATTATCCCGCAACGGAAAAAATGAAATCAATATTTCACCTCAAACATCAAAATTGTTACAATAATGATTTTTGTTCTTTGAATCATATTAGTGCGGGAGCAAATAAATTTCAGGACGAAATGGAGATTTGTTTATCACGGCTGCGTTATGCCACATGTACGTGTAAATCCACAATGGAAGAAAGACAACTCTAACAAAATTTAGGATAAACTTTGTCTACTGCTCAAATAGCGCGTGACAGACGATGAACATTTTCTAAATGTGGCGTAATCTTCCAACTTACGGCAGTTAATAAGGTATGAATATTTACCACATCCATAATTATCGATAATTTTATAAGCACATGTATACATTATCAGATTATATATACATATTAAGCACATTTAGAGGTTGTCACTAAACCATACTTTAAATACATTTTAGCCTCTTTCATCAAATGTAGGCCTACAGGAGCTTGACGTTCTGATAATATATATACAATGTAGCATATTCAGTAAACTACGTAATTAACGAAGTAAATATTTGAACCGAATGACACAAATCATACATAAAATGTTCGTATAACTCGAAGTGAGATTTTTTTGGACTACTACATTTGTAGATCGATGAAAATGCCGATTTCTTTTTCATAATTCTACCGTAGAACGGCATTAAAAAGCTGTTTCAATCTACAACAAACGTGGAGAAAACTGTTAAATGTTTAGCAATTATCCTGAGTTATATTTTATCAACAATCATCAGAGATTAGCAATTAAAACTTACATAAACATACTCCCGACTCTCACTTGCATTGTGTGATCACTCGAGCGAAACTAATCTCTACCACATGACACAGTCTTACAAATGCACTCACACAAAAGCCTACATGATCACTGTTTTTAGTGCGATTACATCTTTGGGTATGAACAATATATGTTCTTTGATTTTTTTACTCGGCAAAATAGACTTTACGCCTTTCATATTCAGCATCCGCCAGTTTTTTAATAACTTATCAACGTGCCCATGCACACCTGCGTATACTTATACTTCTTTGTGCACATTATCAGATACATTATATGACAACTGCTATAATACAATCAATTTATGAAGGACAAAACTCTAAAGAACAGGATGACTAAAGAACAACGGGAAATAAATTTCAATAATATTTACTCTAAACTGGTATTGATATTTATATAAAAAAAAAATGTTTAATTATATGATATTAGCCTTTTCAGTAATTACTCTGTTAATACAGTTATTGTTTCCTTATGTTTTACAGAATGTCTACGTGCAAGTATCATTTCAATTGGAACCAGTTCAGGAGAAAAATGTGTGAACAAAATGAAAGAAATAATGTTCAACTGTGGTAGCTTAATACTTAATTAATACTGTAATAGTTTTTGATCTGAAAATAATTACTAACATCATGTTCAAATTCCATATATACATTTGTATAATACATTTAATGTTGTTTAAACATTTTTGATCCAAATAATTACCATCATCATGACATCTTCATTCCATATATACAATACACATAAGTGTTGTGATTTGTGAATTTTACTTTAATAGGATTTAAGCATATACTTGGTATTTGTTTATTTTCTATGACATGTACATGCTTGAAATAAAAAGAATAAATAAAACATTAAATTTATAACACTATATGACATTATTTGTTAATATTTTTAGAAAACATATTTAGATTATCGTTAATAATACACTAATCATCATCTTCGGCACAATTCATTCAAAATATATTAAATGTAAATTCGCATAACACAGGTGGTTTTCCCTCCTTGACGATCAATCTGTTTTCCCTCCTTGACGATCAATCTTCTCTGATCACTCTGAAAGTGGTGATTTTACCTTTTCTGCAATTCTGCAAGATCAGCTTACATTGTTTATTTACCTTGAACATATACAGGCACAGTATGGTACCTTATTTATATCTCCTTTCCTATTTTCAATCTACCATGATGACTTGGAATCTTATCTGGTGGAAAAAGAATGTTAATTGTCTGACAACTATTGACAAATTATTTATAGATAATATTGAAATGTATCCCAGACTTTTTATCATTTTATATGCCGATGACACTGTTCTACAACAAATGTTACACCGATTTGAACAACATTGCATTACATGGAAATTATAACCCAATATCAGAAAGATAAAAGTTGTGATACATGTATTCTCAAAACGTAAATTGGTCCAACAACGCCAGTTTACGTTATGGGATATATAATTATTGTGATAAGAAGGGTATACATATCTAGGTATATATATAATTTTCGTAAAGGTTTTGGTATTCCAAAATGGCCGCTGGCCCACTTCCTGTTTTAAGGTTTTAGTCTCCGATCTCAATGAAAATTTTAATTTTTAACATTTAATGGTAGCGTTTTTTAAAGAAAAGAAGAAAAATTTTTTTAAAAGGAAAAAAGTGCAGAACAAAAAATTAAATCCGTGTTTGCTATATTTAAGAAACTAAGGAAGGAATTATCTCTTCCTGTTTATTTTTAACTGAAAATATTTTAGTCACTTGTAATGCCAGTTTTATTATACTCATCAGAAGTATTGGGATTTGAAAATACAAATATTGTAGAAAAATTCATTTGTAATTTCCTCAAGTTAGGAAAGTGTATAAAACAATTCATGGTCTATGGCGAGCTAACATGATACCCAATTGATATTGAAATAAAATGTAGAATGATTACTTTTTGGCATAACTACATAATATCAAATAAATTATCAAGTAATATTTATGAATTAATGTATACTTTACATGAAAATGGACCAGACGTTTTTTAAATGTCTTTAAGATGTACGTGTAAGATATTTTATCCTGAGCTAGTTTAAATCATGTTTGGATATTATATCAATCAACTTGCTGTTTTACAAAAGAATAATTACAAAAACTTGTTAAAAGTAGACCAATTGACCAATTTATTCAGAAATGGTATGACTGTATTGATAAGTCTTCTAGAGGACTGACATATTCTACATTTAAGACATTTTGGCATAGAAAAATATGCCTCTTGTCTGTCTCTGCTGCAAAACAATACATGTTAACTGATACTGTGTTCCCAGGAACTTGATGAGAATAGCAATTCAGAATGGATATTTTAATTGACATCAAATTAACAAGGAAAAGGTTAAAGATGCTATAAAATCATTTGGCATATAACATCATAGGAAATATTAGAATGGGCTCCCAAGAGTTTAGTATGTGTTTCTTATTTAACACCTTGGTGTCCAAGAAATCCTCAAAAGTCCAAACTGGAAGGAACACTAGCAAAATTTATTTCTTATTGTCCAAAAAAAAAAGTGTTGACTTTAGAAATATATTCCTCCAATCATCGAGACCGAGCCATTTAGTACTTTCAGTACTTTGATTGTTCTTTTTAGATGCAAACATTTATAAAATCTTACCCTGAACAATATCAGCTAATGTTTTATGTCTTAATGGATTACCTTTTCTTTGATATTAAAGCATAATCGAAAATACATTAGCTAGAAAAAACTAAATATTAACCCGTCAAGTTGACTGATCGTGCCAATTTGAAGTGTTTTTATACTTAGATTTTTGGCAAAACTCCCATTTTGATAGTTAATATTTCGGAAAATAAAAAAGTAAATGCTTCCAAATATGTTATATCCTTTTTTGTATATTTTGTACCTGTTATCTTGATCATTTATTGTAAAAACGGTATAAATATGCACATCTTATTTAGTAGGAAAAACTTCCTATCACGTTAATTTGGCTAAATACCAAGTCCATAGATTTGCAATACAAAAATCTAAATTTTTCGAATATGCTTTATTCGTTTGTCATAAAATTTTGCCAGTAAATGAATCAGAACTGTGATGATTTTTAGCCCACCATCATCAGATGGTGGGCTATTCAAATCGCCTTTCGTCCGTGGTCCGTCCGTCCGTCCGTTAACAATTCTTGTTACCGCTATTTCTCTTAAAGTACTGAAGGGATCTTTCTCAAATTTCATATGTAGGTTCCCCTAGGACCCTAGTTGTGCATATTGTATTTTGGGACTGATCGGTCAACAAGATGGCCGCCAGGCAGCCATCTTGGATTTTGATAGTTAAAGTTTGTTACCGCTATTTCTCAGAAAGTGCTGAAGGGATCTTTCTCAAATTTCATATGTAGGTTCCCCTAGGACCCTAGTTGTGCATATTGCATTTTGGGACTGATCGGTCAACAAGATGGCCGACCAGCCGCCATCTTGGATTTTGATAGTTAAAGTTTGTTACGGCTAATTCTCAGAAAGTACTGAAGGGATCTCTCTCAAATTTCATATGTAGGTTCCCCTAGGACCCTAGTAGTGCATATTGCATTTTGGGACTGATCGGTCAACAAGATGGCCGCCAGGTAGCCATCTTGGATTTTGATAGTTAAAGTTTGTTACCGCTATTTCTCAGAAAGCACTGAAGGGATCTTTCTCAAATTTCATATGTAGGTTCCCCTAGGACCCTAGTTGTGCATATTGTATTTTGGGACTGATCGGTCAACAAGATGGCTGCCAGGCAGCCATCTTGGATTTTGATAGTTAAAGTTTGTTACCGCTATTTCTCATAAAGTATTGAAGGGATCTTTCTCAAATTTCATATGTAGGTTCCCGTAGGACCCTAGTAGTGCATATTGCATTTTGGGACTGATCGGTCAACAAGATGGCCGACCAGCCGTCATCTTGGATTTTGATAGTTAAAGTTTGTTACCGCTATTTCTCAGAAAGCACTGAAGGAATCTTTCTCAAATTTCATATGTAGGTTTCCCTAGGACCCCAGTTGTGCATATTGCATTTTGGGACTGATCGATCAACAAGATGGCCGCCAGGTAGCCATCTTGGATTTTGATAGTTAAAGTTTGTTACCGCTATTTCTCAGAAAGCACTGAAGGGATCTTTCTCAAATTTCATATGTAGGTTCCCCTAGGACCCCAGTTGTGCATATTGCATTTTGGGACTGATCGGTCAACAAAATGGCCGACCGGTAGCCATCTTGGATTTTGATAGTTAAAGTTTGTTATCGCTATTTCTCAGAAAGTATTGAAGGGATTGTTCTCAAATATCATATGTAGGTTCATCTAGGACCCTAGTTCTGCCTATTGCATTTTGCGACCACCATCTTGGATTTTGATAGTTTAAAGTTTGAAAAGCAGAAAAAAGAAGTGTAAGTTTGAAAAGCAGAGAAAAGATCCCTCTTTCATTTGTCAGACATAGATCAATCTTTGGTGGGCGCCAAGATCCCTCTTGGATCTCTTGTCAGTTAAAAAATTGAAATTGAACTTTTATTTTATCCTTTTATCTCATTGAAAATTATGTAACACCCATCCGGTTCCATTATGGAAAAATGAAAAACTGACCTATTCAAATATTTGATCAAAAAGAATCTTCAATTTCACTTTATAAAGAACGTTCCATTATGGTGGTAATATCTGCCAAAGGATTTTGCAATCTGATTAGTCACAAAATAGATATTCACATTTTTGATATTTCAACTTAAGGACTTAGCCAATTAGAGAAGTTAAGTCAAATTGGCACTAAATGAGGATTTGATCAACCTCACGTCTTTTATTTTTGGGAATATCTTAATACAGTTGTCTCTTTTAGGTGAGTATATATAGCCTACATAGAATCTGAATTAATAACTATCTAAACACTTGAGACGGTACTTACTGAATAATTCTTGAATAAAAAAAGACATATTATTCAATTTGGACTTCAACATATCCTTGGAAAAGGCCAAAAGACCAACTTTGAGCAACCATGTTATCTCAGGTAGTGGAAGTAAAATGTTTTACTTTTAAAGCCTTTAATCAACAAGTTTTATTTAAAAAGATTCCACCAAAATGAGTATCAATGGTATTGTTGATAATAACATTTTTTTATCTTAACAATCCAACAAAAGCATATTTGGCTGTTACAAGGACATAATTATGCAAGTTTCATGCTGTCATACTTTTTCCCTGTGTTGATTTCAACTTAGGTTTTTGGCAATCTGTGCTGTCCTTATAACGTTCTTGCCATACAGTAATTTTCTAGTATCTCATATATGATAACCATGTAAGTTTATATTTGGCTTCAAAGTTGGCAAATTATGCAAATATTACTATTTTTCTGATTTTTTGGGAGTCAAGAAAAACGCTTTCCCAAATTTTTACTTGTGGCGACTTTTTTTCTTGTATAAAACAAAGTCAGATCTGTATGAAAAACAAAGAAAAAATTCTGTTGCAATTATTTTGGGGTAACACCCTATCTTTACTGGACTATATCACTGTTACCTGCCTGCAAATATCTACTTATTTTCATCTTTAATATATTTTCATTGCATATTTTATCTTTTAAACACTTTTTACAGTGATTTGGTCGATGTATAACTTAACAAAACTGGCGAGTAAAACTAACGATTTTCACATGTGAATCACGACGTAATCATGCAAAAACATGGTCAGATTTTGGTTTTCGTCCAGATTTTGGTTTTCGTCCACGGATAAGCCGCACTGATGTATAAGCCGCACTACCGATTTTCAGGGAAAAAAGTAGCGGCTTATACTCCGGAAAATACGGTATGTGGTCAAGAATGTCCATTGGGATGAATATCTCGATCGCCTGCCAAATTGGTGGTACAGTGTATTTGGCATGGTAGGCCTAAGTGGTACTAGCTATGTATATATACCAAGACAACAGTTGAATAACTATTTGTAGCTTTATCAGATGCATAGATATATCTAGACTTGTCTGAAAAGTACATTTCTCTAATTATTAAATGGGCTCCAATGTTGATAGTTGTTGCTGAGATAAGTTGCATGATTGCTAGGTACAGTCAAACCTTCCTATAATGACCACCAAAGTGACAAATATGGAAATAAGGTCATTATAGCCAAGTGGCCTTCATACACTGGTCAGATATTTTACAAATACCATATGTGTACAGTCAAACTTGTGTACGCATATGACCACCAACCAATTCCAGTGACAGTAAAGTTTTTATAGCCAGGTTGCCTTTTTTAGCCAACCATCATCAGATGGTTGACTATTCAAATCGCCTTTCGTCCGTGGTCCTTCGTCCATCCGTCCTTCCGTCCGTTCATCCATCCTTTCATTCCTCAGTCCTTTCGTCCCTCCCTCCTTCAGTCCGTTAACAATTCTTGTTACCGCTATTTCTCTGAAAGAACTGAATTGAAGGGATCTGTCTCAAATTTTATGTACAGGTTCCCCTCTAGGGGTCTAGTTTTGCATATTGCAATTTAGGACAGATCGGTGAACAACATGGTGGAAAGGCCGCCATCTTGGAGTTTGATAATTGAAGTTAATTTCTAAGAAAGTAATGAAGGAATCTAGGGGTCTACCGTCTATTGCATCACCGATCGGTGAACAACAAGGACGACAGCTGGCAGCCATCTTTGATTTTGATAGTTGAAAATGTTTACCGCTATTTCTCAGAAAGTACTGAAGGAATCTGTCTCAAATTTCATGTGCAAGTTCCCCTAGAGGTCTAGTTGTACATATTACATTTTTGGACCGATCAGTGAACAAGCTGGCCAACAGGCTGCCATCTTGGATTATGATAGTTGAAGTTTGTTACCACTATTTCTCAGAAATTAAAGCACTGAAGGAATCTGTCTCAAATTTCATGTGCAGGTTCCCCTAGGGGTCTAGTTGTGCATATTGCCTTTTGGGACGGATCGGTCAACAAGATGGCCGACAGTTTGTTATCTTAGATTTTGATAATTGAAGTTTGTTATTGCTATATATCTCAGAAAGTACTGAAAAGATCTTTCTCAAATTCCATATGTACTTTATGTAGTAAAAGTTTGAAAAGCAGAGACAAGATCCCTCTTTTCATTGTCAGACTTAGATTATTTTTGGTGGGTGGCAAGATCCCTCTGGGATATCTTGTTATGTTTATACCACAGGTTTAATTATGATGGAATTGACATTTTGGGACTACTAAGAAAGGGGTCATTTTAAAGTTATATGTGCTGTAAATGAGCGAAAATTTGGACATGTCATGTTTTTTTCCGTGATCTATCAAAAAAAATAAGGTATAATGAATTAAGCTGTGAAAATCATTCAAATGGACAGACAACCCTGTATGATGCCTCACAAACATTAGTTACAACATGGATATTACGCACTGTAAAAAAAAAAATCTTGGTTTTTATGCCTAATGTATGTTTAGATGAAAACCATCACTTTACAATTACTACTTACAATTAGGGCTGGATCTATATATCGATATACTGATATGTATCGGTTTTCACCAGTGTATCGAATATTGATAGGCAAACATGTTGAATATCGCTGTATCGTTTTACATCTCACACTGCTGTTTTTGTTATAAAAATAGGAAATTCCAAACAAAATTTATTCTAAAACATCATTCAAGTAAGAGCATTTCAATCAATTGGAAGTGTTTAAGGCATCTGTGTCACCTAGATGGATTAGAAATGCCTTTTCATAACTAAGAATACAAATTGACATAAATTAATTAACACCTAGATGATAAACCGGATCAAACGTTTGGTAGATTTTTAGTACAACGCGACTAGCATTTGTATTATTGCTATCTGGTTTACTATTGATGTGTAGGACTGAGTAGGACTTGCCCTACAATGACATCTAGTGGTGACCTCTTGAACCATTCATTCATAAACTTCCATTCATAAATTCCCTATTCATTGAACAATATTACTTTGGACCAATCAGTAGTCATGGGAAGACTGCCTTCTGATTGGTAGAATACACAGAATACACAGCCCATCTAGGTCATCAACTTTACCTTATGCCAGTACTCCCCAACTGTTGCCTGCTGGTGACTCCTTTGTCTAACTTTACTTACATAATCTCTGTTAATGATGATTCAAATTGGACTTACTAGTCTAAGAGTTATGAAGTAAGCTAATCAGATGTTCTTTCTGTGTACCTAATAACAGATCTGAGGTAAAGGCAAAATAACTTATAAGGCTGCCCTCATATGTGCATGGTTTTACCAAAATAAGTGTATGTGCAACATAAGAAACAAGAGTATTGGATAAAACTCATTTAAATGAAGACTTTTGTTTTATTTGTAATTTTCATGTAGGAACTTAAATCAAGAAAAATGTTAAAAAAAATTCTGTATTTTTTGAGATCAGTTGAATGTTCTTAAATTAATTGATATTAAAGTCTTTATAATATGGTTTATGTATCTTGATTTTGGAAATTCATTTGATTTCATTGTATTTTTAGCCCACCATCATCAGATGGTGGGCTATTCAAATTGCTTTTCGTCCGTGGTCCGTCGTCCGTCCTTCCGTCCGTTAACATTTCTTGTTACCGCTATTTCTCAGAAAGGGCTGAAGTGATCTTTCTCAAATTTCTTATGTAGGTTCCCCTAGAGCCCTAGTTGTGCATATTGCATTTTGGGACCGATCGGTCAACAAGATGGCCGCCAGGCCGCCATCTTGGATTTTGATAGTTAAAGTTTGTTACCGCTATTTCTCAGAAAGTACTCGAGGGATAGCTCTCAAATTTCATATGTAGGTTCCCCTGGGGCCCTAGTTGTGCATATTGCATTTTGGGACCGATTAGTCAACAAGATGGCCGCCAGGCCGCCATCTTGGATTTTGATAGTTAAAGTTTGTTACCGCTATTTCTCAGAAAGTACTGGAGGGATCTCTCTGAAATCCTATATGTAGGTTCCCTTGGGGGCCCTATAGTTGTGCATATTGCATTTTGGGACCGATCGGTCAACAAGATGGCCGCCAGGCCGCCATCTTGGATTTTGATAGTTAAAGTTTGTTACCGCTATTTCTCAGAAAGTACTGGAGGGATCTCTCTGAAATCCTATATGTAGATTCCCTCGGGGCCCTAGTTGTGCATATTGCATTTTGGGACCGATCGGTCAACAAGATGGCCACCAGGCCGCCATCTTGGATTTTGATAGTTAAAGTTTGTTACCACTATTTCTCATAAAGGACTGAAGGGATCGTTCTCAAATTTCAAATGTAGGTTCCCCTAGGGCCTTTGTTGTGCTTATTGCATTTTCGGATTGCTCAGTCAACAAGATGGCCGCCAGGCCACTATCTTGGAGTTTGACAATTGAAGTTTGTTACCGCTATTTCTCAGAATTAAAGTACTGAATAGATCTCTCTCAAATTTTATATGTAAGTTCCCCTAGGACCTTAGTTGTGCATATTGCATAGTTCGGACTTATCTGTCAACAAGATGGCCGACAGGTAACCATCTTGGATTTTGATAATTGAAGTTTGTTATATATCTCAGAAAATAGGATCTTTCTCAAATTTCATATGTAGTTATATGTAGTAAAAGTTTGAAAAGCAGAGAAAAGATCCCTCTTTCCATTGTCAGACGTAGATCATTCTTTGGTGGGCACCAAGACCCCTCTGGGATCTCTTGTTCTGTTTCTGTTGCGTTGTATTTGCAGTACTTTGAGTACTTTGATTTCCTGGTTATAAAATGTTTTATTAAAATTGTCTTTTATTTACACAATATTCAAAACACATTGGTCAACTGAATTTGAAAAAGAGGTCCACTGTATCGTCAATATGTATCATGTATTGTTTCAGTGTATTGTCAATACGTATCGTATCGTTTTAGACCTTCAAATACCAAGCCCTATACTTACAATGTAAAAATGTGAAATGAAATTGTAGACTACATTAACTTGACTTTCTGACCATATCTACTCAATTCACTGCACTGTAGATGTAAATGTAAATTTTTGGCAGTACTGTAAAAAATCATTTTCAGCTCTTATTTGTACTTTTAAAAATAAAAGTAAGATTAAAACCTATGCATTGAAAGTATTGTAATTCTCAAAATGTTGGTAACTTTTGGTGGTGCACGAACAAAATATTAATTAAAAGCTCTTATGGATTCGTGAGTATGAAAAATATGACACATATAACTTTTAGCTACAGATGATCACATGTACAATTAAAGAGATTGTTGCTAGGCAGGTTTTGCTGCAGGGTTTGACTGGCCATTGCTAGGATTTGGCTGTAGTACTGGCTAGTCTTAGCTATGTTAGATGAAGGGTTAAGATATCCTTATTCTCCATGGAGCTGTGAACACATCTTTAGCTTATAAAAAAAAAAGCTAATAATACTCTCTGAAACCTGTGATGGTACACCAAATCATTATAGATATATTGCCGTCATTCAAGGAGAAACTAGCTTACACAACATGGGTACGACATGTATCAGGACAATTTTATTGAATAAACGTAATGCAGTAAAAACAAAACCTTAGTATCATTCCTCAGCCCATGAGTGAGTAATCTGGATATTTTACCATATCCTCCCCAACGGATGATCAGAATCAATAATTTCTAGCAGAAAATTAAACAGGTCATGCTAGACTTGCCTGGTAAGGATTGTGTATTGATCTGATATATGTCTGTGTTCCATGTGTTTTATTGTTCTGGTGGACCATTATAGTAGGCCTGTGGTAGTTCACCATGGAATATATATAGCATCACACACAAGACAGCTCTCAAACTAATACTGCTTTATACTTTTCTTGTCAGAATGTCTGCTTGGGCTGGATCAAAACTTATAATTACCACACATGTGGGGAATCTGATGTTACAGACTTACAAATCACATCACTTTCTTCCAATCTCCTTAAAACCTTCAGTTTATGCTTACACTTCATAGTGTATGTGTATCGAAGATATATGGTTTTAATAAGATTGACTTTATTCCTGTGTATAGTAGATAAAGTTTTCAGACAGTTTCTGTTAACTACAAATACAATATAATACTCTGTTGGCAATACAGGACAGACAAATTTGTCTACTGATGTAGTTTATACAATTGACAATAAACCATTATACTCTACCAAACACTGTGGCCCCATTGTGGCCCACCCCCTTGCCTTCCATTCCTTTTCCTTTTTAGCTCACCTGGTCCGAAGGACCGAGGTGAGCTTATGGGATACCGCAGCGTCCGGCGTCCGGCGTCGTCCGGCGTCCGTCAACAATCGACTTCTTCTCCATAACCGCTGGTCGGATTTCAACAAAATTTGACTGGTAGTGTCCTTATGGGCTACTAACTGAAAATTGTACAAATGATGGGGCTGATCCCCCGGGGGCCTGAGGGGCGGGGCCAAAAGGGGTCAATTTGGCTATTTCCATATAAACGACTTCTTCTCTGAAACCAAGCATGGGATAGCACCCATAATGCAATGGTAACATCCTTATAGGGTGGGGATTCAAAATTGTACAAATGATGGGGCTTACCCCCGGGGGTCTGAGGGGCGGGGTCACATGGGGTCAATTTGGCTATTTCCATAAAAACGACTTCTTCTCTGAAACCAAGCTTGGGATAACACCCATAATGCAATGGAAGCATCCTTATAGGGTGGGGATTCAAAATTGTACAAATGATGGGGCTGACCTCCCGGGGGCCTGAGGGGCGGGGTCAAAAGGGGCCAATTTGGCTATTTCCATATAAACGACTTCTTCTCTGAAACTAAGCGTGGTATAGCACCCATAATGCAATGGTAGCATCCTTATAGGGTGGGGATTCTAAATTGTGCAAATGATGGGGCTGACCCCCGGGGCCTGAGGGGCGGGGTCAAAAGGGGCCAATTTGGCTATTTCCATATAAATGACTTCTTCTCTGCAACTAAGCATTGTATAGCACCCATAATGCAATGGTAGCATCCTTATAGGGTGGGGATTCCAAATTGTGCAAATGATAGGGCTGACCCCCGGGTGCCTGAGGGGCGGGGTCAAAGTGGTCAATTTCCATATAAATGACTTTTTCTCTGCAACTTAACATGGGATTGCGCTCATAATGCAATGGTCACATCCTTATAGGGTTTGGATTCAAAATTTTGCAAATGATGGGGCTGATCCCCCGGGGGCCTGAAGGGTGGGGTCAAAAGGGGTTAATTTAGCTATTTCCATATAAACGACTTCTTCTCTGCAACTAAGAATGGAAGAGCACTTATAATGCAATGGTAGCATCTTTATAGGGTTGGGATTTGAAATTGTACAAATGTTAGGGCTGACCCCCGGGGCCTTAGACGGCAATAGATGCGAGGTCAAAAAGGTCAATTAGGCTACTACTTTCATATAAATTACTTTTTCTCTGAACCTATGTATTGGATAGCATATTTGTATGGTATCAATAGCATCATTGTATGGTTGTGATTCAAAATTAAACTTTGGGAGTCAAGTTTGCTTATTTTTCTAATTGTCAGAGTCTTGTGATAATTACTAACAAAAAACCAGGTGAGCGATACAGGCCCTCTGGGCCTCTTGTTTCTGACTGCATGAAATCAAATATTGTCCTTGTCATTAACAGATGAGGCAGTACGTCATATGTCGCTGATTTAAGAAGTAATTTCATATGAACATGTCATGTTGAAATAAAATAAAAAATGCCATTCATACACCAGGGAACGACAAAAACTAACAATTATTTCCTAAATTTACATTTTGACCTGTTTTCCATAAACAATACCTTTAATCACAATGAGATATTTATTTGATACAATACATATACCATTGGGACAGCCTGGGGACTGATTGAATAATGTAACCGCTGATCCAGATTTCCTAGTGTTGAATTTCGGAAGCTCAACACAAAAACAATTCTACAATGACTTCATTTTTTTATCCAGTGTTCATGTGATATTGGTTATTTATATGTACATTGAAAATATATTCATTAAATTAGTATCTATGGGAATGAGCTAATTTACAACATTTGAAATTAGGACATGAAATGTATGTGTTTGCTGAATCAGTGCTACAAGTCAGAATGATGCTCATACAAAAATCAACGTCAAATTTTGATGGTATTAAAAGGTATATAGCAAACCATACACCATAAATGTAAATATAAAATGATGAATTATTCTATAAGATATATGGTAGCAATGTTTAACTTAACATTATATGTGCCATATTTTTCATACTCATGAATCAAGAAGAGCTTTAAATATGTTATTCACCACTAAAACTTACGAACATTTTGAGAATTGCAATATCTACAATGCATAAATAATTAATGAAAATGATTTTGCCAGTGAACTGCCAAAAATCAGTTGTTATAATAGATGTGGTCAGACAATAAAGCCAAGGTCAATCCTCATAAGAATATAGCAAGGGGGATAACTCTTATACACATACATAAAATGTCCTTTTCATTCCTTTCCTTACAGATATTTCCAGCATGGTGGCTACCCATTAGTAAGCCCATACAATGCATCTTACCCAGCAGACTTTTACTTAAATCGATCTGACCTCCATTTTGTGGAGGTCAGAACCAACAACCTGTCTCACCCTCATCATGTGATAAGTCCAAAACCCGGGACATGGTTTGTAGCTGCCTTTCTGCCAAAGACACAGGAAAAAATTACACAAAAGGTGAGAGATATAAAGGATAACAAGTCATGCCTCAAAACAAATACAATCATATACTGTTAACCTTGTTTGTTGACTCAAGCTTGTGCAATTAGATAATGGAATTGATTTTGAAGGATTTTGTTGGTTTTGATCAGAACTTTTCTCTGATCTCACCTCATCAAAATATCTGTAAAGCTTGGAATTTTTTTCATGGCTCTTAATGTATTGGGTGTGAGATAAAACTGTTTTACTGTATTTGAAAGTTACAGAAGGGAAAAGAAATATATGTGACTTGAGCATTATAATCCGGATCGTGTGGCCTCAGTTTTGTTCTTAAAATAATCATAATTGCTTAACATGCGATGTAAATAGACATTACAGCAGATTTTGTATTGTATTGTTCACATGAAGCATATCCGTACATCATGTATACATTTATATGTGTTGATTATACAGTCATTGTACACAATACACAGAGAAAAAAATAAATAAAAGCTACATTTGAAGATGATTGCCTGATTTATTAATGTGTACTTTTTGTTTGTTTCAGGGTTTAAATGGAAAAACATGTAGTTACGGCATGGGAATACGATTTATTAATCGTGTTCTGAGTAACATTGAAGATTTATCAATGAGCAAGCACACTAAAGTTTCAATTCAGTCACCAGCCCTATTTACTATACTAAGGTACTAATCAGTTCTTACTCTCTTCTTATACTGTATTTACCAAATCATTTTTGTGGCATCAACATTTTGCATTTTCATTATGAACAACATACAAAGCATATAGGGTTCTTTACCTGAGTGTGACGCTTTTGTGACAATTTATTTTTATGATTTTTTAATGCCCCCAGAATAACTGAAATGTAAGAAGTAAAAAGTTGATTTACAGTAAATGTATTGTTAAATGGCTATAGGTTTCTCCGACTGTCTTGCATTACATTTTCCATGTATTATCGTCTGTTTTTATCTGTTTTGAATTAATGCAGAAATATTTTTTCATATTTTTCCTGTGAAAATACTAATGTTAAATTGTGTATTCCGTCTTTACATATTACAGTTATCTCCCTTGGGGGTAGATATCCATTGTGACGTCATTTATTATCTTGTGATGTCATTGCTTTGTGAGTCTTAGCTTTGTAAGTGAAACTCACATCATTTTCTCTGATAAGTATGACGCTGTGCTCTAAACATGACGTCACAATCTATACCTTCTTGCAAGGAAATATGCAAATACGGAATATCCATGTTACTAAGGTTTAAATTGTGTATATCATTAACACTTATTAATGTAAACATTTGTGTAAACTTATGTGGACCATTACACATATTAATGTAAACTTTTGTGTTTTATTAACAGATTCCTGCCACCAGATGTCACCACAGGATATACACTGTATCTCAGCCATTGTATGGTGGACAATGTCAATGTCACTGTGTGTCCGGTCAAGATCACTGTGGCCTCGGAGCACCTGCCGGACTATTGGTCTGACACTGACCTCTCTGTGGACTGTCGCGAGCAGACTGAGGGCTGTCAAATCGCTGTGGACAGACTGGTGGCTAATGAACATAATTATGTACGAATAGATGTACCAGACAATGTTACAGCCTCCCTGGTTGAGTTTCATGTCAGCTTCTCATTGCTACGTAAGTCTGTTTGATCATTGTAATATGGATTACTAACATTAAACAGAAACAAGGGTTGCTTATACAGTAAACTACACAGTTCACAAAGTCAGATATAAAGAGATGTATCACGTTTTACATAGGCTTGAAAACCCCCAAGCCAAGCTTCTTTATAATCTTTTGTAATGTAATCTTGTATTTATGAAATCACAATGTACAACACGCTGCTTTGTACGAAGTGTTCTGAGATACTCCAGGAGAAATATACCTGTTTTTAGGTCATCTGACCCGAAGGGTCAGGATGACCTATAGTCATCATGTTTCGTCCGTCGTCGTCCGCCGTCCGCCGTGCGCCGTGCGCCGTGCGCCGTCCGCCGTGCGCCGTGCGTTAACTTTTCACATTTTGAACTTCTTCTCAAGTTCTACCGGTGCGATTTGGCTGAAACTTGCATGAAATGATCCTGACATGGTCCCGACAAAGTGTTGTTATTTTTCGGGTCGATCCGAAATCCAAGATGGCCGCCACAGCCGCCATCTTGAAAACACATTTTGAACTTCTTCTCAAGTTCTACCGGTGCGATTTGGCTGAAACTTGCATGAAATGATCCTGACATGGTCCCGACAAAGTGTTGTTATTTTTCGGGTCGATCCGAAATCCAAGATGGCCGCCACAGCCGCCATCTTGAAAACACATTTTGAACTTCTTCTCAAGTTCTACCGGTGCGATTTGGCTGAAACTTGCATGAAATGATCCTGACATGGTCCCGACAAAGTGTTTGTTTTTTTTCGGGTCGATCCGAAATCCAAGATGGCCGCCACAGCCGCCATCTTGAAAACACATTTTGAACTTCTTCTCAAGTTCTACCGGTGCGATTTGGCTGAAACTTGCGTGAAATGATCCTGACATGGTCCCGACAAAGTGTTGTTATTTTTCGGGTCGATCCGAAATCCAAGATGGCCGCCACAGCCGCCATCTTGAAAACACATTTTAAACTTCTTCTCGAGTTCTACCGGTGCGATTTGGCTGAAACTTGAGTGAAATGATCCTGACATGGTCCCGACAAAGTGTTGTTATTTTTCGGGTTGATCCAAAATCCAAGATGGCCACCACAGCCGCCATCTTGAAAACACATTTTGAACTTCTTCTCAAGTTCTACCGGTGCGATTTGGCTGAAACTTGCATGAAATGATCCTGACATGGTCCCGACAAAGTGTTGTTATTTTTCGGGTCGATCCGAAATCCAAGATGGCCGCCACAACCGCCATCTTGAAAACACATTTTGAACTTCTTCTCAAGTTCTACCGGTGCGATTTGGCTGAAACTTGCATGAAATGATCCTGACATGGTCCCGACAAAGTGTTGTTATTTTTCGGGTTGATCCAAAATCCAAGATGGCCGCCACAGCCGCCATCTTGAAAACACATTTTGAACTTCTTCTCAAGTTCTACCGGTGCGATTTGGCTGAAACTTGAGTGAAATGATCCTGACATGGTCCCGACAAAGTGTTGTTATTTTTCGGGTTGATCCAAAATCCAAGATGGCCGCCACAGCCGCCATCTTGAAAACACATTTTGAACTTCTTCTCAAGTTCTGCCGGTGCGATTTGGCTGAAACTTGCATGAAATGATCCTGATATGGTCCAGACAAAGTATTGTTACATCTAGATCTGGTTGATCCCAAATCGAAGATGACTACCATGACACTATATATATCTAATTAATTTCCTATATGTTAAGGCCCTTGGGCCTCTTGTTTGAAATAAAATTTGTTGAAAGAAATTGAAAATGATCCTGACATGGTCCTGACAAAGGGACACCATATATAATTAATTTTACTATGGCCAAGGTAGTCAGATGACCGTTAAGGCCCTTTGGGCCTCTTGTTACAGGTACTTCTCAATTCTCAGAAGCCATTTATTGACTTGAATAACAACTTTTCTGATAAATGTTCATTCTTCTGCGATTGCATCATAGTCGTTGTAGTTACTTTCTATCTACCTATATAATATATTAGAGCAAAGTTGATCAAATTGAGAAAATTTTATAGTTTTATAATGATGAAAATGAAAGTTTTCTATTACACATGGTAGATGGCACGGAGTAGTAACTTAGATTACAAGCTTATTTTGACAAAAGCTTCTGGTAGGACTACATGAAGTGGGTTTCTATGAACTGTTTTGATGGTTCGACTGACTTCTTGAAATCCGGAGTTTATTTCATCGGGGTATAAGCAGATTCACATATTTTTTAATAACCTGATGAAATTAAAAAATAGTGACATCAATGCTTATAATTAATTTTATTATCTATTTGATAAAATGAAGTATGTTTCAATGTACCATTCTAATGATTATTCAAGTGATTCTTTTTCCGAATCAATATGCGATGTCAATGTCGCTATTGTGAGGTCTGGATAACGTGAGGTTTTTGTGCCATTCTCGGATTTTTTTTAGTGGTATGCAAAAACGAATTTGCCAATCAGAAAACCAGATTTGGTATGAAAACGAAGAAAAATTAATTATCAAAAAATGACAATATTAAAGTATCTCAAGGTAGTGTGGAATTAACAGTGCTTAAAAAGTGTAGTAGATTCTCACAGCTCGGAGGGTATTGCCACAATTGTACTGTCAGCTGTATCTGTGTAAACGTTTATTGGAATGCTACAGATATCTCTTTGTGTATCAATAAGAAGGTTATCTTTTAAGTGATTATTGCTATTGGTTAAACACTCATATTGAAGTTTAAATTAATTTTCAGGATGTCAGCTTATGTACAAACTAGAAGCAAAGATGAAGCGACGACACCAAATTCTTCACACTCCAGATTCCATCAAACATGTGATCAGTATGCAAAACAGTAACAGTTCAAGTGATATGGATGGTATTTTACGGTTTATATCGGTCAAGTCGAACGATTCAGAGAGCCTCCTGAACTACTCTATAACAACTGAAGGGAATGAGACGAGATCCCTGAAGGCACACGAAGCCTGTCTCATCCTGCCATCACTGGGAACCCTTCGTCTGGCCTCCGAGGACTTTGCCTCACTGTTCGTGTTTCCTGATGCAATGATGTACCCACAGCCAAACAATAAGATTTTTGTCCCTGACAATCTTGTCATTCTGACGCACTATAACATCTTCTCTATGCAGGACTCGGGAAGCACGCTCAAGGTTGAGTTGGAGATGGTGAAAGATCAGACGGTATTTATCCTCTCATGTTTCTAAATAGAGGATCTTACATGAGTGGCTATCTTATATGAAATGAAATATGAAATATATTAAACAAGTTCAAGAGTTTGATATGCCAGCTGAGTGACATATCAAATTATTTGATGAGTTAAATAAGTTTCATATATGTTATATATCCATGAGTGTAAGATTCTATTTATCAAAATTTAAAGTTCCAATATCGGTATCTGTCTTATTTTTTCCATGATTTAGAAGAATGTTGGAAAAAAAATCCAGTTGTAGATCATGCAGAGACAGGGCTAAATCAAAGTCAAGATGAGCGATAATGATTTGGAAACTTTTTATAAAAATCAAATAAATATTGAACATCCCTAGGTGGGTCTCATTTAGTGAAACAAGCTGAAGTTAGCTGACATTGTAACGTCGTTGCCGAGAAGGTCATGTGACTACCGTAACTATATAACGTGTGCCCTAACTCCTCCGAGAACGGGTCATGAAATTTCTGTCTTCTGTTCGGCAATAATCGTAACTTCTATGGTGACCAGTTTAAACTGAAGGCATGTTTTACAAGTATCCACTTTCAACAACCGCTGTGCCAAAGTTATTAAGAAATCATTATAAATATTTTTTGATATCACCTAATTTCAACTACATCTACAAATACTAACAATGTTTGGGTCGAATCTAACTTGACTTTTTGTTGATAGTTACATACAGTGTGGCTTTAATGCCACATTATATCTCAATTATATGATTATTTTTACCTATGACATAATAATGTTATTATACATGTGTTAAACTAAATTGATAACATGGCCGTATATGACATGGCTTCACGATTCCGGGTCAATTATGGTATGTGATAAAACATTTAATGAAAATTGCATAAAGCATTTCTTGTTTCCTTTCTATTATCAGAGTTATTTCATTATTTTATAAAAGATTTCTGTTTAGTTCATACATATTAACGGATCAATGGAAAGCACAAAAACAATCAACATTGAAACACAGTGAACATGATGAATGTTATGTACAACACTAGGGAACATTATTTTGTGCATCATTTTAATCCAGCTGCACCATCAAATGTGATATTGCCTATGACCTAATTACCTAAATATCTCATCACAACATTGAAACTTAAACTAAGGACATTAAAAACACCTGTTAAAACCTAGTTAAACATATAAACGTTATGTTACAGGTCCCTGACCAGGATGTATTAAGTGGGTTTGTATCAGCTACAAAATACAATGTGTACAGTCGAAACTTGTTATCTCAAAATTCAAAGGACCAACAAAGATAATTTGACTCATCCAGAATTTTACTCAAAAGGAATGTCATTAGGTTTGATTAGAACATGGTATTCAACAGTCCTTATAGATCTAATGACTATTACCACCAGGTACATGTTATTACTGTGATCAGCATATTATCGTGATTTTTCAAGTACATTGTAATAAGGTTTGTATATAATTATTTTGGTTAAATTTTTTTGGATGTTTTTAAATTTTTTTTTAAGATGCATAAAAAAACTTTAATTACGATAATATGATCATCACGATAATAGGCATGCACCCTGATTTCCTGTAAGTGGTATACTAACTTCAGCGGTTCCTACAACAAACTTATGTAGTACAATGTACGTTATAAATAAAGGGATGTTAAATTAATACGAAAATATACACACACATAACAATCATGCAGGTGAATTTCAATTGTTTGTATATACTGTATTGATTTTATTTTAATTTGAAATTTTGACTGAAATAAAATTTGAAATAGCGACTATATTTTTTGCTGAATATCCGTTCTAGGGACCAGGAATTGACTTTGACGCAACCAGAGTTTCAAGACATCAAATCTTAAAATACATATACAAAGAAGGGAAAAAAACAGGACTTCAAAATTAATTTGACTCAGCCAGAATTTCGAGTCAAGCGATTTTGAGAAAACGAGTTTAAACTATAATAACAATATCTTGTTTTAATCCCTAACTAGTATGCTGTGGTGTCAATTGTTTTGATAATGATGCTTTATAATAATGTTAGGTTGTAGGCCCCTAACAAAGATACTGTGACACCAATATTTTGTTGTAGGCCCGTAACAAAGATACTGTGATACCAATATTTTGTTGTAGGCCCGTAACAAAGATACTGTGATACCAATATTTTGTTGTAGGCCCGTAACAAAGATACTGTGATACCAATATTTTGTTGTAAGCCCCTAACAAAGATACTGTGACACCAATATTTTGTTGTAGGCCCGTAACAAAGATACTGTGATACCAATATTTTGTTGTAAGCCCCTAACAAATATACTGTAATACCAATATTTTGTTTTAGGCCCCTAACAAAGATACTGTGATACCAATATTTTGTTGTAAGCCCCTAACAAAGATACTGTGACACCAATATTTTGTTGTAGGCCCCTAACAAAGATACTGTGACACCAATATTTTGTTGTAGGCCCCTAACAAAGATACTGTGATAACAATATTTTGTTGTAGGCCCCAGACCAGATATTGTGTATGATGGACATTGGTAACAATATTTTGTTGTAGGCCCCAGACCAGGATATTTTGTATGATGGACATTGATAACAATATTTTATTGTAGGCCCCAGACCAGGATATTTTGTATGATGGACATTGATAACAATATTTTGTTGTAGGCCCCAGACCAGGATATTATGTATGATGGACATTGATAACAATATTTTGTTGTAGGCCCCAGACCAGGATGCTGTAGTATGGGTTTGCATGATAAAGAATGTTATACCAGGGAAACACCTCATTGACGAGTGTGAGGGAGGGATCAAGTTGTCTGTTAATTCATCTATCCATGGTCCGAAGATGAAGGACAAAGTATATGTACCCTACCCTGAGGAGGGACGCTGGTACTTTGGTCTTCACAGTATGTGCTTCAACAAAAACAAGTGAGTATTTTGAGAGGTGTTAATGGATTATGTAGTTATCAGATGAAATTCTTAAAAAAATGATGTGTTACCTACCATACCAAATGGGATTTTTCCATTACTTTCCAAACACAATAGGATCTCCATCCTCGATAGTCCAGGGGTAACTATCACTTATCACTGTCATTATATATCTACAGGTGAACTATGTCAATGTAATACTGAAAGCATTTGAGGAAAAACTGATCAATCACAGGTCTACAGAGACTTCCTTTGGAGACTCACTGAGAGTGATACCCAACTTCAAATCACACAGTTCACCGATATTTGATTTTTTGGTGTACATCAAAGGACCAAACTACATATCTCGTCTGTTATGGCACACAGAGCCCCCAGTTTTGCTATGACATAGTACAGGGGTGGTTATAACAACAGTGATAGTAACCAGGAGTATTGAGGGTGTAGGATCTTGATCCCTTTCACCAGAGCAAATAGCAGTGATTAGTATTAGTTAAATACTTTTGGTTTAATAACATTCACAGTAAATTAAAATGTTCTTACATTTGTTTTATTTCATTAGAACGATGAGCCCTGAGGCATGTAACCAGCTGCCGATGATTTCTTTACTGACTTTTACATCGCGCTGTGTGGATGAAGAGTGTGGTACTTTTGGCCAGTGTCAGGAATACATCAGTGGTCTTCATGTCTTCAGTGCTTGTTCCTGTTATGCAGGTTATTATATCCCTTATACTGATTATCTCCCTTTACAGTCTCTCATTTCCTTGATTATCTTCATCATAGTTTATCTTGTTATCCCCCGCGAAAGGCGTTTGCAGGTGGAAATTGTTTTTGGCTCTGTCCGTTCATCAAAGATCCTTTTTTAAGGGCTATAACTCAAAATTCGTCCAACACACTCCTTGAAACTTTCTGTATACGTCAGACAAGTGCCCTAGTTGTGGCTTTTGGTATTGCCGACCTTCCGGTTTGGGAATTTTTTCCGTTACCATGGAAACTTGGTCAAAAATACCAAATTACTAATTCCTATTCTTTCCGGACTATAACTCTAAAACCATTCAAGGCATCTCCATGAAACTTTCTGAATATATCAGACAAGTGCCCTAGTTGTGCCTTTTGCTTTTGCTACCATTTTTGGATTTTTTTCTGTTACCATCGAAAAGTCAAACTTGGTCAAATATACCAAATTACTGTTTCTTTTTCTTTCCGGACAATAACTCCAAAACCATTCAACGCAGCTCGATGAAACTTTCTGTATACATCAGACGAGTACTTTAGTTGTGCCTTTTGCTGTTGTGGACCTTCAATTTTTGGAATTTTTTCTGTTTTTTTTTTTAGCACACCATCATCAGATGGTGGGCTATTCAAATCACCCTGCGTCCGTGGTCCGTTGTCCTGCATCTGTCGTCCGTCGTCCGTTGTCCGTCTGTAAACAATGCTTTATTTTTTAAAACTACTGCAGGGATTTTGTTCAAACTTCATATGGAGGGTCCCCTAGGTCCATAGTTGTGCCATACAGATTTTGTGGCTGATCGGAAAAACAAGATGGCTGCCAGGCAGCCATCTTTGATTTTGGCAGTTGAAGTTTGTTATCGATATTGCTTGAGAACTTCTGAAGGGATTTTGTTCAAACTTCACATGGAGGGTACCCTTGGTCCCTAGTTGTGCCATACAGATTTTGAGGCTGATCGGAAAAACAAGATGGCAGCCAGACAGCCATCTTTGATTTTTGCAGTTGAAGTTTGTCTTCGATATTTCTTGAGAACTACTGAAGGGATTTTGTTCAAACTTCACCTGAAGGGTACCCTTGGTCCCTAGTTGTGCCACACAGATTTTGAGGCCATCTTGGATTGTGATAGTTAAGATTTGATATCACTATTTCTCAAAAAGTGCAGAAGGGATCTGTCTCAAATTTCATATGTAGGTTCCCCTAGGGACCTAGTTCTGCATATTGCATTTTGGGACCAATCGGTCAACAAGATGGCCGCCAGGCAGCCATCATGGATTTTGTTATTTAAAGTTTGTTATCGCTATTTCTCAGAAAGTACCGAAGGGATCTGTCTCAAAAGTCATATATAGGTTCCCACAAGGCCCTAGTTGTGCATATTGTGATTTGGGACCGACCTGTCAACAAGGTTGCTGCAAGGCAGCCATCTTTGATTTTGATATTCAAAGTTTGTTATCTCTATTTCTCAGAAAGTATTGAATGGATTTTTCTCAAATTTCACATGTAGGTTCCCCTAGGGCCCTAGTTGTGCATATTGTGATTTGGGACCGATTGATCAACAAGATGGTCACCAAGGAGCCATCTTGGATTTTGATAGTTGAAGTTTGTTACTGCTATTTCTTGAAAGGTACTGAAGCAATCTGTTTCAAATTTTATGTGTAGTTCCTTTGTCAGATATAGATCATTCTTTGGTGGGCGCCAAGATCCCTCTGGGATCAGATGGTGGGCTATTCAAATCACCTTTCGTCCGTGGTCTGTCGTCCTTCCGTCCGTCCGTCCGTCCGTTAACAATTCTTGCTATTTCTCAGAAAGTACAGAAGGGATCTTTCTCAAATTTCATATGTAGGTTCCCCTAGGACCCTAGTTGTACATATTGCATTTGGGACCGATTGGTCAACAAGATGGCCGACAGGCGGCCATCTTGGATTTTGATAGTTAAAGTTTGTTATCACTATTTCTCAAAAAGTGCTGAAGGGATATTTCTAAAATTTCATATATAGATTCCCCTTGGACCCTAGTTGTGCATATTGTATTTTGGGGCCGACCGGTGAACAAAATGGCCGACAAGCGGCCATCTTGGATTTTGATAGTTAAAGTTTGTTACCGCTATTTCTCAAAAAGTACTGAAGGAATCTTTCTCAAATTTCATATATAGGTTCCCCTAGGGCCTTTGTTGTGCATGCTGCATTTTGGGACCGATCGGTGAACAAAATGGCCAACAAGCGGCCATCTTGGATTTTGATAGTTAAAGTTTGTTACCGCTATTTCTCAAAAAGTACTGAAGGGATCTTTCTCAAATTTCAAATACAGGTTCCCCTAGGTCCCTAGTTGTGCATATTGCATTTTGGGACCGATCGGTGAACAAGATGACCAACCGATGGCCATCTTGGATTTTGATAGTTAAAGTTTGTTACCGCTATTTCTCAAAAAGTACTAAAGGGATCTTTCTCAAATTTCATATATAGGTTCCCCTAGGGCCCTAGTTGTGCATGTTGCATTTTGGGACTGATCGGTGAACAAGATGGCCGACAGGCGGCCATCTTGGATTTCGATAGTTAAAGTCTGTTACCACTTTTTCTCAAAAAGTACTGAAGCGATCTTTTTCAAATTTCATATGTAGGTTCCCCTAGGACCCTAGTTATGCACATTGCATCTTGGGACCGATCGGTCAATCTTGGATTTTGATAGTTAAAGTTTGTTACCACTATTTCTCAAAAAGTGCTAAAGGGATCTTTCTCAAATTTCATATACAGGTTCCCCTAGGACCCTAGGTGTGCATATTGTATTTTTGGACCGATCGGTATACAAGATGACCGACCGACGGCCATCTTGGATTTTGATAGTTAAATTTTGTAATCGCTATTTCTCATAAAGTACTGAAGGGATCTTTCTCAAATTCCATGCATAGTTTCCCCTTGTACCCTAGTTGTACATAGTACCTTTAAGGACTGATCCATAATGCCTTTCGGGACTGATCGGTAAACAAAATGGCCAACCGGCAGCCATCTTAGATTTCATTGTTGTAGTTTGTTACCACTATTTCTTAGAAAGTACTATAGCGATCTGTCTAAATTTTAAATGTAGTGTGTTTGAAAAAGTTTGAAAAGCAGGGAAAAGATCCCTCTTTCCATTATCAGACATAGATCATTCTTTGGTGGGAGCCAAGATCCCTCTGGGATCTCTTGTTTAATTTCATACTTGCATACATTTAAAATCATACTCGAATAATTGTTACTTTGACCTTGATGTATTTGGGTTTTTATACCAACTTTGGGGAGCGGGGGATAATGCCACGCTTTGCGGCTCCTTGTTTTAATTTGATTATCTCCCTTGATAGAGATTATCTTCCTTACTGTGATTCTCTCTCTTTAAAAAATGGTTTGTTATTGTGATCCTCTTCCTTTGTAATGTCTCTCTATCTTCAATAATCAGGGCTGAAACCTCGGATAATTCCAATGTTTAAATGAGTATTAAACAGCACTCTTAGGATTAAAAGATATTGTGATGCATTAAAAAGGCAAAGTCAAAATATGTTTTTAAGTCATCTGACCGATGACCTATAGTCGTCATGTTTCGTCTGTCGTCGTCCGCCGTGTGCCATCCGCCGTCCGCCGTGCGTTAACTTTTCACATTATGAACTTATTCTCAAGTTCTACCGGTGGGATTTAGCTGAAACTTACATGAAATAATCCTGACATTGTCCTGGCAAAGTGTTGTTATTTTTCGGGTCGAACCAAAATCCAAGATGGCTGCCACAGCTGCCATCTTGAAAACAGATTTTAAACTTCTTCTCAAGTTCTACAGGTGCGATTTAGCTGAAACTTGCATGAAATGATCCTGACATGGTCTCGACCAAGTGTTGTTATTTTTCAGGTCAATCCGAAATCCAACGTGGCTGCCACAACCACCATCTTGAAAACGCATTTTGAACTTCTTCTCAAGTTCTATCAATGCGATTTTGCTGAAACTTGCATGAAATGATCCTGACATGGTCCTGACCAAGTGTAGTTATTTTTCAGGTCAATCCGAAATCCAACATGGCCGCCACAGCCGTCATCTTGAAAACACATTTTGAACTTCTTCTCAAGTTCTATTTATGCGATTTAGCTGAAACTTGCATGAAATGATTCTGACATGGTCCCGACAAAGTGTAATTATTTTTCGGGTTGATCCGAAATCCAAGATGGCCCCCACAGCTGCCATCTTGAAAACACATTTTGAACTTCTTCTCAAGTTCTACAGGTGTGATTTAGCTGAAACTTACAAGAAATTATCCTGACATGGTCCCGACCAAGTGTTGTTATTTTTTGGGTCGATTCAAAATCCAAGATGGCTGCCAGAGCCGCCATCTTGAAAACAGATTTTTAACTTCTTCTCAAGTTCTATTTATGAGATTTACTGAAACTTGCATGAAATGATCCTGACATGGTCCTGACAAAGTGTTGTTATTTTTCGGGTCAATCTGAAATCCAAGATGGCCCCCACAGCCGCCATCTTGAAAACACATTTTGAATTTCTTCTCAACTTTTACAAGGGCGATTTAGCTGAAACTTGCATGAAATGATCCTGACATGGTCCTGACAAAGTGTTGTTATTTATCGGGTCAATCTGAAATCCAAGATGGCCGCCACAGCCGCCATTTTGAAAACAGAAATTAAACTTCTTCTCAAGTTCTACCAGTGCGATTTAGCTGAAACTTACATGAAATGATCCTGACATGGTCCCGACCAAGTGTTGTTATTTTTCGGGTCGATTCGAAATCCAAGATGGCCGCAGGAGCGCCTCCTTGAAAACACATTTTGAACTTCTTCTCAAGTTCTACAGGTGCGACTTAGCTGAAACTTACATGAAATGATCCTGACATGGTCTCGACAAAGTGTTGTTATTTTTCTGGTCAATCCAAAATCCAAGATGGCTGCCACAGCCGCCATCTTGAAAATAGATACCTGTACGTTTTAGCTGAAACTTGCTTGAAATGATCCTGACATGGTCCCGACAAAGTGTTGTTATTTTTCGGGTCAATCAGAAATCCAAGATGGCCGCCACAGCTGCCATCTTGAAAACAGAATTTGATTTTCTTCTCAAGTTCAACCGGTGCGATTTGGCTAAAACTTGCATGAAAGGAATCTAACATGATCCAAACAAGGTGTTGTTATTTTTTTTGGGTCGATCCGAAATCCAAGATGGCCACCACAGCCACCATCTTGAAAACACATTGCAAGTCCTGACATGGTCCCGACAAAGTGTTGTTATTTTTCGGGTCAATCTGAAATCCAAGATGGCCGCCACGGCCGCCATCTTGAAAACAGAATTTGAACTTCTTCTCAAGTTCAACCGGTGCGATTTGGCTAAAACTTGCATGAAAGGAATCTAACATGATCCCAACAAGGTGTTGTTATTTTTCGGGTTGATCCGAAATCCAAGATGGCCACCACAGCCACCATCTTGAAAACACATTTTGAACTTCTTCTGAAGTTCTACCAGTGCGATTTGGCTGAAACTTGCATGAAAGGATCCTAACATGATCCCAACAAAGTGTTGTTATTTATCCGATCAATCTGAAATCCAAGATGGCCACCACAGCCACCATCTTGAAAACAAATTTTGAACTTCTTCTCAAGTTCTACCTGTGCGATTTAGCTGAAACTTGCATGAAAGGATCCTAACATGATCTCGACAAAGTGTTGTTATTTTCCGATCTATCTGAAATCTAAGATGGCCGCCACAGCCAACATCTTGAAAACACATTTTGAACTTCTTCTCAAGATCTACCGGTGAGATTTAGCTGAAAGTTGCATGAAATTATCCTGACATGGTCCCGACAAAGTATTATAACATCTCGGGTTGATCCCAAATCGAAGATGGTTACCATGACACTGTATCTAATTAATTTCCTATATGTTAGGGCCCTTGGGCCTCTTGTTTGAAATGAAATTTGTTGAAATAAATTGAAAATGATCCTGACATGGTCCTGACAAAGTAACACCATATATAATTAATTTTACTATTGCCAAGGTAGTCAGATGACCGTTAAGGCCCTTTGGGCCTCTTGTTATATCAGAAAGTTTTGAAAAATGATCGAAATATTCATAATCCACACAACTTCTAACAATACATCATTTTAAGTAAAGGAAAAGGAACAATTTCTCAGGATAAAACAGATTATTCAATGATGGAAGTGAAAATCTTTAGATGTCTTGTTTCATTTTCTGGGATGGTTAAATAAGATTTGTTTGCTTATCCAGGTTACCGTGGTTACGGCTGTACCGATGCTACTGAGGCTGAATCAGATACGATACTACTGTTGACGGCTCTGCTGCTGACCCTGAGTAACCTCTTCTTCATACCAAGTATCTTCGTGGCATTACATCGACGCTTGTTCGTGGAAGCTCTAGTCTATTTCTTCACCATGTTTTTTTCTACTGTGAGTATACTGCATATCTTACATGCATCTTACATATACATATCTATAAATCCCATAGTCCGCATGTGATGTGATGAGATTCACAGTAACAGTACTAGATTTCTTAGCTGTGACTTTGAATCCGTTCTCCAGACATAAGAAGAAATTTCATAACCAAAGTTAATCATACCAACCCACCCTAGTTTCATAGCTTCGCCCCACACGTTTAGTCCCTATACTAGTGACAGTTATCCCGCAACGGAAAAATATGAAATCAATATTTCACCTCAAACATCAAAATTGTTACAATAATGATTTTTGTAATTTGAATCATATTAGTTCGGGAGCAAAAAAATTTCAGGACGAAATGGAGATTTGTTTATCACGACGTCATATGTACGTGTAAATACACAATGGAAGAAAGACAACTCTATCATAATTTAGGATAAACTTTGTCTACTGATCAAATAGCGCGTGACAGACGATGAACATTTTCTAAATGTCCAAGGTGGCGTAATCTTCCAACTTACGGCAGTCAATAAGGTATGAATATTTACCACATCCATAATTATCCCCCGCCCAACGAAGTTGGCGGGGGATATACAAATGGGTTCTGTCCGTCCGTCTGTCCGTCCGTACGAATGGTTTCCGGAGCATAACTCTAAAACCAGATATTTCCACGAAACTTCATACACACATTGGTCTTATGGTCTAGTAGTGCCTTTTGCTATTTTTAGGTTTTCATTTTTTGCATTTTTTCTGTTACCATGGAAACATTGCTGAAAATGGCAGATTTTTGTGTAAGAATCAATTCCGGAGCACAACTCTAAACCCAGCAGAGATATTTCCATGAAACTTCATAGACACATTGTTCTTATGGTCTAGTAGTGCCTTTTGCTATTTTTAGGTTTTCATTTTTTGCACTTTTTCCGTAACCATGGAAACATTGCTGAAAATATCATATTTTTGTACAAGGTTCGTTTCCGCAGCATAACTGGAAAATCGGTTGAGATATATACACGGAACTCCATAGGCACATTAGTCTTATGGTCTAGTAGTGCCTTTTGCTATTTTAAGGTTTTCACTTATTGTACTTTTTTCTGTAACCATGGAAACATTACTGAAAATGGCAGATTTTTGTGTAAGAATCGTTTCCGGAGCACAACTCTAAAACCAGCTGAGATATTTCCATGAAACTTCATAGACACATTGTTCTTATGGTCTAGTAGTGCCTTTTGCTATTTTTAGGTTTTCATTTTTTGCACTTTTTCCGTAACCATGGAAACATTGCTGAAAATATCATATTTTTGTACAAGGTTCGTTTCCGCAGCATAACTGGAAAATCGGTTGAGATATATACACGGAACTCTATAGGCACATTAGTTTTATGGTCTAGTAGTGCCTTTTGCTATTTTAAGGTTTTCACTTATTGTACTTTTTTCTGTAACCATGGAAACATTGCTGAAAATGGCAGATTTTTGTGTAAGAATCGTTTCCGGAGCACAACTCTAAAACCAGCAGAGATATTTCCATGAAACTTCATAGACACATTGTTCTTATGGTCTAGTAGTACCTTTTGCTATTTTTAGGTTTTCATTTTTTGCACTTTTTCCGTTACCATGGAAACATTGCTGAAAATATCATGGTAAATGTTACTTTGCAAAACTCCACCCATCTTTGTGTATATAGTCTAATATAAATGTCAAGTCTGTATACCTGATTCAACAATTGCAGTCCCGCTCTTCTTGAATTATACTCCATTTTTCTTTAGCTCAACTTCCTTTTTCCTGGGTTTTTTTCATACACATAAGTCTCCACAATCAAACTTACTTCAGCTTTGATATCTCCATTGGCGGGGGATCTGAATGACTATGTCCTTGTTACCTTTAAATTAAATTTTCTTATTTCTGCTAAACTGTGATAGCTGTTTCCAACTAAATATTATGTATCTATTGCATGCTTGTTTTGGTTAAATTGTTGTCTGTCTATATATATATTACCTGTTTGTACTGTGATTTTTTTACATATGTTTGTCGCAAGAATAGCACTACAGTGCTAATGTTATTATGTTCCTCATGTATGCGACTCTAAATAAAACTTCTTGACTCTTGACTCTTGATAAACATATTTCGGTGTGTTCCCGCTACGCCTACATTCTATAACAATAGGTAAAAAGATCAAAGAAAGTGTAATTATTGTCTGTTTCATACAAGTTTCTTATACATGTACTTTGTCTACTGGAGTTTACCTATACATGCAAATTATAGTAATAATTATAGTAGTTTACTAGATAATTCATCAATATTACATGTACATTGCACAGGAGTTTGACGTTCTGCGTTCTGTCAATAACATATAGTTTACATATATAAAAAATACTCCTATATACAATATAAAGTTTTAGGCACGATGACCTATAGTGGTCATGTTTCCTCCGTCGTCGTCCGCCGTGCGCCATGAACCGTGCGTTAACTTTTCACATTTTGAACTTCTTCTCAAGTTCTACCGGTGGGATTTAGCTGAAACTTACATGAAATGATCCTGACATGGTCCCAACAAAGTGTTCTTATTTTTCGGGTCGATCTGAAATCCAAGATGGCCGCCACAGCCGCCATCTTGAAAACACATTTTGAACTTCTTCTCAAGTTCTACCGGTGCGATTTGGCTGAAACGTGCATGAAATGATCCTGACATGGTCCCGACAAAGTGTTGTTATTTTATCGGGTTTATCCGAAATTCAAGATGGCCGCCACAGCCGCCATTTTCAAAAACACATTTTGAACTTCTTCTCAAGTTCTACCTGTGCGATTTGGCTGAAACTTGCATGAAATGATCCTGACATGGTCCCGACAAAGTGTTGTTATTTTTCGGGTCGATCCAAAATCCAAGATGGCCGCCATTTTCAAAAACACATTTTGAACTTCTTCTCAAGTTCTGGCTTAAACCTGCATGAAATGATCCTGACATGGTCCCGACAGAGTATTCTTACATCTCTGGTTGATCCCAAATCGAAGATGGCTACCATGACACTATATCTAATTAATTTCCTATATGTTAAGGCCCTTTGGGCCTCTTGTTATATAGTATATAGGAGTATTTTTTATATATGTATACTATATATTATTGACAGAACGTCAAACTCCTGTGATTATAGAATCGTCCTCGTGATGAAATATCTTATTATAAAACATTTATTATGATTAAGACATTAGTGAAAAAAACATATTGAAAATTTCCTGCAAAAGTGTGTTGTAAAATGCACATGCTTACGACATCATAATCTTCGTCGTGAAAATATGTGATTTGTTACATCATATTCTCGAGAATTAAACCTGTGATATGTACACCATTGAATGAAATACCACCTATAAAACTCTCTAAGTCACTTCTTATACCATACCAATTTATATAAGATGATTTGGAAAGAAGTTAAACTTACAAAAATATGCATGTAAGTAGGAAATATCATGTTGAATGAGTTCGATTTCAAGGTTTGTCATTCCTATTTTAGCTGATTACATGATAGATGCAATTTTGCTAATTCCCTTAGTTGCTGCCTAAGTTTTCACATCATTTTTAGCTCACCTGGTCCAAAGGACCGAGGTGAGCTTATGGGATACCGCAGCGTCCGGCGTCCGTCGTCCGGCGTCCGTCGTCCGTCGTCCGGCTTCCGTCAACAATCGACTTCTTCTCCATAACCGCTGGTCAGATTTCAATAAAATTTGACTGGTAGCATCCTTATGGGCTACTAACTGAAAATTGTACAAATGATGGGGCTGACCCCCCGGGGGCCTGAGGGGGGGGCCAAAAGGGGTCAATTTGGCTATTTCCATATAAACGACTTCTTCTCTGAAACCAAGCATGGGATAGCACCCATAATGCAATGGTAGCATCCTTATAGGGTGGGGATTCAAAATTGTACAAATGATGGGGCTGACCCCCCGGGGGCCTGAGGGGCGGGGTCAAATGGGGTCAATTTGGCTATTTCCAATTTAACGACTTCTTCTCTGAAACTAAGCATGAGATAGCACTCATAATGCAATTGTAGTATCGTTATAGGGTGGGGATTCAAAATTGTACAAATGATGGGGCTGACTCCCGGGGGGGCTGAGGGGCGGGGTCAAAAGGGCTCAATTTGGCTATTTCCATATAAACGACTTCTTCTCTGAAACCAAGCATGGGATAGCACCATAATGCAATGATATCATCCTTATAGGGTGGAGATTCAAAATTGTACAAATAATGGGGCTGACCCCCCGGGGGCCTGAGAGGCGGGGTCAAAAGGGGCCAATTTGGCTATTTCCATATAAACGACTTCTTCTCTGAAACTAAGTATGGTATAGCACCCATAATGCAATGGTAGCATCCTTATAGGGTGGGGATTCAAAATTGTGCAAATGATAGGGCTGACCCCACGGGGGCCTGAGGGGCGGGGTCAAAAGGGGTCAATTTGGCTATTTTCATATAAATGACTTCTTCTCTGCAACTAAGCATGGTATAGCACCCATGATGCAATGGTAGCACCCTTGTAGGCTGGGGATTCAAAATTGAGCAAATGATAGGGCTGACCCCCAGGGGCCTGAGGGGCGGGGTCAAAAATGGTCAATTTCCATATAAATGACTTTTTCTCTGCAACTTAACATGGGATTGCGCTCATAATGCAAAGGTTACATCCTTAAAGGGTTTGGATTCAAAATTTTGCAAATGATGGGGCTGACCCCCCCAGGAGCCTGAAGGGTGGGGTCAAAAGGGGTCAATTTAGCTATTTCCATATAAACAACTTCTTTCTGCAACTAAGAATGGAAGAGCACTTATAATGCAATGGTAGCATCCTTATAGGGTTGGGATTTGAAATTGTACAAATGATAGGGCTGACCCCCAGGGCCTTAAACGGCAATAGATGCGAGGTCAAAAAGGTCAATTAGGCTACTATTTTCATATAAATTACTTTGTCTCTGAACCTATGTATTGGATAGCATATTTGTATGGTATCAATAGCATCATTGTGTGGTTGTGATTCAAAATTAAACTTTGGGAGTCAATTTTGCTTATTTTTCTAATTGTCAGATTCTTGTGATAATTACTAACAAAAAACCAGGTGAGCGATACAGGCCCTCTGGGCCTCTTGTTAATTTTTAGCTCTCCTGCCCAAAGGGTAAGTGAGCTTATGCTATAGTGCAGTGTCCGTCGTCCGGCCGGCCGTCAGGCGTCAACTTTTCCATTAAAACAACTTCTTCTCCAAAACTTAGAGGCCTAGAGTCCTGAAATTTGATTTATAGCATGCTGGGAGGAAGGGCTACCAAGTTTGTTCAAATAAATGACCTTGACCTTCATGCAACGTCTCTGGGGTCAAGTAGGTAAAAATCTTTAACAGACTTCTTCTAAATAACCAAGAGGCCTAGAGACCTGAAATCGGGCCTGTGACATGCTGGGATGAAGGGCTACCAAGTTTGTTCAAATGAATGACCTTGACCTTCATTCAAGGTCACAGGGGTCAAATAGGCTGAAATATCTTGTTAAGACTTCTGCTTCATAACCAAGAGGCTTAGAGAGCCGATACTGGGCATGTAACAAGCTGGGATGAAGGACTACCAAGCTTGTTCAAATGAATGACCTTGACTTTCATTCAAGGTCACGGGGGTCAAAAATGCTAAAATCTTTAAACGACTTCTTCTTAATAACCAAAGAGCATAGGGCCCTGATATTAGGCCTGTGGTATACTGGGATCAAGGGCTACCAAGTTTGTTCAAATGAATGACCTTGACTTTCATTCAAGGTTACAGGGGTCAAATAGGCTAAAATCTTTAAATGACTTCTCCTTAATAACCAAGAGGGCTAGAGACCTGATATTGGGCATGTGGCATGCTGAGATAGAGGGCTACCAAGTTTGTTCAAATGAATGACCTTGATCTTCATTCAAGGTCACAGGGGTCAAAAAGGCTAAAATCTTTAAACGACTTCTTCTTAATAATTAAGAGGCCTAGGGACCTGATATTGGGCCTGTGACATGCTGGGATCAAGGGCTACCAAATTTGTTCAAATAAATGACCTTGACATCATTCAAGGTCAAAGGGGTCATATAGGCTAAAATCTTTAAACAACTTCTTAATAACCAAGAGGGCTAGAGACCTGATATTAGGCATGTAACATGTTGGGCCTATGGCATGCTGGGATCAAGGGCTACCAAGTTTGTTCAAAAGAATGACCTTGACCTTCATTCAAGGTCACAGGGGTCAAATAGGCTAAAATCTTTAAATGACTTCTTTTTAATAACTAAGAGGCAAAGAGGCCTCTAATGTGCTTAGGGATGATATAAATTCTTATTTACTCTTTTTGTTAAGTATGAACCATGTATGATTACCAGATTGCAGGTGAGCGATTCGGGCCCATTGGGCCCTTATTATCTTTTTTATTTTATTTTTTACAAAATAAATGTTAGTTCTCCTTACCAATGTAGTTTGCTGTCCATTTGATCAGAAAGTAGACATTTCATAAAAATCTGTATATTTTGTCATGGGTTATATAACTTATGAACTTAATTAAGGACTACATGTATGGTTTGTGCCCTTTTTTGTCTCACGAATACATCATTTTTCAAATATTAGTATAGAAAACATAGAGCGCCTCATTAAACAAAACTTATATTTATCTTATAAAGTTGTAACTTAAGTGCCTGTATATTCTCAGTAAAATATTACATGTATGTACATGTGCATGTATATTACCTCCATTCTTTACCATATTTTTAGAAAAAAATAGATTTTGGGCTTTTGTAGGAAATAAAAAATGAAACAAGTGTTCTCCTTGTCCAACCACATAGAACAGTGTAGGATATATGTCAATATACGATTATTCAAAGCAGTTGTAACAAATCTTGAACATTTGGACGGATTCCCTCCTACATGCATTCAATTTCAATTTTTCCACTAACATATTTCTAACATTCTGATGTTTGTCTCTAAGGTCGTATGTTATTTAAGTTTTATTAGATTCCATAATATAAGAAATTAATTCGAAATTGATAGAAATATTGACATAAAAAAATGTATAGTGCTGTTTTGTGTGGCCAAAAATATCGGTGATAAATATCTTTTATTTTCCTTTGTTATTTTTTGTTCGTTTTTGCAAAAAAAATATATACGAATACCTCTAAATACAATTACCAAAATCCATCTGACGACCTTTTGCCCATAATGCAAAACATAGTATATATGTCCAGGTAAAAAATCAAGGTAGATCACACACAGGTAAAGTTACCTTTATGATACTTGCTGGTAGATGTTTTTAAAATGTAGGTGTTCCGGGATACAGCCCATATTCCCGACTCTCACTTGCATTGTGTGATCACTCGAGCGGAACTAATCTCTACCACCTGGCACAGTCTTACAACAAATGCAATCACACAAAAGCCTATACTACATGATCACTGTTTTTAGTGCGATTACATCTTTGGGTATGAACAATATTAGTTCTTTGAACTATTTACTCGGCAAAATAGACTTTACGCCTTTCATAACTTATCACCGTGCCCATGCACAAATGCTTATACTTATACTTCTTTATGCACATTGTCAGAGACATTATATAACAACTGCTATTTTACAATCAATTTATGAAGGACAAAACTCTTTAAAGAACAGGAGGACTAAAGAACAACAGGAAATAAATTTCAATAATATTTGCTCTAAACTGGTATTGCTATTTGTGAAAAAAAAGTTTGATTATATGATATCAGCCTTTTTGTGTCGCCTGCAACGCAAGGGCGACACTTAGGTATCACTATGTTGGCGTCTTCGGTGTCATCGGCGTCTGGGAAACGGTTTCTGGGGATAACTTAATTATTTATTGTCCGATTTCAACCAAATTTAGTATACTGCTTTATATCAATGAGATCTCGAATGAGTTCGATAATGGTCAAAATCCGTCAATATTTGCAAGAGTTATGGGACTTTAAAATTGTCAAAACAGATAAAACCATGGTTTCCGCTCGATAACTTAAATATTTATTGTCCAATTTCAGCAAAATTTTATATGGTGCTTTATATTAATGAGATCTCGGATGAGTTAAATAATGGTTGAAATCTGTCAATATTTGCAAGAGTTACGGGACTTAAAGATCGTCAAAACAGATAAATCCATGGTTTCCGCTCAATAACTTTTATAGTATTTATTGTCCAATTTCAACAAAATTTTATAAGTTGCTTTATATCAATGAGATCTCGGATGATTTCAATAATGGTTGAAATCCGTCAATATTTACAAGAGTTACAGGACTTTAAAATTGTCAAAACAGATAAATCCCTGGTTTCCGCTCAATAACTATTTATTGTCCAATTTCAACCAAATTTGGGATATTGCTTTATATCAATGAGATCTTCGATGGGATTGATACTGGGCAAAATATGTCAATATTTGCAAGAGTTATGGGACTTTAAAATCGTCAAAATATGGTTTCTGCTCAATAACTGTAGTATTTATTGTCCGATTTTAACCAAATTTGGTGTATGTATTGCTTAATATCAATGAGATCTAAGATGGGTTCGATACTGGTCAAAATCTATCAATATTTGCAAGAGTTACGGGATTGGATAACTTCACCTAATTATTGACAATATTTTCAACTGTAAATAACTATTTTTTGTGATGCTGTGCAGACGACACATCCACTTCCGTTGAATTCTTGTCAGTAATTACTCTGTTAATACATTTATTGTTTCCTTATGTTTTACAGAATGTCTACATGCAAATATCATTTCAATTGGAACCAGTCCAGGGGAAAATTTGTGTGAACAAAATGAAAGAAATAATTTTCAACTGTGTTAGCTTAATATTGTAATAGTTTTTTATCTGAAAATAATTACTATCATCATCTTCAAATTCCGTATATATAATACAGTTAATTTTGTAAACATTTTTTATCCAAATAATTACCATCATCATCTTCATTCCGTATATACAATACACATTAGTGATGTGATTTGTGAATTTAACTTTAATATGATTTAAGCATATACTTGGTATTTGTTTATTTTTTATGACATACACATGCTTGAAATGTAAAGAATAAATAAAAAATTAAATTTATGACACAATATGACATATATGACACTAATCATCATCTTCGGAACAATTTATTCAAAATAAATCAAATATTAATTTCCATAACACAGGTCATCTTTTGTTTTCCCTCCTTGACTATCAATCTTCTCTGATCACTCTGAAAAATCAATTACATCCAATGCAATGAGACATACTGCATTTATTATAACGCTGTAAGGCAATTTTGCAAGATCAGCTTACATTGTTTATTTACCTTGAACATATACAGGCACAGTATGGTACCTTATTTATATCTCCTTTCCTATTTTCAATCTACCTTGATGACTTGGAATCTTATCTGGCGGAAAAAGAATGTTAATTGTCTGACAACTATTGACAAATTATTTATAGATAATATTGACATGTATCCCAAACTTTTTATCATTTTATATGCCGATGACACTGTTCTACAACAAATGTTAAATAGATTTGAACAATATTGATTACATGGAAATTATAACCTGATATCAAAAAGATAAAAGTTGTAATATTCTCAAAACTTAGATTGGCCCAACAACACCAGTTTACGTTATGGGATATAGAATTATTATGATAAGAAGGGTATACATATCTAGGTATATTTTTTAACATTAATGGTTGCATTTTTAAAGAAAAGGAAAAAACTGCTGAACAAACAATTAAATCCGTGCTTGCTATTTTTAAGAAACCAAGGAATGTATCTCTTCCTGTTGATTTTAAACTGAAAATATTTTATTCACTTGTAATGACAGTTTTATTATACTCATCAGAAGAATGGGGATTTGAAAATACAAATATTGTAGAAAAAATCATTTGTAATTTCCTTAAGTTAAAAAAGTGTACAAAACAATTAATGGTCTATGGCGAGCTAACAAGTTACCCATTTGATATTGAAATAAAATGTAGAATGATTACTTTTTGGCATCACTATACATGAAGACACAACATGAATATACCGCAGTCTCTCAAAACATGCACCTCGCACAACATACACACGACACACCACATACATGAGAGGCTGTCCTTACTTGACCCTAGCTGTTAATAGGACCAAAATTAATCAAACAAACAAACATAACATCAAATAAATTATCAAGTAATATTCATAAATTAATGTATACTTTACATGAAAATGGACCAGGCATTTTTTAAAATGGCTGTAATATTTTTAAGATATTTTATCCAGAGCTAGTTTAAATCATGTTTGGATATATCAATCAACTTGCTGTTTTACAAAAGAATAATTACAAAAACTTGTTAAAAGTAGACCAATTGACCAATTTATTCAGAAATGGTATGACTATATTGATAAGTCTTCTAGAGGACTGACATATACTACATTTAAGACATTTTGGCATAGAAAAATATGCCTCTTGTCTGTCTCTGCTGCAAAACAATACTAGTTAACTGATACTGTGGTCCCAGGAACTTGATGGGAATAGAACTCAGAATGGATATTTTCATTGATATCAAATTAACAAGGAAAAGGTTAAAGATGCTATAAAATCATTTGGCATATAACATTATAGGAAATATTAGAATGGGCTCTCAAGAGTTTAGTATGTGTTTCTTATTTTACACCTTGGTGTCCAAGGAATCCTCAAAAGTAAAAATTGGAAGGAACACTGGCAAAATTTATTTCTTGTTGTCCAAAAATAGTGTTGACCTTAGAAATATATTCCTCCAATCATTGAGACCGAGCCATTTAGTTCTTTCAGTATTTTGATTCACTTTTACCATTGTTGTGACTTATTTTCCAGTTTTACCATTGTTGTGACCTATTTTCCAGTTTTACCATTGTTGTTACCTATTTTCCAGTTTTACCATATCTGTGACCTATTTTCCAGTTTTACCATGTCTGTGACATATTTTCAAGTTTTACCATGTCTGTGACATATTTTCAAGTTTTACCATGCTTGTGCCCTATTTTCCAGTTTTACCATGTCTGTGACTTACTTCCCAGTTTTACCATGTCTGACTTATTTTCCAGTTTTACCATTGTTGTGACTTATTTTCCAGTTATACCAATTGTTGTGACCTATTTTCCAGTTTACCATTGTTGTGACCTATTTTCCACTTTTACCATTGTTGTGACCTATTTTCCACTTTTATCATGTCTGTGACCTATTTTCCAGTTTTACCATGTCTGACTTATTTTCCAGTTTTACCATTGTTGTGACCTATTTTCACTTTTACCATGTCTGACTTATTTTCCAGTTTTACCATTGTTGTGACCTATTTTCACTTTTACCATGTCTGACTTATTTTCCAGTTTTACCATTGTTGTGACCTATTTTCACTTTTACCATGTCTGACTTATTTTCCAGTTTTACCATTGTTGTGACCTATTTTCACTTTTACCATGTCTGACTTATATTCCAGTTTTACCATTGTTGTGACCTATTTTCACTTTTACCATGTCTGACTTATTTTCCACTTTTACCATGTCTGACTTATTTTCCATTTTTACCATGTCTGACTTATTTTCCACTTTTACCATGTCTGACTTATTTTCCACTTTTACCATGTCTGACTTATTTTCCAGTTTTACCATGTCTGACTTATTTTCCACTTTTACCATGTCTGACTTATTTTCCAGTTTTACCATGTCTGACTTATTTTCCAGTTTTACCATGTCTGACTTATTTTCCACTTTTACCATGTCTGACTTATTTTTCACTTTTACCATGTCTGACTTATTTTCCACTTTTACCATGTCTGACTTATTTTCCAGTTTTACCATTGTTGTGACCTATTTTCACTTTTACCATGTCTGACTTATTTTCCAGTTTTACCATTGTTGTGACCTATTTTCACTTTTACCATGTCTGACTTATATTCCAGTTTTACCATTGTTGTGACCTATTTTCACTTTTACCATGTCTGACTTATTTTCCACTTTTACCATGTCTGACTTATTTTCCAGTTTTACCATGTCTGACTTATTTTCCACTTTTACCATGTCTGACTTATTTTCCACTTTTACCATGTCTGACTTATTTTCCACTTTTACCATGTCTGACTTATTTTCCAGTTTTACCATGTCTGACTTATTTTCCAGTTTTACCATGTCTGACTTATTTTCCACTTTTACCATGTCTGACTTATTTTCCACTTTTACCATGTCTGACTTATTTTCCACTTTTACCATGTCTGACTTATTTTCCACTTTTACCATGTCTGACTTATTTTCCAGTTTTACCATGTCTGACTTATTTTCCACTTTTACCATGTCTGACTTATTTTCCAGTTTTACCATGTCTGACTTATTTTCCAGTTTTACCATGTCTGACTTATTTTCCAGTTTTACCATGTCTGACTATTTTCACTTTTACCATGTCTGACTTATTTTCCAGTTTTACCATGTCTGACTTATTTTCCAGTTTTACCATGTCTGACTTATTTTCCAGTTTTACCATGTCTGACTTATTTTCCAGTTTTACCATGTCTGACTTATTTTCCAGTTTTACCATGTCTGACTTATTTTCCAGTTTTACCATGTCTGACTTATTTTCCAGTTTTACCATGCCTGTGACACAAAGGATGTAACTCACTACTATTGTATGATGAAGTATGATGTGCTGAGTTACTGTGACTTCCTTGGCTCCATCATGTCCTTCTGGGTAACCATTCTCGCCATGGCGCGCCTTTCCTCATCAGTCCGCTCATTTTTCCACATGCTTGGTGCCCTGTGCCTTGCCCTAGGGGTGGAATATGACCGTCATGGCCTCTGGGTGTTTGTAGTGCCTGCTGCCGCTGGAATTATAATCATGTCAATATCATGGGTATGTAAAAATTTGATTCATTTTCCATATAGATATTGAAATGACCTAAAATAAGCACATATCTACTTCTATAATAAATTCAGTGCTCCAGTGAAGATGCATACATGGGTAAAATACCCAGTAAAGTTTGTCAATTACCCATAAAAATGCTATTAAAGTATACTAATTACTCCTACAACATTTTTATTATGTAATTTAATCATTATGATATAAAATCAGAAGAAATTGAGACAATTATTAGAATTCCAGTCATGCTGAGGAGTCTACATCAACTGTGCCCTTGTTTCAGATAGATGTTTACACAATTCCTAACTTGCCATCGATTACTTTATCCTGAAACCAAATTACTTTTTCTGACACATCTCCTGTTAAGTTTTAGGTTTGAAGAAACGTCAATATTGTACCCCTCCCTTTGCAAATTATTCAGAGTGCTGAAAAATAATGTAGTGGTATCCCATCACTTATGTTCAAGTTCTATTGCCACCTGATTAATAATGGCTTTGCTCATTGATAAGAGTTGAAAGTGAATTGTGTAGAACTGGAGTCTTCAACATTTTGCCTGTAACTTGTGATTTCTTTTCCCAGGTGCGACAGTGCTGTTTACGAAAGAACTGTTATCCCTCAAAGTGGCGTTATGTAAAGTTCCTGCTGCCTGGAATACTGTTTGCCGGAACAGGCCTTGTGATTTTTGCCTTTTTAGAAACGGAGGAAAATTACAAATATACCCACAGTGCCTGGCATGTTGTCATGGCGCTCTCCATTGTATTCCTGTTACCGAGTCGACAAAAGTCTAAAGGTACGCCTATTTCTACTGGGGATCTATCGGACAATGAGCTAGTCACAGAACAGCCTAACAACACATTAAAACTAGAATCGTATTCTGTACATGATGAATGAATATACTGTTAATGTTTCTGTTACTGCTGAATTAGAAGTTGTATCAAATTTTGATTTATTTAATGGATTACAAAACATAAGTCCTCACTCCAGTCCCATTATTTCTTTTTGTTGGGTGTAAATCCCATTATTTTTTCTTTACATAAATCGATATATGTATGACCAAGGTTGATAGAATATTAAGACATGAAAGCTGATAACTTTAGTAAATTAAGCCGTATGAAAAATCAATTTTGCAATTACACAAATGTGTCTTGAAGAAATAAAAAAGGGCTCTTGTAAATGTTGTCTCAGCTCTACACTCCACATGAGATGTATGTAATCTTTGATATCAATGTTCATTCATATTCAGCAGCGATAGACACAGTAAAACTAACACGCAAACTAAACCTAACAGGAGAAATTGAACACAGAAGAAATTTGGCTCCATTTATTTCCAAGTTCTATTATAGAATTTTAATTCAAATTTTTTTATATTTTCAACTTTTGACTAAAAGTAACAGTGGAATTTCTGAATTTTGAAATTTAAGAATGATGGATAATACGATAAATGATGGATCATATTAAATCGTATTAAAGAATAATGGATAAACTTTTCACCATTAAAATTTGCTTATTGTTTTACCCATACCTGGAATTTCTGAATGAAACCTTCCAGCTTTGGGGTGAACTTATTACCATTAGCTTTAATCAGATTTGTTTTGGGGGCCAAATTTTGCCTAAACATACAAATGAACAATACTAGTATTTTGATATCATACCTAATGCTAATTTTTGTTTTAACTTGATAAAGTAATTAATGCTTGGATATAACACTTTTTCATGCTTAGTGTGTATACACATAATATGATGTACAACAGTTACTGTTTAATGCACTCGGTTAACACTTCATTGTAGATTCCATATTTATAAATTATTGGCTTTTATAAATTATAGTTCCTTCACAAATATTATAAAAGTTCTATTATTGTCTTTAATGGTTAAACTCTTGAATTCTTAAATTTCTTTCTTGCACACATATTGCAAGTATGTCTGTGTCAATATTTTGTTTGTCAAACAAAATACTGCTATTCCATTATAGTGTTAATCTAGTTGTTATACAATCTAATTGAATGTTGTGGGGATGGGGTCGCTACATATAGACTTTCAAGTATGTTATTTTGAGTTATAGGATTGACACCATGAATCTGTTATCCTGAACAACTTTAGATTATGTGTAGTAAATGTGTTGTAATTAGTGGTAGAACTAATTTATTTGTCTGGAGTTAATTTATGAGTTGATCATATATATAGAGTTCAACTAATTAAAATGAAAATTGTACTTTCATTTCAATCTTTTTGCCAAAAACATGTCTCCCTTTTATGTATACCATGCCCTGCAATACACCAGTGTAATATTAGAATAGCTATTAAAGGGAAAACATATATATAGTAAGTTGTACACTTTTTTTTTGTTTTCATTGTTTTTTTTTCTTTTTTCTTTCTTTTTAATCCTTTATTTGTTGCTTTTATTAACATGCATGCCTTCATATTTAACTTAACATGTAAAATGGTATAGTGTAATAACTAAGCACTGTACCAAGCACTGTACAGTAATGCTATATGAAAATACAAGAAATTTCAGTCTTGAAATTGACAACAGCTTATGGTGCAATATGGATTTTCTTTATATCTGTTCTTACTGTAACACAAGGATATAGGTCAGCTGCTGTAATCTATGCTTTCATTAAAACTTCTAACATATCCTGATCAAAGATTATCTTAAGTATTCTCTCTGTCGTAGTTCACAGGTATCACATCGTGGACTTTTTATTTGTTGACATTTAAAGATACTATGAAAATGAAAACATAGTCTAAAATTGATATTTAGTGAAAACATTTGTCATAATTACAAAGATGAAACAATTGTCTGTGCCCGGTATATATTTACAATCGTACCCATTGTAATGTAGAATTTAATGATGTATTTTATTAACATGTTCTTTTGAGAAGAGCTACATCATGTTATTGAAATGGTTAGATAGAACTTGTGTAGTATTTAGAAACATATGGAATTCAAATGATTTAAACAAAAATATTTTTGGAATAGATGTTTATCAAATATAAATCCTCTTTTAATTTCATCTTGTTCAACTGGTTTTGTTATAGGTAAACATTTAACAAGTTAAATATTTGGTTTGGTTTCCATATGCCTGCTTCATCCTTTATGATCAATTAACAATAAAAATGGCACTACTGGCCATATAAATTGTCTCCTCTCTTTCTCAAGGTACTCATTTGATTTTAACTCCCACTGGGTTGTGTCCCTTGTTTCCAAAAACTGCACGTTTGATATATTTTTTATGGATACCTGATTTCAAACAATGATGAGATAATCTGTGGGAACCACCAATTCTGGTTATTGAGACTTATTCAGCACACTGTTTCATTGTAAGTTTTGTGTTGATTCTAGTCTAATTTTTCAGATGATAACTTGGAGCTTATAAGTGCTGATTTGAACGGAACACTGTCAGATCCAGTATCAGGAGAAACACTATCGTAGTCCAGGCATGTTCATTCCACCCTAGATGTTTCTAAACCTGAAAATGCTTGAGTAACACTTTTACTAGATGTTGATAGTCTTTTGACAACTAAATCATATGTAAATTGTATAAGCTTTTTGTGAAAGATGGACGATTCTCTAGTTGTATGTCTAAATTTACTTATAAATCTTTTTATTTTTTACTTTGAAGGTAAAAAAAATCTAGCAGAATTTCCCCCTAAATAAACTGTTCCAGCTTTGGAATTGAAAAAGGGATAAATTAGTTAAATGAACTTCATCTTCCAATATTATATATTAACACAATGGAATGTACAAGAGATGCCTAGTTCTCTGTTACCCGATACAGTTGATATGCTATCCTCCTCCAGAGGATACAGTATCTAACAGTTTTGTGTTTCTTGTAACACTAGATGTTTGTTTAATTATCGGTTTCTAATGTCAGTAGTACCCATGCATGAGATTAACCTCAAGGATACAATAGACTTATAATAGTATATCTTTTGTTTATCTCTATGACACATAACCCTAAATTAGAGCTTAATAAAAAACAATCGAAATAGAGATTTTTGGGAATAAAAGAAAGATAACATGATATATGTGTCAACAACTTGGCTAGACATCTGTACTTTTACTGAAAATGTCTATTATTAACTCACCTGGTCCAAAGTACCGAGGTGAGCTTATGGGATACCGCAGTGTCCGGCGTCCGGCGTCCGTCGTCCGTCAACAATCGACTTCTTCTCCATAACCGCTGGTCGGATTTCAACAAAATTTGACTGGTAGCATCCTTATGGGCTACTAACTGAAAATTGTACAAATGATGGGGCTGACCCCCCAGGGGCCTGAGGGGCGGGGCCAAAAGGGGTCAATTTGGCTATTTCCATATAAATGACTTCTTCTCTGAAACCAAGCATGGGATAGCACCCATAATGCAATGGTAGCATCCTTACAGGGTGGGGATTCAAAATTGTACAAATGATGGGGCTGACCCCCCGGGGGCCTGAGGGGCGGGGTCAAATGGGGTCAATTTGGCTATTTCCATATAAACGACTTCTTCTCTGAAACTAAGCATGAGATAGCACTCATAATGCAATTGTAGTATCGTTATAGGGTGGGGATTCAAAATTGTACAGATGATAGGGCTGACTCCCGGGGGGGCTGAGGGGCGGGGTCAAAAGGGGTCAATTTGGCTATTTCCATATAAACGACTTCTTCTCTGAAACAAAGCATGAGGGATAGCCCTAACCCATAATGCAATGATATCATCCTTATAGGTTGGGGATTCAAAATTGTACAAATAATGGGGCTGACCCCCTGGGGGCCTGAGGGGCGGGGTCAAAAGGGGCCAATTTGGCTATTTCCATATAAACAACTTCTTCTCTGAAACTAAGTATGGTATAGCACCCATAATGCATTGGTAGCATCCTTATAGGGTGGGGATTCAAGATTGTGCAAATGATAGGGCTGACCTCCCGGGGGCCTGAAGGGCGGGGTCAAAAAGAGGTCAATTAGGCTATTTCCATATAAATGACTTCTTCTCTGCAACTAAGCATGGTATAGCACTCATTATGCAATGGTAGCATCCTTATAGTGTGGGGATTCAAAATTGTACAAATGATAGGGCTGACCCCCGGGGGGCCTGAGGTACACGGTCAAAAGGGGTCAATTTGGCTATTTCCATATAAATGACTTCTTCTCTGCAACTAAGCGTGGTATAGCACCCATAATGCAATGGTAGCATCCTTGTAGGCTGGGGATTCCAAATTGAGCAAATGATAGGGCTGACCCCCGGGGGCCTGAGGGGCGGGGTCAAAAGTGGTCAATTTCCATATAAATGACTTTTTCTCTGCAACTTAATTTTCTTGTGATAATTACTAACAAAAAACCAGGTGAGCGATACAGGCCCTCTGGGCCTCTTGTATTAAGATTTTTAAATATGGATTTAAGATCATGTAAAGACCAAGTAGATTGAGCAATTGAGCATTCATTCTCAGGAAACATGATAGGAATGGAATCTTCCACGTTAGTACGAAAACTTCAGTGATTCTTTTCCATGCTTTAAATAGTACAGCTTTTGATGAATCTTCTAAACTTGTATACCATAGATCATTTGACTCTTAAGCCAGAGGTAAAAATGACCTATTTCAAACATTCATTGTGATGTCCAGCGCCCTTTACTTTTAAATTGATCAAAGGGAGACAAAAATATTGTTGATAAACAAAAGACAGTGTAAATAGAATTGACCTCCACTCCTATTTAAAATTTTGATTGTAATGACCATTATCTGGCCATTTAGCAATCCTAAACTTTGTTTAAACCTCAATTTAATGACCATGTAATGACCGATGGCGGACCATTTAGCAATCCTAAACTTTGTTTAAACCTCAATTTAATGACCATGTAATGACCGATGGCGGACCATTTAGCAATCCTAAACTTTGTTTACACCTCAATTTAATGACCATGTAATGACCGATGGCGAACCATTTAGCAATCCTAAACTTTGTTTACACCTCAATTTAATGACCATGTAATGACTGATGGCCGACCATTTAGCAATCCTAAACTTTGTTTACACCTCAATATAATGACCATGTAATGACTGATGGCCGACCATTTAGCTATCCTAAACTTTGTTTACACCTCAATTTAATGACCATGTAATGACCGATGGCAGACCATTTAGCAATCCTAAACTTTGTTTACACCTCAATTTAATGACCATGTAATGACCGATGGCGGACCATTTAGCAATCCTAAAATTTGTTTACACCTCAATATAATGACCATGTAATGACTGATGGCCGACCATTTAGCTATCCTAAACTTTGTTTACACCTCAATTTAATGACCATGTAATGACCGATGGCGGACCATTTAGCAATCCTAAAATTTGTTTACACCTCAATATAATGACCATGTAATGACTGATGGCCGACCATTTAGCTATCCTAAACTTTGTTTACACCTCAATTTAATGACCATGTAATGACCGATGGCGGACCATTTAGCAATCCTAAACTTTGTTTACACCTCAATATAATGACCATGTAATGACTGATGGCGGACCATTTAGCAATCCTAAACTTTGTTTACACCTCAATATAATGACCATGTAATGTCTGTGGCCGACCATTTAGCTATCCTAAACTTTGTTTACACCTCAATTTAATGACCATGTTATGACCGATGGCGGACCATTTAGCAATCCTAAACTTTGTTTACACCTCAATATAATGACCATGTAATGTCTGTGGCCGACCATTTAGCTATCCTTCGATTATACCGCAATGCATGACTGTCCTATCTGCATGTGGATGTTGTGAAGTATGCTGGACACCATGTGGTAGGCTTTTATTTCCTTTGTTTATTAACTTGCTTGTACTAACACTACTAATTATTTGCATGTTTAAATGTGTTTCATTTGCCTGATTTTAATTCATGCTTTTTAATGGACCATCATTTATCAGACATTATCATAATTGTGACAATGATTTATACTCATTGATTTATTCTGTAAACAATGTTTTAATGTATGCTTGATGGATACTTTTATGGGTTTCTTTGGTGTTTGATGGTTGCTTGTAACACTAGTCTGAATGTTGGTCACTAAGATTGTATAGGTTAGAACAAAGGAAACTTTACAGACGTAGAAGGTAGGTCTGAAAGATGTCCAGTAGACCTAGGCTTCTAATGGTCAGATCTTATCATTACACAATGTACATATGTTTTCTGAGATGGTGATGTAGAAGGTAGGTCTGAAAGATGTCCAGTAGACCTAGGCTTCTAATGGTCAGATCTTATCATTACACAATGTACATATGTTTTCTGAGATGGTGATGTAGAAGGTAGGTCTGAAAGATGTCCAGTAGACCTAGGCTTCTAATGGTCAGATCTTATCATTACACAATGTACATATGTTTTCTGAGATGGTGATGTAGAAGGTAGGTCTGAAAGATGTCCAGTAGACATAGGCTTCTAATGGTCAGATCTTATCATTACACAATGTACATATGTTTTCTGAGATGGTGATGTAGAAGGTAGGTCTGAAAGATGTCCAGTAGACATAGGCTTCTAATGGTCAGATCTTATCATTACACAATGTACATATGTTTTCTGAGATGGTGATGTAGAAGGTAGGTCTGAAAGATGTCCAGTAGACCTAGGCTTCTAATGGTCAGATCTTATCATTACACAATGTACATATGTTTTCTGAGATGGTGATGTAGAAGGTAGGTCTGAAAGATGTCCGGTAGACATAGGCTTCTAATGGTCAGATCTTATCATTACACAATGTACATATGTTTTCTGAGATGGTGATGTAGAAGGTAGGTCTGAAAGATGTCCAGTAGACATAGGCTTCTAATGGTCAGATCTTATCATTACACAATGTACATATGTTTTCTGAGATGGTGATGTAGAAGGTAGGTCTGAAAGATGTCCAGTAGACATAGGCTTCTAATGGTCAGATCTTATCATTACACAATGTACATATGTTTTCTGAGATGGTGATGTAGAAGGTAGGTCTGAAAGATGTCCAGTAGACCTAGGCTTCTAATGGTCAGATCTTATCATTACACAATGTACATATGTTTTCTGAGATGGTGATGTAGAAGGTAGGTCTGAAAGATGTCCAGTAGACCTAGGCTTCTAATGGTCAGATCTTATCATTACACAATGTACATATGTTTTCTGAGATGGTGATGTAGAAGGTAGGTCTGAAAGATGTCCAGTAGACATAGGCTTCTAATGGTCAGATCTTATCATTACACAATGTACATATGTTTTCTGAGATGGTGATGTAGAAGGTAGGTCTGAAAGATGTCCAGTAGACATAGGCTTCTAATGGTCAGATCTTATCATTACACAATGTACATATGTTTTCTGAGATGGTGATGTAGAAGGTAGGTCTGAAAGATGTCCAGTAGACCTAGGCTTCTAATGGTCAGATCTTATCATTACACAATGTACATATGTTTTCTGAGATGGTGATGTAGAAGGTAGGTCTGAAAGATGTCCAGTAGACCTAGGCTTCTAATGGTCAGATCTTATCATTACACAATGTACATATGTTTTCTGAGATGGTTTATGGTCATTTTACAGTTGTTACTTCCAGAAGTTTGTACATGTACAGAGGTTTCCATGGTCTGACAAGTGACCACTATACAAAGGTTGCAATACTGGAACCTGAGTAGGATTTTTTTTATGACTGGTGAAATGACTGGTGAAATGACTGGTGAAATGACTGGTGAATGACTGGTGAAATGACTGGTGAAATGACTGGTGAAATGACTGACTGGTGAGATGTTGACTGGTGAATGACTGATGAAATGACTGGTGAAATGACTGGTGAAATGACTGTGAGTGAAATGACTGGTGAAGTGACTGGTGAAATGACTGGTGAAGTGACTGGTGAAGTGACTGGTGAAATGACTGGTGAAATGACTGGTGAAATGACTGGTGAAATGACTGGTGAGTGGTGAAGTGACTGGTGAAATGACTGGTGAAATGACTGGTGAAGTGACTGGTGAGGTGACGGTGACTGGTGAAATGACTGGTGAAGTGATGGTGACTGGTGAAATGACTGGTGAAATGACTGGTGAAATGACTGGTGAAATGACTGGTGAAATGACTGGTGAAATGACTGTGTGAAATGACTGGTGAAATGACTGGTGAATGATGGTGAATGACTGGTGAAGTGACTGTGAATGACTGGTGAAATGACTGGTGAAGTGACTGGTGACTGGTGAAGTGACTGGTGAAATGACTGGTGAAGTGACTGGTGAAATGACTGGTGAAATGACTGGTGAATGACTGGTGATGCTGGTGAAATGACTGGTGAATGTGAAATGACTGGTGAATGACTGGTGAAGTGACTGGTGAAATGACTGGTGAAATGACTGGTGAAATGACTGGTGAAATGACTGGTGAAATGACTGGTGAAATGACTGGTGAAATGACTGGTGAGTGACTGGTGAAATGACTGGTGAAATGACTGGTGAAATGACTGGTGAAAGTGACTGGTGAAATGACTGGTGAAATGACTGGTGAAATGACTGGTGAAAGTGACTGGTGAAATGACTGGTGAAATGACTGGTGAAATGACTGGTGAAATGACTGGTGAAATGACTGGTGAAACTGGATGACTGGTGAAATGACTGGTGAAATGACTGGTGAATGACTGGTGAAGTGACTGGTGAATGACTGGTGAAATGACTGGTGAAATGACTGGTGAAATGACTGGTGAAATGACTGGTGAAATGACTGGTGAAATGACTGGTGAAATGACTGGTGAAATGACTGGTGAAATGACTGGTGAAGTGACTGGTGAAATGACTGGTGAAATGACTGGTGAAATGACTGGTGAAGTGACTGGTGAAATGACTGGTGAAATGACTGGTGAAATGACTGGTGAAGGTGAAGTGACTGGTGAAAAAGTGACTGGTGAAATGACTGGTGAAATGACTGGTGAAATGACTGGTGAAATGACTGGTGAAATGACTGGTGAAATGACTGGTGAAATGACTGGTGAAATGACTGTGGTGAAATGATGGATGACTGGTGAATGACTGGTGAAATGACTGGTGAAGTGACTGGTGAAATGACTGGTGAAATGACTGGTGAAATGACTGGTGAAATGACTGGTGAAATGACTGGTGAAATGACTGGTGAAGTGACTGGTGAAATGACTGGTGAAATGACTGGTGAAATGACTGGTGAATGGTGAAATGACTGGTGAAATGACTGGTGAAATGACTGGTGAAATGACTGGTGAAATGACTGGTGAAATGACTGGTGAAATGACTGGTGAAATGACTGGTGAAATGACTGGTGAAATGACTGGTGAAATGACTGGTGAAATGACTGGTGAAATGACTGGTGAAGTGGCTGGTGAAATGACTGGTGAAGTGACTGACTGGTGAATGACTGGTGAAATGACTGGTGAAATGACTGGTGAAATGACTGGTGAATGATGGTGAAATGACTGGTGAAATGACTGGTGAAATGACTGGTGAAATGATTGGTGAAGTGACTGGTGAAGTGACTGGTGAAATGACTGGTGAAATGACTGGTGAAATGACTGGTGAATGGTGAAATGACTGGTGAAATGACTGGTGAAATGACTGGTGAAGTGACTGGTGAAATGACTGGTGAAAGTGACTGGTGAAGTGACTGGTGAAGTGACTGGTGAAATGACTGTGAAATGACTGGTGAAATGACTTGGTGAAATGACTTGTGAATGGTGAAATGACTGTGAAATGACTGGTGAAATGACTGGTGAATGGTGAAATGACTGGTGAAATGACTGGTGAAATGACTGGTGAAATGACTGGTGAAGTGACTGGTGAAGTGACTGGTGAAGTGACTGGTGAAATGACTGGTGAAATGACTGGTGAAGTGACTGGTGAAATGACTGTGAAATGACTGGTGAAATGACTTGTGAATGGTGAAATGACTGTGAAATGACTGGTGAAATGACTTGTGAAATGACTGGTGAAATGACTGGTGAAATGACTGGTGAAAGATCAATCATTATACAGAGGTTTATGAGGTGGATTGTTGCTATACAGATGCTTTGTGACATTTGAAGGATTTTTCCAATACAGAACTAAAGGTTTGACACTTTAGTTCTACAAACCGAACTACTACAGTTCCCTGTAGTATAACACTACAAAGGTGTCTGGAGGCGAAATGATTGTCACTATACAGAGGTTTATGTAGTTGTTGAAGGATTGTCAATCTACCGAGGTTTTTGTAGTCGTTGAAGGATTGTCAATCTACCGAGGTTTTTGTAGTCGTTGAAGGATTGTCAATCTACCAAGGTTTATGTAGTCGTTGAAGGATTGTCACTACAATGGTTTCTAGAAGATGTCTGGAGGATTGTCACTATACAGAGGTTTATGTAGTTGTTGACGGATTGTCACTATACAGAGGTTTATGTAGTCGTTGACGGATTGTCACTATACAGAGGTTTATGTAGTCGTTGACGGATTGTCACTATACAGAGGTTTATGTAGTCGTTGACGGATTGTCACTATACAGAGGTTTATGTAGTCGTTGACGGATTATCACTGTACAGAGGTTTATGTAGTCGTTGAAGAAATGTTACTACAGTGGTTTCTAGGAGATGTCTTGAGGATTGTCACTATATTCAACCTGTTAGTGGTTAGCGAGGTATTTGTGAGTGGTCAGTGAAATATAAATATTTATGATATACAGGTCTTTCTATACATAGGAATGGTCGGAAACCATCTTGATACAGTAGAAGTTTGGCTATCTGATGTTTCACTACTTGTTGGTTATACGTAGATATCATGTTGGTAAAATTGGTTTCTCTGTCTCTCCTACAGGGGCCAAACCTTACATGCAACTGCAGATCCGAGGAGACGATTCCTCAGTCCCACTGATGGACGATTATGACGATGAAACTGGTGATGACGATCCATATAGGGGGATGACTGACCCCAGCAATGTTCAGAGTTCTCGTAACGTTGTTTTGTAGATGTTTGTTTGAATGTTTATTTCGTTGATCTCGTCTGTTTGTTATAACAGTCTTGTAAATGATGGGTTCTTACTATCAATTTAAAAATATCCTGAATAAAAGTCATTGTAAATCCTTAGATGAAAATAGAAAATCAAATTCCTGTGATAATCATTTATCATATTTATTCATTAAGTTCCAATACAAGTTGTAGTCAGAACCCATAATTGAATGCATTATTATACTTCTATTTTGAGAAGCTTTGATTACCACAAAACACCTACCACCATAAATTGCATTGCCAGTTAGGAATGGAATGCAAATTAGTACTTTCTTTTCATCCAACGAGAAAGATGAAAGCGGATGACAAACTCATACAGGTCATACTGTTTCCATCTTTCCAGAACAATTGTAAGAATATTCCGTTTTTCTCTCACAACTTGATGGATATCATACACTTTTCCATACAATGCACATTCTACTTCATCATATTGTTCATAAAATTAGTTATTCAAAGCTGTTAAAAGCTTCGTATTGTTCATTTGATTTTGAAAATCCCTTTTATTAATTAATAAAAAAAGTGCAATATAGAGGTATGTTTCATAATTATACAGCTATGTCAGCATCATAGTATGAATCTGATAAGTTAATCTTTTACTTTTATCAAAAGGAAATTGCAGTGCCAATGATAAAAACACAAAATTTGTCAATATATCTTTTAACTAGATCTGTACTACTGGTTGGGTGGTTTAAGTATGTGATATTAATATTAAGATATTCGATATTACATATTCTAAAAAGTGTAATTCAAATAAATATACAAATGTATATTTTGTAAAAAATATCACATGGATTTTTGCTTTTGATTAACTTTGTGACTTGACTGGTTTATTTCATAAAACAACAAACATAATTATTAAAATGGTTACATTGAAGATACATAAATAATAATCCTAGATATCATAGCTGTCAATCTTCAGTCATCTCCCTTTGCTTAAGTCCGAAAAAATAAATCACTTGTTAGGTCTGTTGTATTAGTGCAGAACCATGCAGCTGTACAAAAACCTATTGACTTCAGTATAAGTAATTCAGTAGATTTATCTTTTTATGTAAAATGAAAAAATGCGAATTTACTAATTTCATGTTCATGCCGTTTTATTTTAAATTTCATTATTTTTGTCTGACAACATGTAGCTGTATTATGTTCTCCACTATATCTGGATGGTGCTTTCTTCTACATTCGTCGGCATTTGTTTGGTTTAATTCTTGTTAATTTATTATAATTTGTTGTAAAACATATGTGAGGATGACACAAGACGATTCTATTTCAGATAGGTATGTTTTAGTACTTGTAAGTGAGAGTGAAAGTTGCTAATAAGGTATGTTTTAGCTAAATTGCTATATACTGTTAAACTTTGCTTGGTAAATGAAACTTAAAGGAGTGATTGCTACAGTTAGTCGTAAGTGCTTGATTGAAATGATTTTGTTTTAATGCTTTGTGTGCAAGTCACTCATTATAATGAAGGGCGCTTCATATCTTGAGGTAATAAGTGTTTTGTGATTCAAGAATGCTACATTCTATATGATATGCAGTTTCTATGCTTCATATTTTATATCATTATTTACATTTTTTGTCAAGTTGTAAATGCAATTCAGTCATTTAGAATGGTATTGATTTATCAAATTATTTTTTTCTTGTGATAATTCACTGTCAAAACTAATGATAGATGTTGATTAGCTTGGTACATGGCATTAATGAAATTGTTTCTGTGACAAAATTAACTTGTCTAGTCATGGAGTTCTGCACAGATTTTAACCAAATTTTTCCAGAAGCATTTTTTGAGGAGGGAAAACAGAGTTTATCATTTAAGGCTCTGGCCCCTGTTGGACAGGATCTAGAGGGGTAGGGCCAAATAGAAGGACAATAGGAGGTAGTTCTTTAAAATCCTTAGGAAATTTACATTTTACATTGTTTGGCTTCATAAACCATGTTAGCGATACAGGCCTCTGGGCCTCCTGTTGTATAACCAAACACAAAATGATCAGATACAAGTATTTCAACTTAAAATGCAATCTTTTATCATCATAGTACAATCAACATATAGGCCCAATATAAAACTATTAAGGTTAGCCATCTAGAGGACAATTATACATGATTCTGCATTGTCAGTCCCAGGATTTCATTTTTAGCTCAACTGGCCGAAGGGCCCGGGAGCTTATGTCATGGCGCTGCGTCCGTCGTCCGTCGGTCCGTCCGTCGTCCGTCCGTCCGTCCGTCAACATTTCCTTTAAATCGCTACAAGTCCTAGAGTTCTGCATTGATTCTAATCAAATTTGGCCAGAAACATCCTTGGGGGAAGGGGAACAGAGTTTGTATAAATTTTGGCTCTGACCCCCCAGGGGCAGGAGGGGCGGTGCCCAATAGGGGAAATAGAGGTTAATCCTATAAATTGCTACTAGTCCTAGAGTTCTTCATGGATTGAAACCAAATTTGGCCAGATATATCCTTTGGGGAAGGGGAACAGAGTTTGTATAAATTTTGGCTCTGACCCCCCGGGGGGCAGGAGGGGCGGGCCCAATAGGGGAAATAGAGGTAAAGCCTATAAATCTCTACTTGTCCCAGTGTTCTGCATGGATTGAAACCAAATTTGGCCACAAACTTCCTTTGGGGGAAGGGGAACAGAGTTTGTATAGATTTTGGCTCTGACCCCCCGGGGGCAGGAGGGGCGGTTCCAAATAGGGGAAAAAGAGGTAAATCCTATAAATTGCTACTTGTCCTAGAGTTCTGCATGGATTGAAACCACATTTGGTCCGAAACCTCCTTTGGGGGAAGGGGAACAGAGTTTGTATAAATTTTGGCTCTGACCCCCTTGGGACAGGAGGGGTGGGCCCAATAGGGGAAATAGAGGTAAAGCCTATAAATTGCTACTAGTCCTAGTGTTCTGCATGGATTGAAATCAAATTTGGCCAGAAACATCCTTGGGGGAAGGGGAACAGAGTTTGTATAAATTTTGGCTCTGACCCCCCAGGGGCAGGAGGGGCGGGGCCCAATAGGGGAAATAGAGGTTCATCCTATAAATCGCTACTATTCCTAGAATTCTGCATTGATCGAAACCAAATTTCGCCATAAACATCTCTTGGGGAAGAGAAATAGAGTTTGTATACATTTTGGCTCTGACCCCCAGGGGGGCATGAGGGGCGTGGCCCAGTAGGGAAAATAGAGGTTAATCCTTTAAATCACTACCAGTCAAAGATTTCTGCATGGAATGTAACCAAATTTGGCCAAAAACATCCTAAGGCAAGGGGAACAGAGTTTGTATAAATTTTGGCTCTGACACCACGGGGGCAGGAGGGGTGGTGCGCATGCCCAAAAGGTGAAGTAGAGGTAAATATTCAATTTTCCTTCTGGAAAGAACAATAAACCTATATTCAGAACATTACTAGACATTACAAACCATGTGAGCGATACAGGCCCTCTGGGCCTCTTGTTTTAATTAGTAAACACAACACAACATGTACAAAAGATAATATAAGAGACAAACAAAAGGATGCTACATTTAAAGAACTACTTTAAATCACATATTTTATTGTACTCAAAAGTATCTTATTAAAACATAACACACACCGATATATTTACAACTCGCATAAAAGATCTATCAAGAATTATCTACATTCGTAAAAAAAAAGTAGTTTCAAAGTGAACTGGTAATCCCAGGATTTCTATCACAGACATAAACATATCACAAACTTTGTACTTATGTCTAACGTTCACCTAGGTGTACAGAAACTTTATACTTAGGTCAAACGTTCACCTAGGTGTACAGAAACTTTATACTTAGGTCTAACGTTCACCTAGGTGTACAGAAACTTTATAACTAGGTCAAACGTTCACCTAGGTGTACAGAAACTTTATACTTAGGTCAAACGTTCACCTAGGAGTATAGGAGTACAGAAACTTTATACTTAGGTCAAACGTTCACCTAGGTGTACAGAAACTTTATACTTAGGTCAAACGTTCACCTAGGTGTACAGAAATTTTATACTTAGGTCAAACGCTCACCTAGGTGTACGAAAACTTTATACCTAGGTCAAACGTTCACCTAGGTGTACAGAAACTTTATACTTAGGTCTAACGTTCACCTAGGTGTACAGAAACTTTATAGCTAGGTCAAACGTTCACCTAGGTGTACAGAAACTTTATACTTAGGTCAAACGTTCACCTAGGTGTACAGAAACTTTATACTTAGGTCAAACGTTCACCTAGGTGTACAGAAACTTTATACCTAGGTCAAACGTTCACCTAGGTGTACAGAAACTTTATACCTAGGTCAAACGTTCACCTAGGTGTACAGAAACTTTATATTTAGGTCAAACGTTCACCTAGGTGTACAGAAACTTTATACCTAGGTCAAACGTTCACCTAGGTGTACAGAAACTTTTTACCTAGGTCAAACGTTCACCTAGGTGTACAGAAACTTTATACTTAGGTCAAACGTTCACCTATGTGTACAGAAACTTTATACTTAGGTCAAACGTTCACCTAGGTGTACAGAAACTTTATACTTAGGTCAAACGTTCACCTAGGTGTACAGAAACTTTATACTGAAGTCAAACGTTCACCTAGGTGTACAGAAACTTTATACTTAGGTCAAACATTCACCTAGGTGTACATAAACTTTATACTTAGGTCAAACGTTCACCTAGGTGTACAGAAACTTTATACTTAGGTCAAACGTTCACCTAGGTGTACAGAAACTTTATACTGAAGTCAAACGTTCACCTAGGTGTACAGAAACTTTATACTTAGGTCAAACGTTCACCTATGTGTACAGAAATTTTATACTTAGGTCAAACGTTCACCTAGGTGTACAGAAACTTTATACTTAGGTCTAACGTTCACCTAGGTGTACAGAAACTTTATACTGAAGTCAAACGTTCACCTAGGTGTACAGAAACTTTATACTTAGGTCAAACATTCACCTAGGTGTACATAAACTTTATACTTAGGTCAAACGTTCACCTAGGTGTACAGAAACTTTATACTGAAGTCAAACGTTCACCTAGGTGTACAGAAACTTTATACTTAGGTCAAACATTCACCTAGGTTTACAGAAACTTTATACTTAGGTCAAACGTTCACCTAGGAGTACAGAAACGTTATACTTAGGTCAAACGTTCACCTAGGTGTACAGAAACTTTATACTTAGGTCAAACGTTCACCTAGGTGTACAGAAACTTAATACTTAGGTCAAACGTTCACCTAGATGTACAGATACTTTCGTTCACCTAGGTGTACAGAAACTTTATACTTAGGTCAAACGTTCACCTAGGTGTACAGAAACTTTGTACTTAGGTCAAACGTTCACCTAGGTGTACAGAAACTTTGTACTTAGGTCAAACGTTCACCTAGGTGTACAGAAACTTTGTACTTAGGTCAAACGTTCACCTAGGTGTACAGAAACTTTGTACTTAGGTCAAACGTTCACCTAGGTGTACAGAAACTTTATACTTAGGTCAAACGTTCACCTAGGTGTACAGAAACTTAATACTTAGGTCAAACGTTCACCTAGGTGTACAGACGTCTTGGTTCATGTAGAATCAATAAACGATATTCAAAAATGGGCTCTAAATTAACTATAGCATGAACTTTGTTTCTAACGTTGATCTGATGACTTGGCAGTTTCAGCATATGAAGGTTTTAGCAATTTAATCAGTAAAGCTTATGACGTATAATTTCGTTATCTGTGATAAATATAAAGTTATTGCATTATATTTTGTTCATTATTCATTATTTAATATGTCATTTGGTTTTCATTAACTCATGTATAATCAAGTCCTGAAATACATCAGATCTGTTTAGTATAATACAGTGCCTATGTATATATACGGTGCACAAAGACATTTTGTATGATAATTAACATCTTCAGATTCTGATTTTATCATCATCGCCTTTTACCATTTATCTAGCTTTTAGTAACTCCATCCCTGAAGTTTCATAATGAACTGTCTCAATCGTATACTTAGATGTTTTATGTGTGTCTAAAGGTTTTACCGATTAAAGAATTGACAGAATTATCACCGTTCATGCTTGATTATCATACATGTTTGACAATTCTATGATACTTCCTGAGCAATTGTTTATTTATTTCTTTGCTTTACTTGTCATTACAAAAGCAGAATTAGTCATAAGACACATTATTATTTCGTTATCAAGTTTTTTTAATATAGAGATATCGCGACCAATTTATCTACATGAATGCATTATTTGATCAGAATAAAAATATTATTTGATATATACATTTGTTCTAGTTGCTATTTAATCATAGATTCCACTGCTTTCTAGAAACAAATGGTAAGTAACGATATCCCGAGATCTCTTTCATATATTGAAATGATATACAAGTTTTGTCCCTGAAACTTTTGCATTTTTATGTCACTGCCAATTTTGGCGAAAAACGTTTTCCACCGTCGTGTCAAAGGTAAGGTAGCAACGCAGTTAAATAATTTGTTACGTAAATGGGGTTTGAAGTTTTATTAACTTCAGAAATGGGACTGAACATACAAGTTCAACTAAAATGATCTTTGTTTTTGTCTACAAGAGTTAAATCGTAATTTCTTTGAAGCTCAATATCAATACTATTATTGAAAAAAACCAACTACGATATACTTATGTCGATAATGTTTAAAGGTGTTGGTATTATGATAATTGTACTAATTACCTGTATAATACCTGCGGGATGTTCCCCAAAATTATGTTTACAATTTTTGTTGTAATGATATTTATTAGTATACAGCATTTATTTGTGAAAAAAAACAATCAGGCTATTCGAACCATGACACGTGTTGATGTATAAACAGTCACAAATTGTCACAGTGATTATTAGGATTTCAGATAATTCCATACAAAGAAGTCCTCTCATTAGGTCTACATGCACTGAACTTCTCAGTTACAAGTGATTGTAATTTGTAGTCCTAATTCGTTTCACAGACATATATTTGGCTAATACAGCGTACCGGTGTATTATAAGGTTGTATGGGCGATGCTTTATAGCATATTTCCATTGTTCTAGACCTGTGCAATACCATATTTCCAACATTAATATATTTTTTGTTGCTGTCAAAATATTTGCTTACCGTATACAAATCAGCATTGTGTTTCAGACGGAAAATACAGATTGTAGCGATTTTCTCCGAAAGCCAATATGTTAATGCTTAAAATGAACCTCTTAATTATGTTTATGACATTTATTTCATTATATTTTGTACATACTACGTATTGCAATTATATAACATCACGTTGTTAATTATATGAATGTTCAATGGTGAATAAACATTTTTAATTAAATCAGAATACAGTACATAGCTATATGTGGATTTTTGACACACTTTTCATAGTGAAATGCTACAGTTCTCCTGTATGTGACAATAAAAAGACGATAACTGTCCCAGTAATATAAAAAACCCAAGAGATTCCAGAGGGATCTTGGCGCCCACCAAAGACTGATTCATGTCTGACAATGCAAAGAGGGATATTTTCTTTGCTTTTCAAGCTTCAACTACAAATAGCGGTAACTAGCTTCAACTATCAAAATCCAAGATGGCTGCCTGTCATCCATCTTGTTAACCGATTGGTCCCAAAATGCAATATGCACAGCTAGGGCCCTTGGGGAACCTGCATTTTAATAAAGATCTCTTCAGTTGTTTATGAGAAATAGCGGTATCAAGAATCGTTAACGGAAGGACGGACCAGGGACATAAGTCGAATTGAATAGCCCATCATATGATTATGATTGGCTAAGGAAGTGTAGACTGATATTTGATGACCGAATGCTCCAGTAAACGATTAAAATTTATTTTAAGTACCAGCTGTTTCGGTCGTAGTATTTTTGCTGGGAATGAGCACATGTAAACAAGCTTACAGAAAAGGTAGTCACTTATTTTAACCTAAAGACATTGACGACATTATCAGTCTATAAGAATAATTACTTTATCGACTAACACAGAATCATGGCTCATCTACATACAGCGAATACATATGCTGATTTCTACTTCCCAGTAAGCAATGGACATGCCTACATCCCCAACCTACGATGTTAACATTTCCGAGTATCTACTATTCGATTATCTAAAGCTTGCATGTTCCAGGGTTTTGTTCCCTTGCCAAAATACACTAAGTCTATTAAATAGTTATGTTCCAGCACACTCGCCAATGACTTTAGCTGTATAGAGAGCAACCAACTAAATAATTTTACATAGACCACAGTGTTAAACTTTGTTAAAGTTTTGTACCGTATTATTAAAACAAAGGAATATTAGTTAGCTATTGTGTTCTATAATTAAGGTCTAGGTTCTCATATAACACTAAATAGAAAAAAAGTTTGGGTCCTTCTGCTCAAACTCCAACCAGGGTAGCTTTATTGAAATCAGGCGCATTTTGCACTAAAAAATCCTGAAATTCTAATGCTTTTACCTATTCATTATCAAAGTTGATATTTTGAACCTAAATCTCAATATGAATTTCCAAATTCATATCATGGTTATCTAGGAATAATTACCTGTCAGAAAACATTTTTACTTTTGAAATTCATAATTAGCCAGCAAATCAGCGGCCGGGTTAAAATTCTATCCTGGGCTCAATCTTGTATACACAGGGGCCATTTCGAAGGTCTTTTTTATTTAGTTGGTTGATCCCTATAGAGTCCGTCAACCTTACAATGTATTCACGCTAACGTTATCTACTCCACCCTCACCACCATAGCCTATATAAATGTAGTTTGACTTGGACTAATCAGTTATCACCTGTACACATTCCTGGGTCTCCTGATTCTTTAATGTTACAATGATTTTTCAATGACCACTTCATTTTTTTGTCTAGGCTACATTTTTCACTTCTACTTTTTTATTGATTTTGAAATTGAACTTTGGTCTTCATGTCACTGTATTATAATTATTTGCGTTTTTGTCTTTTAAAAAGTCCTATTAAAATGCATTTAACAGATAATAGAGATTGCAGATTTAAAGGTTGAGGATAAAAATATGGTCACGGTCTGTCGCTCGCTGCATACAAATTGATAGGTATATGGGCCTACCAATCTTCACCGGCATTCTTTGGTATGTAAGAGGGGTATTCCTGTTACTTTAGATATGTGTGTTATAGTAGCGTTAGTTACTGTAGTGGTTAAGATCGTGACCACTCCTATTTTGTTACACATCTACCCTGATTTAACAGAGGACGAGGTGAGTTTATTGTTTAACACGTAATGTCATATTAAAAATCAAATTAATATTGTATGCATTAAGTTAAATGGGTTTATTAGGATGATTTTGAATCGTCATAAACAATTTAATATTTTGGGTTTTATTTGAAACAAACTATGCAGCTTTCAATATTGTATTACTTCAGTTATACCAGTGCTTGCTTTGAAATGACTTGTTTTTGCTTCCTCTTTATATATAACACAATGTATCATATTCACTATGTGTTGTTGATCCAAAGATTTAATTTGACAATTTTCACAGTGATCATGTCAGCATATCGAACCGACTATGACTTCGTCATAGAAACATCCTTTTTTTGGGGGATGTGGATGTGGCGCAGTGGTAGAAGGCGCAGGTATATTTGGCTAGGCGATTGGGTGCCGTAGATCGTAAGTTCGAGGCCTAGATTGGACACGAGTCAATAAATTGTCATGCTTTGTTAAATTGTGTTTCTTTGATATTGTAAATATGTATATATATATAAGCACTTACCTAAATGCATGTATATTTAATAATGTCTACTGAATATAATTAAATACATTTATAATTTATGATATTATCATAAGGTTTGTATTTTTCAAGATAAGCCAAGCTTAAACACTAATGCATATATACATGAATATGTTATACCTTTGAAACAATAATATCGTAAATGTATCTGAACGGGGGTATTCGAATCGAGGCAAATGATAACGTCTTTATTATTATTATTTTTATCTGGATAAAATCGACAAGTAAAGCCTGGTATTTTATGTTTCCAAGCCACCTAGTAAATTATACATTTGGAATGTAATACGAGACCTTTGTCAGCGTACCCTGATCAGCTAACTCTGTGTATAACCTTGAACATGCTAATGTAATGACGTCACGGCAAGATCGCGCATAATATCTGGTGTTATTTGCATTACTGTGTTTTCGCGGCTACACAGGCAATATTTTTTTCACGTGAATTTCACGTGAACCGGCACAAAAAAAGTGTTCACATGAATTTTACATGAAGAAATATTGTCTGTGTAGTGTTTAATACCTTTAATACTTGCTTATATAATAGAACAAATGACAAGAAAGATAACCAGTAAGGTTTTTTACTGTCGGGAAATTATAAAAAATGTCAATGTACGAACACTTTTTCTCCGCGAATATTGGTATCTCAGAGAAAATCGACAGTATATTTACTCCCGCAAAATTGAAATTATACAGTAATCAGAGTATAGCAAGCATAGTGACCCGAAGTATGAATGTTAGACTAATAGTGATAAAGATACCAACATAAAAAAACCTTTATGATATCAAAGATTAAATAGCAACAATGACCATATAGTTACATGTACTTATTTTAGAAAACTAGGAGACTATGTATTGCACAAACATGTGGCGTTTCAGTGTTATCATTGCTCCAAGCATGATTAATATATGTAGTGATAAAAGCACATGTAAACAATGAATAGAGTTTGCATTGTTATAGAAAGGCGAGACGCCTATATACAGTGTACATATATATATAGGACAAGGAAGTAATTCAGACCGTGTGGACAAAAAATTGTCAAATTTTCGAGGCGATCTGCCCTTTATCAAGACATACAAAACGAACACGATTACATAATAGGATACGAACAGTAATGCGGTACAATTAGACAAATATTTAACTATACAACACAATGGAGCGCAATTTCCCCTTCGACAAGTGGCAGCCGAAGGCCGGATCTACCAAAATGTATCCATGCTGTTCGGCAGAAAAAAAGGCGATATATAATTAGTTTAGAAGCAAAGGTTGTAGTTTGGCAACCTCCACCCCATACACTAAAAAAAATCCAACAAAAAACGGATGCATTTAGTGATGATAACTATTGTAAATAGAAAAAAAAGTGTGGAAAAGATGTTATAACGCCAATATATTAACGTTAAATGTTTGTCAAAATGAAAATAATAAAATCAATGGATGATTAAAAAGGGATTACACCTCCTCCGCTCCGGAATCTAACTTATTTCACTGTGTGGGTATATGTAGCCATTCTTTACACTGGTTTACCTTATTACATACCTCGTTACTTCCTTGTTGTGATCATAGTGATTTCCATTCACATTTCTAGGTCAACCGTGATATAAACAATGGGCGAACAATACAATCTGGAGGCTGGACAGCTTTTTACATGTAAGTTAAAACGTGACACATCATTTATGTTAAAGTAGGATAAATTGGCGTATTTGAAGAAAAAAAAGAACAAAAGAACGTAGATGAATTTAACTTTTGCCACATAACACAGAAAACGCCAACACGTTAAACACGTTTAAACCCACCACTTTCGGTTTAAAAAACAACAACAATATCAACGCAAAAACATCCCAATTTGCGGTATTAGCGTTACGTTTTATAAAACAAAAAGAGAGAGGGAGAAAACGGAGAATGTTCATTAAATATTTAACCCCCCCCCCCCCAAAAAAAAACAAAAAAAAAAAAAAACAAAAACAAAAACAAACAAAAAACCGATGAGCCCAGAATAACTCACATATGGTATTTGATCTGTAATAAATTTCCAATATCTCCATCATCAAAATTATCTCGTTGATTTATATTTACGAGAAAAACGATATGCTAATATTATTGTTATAACAAGATTTGCGTTTTTACCTTTAAGCATGCAGTAAGACCTCCATCAACTGTCTGATAGCTGTGCTTGTATTAGCAGGTCTAGGAATATCTATTGGAATGATTGCCTTTCTAGCCAGTAAGTCATCTAGTTACAGTTGAATCTCGCTAACTCGCCGTCATGTAACTCCCACGATCCAGATTGCCGTCATGTAACTCCCACGATCCAGATTAATTACAAATATTTTGCTTAGACAAGATCACTTATATTAAACCCATTAAATGATGATGACTAGCATGAAAAACAATTCAAATCCTTTTGAACTGATATCATCAATAGGAATGAATAAAATAAGTATATAGTGTTTTGCAATCTTGTCAGTCGCCTTAGTTACTTGATTTAAATGGCTTGTTTATCTCGTTTTACGTCCCAGTTACTTAGGACACTCCGGCCCTCAGAAATAATGATTGAGGATAATTTTTGCTCAAATATGTGAACGAATGCAATGAAATCTATTCATGATCTATTTTTAACAGCTACAAGTTCTGAAACACAAAGTCAGACTGGCATTTGTAAGTGTAACTTTTATTTAATTTCTATTCAAATATTTGTATAAAGTTGTCATCACAATTCCAGCTGACTGGTTATAGCAATAATGTACATGTATGCATTAATATTATATTAGAAAACGATCAGTCAAATCAGGAAATATTTGTTATAAGAGCAAAAACAGAAATCTAAACAAATATCTCTTTTTATCATTTCTTGAAAAATAATGTGCATTCTCAACAGTTGTTGTAAACGTCTGTAAATCTTTGATTCTGTTTTGTTAGATAATAACGCGCCTGTATATGTCCCTGCTGTATCACAAATCTCCACCACAACGGATTCGCCAACAACAACAACAAAGGCGTCGTCAGAAGCAGATGAAACAACAACAACAACAGCAGAAGCAACAACAACACATCTACTAGTTGCAACAACTTCTATGAGTACAGCAACAATACATACCTCCACGGATGCACCCATAATGACAACAAAAGGATCCGACGAAACAACTACAGCAAAACCAACAACAACATCATCATTATCATCTTCAACAACTACAAAGCTGCCAGTTGTGACGACAACTACTAAGGACACATCGAAACTATTTACCTCGACAAACTCGCCTCAAATGACAACGACACAGCAACAGTCAAATGAAACAACAACATTAACAACAAAAGCAACAATAACAACACACCTACCTGATGTGATAGCTACTGAGAGTGGTATGACAACCGAAAATTCCACAAGTGTTGAGAAGTCTAGTACAATGCACTTTTCTACACAGACAACAACCAAAGACAGTAACACAACGCAGTTGTCCTCATCATCAACCACACACAAGCCGTGGACAACGACAGGCGAGAATTTAACTCAATATTCACCAGACGAGACAACAACAAATCCGACAGGCGAGAATTCAACTCAATATTCACCAGACGAGACAACAACAAATCCGACAGGCGAGAATTCAACTAAATATTCACCAGACGAGACAACAACAAATCCGGAAACCACACAAACACCGGTTATGACAACGACCAACTGATTATTAAAGAACCAAGAAACCAGAAATGACAACAGAATACAATATATGACCATCTTCACCAGAACCATATCACGTGACAGCCATCAATGCCATAAATTTTACTCCTCTCGATTGTGATGTACTCCCAGTATCATACAGACAGATTATTGTAACATAATATTAAGTATTGTATAATTGTTAGTTTCGTGGGATACCATTTCGCTATTTTTTCTTTAATAGTTGTTCGCGTGGATGATAGTTAAAATACTCGTACATCACATTTGCATTATATTGTTATAAAAGTGTGTGGTCATTCACGTTATATATGTTTTATACTATATTGTTGTTTTTATATAAATGGATATATTTATGTCAGATTATGATTGCACTATTATATAAATATATATATGTTATGTGTAAAATAAAAAAGAAAGCTCGATGGATTTTTAGCGCTCATCATAACAACACGAAAGCACTGAAGAAAACGTCTTCTTTTCTTTTTTTATTTCATACATTACTTTTTATTTGTACGTATCTGTTATATATGTGTGAATGTAATTAGATAAAATAGATAAATCTTGAATGTATATGTAAAAGTTGAGGATTATGAATTGTTTCTGTATTAAACATCCTTCTGAAAAAAATATTGGAGTGAAAAAAGCTATTTCATTACATCACGTGTGTATATACTAGTGCTATATTTGTTTGATACTGTGTGTTCTATTGTTGGTATATATCATTAACTGGAACTGTGTCTATTGTTACATCAGATTACAGCATACCCATATATAAATCTGTACTGTATGTGTTATAAAAAGATTACTGGTAGATAAAATAAATATACATGTATCTTCTTGGTGGATTTGTCTGTCTGTAATTAGCTTCCTAATCATAATATGTAAAGGGAAATGTCAATTATATGCAATTATGGGGAATACAAACATAATGCTCGTAGAGATAAACTCGATTTGCGCTCATCTAAAAAAAAGTATTTTCAGAAGATCTTCCAACATAGAGACGAATGAGCTTCCAGAAGCATAAGAACAACGGGAGTTAAATAGTTGAAGTAGAAGAGGGCAAATCGAGTTTTTTGTTCAATGAATACACTAAACATAAAAATATAGGTCAATTATGGTTGAGGAACATATTGCATATGAAGAGTACCAAACAGGTATAATTATATACTTATATAACTTACACTTGAAAAAAGCAAGCATTATTGATTATATAAAATGTATCACGGTAGGGAGAGATCTTGGTTGACAACCTTTTTTTTCTATTTTGTCTTTCAATCTGTCAATAAATAAACAATTGTTTTTGTTTTAAATAGTGATATGGCGATCATCCAAACTTTGTTATAAGTATGATATATTTATATAGAAACTTATCTTTGAACCTTGATATAACATATTTTTAGACATTATTTTTAAAAATCTAATTAAAAAATATGTCAACCAATTTAAGATATCTGATATAGGTTTTCACCAGCTAGGGTTATCACGATTTCCCAATAGCTATATTTTGTTTGTAGAAAAGCCGCTCCACGTGCCGCAAACTCACGTGAACCTATTCAATATTGGAGCAGACATCGAAGCATACACAATACAAAATGCAAAGTCACGTGCGGTTTAATTGACAGCTGGCGATTCTTCAAATAAAGTCAACAGTAGATTGATTAATTTGGTGGGTCACGAACATGCTGATTAAGATTAAGCCTTATATTTACAATCATAACAAAACACAACCAGTTTGATTACGGACCTTTGGTGACTGCGACTCCTCCGTCTTGTCACGGGAGATACTAGAAGTTTCTTTCAGCCAATGTCCTGATAGATTGTTGTGTTGAGGGACTCTATCTTCTTTAGGAGCTTCATTCAGCGAATGCCCAAAACATTAATAATTGGTGATAATTGTGGTGATATCAACAAGTTTTCTGAGCTGTCACATACAAGGTAAGGTAAAACTATGATATAATGCCATCACTTTTATATTATTGACGTTGGAAACACAGCGTTCTCTTACAGTTCAACTAAAAGAAAAAATTAACTAAAAGTTACGTACTAATTCAAAGAGAAATAAATCTTAATACAGTTATTCATCAATTATTAAGTCCCTATAATTAATTTTTATTTGTTTTTATACTAAATCCAACTTTCTGATTTGGAAGATACGTTTTTCTTCATACTGAAATGAAGAAAAAAATGTGAAAATTGCGCGAAAACCGGACGTTATCATGACGTCACAATAAAGACGTCGACGTTGCGTATGGATTTAGAAAAAATAATGCACTGGAAAATCAATGGAATCGTACTTTTGAAGGTATCTTAAGTTATCAGGTAGTCGAAAAAATAATTATAAGCATTGATGTAATTACTTTTTTTTTTTAACTTTATCGGGTTATGAAATAAAGCAGGGGTATCAGTTTGGGCCGTTTGACGGCCACTCAGTGATAAGCAAAATATTCCAAATTGAGTCGTCTTTTACGATCATATACTGGGGCAGCAAGCGCAATTCTTACATCCTACCTTCATTGAAGGCGTAGCTTGAAATAAGTTCATAAAACAAGCCTAAATGATTTAAAAACATGGGAAAACCATGGATTCTTAGTGGATAGATGATACCATGAGCTAATTTATGAACGTGACATACCCAATGTGACCCTAGGATATAATCATCTGAAGCAGGTAATGTCAAGATTCACATGTAGTACTAGACATAAAAATCTTATTTTTCAGCAAAAAATGAGTGTTTAATGCTAAAACAGAACAAATACATAACTAGGTCACTGTGACCTGCTTTTTGAATTTTTCATCAGTTTTCTGACTGAACTTCACAAACCCAATATTTACATGCAAAACCTGCAAAACATATTATCTCTATTTTAATATTTAATCAATCAGGTTTAAACAATGAAAATATGAATTATCACCCTTTGACCTTTGACCTATGCAATAACCATGAGCGCAGAAAAAATCGGATATTCTTATAAGCATACAATATGCAGCTGACCCTAAGGCATTTTCATGCAAACTATTTTGCTTTTCACTGATTGGCCGTAAAACGGCCCAAAGTGATACCCCTTCTTTCTTTTTTTGCAAAATGTTGTGACAATCCGCTACGCAGAATCACACAGTTTGCAAACAAAATTTCTTTCATACCCCGATGAAGTAAAAAATGTTTTTAAATGAACTGCAAGGCAATGTGTAGTCTTATGATATTATCTTAACGTATTTAGCAAATTTTCAATAAATCAGATCATAGATCAACGAACTGAATGGTAAGAATGAAAATATATAAGAAAAGTTGGCACAGATATGATGTTTTGCTTGCCCTTTTCTTGTTTTATTTGCTAAGATATACAAGTAAACTTTGTTATTTTAAGCCTGGTTTCATTTTTGATTTAAACATATTTTATTGTGTAATTTTTATATACAATGGGATTGGGCACAAGTTTTCCAACTTATATGAAGCCCTCTCCCTACAGAATTATAATCAATTTTATAACAAAGAATACAAAAATGGCAAAATATACATATTTACATATTTACAAGATTTTAGAGAGAGAGAGAGGGGGGGGGAGAAAGAGAGAGAGAGAGAGAGAGAGGAAGAGAGAGTTTATTTAAATAAATGTATATAATTACTTAATTTATTGAAGTGTATGTATTTGTGATCACTCCCGATGCTGACGACTGAAGTTGTACTGATCGCTGTTCTTGTCTCGCTGCTTTACTTAAAGTTCATCACATCCCGTGCCTTGGTATCTTTCTCCTGTCAATCTGTTGCTTTCTTAATTACGTTTCTCTTCGATCGTCAGCATCGGAAGGATATTAAGAAACATTTTTTTATTACATATAGTTCATATTATAAATAGGAAACGTAAAGGAGGAGGGAGGGGGGTTAAATAGAGATTGAACAGTGTTTTGATTGCGTTAAAGGTGGTATGAACGCAATGGCATACAGACATATTCAATGTAGCGCGTTAGCGCTACATGTAGAATATGTCTGTATCCCATTGCGTTCATACCACCTTTAACGCAATCAAAACACTGTTCAATCTATATATTTACATAAATAAATCTACCTTTACGTACAATTTAAAACGGTGATGGTTGCTAAGTTGGGTAACTACGGTAGTCAGGATGACCGAAGATATAGTTCCGATTGTTGAATGTTATAGCTGCAGTTTAGTTTGAAATACAACAATGACACTTTTCAATTATTTTCAACATATATTTTTTTTCATTTGATAATATATATTAATAATGTCCATTTCGAATAATATTGAGATAACCAAGGCGGAACGACTACCGGTATGTATCGTTGTCAGGGTAGTGATGCGGTCCGAAGTGTAGCGAGCCGCCATATTTGATTTTCAACCGAGGAAAGTGACTGTGATAAAGCCTATTGATGGTATGACCGTTGAGCTGCTGAATGTTTGTCATGTATGTATCGTTCTAAGAATGCGATATACACTAAATTCTTCGCAGTCATGACTTTTATTTTATTGTACGGAGGATAGACAAGTATTTGCGTGTGTGTAGGCCTATTTTGAATGCAAAGACGGGGCCATTTAAGCTGATGATACTGTTTCGGATAGGCTACCTGTAATGTTTTTTTTCTGGAAACCTGTATATGATCTGTTAACCTATTGTTCGCTTAGACGCTCCCAGAATTATTCACCGACAATCAGATGTTCTGTATATTTAGGTGAGATGAGTGACCGTACACACATGTAGATCTGACGTAACTATGGGATTCCCCGAACATTCCTGAGGAAAGCCCCCCGGTTGTAGCCCCGACCAGCGATTCGTTTTGTAGTTTATTACCGTTACAATGCTTGAACACATGTTTTGTTTTGATGTCAAATACATATTTAATTGGATCTAATAAAAACTCTTTATTGTTATTTTAAAATCCGTCAACTTATGACGCAAAATCTTATCGAAGCGTGAACTAGAAGTAGTCCGAACCTGCACTGCGTTTGTATTCATACGTCATTGCGTTTACGCTAATTTGAACGCAACTCCCCTCCCGTTGACTATATAGGGGCATATGTAAATATAACCTTTTACATTCAGTTATATACTCTTGAGTGCTCTGACATATTGTAATGTTATCTTCAATAGTTAAATCTGGACTTCCATGTAGTAGTAGCTGCAGATCTAAAGGAATGAAGTTGTTTAATGTTCGAAATAATTGAATTCTATACAAGTAAACTTTGTTATTTTAAGCCTGGTTTCATATAATACTTTTTCTGAAGTTTCATAATTACATCTAGTCAACCTATTTTCAAAGTATTCGGCTCTCGGTGGTCGGCCCCAACGCGATTGGTAAAGAGATGGAGGAGACAGTGTTGAAACAAAATTTCACTGTGATCGAGAAAAGGATAAGGGATGGAGAAGAGCTCTATGACGAGACTGGCTGGACAATCTATTACGAACTCGCAAGCTGTGGAACCGTAGATTTTCTAGAGGAACTACTCGTGCGGTATCCAGACTCGGCACATCTAATTCGGCGGAGGAATAAACTGTTCAGTGGTTGGACTAGCATTCACAGGTGCTGTATTCTGGCGCGACATGAAACTGAGTCTGGTTATAACATAGGCTTGTTAGATGCTCTGTGTGGGGCTGTGGAAGGCGCTGGGTTGTTAGACAAGGATGACAAAGGACGGACCTGTCTAGACCTGGCTTCTGGGAATGAAGGACTCCGGGAATATATAAAATGGCGACTGAAGAATGGAACAGGTATGTCTGTCTAGATTCAAGATGTGTATTTTGGAATAGTAATTTGCTTACTCAATTTTGTTATTGTTCTCGGTGGGAAGTTTTTGCGCTGTGTATCTACAATCAAATTGTTATCACACAATATTCATTTTTAATAATATCGGCGCGTTGACGTATTAGCGAAAATTTCGACGCGAAATTCCCATGCTTAGTAACAAATACAGAATACAGATATGACAGTTCATTTTAGGTCTACACCTTTTAAAAGATAACATAGCGGTATTCCTTTTTATATTGAAATTTTACAACAACTATGACGACTATTCTTCTTTACACAAAAGAAGAGGAAAATGCAGAAAACTTGAATGAATTTTCATATGAAAATATACTATATAATCTATTTAAAAAGGATGAAGTGAATTTTGTTTCCTATCGTATGGGCATAACTACGATCTACAGTTTATCTGATAATCAACACAATAAACAAAATATCAAAGATTAGTTAAATTATAATAACAGTATGGTGCAGTCTACTAATTGAAGGTTCTTGTCTGTACTTTGTTCAGTGATGTCTCATATTTCAGGTCTTCCCCCACAGATCCGGAGGTTGAATAACCGGTCCGTTATTCAATACATTCATACTTTTGGTAAAATGGACTGTAACTCATCAAAGAGGTATCGAAAGGCTATTAAAGGTGTGACAGTCGCTTCATATTGTATTAGAATGGTGTTTCTAGGACACGAAAAAGTAGGGAAAACGACCTTAGTATTCCGAATGACTGGCCAGAATGTTGGAGAAGTTAAAGCTACTAATCAGTTGGATGTCCTTCGGAATATCATGATCATAGACCTTGTAAACCAGCATCGCCAGCTGATAGAAATGGAGGAGGAAATTACACGCCAGGAAATCAGAGACGCCATAGTAGACTCGGTGTTTGCTAAAGAAGCTAAAGGGGCGAAAGAAAGCATAAAAGGTACAAAAATGAAGTTCGGAATTAGAAATCGATTTATTCATTGTTGGTGTCATTGTTCTTCAAAATTCGAAGGATTTCTATTTGTATTTTAAATACTTTCCTAAATATTATATTGATATACGGATGTTTGTACGGTTTGCCGTATACAAAACTTACTGTAATTACAGCCTGAACATATTTTGGGGTGTAAAATATATCTTAGGTGAAATACTAATTACGTGACCTTTATTGTTGTATGATATTTGATATTTCTACTTTAGCTGTTCCAAGCGTCGTAAAGAACCGAATAAGAAGATTAAGTTTGTCCGGTACACCTACCAATATGAATACAGAAAAGTCGGATGTGGCAGTCATGTTGTCCAGTGGGCCTACCGAGGATTTTGGCCAGAAAGGGCTAAAAGCACGTGTCAGCATATTTGACTTCGGAGGAGAGATGCTATTCTCGTCCTTCCAACACATCTTTCTCAACCAAAGTGCCAATAGTCCTGATGTGTTTTAGTCTTCATGATTCTTTTCAAAATGACGCAATCTTAGGTGAATATACGCGTTTACCTTTATATTCCTAATTTATGAGGCTCCATACATGTACATGTATTTAGACAAGGGCCAGCAATGAATATATCTACACATGACATATGAAAAATGATTGTTTTTCAAACTATGAAAGGGATACTAGGAACATTTCATCTTAACAGTATGCAAAATTTATCGAGACTTTAACTAAAGTGGCTTTCGGTAAATGATCCAGGTTAATGTTTCGCATTCACTGTTTCAGAACGTGTTTCTTTCTGGCTTAGATTTCTATCTACCTTCTCTGATCACAACTACCAACCTCCGGTCATACTGGTGGGTACCCACCTCGACAAAGTACCTAAGGTAGGTAGTGTGCTTAGGGACAATATTTCCATTTGGAAGTTGTAATCGAATTTACAGAGGACAATTTCATACATTATTCGTTTATATTACTGAGTGATCTGGGATAATATTGTGATATCTGAAATGAAATTAGCATCACTGTATAAATAATTACCACTGTATAAATCATTATCACTGTATATCCCATGTTTGCTACCCTTCAAAGTGCTTGAGACGTGTTGAACATCAAGTCATAATAGAGTAAACATATATTATAATCAGTCTGATATCCAGTGATCTCGCCCGTGTAATATTTTTGCATATGTCACTAGTGTAATATTACCTGGAGTGATTTTGATCGGCTGGAAACTCATTGTGACGTCAGACAGAAAAAAATGACGTCAGGGAAAATGACGGCCTTTGTTGGATTTTTGGAAGATATTTTGACGTGAAATTCTTTGTTGTGTAGGTTTTTGGAGTTATGTGATAAAAAGTATCATAAATTTGTGTTCATTTCATATGATATTTTATGAAACTCGTCTCGAGGTTTTAATTTTTGCTTGCCAAGGCTCGCAAAAATAAAAATTTCTTAGATCCGTTTCATAAAATCTAATAAGAAATGATCACTCATGTAAGATCCTATATCTATCAGTTTCCTTATCACGATATAAATATTATATTCATGATTCGTATTTTGTACTTTAAATGTTTACTTATCAAATGTATATATTTCTAAATCTAAGGAAGAGCGTGACGTAGTGAAAGGTAAAGTTCTGTACCGGATCAACAGGAGCAGCAGTGTAGCGAACGCCTTCCGGAAACACGTCACAGCATTCACATCTATCGACAACACACTAGATGACGTAACAGCTTATGACAAGATTTGGTGCCGGGTACTGGACGCTGCAAGACACCAATCTCACTGGGGGCAACTACTTCCGGCCAGTTGGATCACACTCGAACTAGATTTTATGCTCCTGAAAGGTCAAGGTGTGAAGGTCATGACCCTGAAGGAGGTTAAAATGAGGGCACGACAACTCATTGTCCCTTTAGACGAACATGATGTCATCGCTATGCTGAAGTGAGTAGAATTAATGTTTCATATCATGGATACTTTGCATCTTTCTTTATTTTGTCAATAATTCCATAGACAGCAAAGATAAAAAGGGTGTGGTTTTCCATTAAGAGTACGCTGGAACATTCATATTTTTGTTCTTCTTAATTTCCATAATTTGTGTTGAAAAAGATGATTGATTATGTAAACCAATTATTAAAGGCCCACTATCTTTCCGGAGCAAAATTTAAATGTTTCTTAAAAACGTTAATAACCTAAGAAAACACATATCGATGGCCTAAGATGAGGTAACAACACCAAACATGTGCAAGATTTCCTGTGTAATATAGGATAACTGTGGAGATTCATTTCGCTGTTTTGCCGTCTGACGCAGTGATAGTCAACTACTGCACGGTATTTAGGACAACGGCGGAAAACATAAGACGACCCGCGTTATGAAAATTAACATTTAATTTATTTTAATAAAATTGTTTAGGAATTGATAATGATTATAGTATTAAAGCTAAGTTAATAACTTTTGCGATTCTAAAAAATTATCAATCCCATTTTACATTCCCATTTTGAAAATTAAAAGCCGTTTCGGAAAGGTAGTGGGCCTTTAAACTATCTTTTTTTATTTATGTCTGTAGATACCTACATATGATACGAAACGTCCTGTGTTTCCAGTTAGATGACGAAGACGATGAAATCATCATTGATCCACAGTGGCTCATAGAGGCTTTCAAATTGATAGTGACGACACTCGTAAGATTTCAGCAGCATGGTCACGACTCAGACACATTAGAAAACTACGGTAAAACAGGTGTTCTAACATTGGACTTTATTGAGAAAGCTTGGGCCAACGACACAACGGAAAGGTTTCTAGAACATCGTGACACCATTTTATTATATCTTGATCGTCTAGAGTTAATTGTAAAGCCTCTTCCAAAGGAACAAGAATCATCAGTAAACTTCTTCTTCGTGCCATGTCTGCTGACTGAAGCAACTCCAGACATAATTAAACATCTGATTGACAATCCGTCTGTAGTTCGCACTTCAACCCTCTGTTTCGATTTCCGCGGAAGTTTCATTCCTCCCTCAGTTCACAACAAGATACTCGCCTCATGCATCCACCGGTTTGAAGTGATGTCGGTCCCCGGACAGCCACAAGAATACTACCTCCAACAGGGTCTCGGATGCTTTATACTCAGCCACTACTGGAAAATGGCGATGCATTGCAAAGATTCCAAGCTCAAAGTCACTTTATTCTCAGATGTTGCCAATGAAGTACGGACAGGTGACGGATTTAAAATCCGAGAAATCATCAAAGGGGTTATTGAAGCCACACTGGAGAAACACAACCAAGGTCATCTGATGTTTGATAGCTACATTAGCGAGGACTTCGAAGTTAAAGGAAACGAAGAAAACAGACAGCCGACATCCGAATCTACAGCAGTCTGGTTCTCGGAGAGGGAGGTGGGTACATTCAGGAACGTCAAAGTATATATTTTGTAATGATATAAGGTATGCACAGTGTCTCTCAACTAATGGATGCAGCATTAATTCAATGTTTGACATCTAGTCTAGTTCATGACTTACAACAATCATGAAGGACATGATACAGCATTTATCATTTCCCGTTGTTGTAAATGTTGATGTTTATTGGAGGGTAGTTAACTTTACTTATAAGCATATACTAAGTTAATAATGCGTTCAGTTATTGGATTTGTACAAGTTGTACTAAATGTGTACGGTATCATAATGCAAAGCGTTTTTTTTTTTCGAAAATGATAGCATTCATACCTAAGACACACTTCGACTATAAAATAAGTATCTTAAGTATCCAACAACAGAGCAGATATAAAAGCAATGCTATATAGTTTCAACATTTTGATACACAATTTATACAATTTCCTTTTGAAAAGAATATTATCTTTCTTGTTTTGATCAAAAATAGCATGCGACGTCGACGACAATTCCCCTATCCGCCATCATTGATGCATTTTTGGCTGCTACGGCGCGTTTCATTATAGTTACTTTTTCGGATCCGTTGATAAAACGCATGCTAATATTACATAACCAATCTTTATGAAAATGTTTCATGTTTTCAGAATGAAATTGATGACTCACAAGTACTGGTGGACACTAGGAAAAGTGGTAAGTATTATAAAACAAATCAGATAAACCATGATTAAACGATACGAGTCCGCACGAAGTTGTTTATTAAATCTATCGTGGTTCTGCTATCATTAACTGATCTACTTACACGTCTAGTGTGACTATTTTCTAATTGCTTTGTATGACAACTCGATGGAGCAGGAACATTTTGTTATTCGGGAGCGCGTGGTTCCATTACGTCTGTAATCATTGAGTTGAGATATCTATATATATTAAAATTTGATTTATATGATTATTTGCGTTCATAACATCTATTTGAGTCGGTTAGAAATATGCTTTCGTTGATATATCACTATTATCTATTCCACAAAGTTTATACAACTGCAATCATTCAAATAATACATCGTGATACAATAATTGCGAGAAGATGAAAAGTACGGATTTTTTTGTAATGTTAACATCATATTGTTATTTAGTTTCACAGGAATCTGACCAAGACATCCTACAAAGAACACCGAACCAACGCGAGGTAATACGAATAGCCAAGCATATTGGAAACAATTACATCCTCTTCTTCATTGATCTAGGAATGAGTGACATCCAAGTGGAACAGATCCGCCGAGATCACGAATACAAACGAGACTTCCTCTCACAAGTGACCAGGATTATTTTCGCGTGGAAAAACGAATTCGAAGAGGAAGCCACGTTTCAGAAAATAAAAAATGCTTTTGAATTTTGCAATCTAGATTTTACATCCTTGTTAACGGACATAAGGGCAACTCCGACTAGTGATCAACTGTTGGTACCTGGAGGTACGTATATCCTTTATGTTTCTATTCTAAACTTTGTAACGCTGGTATAGGGGGAAGTCAAAAGGTTGTCTAGTTGAACGTATTTTTTTTATTTTGTTATTAAAAATTCATACTGCCCCAAAATGTACTTTATATCCAGAAAATTTTGTCGTTTTGCTTAATTTTGTGTTCATATATGCCCTTTCAATGCAAACTTGTAATTAAAAATCGCTTGCGCATAAGGTTGCATTATGTTAGAACAGATTTAATAATAAAACATGAAAACCTGACTTAGCGACCACCTGTTTATAACGACCAACTTCTTACAACGACCACCTGCTTAAGTTGAATAAGACTTCTTGATGTAATAAATGTACAATTTCTACACGATTGTTAGCTATGTGCAGAAACAACACATCGCTGTTTACATCATTTTCGTTGTCCCTTGACATGCCTATATCAATGTTCATGAAATAAAATGACAATGTCATACAATCACAAATTTCAGATATCGGGGTTCCGATGAGCGTTTTGAACTCGAGTCCCCTGCGTGAAGAGCTGGAATCGATCAGTTTACTAATCCTAAAGTCCTACTTCATTGTCTTTGTGGAGCTTGGTGTAACACAGGAGGCTATCGAACTGGCAGAAATGGATCATCACAAAGCCCTAGATATGATCTCCAACCTGCTTCAACATTGGCTGGAAACATTTGGTGAACAGGCCACCATCGCCAAACTGTATTTTGCTTTCAAAGAATGTCGAAAACCGTGTGCAAAACTCATTGGTATGATACTTTATATACAGTTCTTTATTCTCTACTTGAGAATATTCTGCTTAACAATAATTTTCATGAACATGATAGTTTCACAATTTGGTGAATATATGATTCGTGAAATGATAAGTACTGGAATAATGATGTATACAAAAATCTCTTATGTCCGAATACCAAAATTTCAATCCATTAACCTTAAATGTCACGAAATGTTCACACGAGAAAATGATTAGCTATAAAGTACAGGTTAAACCATAACACGATGTTACTGAATATATATAAAGGAACTCAATCTCAGTAAACCAAATTGTTCATATATTTAGTGTGTAATCTTTATATCCAACAGACTTATTGAGGCACCGAATAAAGAGAAATCCCGAAGACAGGAAATGACATCCGAGTACTGCAAGACGATTTAACTTTATCAAGACTAGAAAGGTCTACAAAAGGTCGACTAGAAAAGAAGAGTGTTGGAAAAAATGTTTTATTTGTAATAAGCCATTGTTCCTCCATCTGGATATTAAAGAGTTCAACACTGAAGGTAGGTTATATTTTACTATCTCAACTTCGTAGGAAATACATAGTTTACACGTGCTCAATTATCATTATCCCCTCTTAATCCTAACTAAATTAAATATCTAACGATTCGATATACACGCTGGCTTGCTTACTTGAAGATGTATATGAAATAAGACATATTTTCACTTATAAAAAATGACGAATTTACATGTTGTCGACTTATTTTCTTTTCAGGGATTTTCTAATGATTGGTTGGTATTGTCGGAGAAGACCTAGGCACATTTCAACTCTTCACACTTTTCACACTTCATCGATGGAGCGTGTACAAACAGTACAACAGTTGACACGGACCATCACCATATTATCGTCATTTTGAAATCGTCTGTCGGCGTGACCTTCAGGAACCACAGAACCAAACTAAAACAGATTTCTGGAAATCCAGAAAGGTGAATGTTTCGGAGCCTGATAATTGGGTGCTACAAAGTGCATCAGTTTCAAATGTTTCATGTGTGGATTGGGCATATATATATATGTAATTGTAAATTGTGAAAAGAAATTTTGAAATTCTTTTAATTTTAAAATTTTGATTATTTTTTTGGTGCGGACTTCAACAAAAGATGACATCCCCACCTAAAAGTTTAGCTAGATGGTATATCTTTAACACATTTTATTCACAGTTGTGTGGTGAATGACCAGACTTGAAAACTTTTTTTCAACCTGGACAGTGACAAACATTAACATTGTCGTCTATGGGAAATCATTTGGTTATTCGGTATCTATACGTTAGATATTTGGCTAAAGCTATGACAATATCGAAAGTCATTTTGTGGGCGATAATTCCTGATTATCCGAGTAAAATATCATCCGAGTTGAGACTGTGCATGTATTTCATTCAGATGAATATTCAATTTATTTTGTATGTGGTGTATGCATGTCTGTTGCCATTTGTTTTGTTATAGTTTTGCGATCTATTATATATATTGTGTTATTAATTGTGTAATTGTATTTTATTTCCTGGCTATGAATGTTCCGTTTTCCAATGCTTCCAGTTCTACTATTTACAAGTTGAACCGTCCAACAATCATCAGAGTAAGCTTGGTGAAGACGACATGAAAGCTCTAAGGTCGATATCATGTATATTGTATGTATGTTGAAATTAACGATGACGCGAAAATAAAACACGACAACAAAACGTTTTTCAGTAGTTACTAAAAAGGAATATGTTCCTCTGTCGATTGTTCTACACTTAACTGATATGTGTCTGCTTTATCGAAGAAATGGATGTCAAATTTGACTTGTCATTAACAAATTATTTTTCCCTTACGATGTTCTATCTTTGAATTCAGATACCATCAAACGGAAAGAAAAGGTAAGGGTTTATCTCCAAAGTCTACCAAACTATAACATTCATATCCACACTTTAATACTGTTCATATGGATACAGTAGAAAACCAGAGAAACTTGTGTAGTAGCTGTTTAGAGTTGCTTGATTCTGGTTAGCGTAGGGTCGAACCCATACCTGGTCCCCTACAGCTAATTCAACAATGACCGTATTTCCACCATGATCATACCCTCCACCTTGTCCACTAGCATACGCGTAGCCAATAGGAGTTCCATTCTTCACCATACTTGTATTGATGTCGTGGCCTGGTAGGCACAGTATATGGAAGTTTAAAACGTAAACTCCCGGTACTCCACATTGAAAAATACCTGTGTTTACATTGTACATATTGCCCAGATGTACATGGTATATATTGCACATTGTAATAGCCCAGATTGGTCAGCATCATGGGTTTAAATATGATTGGTTGATTGGCTGCAGGATTGGTCAATGGCTTCTGTAGATACGAATAGAACGCCACATTTCTTCTGTTGTCTGGAACTGTAAATAAGTACAATTGTAAGAATACTGTACACAGTCCTGAATGTAATAAGTCAGCAGACATTGTGAATAAAGTCATGCAGCAGATTTCTGCATTATTAAAATTGTGATTGCGGTCATGGTCGGTATGTCAGAATCCCAATTTCATTTTGTATATGAGTTTCAAAATAGGTAGGCTGATACTACATGTAGTTTCTAATTGTTTGAGACGATTTGGTAAAATATCAGGTTTTTTGTCAGTGCTTAGCTACGCAGTAGAATAGGTAACTTCTATTCTAAAAAAATCAACACATTTTTTTTAATATCTCTTCTCTGCGAAAATCAATTGATAAATATAAACTGCATTTTCTAAGGAACTGACAGAGAAATAGTATAAATTAACATACCAACTCTGACTTGTCTCTGGGATGAGATAGAGAACCGACGGTCACGTGATTCAGGAGGAACATCATTTTGGCGATCTGGACGCCCTCTGATGGTCGTTGGGGATGCCGTGTCATCATCAGGATTGCGCAATGTTGTATTCCTGTCACTTTCGGACCACTGCGAGTCTTGGTGGAGTTTTCTATCGCCACACTCCTCCTGTAGGGCATCAATCTGTCGCTGGAGTTTGGCTATCTCGGTAGAGTGGACGCCATCCTTCTCCTGTAGGGCATCAATCTGTCGCTGGAGTTTGGCTATCTCGGTAGAGTGGACGCCATCCTTCTCCTGAATCACGTTAAACAGATAGTCTATCTTAGATTGAAACTCTTTTCTCAACTCTGCAAACTGTGAAGTGAATTCAGTATGTTCTACAGGAGACACCGCGTTTACGAGTAGTGGGGCACTAAGTAGTATAAAAATTATACGAGCTGAAATATTATCGCCCGCCATTTTGTCATCGGCCAAAAGGTCTGACCTAATGATAACAATTGCCATAAACTAGTTTTTGGGCACTCTTTGCGATAAGACGGAGGTCATCTTTAAAATATTAGAACTCTTGGTATCCTTACACTCTTCGGGAATCTATGGTGACGGTGGATGGAATCTCAACAGTTCTAAAATGGTCTGATCACAAACCGTCACAAACCGATGCAGTTTTGAAATAAAATCGAACCTGTCTGATACAAGCTTCGCCAGAATATAAAGTCAAATTGTTTTGAAATTGTCCATTTCAGTCTCAAAGAAAGTAGTCTCATTAGGCATGTTGTCTGTACAGGGAGGTGTTTTCAGACAGACTTAATGTATGTGTTAAAAGTGTTTATTTACACACTCAGTTCTTTTAGCATTGTTTGCGTCTTGACTAGAACTTCAAAGTTTTATGTTACAATAATAAACAATTAGAGATGAAGGCATGATGACCGATTATGATGATCTTTCTCATTAACTACTACCTATGGGAGAAGAAAACGTCTGTTATATTCAATAGAGGATCCAATGAACAAGGTTTGCCTTGTACCAAAATGCTATTTAAAACTGGAAAATTACCAAGCATGAAATATTGCTTAAAATTTCGACAATCTAACCTCGGTCTTGACCGTTATTCGTATTATATGACCATACAATGTTATTATTGATATTCATCATTCAATTACAGGAAATAAATGATTCCTTATTACTATTTCTTAACAAATTTTAATTGTATTACAATGTTATTAGTAAACACAATAAAATGTTGAAATGATATATGTTTTGATGGATTCTATTTGCTCCTTGTTTTAACTCATACAATTTCCTGTAAATGAGAAAATCCTTACAATACTTACTTAATATTATTTCCAAATGATCACCGCTATGTTACAACCTACTTTGAAAAATTAACGCACTTTGAAAAATTATTTCAAAGTGCGTTTAAATCTGGTGCAAGTCGACGCAGTTTGAAATGGTTTTTTTTCAAAGTGCGTTGAACATGCACCATATTTAACGCACTTTGAAATAATTTTTCAAAGTGCGTTATTTTTTCAAAGTGGTTTGTTGGCTATAAGTATCGTTTGGACCACTACTTTGACATATGACATTCTTCATAGAAAATTACACGTTACCATCAAATGAGCATTGCAAATGGAGTTTCTTTTATGAATTACGGTATATCAATGTTTGGGAGTATAATAATTTCACGAGGCGTTGTAATGTTAAGGTGGATCAATCACATATACTACCTTAGCCAAACCTCGAAATTTAAAATGTTAAAATCAGATTTTCGCGTTCTCAAAATTAAGAAATATTTGACCTGAGGAATTAACCGGCTATACGCTATCTTGTATTATATAGGTGTTTATTTTAACACATTACCTTTTCAAAATAAATTATCCTGTCAAAGTAAAACTGCTGAGTGAATTTCCGACCCAAATTTTGGTCCTATTCTTACTGTATTATACTTAATATCTTCTCATTATGCGTAACTTAAAACATATTCAGCAAAATTTAAGGATAATTTACTTTGAAAAATAATGTGTTTATTACTTTTATCCAAATGTCCTTCAGCAATGTTTATTATTTCAAAAAAAATTAACAAACGGGGATTTCTAATACAAATTAACTTCACATACAGTAATACATCTGTATACAAATGATCTTACATACTTCACAGGGCAACAGTTCCACTACACAAGAAGACACAACATGAATATACCGCAGTCTCCCAAAACACGAACCTTGCACAACATACACGCAAGCACTGCATACATGGGAGGCCGTCCTTACATGACCATAGCTGTTAATAGGACGTTAATTTACCAAACAAACAAACAAAATACATCTGTATACAAATGATCTTACATACTTCACAGTAATACATTTGTATACATTAGAATAAAACATTTGTATGCTACGGCGGCGAATTAGGGACACTACAAAAATGTATTTATCTTGTACGAGTTATTATCCTGTACGTTCAAGATAGTATAATATTGAAACTCTCGGTATTAAAGGCTGTGACGGGTTTACTGTCACAATGGCATCGCATGAAGCTATACGTATATTACGTACCCTTTGTTTAGCCAAATGGAAAAAAGAATACCTTTCAACATTTAGTCGAGATGTGATGCTGTGATAAGTTTCCGAACATATACATGTAATTGTTTATAACGGAGTATTAACTATGATCATCATTTGGACAATAACTGATGTGTGTATATATGTCTAATAAACACAAAAACACATATGAAATAATTTGTTTTGCTTTTGTTGTCAGTGCAATCAGTAACTCGTTCGAATTAGGGCATAATGCCTAGGATTTTTTTCGGAGGCAGTTAATTATTTTCAATACTACGTACTATTCTGAAGTAAAATAAATGCTTCCACATTTCCAATAATGGCACCAGTGTGAAGTATTTAACTTTAATTACTGAAGAAAATTGCGAATTTATTTTGTTCTCTTTTTAATAGATAAAACTTATCATTTATCGGAGATGTATCATATCCATGTTATCACTAAATATAGCTTATCTATAAAACAAGCGACTATACAGTTTCCTCGAAAGGAACAGTGTCAGTTTCAAAAGGATGCAAGTGACTATACAGTTTCAACTCATAATCCGGCAATTTCAAATTACGATTGTGAAAAAGATATTGTCCTCATTAATATATATTTATATTTTTAATATTGTCAAATAAGTTAATAAACCTGTGATCGTGCTTGAAGCAATGCAAAGTAGACTGACTATCTTTAATTACGAAAAATATCAGGCGGGTGACTCAATTCTGTAGTGATGAACAGCAGTTCAACTCAACTTGTATGTACAAGATACTAAGTTGTACGTACAAGATACTATCTTGTATCTTGTACGTACAAGATACTATCTTGTACGTACAAGATACTATAAGTTGTATGTACAAGATACTAACTTGTACGTACAAGAAAATACGTACAAGATACTAAGTTGCACGTTCAAGATAAATTAAATTATATAGTGGCCCTAATTCTGTAGTAATGAACAGCAGTTCAACTCAACTTGTATGTACAAGATACTAAGTTGTACGTATAAGATACTATCTTGTACGTACAAGATAATAACTTGTTCGTACAAGATAGTAACTTGTACGTACAAGATAATAACTTGTTCGTACAAGATACTATCTTGTACATACAAGATACTATCTTGTACGTACAAGATACTAAGTTGCACATACAAGATAAATTAAATTATATAGTGGCCCTAATTCTGAAGTGATGAACAGCAGTTCAACTCAACTTGTATGTACAAGATACTAAGTTGTACGTACAAGATACTAAGTTGTACGTACAAGATAGTGTACGTACAAGATACTATCTTGTACGTACAAGATACTAAGTTGTACGTACAAGATACTATCTTGTACGTACAAGATACTAAGTTGTACGTACAAGATACTAACTTGTACGTACAGGATACTATCCTATACGTACAAGATACTAACTTGTACGTACAAAATAAATTATATAGTGGCCCTAATACGCCGCCGTACATACCTGTTTTACACATGTAATCACTCTGATTAAACTGAAAAGCATTTGTAATAAAAATGATAAAATCGCGTTAAAATAAACTAGTGACATGAAAATCATATTACAACAAATTTACATATACTTATCTAGATGCTCTCTACATCTATATAAAATGTATGTATAAATCATTGCTGAATAAGACTGATGTTTATACGCCCATATCAAAGTATATAAAAACACCAATAAAACAAACTTCCTTTAAATGGAATTTGAAGTCAACAAGAATGATAAAAACAGCTACCTTGATCTAAATCATTTTTAGATATGTAGTGATGCTTATAAAATGGGTGTAGGCTTTACCAAATGCTTATGAACATTTTATACAACTTTTGTGTGTAAGTTCTCTTTCGGATCCCTTTTGTTAGAAGATGATACTTGAGGCTGTAGTATGGTGTTCCGTTAGGGCCAGATTTCAATTTCAACTTTCGCTCCATCGCCGTCGTGTTTTCGCTCATTGTTTCATCGCCGTCTTATTTTCGCTCCTTCGCCGTCGTGTTTTCGCTCCTTCGCTCCTTCGACCTATACGCGGAGGAGCGATAATTGAAATTTGGCCCTAACGGAACACCATACTTTAGAGAAGAACAAACGGCAGAGGTTCGTTGTTTATGCCAGTGGTCAGGATGTAAAGTGATAATAATTTCATACAATTTTAACATATATTTCATACAATGTATTCCAATAAAGACAAAATGTTGCAAAGAATTTGATTTACAATGATACACATTAAAGTTGTTAAACACCTGATAGAAAATCATGTGTTTGAATCTAGATACAATATTCCTGACATTCAAAATCTTCACAAAATACAAGATGTCTATTTATGTTTGGTAATCATGATACCTACTTATAAACTTGCTAAATAGTTTACAAAATACTGAGTAAAATATAATTAAAATAATTTGAGATTTTTTCTCTTTAAATTTATTCTATTATTAAACCTACACCAATTCTATATGAATTAAGTAAGTTAAAGATAATTGAACAAGGTAATTAATATACAAAATGTATACAGTTAAAAGCCTGGGACCTATATAGCCAACTAACACGTGTTATTGTTTCGAATTAAAATATGAATTATATGACTTTATATCAAAAATACATAACACATATTTCTGCACCATTTCTAGCATTATAAACATTAGAAATATACCAGTAACTAAATGCAGTTTTATGGGCCTCATTCTAGACATTTTGTTTGTTTTACAGGGAAGTTCAGTTAACGTGTTAAAATATTTCGACTTATTTAATGATCATCTAACAACAAATAAATCCTAACTGATAAAGAGTATAAGCATATTAGTCCTGGTCACTAGAGTACATAGACGTACCACATCTAGCAGCTGTCGGAGGGGACAATTAGATACGTAATCAGCAGAGTTCTGATGGTCTCCACACCTTTTGGTATTGTTAGCACCGTGTCTGATATCGCTACTCCTACACCCTATCACTCTTTATCACCCGTTTCCCTCTCACCTGCAACCGGGACCATGTTATGGACACGTCTCTGATAAATTATCATATCACGTCATCGTAGACTGCGTCAAAGCTGACTTAGTCTTCCATAGCGAAATATCAGATGTGTTGTGTGTCAAACCTACCCCATTTTTTGCTAACAACAACTAAATATATTATTGTTTTGATCAGAAATGAAAATGAAGCTTGATTCTGCATATCTACTCCATCTTTGGATAATACCGTTCCTCAACAGCACATTTGTTCTGAGCGCAGGTAAGTTGTAGCATAATAATCACATTCGATATAGCATACAACGAATCCCGTGTTTACCCCTCCAAAATTAATACAATTTTATAGAAATTACTTTTATATTACAGTGTCTGATATGATATAAAGAAAGTAATTCGTTCAAAATAAACACGATGTCAACAAAAGAACAATTTAGCAATAAAACTGATTGAAATGTGAAACAGTTTTGCAAATAAATTATTTTTTAATTTAATTATTCTGTTACATAACTAGAAAAATCGCCATGTTGGAGTTAATTTTTGTTCTTTTTCAGACGCGAACAGAGGGCATCTTACCTTTAATATAGCATACCCCAAAGATTCTTTCAGTGTGCCCCTCCCTGCTAATGATATGACATATCAACTCACGTTTAACTCAGCAGTATATGGCGTTCGTATCACACATGACAGCAGTGATCAAAGCCTCCCAGGCTGCTGCTGGCAGGTCTGTGTCCAGAATTCCAACTGCCTGGATACTTGCCGTGAGTTCAGGACTGAGAGAAACATCACACTGAATGGATTCAAACTAAACATTTCATCACATCTGAAAAGTGACTCAGACAATGTAAACTGCCGGGGACATGTACGTATAAATGTGATGAGTTATTATTGTAATAAACAAACGGTGAGGAGGAACGGGAAGACAGAGCAACCACATGAATTCGGGGAGGAGGACGAGAGGAGAGAACATCTGCATGAATTCAGGAAGGACGATGGGAGGAGAGAACAACTGTACAAACATGAGGAGGAGAACTTAGGAAGAGAACAGCTGTACAAACCTGAGGAGATAAACGGGAGGAGAGAACATCTGTACAAACCTGGGGAGGAGGCATATATAATGTGTCACGGGTCTAGTGATGGAGTAGTTTGTAAAGCAGTGACGTGCCAATCAGACGGATCCTGGATACCTCACAGTGAATGTGAGTATCATGGTACATTTGAAGCATTAAGACGAAATATTCGGATATCAACTTATTCATACACATTTATAAACATTTTAAATATCGTCTCTTTCTTAATGTAATGACACTTAGCAACTTAATTGCTTTCTATATCATACATTTTTGTCGTTTTTCAAGAAATTTTGCTATTTTTAATATTGCATGCTCAAAGGTCACTTAACACAATACACCTTCTGAACCTTTTTTACGATTCAAATGACTCAATTATGGTAAAATCATCAAAAATGTTATTTTCTGAATCCTTAACAAAGTTATTCTTTAAACGAGAATGCGACAGAAATTAAATTTCTATAGAGTTATGAAACTGTAACTTTATCATATTATAATACATAACTGGTTAATCTCGCGGACGAAACTTTCATTTCAATTTCACAAGAAAAAAATTCAAAAATAAATTTTTCATAAGGTTTGTGTACTGCTTATCTGCTCTTGTGAAAAGTCAAAATTTTCTGATAACTAACTTTTTTCTTAATATATGGATTTTTGGAAATAGGAATTAATTCCAAAGTTTGAAATATAATAAAAAGGATTTTGAGCTAACATGAATCAAAGATTTTGAGCATACACACGACGAACTAAAGCAACATTTTGCAAACTAGTTGTCCGATAAATATTTACAAAATTGACAAAAGCAATTTTTTCTTTTAAGAAAATAATGATATCACACAGTCAACTTATTATCTTTGCTCGGAACACCTTTCTATGTTACCCCTACCCCCTAAATTTTGAAGGTGAAAATGCCTCGTTTTTTTTGACAGATTTAACGCTTCACAGAAAAAGTTGTGATGACTACTTTTTTTCAATTTTGTAGTTAAAACGAAAACAAGTTGCTCTAAACAATTACAAAAATAGGGGGTTAGTGTGCTTGAGTTTTGTCCCGTTACAAAATTTGTTATTTTTTTAGCATTTCTTGCTTAAACTTCAAATCACTTTATCGTCATTAAAATGTAAAATATTATAACAAATAGGTTATTATTCCACACTTAAATGCTTATCATTTTCAATTCAAAAAGTAACTTGATATACATGAAGCTAAAAATGTTGTCGCACCATCGAGTTAAGTGAAAATATTTATGTAAAAAAGGGTGAAATTCCACCTCTCCACAAAGTATAAGAAATGCACCTTTTCAAAATGGCCGCAAAATTTGTCGTTTCTTAAAATTTGTTAATAAAATATTCTACAACCAATAGAAGTTTATTTTCCATATTTTCTATATGACAACTTGCTACAAATTGAGAAAATTAGTTTTTGAAAACCACAAAAACTCTTTGATTATTGTTGAAACGAGACTTCAACGAGACTGAAACCTCACCAGAGCAGATCCCTAATTTGGAATTGTTTTATTATTACACGATTCGAATTTTCGCGAAGACGACTATATTTCGAGAAATCTCAGAAAAGAACCGACAATACTGTTCATCAAATTGTTAAAACCTTTCTTGAATGCACACCAGGTTTGGATGGAAGGTGTTCTGTCGACACCAGTACAACATCAGAAATACTGACTTCACCAACTGGGTCCATCCTCCCATCCAATCCAGGTACGTTCAACACTACTGCTACGCTCAGTATTCCTGGCTCATCATCGCTTTTCTCGCCCTCACCATCGCTTTTCTCGTCCTCACCGTCGCTCTTCTCGTCCTCACCATCGCTCTCCTCGTCCTCATCATCGCTTCTCCCGTCCTCACCTCGTCTGGATCAGACGATATCAGGATCCATTCCTCTAACGTTGTCATCATTTTTTGTGGGAAGTAGTGAGCTTTCGCCAGCCGTGATAGAACTAAGCAGGGTGACAGCTGCCACGATGATATATGCTACGTCAATATCATCCAGTTCTTTAGATTCCAGTTCATTAAAAGGTCTATCATTGTCTTCAAAACTGCTTACAATCAGAAACTCAAGTATTAACACCGAAAGTAAGACTACTTTAAATGTCGAACAAACGATATTGGCATCAACTAATGAAAATCAAATTAAAACTATCAGTCCAACACCCGCAAGTTTCTACCAGTCAGAAAGCTTATCACATCTGACCAATGACAGCGCGCTTCTATACAGCATGAACACATCTGATTGGGTCAGCTCTTCACATATCACAAAAGGTTAGTTACATGGTATATGTGATCTTTCAAAACACAATTCAACAGGTTTTAATAAATAACCATTTAAATACCTTAATGAGCAGCAAAACGCATTTTCTACGCATTTGTATTGTAAGGACGAAAATATTTCAACAAAAATTTTCTTTCGTCTAAATTTTGTAGAAATACTATTTTTCTCGTGATCAGTGTTACGGTCTTTCCTCGTTATAGTAATTGTTTGATATTTGTTCAATTGTTATAGTTCCTGTGCTCCACACCGACTATAGTATGGATGAAGTCGACACGAAAGGTATAGCATATCATTTTAAAAATGTTTTAGTGTCATTTCTTTTTCATTAACACTTCTGAATACTGTCGAGAAAATGTTATTTTCATTTAATAATAATTCAGGTTCAAAATAGATAATTGAATGCTGGTTTTTTTTCCAGAACTTTAGAAATCAAGTAATCTGTTTTTACAGTTTCTGAATTTTGTGTTAACAGATAAACCAGACTCCAAAGTGGCGCTTGGAATAGTGATAGGAGTGTTCGTCATTATTGTGGCTGTTTTACTGGCCATGATATTCAGGTAAGTCGTGGCGGAACAGTTAAACAGTTCATCTGCCATGAAACTGAGTTGTAATGTGGAATATTTTATCAATCCGATGTCCTGAGATTCGATACGACTGTGAGTTTTGTAAAAGATAAATATACAGAAATGTTTTCTGTCCAACAGAAACATCTTTAATGTGTTCGAATAATCTAAAAACTGTTGAAAATAGGATATTAGGAATGTTTCACAACTCAGATTACCAACATAGTGTTAAAATATTGAACAAAAAAACTTAACATGGTTGGTCTGCAGTTGACCTTATCCAAATTCATATTCGAAAGTGGAACGGAACCCTAAACACAATAATAAAGGCATGTGTGATATCGCTTCGACAGCAGATCGGATCTTTCTCTTGTTTCTGGTTGATGGAATACAGCTCGGGCCTGGGAGCCATCGACATAACTAACCGACACTCGTTTGGAAATATTTCCAAAAAATATTTAAGTACAAAAAGGAATGTTTTTCTTTGTAGGGTTGTCTATCAATCTGCCATGGAGAGCAAAGTCGAGGATGTGCCGAGGGCAACCCTTCCATCCGAAAACGAGAGCGAATCCCACCCTGGTGTTCAGATAGACGCCATAGAATTAGGAAATCCTTTGTTTATCAACATCAATGGAGACTTCTCGGAGTCTACAACGGACGATGATACCTCTTACAAAAGTGATGGCTCATCTAAATCTATAACAGATAGGTCGTTTCTACGAAATCAAAGTGACACTTGTACGACTGGTGGCAGACGACATAGCACTAGACAGGAGATAGGTTTTCACAACACCACTTTCACTGACGACACCGGCTGTTTCAAGGTCGCCCGTTTAAGTAGAGCCAGGGCCTTGAAGGACAATTTGGGGGTCTCGCACAACGTGGAACGCGATGTATATGCTGTAAGCTACAAGCAGAGGAAAACTAGTAGTAAATGACTTTATGCATGGAAAAGTCGAGCGTTTATCATTCCCTGGTTATACAAAGATCTATTGTATAAGTGCTTTACATAGATGTGTTGTTTTGAAACTCGCTGTTGCAACTGTGAAAGATGGACGTGTGTGGAAGGTGTACGAGTGTGAAAGGTATATGCGAGGGTGAAAGGTGTATGAGTGCGAGTGTTTTTTTATTCACCCACTAGATCTCTAACTGAAGGTCACGAGGTCAAAGTCCACTTGCGACAGTGCCCAGATGGCATGTTATTAACTACTGTAAAGCTACTTTCGCATGCGATTTACTTTCCCGATCAACGTGAATTCGCTAAAGTTTATATATATGAACTAACATCTAGCTGCACTACATATGAAGATATTTAGATTCAATTAAGCAATCTCCGCCGTGAATTTGTTACATTGGAAATCGCGTAATTTAGAAGTCATGAAAAAAAGATAGTTTCTATTACAGCGACTTTCCTTCACCGCTTGGAACTGTCTGAAATTTCAATAATAGTCATAGAATCTAGACAGAAACAAAATTTTAGTGGGAACGGTTGAAATTAGACACATGTTTCTGATGATTTTGGTATTTGTTTGAAAATAAGAGGCAAACACGTGGATTTCGTCTATTTTGAAAAGTTTATTATAGCAAATGATCATACATATATTAATATACTAAATAATTCTTTGATACAAAGATAAAATCACCTTGACAAGATTTGTCTAATCGTTGGATTTTTAGATATCACGTTTTCATGGTTTTTTTTAAATGTTGAAAGAAACTAAAACACATACAATTGCATGCATCTTATATTTTCTTTATCAAAATTAATAACCTTTATTGAACCCCTAAAAATAATTCACCCCTAAAATAAACTTTCCTTGGTAGTTCATTAAAAACTTTCGGGGTGAATAAAGTAAGAAAGATGATTTAAAAGTAACTTTGTTCCAGCACGTTAATAAGATTCGATAGCTTGTGTATTACAGGATTTACATTCGTTGATACTGTGTATTTAATTAACTACTATGCTTTCCATGATTTTAATCCATAACGTCAGACTTCAAATTCACTGTATTGAGCCACGTATATAATAATTCGTAAAGGATATAATTCATAATGAACACAGAATTTGAGCTCACAACACTACTATATAACACACCGTGTTTTATTAATGGTTTTAGTAACAATTGCTAAGTTAGTCTATGCTAGAATATAACATTGTGGACAGTCTACGATGTAGTTTCCATGCAATGATGAATGAATTCTACTGTTTTCACATCAGCGAATATGCTGATGGATGGTTGATGTCATATACGTGATGTACTGAACATTTTGTATGGTACATGAAAACAAGAGGCCCAGGGGGTCTGAATCACTCGCCTGGCTTGTTATGCCAAGGAATGTTTGGAGTGCGGGTGAAGTGTACTTCCTCGAAGATTACATTAAACTCTGCCCCCTTCTCCCCAAAATGTTTCTGGCCAAATTTGGTTACAATCCATGCAGAATTTTATGAAATGTTGATGAATGACAGACGGATGCCACGCCATGGCATAAGCTCACTGGCCTTTTGGATCTGGTGGGGTAAAAAACATGGTCAAATATTTGTGTTTTGTCAAAAGGAAATGAGACTTCAAGGTTTAAATTTCACGAATCAAGATATATTCTTAAAGTAAGCTGGTAAGAATACATTGTAAGTAAATTTCTTATGGTGAAGTAAAACACCAATATATTTCAACTAAATATTTGTCAGCTTAGAATGTTTGAATTATTGAAAATGCACCATTAATAACTTCAGTTTACTTCATAATTACAATTAATCAATTTTGGTTGTAAATATCACAGGATAAAAAGTGAAAAATCAATACAATTTAATTGAATATCTAAATGGTCTGCTTAAAATGTTTAATTAATCAATTTGTTAATTATATATTCACATCTATATAACTGATATTTGATACTACTAATTGTAATTCAGATTTTAGATTTAAGATATGGTGGTAATGCTATTGATAAAAGTGATCAAGATTTTATAGCTTTATGACAGTTTCATGTATTTATATAGACAGTATTTAAATAACATGCACATGTGTGATGATCTAAATCAAACATAGTTATTAAACAGATTTCATTAATAAACTATGAATGAATTGCAAATTCATCAGTGTTTTCACTTTAAATAACATATACCGATATATACCATAGCATACATTTAATGTCATTCAGAGGATTATTGGCAAATTATATTGTAATATACTTGAACACAGAAATTCAAAGAACACTGAAGATAAAAAATGATAAACTGACTTTATGTAACTGATCTATAAATGGTGAAATTTTAACTGGAAAACATTCAGATACTAATTTAGTTTTGTTGCTGGTATGACTAGAAAAAAATGTGTTCATGTTACAATAATTGTATCACTTATTTTATTATACGATAGCTAATTTTAAACAATGTGTACCTTATATGTATTATGGTATACATGTACACATATATTATATGTACGTACAAAATGAATCTCAAGTTTCTTAATTAATACTTTGAATTTAGAAAAAACTAATTTTGTATACTATTTATTTATGTTTCTTACGTTTATGATTTATAGCAATGGACGTTTTATGGATACTTTTATTCCTAATGCCCATTGAACTGTAATTATATAACTACTGCAAATACAATGTAGTCAATTATTGTTTCGGTTCAAAACTTTAACAATTCTGACCTGTAAAAAACCTTCAAATTTCGTGAATCAAAAGCTAAAATCTAACCAATTCTAAATAGTTCACAGATAAAAATTTTGTGACCAAGCAAAGACTCGCAGATTACCTGGCTATATATGGTAAACATCTTACATGTATCCTCATGGATTGTCTTGGAAGATCTACAGCTCGGGTGGTTAGATAATCTATGTTAAATATAAAATGTGCATATACAATGTATATTCAATTCAATAGACATAATCAGATTCTTTATATCAAATATTCAGAGAAACTGGCCTGTGTAACAAATAAAGCACTAGAAAATGTTAACAGCAGTATTGTTTGTAAAAGAATGGCTATCTTAGCATGAGGCTACCTTATTATGATTAAAACATGAATGTTGAAAAACATTCATAGAAATCTTATCATATAACGATAAAAGATAATTTTACTCCCTCAAACATACTAGAAATGTCTGAAAGACATGAATGCCCTCATTTCTGTCTACACCAGATGGGACGGGGTGAAAACGTAATCTCAATCACTTTTAAGATCAAGACATCCTCTAAATCAACTCCAAAATAACACGTTTGCTATGATTATATAATGTAGTCCACAGATTAGATATCTTCTACCCTATTTGAAAAATAAATACATATAAATGTAAGTTATTTAAAAAAAAAAGAAAATAATATTTTATTGTAAGGTTTCTGAAAACTAAAACAGCATGATATAGAACACATTATTTTCAAAACTACAATGTAAAGTTGTTTGCCTAAAAATTCATTTTCGTCATACATCTGATTTCATGTTTGGTAAGTTTCATTTTTTCGGTAAGACTTATCTACCAGTGTGACTTAAACGTGTACAAAAAAAACCTGAAAAAACGTAAAAACAAGGCCTTTGCAACTTAAACACAGGTGCACCTTATCATCCGAAAAATATGGAAATTTCTATTGAGGATGAACAGATTTTTTGAGATGAATGAAAGTCACATCGTCTGGAGTAACAGTTGACAGACCTATGATCAGTTCCTATACCCACTGTGGGTTTCAGACTCACAACCTATAGGACTATGTAGAAATGCTAGCAGTATAAAATGCCAAGTACTCATAACCGCTTGGCCAACAATGCCCCTTCTGAGTCCAATCTGATTAAACAGATCCTTATAAACACTCAGTTCAATAAAGGATCTGACAACATTCCATATGGGGTCACGTTCAAATGACCTTTATACTACCTATACCCCAAATCAAATGCATTTTCTACAACTTGCTACAGCAATTGAAAATGGCATTTCATCCCAGAATATAATTATGACCGCTTTTTGAACTGTTTCATCACCAAACAAGATTCTGACAGCAGCAACTTGATTGGCCATTTTCAAAGGTCATCTGAACGTGACCCCTAATGGGATGTTGTCAGATCCTATTATCCAACGTAGTGATAATAAGGGTCTGTATTTTAGTCAGATTGTTTAGAGTCTTAATGCATTACTGAACTATAAGTGCAATGCATGATTTCTACTTGATTGTCATATCACAATAAAAAACTTCATAATAATAAGATTTTATGTCTTTAAATTAATTTCTAAAACAATTCTCCTTTTTTTAACGTCTTTACATAAATTTTCTAAAAAATTCTATTATGAGTATAATCCAAAACATATCTGGTTTAAAGCCACTTTTCATGTTATACAGTACACAAGCTAGATATCCGTAAAAGAGTAAATCACAGATATCATGACAGATCACATGACAACAGTCTGAAATATCACCCCCCCTGAATAATTAGCTGTAAACTTTGACCCTGTACTTTCGCCTAATCAATATCCATAACGATGTATTCAACAGAAAATCTAAATGTTATGGTCCAATTGAATGAACATGAACAAAAACAAAACATTTAATTAACAGATCTATATAAAAACTTCTATTTTCAAAACTATACTTTCCATAAAATATAATGCCAATAATTTCAGCTACAAATGCATTAGTTTTATTTTGCCATAAAATTTAGACCAAAACTTTCTGATTCAATGTGATAAATGTTAATACCCCTACATTAAATATAATGCGAATAATTTCAGATATAAATGCCAAAAGTTAGATTTTGAGATAAAATATATTACTCCAGCCCATATCAGCACTTCCTGCTCCATTGTCGGTTAACACAATGTTCAGTGGTTAAATTCACAGCCAGGAAAAATTGGCAAATTCACAGATGTAGCCTTTTATAGCACAATGTCCACAATGTAAAGTTTTGATCTCAGATTTGATTCCTTCTAGGATGTTGAAGTAGTACCAGAGGCAGAATCTCCTGATCCATCAGTGTTAGCTGGTTTTGAGTTGTTCTCCTCCTCATTTTGAGGCTCTGCCGTTCTACATGTGTTGTATGACCCACATTCCTGACATTTCAGCCCAAGCACATGAAACAGTACTGCACTCTCCTGTAACATGGAATAGGATCAAATAAAGCATGGCATGCTGCTGTTAAGTTGTGTGTTTACTCTACAATTGACTAGTTGGATGTTTACAACCTCATCTGTACATGTGATAAGCTAAGATATCTTGCTGTCAAATGAAATTATCAACTGATTTTAAGCCAAAGATAGAAACGCTACACACATAAATTTTAGAAATATTCATTGTAAATAATTACTACCAAACAGCTAGCAACAAATCGCTTGTATTGATATATCTGCAGGTATTACGTTGTATAAGAATTGGTTTAAACTAGTGAACAGCTGATATCTCCATGTTGCACTGGAATCTAGGAGACTGATAGGGTAGAACAGAGCAGGACGCGGCGTGTGACTGGACTGGATGGATATCAGTAATACATCTTGCTACCATTTCATTTAATGAGGGGAACATAAACACTAAGCATGTTGTTTTTGGCCTCAAAGGATTGTTAACTGACCTTGTGACAATCCCGACAGAGTATGTGTACTATGTAATCTTTGTATTCGTCAGGCATCGGTGTGTTGGCAATCTCCTCGTCGATGTGGTCCCACACGTTGTCCATCTTCACCATAGAATGGTTACAGGTAGGACAAGCATAGTTCCTACAACATCAATTTTAATACCTCAATAATCTGATCTTGGTACAGTAAAACCTCTCTTAGCGACCACCTGTATAAAGACCACCTGCTAAATAACACCACTTTTCTATGGTCCCAAATTACCAACCTCAACACAATTCAACCTGTGTATAAAGATCACTGTCTATAAAGACCAGTTCCCTCTAGCTGTTCCAAGCATGGTGTTTGTACACTTTACAAGTAGACAGGTATAACTGTTTATATTCTGTGTGTATAGATATTTTTGTCAACACCAGAATGATAAGGTTCAATTAAGATTGATAAGTTTTACAACGTTATCGTGGATTTTCCAAGTTCTTCAAAACTACAACTTTTATTGACATTTAGATAACTTCATTTGTGTATAAAACATTAATATAATTTTTCTAAAAATAAATCAAACTTACCCAGTTTTCAACATTTCCTTAAAACATGCACTGGAAAAAAGAATGATCGTTGAATATTGACAAGGTTCAAAACATTCATAAGTCAGCAACATTCATTATAAGAAATAGCATGCGTTGATAGATAATAGTCCTAATTATAAAACTTATACAAAACGTTTTTGATAGCCCGTATGAAAGTGCATGAGGGGTCTTAGAGTGAAAGGAAACCGGAGTGCCCAGATAAAATCCAAGAGATCGGAACCCCTGAACTTTTCACGTCTGTGACAGAAATTGAACCCCGGCGGGCTAGTCGTTTTATTAAAAACAGAGAAACAATTTATCAAAAATGGCTCAATATCAATGCATTCAATTGCATTATCTAAATTGGTTTGAGGAACAAATATTTTAGACCAAAAATCGAGATTTTAAATACAATTAATATGAATTTATAAATATTAAAAATGAGACATTTTTTCAATAAAATAAAAACAATTACAAGTAAAACAAGAGTGGGACTGAATCCTGACAGTGTGCAGTATAGGATTGAAATATGTTTTGATGTATATACTGTAAGATGACAAAATACTTGAGATTATTACAGATTTTAACATCAAGCAAACTAGATTACCATTAAAAAATATATAAAAACAGCCAGTAACTAGGAATTTAACCAAAGTCTGCCTTAGTGATAGCTGCTATTGTAGCAGAAAAGATGGTAAATGTCTGACTTTAAGTCAGTGAGTCAGAAGCTCTTCCACTGCAACAGTAGCTCCCTTACTGGCAACCTCTGTACAAACAGCATAAAAGGATAAGATGTCTACATGGGGGTATGTGAACCGCTATCCTTGACATATATACTTACAAATTGATAAGATGATCACATGGGGGTATGTGAGCCGCTATCCTTGACGTTTGTTCTTACTAGTGGATAAGATGACCACATGGGGGTATGTGGGCTGCTATCCTTGACATATGTACTTACTAGTGGATAAGATGATCACATGAGGGTATGTGAGCTGCTATCCTTTACGTTTGTACTTACTAGTGGATAAGATGACCACATGAGGGTATGTGAGCCGCTATTCTTGACGTTTGTACTTACTAGTTGATAAGATGACCACATGGGGGTATGTGAGCTGCTATCCTTGACATTTGTACTTACTATAGTGGATAAGATGAACACATGAGGGTTGTGAGCCGCTATTCTTGATGTATGTACTTACTAGCTATGACCACATGGGGGTATGCGAGCCGCTATCCTTATACTAAGGATAGATGCACATGTATGAGCCGTATCCTTATAGTGGATAGTGGATGATGACCACATGGGGGTATGTGAGCCGCTATCCTTGACGTATGTACTTACTAGTGGATAAGATGACCACATGGGGGTATGTGAGCCGCTATCCTTGATGTATGTACTTACTAGTGGATAAGATGACCACATGGGGGTATGTGAGCTGCTATCCTTGATGTATGTACTTACTAGTGGATAAGATGACCACATGGGGGTATGTGAGCCGCTATCCTTGACGTATGTACTTACTAGTGGATAAGATGACCACATGGGGGTATGTGAGCCGCTATCCTTGACGTATGTACTTACTAGTGGATAAGATGACCACATGGGGGTATGTGAGCTGCTATCCTTGACGTATGTACTTACTAGTGGATAAGATGACCACATGGGGGTATGTGAGCCGCTATCCTTGACGTATGTACTTACTAGTGGATAAGATGACCACATGGGGGTATGTGAGCCGCTATCCTTGACATTGTACTTACTAGTGGATAAGATGACCACATGGGGGTATGTGAGCCGCTATCCTTGATGTATGTACTTACTAGTGGATAAGATGACCACATGGGGGTATGTGAGCCGCTATCCTTGACGTATGTACTTACTAGTGGATAAGATGACCACATGGGGGTATGTGAGCCGATCTGACTGTACTACTGAGATGCACTGGGGTATGTGGGCTATCTGAGTATGTACTTACTAGTGGATAAGATGACCACATGGGGGTATGTGAGCCGCTATCCTTGATGTATGTACTTACTAGTGGATAAGATGACCACATGGGGGTATGTGAGCCGCTATCCTTGACGTATGTACTTACTAGTGGATAAGATGACCACATGGGGGTATGTGAGCCGCTATCCTTGACGTATGTACTTACTAGTGGATAAGATGACCACATGGGGGTATGTGAGCCGCTATCCTTGACGTATGTACTTACTAGTGGATAAGATGACCACATGGGGGTATGTGAGCCGCTATCCTTGACGTATGTACTTACTAGTGGATAAGATGACCACATGGGGGTATGTGAGCCGCTATCCTTGACGTATGTACTTACTAGTGGATAAGATGACCACATGGGGTATGTGAGCTATGACGTATGTACTTACTAGTGGATAAGATGACCACATGGGGGTATGTGAGCCGCTATCCTTGACGTATGTACTTACTAGTGGATAAGATGACCACATGGGGTTGTGAGCACGTATTCTAAGCGTATGTACTTACTAGTGGATAAGATGACCACATGGGGGTATGTGAGCTGCTATCCTTTACATTTGTACTTACTAGTGGATAAGATGACCACATGGGGTTATGTGAGCCGCTATCCTTGACGTTTGTACTTACAAGTGGATTGTATGACCACATGAGGGTATGTGAGCCGCTTTTCTTGGCGTTTGTACTTACTAGTGGATAAGATGACCACATGGGGGTATGTGAGCCGCTATCCTTGACGTATGTACTTACTAGTGGATAAGATGACCACATGGGGGTATGTGAGCCGCTATCCTTGACGTTTGTACTTACTAGTGGATAAGATGACCACATGGGGGTATGTGAGCCGCTATCCTTGACGTATGTACTTACTAGTGGATAAGATGACCACATGGGGGTATGTGAGCCGCTATCCTTGACGTATGTACTTACTAGTGGATAAGATGACCACATGGGGGTATGTGAGCCGCTATCCTTGACGTTTGTACTTACTAGTGGTTAAGATGACCACATGGGGGTATGTGAGCTGCTATCCTTGACGTATCTACTTACTAGTGGATAAGATGACCACATGGGGGTATGTGAGCCGCTATCCTTGACGTATGTACTTACTAGTGGATAAGATGACCACATGGGGGTATGTGAGCCGCTATCCTTGATGTATGTACTTACTAGTGGATAAGATGACCACATGGGGGTATGTGAGCCGCTATCCTTGACGTATGTACTTACTAGTGGATAAGATGACCACATGGGGGTATGTGAGCCGCTATCCTTGACATATGTACTTACTAGTGGATAAGATGACCACATGGGGGTATGTGAGCCGCTATCCTTGACGTATGTACTTACTAGTGGATAAGATGACCACATGGGGGTATGTGAGCCGCTATCCTTGACGTATGTACTTACTAGTGGATAAGATGACCACATGGGGGTATGTGAGCCGCTATCCTTGATGTATGTACTTACTAGTGGATAAGATGACCACATGGGGGTATGTGAGCCGCTATCCTTGATGTATGTACTTACTAGTGGATAAGATGACCACATGGGGGTATGTGAGCCGCTATCCTTGATGTATGTACTTACTAGTGGATAAGATGACCACATGGGGGTATGTGAGCCGCTATTCTTGACGTATGTACTTACTAGTGGATAAGATGACCACATGGGGGTATGTGAGCCGCTATCCTTGACATATGTACTTACTAGTGGATAAGATGACCACATGGGGGTATGTGAGCCGCTATCCTTGATGTATGTACTAACTAGTGGATAAGATGACCACATGGGGGTATGTGAGCCGCTATCCTTGACGTATCTACTTACTAGTGGATAAGATGACCACATGGGGCTTGTGAGCCGCTATTCTAAGCGTATGTACTTACTAGTGGATAAGATGACCACATGGGGGTATGTGAGCCGCTATCCTTGACGTATGTACTTACTAGTGGATAAGATGACCACATGGGGGTATGTGAGCCGCTATTCTTGATGCGTGTACTAACTAGTGGATAAGATGACCACATGGGGGTATGTGAGCCGCTATTCTTGACGTACTAAGATGTCCACATGGGGGTATGTGAGCCGCTATTCTTGACGTATGTACTTACTAGTGGATAAGATGACCACATGGGGGTATGTGAGCCGCTATCCTTGACATATGTACTTACTAGTGGATAAGATGACCACATGGGGGTATGTGAGCCGCTATCCTTGACATATGTACTTACTAGTGGATAAGATGACCACATGGGGGTATGTGAGCTGCTATCCTTGTTGTATGTACTTACTAGTGGATAAGATGACCACATGAGGGTTTGTGAGCCGCTATTCTTGATGTATGTATTTACTAGTGGATTGTATGACCACATGGGGGTATGTGAGCCGCTATCCTCGACATATGTACTTACTAGTGGATAAGATGACCACATGGGGGTATGTGAGCCGCTTTTCTTGACGTATGTACTTACTAATGGATAAGATGACCACATGGGGGTATGTGAGCCGCTATTCTTGACGTATGTAGGTCCTCTAGACACACAGCACAGTTAGAGCGAGATGCCTGCTCAATACACTGAAACATACAAAGTGACATTCGATTGATAACTCAAAAATGTTTTTGCAGTCAATCTTGAGATAATGGAGTTTGACTGTAATATATATATAATGTTACAACTGATTACAGCATATTTAATTTTGTGCAGAACATATGATAACGCACCTTGTGAGCATTCCTCAATTCTTTGGCCAGACACACACCACACGTATCACAATGAAAGTAGTTCTCCTCTCCACCCACCCTGTAAACAAAACACAATATCTTGTTAGTATATCTATGAAGAGGGACTGAAATACAATTTTTAATATTACTATAATATACAATTGTTCATGTAGATTAAAGATGAAATGGAGGTCATAGAGACCTAATTTTGAGCATGACCTAAGATATTTAATGTAGAGATTATCAAAGATCATTGAGAGGTGTGGTATGAAGACATTAAACTAGCAAGCACGGCTTCTTTTCTAGGGTTGATAACTTAATTTGCATATAGGTATTTCACAAAATGATTGAAAAAACTTAATTTGCATAAGGTATTTCACAAAATGATTTTCAATCTGAATCAATATGTGAATCTTACAACTAAATCTTTATTTGCATAAAAATTAAGGTATTTCACAAAATGATTTTCAATTTGAGTACAATATGCAAATCTTACAATTAAATCTTAAAATAGTGCAAATAAAGAGTCATCTAAAGCAGTTAAAAACAAAGCACCATAGATAAAGTACATGTAACACTAGTATTATGAATATAACAGCACATAGAGTGTAGGTATGGTTTAATTTAAGAAGAAGAAGATTGTTATCTCAATTTTGGGAAAAACAATTAATCTAGTCAAAAACACTTTCAAGGAGTAGACCAGAAATTGTTATCTCAATTTTGGGAAAAATAATTAATCTAGTCAAAAACACTTTCAAGGAGTAGACCAGAAATGGCCAGAAATTTTATGCAATCATTTCATCATTTAGTAAATCAACCACAAACCTGCATAGACCGCACTTATCACAATGGAACTGTTTCTTGTTGTCGTCGTCGTATAGCCGACATTTCTCACAGAAATATTTCCCAAACACTGTAGTACAATCCTCATTCTGACACATTCTAGCCACCTAGAACAACAGATAGAACTTTATTTTTGTTTACTAATTATCACAAAAACTCTCACAATCAGAAATACCAAAATTGACCCGACGATTAGTTTTCTTTTGAATCCCAACCATATAATGATGCTATCAATATCATATGACTATGAATGTTAGTCAATGCTAAGTTTCAGAGAAGAAGTTGTATATATGAAAGTCACTATATTGACCCCTTTTGGCCCTGCCCTCAGGCCCCAGGGGGTTAACCCTATCATTTGTACAATTATGAATCCCCACCCTATAAGGATATTAACATTGCATTACGAGTGCTATTCCATGCTTAGTTTCAGAGAAGAAGTTGTTTATATGAAAATAGTAAAATTGACCCTTTTGGCCTCGCCCCTCAAGCCCCAGGGAGTTAACCCTATCATTTGTACAATTATGAATCCCCACCCTGTAAGGATACTAACATTGCATTACGAGTGCTATTCCATGCTTAGTTTCAGAGAAGAAGTTGTTTATATGAAAATAGTAAAATTGACCCTTTTGGCCTCGCCCCTCAGGCCCCGGGAGGGGGATAAGCCCTACAATTTGTACAATTTTGAATCCCCACCCAAAAAGAATGCTACCATTGAATAATTGGTGCTATCCCATGCTTAGTTTCACAGAAGAATTCGAGTTATTTATATGAAAAATAGCCTTTTTGACCACTTTTGGCCCTGCCCCTAAGGCCCCGGGGGGTCAGCCCAACCATTTGTATAATTTTGAAACCCCATCCTAAAAGAATACTACCATTACATTATGAGTGTTGTCCCATGATTAATTTTAGAGAAGTCCTTTATATCAAAAAATAGTCAAATTGACACTTTTGGTCCCGCCACTCAGGCCCCCATGAGGTAAGCCCTATATCATTTGTACAATTTTCAGTCAGTAGCCCATAACGATTCTACCAGTCAAATTTTGTTAAATTCTGGCCAGCAGTTATGGAGAAGAAGTCAATTGTTGACGGACGACGGATGCCGAACGCCACCGCCACGGTATTGCATAAGCTCTACTTGGTCCTTCGGACCAGGTGAGCTAAAATATAATTTATTGTCAGCATTGGAGCATATTTGATACTGCCATAAAATAGTGACTTTTTATGTGTTTTTGAAGCTGAATAAAGACCCCTTCCCTAGAGTAATTTACTTAAACAAAAAGGAAAATGTATTTTCGTAATTGCAACTTCACAGTACTGAGTACTAAATAGAATATTACTAGCAGTAGATATTCTTTTTAGTATTTCTTACTACTTACTTTCTGAACCTTTTCACAAATCAGACATTTGATTTCTTGAACTTCTTGTCTCACAAGTTGGTGATTCTCTTGATCATCATGACACACTCTACATGTGTACACTTTTTTGCAACATGGTGACTGAAATAAAAACAAAACTTAATGAAGACTTCCTTTCAGAACATTTGCCAAAATCATTGTTTTTAGGGTACCTACAATTGGGGCTGTGACCAATCCCTGTTTCAAACACTGAGAGTATGCTTAAAGAGGGATACCAGAACCTGAGTTGCATAATGACTGAGTCTTCAGAGCGCAAAGAAAGTGAAGGAGGAGTGTGGCAGTTCTGGGTTTGGCTATAATTTTAATAAACAGCAGTGACCAGTAGCTCAATTGGTAGAACATCCAGCTAGTGTTCCGATGGTCCTGGTTCAAATTCCAGTTTAGCGGAGCATTTTTCTAGAGCTGTTACATACAATTTCCCCATATTCATATTGTGTGGTATTTATCACAACAAAATCCATTTAAACATCACGGTGCTCATTTACATTAACCTAACCGCCATGTTCATTTTTTTTCTTTGGAACACTTATCAATTTTACATATCTTGAATACATCATGCAAATTATGTAGCTCTGGTTGGTAAGGTCAGGAAGGGTTTCAAAGAAGAAGTAAACATGGCTACACAATGTTTAAGTGGAGTTTCTACAAAATACAGGACATTACACCTCCAAAGGAGATTGTTGGTGAACACAGTTATGGGTACTCTGTACCACCACAAGCGTAGATTTTGTGATTTTGACTTGGTTATTGAGGAACCCTTTTAAGTGGAGACAACATTTAGAGCAGACAGGCAAATGTCTACCTATAACCCAATTACGATATTCTTGAAGGACCAATATTCATCATGATAATCAAATCCTCTCGGATATCAACAGAAACGTAGAAAACATTATGCATGTCAGATGTGCTCTTTGTCCTTTTTGAAATTGTGTGAAGTGTTGGTTGACATCGGTCATTGTTTTGCTTTTCTTCTGGGAGCAGACTAAAAGTTTTATAATTACAAAACAAAATGGCGGCCTTGATAGGGCCCCAAGTTCGTGATCCCGGATGATGACAATTTTAATATCTCAAAAAACATCGGCATAATTTACTTAAATCACAATTTATTTAGTGTTTTTATGGCAGTAAGTTTACATGCTATTAGTGATACATTTGAACATAAATTGTATATGAAAAAGCACTTGCTAGTTGTTAATCGTTTTAAGAAAAATCATGTAGCGATCATGGAAAACATTATCATATCTTATTATAAGTTATCAGATAACATAAGTCTGGGACATCTCTAAAATCAAAACGTGGTCTAGCCATAGGTTGCATTTGTCAATAGATCGTTCAGACGTAAATGCATTGATGCAATGAGCTGCGTTAGCACAGTTTCTGCGTCTCTCAATATGATCTAAAAATAGACTTATCTGATTTATGTAAATGTGTGTTTTACAATGTTCTAGGTATGATAACATCCGCTTTTTAGATGTCTTTGAAGGAAATATTACTGCAATCTTATGTGTTCTAAAAATAATATCCAGTGTCTCTAGTGAATGACGTCAGTCGTGACCCATTAACACAGCACTGCGCATGATTGGAATTTCACGAACTTGAGGCCTCCAACGGTATAATATCAATACTGTTGGTTAGAAATTCGAGCCAGGTCCCTGTGGCAAGTGTCAACATTGTATGTGCCTCCTCCAGGTCTGGTAGCACCGCTAAATCTGGCTATATAGCTAGATTTGACTGTATAGCCAAATCTGACTATACGTATAGACGTATAGATCTGGAGATTTCTCAGTCGATCACATTATGGGGCAAATATTAATAAACAAACTGATATCGCACTTCTAGATTTTTCTAAAGCCTTTGATAAAGTTCCACAAATTCGACTACTCTCTAAATTGAAATACTATGGAATTAATGCATCAACTGTCAACTGGTTTTCTTCCTTCCACACAACAGGCATCAAAAAGTCCTTGTAAGCGGTACCTGCTCTGACAGTGCCCCAGTCCTCTCTGGAGTCCCCTAGGGGACAGTGGTTGGCCCCCTCCTGTTCTTGTTATACATCAACGACATTGTAAACTCTGTATCATGCAACATAAAGCTCTTTGCTGATGACTGCCTACTGTACAAAGATATAACATCCATAGATGATTGTCACAAGCTTCAAAATGACTTAAACCAACTCGAGTCATGGGAGGAGAGATGGCAAATGAGATTCAATGCCAAAAAATGCTCAATCATAAACATCTCCAAGAAGAGAAACACACTTATATATAATTAACAAGAGGCCCAAGAGGCCTTGACGGTCACCTGAGTGCAGATACAGAAAGAGCATTGCAAAGTTGGTTCGAATCTGTAAAAGGTATTTACGAATCAGAATAAACGAAAGTTGAACCTTCGTATTAGAATTTTTATTTTTTGTTTTTCATTTTGATAGTTAGTGTATTATCTTACCAAACCTTATGCTTAAAATTCCAATTTGCTTTGCCAACATTAAACAAAACCAAACTAAAAGTCAGTCAGTGTTAGTGATTTTATAAATTTCACTTTTTAATCTATGAAGATTATTTGGTTCTATCAAACCTGTAAATTCAGAAGATTTTTCAAATTTTAGCCTATTTGACCCATTTTGGCCCCGCCCCTCTGGTCCCTGGGGGTCAGCCAGGACCAATATGGATATTGAGTTAAAATGCTATTTCAGGCTAGTAATTCTAACCCAGTTTGACTCATTTCCCATTAAAACTAAGCAAATCATGTTCATAAATGTGTTTTTCATATATAAACTATAGTAAATTTGACTCCCTCCACAGGGGAAAATCCGAGGACCATGAAATTCACACGTTTTGTAAGGGGCCTTAAAAACTTTCAATCTATGAAGAGTATTTGTTTTCATGGAATCTGTGAATTAAGAAGAAAGATTTTTGAAAAATTAGCCAATTTGACCCCTTTTGGCCCCGCCCCTCTTGTCCCTGGGGGTCAGCCAGGACCAATATGGAAATGATGTTAAAATGCTATCTCAGGCTAATAATTCTAACCCAGTTTGACTAATTTCCTATGAAAACAAAGCAAGTAATGTTCAAAAATGTGTTTTTCCTATATAAACTATTGTAAATTTGACCCCCTCCCCAGGGGAAAATCTGAGATCCCAGGGACATGAAATTCACAATTTTTGTAAAGGGCCTTAAGACCTTCCAATCTATCAAGATTATATGCTTCCATCAAACCTGTGAATTCAGAAGAAGATTTTTGAAGTTTTAGCTTATTTGACCCCGTTTTGCCCCGCCCCTAAGGCCCCTGGGGGTCAGCCAGGACCAATATGGATAAGACGATAAAATACTATCTCAGGCTAATAATTCTAACCCAGTTTGACTAATTTCCTATGAAAAATAAGCAAATAACGTTCATAAATGTGTTTTTCCTATATAAACTATAGTAAACTTGACCTTGAGGGGGAAACATGAGACCCCAGGGTCATATAATTCACAATTTTTGCAAAGGACCTTAAGACCTTTCCATCTATGAAGAGTATTTGATTCTACCAGTTCCAGAATTTCATTTTCAGAAGAAGATTTTATAAGTTTTAGCCTATTTGACCCCTTTTGGCCCCGCCCCTTAGGCCCCTGGGGGTCAGTCATGGAAAATTCGTTAATAAGATTCAATGGCCATCTTATATGGATAATTCTGACAACATTTGACTAACTTTCTATGATAAATGACCAAACAATGCTTCAAAATGTGTTTTCCACAGCTCCCTGGGGGGGGGGGGGGGGGGGCGGTCATATAATTCACAATTTTGATTGGCCTTATGCCTTAAAACGTTTGTGCAAAATTTCGTTGAAATTGCTTCAGCAGTTTGTGAGAAGAAGTCGAAAATGTAAATTGTTTATGAACACACGACGGACGACGCACGACGACGGACAAAAGGCGATTAGAATAGGATAGGTCACTTGAGACTTTGTCTCAGGTGACCTAAAAATCAATACTCTTTACACAACCAAATCCTAGGGATTACCTTCACATCAGATCTTAACTAGAACAATCACATACAAGCAATCACCAACAAAGCAAATAAAACACTAGGTTTCCTGAGGTGCAACATGTCATCTTGCACCAGGAAAGTCAAGGCAATAACATACACATCATTAGTAAGACCATCACTTGAGTATGCAGCACCTTGCTGGGACCCCTACCAATCTGAACAAGTCCTAGCCATAGAGAACATACAAAGAAGGGCTGCTCGATTTGTTTATAATGACCATAGATCAAGAGACCCTGGCTGTGTCACAAACATGTTACAATCATTAGAATGGGAGCCCCTAGTCCAAAGAAAAATAGCCAGACTGGTAACATTCCATAAGATCATTACAATTAATAAAACTGTTGTCATAACTCCATCTCAACACTTATCGCAAGGAGACAAAAGAACTTGAGGTGCACACAAATATAACAAAATTTACACCAAAGGAGTTTGATGTTCTGTCAATAATATATAGTAAACATATAAAAAAAACACCCCTATATACTATATATGTTTTCATATAGTATATAAAGCAGAACAAGGCAGTTACAGAGAGATATGACAAAGGAGCAACCAACCCAGTTCATAAGGATGTGGTCCGACACATCAGAGAGATCTAGCACTAGGACAAACTCGCTGAAAATATTCCCCCAGCATACTAAAACATTGATCAGGAAGAATTCATTCTCCGTTAGGATTGCTTCAATATGGGATAACCTACCAGACTATGTTGTTACATCTAAGACATTGGATACCTTCAAAAACAGATTGGACAATCACAGGAAATCAAATACAATAACTATAAAGAGAATATAGGTAACTAAATAATATTATGAGTCCAGCAAAGAGGATCTATAAGGAGCCTGTGCTGGAAAACATCATTAAGAATCATTAAGAATAAGGGTATTTTTATATATGTATACTACACTATATATATATTGACAGAACATCAAACTCCTGTGTTTACACCAACAAAAATGTTTACAAATATTCGTTTTTTCCCAGAACCATCACAGACTGGAATTCCCAACCATCTTCAGTAGCGAGCATAACAAACATGAACCCCTTCAGGTCTGTTCTTGCCAATCATTACCACCCATTAAAGAACAAGTTTTTATCATATAGATCTATATTAAAAAACAAACAAACAAAAAATATCATGTAATGCAACCAACATTAAATTTCATGCCACCTCCCAGAGTCAAATGCACTCAACCCTTTGAGTCTGACTCTATATCTGGAAGAAGAAGAAGTATTAAATCCAGACGATTGTGATCACCTACGTAATTTCGCACACTTTTGGCATTGATTTTAATGAATTTCAAATACTTTCATTCCGAACCAAAAAGGCTGGACTTACATCGGCAGATGTACAAGTTCTTCACAACACACGAGTATGTAACCGGATATGCGCAGACGTATCACTGCGCACGGGAGCTGTTATTAACTTGAGGTTAACCTGTAGTTGAACGGGTTTGGGGGACGTAATTTCGCACACCCCTCAAACTTTCTTGTTTTTGGAGAAAATAATTATTTTCAAACATTTCATGGACCAACAACATCATAAACGAAGATTAAGTACAGTTCCAATCTTGAAATGACATCAAAACACAATTATATTTCTAAATGAAAAAGTGAAATTTCGCCGCCATTTTCGTTACGAAAAACGACCGCTCCCCATAGTAAACAATGTAAACGAGGTCAAGAAAGTCATAGCGTGTCCGCAGAAAATATCTGTTTTCCGCTTATATTTGATGGATTTTCATACGGGTTTCGATATATTCTAAAAAAGGATAGTTTCTCTACATATTTGTACGTGAATCAGTTATTTATCACCCAGAATTATTTTATGTCAAGTGGTTTATTTTCTATAAATTTCTTTACTGAGATAGGCCGTATTGTTTCGATTTCGTTTTTTCAAAACAAACTTATCCTGAAAAGTTTAACTAAATATGACAAAATCACAGTGAGAGGCCTCCTTTAGTCACAACATAAACAACAGAGCAAATCGTTCTGGCATTTAAAGGAAGATCGCGAAAAATCGTCAGGTGTGCGAAATTACGTACTGTGCGAAATTAAGTTAGGAAATGCAAAGTTATAACGTAGAGCCGTGTAACGAGTCTACTGATAAACTCAGTAACCTATGATTTGTACAATGAAAACAATGAAAAGGAATGGACAAGATGTATTTCATGAAGTTATGACATTCACCGAAGCAATTAACATCTTACCACAAGTGCACATTTCCTTTTGTAATGTTGACATCCAACATCTTCAGTCTCCTCCATTATTCCACCGGAAGTACTTCCGGAGCGATTCCGTTCAGTACGGCGTGTTCGATATATGCGGTTTGACCAGCTGGGCTGTTTTCGTTTATTCGGAACAACCAGTTTGACCGTTGGTTAAAGTCATTATTTCAAGTATAAATCCTGGTGGACCTGCAGTTTTTGATACAGGCCTGTGAGGGCTTTGTCAAGGCTCGTCTGATAACAATATAAAATCACCAGGTCCGTCTTTAATTAATTAATAAACGATCGCGAACAACTAGGTCCAACCAGTCAACCCGTATAATCGAAAACGGCTTGGTTCTTCTTCTTCTGATAATTAATTAAAGACGGACCTAGTGATTTTATATTGTTTTCAGACGAGCCTTGACAAAGCCCTCATGATCGCAGGACTGTACCAAAAACTGTAGGTCCGCCAGGATTTATACATGTACTTGAAATAACGACTTTAACCAACGGCCGAACCGGTTATTCCGAATAAACGAAAACGGCCCAGGTCCTGGTGATTTTATATTGTTTTCAGACAAGCCTTGACAAAGCCCTCGCCGGCCTAACTGCAGGTCCGTCAAGATTTATACTTTATGAGTTGGATGATTATGAAAGGAATATTATCGCTCTTTCCAACGGTAGTAACCGTTTTTATGACGATGTACTAGAAATGTGTTTTTATAGCCGCTAAAGGTAGGCGGGTTAGAAATTTTTAGCTGTGAGGTTTCCACCCTTCTCGTATATAGTACCATGTTGAGTATGATTTTTATCGTTTTTTAATCTAGACCTCTAACACGTCTAAAATGGTCTTAGGGCACTCTGGTGGGTCCATGATTATATAATCTGTAACTAATTCTCAGACCCCTGTGATGTAGAGTATGAATTTTACCTATTTTTTTTATATAGACTACTAAAAAATCTAAAATTGTCTTAGAGCTGTGGTAGGTCCATAACTATATAAACTGTAACTAACTCTCAGATCCCTGTGGCTCAAACTACCATGATCACTATGGATCATTACATCGATATATAGCAGACTATAACAGTCAGGAGCTCAACTCGATTTGCGCTCTTCTAAGAAGAGAAGTCTTCTCAGCCTATAGACGGAAGAGCTTCCAGAAGTAGAAGAGCTACAATCAAGTGAACGGAAGTTATATTCTGGAAGTAGAAGAGGACAAATCGAGTTAGGCTCCGGCTAATCTAATGCCGTTTTCGATTAGCCTATACGATTTAACTGGTTGGACCTACAATGTACATGCAGCTGTTCGTTTATTAATTAAAGACGGACCTGGTGATTTTACATTGTTTTCAGACGAGCTTTAACAAAGCCCTCAAAGGCCTGTATAAAAAATGCAGGTCCGTCAGGATTTATACTTGAAATAATGACTTTAAACAACGGTCGAACCGGTACCGGTTGTTCCGAATAAACGAAAACGGCCTAACACTTTTCTTCAAAACATACACAAACAAGTCTAAAGCCGTTTTCGATTAATATACGGCTAGACTGGTTAGGTTGGACCTAGTTATTCGTTTATTAATTAAAGACGGACCTGATGATTTTACATTGTTTTCAGATGAGCCTTGACAAAGCCCTCACAGGCCTGTATCAAAAACTGCAGGTCCACCAGGATTTATACTTGAAATAATGACTTTAACCCACGGTCGAACCGGTTGTTCCGAATAAACGAAAACGGCCATAGTCAACACACTGTTCCTAATAAAAACAGACTGTACAACTAGATATGCACACATATACCGTTAGGCCTAATTTGCTTCCGTAGTTACAGGGGAAAGATGTCTTCCAACTTGCTGTCACTGCTTTGAAGATTTTTGAGTTTGGTATCGAGGTTTGTCGTTAAAACAACCTCATTTAAGACCTTAAACATCTTTTCCTCTTACTGGAGTTATAATATCAAGTACTAACATTTAGTTCCCGCGATCGCCATTGTTGTTGTTGCTGAATTCCCTCCAGTATATGGAGCACCCCTAATTATCTGGTATCGTAAAAGTTCTAGGTAGAGTTGAAAGCCTCTATATACAGTCATATACGGCATATACGAATTTGTTGAGTCTGGCAGCAAAGTGTTCCCTATCATGTACAGTAGACTATACACTGCTGCTATATTTCTTGGGTGTTAAATATATATTAAAAGCGTTCATGGATAACACAGCACCAGTTCATGGATATATCAAGTTAAAAACACGGAGCCACAAGTTGATCTCACTTTTTACGGCGTTGTTTGCTGTTGACAGGTTGTATTGCAAGAATCTGGTTTCTTGCATGACCATGACCATTCTCCGAGTAAGGGATTCACAGTTGTCCGCGCAAGTCCAATTTCTGCCGAATCAGAGAAGGCATGTTTGGTCGATTTGATTCTAGTTTAATATTTTCCTATCATTTTGGAGCACGTAGGTCGATGTTAAGAGGTGCAGTTTAACTGATAACCTGTCGATGTCTCGGCTATCGGACGTAACCGAAGTGAGGCTTGGGTATAAACATCCAACCCGGAAACTCTCGACACATAGGTACTCCAAGGAGGGATAGAGTTTACTAGCTCTATGTGTTAGGATATGTTCCCAGAGCTGATTGACGGCCTTTCCCATAATGTGTTTCCAACGATGTTTCGTAGGCGTATCCTCGAAAAAATCGGAGACTGCAGGTATCTCGTAGAGTGCAGCTATCTTTGACACTTCTCTGAGCTATCTTTGACACTTCTCTGAACTAGCTGTTTGGGTTGTTGCACACCAGTTGTCGAGCCGCTATGTTCCGTTCCAAACAGTCTGTTTCCGCTATTGTCCTCATCAAACCCAATGCTCTCTTGTGAAACAGTGGGATGGAGCCTGTAAGTATATACATGTATATCGCTGCCTCCGCCACTCGATCTGGGAGCGAGAAGACCTGTTTTAATATGTTGCGGAATACCAACTCCAGCGGCTCCATTGAATTGTCTGATGGTAGAAGAAAATTTCCAATCCAAAAGAGAGCGTAGGGTCAACGAAAGTGTTCAGATACTTGTCTGCGGGTTCAGACCGTTCTTGCAGCGCCGGCCAGTCCCGAAGAGAATCCATTTACGTTTGCCATTGTTGTTTTCAGTGCTGAGCGTGGCCGATTTAGGTGGGTCGGAGATGTTTAAAATAAATCCATTGCTGTAGTAGTATACCACATTTAATGAGCACCTCGATTGGAGATCATACGTTGACCTCGCTGTTAGCTATCAGAGATACGTCATCGGTAGAGTTATAGTCTCATGTATTGTGTTGTGTTTTTTTTTTCCCATCATCGGTAGAGTTAAGTCTCTCCCACTTGACTACCGACGACGCACAGAGATAAATGTAGGCTTCTTTGGGCGTTGGTTCATCACTTTACGTAGAATGAGGCCACTACAAAGGGGCGAGATGCCTTTCGTAAATCCTCGCTGCAGTTTACTCTGGTATGGGTCAAACGCTGCGTTTAGTCTTTCCACAAGCAGAGATACAGGCTCTCTGAGTATAATTGGGAGGAAGTTATCCCTCTGTAATTCTTCGCATCCATCTTTGATCCTTTTTTCTTGAATATTGGTAACAAGATGGTCGGTTTTCAGCATATCAAGCGCCAGTAATTGTGTATCCGGATATAAAACCCGGTTCCGGATCCTATGTTATGTTATTATAGTGCGACCTCGTTTTCCTGTTGTTCATTTGAAGAAACACATTAAAGTTTATTGCTGCCTAAATCGAAGTGTGCTTGTGGTATTTGTCACTTACTGGCGTGGTGGCAGCGTCCTACGAACTCAGAAACATTTAATTATCATCACAACAAAACAGGTGACAGTATAACCGCACCGCAGTGTAATTGCTGCTGTGTTTACATGCTCGATTTGAACGATGGCGCAAAGGGCTTCGAAACAATGGTGTCTTACAAAAACAGAAACTGTCAATTCTTTTGAGAACTGGAAACAAAACCTTATTTATACACTCTCCCTTGACCCAAACTTTGCCCCGTTCCTCGTTGACGGTGTTCATTGGCTAAAAAAATCAAGAAACACACCACACAGGGGCTTCGTGAATGACGGCGAGGATTTACCAAGGGCGGTAAGGAAAACTCGTGAGCAAAAAGTAACTTCTTTAGAGTTAATGTTAGGCCAAATTGCCAACTATGCCCCAATCATTGCCAGAAACACCATTGTTAAGAATTCAACATCAATTTCTTTCATTTGGCAACAAATCCGCCTTCATTTCGGTTTCCAATCAACAGGAGGGCACCTCATTGACTTTTGTGCCATTAAATTAGAACCAACCGAAAGGCCAGAGGACTTGTACCAAAGATTGATGGCATTCGCGGAAGACAATTTATTACGACGCGACTCTGGTATCACCCATCACGGCGAGGAGATTGATGAAGATGAGGAAATGTCCCCGTCCCTTGAAAATTTTGTTGTCCTGACATGGCTGAGACTCATCCATGCCGACCTTCCAAAACTAGTAAAACAGAGGTATGGCACGGAACTTCGGTCTCGAACTCTGGCGTCAATAAAGCCTGAAATTTCTCAAGCCCTGGAATCCCTCCGTGAAGAACTTCAGACCAATGAGGATGCTAGAGCTATGCGAACAGCGGTCTCCTACCATCGTCCTAAACAGTTCACGCCTCCTGAAAAGGCGCTACCTATGAAAAAAACATTTAAACTTTGCCCTCTTTGTAAGGCTGAAGGAAGAGTCAGTAATCACTTCCTCAGTAAGTGTAGCTTCCTCCCAACACAGGACAAAAATTTTTTTGCTCGAGCCAGACAAATTATCAGCATTGAAGATGACATTCCCGAGTCATATGACGAGATTGAGGAAACACAACCTCAGCCCTCTATCGTTGGAAGGGTTCTGGTCCAACAATCGCCTTACATGGACGTCTTCCATTCTCATGATGTGGTACGCCTTACGATTGACAGTGGGGCAACTGCAAATATGATGCGTGCATCATGTGCAGCTGGATTGGGTTTGCAGGTTACAAAAACTTCTCAGACCGCAAACCAAGCAGACGGTTATTCGCCGCTGAAGGTCCTTGGTGAAACACGAGCTTCATTCTGTCGCGACGGAACTGAATTGTATTTCGAAGGTCTTGTTGTCGAAAATCTAGATTCGGACGTTCTCGCAGGAATTCCTTTCATGGAAGCAAACGATGTAATCGTCCGCCCTGCAAAACGCCAAATTATGATAGGAGACAAGTCGTCTTACCCCTATCGGTCGCCTCCATCGCCAACAGACAAACACACCATTCGGCGAATAATACGCGCCACATCTCATTCCACCATCTGGCCAGGCGATTACTTGGAAATTGATCTTCCTGAGGAGTTCCGTGATCAAGAAGTCGCCGTGGAGCCCCACAAGATAATCAGTGATAGCCACACAGCCTGGCCGCAACCTTCAATTGTGATAGCCATAGCGGGAAAAATCAGAATCCCAAACTTATCGGACAATCCTAAACATGTGAAAAAGAACGATCATGTCTGTGTTGTTAGGAATACAACGTCACCAGATCTCTCGACATCATCCGAAGTCACCCCGTCTTGCCATATCAGCACTGCACCTAACTTAACACCTACTACTTCAGCACGTCACTCTGATCGTATCAAACTAGACCCCGATAACATTTTGCCACGAAACGTCAAAGCAGAGTTTGAGAAAATACAGCTAGAGTTTGATGACGTTTTCAATCCAACATTTCAAGGCTACAATGGTGCTGTCGGACCATTCCAAGCACATGTTAATATGGGTCCCGTCCAGCCTCCACAGCGCAAAGGCAGGGTCCCACAATATTCACGAAACCAACTCGAAGAACTCCAAGAGAAATTTGATGAACTTGAGAATATGGGTGTTTTTAAGCGTCCTGAGGACATCAATATCGCTGTGGAATATGTTAATCCCTCTTTTCTGGTAAAGAAACCACAAGGGGGTCACCGATTGGTCACTGCTTTCGCTGACGTTGGTCGATATGCCAAACCACAGCCAGCCCTCATGCCCGATGTGGATTCTACTTTACGTCAGATCGCGCAGTGGAAGTACATCATCACTACAGACCTCACAAAGGCGTTTTACCAAATCCCTTTGTCTCGCGAATCAATGAAATACTGTGGTGTAGTGACCCCATTCAAGGGTGTCCGTGTGTACGCAAGGTGTGCTATGGGCATGCCTGGGTCAGAAACAGCCCTAGAGGAACTTACTTGTCGTGTTCTGGGAGATCTCGTCGAAAAGGGATGTATAGCCAAAGTCGCCGACGATCTTTACTGTGGTGGAAACACATTAGAAGATCTGTTGCGAAATTGGACTGATGTTCTCCAGGCACTCCGTCACAGTAGGTTGAACCTGTCCGCACCCAAAACAGTTATCGCGCCCAAACAAACCTCGATCTTGGGATGGACCTGGTGCCTCGGAACAATCCGTGCAAGTCCGCATCGTATCTCCGCTCTTCTCCACATGTTCCGCACCCCACAACGTATGTGGACTCCGATCTTTCATCGGAGCTTACAAAGTTATGGCAAGGGTACTCAAGGACTGTTCGAAACTCATGTCTCCCCTGGATGACGCAGTAGCAGGACGTGAATCAAAAGACAAAATTTTGTGGTCAGATGAACTGAGAGACGCGTTCAGAACGGCACAGCAGGCTTTACTCTCCAACCGCACCATCACCTTACCACGATCGGATGACCAACTCTGGATTGTAACAGATGGAGCAGTCAGAAATCCCGGCTTAGGCGCCACACTTTACATCACGCGCGACGGAAAAACCCAACTTAGTGGTTTCTTTAGCGCAAAGCTCCGGAAAAACCAGGCCAAGTGGCTCCCATGTGAAATAGAAGCATTGTCCATTGCTGCTGCTATCAAACACTTTTCACCATATATCATCCAGTCATCCGTCAATACTTGTGTCCTCACAGACAGCAAACCATGTGTACAAGCCTTCGAAAAGCTCTGTCGTGGCGAGTTTTCTGCTAGCCCTCGTGTGACGACTTTCCTGTCAACTGCCAGTCGGTTCCAGGTTTCTATTCGACATGTAGCAGGCACTGCCAATCTGCCTGCTGATTTCTCGAGTCGCAACGCACCACCTTGTGAAGAACCCATATGTCAGATCTGCACTTTTGTCCACTTGTCATCAGAATCGGTCGTGCGCAGTGTCTCGTCAAGTGAAATTGTCAATGGATCTGTAGCTATGCCATTCATAAGTCGGTCAGCATGGCTAGCCATTCAATCAGACTGTAGCGATTTGCGTCGTACATGCGCACATCTCAAACAAGGCACACGCCCATCAAAAAAGTTAACCAACGTACGTGACGTCAAACGCTACTTAAATGTAGCTTCGCTTTCCAGAGATGGACTGCTGGTTGTTAAACGAAATACTCCTTTTGCGAAATCAACAAACAGCATTATCGTCCCACGACAGGTTCTCGACGGATTACTCACAGCTCTCCATATCAGATTAGGACATCCTTCACACCATCAACTCAAAACAGTTGTGCATAGATACTTTTACGCTCTAGATATGGATACTGCTATCCACCGCGTGTCTGAGGGTTGTCATCAATGTGCCTCACTAAAGACAGCTCCGACATTCGTGGTCACTCAAACGTCCTCCGATCCTCCCGCGGCAGTCGGCAGTCAGTTCGCAGCCGATGTTATCAAGCGGGAACGACAACTTATTCTGCTCGTTCGTGAGTGTGTAACTTCATACACCTCAACAATGCTCATTGAAGACGAACGTCGAGACACTCTCCGAGATGGAATTTTGCAGTTGTGCATTCCTATCTGTCCGCTAGATGGTCCCTTTGCAGTTATAAGAACTGATGCTGCTCCAGGACTCAAATCTTTGGTGGGCGATGAGCTTCTAGCAAAGTACCGCATGACGATCGAAGTCGGTAACGCGAAAAACCCCAACAAGAACCCTGTAGCTGAAAGAGCTATTCAGGAGCTCGAGGACGAAATTCTTCGTGAGGATCCATTGTGTCGAATGGTGACACCCTTACAACTATCACTCGCTACTGCTCGAGTCAACACACGCATTCGTAGCCGTGGTCTATCATCAAGAGAAATGTTGTCTCAACGCGACCAATTCCTCAACCAACAAGTTCCCTTGGATGATGAAATTCTCGCATTGCAGCAGAAACAAGCCAGAGAGACAAACCACTCGTACAGTGAAAAATGTAAGGCCCCGTCTGGCTTACAACCACCTCGTCAAATTATCCACGTTGGTGACCTAGTCTACCTACATCATGACAAGAACAAAAACAAAGCACGGGATAGATATCTTGTTGTCAAAGTGGAGGGAGAGTGGTGCAATATCCGCAAATTTGTAGGTAACCAAATCCGATCTTCCTCTTACCGTGTGAAACTTGTGGACTGTTATAAGGTAACCACCACCTACGCGACAAGCACTCCGAACACTTTCCCGATCATCGACGCGTCGACCGACGAAGAATTTGTATTGACAACACCTATGGAAGCACTCGAACCACGGCCGCCCGAAGTCCCAGATATTCCAAGTGCGATATCCCAGCCACCGGACAATATTCCTCAACCTGATAATGCAGTTGAAATAGTTGACCCTCAAGGCGATACATGTCTTCATACTGACGTAGACCCATTGGGCTCTCTAAATGCAACAGACTTGCCCGTTACTCAGCCTCTAATGAACTCTCGACCAACACGTGAGCATAAACTCCCAAAACACTTTGATGACTTTGTCATATACACATGAACATTTTTGGGAGTGGAACTTTTCCTTTCGTGTATTTTTATTTTTTATGGTCAAGAAACCGTTATGTAGTTGTGTGAATTTTGTAGTCGCATACAATTTCATTTTTGCTTTACTAATTGACTGAGTTTATAAGTTTGATATTGATCATCTTAAATATCAAGTTCACTTCTGTATTCACTTCATTAAGTGACTTAATTTCATTCATAGACTTCTTAAAAAAAGAAAAAAAGAAAAAGTGGTTACGCCAGTAATTGTGTATCCGGATATAAAACCCGGTTCCGGATCCTATGTTATGTTATTATAGTGCGACCTCGTTTTCCTGTTGTTCATCTGAAGAAACACAGTAAAGTTTATTGCTGCCTAAATCGAAGTGTGTTTGCGGTATTTGTCACTCACTGGCGCAGTCAATATACCCAGCACCTTGCCTTCCGATATGAGTAGGCTGAAAATAGTTGCTAGATGTTCCTCAGTTCCCAACCTCCGTACTGCAGGTGTTCTGTTGCGGTTCTGTATATATCTGCTGATCCCCTCGAGTAAAGGTTAGATATGGCCTTATCTACCTGTGTAGGGGTTACTAGTTCCTCCAGTACCTCTGATCTCTCTGCTGTTTGCTTTGATGAAGTCAGTCAATCTCAATTTCCAGGTTTCGAGCTGTCTTCGCGTCAGGTTAAGGGGTCTGCGGGTTCGGCTGCTGAAAGTTACACTTCCATCCTTCCATAATTTTCTATGTCGTATTAAAGGTGGACGAGTTTACCGTCAGCTCTCTGAGCATAGACCCAGAAGATGCTTTCCCTTTGTTGACAATCTTTAATAAAGTGCGACAGTCACCTCGGGGGATAGAAATTAGTTGCTTGAGGTAGTTGTCTCGTCTGCGCCCATCTCCATCCTTCGCTGTTTTCTTAGGATTTTCTTTGTATCAATCCGATTTAGCTAATGGTCCGTCCTTCGGCTTTCCAGGTTTTTTTCATTCGTTCAAGGCACTTTTGTTTACTTTGGTCGCATCTTGATGTCATCGTTCCAAACGTGCTGTTTCCCTCTCTTTACCATGCTTGGCTTGGGTGTCACTTTCGATGCAGCAGAGACTATCGAGTTTATCAGACAACGAATTGTGAGTTCATTAGATGGCTCAGTGAGGTCGATGTCTGCTTCTCAGTTGTTCTCCGAGGATGTCCTGATATTTGGGTATGTTGACTTTTCCGTCTACCGTCTTCAGTCCAATATTGAGCGAGACGCACGTTTGTATCGGTATATTGTACGAGGTGTTACCGAGAGTTTCGTCAAGTTTCCGCACTGCCGGTAGGCCATGAGCGTTCGTGTAAGAAGAATGAGCGGCGATGTAGTCTATGGTTGATTTGTCCGTTCCATTCGGATGTTCGAAGGTATGAATTGTCATTTCCAATCGATATCCGCATTTTTTTGAGAAAATGTTCCAATCACCCGCAATGAATATGTCATGAGTGTCATGGTATTTCTTCAGTATTTTCTCACGAATTGAAAGGCAGTCATCGAAATGTTCACCAGTTTTGGTACGGCATATAGTGACAAAATGACAGCCGGTCTCGGAGAACTGTCTACGCTGATGCCACATATACCCTCATTACCTTCGTCCAAGATGGTTACTTAATTATATCATTCAAAACCTGGTAAGCCTCGGTAGCACTTGTGACTCCTTTCTCTGCCAAACCCTTTACATAAACCCCCTTTTTATACTCTCACTTAATGAAAGACTCATGGTGGAGGGGTCCAGCAGGTCATACACTAGGTCGTTGTAAATTTCCAGAAATGTGCATTTCGTGAGAAACTCCTTTGTATTACCATTTAGCTCTTGTTCTGTTGTAATAAGGTTGAAAAGATATATACTAAAAACTTCGGCGTATAATGCCCCTTTTCTTGTGTTGGAAATTATCAGCATTTTCACTGGGACCAAGCATGGTAAATGTTTTACCAGATCCAGTCTGACCACTTGAGACAAAATCAAAGTACTTTAAGTATAGGCGAAAATGGTTCCATTATATCCGGAGATACAGCTCTCTATCAGTGTTTTGGTTCCATTAGTTTCTCTTACCCCACCTTCTGTGATTTTTATGTAGCTCCATTAGCTTAGAATAAAAAAAATCACATGTCCTCGCTCTCTTCATTCTTTCACGATGAAGGATCTCAGTGAGTTGGGCGTTTTGATGATCAGTCTTTGAAATGTGTTGTTTAAGTTTGATTGCATCAGCGTCATACTCATCTATTCGTTCTTTCATATTGTTGTCATAGCCTAAAGATTAGCCACAGGGATTTGGGAAATTTTGATATCCATGTTTGGACCCGTCATATTTTCAGACGTCCTTTCAACTATCTTTTACCAAATTTTAATCTACCCCTTGACAAGGATTTACCAGTGAGAAGGATTTGTCAATGTGTTTTTACTCTACTAAATACAACGTGACGCCTGTGAACTGGGAACAAAAAAACAACAATATTTTTTCTCAACAAATGCAGTCTTATGAGTCAAATGAAACACCAAGAAAAAGTCTAATAAATCACGACTTCTAATCCTGTCCAGCGTTATGGTCAGTGCACAACCACCAAAGCAGTCGCGACGTATTCGTGCAAAATCCTGAGTGACTTATCCTCATCATCTAAGTCCTTGCCCTTAACAATTGAAAATGTCCATGTAAAATATATATTTAGGGTCTTTATACATGTAGTGCAAGTCAATTTGAAGCACATGAACCTGTTTCTAACCAACAATGTTATATACATTTTGTATAAATATGATACAATAATATAATATTATATTCCCGAAGAGCCATCAAGAATTGGTGAAAGTAGTAGTCTAGAGGAAGGTCGTTGAGTTTTATTTATGATACTATTATATATAGAAATTCGTACCAGGTCCCTGTGATTTGAGGCGGGACTTGTACTATACCAATACGTTCACCAGTACTACGTATAATAGGAGATTTCAGAAAAGATGGCGTGACGTCACAGAAAGTTAACATCCGGGTCCTCAAAGGTACAAACACGGTATGGCGACTAATAAAAACAATAACAGATACGTACATCCCTGATACATAATCGATACGTTGACAAAAGTATACACTTTCATACTTACAAATTCTGATTTCAAAATAGTTTCTTATTGTTTCAGTGGTTACAGACATTTATATTTACAATTGTTTATTGCTAAATATATTTGTTTAGATTTAGTGTTGAAGCCAGCTTGCGAAGAGGTGCCGGGCCGTCACACGTACCCGCTTTTTGTTCACACGTAGAAATCCATGTTGTGAAAAAGTTATGAATAGATAATTGATTTCAATGTATCATATTTCTGTTATACACGAAAAATCTGTTCATAACACTATTTAATATAAATATAACGAAAAGTGAACCACCTGGCCAGACCACGGTCAATTCAATTCAATTTTTTTCAATTCAATTTGTTTATTTCCGTAAGCCTTGCGGCTTATAAGACACAAAGTACATTTTTAATACATATTGAACAATTTAAACATGTACAGGAGAGTGATTGTATACAATAAAACACAAACATTAGTACACAATTATCATACATCAGATACTATACAGTTACGGTGTATTAAGAGACTGAGAACGTTTCTGGAATGCAAGTTTTAAGAATTTTCCGAGATTATTTAAAACTTTAACATTATTTACACTGAGTAATTGAACAAGTTTGAACACACTTGGATGATAAAAATAATAAGGGTTCAGATATCTAACTCGTAGTTGGGTATAAAGAGGACATTTAAGGATGAAGTGAAACTCATCTTCTATATCATTGGTATTACAAAACTTGTACATATTCTATTAGGTCGTGCTACATTTTGAAACCTACCACTTTCAATATTTAACTTATGGCTACTTAATCGTATACTTGTAATACTGTTTTTATACTTTTGATCAATGGGTTTCTTTAAATAATATTGTAAACCAAAATTGTCTACTAGATGTTGATATAAAATTCCTTTTGAGGAATTCTGTATCCTGTTTAAAATTTCTTGAGTACATACATCATAAAATTTTTGTTCAATTAGTTTATATACAATATTACTCTCATACGTACTATTCCACAAATACCCCAATCCTAGCTTATTCAGTTCGGCTTGTACATTCATGATCCAATCATCATTATCTGATATTCTTTGCTCATAACATGCTTTTAATATACAATTATCGGTTTCTTTAAGTTTTACCCAGTATTTCAATATTTTCATTTTCCTGATAATATGCATAGGCAATCTACCTAACTCATAGTAAACAAGATCGTTACAAGTGTTTTTACCGACGCCTAGAATTCTTTTACAAAAACTAACATGTACTTTTTCAACCTCAAGTGCTCTATGAAAACCCCATACTTCACATGCATAACCTAATACACTACTTACGTAAGTGTCAAATACTGAACACAATGTTTCGGTGTTAAAACAATGACTTTTTAATTTATTTGATAATGCAAAATATGCTTTTCTGCCCTTTTCAGCTACATGTTGTTGAGTTTTGTTAAATTTACCATTATAATTAAAAAACATACCTAGATAGTTAAAATCATCTACCACTTCTACTTCTTTATGGTTGTAAAACCATTTTTCTTCTTGTCTTACAATACCACCATTTCTAAAAACTACAATTTTAGTTTTTTTCTACATTAAGCGTAAGCTTCCATTCATTATTATACAAAAACATTGCATCCAACATAGTTTGTAAAGCATGCGGACTTTCTGCAATAAGCACTGTATCGTCCGCGTACATAAGTAAAAACAGGGATATCATACCAATTTCAACCGGTTGACAACTTTCTTTTATAAAATTCATTTCACAATCATTCACAAAAAGACTGTATAAAATTGGTGAGAGAACTTCGCCTTGGAAGAGACCGATTTTGTTATCAAAATATTCTGATATATGACCATTGTATTTCACACATGATTTTACATTTTCATAGAGAGACTTAATAATTTTTAAAAATTTTCCTTGAACTCCGTGTTTTATAAGTTTACACCAAAGTTTCCCTCTATCAATAAGATCAAATGCCTTTTTATAATCAATGAAACAACAGTACAAACGTTTCTTTTTATTAAGAGTTCTATTAATTAGTGATTGAAGGACGAATATTGCATCTACTGTTGAGTGACCAGCTTTAAAACCAAATTGAGCATCAGTTATAACAGAATTTTCCTTATCCCACTTAATCAGCCTTCTGTTTAACACTGCGGTAAATAGCTTTCCCATACAACTGACTAAAGTTATACCTCTATAATTATTGACATTATTTATATCACCTTTTTTATGTACTGGGACAATGGAGCCACGTGACCACACTTCTGGAAAGAACCCGGATTCAAAAATTCTACTAAAGAGTTTTGATATACAAGGTATAAAAATATCTTCACAATCTAAGAATAATTCGTTTAAAATTAGATCTTCACTGCAACTTTTATCTCTTTTCAGATTACGAATTGCAAAATGTATCTCCTCTTCAGTAAATGGTTCATCTAATTCATTAAATATTGTTGAATCTATATCGTTATGCCACAATTCGTCACTAGTGTCATCTGTATCAATGTTACTACTAATATTACTAAAATAGTCTAAAAATTCATCCATACTAATATGTGGTTGAGATACATGATTTTTACGCTTTGAAAAATATTTATAGAATTTCTTGGGGTTATTCTTTCTGAGAAACTCTACCATATCACCTTCTTGTCGTTTGTATTGCCGCTTAAGTCTATATTCCAACTTTTTGTAAGTTTGTTTTTTACTTATAAGAACCGCATGATTATCATGTGTCTTGTTAACATTAAAATTAAATAATGCACGTTTATACTCATTATATCTATTTTTACATTCATCAGTAAACCATGGTTTGTCCTCTTTATCACCTTTATACTGTTGCGGGTATTGATTCTTATTACTTGTATTTCTAACATTACAGTTTGGTAAAACAACATGATTTATATCACCACAAAATTTGGTTACACATTCATCAATTTTTTCTTGAGAATTTAACGACATATCACATATATTAAGAAGGTCTTGAACTATTGCTTGAAGGTCATTGCATATACTATCTACATTGTCTTTGTTCCATCTCACAGTTTTTGTTGTATTACCACTACATAAGACATTATTGCGGTCATCAATTATATTAGTGTTACACATATTGAAGGAAAAACTCAACGGTGAGTGGTGCATGGCTTCGCTGGTAGATCACCTCGGGCAACAGCCGATAATTGGGAAATTAATAATATTTATACGTAATTACCAACACATATCTTAATAAGTACTTGTAAAATATATATCTTTCGTTATTTCCCATGTATATATTATTTTAAATGAATGGTATAAACCACTGTTACACATAAATGAAGATATACATGTATGTGTACGTAGACGTACAGTATGGCTGCCGATATCTCGAAAAATAAAATAGTGAAATCGTTCAATTTCATGAGTTTATTTTTTTTTATTTTTTAATCACTTTTATTCCATGTGCCGTTATGTGAAGTCCCAAATTTAGGTGATATTACTTTTAAATAACTTGAATACATGTTAGATAGACTACATTTAGATTTATGAATATAGCTACAATGTAGATCGTAATTACTACAATGTATAAATGCCGACCAGGACACATTGCGCACGGCTTTGAGAATTCTAAAATACTCGAAGTTTTGTTTAAAAATATGATAAAAAGTAACTATAAAATGACTCATTTGAATGTTATAAACTAAATTCCAAAATTTCTAACGAAAAAGTTAACCAGAATACATAATTTTGTGACTATGAAAAATGACGAAATTCGGGATCTCGGCAGTACTGTACGTAATGGCTGCAGTGCGCTTGGGGTATCTACGAAAGCAAATTTTAATTTGGTCATAATCACACATCGTAAGGTGTTTTACCAAGTAAGACTTAGAAAACAGTAATTGCTTATTAAAATATCAGTATAATATTTGGGGAAACTTGGAATTTAATTTGTAGTTTCTGTCAATTTTGTAACTTCTGTCAATGTTTATACGTAGGTCTAATGGCGACCGTGTTTTTTTCTCGTGGCGGTAGAAAATGGAGTATAAACGGAGTAAAATATATAAATACCAGATGTTTATATCTAAATACTATTGTTAAATATTTTTATTTACCCTTTTTATAATTCAAATAACGCAATAGTTCTCGGATTGTCGTACTATTTATTACAATTAAATGTAAACAAACATCGCAAGGGGCTGTTTTCCCTCTATGTTTATGTGTAGATATAACGGAGTTGTACCTTTGAGCGCCTGGATGTACCTTTGTGTGACGTCATCGCCATCTTTTCTGAAATCTACTACGTATAATATACAAAATTCATTGTAAGTGTAATTAAATATAACATGTGTTACATTTTTTAAGTAATTTACAGTATAATAATTGTTATATGCATCTGTTTATATTTTGACGAAGAACAACAAATATATATGTCAGCATGATAACTAGCTGACATAGTATTTCTTTGTAATGGTGGCGTGGCCATATATATATTCCCATAGTAGTCCGTAAAAGTTTACATAAATAGGTTTGAATAAGGTTCGATTGTGTATTGATAGAGCTCTAATATATTTGTGCGACTCCTGTTTGCCACCATCCTCGATACTCCAGGGATTAATTATTTTTAAAAAGCACTATCACTAATGCTATATCAAGTCAGTAATAGTAACCCATGGATTATCGAGGATTTAATGATTTGCCGATATCCTTTGAAATTAGCATATGATGGCGATCGTATGTCAGTTATGGCGAAAAACAACCCGGGTGTTATATTACGACAGAGACATGTGTGTGAGTTATGAAGAAGTTTTTTGAAAAGAAAATTTGGTGTGAGCCCAAGTGCGCGTAAAACGGGTTTTTAACGTAATTTTTACCAAAAATAAAGAGGCCAAGTTTATACAAGTTAGTTTCCTTCACCTATATCTAATTTAGCTTGATCCATTTTGGCTTGAATATAAAAATGTAAAGTGTATTCTTGGGACCATGTAATTATAAAAAGAATAAACCCACGTTTTTAGTTCTATTTAGTACTTTCCAGTCCCTTTTTTGTTAGACGTTAAAAAGGTCACTATGCTTCAGTTATTTTTTTACTAGTAACAAAGATGCTTGGCTTTCAAAAATATTATTCTTCATAGTGTTAGTCTAAATATAGGCCTCTACAAGCACTATCTGGCCTAGTGAAACAGAACATCGGAAGCTTTTAGGCGTGTTTCCGCTATTTATACACCAAATGTAGTTCCGGGTAACGCCCTGTGTCAGCCTTGTTATTATCCGTGAGACATCCCCTTGTCGTCTACGTACTCTCTTAGTGTGCTGCTTTCAATTCGGAGCTTGATTTCCTTGCATCCATTTCCGTAATTTATGGATCGTTGAATATTTTACCGACCTGCGTACAACATTTCCTGACAAATTTCCTTAGGAAATGGACTTGGTGTTTTATACACGTGCGGCTGTTATTTATCGGTGTATATAACTGTTATAGTTCAGTGGAGCTATATTTGTGTGCTGATTACCATTTATGATGAAACACACTTTAAATAACACAATCCTTTCTGCGTCATTTATTGACTGAAGATTTATGTAAAGTAATATTCGCATAGCATAGCAGTTCCAGTTAATGTAAGAAATTCTTAGCAAAGATTCCACTAAGGCTCGGTGTTCGCGTATATAACATGATATATTTTCTTGCACATTTTTACGATTGGACTCAAGAAGTAAGAAAGGAAACTATCTGAGTGACATGAGAAATAACAATTTGACCGAAAATATAAAATTGTGTCAAGACATGTATACGTCATATTCTGGTCAATGTTCTGCATAAATTAGATCATAATTACTGATGTGGTCCTGCCTGCCATTTGCATGTATTTGCATGAACGGGTACACATGTATACAAGTTTCTCTTAATTAGATGTATATATATGCATGATATAGTATGCATGGTATTGAAGAATGAAATGGTCTACACGTCCATCTCTGCCATGATTAATAATAATCATCATCATCTGCTGTCTAGAAACTGACTTACTTATGATATTGTTTCTAGACCTGAAATGCATATATTGAAAATGACAGTCACTCCCTTCCGTCGTCGTGCTTCGCAAACATTTTAAAATTCTTACTTCAGTCGAGATTTTTTCTCCAAAAAAATTACATTCAACACCAGAAGTACATTTTTTTTTCTTTTATTCATTGTATTCCAATCAATGCATTATATTTTTCCTTAAAAATGTGCCTACACCATCTGATTTTTTTTTAAATATCAAAGTTATCATCCTTTGTGTAACAGTTAAAGGCCCACTACCTTTCCGGAGCAAAATTTAAAGGTTTCTAAAAACATTAACAACAAAAGAAAATATATATATCGATGGTCTAAGATGAGGTTACAACATGAAGTTTATGCAAGATGTCCTGTGTAATATACCTGATAACATTTGATATTTATTTCACTGTTTTGCCTTCTGACGCAGTGATGATCAACTACCGCGCGATATTTAGGACGACGGCGGGAAACATAAGACGACCCGCGTTATGAAAATTAACATTTTATCTATATAAATTAAATTGTTCAGAAGATAATGATAAGTGTAGCATTACCGGTAAGTTGATAACTTTTGCGACTTTTTAAAATTATCAATCTCGTTTTACATTTCCATTTTAAAAAATAAAAGCCGTTTCGGAAAGGTAGTGGGCCTTTAATAAGTAGAATAAAAACAGCAATAAATAAATAAATAAATAAAACAGGAACATACAGGGTACGTCTGTCGATTGTTTGATTGATTGATTAATTAATGTCCTATTAACAACTATGGTCATGTAAGGACGGCCACCCATGTATGCGATAAATTGCATGTATGTGGTGCGAGGTGCGTTTTTTGGGAGACTGCGGTATATTCATGTTGTGTCTATTTGTTTAGTGGAACCGTTGCCCTTTTTATAGTGCTATATCACTAATCATGCCACCGAAGACACTAAGCAACACACCCCACCCGGTCAGATTATACTGACAACGGGCGAACCAGTCGTCTCACTCCCTGTATGCTGAGCGCTAAGCAGGAGCAGAAACTACCACTTTTATAGACTTTGGTGTTTCTCGACCAGGGGACAGAACCACAGCCTTCTTCGCATGGGGCGAACGCTCAACTCAATGCCAAAAGTAAATGTTTTTTTTTTTTTATTTAAGACAATTTTTTTTTCTTTCACGTGCTCACGTAATAAGTACGGCGGCACAGAAGTGACACGAAAAATATTTTATGTAGGACAGAAAAAAAAAAAAAAAAAAAAAATTGATGTAGGGTGAAAAATATTTTTTTTCTTTTACGTGCTCACGTAAAACTTATAACGTGAGCACGTAATACTTATTACGTGAGCACGTAAAAGAAAAAAAAAATTTTTCACCCTACATATAATCTTTTTTTTGTGTCCTACATTAAAAAAAATATTTTTCGTGTTACTTCTGTGTCGCCGTACAAAAGTGAGTTGGTACCAAGGGAGGCATTAGGAAAGATAAATTCAGTTAGGAAGAATAGAAAAGTTTTAGTCGCCTTTTACGATCATGCATTAGGGGCAGCAGGTACGATTCTAACGCCCTACCGGCAGGGCCACTGCCGATTGTAAAATTGGCGGTGATGATCTTAATACTGTATATAAAAATCATGTATCATAGTTCAGCTGGCACGCACCATGCATGAATGATAAACTTTTAATTAATTCAAATCTAGACCCATGACATCTGGAAATGATCTAGATCTATAACGATTATGTTAACGTTATATGGCATAATATATGTAAACTAGCTGTACCACTGAGCAAGGATTTATAAGTGAGATACGTCCTTGCACTGAGAAACTAACTAGATTATAATTGTATGGTTCTGACTTTACAGGGGGGGGGGGGGGGAGTGGGTTTCAACAACAAATAATAATAGTGAAAAAATGAACCCCAAAAAAAACCAGGAAAAGTGTTGTCTATAATCGATCTTTTTGTTTAACAAAGGAGTACGTTGTAGGTAGGATTATGAATATTTATGGAGTAGGCCTATATCTGTCATAAAATTGAAAAAAATTGTCGGCATCTAATTGATAATTTATCAGAGACATACATGTAGATAATTTAAATCTCTGCAATTTATGAATAGTTTTAATTAGAAATAAATATGTAGTCGTCAGAAACATGCAGTCTTCATTATGAAACTAATCATTGGGGAACATTCTATTTATATACATATGTAGATATATCGCCATTTCATTCTTCCTCATCATCTCTGATCTGCGCTGGCCTAGGCCTGCTGCATACATTCGATTCGAACGCACCCATTTTTAGTTTACCCGACGCGCGGATTAGTTGCATCCAAGATGGCAGCCGACGGTAATGCAGGCGTTCAGTTGTTCCAACCTCTGGACCATTTGCGACGAGAAAGTCATGTGCAAAGTTTTGAACAATACCTTGCTATGTATAAAAGATCAGTCGAAGACCCAGAAGGGTTTTGGAGTGAAATCGCACAGCAGTTTTATTGGAAGCGTCCACCGACCGGGATGTTCTTAGATTACAACTTTGATTGTAGAAAAGGACGCATCTATATAAAATGGATGGAGGGAGCACAGACAAATATATGTTACAACGCTGTGGATAGACATGTCAAAGAAGGCCGTGGAAACAAAGTAGCATTTTACTGGTTTGTTTTTCGTCATTTATTTTGTCGGTTTCGTTATCCAATTATAATGTACAATTGGCTAGAGTTGCTCCCCTTGAACATGACCCAACCAGTAGCTAGACTGGTTCCCTTCCCTTAGTTCTCTACTCTCCGCCAGGCTGCGCTCCGCTCACTAGGGACCGGTATAGCGGGTAACCATGATGATTTTTTTGATTGGTCAATCTACATATCCGGTTCGCCTGCATCACTTTTTTTAGGCGTGGAAAAACCCCTTTACGCACGAAGCGACGGATCTTAAACGTAAAGAATAAATAATTTATTTGAACGATATATAAACAAAAGTAAATAAGATCTTAAGTTTTGAAATCATTTCGTGCTAACAGAGTTTAGAGTGTTCACAGGAACGACGTTAATGACGTTATTTTCTCTTAACGGAAGTAGCCGTCTCCATGATGACATATCATGCGCAGAAATGATGCGCACTACTCTGGAGTTGGAATTCCCACTCAAGATGGCTACCCGCTACCGGTCCTCAGTGAAGCGTACGCAAGGGAGGTAACTGAGGCGGGAACCAGTCTAAACCAGTAGCCTACTCCCATAACATGAGAGTCGATTGGTCAGCCGTTTTTTTATCGGACGTTATTTTGCTGACTGTCGACTCTCATTTCCGAAGGCTTATTTCTTTGATGCAGCTTCCGACGTCAGATGAAGGCGGAAGGAAAAGTGCAATAATATCAATATTTCTTGCTCTAACAGTGATAACATTGATGTGTACTTACAGTTTAGGTATTAATAATCCCATTTATCTAGGAAACCCATAATTTATGGCCTCATAAAAAAGTATTTTAGCGGATTAGATATGATGAATCCCTTCCGTAACATTTTGACCTAGTTTTAAATATGGCGGCTGGTTACTACAAAAAACGGAACGTGAATTCAAGCGGGCAGAATGCAAGTAAAAGTAAAGGCATATCAAGCGTTTTGGGGACTTTGCAATTCGTTTTTAGCTCACCTGGCCCGAAGGGCCGGTGAGCTTATGTCATGGCGCGGCGTCCGTCGTCCGTCGTCCGTCCGTCCGTCCGTCCGTCGTCTGTCTGTCCGTCAACATTTCCTTTAAATCGCTACTAGTCATAGAGTTCTGCATGGATTTTAACCAAATTTGGCCAGAAACATCCTTGGGGGGAGGGGAACAGAACTTGTATAAATTTTTGCTCTGACCCCCCGGGGACAGGAGGGGCGGGGCCCAATAGGGGAAATTGAGGTAAATCCTATAAATCGCTACTTGTCCTAGAGTTCTGCATGGATTGTAACCAAATTTGGCCAGAAACATCCTTGGGGGAAGGGGAATTGAACTTGTATAAATTTTGGCTCTGACCCCCTGGGGACAGGAGGGGCGGGGCCCAATAGGGAAAATAGAGGTAAATCCTATAAATCGCTACTTGTCCTAGTGTTCTGCATGGATTGTAACCAAATTTGGCCAGAAACATCCTTGGGGGAAGGGGAACAGAACTTGTATAAATTTTGGCTCTGACCCCCCGGGGACAGGAGGGGCGGGGCCCAATAAGGGAAATTTAGGTAAATCCTATAAATCGCTACTTGTCCTAGAGTTCTGCATGGATTGTAACCAAATTTGGCCAGAAAACATCCTTGGGGGAAGGGGATCAGAACTTGTATACATTTTTGCTCTGAACCCCCCGAGGACAGGAGGGGCGGGGCCCAATAGGGGAAATCGAGGTAAATCCTATAAATGGCTACTTGTCCTAGAGTTCTGCATGGTTGGTAACCAAATTTGGCCAGAAACATCCTTGGGGGAAGGGGAACAGAACTTGTATAAATTTTGGCTCTGACCCCCCGGGGACAGTAGGGGCGGGGCCCAATAGGGGAAATAGAGGTAAATCCTATAAATCACTACTTGTCCTAGAGTTCTGCATAGATTGTAACCAAATTTGGCCAGAAACATCCTTGGGGGAAGGGGAATAGAACTTGTATAAATTTTGGCTCTGACCCCCCGGGGACATTAGGGGCGGGGCCCAATAGGGGAAATTTAGGTAAATCCTATAAATCGCTACTTGTTCTAGAGTTCTGCATGGATTGTAACCAAATTTGGCCAGAAACATCCTAGGGGGAAGGGGAACAGAACTTATATAAATTTTGGCTCTGACCCCCCAGGGGCAGGAGGGGCGGGCCCAATAGGGGAAATAGAGGTAAATCCTATAAATCGCTACTTGTCCTAGAGTTCTGCATGGATTGAAACCAAAATTGGCCAGAAACATCCTTGGGGGAAGGGGAATAGAACTTGTATAAATTTTGGCTCTGACCCCCTGGGGGCAGGAGGGGCGGGGCCCAATAGGAAAATTTAGGTAAATCCTATAAATTGCTACTAGTCTTAGAGTTTCTGCTTGGATTTTAACCAAATTTGGCCCAGAAACATCCTTGGGGTTAACAGAATTCCTATAATTTTTGGCTCTGACCCCCTTGAGAAGAAAGAGTGGGGCCCTTTAGGGAAATTAGAGGTAAATATTCAAATTTCTTAGAAAAGAAACAATGAACCTTACTAGGCATTACAAACCAGGTGGCGGATCTGGGCTTTCTATTTCAGGCGGATCGCTTTCATCATGAAGTTTTGTCTGGGTCATGAAAGTTTTCGTTAGGAGATGTAAATATTTGTTTAAGATGGATTTTACGGCTGATTTTGTCAAAAAAATTGTTGATTTATGAAAAAGAGGTAGGTATTTGACATTGATGAGGATTTAAATATGATTTAAACGTTTTATATTGTCACAATCCAAACTTTGAAAATGTTACCCCAGCATTGGGTAAATGGCCTATCGGAAGTTAGAGGTTAGACACGTGTAATGTTCCAAAAGTGTCTCGTCGTGCTATACCTCTAACATTGTTGGAGTACCAGTAGCGGTGACCGAACAGTAGTGCGTCTAGGGCCCATTTCGTTTATCCGGAACAACCGGTTTGACCGTTTGTAATAGTCTTTATTTCAAGTTTAAATCCTAACGAACCTGCAGTTGATGAATCATGATACAGGCCTGTGAGGGCTTTGTCAAGGCTCGTCTGAAAACAATATAGAATCACCAGGTCTGTCTTTAAAGTTATATTGCAAGTACTCCCATAACATGAGAGTCGACTGGTCAGCTGTTTTTTTATCTGACGTTTGTTTTGCTGACTGTCGACTCTCATTTCCAAAGGGTCATTTCTTTGATGCAGCTTTCGAAGTCAGATGAAGGCGAAATGAAAAGTGCAATAATATCAATATTTATTGCTCTAACAGTGATAACATTGATGTGTACTTACAGTTTAGGTATTAATTATTCCATTTATCAAGGAAACCCATAACTTAAGGCCTCACAAAAATGTATTTTAGCGGATTAGATATGATGAATCCTTTTTTTAACATTTTGAGCTAGTTTTAAATATGGCGGTTGGTTACTACAAAAAATGGAACGTGTATTCAAGCGGGCAGAATGCAAGTAAAAGTTCAGACAGATCAAGTGTTTGGGGACTTTGCAATTCGTTTTTTCTATTTACCAGGCGGATCGCTTTCATCATTAAGTTTTGTCTGGGTCATGAAAGTTTACGTTAGGTGATGTAAATATTTGTTTTAGATGGATTTTACAGCTGATTTGTCAAAAAAATTGTTGATTTATGAAAAAGAGGTAGGTATTTGGCATTGATGAGGATTTAAATATGATTTAAATGTTTTATTTTGTCACAATCCGAACTTTGAAAATGTTACCTCAGCATCGGGTCAATGGCCTTATCGGAAGTTAGAGGTTAGACACGACGTAATGTTCCAAAAGTGTCTCGTCGTGCTATACCTCTAGCATTGTTGGAGTATATTGCATGCTAATGTCACTGTAACAATATGTCACTTAAACATTTGATATTTGAACATTGACATGTAACTTGATGATTTAGCTCCCCAAAAGCATATGTCGGCCTATAAGAGAGCCGAAATCTAGGGATCATATATTCCTGGTTTTGAATAAAGTGCCTTCAATCACCGCCATGTTCAGTTACTTCGGGTTTTGTCGGAATCCGAATCGTGTCACGTGACTGACGTTCGACACGGCCTGCACGTGGTGAGCCAGGTAACTAGCGTAAGCGCACATGTGTTTGTTTACGTTTTCCTTGTGGCTAATATGAGCAAATCATGCTTATTTGAAACATCAAATTAACACATTGCCGTAAAATATTTTGTGTGTCAAATATTGTAATGTGCGAGCATTATTTTCTTTGTAGATCCAGTCTGCTGAGGTCAACCAGGTCAACCACATGTTTTGTTTATGAAAAATTGTTGACATTTTCTCTTGGTTTCACAATTCTCGTGTTACGCGAGATTGTCGCGACGATGTTCGGAAGAGCTCGGAATGATTGGCATCTTTTGAGTCTATTTTTCACGTGTACACGTTAAAAAGATATTTTACTTTTATAACTAAAAATACTGCCAATGCTATAACTTTATAAAAAGTGGTAAAATTAGAAAGTTTAAAACTCAGACAGACGGAGAAAAATATGTATAAAACTTAAACAGTTTTCACTATGACAAAAAGAGCAAAAGTTGTAGACCATACAACTTTAATTCATAAACGAACACTCAACAACTAAGGCTGTTTTCGATTATGCGGTATGACTGGTTGGACCTAGTTGTTCGTTAATGAATTAAAGACGGACCTGGTGATTTTATAGTGTTTTCAGACGACCATTGACAAAGCCCTCACAGGCATGAATCACAAATTGCAGGTCCGTCAGGATTTATACTTGAAATAAAGAGTTTTACAAACGGTCGAACCATTTGTTTCGAATGTCTGGAGCTACTAACAAATACTTCATCAGGTTGGGGACACTCCCGTATAACCAGGATTAGTCCTGCATTTGAGTAACATTCCTGTATTTGAGGGATAATTTTGTTACGCAAATGCATGATTCTGTGAAATGAAAATGGATAGTTGGTTAAAAAATTTATATAAAAAAAGGTTGTATTTTTATATATTTTTACTATATATTTTTGACAGAACGTTAAGCTTCTGTGATGCTACAGAGTTATTCTGAGTAGAGTGCCGTATTTGTCCTAATAACAGCGCTTCCTCTAACTACAGGGACATGTAAATTCTGTTTATCTTGTAACTTACAGTATCAGCACCGTATGTCATATCCAAGATATCCTAATATGAAAATATGATACCTATAATATTGACTATTATACATATCCATATCTAAAGTGCGCAGGTATGTTTTTGACTTAAGCCGTACTTTGTACGGTTTGAGTCTAAGGCACTACTTCCAGTAACCTTTCAACTCAGTAATTTAAATGCCGTTTACCTATGACACACTAATTTAAATGCCGTTGACCTATACTGTGTACTACATCTCACCCTTTTCCTCTAATTTAAATGCTGTTGACCTATACTGTGTACTACATCCCCCCCCAAATCCCTCTGTGCCTGCATGTGTAAGTACCTTACCTTCCAGCTGACTGCTGTCCACACAAGTTATAGACATTGGTGACTCCCCCATCTAACTTACATATCTAAGTGTTTCTTTCTGTGTGCATTAAATAATGTTTTTAAAAACAGATCTGAGATATACGACAATATAAGGCTGCCCTATTGTGTGCGTGGTTTTGCTTTCATATATAAGTGAGCAATACAAGAGTGTAGGACAAAAGTTCTTTTAATGAATATAAGACTTTTGCTTTCTTTATTTTAAAATTTTCTCTTTTATTTATAAAAATTTTGATTAAAAAGAATATCAATCAAAACATACACCCAGTATGGTTTTTCTGTGATCAGTTGAATATTTTTGAAATAATCTATATCAAAGTCGGTCACAATTTTTTATTTATAATTTAAGACATTTGACTGCTGATAGATACACAAAGCTTTGAATTAAGTTTCTAAAACACACAGTATCTGTTTCTGGGAAATGGAAATCTGCCTAACAGCTTAAAGTTTTTATAATGGATCCCGGATTACTCATATCATTAGGAAATTATTAGTTTTTTTTCACTATAATAACAATAATTGTAAAAACATAATTGTGTATCATAATATCATATAATCAGCATAACATGAAACTAAAAATCATTTTTGAATTATATTATTATTTGTGGCAGTACTGCAAAAATTATTATATTTACATCTATGGTGAAGTGAAACAAGTACATACAGTCAGACCATGAAGTCAATTTAAATTGTGGTCTACAATTTCATTTCTTACGTTTGATTTAATTAAGCTGTACTTTGTATGGTTTGAGTATAAGGGATTACATCCAGTAACATTTTAACTCTGTAATTTAAATGATGTTGACCTACGACATGCTAATTTCACTGCAGTTGACCTATACTGTATCTGAGCTATATGGATACACTGTTCTTTTTGTTTGTTTGTTTGATTTATTAACGTCCTATTAACAGCTATGGTCATGTAAGGACGGCCTCCCATGTATGCGGTGTGCTGCGTGTATGTTGTGCGAGGTGAATGTACTGGGAGACTGCGGTATGTTCGTGTTGTGTCTTCTTGTATAGTGGAACTGTTGCCCTTTTTATAGTGCTATATCACTGAAGCATGCCGCCAAAGACACCAAGCAACACACCCCACCCGGTCACATTATACTGACAACGGGCGAACCAGTCGTCCCACTCCCTGTATGCTGAACGCTAAGCAGGAGCAGAAACTACCACTTTTATAGACTTTGGTGTGTCTCGGCCAGGGGACAGAACCCAGAGCCTTCCTCACAGGGGCGAACGCTCAACTCAAGGCCAAAAGTGAGGCGGTGCCAAGGGAGGCATTAGGAAAGATAAAGTCAGTTAGGAAGAAGAGAAAAGATAAGATCCTAAATTTAGTCGCCTTTTACGATCATGCAATAGGGGCAGCAGGTACAATTCTAACGCCCTACCTGCAGGGCCAATTCTTGCAGTTATAATACAACAAATCATGTGCTATAAACTGATATGAATAAATGCTATATATTTTTGGGTATAATAATTATTTTTCATCTCTTAGTTCCAATAAACATACAAAATAATCACATTTATGTAAACTAATGTTCAAAGTGAAATATGTTGTTTGCATCTCACTAGCCTAACAAAGATGTAACTTTGGGGGTCTCACTAAAATCATTAAATCCATATACCATATACATGTGGGGCATGATCATTTCTAATTAATGTAATGGCCTTGAAATCATCTTTTTTGCCTTTTCCTCAAAATACATATGAAAAAATCATATGCGAATAAAAAACAACAAATGGGTAAAAAAATGATTTTGGAAATTGGAATCTATCGATCATATGATCATGACAAATAATAATTGATTCACAGATCTAAATTTCATATTAATAAAAGAGAATGAAATCCTATTACCTTTATTTTGAATACATACTGAATTTAATGAGATGTTTCAATGATAATAATTTCATTGTTTAAATACTTGATAATACAGATATTGTTAAAAATATGTAATTTATCTAAAGTAAATTTACTGATTTGTGTTTATTTTTCCCCACTAATTCTAGAAAAAATATACCTCTCATTTTTAGATTAAATCCAAGACCGGATGGACAATTACTATACCCAAAATTTTCATGAAATCAGTATAGACTGATTAAACATTCCATCGTTGTTATGATTATGTAACTGGACATTCAACACTGTTGTTAAATTACACCATACTTATTTAATGAAATCGGGGTAAAATGCCTTTAATTAAAGATCTGGTATTTTTGGTAGTTTAGTAATCATTTCCTAGTTTTATTATGGTTTGAAAAGTATACATGAAAATTAAAATGTATTTTGATATTTTCAACATTTACAAAATAACTTGAAATATATATAGGTGGCTTATGATATTGTGTAAAACACAGATATCCTCGAGTGAGATCCGGTTGTAGATATTAAGCATTTGCATTCAGTTGGCATTCATAGTCAATATGAATACCAACTGGAGGGAGGCAAATTCCATGATGCACTCTAGCTTCATGGAGATCGATTGCTAATGATACAAAAGAGCTTTTCAATCAATTTCGATTAAATATGCCGGAATGAAAGAAATAATATGTATATGCGCAAATAAGTTAGATATAGGATACTATCCAATTGATGTTGTCAGAGTAAATTGAAGATTGCCATAAAGGGATATAAAGGATATGATAAATACAAGGTACACATGATAACAAAATTTTAGAGCGACAAATGACATTTTGTTGCCATTTTCTCAAAAGAAAGAGAGAAAGTGATATTTATGCATCATTGACTAACGGTCCAGTGATCTTCTGTAGTGATCCTATTTTGTGATTTGCTACTAATATATGTGTGTATGCATAATGAAATAAATTGTCATCTTATAAAAGAGTGCTTGCATTTATAAAACAACCTTTTTAACTGGAATTCATAGTTTTCCAACTTGGAATTTACATGAAGTGTATGATATGCTGTTCACCAATATCAAATTCATTTATCTTAGAAATTGCAATGTCTTTCAATTACATTATTGTATCGCACACATGTTCTTTGTATTGAGTAGAAGGAAATAGAAAATTAACTTTAAAAAGGTGTATAAACAATTTCTTTACCATTGCAATTTGACAGCAATTGATGGATATGCTATTGTGCATTGACATTTATCATTTATGTAATCAATGCAAATCAGAATTCTTCATTTGTAACTTTTTTGAGGCTTAAGTCTCAGTACTTTCAGTACTTTGATTAAGTTTTATTTTTGAAAAAAAAAAAAAAAAAAAAAAAATTACAAAAAAAATCTCGGGTATATATATAATTAATATTTTGCGTGCCCCTATGCTCAAAACAGCCTTAAATGGTGCTTTCAAGATTCGATGAAACTCATTTTATACAAATTTTGTGATAGAACTTCTGTCTTTGCAGGCACCAATGAAAAAACATATCAGTAATCACAACTGTTTTATGATTAAGGCGAGGTAAAACTCCAATTTGTACTTTTGTGAGTTCATGACAAATCTTGACACTTAATATTGTTTTCAGACAAGCTTTCAAAAGCCCTCTTTATAGGTTGGGCACACTACCGCATATGGGAAATAGTCCTGCATTTGAGTAATCATGTTATTTCATTTTTTTACATAGCACTATCGTGAATGCAGCTTTCTACATTATAACTCAAATAATATATACAATATTCTAAAATAAAATGAATTTATGTTGATAAAACATCTGTGATGTAAAGCAATGGAATTTCTTTGACAATAGTTTCAGAGTTGTTTACTCAAGGTCAGTACAAGGTCATTGTTATTAAAAATGATTGCATTGTCAGCTCTCTGACGGCTTCATTTCTTCATTGATCTCCATCAAATTGCAATGGCTGTAAAGTGTTTTTCGGGAAATTATTGACAGATAAACCTCCCATTATCATATCTACTAACATATACTACAGATGTAATGGATTTGTAAGTATTCCATGGCATTAAAACCTATTCATGTTAATATATATAATTCAATAAAATCCACTGATATTTTCTAAAAGTGGTGTTTTGATTGATTTTCATATTACAGCATGTAGCTGGGCTCACGCTACCCATTCACATTTTCGTTAATAACGAATCAATCTGGATAAATTCATCCTAATTCGCAAAAAAATACTTAAGTTTTTCTTCACAAACCCAATATCCAATCACACGGACACGAGCTTCAAACATAGTTTTTTTTTAAGTCGCATTACTTTCATAGCAAGTCTAAAACAGTTGATAAATTAAAGGGACAATTCACTCAGGCTAATTCTTTTACATAACCAAGAAGCAAAATATGGCATAAATGTATTGTTCTACATTTCTTATGAAACATATAACATAAAATATTGACAAATTCCACGTCATTGTTTAGTATTTTAATTAATATTGTTGAAATATCAAATCGTTGATCAATAAGATTAAGCAGGTACATTATGGACTCTGTACCCATACCCGAGCCAAAGTCACGCACGTTAAACAAATAAACTCTGAGAAGGTTATAAAATGATTTTTAGGCAAGACAATTCACCTAATAAGGTAAACACACTACTGTCAGAGCGATTTGAGCAGTTCTAGACAAAAGTTGTATTACTCTACGAACAAGGGACAGGGTTCGGCATACGAGAAGTTCGACCACAATGTGTAATGGCGGACAGTGAGTAAGTTTGAACATCTACACACATGTCACAACCATGGGCTTTTCAGGCATATCACAGTAAAACCGACTGTTGGGGGGACATTTTGTTTTTGCTCCGTTTCTTATTATTATTATTATTTTTATTCTTATTTCTTCCACTTTCTTCCGCCGGAATGGTTTATGTCACTTGTCTCAGAAACTACTGGGCTTATGCTCATGAAACTTGGTAGACAGACTCTAAAGGGTGTGGGGTGGTGCTTAAAGGCTTTGCCCTGCAGGTAAGGCGTTAGAATTGTACCTGCTGCCCCTATTGCATAATCATAAAAGGCGACTAAATTTAGGATCTTATCTTTTCTCTTCTTCCTAACTGACTTTATCTTTCCTAATGCCTCCCTTGGCACCGCCTCACGTTTGGCCTTGCGTTGAGCGTTCGCCCCTGTGAGGAAGGCTCTGGGCTCTGTCCCCTGGCCGAGACACACCAAAGTCTATAAAAGTGGTAGTTTCTGCTCCTGCTTAGCGCTCAGCATACAGGGAGTGGGACGACTGGTTCGCCCGTTGTCAGTATAATGTGACCGGGTGGGGTGTGTTGCTTGGTGTCTTCGGCAGCATGCTTCAGTGATATAGCACTATAAAAAGGGCAACAGTTCCACTATACAAGAAGACACAACATGAATATACGGCAGTCTCCCACAACACACACCTCACACAACAATACACGCAACACACCACATACATGGGAGGCCGTCCTTACATGACCATAGCTGTTAATAGGACGTTAATTAATCAAACAAACAAACAAACAAACTAACGGGACCGGAATTCAAAGATGGCCGCTAGGACCCATTTCCTGTTTTCAGGTTTCGGTCTCCGATCTCAATGAAAATTGGTCTATGGGGGTTTTAAGGGATGGCGAACATCATGAAAATATTTTCGTGAAGATTTTTGGTATTCCAAGATGGCAGCTGGCCCACTTCCTGTTTTCAGGTTTCGGTCTTCTATCTCAATGAATATTGGTACATAGGGGTTTTAAGGGATGGCGAACAACATGCAAACATTCTTGTAAAGATTTTGGTATTCCAAGATGGCCGCTGGCCCACTTCCTGTTTTCCGTTTCGGTCCCCGATCTTAATGAAAATTGGTCTATAGGATTATTTAGGGATGGCGAACAACATGCAAACGTTTTCGTAAAGATTTCGCTTTACCAAGATTGCCACTGGCTCATTTCCTGTTCTTCAGGTTTCGATCTCCGATCTCAATGAAAATTGGTCTACAGGGGTTTTAAGGGATGGCGAACAACTTTAAAACATTTTTGTAAAGATTTTTGGTATTCCAAGATGACCGCTGGGCTAACTTCCTGTTTTTATATTTTGGTCTCTGATTTCAATAAAAATTAGTATATAGGGGTATTAAGGGATGCTGATCAATATGATAAAAATTTTAAAAGATTGTCGCTGGGCCAACTTCCTGTTTTCAATTTTTCGTCAGCAATTCATTGAAAATTGGTAAATGGGGGTTGTAACTTAAAATTTTAAGGGATGCCATATAGTCATGATAACTGCCAAATCAATTCCTCTTAAAATAGCCTTGTATTACCGTATTTTTGCACACTTTTTTTATAAATTATCAAGTGAAAAGTTGGGTTGCGCACTATACGCAGGTACAAGGCATGGCTAGGTCCTGGGTCATGATCACCGAGTTATGTAGTTATGTACATTTGAGGAGAACCTGAATTCCTATATAAAAGTGCATCAAAGTTCTCCCAAGATGTTCATATACACTGTGCAACTGCATTCTTGATTTGTTGCAATTGGGGATGCGTTTTTGGGACTATGTAATGGTGTCCATTACAATGAGTACTTGTTTAAAAATAAAATGACATATTTAGTGCTATGTTATTCTTAAATCCCATCCACGATCATGATCACTGCAGCATTGTACATCATGTACATTGTACAGGTCTGTTGTAACATATACTGGTATAAAGTATAAACTGTAATAGAACATGAGATTGATCTCTCATGAACTAAGAGAGAAAGGTATGTAAAGATGATGAAATAATTCCCCACCTAAACATTCAAATTTAGGAATTAATGATACTTTCACCAATGCAGACACACCTAACTGATATTTAACTTCGTTTTTTTTTTTATTCTAGGGAAGGAAATGATCCAGATGATCACGGAAAAATCACCTTTCAAGAGCTTCTAGAAAGAGTGTGCAAATTTGCTAATGTCCTGAAGAAACTTGGTGAGTTGATTATTATTTTGATCATATTGACTATAAGTTTAAATATAAATCATATGATCCTCATATGTCAATTTCTATTTATACCATGTCCATTTAAATTGCATGCAGCTATACATGTACATAATTAATGGACTCAAACGGTCTAAATCTATTACAAACTTTTAGAAGGAGAAAGGAATGGAATTTAGATATTAAAAGTTAACATTGGATATTTGAGACAAAACATGCGAATTCATTCCCTTTTTCATTATTAGCTTTCAAAATATTTTGTAACATTTGTTGCAAAGCAAACTTTGTTATCAGATCAATGTTTAATACGTACACAGCTCCATTGACTTATAACTTAGATATTTCCATATACTTGTAGGGCTTAAAAAGGGAGACCGTGTAGCTATCTATATGCCAATGATTTTGGAACTGTCTGTTGCTATGCTGGCATGTGCACGAATTGGCATTGTACATTCAATTGTGGTAAGTTATATGTATTCATTTATGAAGCACATCATATAAAAAATCCCATCCAATTTTCATTTATTTTACATTTCTTTCGATGTAATTTCTAATATTTAGTATAGATTATTGTTTAAAAAAAATCGCTTTAATGTGAAATGATTTTGCCACAGTTTGTTTAATAGTTAAATGCTTTATATAACTGACAAACTGACACATGAATACCGTATCTACTTGAGCAAGTGTATATATACTGAACTAGTAGTGCTCGTTCTCCTAATATAGACATAGCCTCTGTGTTTAAAATACCACCAGATTGAAATAAAATCTCTCCCGGTCTCAGCTTATGAAGCTCTTGTATTTTTCACTTTACGCTATATACTTCTTATTTCATAAATATTTTTTCTGTGTTTTTTTAATGCCATCACTAAGATACTCCACAAAAATATCACCCATTTCAGTCAAGAAAGATTTAAGGGAATAATTTTATAGGTAAATTCTAAAACGTTATATAACTTATATGGGAATTCATTCTATTACAGTTTGCTGGGTTTTCATCTGAATCTCTAGCGGAAAGGATATTAGATGCACAATGTTCTGCTGTGCTGACTGCTGGTTGGTTATTGATTATAGCTTATTTAAGTCAATATGTTTAGAAGATAAAAATGCTATCTAATTTATTTAAGTTTCAGAATTATCATGCAATTTACAAAATAAGTTGATACCTTTGTTATGTACCTGGTATATAATAAGTGTACAAGTTTTGGTCTGTATGCTTGAACTTAATTATATACTTTTGTTTGTAGATGGTATGATAAAATGACATTATCTATTTCACGATTTGTAGATGGTGTTTGGAGGGGTACAAAACTCATGAACCTGAAGAAGATTGTAGACGATGCCTTAATTATCTGTGAGAAAGCGTAAGTTCCTAATTTACGGTATACATTTATATCAGTATCTGCCTTACAAAAGCTTTCGCTTTTTGGCATATGCATGTTATTTAATAACTCTGGTGTAATAATTTCATTTAGCTTCATGATTATTGTATGTACTAATCAAATAAGTGTGTGTATTGTAACATAGGTAACTTGAAGCAATTCTGTTTTGCATATTACAGAGTTATCTGCATTTTCAGAGAAAATGAACCAAGGTAAATGTAAAAATGTAATGTTTGCTCACAGAATAATGATGTCGCATTCATTACATATCCACAAGGGAGATAACTCTGTAACATACAAAGTCAGAATAGAAAACATGAAATAAAGTCTCTTTGGAATGATGTGAAATCTTTTTAAAGTATTTAGAGTTTGGGTTTCTTAACATATTTTCATTGAATTGGCATTTTTTAGATTCTTAGGAATGTGTAGATTTCTATAAAAAGGATTGACTTTAAGATAATTTGAAAAAACCATAATTCATGTAGATGTGGAAAGGTAAGCTACAATATCCATGATCTGATTAAAAGTGATTTTAAGGCAATTTGAAAAAAATGATAATAGACTGGGAAAGGTAATTATAAGTCACAGTTTTAATCATCAAGTATCTGATAATAAGTGTAAGATTATACTAACTTGTTTCATTTTATAGGGGCCATAAAGTGAAGAAATGTGTTGTTGTGAAACACTTAACAACAACAGAAGAAATGGATGGCCACGGTGATACAGAGGATGACATTCCAGCAAAGCGACCAGTTCGTAAACTGAAGGTGAGTTACTTTGACAGATATTGAATTCCAAATTTTAGTAGGGAGTTTCAAGTGATGTTCAATTTCACATGCAACATAATATACAATAAAGACAAGTTGTCTGTCACCTTCAGTCCTTTAGATGTTACTGGCCTGTTACAAATTAAATGGATTTGAGGTTTACATTTTATTACCTTCTGTCATAATTGTTAAAGATGACTGAATTTAGTATTTACCTTTCCTCTTCTTTTCAAAAGACTTTCCTCTTCCAAATGTTTCCCATAATACTATTTCACTTTTCGCTTTAAGTGGATTACTAGTGCTTACCCTTGTACAGAAGACTCCGAGTTGATTCTTGATTCTGCCCGATTCTGTCCCCTGGCTGGGTTACGTCTCCTGACTGGATTCTTCCCCTTGACTGATATGTAACCTTGCTGGATTCTGTTTCTTGCTTGGGCTCTGTCCCCTGAGATTGGATTTCTCTCACCTGACTTGGTTATGTCCCCTGAATGAGTTATGAACCCTAACCAAACCCTACCAATGCCCATACAATACAGTAAGCTTATTTGCCTGTGGCTTATTAGAATGTTGTCATTACATGATCTAATATGCTGAAAGAATACCCAACAAAGTAAAACCAAATAAGATAATGAGATATTTATTTGTTTCTGCAGGTCCATTTTGACCATGAACGTGATGTGTGGTGGCACGATGAAATGGCAGAATCCTCATCCGAGTGTGAACCAGAGTGGATGGACGCTGAGGACCAGCTCTTCATGCTCTACACCAGGTAAAAATAATGGCCGCTTGTGTTGGTTGTTATTGAATGGGTAGGGATGGGACGGGGCTATTAGTAGAATGTAAGATGGTACTTTTGAATAATACATATTTCTAGTTTCATTTTTATGATGGATTACAAAATAACTGTGGATAATCATACCAACCAAATCTCTTTATTGCAAAGTCTTATATACAAGTATTCAATTTAGCTGTGATCTAGTATTTGATGTTAAAGTTTGACTGTAGATTTTGACTTTTCAGTGGTTCCACAGGAAAGCCTAAGGGAGTGCTCCATACAGTGGCGGGGTACATGTTGTACGCAGCTACTACCTTCAAGTATGACTTTGATTACCAGGAAAACGATATCTACTGGTGCACGGCTGATGTGGGCTGGATCACTGGTCATACCTATGTCTGTTACGGTCCATTGACTAACGGTTCTACAAGTGTCATAGTAAGTGATCACTGGTCATACCTATGTCTGTTATGGTCCATTGACTAATGGTTTTACAAGTTAAATAAAATGGTCTGCTTCGCAGAGATTTGACAACTTTCCATGCGCAAAAATAAAAAAAATTGTCATGGTTTAATCTGTTCATCTCTTTAATCGACACAGGCAGTAACACAGGTTTTTCCCAAGTTTGACTGAGTGCAAATAATGTTTTATTCCATCAGTATTTGTTGTCATGATGTAGAATAGACTCCAACTGTGTGAAATTTGTCAGCTACTTTATGACAAAAGACAGACACATGATTGAATTTGATCCTTTTTGACAGTTTGAGGGCACACCTTTCTACCCTGACCCTGGCAGATTCTGGTCAATTGTAGAGAAGTATGAAGTGACAAAGTTCTACACGGCACCAACAGCTATCCGAGCTCTCATGAAGTTTGGGGATGAATTTGTCACAAAGTTAGTATTACTGTCATTTACGATTTTGAAGATGTACCTTATAGCCTTTATATATAGTGAGAAAATTATTGTAAACATCTAGCTGTTGATTACAATTTTATATATTCAGCATGGGAAATTCAGGTATATAAAAGTTTATTAAAGGCTTTAATAGAATTTTTATCCAATCATATTTCATTATGATAAGATTATATGCAGGTACATAAAGCTATATAAAAGGCTTTAATAGAACTTGTATCCAGTGATATTTCATTGTGATGAGATTATATTCCAGGTATAACCGGTCCTCCCTGAAAGTGTTAGCCACCGTAGGGGAGCCCATCAACCCTGAGGCATGGCTGTGGTACTATAATGTGGTAGGGCAGAAACAGTGTGCCATCGTCGACACCTTCTGGCTGGCAGACTGAAACTGTAAGCCATGTATACAATCAGTTAAAACAACACCAACAAAAAAAACAATGTTAATATTGTAATAAGCTCCAGTTATGACGTCATCAAGATGGCCGCCATCTTGAATTTCACTAAAGATTGAAAAATAGTCATAACATTAACATTTTTCAACCGAAGTAGACAAATGAGGTATCAAAATGATCATAATAGAACATCAAATTCATATCGGGACCACATAATTCAATATATGTAGTGATTTCTAGGTAGGAAATGAAAAAAATCGGATTTTAAGTTCAAAAATGATAATTTTTTAGCAAATTTTTCATATTTGGCTTGACGCTGCAAAAAATGTTTACCAACAGCAAACTATTATTCGTAAACAGTTATTTGACCTCTAATCACTCAGTAAAAACAATAAAATATATAGAGATACAAAACAGAATTATTGTTATACCATCATTAAGTTTACAAAACATCACAGGGTGCGTATACTGGTTATATGCTATTTTCTAACTCCAAACCGCTGACACTAGTTTTTCCTGGTGTGTTATAAGTTCCTTAAATAAGTTTGACTATTGGCGATTTATAAGTAGGAAACATGAATGTAAAGTTGACAGTAATATCTAGCCTCGGGTAGGACAAATCACAGTTTCGTTTATTTCCTATGCATATTATTAGCAAAATGTCAGATAGGTACCACAATGTCACATATTTCTTTCGCTGGTTCTCAATTATAACCATTATCATTGTGCGTTGCTTTCCCACTTCACTTCACTGCACTATCCTCTGACTTGACTCGCCATGTCTGGTAGCTGGTACATGCAGTCCAAATCAGAGTAATCGAGATATCAGTATCCAATTCGTCGAAAGCCAGAGCGTCGTCTTCGATGTCGATGAGATGATGTGAAAAATAGTCATAACATTGACATTTTTCAACCGAAGAAGACAAATGAGGCATCAAAATGACCACAATAGAACAACAATTACATATCAGGACCATATAATCCAATATATGTAGTTATTTCTATGCAGGAAATGAAAAAAATCGGATTTTAAGCTCAAAAATGGTAATTTTTTAGCAAATTTTTAGGTCATCTGACCCGAAGGGTCAGGATGACCTATAGTCGTCATGTTTCGTCCGTCGTCGTCCGCCGTCCGCCGTCCGCCGTGCGCCGTGCGCCGTGCGCCGTCCGCCGTGCGTTAACTTTTCACATTTTGAACTTCTTCTCAAGTTCTACCGGTGCGATTTAGCTGAAACTTGCATGAAATGATCCTGACATGGTCCCGACAAAGTGTTGTTATATTTCGGGTCGATCCGAAATCCAAGATGGCCGCCACAGCCGCCATCTTGAAAACACATTTTGAACTTCTTCTCAAGTTCTACCGGTGCGATTTGGCTGAAACTTGCATGAAATGATCCTGACACGGTCCCGACAAAGTGTTGTTATTTTTCGGGTCAATCCGAAATCCAAGATGGCCGCCACAGCCGCCATCTTGAAAATACATTTTGAACTTCTTCTCAAGTTCTACCGGTGCGATTTGGCTGAAACTTGCATGAAATGATCCTGACATGGTCCCGACAAAGTGTTGTTATTTTTCGGGTCGATCCGAAATCCAAGATGGCCGCCACAGCCGCCATCTTGAAAACACATTTTGAACTTCTTCTCAAGTTCTACTGGTGCGATTTGGCTGAAACTTGCATGAAATGATCCTGACATGGTCCCGACAAAGTGTTGTTATTTTTCGGGTCGATCCGAAATCCAAGATGGCCGCCACAGCCGCCATCTTGAAAACACATTTTGAACTTCTTCTCAAGTTCTACTGGTGCGATTTGGCTGAAACTTGCATGAAATGATCCTGACACGGTCCCAACAAAGTGTTGTTATTTTTCGGGTCAATCCGAAATCCAAGATGGCCGCCACAGCCGCCATCTTGAAAATACATTTTGAACTTCTTCTCAAGTTCTACCGGTGCGATTTGGCTGAAACTTGCATGAAATGATCCTGACATGGTCCCGACAAAGTGTTGTTATTTTTCGGGTCGATCCGAAATCCAAGATGGCCGCCACAGCCGCCATCTTGAAAACACATTTTGAACTTCTTCTCAAGTTCTACCACTGCGATTTGGCTGAAACTTGCATGAAATGATCCTGACATGGTCCTGACAAAGTGTTGTTATTTTTTGGGTCGATCCGAAATCCAAGATGGCCGCCACAGCCGCCATCTTGAAAATACATTTTGAACTTCTTCTCAAGTTCTACCGGTGCGATTTGGCTGAAACTTGCATGAAATGATCCTGACATGGTCCCGACAAAGTGTTGTTATTTTTCGGGTCGATCCGAAATCCAAGATGGCCGCCACAGCCGCCATCTTGAAAACACATTTTGAAATTCTTCTCAAGTTCTACCGGTGCGATTAGGCTGAAACTTGCATGAAATGATCCTGACATGGTCCTGACAAAGTGTTGTTATATTTCGGGTCGATCCGAAATCCAAGATGGCCGCCAAAGCCGCCATCTTGAAAACACATTTTGAACTTCTTCGCAAGTTCTACCGGTGCGATTTGGCTGAAACTTGCATGAGATGATCCTGACATGGTCCCGACAATGTGTTGTTACATCTCTGGTTGATCCCAAATCGAAGATGGCTACCATGACACTATATCTAATTAATTTCCTATATGTTAAGGCCCTTGGGCCTCTTGTTTGAAATTAAATTTGTTGAAAGAAATTGAAAAATGATCCTAACATGGTCCTGACAAAGTGACACCATATACAATTAATTTTACTATTGCCAAGGTAGTCAGATGACCGTTAAGGCCCTTTGGGCCTCTTGTTCATATTTGGCTTGACGCAGCAAAAATGTTTGCCAACAGCAAACTATTATTTCTAATCAGTTATTTGACCTCTTATCAATCAGTAAAAACAACATCAACAAAAAAACATTGTTAACATTGTATAAGCTCCTGTTATGACGTCATCAAGATGGCCGCCATCTCGAATTTCACTAACAATTGAAAAATAGTCATAACATTAACATTTTTAGGTCATCTGACCCGAAGGGTCAGGATGACCTATAGTCATCATGTTTCGTCCGTCGTCGTGCGCCGTCCGCCGTGCGCCGTGCGCCGTCCGCCGTGCGCCGTGCGCCGTCCGCCGTGCGTTAACTTTTCACATTTTGAACTTCTTCTCAAGTTTGACCAGTGGGATTGAGCTGAAACTTACCTGAAATGATCCTGAGATGGTCCCGACAAAGTGTTGTTATTTTTCGGGTCGATCCGAAATCCAAGATGGCCGCCACAGCCGCCATCTTGAAAACACATTTTGAACTTCTTCTCAAGTTCTACCGGTGCGATTTGGCTGAAACTTGCATGAAATGATCCTGACATGGTCCCGACAAAGTGTTGTTATTTTTCGGGTCGATCCGAAATCCAAGATGGCCGCCACAGCCGCCATCTTGAAAACACATTTTGAACTTCTTCTCAAGTTCTACCGGTGCGATTTGGCTGAAACTTGCATGAAATGATCCTGACATGGTCCCGACAAAGTGTTGTTATTTTTCGGGTCGATCCGAAATCCAAGATGGCCGCCACAGCCGCCATCTTGAAAACACATTTTGAACTTCTTCTCAAGTTCTACCGGTGCGATTTGGCTGAAACTTGCATGAAATGATCCTGACATGGTCCCGACAAAGTGTTGTTATTTTTCGGGTCGATCCGAAATCCAAGATGGCCGCCACAGCCGCCATCTTGAAAACACATTTTGAACTTCTTCTCAAGTTCTACCGGTGCGATTTGGCTGAAACTTGCATGAAATGATCCTGACATGGTCCCGACAAAGTGTGGTTATTTTTCGGGTCGATCCGAAATCCAAGATGGCCGCCACAGCCGCCATCTTGAAAACACATTTTGAACTTCTTCTCAAGTTCTACCGGTGCGATTTGGCTGAAACTTGCATGAAATGATCCTGACATGGTCCCGACAAAGTGTTGTTATTTTTCGGGTCGATCTGAAATCCAAGATGGCAGCCACAGCCGCCATCTTGAAAACACATTTTGAACTTCTTCTCAAGTTCTACCGGTGCGATTTGGCTGAAACTTGCATGAAATGATCCTGACATGGTCCCGACAAAGTGTTGTTATTTTCGGGTCGATCCGAAATCCAAGATGGCCGCCACAGCCGCCATCTTGAAAACACATTTTGAACTTCTTCTCAAGTTCTACCAGTGCGATTTGGCTGAAACTTGCATGAAATGATCCTGACATGGTCCCGACAAAGTGTTGTTATTTTTCGGGTCGATCCGAAATCCAAGATGGCCGCCACAGCCGCCATCTTTAAAACACATTTTGAACTTCTTCTCAAGTTCTACCAGTGCGATTTGGCTGAAACTTGCATGAAATGATCCTGACATGGTCCCGACAAAGTGTTGTTATTTTTCGGGTCGATCTGAAATCCAAGATGGCCGCCACAGCCGCCATCTTGAAAACACATTTTGAACTTCTTCTCAAGTTCTACCGGTGCGATTTGGCTGAAACTTGCATGAAATGATCCTGACATGGTCCCGACAAAGTGTTGTTATTTTTCGGGTCAATCCGAAATCCAAGATGGCCGCCACAGCCGCCATCTTGAAAACACATTTTGAACTTCTTCTTAAGTTCTACCGAAGGGATTTGGCTGAAACTTGCATGAAATGATCCTGACATGGTCCAGACAAAGTATTGTTACATCTCTGGTTGAATCCCAAAATCGAAGATGACTACCATGACACTATGTCTAATAATTAATTTTCCTATATTTAAAGGCCTTGGGCCTCTTGTTTGGAATAAAATTTGTTGAAAGAAATTGAAAATGATCCTGACATGATCCTGACAAAGTGACACCATATATAATTAGAATTTTAACAATTGTCAAGGTAGTCCAGATGACCGTTAAGGCCCTTTTGGGCCTCTTGTTAGGTCATCTGACCCGAAGAGGTCATGGATGACCTATAGGTCATCATGTTTCGTCCGTCTTCGTGGCGCCGTCCGTCGTGCGCCGTCCGCCGTGCGCCGTGCGCCGTCCGCCGTGCGCCGAGTGCGCCGTCCCGCCGTGCGTAAAACTTTTCACGATTTGAACTTCTTCTCAAGTTCTACCAGTGGATGGCTGAAACTTACCTGAAATGATCCTGAGATGGTCCCGACAAAGTGTTGTTATTTTTCGGGTCGATCCGAAATCCAAGATGGCCGCCACAGCCGCCATCTTGAAAACACATTTTGAACTTCTTCTCAAGTTCTACCGGTGCGATTTGGCTGAAACTTGCATGAAATGATCCTGACATGGTCCCGACAAAGTGTTGTTATTTTTCGGGTCGATCCGAAATCCAAGATGGCCGCCACAGGCGCCATCTTGAAAACACATTTTGAACTTCTTCTCAAGTTCTACCGGTGCGATTTGGCTGAAACTTGCATGAAATGATCCTGACATGGTCCCGACAAAGTGTTGTTATTTTTCGGGTCGATCCGAAATCCAAGATGGCCGCCACAGCCGCCATCTTGAAAACACATTTTAAACTTCTTCTCAAGTTCTACTGGTGCGATTTTGGCTGAAACTTGCATGAAATGATCTGACATGGGTCCCGACAAAGTGTTGTTATTTTTCGGGTCGATCCGAAATCCAAGATGGCCGCCACAGGCGCCATCTTGAAAACACATTTTGAACTTCTTCTCAAGTTCTACCGGTGCGATTTGGCTGAAACTTGCATGAAATGATCCTGACATGGTCCCGACAAAGTGTTGTTATTTTTCGGGTCGATCCGAAATCCAAGATGGCCGCCACAGCCGCCATCTTGAAAACACATTTTGAACTTCTTCTCAAGTTCTACCGGTGCGATTTGGCTGAAACTTGCATGAAATGATCCTGACATGGTCCCGACAAAGTGTTGTTATTTTTCGGGTCGATCCGAAATCCAAGATGGCCGCCACAGCCGCCATCTTGAAAACACATTTTGAACTTCTTCTCAAGTTCTACCGGTGCGATTTGGCTGAAACTTGCATGAAATGATCCTGACATGGTCCCGACAAAGTGTTGTTATTTTTGGGTCGATCCGAAATCCAAGATGGCCGCCACAGCCGCCATCTTGAAAACACATTTTGAACTTCTTCTCAAGTTCTACCGGTGCGATTTGGCTGAAACTTGCATGAAATGATCCTGACATGGTCCCGACAAAGTGTTGTTATTTTTCGGGTCGATCCGAAATCCAAGATGGCCGCCACAGCCGCCATCTTGAAAACACATTTTGAACTTCTTCTCAAGTTCTACCGGTGCGATTTTGCTGAAACTTGCATGAAATGATCCTGACATGGTCCCGACAAAGTGTTGTTATTTTTTCGGGTCAATCCCGAAATCCAAGATGACCGGCACATCTGCCATATTGAAAACACATTTTGAACTTCTTCTCAAGTTTTACTGGTTCGATTTGGCTGAAACTTGCATGAAATGATCCTGACATGGTCCCGACAAAGTGTTGTTGATATTTTTCGGGTCGATCCGAAATCCAAGATGGCCATCTTGTTATGAAATAGTCAATGTTTGTTTGTTTGCAATCAGTTGTGAGGTATAATTATAAATGATAAAAAACAATCTATAAGCTCTGACTTTAATACATGTACACTGATAAAAAATAACTGTTATTTTCAGTGTTAGAATTTTAAGATCATATATTTTATGTGAAGGTTTGCTTAAGATTAATGATATTATACAGTTACATTAGTGTTTACTGAATTATTCCTAATATTTAGAGGCCTGAACAGTTGGAGCGAGTTGACCAATACAAGAGGAGAATGACCCGTAAAAAGGTAAACCTATTTTATAAATATGAATTAAAAATATTTATTTTACATATTCAATTGTGAAAGTAGCTATATAACTTATACAAACTTCTTCCAATTAGCCAAGATGTAAGTATGTGAGAGTCATAGAGTGGGAGGAAACCGGAGTGCCTGGAAAAAACCTGACCCATATGATCTTGTAGATGACCACTGGCTTTTCACGTCTGTGCTGACCACAGGTACATGTCATGGTTTAATCAGATTGTGTTTAGCTACTGATAAAAAATGGATTGGTATATTTTTGAAATATGGATCTCTTGTTTTTTTAAATTTCGAGCTACATAGACAATGATCAATAAATGACTGATGTCTCTGACTTAACAATAACCGCTAGGTCGGTATTTCAAAGAAATTCGACTTGTATAGAATCATATATATTTTACTTTAACTTTGAAGGCTTCAGTGGGCTACCCCCATGCCTGAAGTCGTTGCAGGGCCAATCTCAGGATGGTGTCAAATTTGGCCTGAATTTCCATTATAAAGAGAGTGCCCCTCCATGGATGTCACTACGAAATGCAATGGTACAAAGGTAGTGTTTTCATTAACAAAAATAGGTACAAATGATGGTGGGCTGACCCCCCCATGGAGTATGGGGCCTGAAGGGGCGGGGTTAAAATGTGGGGTCATGGATATGTTGGCTATTTCCATATAAACTCTGGGACTTCTTGATCTGTAAACTAAGCAAGGTTATCATGGATATGTAACCTGGATATTACAATGGCTTAATGGGATATGTAGACATATGGTTAGGGTTGGATTGTAATTGGGTACAAATGATGGGGCTGACCCCCTGGGGGCCTGATCATAGGTCACTCAGATATGTAAACCTGGGGTCAATTTGGATATGTTCCATATAAACGACAAGGTTCCTTGGAAATGTAAGCCTAGATAGCATTCCATATGCAATTGTAGTAAACCTTATCAAGGTTTACCTGGGATATGTAAACCTGGGATATCAAACCTTGGGATTTCAGTTGACCCCTGGGGGTATCCTGAGGGGTTGGGGGTAAACCTGGGATATCAATTTGGATTACCTTGGATATGTAAACGAACTTTGGATTCCTCATGGTTACCTTGGATATGTAGCAAGCGACTCATAATGCAATCCTGTAGTTTGTTATCCTGTGGATATGATTCAAAATTGTACGGGAATGATGGGCTGACCCCCCAGGGGGGCCTGAGGATATGTCCAAACCTGGGGATCAATTTGGCTACCTTCCATATGTAAACGACTTATCTCTGAAACCAAGCTATGGTAAAGCACCCATATGCAATGGTTAGCATCCTTATAGGGGTGGGGATATGTCAAATTGTACAAATAATGGGGCATGACCCCTCCGGATATGCAGGGTGGGTCAAAATGGGGTCAATTTAAGGCTATTACCTGATATAAACCTGGGATATCATGAATTTTACCTTAAGGATATGTAAACCTGGGATATCATGGTTACATCGTTATGTAAGGGTTGGATATGTTAAACAACTGGGATATAAAACGGTTACCTAGATGGATATGTAAAAAAAGGGTCAATATCATGGTTGCCTTATTTTCATATAAATGTAAACCTGGGATATCATGTTACCTATGGATATGTAAACCTGGATAGCATATTTACCTTGGATATCAACCTAGATATCATGTTTACCTGTGGATATCGAATTAAACTTTGGGATCATGTTTTACCTTGGATATGTTCTAATTAGTCAGAGTCCTTGTGATAAATTACTATCAACACTTGGATAGGTGTAAACCTGGGATATCAGGTTACCTTGGATATGTCATTGATATTTTTAGGTTATGATGAAAAAATGGACTGTATATCATGTTTACCTTGGATCTGTTGTTTTTTAAATTAAGATATGTAAACTTGGGATACATTCTGGGATATCATGTTACCTTGGATATGTACAACCTGGGGATATCAAGGTTATCATTGGATATGTAAACCTAGGATAATCAAGGGGATATGTTAAACCTAGAGATATCAAGGTTATCATGGATATGAAACAGGGATATTAAGGTACCCTGGGATGTAAACATGGCCTATCAAGGTTAACTTGGATATGTAAACCTGGGATATCAAGGTTAATCATGATTGTAAACCTGGGATCATCAAGGTTACCTTGGATATGTAAAAACCTGGGAATTATAGGTTACCATGGATATGTAAACCTGGGATATCAAGGTTACCTTTGGATATGTAAACCTCAAGGATATCAAGGTTACCTTGGATATGTAAACCTGGGATATCAAGGTTACCTTGGATATGTAAACCTGGGGATATCAAGGTTACCTTGGATATGTAAACCTGGGATATCAAGGTTACCTTGGATATGTAAACCTGGGATATCAAGGTTACCTTGGATATGTAAACCTGGGATATCAGGTTACCTTGGATATGTAAACCTGGGGATATCATAGGTTACCTTGGATATGTAAACCTGGGATATCATGGTTACTTGGATATGTAAACCTGGGATATCAAGGTTACCTTGGATATGTAAACCTGGGATATCAAGGTTACCTTGGATATATGTAAAACCTTGGATATCATGGTTACCTTGGATATGTAAACCATGGGATATCAAGGTTACCTTGGATATGTAAACCTGGGATATCATGGTTACCTTGGATATGTAAACCTGGGATATCATGGTTACCTTGGATATGTAAACCTGGGATATCATGGTTACCTTGGATATGTAAACCTGGGATATCAAGGTTACCTTGGATATGTAAACCTAGGATATCAAGGTTACCTTGAATATGTAAACCTGGGATATCAAGGTTACCTTGGATATGTAAACCTGGGATATCATGGTTACCTTGGATATGTAAACCTGGGATATCATGGTTACCTTGGATATGTAAACCTGGGATATCAAGGTTACCTTGGATATGTAAACCTGGGATATCATGGTTACCTTGGATATGTAAACCTGGGATATCAAGGTTACCTTGGATATGTAAACCTGGGATATCATGGTTACCTTGGATATGTAAACCTGGGATATCATGGTTACCTTGGATATGTAAACCTGGGATATCAAGGTTACCTTGGATATGTAAACCTGGGATATCATGGTTACCTTGGATATGTAAACCTGGGATATCAAGGTTACCTTGGATATGTAAACCTGGGATATCATGGTTACCTTGGATATGTAAACCTGGGATATCATGGTTACCTTGGATATGTAAACCTGGGATATCATGGTTACCTTGGATATGTAAACCTGGGATATCAAGGTTACCTTTGGATATGTAAACCTGGGATATCATGGTTACCTTGGATATGTAAACCTGGGATATCATGGTTACCTTGGATATGTAAACCTGGGATATCAAGGTTACCTTGGATATGTAAAAAACTGGGATTATCAAGGTTACCTTGGATATGTAAACCTGGGATATCAAGGTTACCTTGGATATGTAAACCTGGGATATCATGGTTACCTTGGATATGTAAACCTGGGATATCATGGTTACCTTGGATATGTAAACCTTGGATATCATGGTTACCTGGAATATGTTGGATACTTTGTATGTAAACCTGGGATATCAATGGTTACCGTGGATATGTAAACCTGGGATATCAAGGTTACCGTGGATATGTAAACCTGGGATATCATGGTTACCTTGATATGTAAACCTGGGATATCATGGTTACCTTGGATATGTAAACCTGGGATATCATGGTTACCTTGGATATGTAAACCTGGGATATCAAGGTTACCTTGGATATGTAAACCTAGGATATCAAGGTTACCTTGGATATGTAAACCTGGGATATCATGGTTACCTTGGATATGTAAACCTGGGATATCAAGGTTACCGTGGATATGTAAACCTGGGATATCAAGGTTACCTTGGATATGTAAACCTGGGATATCATGGTTACCTTGGATATGTAAACCATGGCTGATATCAAGGTTACCTTGGATATGTAAACCTTGGATATCAAGGTTACCTTGGATATGTAAACCTGGGATATCAAGGTTACCTTGGATTATGTAAACCTGGGATATCAAGGTTACCTTGGATATGTAAACCTGGGATATCAAGGTTACCTTGGATATGTAAACCTGGGATATCAGGTTTACACTTGGATAGGTAACCTATATCATGGTTACCTTGGATATGTAAACCTGGGATATCATGGTTACCTTGGATAATGTAAACCTGGGATATCAAGGTTACCGTGGATATGTAAACCTGGGATATCATGGTTACCTTGGATATGTAAACCTGGGATATCATGGTTACCTTGGATATGTAAACCTGGGATATCATGGTTACCTTGGATATGTAAACCTGGGATATCATGGTTACCTTGGATATGTAAACATGGCATATCAAGGTTACAGTGGATATTGTGTTGAAGTCTCAGCCAATTAAAAGAAAAACATTTACAAAGAAATATAGAACAGTCATATCCTTAAAAGATAAATGTTTGATACATGAAAAAGCATGTTGATACAAATATAAAGAATGATATCTTTATTTCTATGTTGTTTGACATACAACATGATTGAATCTTTGTCAGAATTTTAATACAATGATTTAGATGATGTGTTATATTTTTGTTTGACCTTTTCAGTTTGGATGTAGTAGAAGAGACCTATAAATCTATCCAGCCATTGAAAGATAAACTGAGTTCTGTAAACAAAGAAAACAACAGTTTTTGTCAGGTAAGCATTGAACATGATAATCTGTTTTGTTTGTGCCCTATAGTTTGTAGAATATCATCAGTATAGAAGTATTTCTTGAACCCTATATATCAGGGTTATACAAAAAGCCTTATTGGAACTGAACTTCAGAGATTTACCTTCTAATTGAGGTCAGATGTTTTATGGCAGACGCAGACTTGTACAAAATTCTGTTACATAAAGATCAATTCTGCATAACTGAGTCTGTTTGTCAAGAATATTGGATCATGTCCCTTTCTCTGAGTTAAGTAGAATAAATAGATTGAAAATTCTGCTACAGTTTTGTGAAAAATCAAGAATGAGAAAACAAGAAAAAGTCATTAAGATAAAATTACAACAAAATCTGAACTATGGAAGTTGTCTGCACAGATTTCCTTGAGAGTTGTAATGTCAGGAGGGTTGCAAAATTACTGCAGATGTAAGCTCTTTTGTGTAATTTAATGGAATTTTAGAAGAAAATTGTTCCTTTGAAGGAGAATAGTTTATCATTTTATCTGTATTTTCAAACAGCTTGGTTCTGCCATGGAAAATCTGAAGCACATCTTTACTGTACCTGAAAGTGTGAGGAAGACAGCTGAATTTATTAATGAAAGTAAACTTCTACAGGCACATAAACAGTAAGTTATCTCCCTTGACAAACAAACAGTAAGTGATCTCCCCTTGAACAAATTACATCCCCTGACAAAGAACTAAAGACTGTTTTCGTTCATGCAGAACAACTGGTTCGACCATTTGTAAAAGTCTTTATTTCAAGTATAAATCTTGACAAACCTGCAGTTTATGATACAGGCCTGTGAGGGCTTTGTCAAAGCTTGTCTGAAAACATAAAAATCACCAGGTCCGTCTTTAATTCATAAACGAACAACTAGGTCCAACCAGTCAAACAGCATAATCGAAAACGGCCTAAGCTACCACCTGTTGGAATATATACAATCAATTATCTCTCTTTGGTTATTATTGAAACTGTTAAACATTTCAGATATTAACATGCTGCACACTATCAAAATATGACTCAAATAGTATTTTTAAAAGCAATTTTAATTTGCATGTAACTGATAGTAAGTTATACCTAGCCTAGTATACAAAGTATATAATTTATGTACATGAGGATGTTTCATTATTTACTTTCTGACAGTCTCACTGACCTTGAGATGGCACGAGATGACCTTATGTTTGAACTTCATAAACAGCCACAGAAGTCTCCAACAGATAATAATGTAAGCATCCCTTCACAGGTTCTATCATGGTATAATAACATAACTTCAATTTGTATTTCCTATAAATGAGTATATAAATATAAGATGAGATACAGGGATGTAATTTTGGCATTGTGTCCATAAATATGTAAATATAAGATGAGATACAGGAATGTAATTTTGGCATTGTGTCTATAAATATATAAATATAAGATGAGATACAGGGATGTAATTTTGGCATTGTGTCTATAAATATATAAAATATAAGATGAGATACAGGGATGTAATTTTTGGCATTGTGTCTATAAATATATAAATATAAGATGAGATACAGGAATGTAATTTTGGCATTGTGTCCATAAATATATAAATATAAGATGAGATACAGGAAATGTAATTTTGGCATTGTGTCTATAAATATATAAATATAAGATGAGATACAGGGATGTAATTTTGGCATTGTGTCTATAAAATATAATAAATATAAGATGAGATACAGGGATGTAATTTTGGCATTGTGTCCTATAAATATATAAATATAAGATGAGATACAGGAATGTAATTTTGGCATTGTGTCCATAAATATGTAAATATAAGATGAGATACAGGAATGTAATTTTGGCATTGTGTCCATAAATATTAAATATAAGATGAGATACAGGAATGTAATTTTGGCATTGTGTCTATAAATATATAAATATAAGATGAGATACAGGAATGTAATTTTGGCATTGTGTCTATAAATATATAAATATAAGATGAGATACAGGGATGTAATTTTGGCATTGTGTCCATAAATATATAAATATAAGATGAGATACAGGAATGTAATTTTTGGCATTGTGTCCTATAAATATATAAATATAAGATGAGATACAGGGATGTAATTTTGGCATTGTGTCCTTGATCATTTCGATAATCCTTCTGCAACTTATATCCATCCTCGGTACTCCAGGGGTTACTATTACTGATGTTATATCCATCCCTGGTCTATCTCATAGTAAAACTGAAGGCAGTTCAGAAGGGGAAAAAAATCTGACCAATCACAGGCCTACAAAGACTTGCTTTGTTGACTATTAAGACAGCGACGCCCGACTTCAAAGCCACACAGTCAACTACAGTGTACCATTATAAAGTTCTTTTGATGCCTTTAGTTTTACCATGAGATAGTCCAGGGGTGGAACAGCAACACCAGGTGCATCGAGGATGCTCATATCTGATGACTCATAGGTGCATCTACAATTACTGAGATAAAACTGTATAAGAGAATGAGTCCGATATGGCATTGAATGTTGGTCACTTACTTATAAAGATTGGCTCCCTCTCACACATATATAAGGAATGTTCTTTGTGTTTACATAAAGGTAATGCTATCAGTGTTTTATTGGTTGTTTCAGACTCTCACAAAGTATTTTAAGGATGTAGAGAAGCTTTCTGAGGACCTAGGGAAACAGTTGTGGATCATTATGGGCAGGGTACTCATCACTGTACGACGAGAACCGACCCTCATTGTCACAGCTCTACGTATAATAGAGAGAGAGGAGAAGTAAGTAAACTGAAGGGTGATTGGGTGACTCAGTGGTAACCAAGGCTACCAGAGGCAACTAAGGCTACCAGTGGTAACCAAGGCTACCAGAGGTAACCTAAGGCTACCAGTGGTAACTAAGGCTATCAGTGGTAACCAAGGCTACCAGAGTTTCGTAGTTTCCAAAGATTTCCTTATAAGGGTATTTGGGTTACCTGTATTATGTGTACTTTCGCCTTCAGACTCTCGCATGCTTTAATACTGTTTGGGGTGTAGTCATCCCTGTGGTTAAGATGTCCTGATATATCACCAAAAGCCCTCCACCTCTGGGTTGCAAGTTTGAATCCATATGGGGCAGTTGTCAAGTTCTGACTGCTGGTCATGGGTTTTTTTTTTGATACACCATGTATGCCCTACCTCCTAAACCTGGTACATCCTTGAACGACTAAATGATCCTAACAGTTAACGGTCATCTTGTTAATCAAATTTGAGATCTAAACGTTCAGGGAGCTTTTTTACAAATGTGAGTTAGACGTTACTGCCAACATTTCAATGCCTCAATCATCAGCAGTGTAAGCCTGTTGTACCTTAGTCTGGACATTCAAAGGATTTTTCTCTCAACCTGGAAAAAATGTTACTGCACCTGATAGTTATTACATCATCTCAGGCTAAAATAACATTGTGCTGATTGGATTTTATGCATGTCTTTGATAGAGAAATTATTATGATGCACAAATTCATCACTGCGTACCAAAATACCGGTAAGTACTTTTACAGTATACTGATTCAGCTAACATCTTTTATATAATATAGACGAGATGAGATTGTAATGAAGAGGAAAGAACAAACTGGTTTCCTTCCCGTGGGACGACCAAAGAGGTGGAAACAGAAAACCTTTGAGATTCTGGAACGCACCATTACATATAAGTAAAAGTGTCTAAGAATCTCGTGGTGCAAGGTCTTGTGTGGCCTAACTCCAAAGTCCTTTTGAGCTAAGTTAATTACCACATTTACTTTGTTATATAGAATATTATGGTGACATTGCTGGACAGGTAAAAATGTATGGTGGATTAATGACGTCAACTAGTGTTTTATTTTTATGTATTAAAATCATTGTGATTAAAGGTTTTCTTGGTCTTATAGCCTCAACAGCTTTAAAGCAGAGACCCATAAATGAGTAAATAGATAAATATAGCAATCAAACTAAATTTTTTAAGAAATCTATGGTCTATACAGATCCATTATGGAGATTGTCTGAAAAGCTCTGGCATCTGCATGTATATATAGACCGTAGATTTCATAAAAAGATAGTTTAATGCTTAAATAAATACCATCATGCCTCAAAGTGAGAAAACTTCATTGTCCATTAATACATTAACTTTAATCAACTATCTCACTTATAGGTATATTTGGACAAAAGCAAACAGGAAGCTGTGAAAACAAACAAGATAAGCAAGAAAAAGAAAACAACAGAAAAGACTGCAGTCTAGAAAGATCTTTTGTACTAAATCTGTTTCTCGTTACTGTTTGTAAATGGCAAATCCTTTTTTTTTTTTTTTTTTGAAATGCTGAATTAATGTAAATATTTGTACATTTTTTGTGTTGTTGAAGTTTTGAAATGAAAAGTAATAAGAAGTAAATCTCGTGTGATTTTTTTAATGAACTGTAAACCATCCATGGCAGTCATTTGGAAACAGGTCATAAATGATCAATTGTAGATACTTCTGGCCAATAGATTGCTTTGGTCAGTCTATAGCTTTACTGAGGCATACAGAGTAAGAATGCATATGTATATAGCAATCTCCAGAGACCTGATATTGGCCATGTTAGGATAAGGTCACAGCAGTCAAGTATGTGGAAATCTTAAAACAAGAATTATGTGTAATTATAAGTATTGCCCATACCACTTTGTTTATTTATTACATAACTATAATGGAATATTTAAAAACATCTGAAACTAAAACAAAATGAAGGAAATGTGAAATGCAGCATAATTTTGTCCTACAGCATCTGAATCCCACGACATGAAATGAATCCTGCAAGATGGCCTTTAGCTATATTCTCAAGATTGTTTAGGATTAGACTTACACTTTTTAGGTCACCTGAGACGAAGTCTCAAGTGACCTATTCTAATCGCCTTTTGTCCGTCGTCGTGCGTCGTGCGTTGTCCGTCGTCCGTCGCATGTCCGTAAACAATTTACATTTTCGACTTCTTCTCCAAAACTGCTGAAGCAATTTCAATGAAATTTTGCACAAACCTTCTAAGGCATAAGGCCAATCAAAATTGTGAATTATATGGTCCCCACCCCCCAGGGGGCTGTGGGAGGGGCCAAAAGGGGTAAAATTTCAAAAATCTTCTTCTCTACTCACAGATGTGGTAGAATCAAATACTCTTCATAGATAGAAAGGTCTTAAGGTCCTTTACAAAAATTGTGAATTATATGACCCTGGGGTCTCTAGTTTCCTCCTGGGGAGGGGGTTAAGTTTACTATACTTTATATTGAGAAAACACATTTTTGCGCATTATTTGGTCATTTGTTGTAGGAAATGAGTCAAATGTTGTCAGAATTATCAGTATGAGATGGCCATTTAATCCTATTAACAAATTTTCTATAACTGACCCCCAGGGGTCTTAGAGGCGGGGTCAAAACGGGTCAAATAGGCTAAAACTTCAAAAATCTTCTTCTAAAATTCTGGATATGGTAGAATCAAATACTTTTCATAAATAGAAAGGTCTTAAGGTCCTTTACAAAAATTGTGAATTATATGACCCTGGGGTCAAGTTTACTATAGTTTTATATAGGGAAAACACATTTATGAGCATTTTTTGCTCAATTTTCATTGGAAACGAGTCAAACTTGGTTAGAATTAATAGCCTGAGATAGCATTTTAATATCATATCCACATTGGTTCTGGCCGACCCCCTGGGGGCAGAGGGGCGGGGCTAAAAAAGGGTCAAATAGGCTAAAACTTCAAAAATCTTCTTCTGAAATTCTGGAAATGGTAGAAACAAATACTTTTCATAAATAGAAAGGTCTTAAGGTCCTTTACAAAAATTGTGAATTATATGACCCTGGGGTCTCCTGTTTCCCCTTGGGGAGGGGGTCAAGTTTACTATAGTTTATATAGGGAAAACACATTTATGAGCATTTTTTGCTCAATTTTCATTGGAAACGAGTCAAACTTGGTTAGAATTATTAGCCTGAGATAGCATTTTAATATCATATCCATATTGGTCCAGGCCGACCCCCTGGGGGCAGAGGGGTGGGGCAAAAAAAAGGTCAAATAGGCTAAAACTTCAAAAATATTCTTTTAAAATTCTGGAAATGGTATAATCAAATACACTTTATAGATATGAAAAGGTCTTAAAGTTTGTTTATAAAAATTGTAAATTATATGACCCTGGGGTCTCCTGTTTCCCCTTGGGGAGGGGGTCAAGTTTACTATAGTTTATATAGGAAAAACACATTAATGAGCATTTTTTGCTCAATTTTCATAGGAAATGAGTCAAACTTGGTTAGAATTATTAGCCTGAGATAGCATTTTAATATCATATCCACATTGGTCCTGGCCGACCCCCTGGGGGCAGGGGGGGGGGCTAAAAAAGGGTCAAATAGGCTAAAACTTCGAAAATCTTCTAAAATTCTGGATATAGTAGAATCAAATAATTATAGATGGAAAGGTCTTCAGGTGTTTTATAAAAACTGTGAATTATATGATCTTGGGGTCTCACGTTACCCCCTGGGGAGGGGTCAAGTTTACTTTAGTTTATATAGGAAAAACATATTTGTGAACATTATTTGCCCAATTTTCGTAGGAAATTAGTCAAACTTGATTAGAATTATTAGCCGAAGATATAGCATTTTAACATCCATATCCGTCCTCGATGACCCCCTGGGGGACCAGAGGGGCAGGACCAAACAGGGTCAAATTGATTAAAATTTCAAAAATACCTCTAAGTTCACAGGTTTGATGGAAGCAAATACTCTTCATGGTCTGAAAAGGTCAAATTTATAAATCACTGACCAACTTCAAGGCCCAGCATATAGTGTTTATATGTCTTTAATTTGTTTCATTATTTGTTTCATTATATATTCTAACTCAGGTGACCGTTAAGGCCCATGGGCCTCTTGTTAAGAAAAAGAGCCAAATATAGTTTAGCATCACTGCTATATTCCAAGATTGTTTCGGATTAGACTTACACTTTTTAAGAAAAAGAGCTTAATATAGTTTAGCATCACTAAGTTTCACAGCCTCTGAATCCCAACCCCTGAAATGACTCCTGCAATAATTAGGTGTGTTGAGGTGATATTGATGTCCTTTAGCTATATTTAAAGTTTGGTTAGGATTGGATATATAGTTTTTGAGAAACGGAGCTGAATGCAAAACTTTAAAGTCAAGTCATAAATAGTTTAGCATCCCAAAGTTTCACAGCCTCTGCATCCTACTGCCTGAAATGACTCCTGCAATAATTAGATGTGTTGAGGTGATAATGATGTCCTTTAGCTATGTTTAAAGTTTGGTCAGGATTGGACTTAAACTTTTTGAGAAACAGAGCCAAACACAAAACTTTAAAAGCAAAATGTTGACGAAAACAGCCCCTGGAAAGGTAACACCATAGTATTGCCTTCGCAAACCATCATGGCGGGCGATACAAAAAAAGTACTCAAATATTGGTCTTAGATACGGTGATTCTGAATGACGCAATTCAAAGTTTGTTCACTTAAATGACCCTGACCTACTTTCAAGGTCAGTGACCAATTACATCAGAAACTTACAATGTCTACTGAAGGGTTCTTTGGTGAACAAGAGGCCCAGAGGGCCTCCTGTATGAAATTCAGAATCGGATTCTGATCGGAAAAACAGAAATTCCGATTGGAATCCAATCGGATTCTTAAAAATTTACCAAAAATCCGATCGGACACGGATTCTGTGTGCAATATCTGATCGGATTCTAAGAAGCAAAAATCCCAGTCTGTAAAATCCTATTCTATATCCAGTTAGATTTTAGAGAATTGGAAAAATATTCCGACTGTGACACAGATTTCTGAACTTTGTAATATTGACAGAGTCAGATTTTCTGACTTAAGAGTTTTCACTGACACAGATTTTCTGACTTGGAGTTTTCACTGACACAGATTTTCTGACTTAGAGTTTTCACTGAAATACAGATTCCAAACTTTAACTTTAAACAGACAAAGATTTTCAAGCTTTGAGTATATATAATCCCACAAATTCACTTAACACTTGAACATATTCATAAAAAACAATTAATTATCTTCTTTTAATTTTAGTTTCATTTAAGATTTTTTTATCAGCAGATATTGAAATAAAACATGTGTAATATCATCATTCTAATATGAGCAAAGGGGCCAGCAAACATTAATTTTTATGTCATATAAATTAACTTTGAAATCAATAATTCTACACAATATAAATTTTTTCTACTATCCAAAGGAGTTTCCAAATCAAATGTGATTCAAACAGCAACTAGTCTATTTGGTATGGTAAAATGTGGTCTTTTTGCAAGGTTCAAGAATATATCCTGTACTATTATGATCATCAGTACCATCAGTCTCTGGCAATTTTCATAATACATGTAACGGGTATTATAATAAATACATATTCCAATTAAAGAATTCATTTTTTAAGTTCTTCTTATTTAATTATTTAATAGCTATCATAACAGGTAGGTAAATTAGGTAATTTTAAATTTTTCTGTCTTGATATTATATATGTATACTAATTAAGTCCAGATCCCAGGCCAGTGTGTATATATAACCAATATGTTGCTGAGATCTACATCTCTTATCATGTAGATGCATGGGCCCAGCTGGGCACTGGACTAGGGAGGTCAAGGGATAGGATTCTGAGTCATAAAAATTCATGGGGCCAACCAAAGGGCATATGTTTATATCTAAACAAGTATGATTTATCTATTAAATCTATTTACTGGAATATATGATAATTATGTTTACATAATTACATAAACATGTCTGTAATGTAGTTGTTTTCAATCAAATATGTCAAATGAAATTAAATCACTTTTTAATTACTATGGCACTTAGATTGAAAATCCTTTCTTGTGCCCCAATTTTTCTAACCGAGAATCTACATTCTAGCACTTTTGAAAGTGAATGCTGTTGATGGAGGGAGACTATTTTCTTCTCTGTGATTTTGTGTGAATATATAACTATAAAAGTGTTCTAGGAATGGAACTATATTGTGCTATTTTGGATTCTATGGTTCAGTAAAAGGTAATATGCAACTACATTAACAGAAGAGCATTTATGGATGTATTAATGAGAAGGAGATGAAGATTTCAGCCATGAGAGCAATATTCATACTGGTGAGTTCTAAATTCATAGAAATATTTGGAGAGTATATATACTATGTAATTATTGTGATACTTGTGGGACACATATTTAGTTAAATGATGAGAATGCTATTGTCATATTGAATATAGTATTGCCAGTAAAATCCTTCTTGAGATCAATATTGTTGGATCATATATCAGTACAAAGCACAAAAATTAGAATTTATGAAGCATCAGTATATTGTTTGTAACATAAATTGAATCACTATGCTATAATTTACAGCTTGCATCCACTTGAACTATTAAAATATGTCAAATACATGTACAGAGCAGAAATAGTTTGAAACCTCAGTCAGAGAGGTCAATCAATACATATATACAATAATGCATGCTTTTTGTCCAGCTTGTTTTCCTAAAACCTAGCTGTGATTTTATTGGATTTCAGTGAATTTATAATACTGATGCAGCTTTATAATTATAACTATAATGTTAATATAAAAGTAAAATTAGGATTAGGATGTTGATAAGAGAAGATCAACTATTTTTTTTAAACTAAATTGAATGGTTTTTTTTCTGTATTTCAGATAATGTAAAGTCAACAGTTACACCTTGCTACTTAACAAATTAAACTATCAATGAAAGGAAGGATCAGTTGTACCAGGAAAAACTCTTTAATGCGAAGAGGAGCAAGAATATCATGGAAAATAAAACATTGTCTTATTATCTAAAGGACTTAATTATATATATGTGTGTATATATATAAAGAGGCATTGAAATATTATAGATATATGAGCTAAAAGCCATAATATGGTTAAAGGACTAAATTGACTTTTTTAACTTCTATATTAGATAATTATTGAATAAAAAATCCTGCTTACAAACTTTCTTGTTAGTTTTTTGTTTATTTTGTTGACTTCCCTGGTGTACTAATAAATCTGATCAGATATGTGGCTACAGTAAACTATCATGGTTTGCAGAAAATCTGATCAGATTATTTTTCCAAAATCCAATCGGAATAAAATTCAAAATACGATTGGGTTTTTAGAAAAATCTGATCAGATTTTTTTTCTGAATTCTGGTCGGAATTTTGAGTCGGATTTTATCTGCTGAGATTTTAATACAACTGGATTTTTTTCTGCACGGATTTTCCATATATGGAAAATCTTACTCTATTCATTTAAATATTACGCCCCTGTTTTCCGATCAGAAAAAAGTTTTCCCGATCGGATTCAGGAAATTATGATCAGATTTTGATATACTGTAAAGAGAAGATATTAATCCGTGCAGATTTTTGAACATTGAAATCCGATCAGATTCCGATTCCAGTCCGACCAGATTATTTCGTACAGGTTATTTACATTACTAACGTGGTTTGAAATGCCAAGTAATGTTCTGAATACAGGTTCATTGTTTCTTTTGTAAAGGAATTTTAATATTAACCTCTAAATCCCCTATTGGGCCCCACCCCTCCTGCCCCCAGGGGGTCAGAGCCAAAATTTATACAAGTTCTGTTCCCCTTCCTCCAAGGATGTTTATGGCCAAATTTGGTCACAATCCAAGCAAAACTCTAGGACAAGTAGCGATATATAGGATTTACCTCTATTTCCCCTATTGGGCCCCACCCGTCCTGCCCCCGGGGGCCAGAGCCAAAATTTATACAAGTTCTGTTTCCCTTCCAAAAAGGATGTTTGTGGCCAAATTTGGTTACAATCCATGCAGAACTCTTGGACAAGTATCGATTTATAGGATTTACCTATAATTCCCCTATTTGGCCCCGCCCCTCCTGCCCCCTGGGACCAGAGCCAAAATTTATACAAACTCAGTTCTTATTCTCCCAAAGATATTTCTGGCCAAATTTGGTTACATTCCATGCAGAACTCTATGACTAGTAGCGATTTAAAGGATTTACCTTTATTTCCCCTATTGGGCCCCACCCTTCCTGCACCGGGGGGGTCAGAGCCAAAATTTATACAAGGTCTGTTCCCCTTCCCCCAAGGATGTTTGTGGCCAAATTTGGTTACAACTCATGTAGAACTCTATGACTAGTAGCAATTTAAAGGATTGACCTGTATTTCCCCTATTGGGCCCGCCCTTCCTGCCCCTGGGGGACCGGAGCCAAAATTTATACAAGTTCTGTTCCCCTTCCCCCAAGGATGTTTGTGGCCAAATTTGGTTACATTCCATTCAGAACTCTATGACTAGTAGCAATTTAAAGGATTTACCTCAATTTCCCCTATTGGGCCCCGCCCCTCCTGCCCCTCGGGGATCAGAGCCAAAATTTATACAAGTTCTGTTCCTCCTCCCTCAAGGATGTTTGTGGCCAAATTTGGTTACAATCCATGCAGAACTCTATGACTAGTAGCAATTTAAAGGATTTACCTTTATTTCCCTATTGGGCCCCGCCCTTCCTGCCCTGGGGACCAGAGCCAAAATTTATACAAGTTCTGTTCCCCTTCCCCCAAGGATGTTTGTGGCCAAATTTGGTTACAATTCCATTCAGAACTCTATGACTAGTAGCGATTTAAAGGATTGACCTCTATTTCCCCTATTGGGCCCCGCCCTTCCTGCCCCTGGGGGACCAGAGCCAAAATTTATACAAGTTCTGTTCCCCTTCCCCCAAGGATGTTTGTGGCCAAATTTGGTTACAATCCATTCAGAACTCTATGACTAGTAGCAATTTAAAGGATTTACCTCAATTTCCCCTATTGGGCCCCGCCCCTCCTGTCCCTGGGGGATCAGAGCCAAAATTTATACAAGTTCTGTTCCTCCTCCCCCAAGGATGTTTGTGGCCAAATTTGGTTACAATCCATGCAGAACTCTAGGACAAGTAGCGATTAATAGAATTTATCTCTATTTCTCCTATTGGGCCCCCCTCCTCCTGCCCCCGGAGGGTCAGAGCCAAAATTTATACAAGTTCTGTTCCCCCTTCCCCAAGGATGTTTGTGGCCAAATTTGGTTACAATCCATGCAGAACTCTAGGACAAGTAGCAATTTATAGGATTTACCTCTATTTCTCCTATTGGGCCCAACCCCTCCTGCCCCCGGGGGGTCAGAGCCAAAATTTATACAAATTCTGTTCCCCTTTCTCCAAGGATGTTTGTGGCCAAATTTGGTTACAATCCATGCAGAACTCTATGACTAGTAGCGATTTAAAGGAAATGTTGACGGACAGACGGATGACGGACGCCGCGCCATGACAGAGGGATCTTTTCTCAGCTTTTCAAACTTTTACTACATATTACTACATATGAAATTCGAGACTGATCATTTCAGTACTTTCTGAGAAATAGCGGTAACTAACTTCAATTATCATAATCCAAGATGGTGGCCTGTCGGTCATCTTGTTGACGGATCGGTCCCAGAATGCAATATGCACAACTAGACTCCTATAGGGGAACCTGCACATGAAATTTGAGATATATCCCTTTTGTACTTTCTGAGAAATAGCGGTAACAAGCTTCAACTATCAAAATCCAAGATGGCGGCCATCTTGTTCATCAATCGGTCTGAAATGCAATTTGCACAACTAGACCCCTAGGGGGAACCTGCATGTGAAATTTGAAACAGATCCCTTCAGTATGTTCTGAAAAATAGAGGTAATCAATTTCAATTGTCAAGATGGCATCCTGTCAGCCATTTTGTTCACCGATCACTCCTTAAATGCAATATGCACAACTATGGCCCAAAGGGAATCTACATATGAAATTTGAGAAGGCTCCCATCAGTATTTTCTGTAAAATAGCGAAAACAAACTCAAAATCCAAGATGGTTGCCTGGCGGCCATCTTGTTGACCGATCAGTCCCAAAATGCAATATGCACAACTAGGGCCCTATGGGAACCTACATATGAAATTTGAGAAAGATCCCTTCTGCACTTTCTGAGAAATAGTGGTAACAAGAAACGTTAACAGATTGACGGACCATAGACGAAAAGCTATTTGATAGCCAACCATCTTATGATGGTGGGCTAAAAATACACACCAATATTGTTTTGTTGGCAGTTTTCAAGATTTCTATAAACAAGAGATCCCAGAGGGATCTTGGCGCCCACCAAAGAATGATCTATGTCTGACAATGGAAAGAGGGATCTTTTCTCTGCTTTTCAAACTTTTGCAAACATACTACATATTAAATTTGAGACAGATCGCTTCAGTACTTTCTGAAAAACAGCAGTAACAAACTTCAACTATCAAAATCCAAGATGGCTCCTTGGCGGCCATCTTGTTGATTGATAGGTCCCAAATCCAAATATGCACAACTACGGCCCTAGGGGAACCTATATATGGAATTTGAGACAGATTCATTCAATACTTTCTGAGAAATAGCGATAACTATCTTTAACTATCAAAATCCAAGATGGCAGTCTGGCGTCAATTTTGTTGACCGATCGATCCAAAAACACATTATGCACAACTAGAGCCATAGGGGAACCTACATATTAAATTTGAGAAAGATCCCTTCAGTACTTTTTGAGATATAGCGATAACAATCTTTATCTATCAAAATCTAAGATGGCTGCCTAACCGACATTTTGTTGACCGATCGATCCAAAAACGCATTATGCACAACTAGAGCCATAGGGGAACCTACATATGAAATTTGAGAAAGATCCCTTCAGTACTTTGTGAGATAGAGCGATAACAATCTTTAACTATCAAAATCCAAGATGGCTGCCTGGCGGCCATCTTGTTGACCGATCGATCCAAAAACACATTATGCACAACTAGAGCCCTAGGGGAACCTACATATGAAATTTGAGAAAGATCCCTTCAGTACTTTGTGAGATATAGCGATAACAATCTTTATCTATCAAAATCTAAGATGGCTGCCTAACCGACATTTTGTTGACCGATCGATCCAAAAACACATTATGCACAACTAGAGCCCAAAGGGGAACCTACATATGAAATTTGAGAAAGATCCCTTCAGTACTTTGTGAGATATAGCGATAACAATATTTAACTATCAAAATCCAAGATGGCTGCCTGGCGGCCATCTTGTTGACCGATTGGTCCCAAAACGCAATATGCACAACTAGAGCCCTGGGGGAACCTACATATGAAATTTGAGAAAGATCCCTTCAGTACTTTGTGAGATATAGCGATAACAATCTTTAAATATCAAAATCCAAGATGGCTGCCTGGCGGCCATCTTGTTGACCGATCGGTCCCAAAACGCAATATGCACAACTAGGGCCCTAGGGGAACCTACATATGAAATTTGAGAAAGATCCCTTCAGTACTTTCTAAGAAATAGCGATAACAAACTTTAACTATCAAAATCCAAGATGGCTGCCTGGCGGCCATCTTGTTGACCGATTGGTCCCAAAATGCATTATGCACAACTAGGGCCCTAGGGGAACCCACATATGAAATGTGAGACAGATCCCTTCAGTACTTTCTGAGAAATAGCGACAACAAGAATTGTTAACGGACGGACGGACGGACCACGGACCACGGACAAAAAGCGATTTGAATAGCCCACCATCTGATGATGGTGAGCTAAAAAATAATGATGAAATACCTGTATGTAATATCAAAACATTTATTATTGTGATAAATATATCATATATAAAATGTTATGTGTAATTGTTGTCACCATTGAGTAGTCCCACTAAATTCTCTGTACACTATATACATATCAACTGATGTAAGGTCACTCAGATGAAGTTTAAATGCCATCCAGCTTCTCATCTTTAGGCCTCAATGTCCAAAGAACCTGAAATTATATAAATAACTAGCACTTATTCAGAAAGGTCTTTTATGTATAACAAGAGGCCCAGAGGGCCTGTATCGCTCACCTGGTTTTTAATGCCAAGTAATGTTCTGAATACAGGTTCATTGTTTCTTTTCTGAAGGAATTTTAATATTAACCTCTAAATTCCCTATTGGGCCCCACCCCTCCTGCGCCCAGGGGGTCAGAGCCAAAATTTATACAAGTTCTGTTCCCCTTCCCCCAAGGGTGTTTATGGCCAAATTTGGTCACAATCCAAGCAAAACTCTAGGACAAGTAGCGATTTATAGGATTTACCTCTATTTCCCCTATTGGGCCCCACCCGTCCTGCCCCCGGGGGGCCAGAGCCAAAATTTATACAAGTTCTGTTCCCCTTCCAAAAAGGATGTTTGTGGCCAAATTTGGTTATATTCCATGCAGAACTCTATGACTAGTAGCAATTTAAAGGATTTACCTCTATTTCCTCTATTGGGCCCCTGCCCCCGGGGGGTCAGAGCCAAAATTTATACAAGTTCTGTTCCCCTTTCCCCAAGGATGTTTGTGGCCAAATTTGGTTACAATCTATTCAGAACTCTATGACTAGTAGCGATTTAAAGGATTTACCTCTATTTCCCCTATTGGGCCCCTGCCCCCGGGGGGTCAGAGCCAAAATTTATACAAGATCTGTTCCCCCTCCCCCAAGGATGTTTGTGGCCAAATTTGGTTACAATCCATGCAGAACTCTATGACTAGTAGCGATTTAAAGGAAATGTTGACGGACGACGGACGCCGACGGACGCCGCACCATGACAAGCTCACCAGCCCTTCGGGCCAGGTGAGCTAAAAACCTAACCAACTACCATTTAGTTTCTTTCAAGCCACAATATCCATATCTGTCTTACTTTTTTCATGATTAAGAAAAATGTTGAAAAAAAATCCTGTTGTATATTAAAATCAAAGTCAAGATGATTGATACTGATTCGGAAACTTTTAATAACAAGAGGCCCAGAGGGCCTGTATCGCTCACCTGGTTTGTAATGCCAAGTAATGTTCTGAATACAGGTTCATTGTTTCTTTTCTGAAGGAATTTTAATATTAACCTCTGAGTCCCCTATTGGGCCCCACCCCTCCTGCCCCCAGGGGGTCAGAGCCAAAGTTCTGTTCACCTTCCCCCAAGGATGTTTATGGCCAAATTTGGTCACAATCCAAGCAAAACTCTAGGACAAGTAGCGATTTATAGGATTTACCTCTATTTCCTCTATTGGGCTCCACTTCTCCTGCCCCCAGGGTGTCAGAGCAAAAATTTATACAAGTTCTGTTTCCCTTCCCCCAAGGATGTTTGTGGCCAAATTTGGTTACAATACGTGCAGAACTCTATGACTAGAAGCGATTTAAAGGATTTACCTCTATTTCCCCTATTGGGCCCCGCCCCTCCTGCCCCCGGGGGACCAGAGCCAAAATTTATTCAAGTTCTGTTCCCCTTCCCCCAAGGATGTTTGTGGCCAAATTTGGTTACATTCCATTCAGAACTCTAGGACAAGTATCGATTTAAAGAATTTACCTCTATTTCCCCTACGCCCCTCCTGCCCTCGGGGGGGTCAGAGCCAAAATTTATACAAGTTCTGTTCCCCCTCCCCCACGGATGTTTCTGGCTAATTTTGGCTACAATCCATGCAGAACTCTAGGACAAGTAGCGATTTAAAGGATTTACCTCTATTTCCCCTATTGAGCCCCGCCCCTCCTGCCCCCGGGGGGTTAGAGCCAAAATTTATACAAGTTCTGTTCCCCCTCCCCCAAGGATGGTTGTGGCCAAATTTGGTTTCATTCCATGCAGAACTCTAGGACAAGTAGCGATTTAAAGGATTTACCTCTATTTCCCCTATTGGGCCCCGCCCCTCCTGCCCCCGGGGGGTTAGAGCCAAAATTTATACAAGTTCTGTTCCCCCTCCTCCAAGGATGCTTGTGGCCAAATTTGGTTACAATCCATGCAGAACTATATGACTAGTAGCGATTTAAAGGAAATGTTGACAGACGGACGGACAACGGACGCCGCGCCATGACATAAGCTCACCGGCCCTTCGGGCCAGGTGAGCTAAAAATCAAATAGATATTGAATATCGCTAGGTGGGTCCTAGTGTAACATCGTTGCCAGGAACATCATGCGACTTCCGTAACTAGGCTATGTAACGTCTGTCCGAACTCTTCTGAGAATGGGTCACAAACTTTACGACTTCCATTCGGCAATAATCGTTACTTCTATGGCAACCAGTTTAAAATGAAGGGATATAACTTACAAGTATCGACTATCAACAACTGGTGTACCAAAGTTATTAAGAAATCATTATGAAGATTCTTTGATATAACTTAATTTCAACTACATCTACAAATACAAATAATATTGGGTACGAATCCATTTGATAAAGTTTTGCTTCCAAAAAGAAAATTTTACATTTGAAATTGTGGTCTATCATGATCTATCAGAGTTACTTTCACAAAGGGAAGTAACTCTGTTATAACAAAATGCATTTGAAACATGGAGAACATCTGTGGTAGAGACACTTACACCAACATACAAAACATGACGAACAGGTTCCATAATCCAATGAAGATTCGGAAGTAGCGCAGACTTAAAAGAAATTCTCTAACTTTGTCACCTGTAACAAAAATTAAATGTGTATATTTAAAGTTATATGTGCAGAATTGTTCATACTCACGAATCAAGATAATGTTATTTATTATCAAAACTTATTAACATTTTGAAAATTACAGTTTCATTGCATTGGTTTTAATTTTACAATGTACGAGCAGAAAATGATTTTTAGCAGTACTGCCAAAAATCAGTATATGTACATCTATAATGAAGCGAAATGAGTACCTACAGTCAGACCATGAACCCAAATTGTGGTCTACACTTTCATTTTACATTTTAACAGTGTTATTAGTAATTGTCAAGTGATTTCTGCAGGAAAATTTCCATCTTAACATACATAAGGCATAAAAAGCAACAATTTTACAGCACATAGTTTCTGTATTGTAACTAGCGTTTATATGGCATCTGAAGACATTTGAATGGTTTCCACAGCTTAATTCATCAAACCTTATGGTTTTCAATAGATTAACGAACATGCCAACATTTTCGCCCAGTTATGGCACTTACTAAAACATCACTGTCTCATATATGATATACAGTGTCTTTTATAGTTTTTGAGGTTACTGGTGTTCCAGCCAATTTTACATGGCAAATTTTTTTTTTTTTTAACTTAAAATTTTCTTGATAACCTAAAAGTCTTATTGATATTAGACATACAGTTCCAACCACTGAAAAACAAAATGTTATTACTCACCAACAGTTGGCTCCAAATTAGCTCCAAAAGTGTCATCTTTTCCTTTTTTCCTTCAAAAAAATAATAACAGAAATGGAAAAGTGCCAACAGCTGATCAGATATTTTAAACCAAGATGAAATAATGACTTAGATAATATGTAAAATGAGACCCAATTTTTGACAACTGAGTCAGTTTGGTTATATGTATCACTGTGCACACACTAGTGACCGTAATATATATATAACGGTCTTCAAAGATGGAAATTGGTATGTTTCGGTTTTTGGCATATTTAATTTTGATGGTTTAGATAATGTTAAAAGTTTTCTATTGCTCTTTGAAGGAAGAGTTTAGCCTGCTGTATCTGAAAATCATATTGGTTTACACTGAAAGTGTATGCTTTTAACGCATGAAAAATATCTCCGAGATGACCATATTATAAATGTGTTGCCAAAACCAGATGACCATTATATGAAATATAAATGACTGTAATATGCTTTGAAAGATTCTTCCAAATAAAATGAAGTTTTTATAGTTGCATTTCAATATAAAGATCTAGAGTTAAGTACATGTAGTTATACATGCAACGCTTATGTTATAACATGCTAATATCATATCAATGTCTGTGTACAGATCGTGAGATACTTATCAAGTGTCAACTATGTACTAATAAAGTGAAAATGAATAATGGCTTCGTTATATGGAGATAAATCTTTATATAGACAACATTTTTTAACAAGAGATCCCAGCGGAATCTTGACACCCATTGATCTATGTCTGACAAATGAAAGAGGGGTCTTTTCTCTGCTTTTCAAACTTAAACTTCTTTTTTCTGTTTTTTCTAACTTATAATTTTTTTTTCTGCTTTTCAAACTTAAACTTCTTTTCTCTGCTTTTCAAACTTTAAACTATCAGAATCCAAGATGGTGGTCAGCCATCTTGTTGACCAATCAGTCCCAAAATGCAATAGGCAGAACTAGGGCCCTGGAAGTTTAACCTACATGAAAATTTAAGAACGATCCCTTCAGTACATTCTGAGAAATAGTGGTCACAAACTTAAACTAACAAAATCCAAGATGGTTGCTTGGCTATCTTGTTAAACGATTGACCACAAAATGCAATAGGCAGAACTAGGCTTAGGGGAACCTACACATGAAATTTGAAACGATCCCTCAGAGCCTTTTGAGAAATAGCAGTAACAAACTTTTAACTATCAAAATACAAGATGGTTGCCTGGCGGCTATCTTGTTTACCGATTGATCCCAAAATGAAATATGCAAAACTAGGGCCCTAGGGGAACCTACATATGGAATTTGAAAATGATCCCTTCAGTACTTTCTGAGAAATAGTTGTTACAAACTTTAACTATCAAAATCCAAGATGGCGGCATGGTGGCCATCATGTTAATAGATCAGTCCTCAAATGCAATATGGACAACTACGTCCCTATGGGAACTTGCATATGATATTTGAGAATGATCCCTTCAGTACTTTCTGAGAACCTCAACTATTCGTTACTTTCTGAAAAAAATAGCAGTAACAAACATCAACTGCCAAAATCCAAGATGGCTGCTTGGCGGCCATATTGTTTTCCGATCAGTCTAAAAATCAGCCTGACACTCCTAGGGCTCTAGGGGAACCTACATATGAAATTTGAAACAGATCTCTCTTCAGTCCTTTCTGAGAAATAGCGGTAACAAATATAAACTGCCAAGATGGCTGTCTGGCGGCCATAATGTTTTTCCGATCAGTCTCAAAATCAGTATGACACTCCTAAGCTCTAGGGAACCTACATATGAAATTTGAGACAGATCCCTTCAGCACTTTCAAAGAAATAGTGGTAACATCAAGTACCAAAATCCAAGATGGCTGCCTGGCGGCCATATTATTTTCCCGATCAATCTCAAATTCACCTGGTCACTCGGAGTGCTCTAGGGAAACCTACATATAAAATTTGAGACAGATCCCTTGAGTAATTTCTGAGAAATAGTGGTAACTCACATCAACTGCCAAAATCCAAGGTGGCGGCATAGCGGCTTTATTGTTTTTCCGATCAGTCTGAAAATCTGCATGACATTCCCTGTGCCCTAGGGAAACCTACATATGAAATTTAAGACAGATCCCTTGTGTACTTTCCGAGAAATAGCAGTAACAACATCAACTACCAAAATCCAAGGTGGCTGCCTGGCAGCCATATTGTTTTTCCGTTCAGTCTGAAAATCAGCCTGACACTCCTAGGGCCCCAGGGAAACCTACATATGAAATTTAAGATAGATCCCTTGAGTACTGTCCGAGAAATAGCGGTAACAACATCAACTACCAAAATCCAAGGTGGCTGCCTGGCGGCCATATTGTTTTTCTGATCAGTCAGAAAATCTGCATGATACTCCCTGTGCCCTATGGAAACCTACATATGAAATTTGAGACAGATCCCAAGTACTTTCAGAGAAATAGCGGTAACAAACATCAACTGCCAAAAAAATCAAAGATGGCTACCTGGTGGCCATATCGTTTTCCCGATCAGTCTGAAAATCTGCATGATACTCATAGGGCCCTAGGGGAACCTACATATGAAATTTGAGAGTGATCCCTTGAGTATTTTCCAAGAAATAGCGGTAACAAAACATCAACTACCAAAATCCAAGATGGCTGCCTAGTGGCTATATTGTTTTTTTCCGATCCGTCTGAAAATCTGCATGACACTTTGTGTGCCCTAAGAGAACCTTCATATAAAATTTGAGACAGATCCCTTCAGTACTTTCTGAGAAATAGCTGTAACAAGCATTGTTTACGGGTGGACGATGGATGACAGACGATGGACCACGGACGAAAGGCGATTTGAATAGCCCACCATCATCAGACGGCGGACTAAAAACCATTACATTTACTGTTCCTTTAGGACGACGGCGGCTGGAAAAATAATATGATCCACGTTATGAAAATTAACATTTTATTTATTTCAATTAAATTGTCCAGAAGGTGATGGTAAGAGTAGTATTATTGGTAGGTTGATAACTTTTGTGACTATAAATTTATCAATCTTGTTTTACATTCCCATTTTAAAAACTAAAAGCCGTTTCGGAAAGGTAGTGAGTCTTTAACAAAGCCATATATATTATATTATTTTACAGTCATCTTTGGGGCAGCCCACATTCAAAATTATGAAATATTATGGTCATCCTTCTGATCATTAGCCCTTAATATTACGGTCATCATGTTTTGATGTTACGGTCATCATGGAGATTTTTTTCTAGCATCAATTGCGTTAAAAGCATACACTTTCAGTGTAAACCAATTTGATTTTTAGATACAGCAGGTTAAACTCTTCCTTTGAAGAGCAATGGGAAAATTTCTAAGTCATCTTAAACCATCAAAATAAGCCAGAAACCAAAACTTAGCCATTTCGCCGGCATCCATCTTTGATGACTGTAATATATATTACTGTCACCAGTATGTGCAAAGTGATTTATGTTTAATAACGAATTTGTCTCTGAAACTATGTGATGGATATCACCTGTTTACATATTTGACTGGTACATCTGTACTGCATACTGCATCTCTATACTACTTTGGAATGGGAATGAAAGTAAGCCAGATCAGATTTTTGTTATTTTTACTCTTTTAACCAGGTGAGTGATACAGGCACTCTGGGCCTCTTGTTGACAATTGGGTTATATCAAATCACCAATATCAAACAGTAGTTGTAAATATCAGTAGCCTTAAATATTTGTCTATTAACTCACAATCTAGATATCTAAACATGCTGAATACTAGCCGAAATATACCATTCTAGCCGAAATATACCATTCGGCTAGGAGCAATACTCCAGGGGTTCCGATCACTTTCGATCTCGGATCTCTACACCCCTGGACAATATTGTCCCACAGTAAAATTGGAAGCAACAGAACAAGTAATTTAGTGGCTGTGTGACTTTGATGTTGGGCATCACTCTCTCTGTAGTCATCAAAAATCTTTGCAGACCTGTGATTGGTATAGAAGTTTTCTGCTGAGCTGCCTCCAATTGATCGGAACCCCTGGAGTATCAAGGTTGGGCTAGGACAGAACTTCTCTTTAACTCGTGATCGATTGGTTGAGCATCTGACTCGATCCCTGGCGGAGGCAGTGATTGTGTTTATATAAACTCATACACTCTGTTACAATATACAATTGTACATGATGTACACTGTGCATGTACAATGTACAGCGCATATAGCATCAAATACTGACTTACAATTTAAAGTTTAATACTGCACAGGCGTTGACCATCAATGTCCTGTAAACAATAGAAAAATCAATCAAAATAAGGTAAATTTGCATGAAAATTTCTGAAACTTCTAAAAATTTTAAATATCTAAGCTTTACTAGATCTCCCCAATTTTCAAAATTTCATCAATTTATTACACAATGGCATGGCAAGATCTGGATCAATATGAAAGAAAGACATCATATTATGGATGTGTAAAATTATCTGTACAGTGCATATTATCTGAAATTCAAAATCCCTGACATTTTTCAACGAGTCAGTGTCAGTGATCTGAAAATGAAAACAAAAATGAAACAAGTCACATACCCAAATAATATCAGATCAGAAATCATTGTTGTTTTCGATTACTTTTGTCTACATTACAATAAACCCGCGGCAGAAATTCCCCTGTTATTCTAAATTATATTAATCGGTACAAACAGCATTAGACGTGTCTCAAAAAAGTTATCCGGAAGTTGACATGTTGCAGTGATCATTATCACACGAACGCTTATAAAAGGGGCGCATTCGTATGCGAACAGAAGAGAAGAGTCGTATATATTTAGAATTTCTATGTACAATTCTATGTACCGTAATAATTAATTTAACAAATTTAAAATTCACGAAGTTCAACATAAATAACACTGTAATACAATTTTAAAATTAATATACCAGCGTTTTTATTCCCCTAAAATGTATTTTCAGTATCAATTTACATGTCATTTCAGTAAAAATTTACATGTCAGCTACATGCACGTACAGTAAGACCACAGACGTTTGGCTCTATAGGAATTTTCTCTCTATATATGTAATACTGTGACACAGTATTACACACATATATTTATACATGTATATAGAGAGAAATAGAAATGTGTATAGAGCCAAACGCCTACAGTAAGAGTAAACTTTAGTAATTAATCATACAGTGTACATGATAGTACTACAGCTGTATCAATGTCTCTGATACATCTAAGATATTCCTACAAATTAAAGTATGATGCATGTAAACCTTTAACCAATATTACAATTGTATATTATAGGAACAAGAACTTTCGTTTAGAATTAGAAAGTTGTTTTTATTATGCAAAGAAATATTTACCAAAAATTACTGAGATACACGTACAATGTACACATGTACGTCGTGCAAAAATGTACAATTATGTTTTCTGCAGCTACATGTAGCTATCGCTAAAAGTTATTTTTGCTTTACTATTAAATAGACATGTTTCATGATAACGAAAATATTTCATCTTGGCAACCGCCACATTAAACTTTATCGTATATACATGTACAAATAATAACGTCATGGAGTGGCGGCCGCCAAAATATTTTCGTTATCAAAAAGAAATATATATATAATTTCCTATACGAGTCAAGTACGTATACGCTTCTATAGTTTTGTAATATAATTGTGACATTGAATGCAAGCAATCGATAATCGAGAGATGTCGAGAGGTTGTATGTCATGATTACATGTATATGACGGCCGCCAAATAAAACATTTTCGTTATCCTGAAAAATATTTTCGTACGGGAGCCTAATACGCTTCCGTAGATGTTAGTTATATTACATGTTCTTTAGTCAGATTTAGTCTTATATTATGATGAATTGCGTGAAGAACACCAAGTTCTATCATTTATTCAATTCACATAAAAAATAACTAAATCTGATTAAAGTTTAAGTGTTACCGTACGTTTTCTAAGATATGTTGTAGAGGACTACTTATATGTATATATATGTACCTATTATAACTAGTTGAGGAGTGCATAGTAGTTATATCATTTGTTGCAGAACATACATACATTATCATTGCTATATAATATTGGCGACGCGTGGCATTTTCATTTGTGACCGTTTTCAAGTGTGACCTGTGGCGCATTGCGCATGCGCGAAGCAAAAATAATGGCATAGTTTAATACATGGATTGGCAATGCTCTAGCAGACGAAATTGTGTATTACAATTATGTACTACAACGTCAATATGGGAAATGTGGACATTCTAGTCAATGCATGTAATAACACATCGTGTTTACAAAATGTAAGACTTATATTTTCCTAAAAAGTGTAACTGATAGCATATAAAACTTTAATACTATAGGCCTACACTCATAATAGAATGTGATAATGATATTAAACACCACATCAGAAAGCCGTTTATGATACAAATTTGGGGATCATCAATTGAATACAGACTCCACCCATTTTCGAATGTGACCCAAACAATATACAGACTCCTCCCGTTTTCAAATGTGACCCTAACAATATGCAGACTCCTCCAGTTTTCAGGTATGACCTCCACAACATACAGACTCCGACCATTTTCAAATGTGACCTCAACAATATCTAGACTCCTCTCGTTTTCAAATGTGACCCTAACAATATACAGACTTCACCTGTTTTCAAATGTGACCCTAATATTATACAGACTCTACCCGTTCAAATGTGACCTCAACAATATCCAGACTTCTCTCGTTTTCAAATGTGACCCTAACAACATACAGACTTCACCCGTTTTCAAATGTGACCCTTACAATATACAGACTCCAAACGGTTTCAAATGTGACCCTCACAATATCCAGACTCCTCCCGTTTTCAAATGTGACCCTTACAATATCCAGACTCCTCCCGTTTTCAAGTGTGACCTCCGCAACACACAAACTCCATCCGTTTTCAAATGTGACCCTCACAATATACAGACTCCACCCGTTTTCAAATGTGACCTCCACAATATACAGACTCCACCCGTTTTCAAATGTGACCCTTACAATATACAGACTACAAACGGTTTCAAATGTGACCCTCACAATATCCAGACTCCTCCCGTTTTCAAATGTGACCCTTACAATATCCAGACTCCTCCCGTTTTCAAGTGTGACCTCCGCAACACACAAACTCCATCCGTTTTCAAATGTGACGCTAACAACACACAAACTCCACCCTGTTTCAAATTTGACCCTTACAATATACAGACTCCTTCCATTTTCAAATGTGACCTCAACAATATACAGACTCCTCCAGTTTTCAAATATGACCCTAACAATATAAATATTCCTCCCGTTTTCAAATGTGACCCTTACAATATCCAGACTCCTCCCGTTTTCAAGTGTGACCTCCGCAACACACAAACTCCATCCGTTTTCAAATGTGACCCCAACAACACACAAACTCCACCCGGTTTCAAATGTGACCCTAATAATATACAGACTCCACCCGTTTTCAAATGTGACCTCAACAATATACAGACTCCTCCAGTTTTCAAATATGACCCTAATAATATAAATATTCCTCTCGTTTTCAAGTGTGACCCTTGTAATGTACAGACTCCTCCCGTTTTCAAGTGTGACCCTAGCAATGTAAATATTCCTCTCGTTTTCAAATGTGACTACCAAAATACACAGACTCTTCCCGTTTTCAAGTGTGACCCTTGTAATGTACAGACTCCTCCCGTTTTCAAGTGTGACCCTAGCAATATAAAGTTTCCTCCTGTTTTCATGTGTGACCTCCATAATATGCCATTTTGAAATGGTACCCATTCGATTCTATATTTCCGATACATACAATGTATGTAGTTGCTGAATAACATTATTAACGTTTCCAAATGCATTATCATATATCGCAATAATATATTTAACCATTCGATTCCTTATTAAGGGCGTTTTACTTATTCGATTCCCTGATTACTTATTCAGCTTCCAGATTACTTATTAGTCTGAACCCCTAATCATGGCTAACAAAGAGGTGGAAAAACCTACCTCCGATCTTCCATGAAAAGACAGTACAATGGTAATAGTACAACTGCAATAGCATGCAATAGTACCAGAGGTAAGATCGCGTTCCCTCATAAAAAGAGAAGGGAATCCGATATCAGCTGGACAGAGGCCTTGACCGTATAGATCATTCATGTCGATGCACCAATCATAGATTTTCCAGCGTGACTTGTCGACTCCAGAAGAGGAAGACCTAATTGATCAGGCGATGCAAACTGACACGTAAGAGGAAAAGCCTGTCTGAGCGGGGCCTCCTGAGAGAGCTTCCACGTATGAAAGTGGAGGTTCTTGGGACGTGAAAGCATCGACAACAGCACCAAGGCTGGCGCAGGATATTGGTTTTTGGTGGGAGAACCAGAGGAACATACAAACATACAAACGTCCTCGAAAAACGAGGGATATATAGCTGGCATGTTGTCAGAACCGGATGGCGGTGACTGGAGAGTGTGTCCGCCAGAACATTAAACCTTCCTGGAAAATGCTTGATTCAAATAATAAACTGCATTTCCCAGAGGAGAAGAGTACGGATAGCGAGGGCACAAAACCGCGAGACCTTGATCCCCATGGCTCTCCAGATACACAACACAATTGTAGAGTTTTCCGTAGCCACACAAACTATATTGGAATAACGAATCTTCCAACAAGACTGCAGAGCCAGCAGAACAACCCTCATCTCCAGCATGTTATGCTCGGAATGCTATTCCCAAGACCACTCCACCGCCTGGCAATTTCCATCGAGATGAGCCTCCTACCCGGTCATTGACGCATCCGTGAACAAGGTCATACTGTGATCTGACTTGGACAAGGAAACCTCAGGAGAACGTTGTCTTAAAGAGTGTACTAACGACCAAACTCAAGCCAAATATCCCATTCCCTGCTAGCAGGAACCCAGTTTGCATGGAGGAACATCTAAAAAGATCTAATGTCTTCGAAGGGGGCCACATCTGCCACAGCGTTGAGGTAACATAGAAAACTGAGAAACCTACGAACCTGGATGTGGAATCAGGCGATGAACGTCAGAGCAAGATCCCTGGCCATCTCTAACGTCTCCAGCGGTTGAAGAGTAATACCCTGAACCGTGTTGACATGGTTTCCCGGGAAGACAAAGTCCTGATCATGGGGCAACCTCACCTTGGACTTATGTCTGTAAGGAATGAAGCCGACTTTGAGTAAAACACTGGTCTTCTACTCTAAAGATTCCCGAAATAAGTTGAGCATGAGAGAATCATCTATTCCTTGCGATGCAAAAACCCTACTAAAGCCTGCAGTAGCTCGATGAAAACCAACTGAACAGTCGTGAGCCCGAAAGACATGGCCCGGAACTGGAAACTCTTCCCGTTGCAAGGAAAACGAAGGAATACTTCTTGATGGGAATCTGGAAATAGGCATCCTTCAGATCCCCTGAAGTGGCCTACACCTCCTCTCTCACCGAAGCTATGATAGCCAGTGCAGTCTCTATCGTGAAGTGCGGAAAATCTACGTGCCTGTTGAAGGCACTAGGATCTATGATAGGAAGCCAAGCTCCGGACTTCTTGCGGACCAAAAACATTCTGAAATAGCAGCCGGGTATGCAGTCTACCACAGGTACCTTCTCGACAGCGCCCTTTAGAAGCTTGGTCGTCTGTTCCTCCTGGATGGTAAGTATCTTTTCCGTATCACCTGGAGGAAGTATGAAGATAGGCTTTGTTACCAAGGGTGGATCCTGTATGATTGGAATACCGTATCCCTCCTTGACTACTTGACTATTCTCTTGAATGAAGGCAAATAGTCGACCTCCTATAGGAAGACCGGGGCGAGGAAGGTCGAGACCTTTCTAGATGGGAGAATCGTTTCCAAGTCTATATCTTGCTGTAGAAGGACCATAATCTGAGATTGGAGGAGCGGTGTTGCCCTTGACGTAAGGCTTCAGCCGCACAGCAGAATAGACTTTTTCTTGAGTGGCGCTGATCCATGCGAAGTACTGACCTTCATGGTCTGCATTTTTGTCAAAATAAGTACAAAAGCGACAGAGTGATCCTTCAAATCATAATGAATAGAAGGAAGAGTTCCTCCAAAAGGAGTGGAGCCAGAGAAGGGGCAGTTAACTCGTCCAGAGATTTTTATGAAAACAGAATAACACCTTGCCAACAAGAAATTAACGAGCAATGACACCTGTAACGAAGCCAAACCTCTCAATACTCTATTAAGGAAGAGACGAAAATGTCCTGAAAGTCGGTCTGTTGTGTCTCGGATATCCTAACCTCAAGCAGATCAGATACTCTATAGAGACAGCAGAATCAAATCTATATTTCAGAGCCTGCTAAATGGGTAGATCTTTAAAAATTTAAGCAAGTATGTGAGATGACCTTCTTCAAAACTAGTGATGGCTGACCCTACTTGAAGACTTCATTAACACTAGACATTGCCAAACAATATTAACAATATTGTCGTCTTTGGAAGTTATCTGATCTGCAGCCTCTATAGAGACAAACCGTCAGCAGGTTATATACGACAGAATCTGGATGAAGAGATGCAACATCCTTTTCATCTTGTGATATCACTTAGAACCGAACACCATCTTATCCACTTCGTAGGGTATTTAAATATCAAACAGTTCATCAAATAATTGATAGCAGAGTTTGAACCAATTATTATGCAATAATTAATTGGAAATCGAATAAGTAATCAGGGAATAGAATAAGTCATGGAATAAGGAACTAGGAATTAACTTCGCGAAAGTATTAAACATTCTTGAAAACAGCAAGAATATGCATGCACACTATGGACGTCAAACTTGAAAACGGAAGGAGTCTGTATATTGTGGAGGTCAGAGACGAAATTGGATGGAGTCTGTATAATGTTAGGGTCACATTTGAAAACGGGTGGGGTCTTTACATTGTGTGGGTCACACTTGAAAAACGGGTGGAGTCTGTATATTGTGGGGGTCACAGCTGAAAACGAGAAGAGTCTGTACATTGTGGGGGTCACACTTGAAAACGGGTGGAGTCTGTATATTGTGGAGGTCACATTTGAAAACGGGTGGCGTATTTACATTGCTAAGGTCACACTTGAAAACGGGTGGAGTCTGTACATTGCTAAGGTCACACTTGAAAACGGGAGGAGTCTGTATATTATGGAGGTCACATTTGAAAACGGGTGGAGTCTGTACATTGTGGGGGTCATACTTGAAAACGGGAGGAGTCTGTATATTGTTAAGGTCACATTTGAAAACAGATGGATTCTGTACATTATGGGGATCACACTTGAAAACGGGAGGAGTCTGTATATTGTGGAGGTTATATTTGAAAACGGGTGGCGTCTTTACATTGCTTGGGTCACACTTGAAAACAGGTGGAGTTTGTACATCGTGTGGGTATATTGTGGAGGTCACATTTGAAAACAGATGGAGTCTGTACATTATGGGGGTCACACTTAAAAACGGGAGGAGTCTGTATATTGTGGAGGTCACATTTGAAAACGGAAGGCGTATTTACATTGCTAGGGTCACACTTGAAAACGGTTGGAGTTTGTACATCGTGTGGGTCACAATTGAAAACGGATGGAGTCTGTATATTGTGGGGGTCACACTTGAAAATGGGAGTCTTTAAATTGCTAGGGTCACACATGAAAACAGGAGGAGTTTGTATATGGCTAGGGAATATGGAAACGAGAGTAGCTATATATAGTCTGTGTTTTACTAAGGTCATGTTTGAAAACGGCAGGAGTCTGTAAATTGTGGTGGTCACACTTGAAAACGGAAGGAGTATTATATGTTGTGGGGTCAGACTTAAATGATGGGTCTGTATATTGTTTGTGTATTGTATAGGTTTATTGTTAAAGCAAACCTTTTCAACGGCAAAATGTTTGTTTCCTGAATGTGTTTTTTATATTCTTATATTCTAAGTTACGACACTAGACAAAATATTATGATGAATTATCTCTTGATCTCATACTGATTTTCTTAATATTATCAAGTAGATTCTAATTACATGTATTCTCTAATTTAAGAAACTTAAACAAGTACTCGCCGTACATATTACCGATGATGTTAGTGTGTACACTTAATCATTTATTGCATTCGACCTACGGTTGTTTTATTTTTCTCTTTACCACAGTTTATGAAGCTTCTTAGCTGCTTGTTGATTAAGAGATACTAAATCACCATTTCTCCCACCAAAACTATACATTTGAAACGTATTTCTGTCATATATCCATTAAGTGTTACATAGTATTGCTTTACAGATCGATAAAAGTCTTAGTCCAGTCCATGTATTACATAGTGCCCCTGGTCACACTTGAAAATGGGTCACAAATGAAAATGCCACAAATATCTTGTAGTTTATTAACCGTGAAAGTACTATCAACAGGTAAACATCTGTACGTCTATGGGAAACTTAATGTGTCGTTACATCCTTTTTGACAGAGGTTAAAATATTGATCAAACATTACGTTTAGACTTTACGTCATTTGTACGTAAATGTATTTACGTTTACCTTTATATATGGATTGGACAGTGCTTTTATTGCGTTAAAGGTGGTATAAATGCAATTGGATACATATACCCGGTATGTACTTGATAAAAAGAAATTGAAAAAAATGGGTTATGATAAACAGTTGATAAGATTTGAGGTTTTATAGACAGACCATCTTCCTGTCTCTACATAATATTTTCGAGAGAGATGTTAAAATATTGATAAACCCGAACAAAATCACATTTTATAACCTGTATGTAGATTTCAAATTCGTAATATACAAATTAATGCAATAAATGTGATTATGATTAACAGCCGGTAACATATTTTATAGAGTGTCTCTCGTCATGGAACTTGTAAAGAAAACGGATGACCAAGGAAACAGGATTATATTGAAGCGTTACCGGGGACGTGTCTTCCACAAAGACATTCCTGGCAATGTTGGTGATCAGCTGGAGAAGGTGGAGAACTTACAGTGTAGACCTGACGATGTTTTACTGTGTACATTTCCTAAATCAGGTAAGTGGTATCAATGATAAGGGACAAATACATCAGTACGGTCACACAAAGAATTACTTTCATCAATTTGTAAGAAATTGTGCTGTACATTAATTAAAGTAGTTGTCATGGTTTGACGTATCGTCCCCGCAATAGAACGATTTCTTTTAAAATGGTGTAGTTTTTCGGCCAACTTCGATAGGTACCATTTGCTCACGTAACTTCATCACACTGGTTTTTAGATAAATACCAATGTTTGGAAGTTATATACAGATGAAAAAAATTAAATGGACGACTGTGTTGGCCACCTTGGAGATTGGACTGACTCGAAAAAATAACAAAACAAAAAAATCTGATTAAGCAAACCTATCCATTTTCTATTATTGACGATATATTTTAGGTACTCACTGGGTTTACAATATGACCAGGATGTTACAGACAAAACGCATTCAATACGGTGGAGCCCTAAACATGATTGAGTTTGAGGACATATCTGCATTCGATCATGTGAAATCTCCGCGGTTGTTTTCCACGCATCTTACATATCCCTTCATCCCTAAGGCAGCCAAGAAAGGAGATCTAAAACTAATTTACGTCCTTCGCAATCCAAAAGACGTTGTTTGTTCTTATTTCACCTACATGGATCGGATTGAATGTACCAGCTACATAGGCAACTTTGACGGGTTCCTTAAATCCTTCCTCACTGAAGAAAGTAAGGCTGGATTCATATCATTGATGTCATTTTGATCTTCTTTGTGTGTAAATACGACAAGTAATGTTGTAACACATCGTAGGGCGGGTGTCCATAGTTCTCCGTGGTCCAGATTTCGCCATTTTTATGAGAACAGGTGATATCAGGAAGAAATGGAGGTCATCTTCATAACAATATTCAAACAATTAAATTTCAGTCCGCATAGGTAGTCAGACCCTTATCCCAGTACTGTTCTAAGGGGGGGCGACTGCTTCCTGTGAGTGTATCAAACAGCTTGACTTGATAGTAAATATTACTTATTGTCTCCGATTCCATATAATGATGAATGAATGGCTTATTCCCTAATTAACAACCACGTAAATGATAGGAAATGACACATTTACTATATTTTTTTTTAATTTTCTTTTTAAATATTCACATTTAAATCGTTCTCATTTACCAAAAACGAAATTGCGAAATAAGGACACTCTACGAAAACTTATACCTGAAATCCTGAGTTATTGTTATCACATTCATACAAAAATGTACAATTCATACATCTGTAAGTAATCAAATTTTGTATGAAAATGATGATACTTTCATACAGACTGTTTATTATATCTCTTACACATAGAATGAAAATCAAGTACAGAAAAACGGCGAAATATGGACACTCGATCTACGATTAGAAATACTGTTAAAACGGGTTTTTTTGTTTGGTTTTTTTTGTAACATCAAGTTTTATGCAAGGTAAAGTATAACGTTGCGTGTTATGTATATCTCTACAAAGTTGATTAAACGTTTGAAATTTCTAATTCTCAGCCATTTCTTGTGGAGGATCCTGGTTTACACACACCAGAGAATGGAACTCGGCCATCCGCGACAATCCAGATTTACAGGTTCTGCTTCTACAATATGAAAGCCTTAAAAAGGTAAAGAAAAATGTTTAAATAAAATAGAATTTTGATTGTTTTTATAATATATGAAATCATTTTATAGAGCATAGCGGCCAAGTTACATATATTATTAAGACGACAGATCAATGTTTTTTTTCTCTTGAAAACATCGAGTAAGTAATATATCTCTATAAGACATTGGCTTCAGTCATACCAAACATAACCAGATATAAGTTTTAGTCGATTCTGAGATTACTCGTATCAGGACGATGGCATCGGGAATATGCTCTATCAACAAACACTAGGCCTCTTCATTACTTCGAGATCACCCGAGAACACTCGAGAACATTAAAGAACACCTGAGAACACTAAAGAACACCCGAGACCCGAGAACACTAAAGAACACCAGAGAACACCCGAGAACACTAAAAAACACCAGAGAACACCCGAGAACACTAAAGAGCACCCGAGAACACTAAAGAGCACCCGAGACCCGAGAACACTAAAGAACACCAGAGAACACCCGAGAACACTAAAGAGCACCCGAGACCCGAGAACACTTAAGAGCACCCGAGACCCGAGAACACTAAAGAACACCCGATTACACCCGAGAACACTAAAGAACACCAGAGAACACCCGAGAACACTAAAGAACACCCGAGACCCGAGAACACATAAGAACACCCGAGACCCGAGAACACTAAAGAACACCAGAGAACACCCGAGAACACTAAAGAGCTTTCGAGACCCGAGAACACTAAAGAACACCCGAGACCTGAGAACACTAAAGAGCACACGAGACCCGAGAACACTAAAGAACAACCGAGACCCGAGAACACTAAAGAACATCCGAGACCCGAGAACACTAAAGAACACCAGAGAACACCCGATAACACTAAAGAGCACCCGAGAACACTAAAGAACACCAGAGAACACCCGATAACACTAAAGAGCACCAGAGAACACCCGAGAACACTAAAGAACACCAGAGAACACCAGATAAAACTAAAGAACACCCGATAACACTAAAGAGCACCCGAGAACACTAAAGAGCACCCGAGACCCTAGAACACTAAAGAACACCCGAGAACACCCGAGAACACTAAAGAACACCAGAGAACACCCGAGAACACTAAAGAACACCCGAGACCCGAGAACACTAAAGAACACCCGAGACCCGAGAACACTAAAGAACACCCGAGACCCGAGAACACTAAAGAACACCAGAGAACACCCGATAACACTAAAGAACACCAGAGAACACCCGAGAACACTAAAGAACACCAGAGAACACCAGATAAAACTAAAGAACACCCGAGAACACTAAAGAACACCCGAGACCCGAGAACACTAAAGAACACCCGATAACAACCGAGAACACTGAAGAACACCAGAGAACATCCGATAACACTAAAGAACACCCGAGAACACTAAAGAGCACCCGAGACCCGAGAACACTTAAGAGCACCCGAGACCCGAGAACACTAAAGAACACCCGATTACACCCGAGAACACTAAAGAACACCAGAGAATACCCGAGAACACTAAAGAACACCCGAGACCCGAGAACACTTAAGAACACCCGAGACCCGAGAACACTAAAGAACACCAGAGAACACCCGAGAACACTAAAGAAGACCCGAGAACACTAAAGAACACCCGAGACCTGAGAACACTAAAGAGCACACGAGACCCGAGAACACTAAAGAACAACCGAGACCCGAGAACACTCGAGAACATCCGAGACCCGAGAACACTAAAAAACACCAGAGAACACCCGATAACACTAAAGAGCACCCGAGAACACTAAAGAGCACACGAGAACACTAAAGAGCACCAGAGAACACCCGAGAACACTAAAGAACACCAGAGAACACCAGATAAAACTAAAGAACACCCGATAACACTAAAGAGCACCCGAGAACACTAAAGAGCACCCGAGACCCGAGAACACTAAAGAACACCCGATAACACCCGAGAACACTAAAGAACACCAGAGAACACCCGAGAACACTAAAGAACACCCGAGACCCGAGAACACTTAAGAACACCCGAGACCCGAGAACACTAAAGAACACCCGAGACCCGAGAACACTAAAGAACACCAGAGAACACCCGAGAACACTAAAGAACACCAGAGAACACCCGAGAACACTAAAGAACACCAGAGAACACCTGAGAACACTAAAGAACACCAGAGAACACTAAAGAACACCCGAGACCCCGAGAACACTAAAGAACACCCGATAACAACCGAGAACACTGAAGAACACCAGAGAACATCCGATAACACTAAAGAACACCCGAGAACACTAAAGAGCACCCGAGACCCGAGAACACTTAAGAGCACCCGAGACCCGAGAACACTTAAGAACACCCGATTACACCCGAGAACACTAAAGAACACCAGAGAACACCCAAGAACACTAAAGAACACCCGAGACCCGAGAACACAAGAACACCCGAGACCCGAGAACACTAAAGAACACCAGAGAACACCCGAGAACACTAAAGAGTACCCGAGAACACTAAAGAGCACCCCGAGACCCGAGAACACTAAAGAGCACACGAGACCCGAGAACACTAAAGAACAACCGAGGCCCGAGAACACTCGAGAACATCCGAGACCCGAGAACACTAAAAAACACCAGAGAACACCCGATAACACTAAAGAGCACCCGAGAACACTAAAGAGAACACCCGATAACACTTAAGAGCACCAGAGAACACCCGAGAACACTAAAGAACACCAGAGAACACCAGATAAAACTAAAGAACACCCGATAACACTAAAGAGCACCCGAGAACACTAAAGAGCACCCGAGACCCTAGAACACTAAAGAACACCCGAGAACACCCGAGAACACTAAAGAACACCAGAGAACACCCGAGAACACTAAAGAACACCCGAGACCCGAGAACACTTAAGAACACCCGAGACCCGAGAACACTAAAGAACACCCGAGACCCGAGAACACTAAAGAACACCAGAGAACACCCGAGAACACTAAAGAACACCAGAGAACACCCGAGAACACTAAAGAACACCAGAGAACACCCGAGAACACTAAAGAACACCAGAGAACACTAAAGAACACCCGAGACCCGAGAACACTAAAGAACACCCGATAACAACCGAGAACACTGAAGAACACCAGAGAACATCCGATAACACTAAAGAACACCCGAGACCCGAGAACACTTAAGAACACCCTAGACCCGAGAACACTAAAGAACACCCGAGAACACTAAAGAGCACCCGAGAACACTAAAGAGCACCCGAGACCCGAGAACACTAAAGAACACCCTAGACCCGAGAACACTAAAGAACACCCGAGAACACTAAAGAGCACCCGAGAACACTTAAGAGCACCCGAGACCCGAGAACACTTAAGAACACCCGATTACACCCGAGAACACTAAAGAACACCAGAGAACACCCAAGAACACTAAAGAACACCCGAGACCCGAGAACACAAGAACACCCGAGAACACTAAAGAACACCAGAGAACACCCGAGAACACTAAAGAGTACCCGAGAACACTAAAGAGCACCCGAGACCCGAGAACACTAAAGAGCACACGAGACCCGAGAACACTAAAGAACAACCGAGGCCCGAGAACACTCGAGAACATCCGAGACCCGAGAACACTAAAAAACACCAGAGAACACCCGATAACACTAAAGAGCACCCGAGAACACTAAAGAGCACACGAGAACACTAAAGAGCACCAGAGAACACCCGAGAACACTAAAGAACACCAGAGAACACCAGAGAAACTAAAGAACACCAGAGAACACCAGATAAAACTAAAGACACCCGATAACACTAAAGAGCACCCGACCCGAGAACACTAAAGAGCACCCGAGACCCGAGAACACTAAAGAACACCCGATAACACCCGAGAACACTAAAGAACACCAGAGAACACCCGAGAACACTAAAGAACACCCGAGAACACTAAAGAGCACCCGAGAACACTTAAGAGCACCCGAGACCCGAGAACACTTAAGAACACCCGATTACACCCGAGAACACTAAAGAACACCAGAGAACACCCAAGAACACTAAAGAACACCCGAGACCCGAGAACACAAGAACACCCGAGACCCGAGAACACTAAAGAACACCAGAGAACACCCGAGAACACTAAAGAGTACCCGAGAACACTAAAGAGCACCCGAGACCCGAGAACACTAAAGAGCACACGAACCGAGAACACTAAGAGACCGAACACTAAAGACACCGGAGGCCCGAGAAACTAACTCGAGAACATCCGAGACCCGAGAACACTAAAAAACACCAGAGAACACCCGATAACACTAAAGAGCACCCGAGAACACTAAAGAGCACACGAGAACACTAAAGAGCACCAGAGAACACCCGAGAACACTAAAGAACACCAGAGAACACCAGATAAAACTAAAGAACACCCGATAACACTAAAGAGCACCCGAGAACACTAAAGAGCACCCGAGACCCGAGAACACTAAAGAACACCCGATAACACCCGAGAACACTAAAGAACACCAGAGAACACCCGAGAACACTAAAGAACACCCGAGACCCGAGAACACTTAAGAACACCCGAGACCCGAGAACACTAAAGAACACCCGAGACCCGAGAACACTAAAGAACACCGAGAAGAACCAGAGAACACCCGAGAACACTAAAGAACACCAGAGAACACCCGAGAACACTAAAGAACACCAGAGTACACCCGAGAACACTAAAGAACACCAGAGAACACTAAAGAACACCCGAGACCCGAGAACACTAAAGAACACCCGATAACAACCGAGAACACTGAAGAACACCAGAGAACATCCGATAACACTAAAGAACACCCGAGACCCGAGAACACTTAAGAACACCCTAGACCCGAGAACACTAAAGAACACCCGAGAACACTAAAGAACACCCGAGAGAGAACACTAAAGAACACCCGAGACCCGAGAACACTTAAGAACACCCGAGACCCGAGAACACTAAAGAACACCCGAGAACCCGAGAACACTAAAGAACACCCGAGAACACTAAAGAGCACCCGAGACCCGAGAACACTAAAGAACACCCGAGACCCGAGAACACTAAAAAACACCAGAGAACACCCGAGAACACTAAAGAGCTTTCGAGACCCGAGAACACTAAAGAACACCTGAGACCCGAGAACACTAAAGAACACCCGAGACCCGAGAACACTAAAGAACACCCGAGACCTTAAGAGCACCCGAGAACACTAAAGAACATCCGAGACCCGAGAACACTAAAGAACTTTCGAGACCCGAGAACACTAAAGAACTTTCGAGACCCGAGAACACTAAAGAACACCCGAGACCCGAGAACACTAAAGAACACCCGAGACCCGAGAACACTGAAGAATACCCGAGAACACTTAAGAGCACCCGAGAACACTCGATTCAATTAACGTTTGTTTATTTCGTTTTTATTCACCCTCATTTATGTCAGTTTCTGCTTTGATTATTACATTGTTTCAGGACTTGTATAAGAATCTACAGAAAATAGCGAGCTTTCTGGAAATCGATCATGACGAAAAGTTCCTGAGGACGGTGGAAAGCACGGTATCATTCCAAAGTCTGAAGACGTTACACGGAACCAGAGCTGGTGAAAACAGGCTCTATATAAATTACGGAGACAATGGAAGATTGCCTATATACAACAAAGGTAAAGGATTAAATCTTATAAAGACGTTTTGTATTGTCTATTGTTTTCTCTGGGTACTTAGTCCGTCTTTGTACGTTCTATCAGCAACTTTGATAGATTCTTTGGAGACCCTTTCCACCTGCCTTGCGTGTCTTCAGGTGGTGAGAATATGGATGCTGGGTTTTTTTGTTGTGTTTTTTTTTTTTTTTTTTTTTTTTTTTTTTTTTGTTGTTCATTTTTTTATCATTTATGTTTTTTCTTGTTGTTTTTAACTAATACTACTAATAACTAATACTTAGCAATTGATAACTAACCACGTTGATTCTTACCCGAGCAATAATACCTCACCAGCAGGCAATCTGAAACCCACTCACCCAGTACCTTCACCGTATTGTTCCTCACAGGTGCGTCCGATGAGAAAAAATGCAGGGTACCTGTTGTGTCCTTACCGAAGTATACCCAGTAAAATCTGACAGAACGTATAGAAAATATATCAGTTCTTAAAATTAGTAAGTAACAAAATAAAAGTAATACCTTATTTTCTTTCAGGAATTGTTGGTAATTGGAAGAGTGTCTTCACTGTTGCCCAAAATGAAGTATTTGATGCCGTATACAAGGAAAAGATGTGTGATGTTGGAGTGAACATTGCTTTCACTTAAAAGTGAACATTAAAACAGGGATTTGCATCAAAATTAACTCTAAATCCGACATGTTTTCGTTGGTCTCTAGAAGACAATTCGTTATAACCGTGTTTAACTCTATCGATATTTCATGTTATGTATGTAGAAGTTCAGGAAAAACGATAAGTTTGGAGTGTGATTTTAAAGTCTTCCATCTTGTTTGTTTATTACATTCGGAACATGTAGTCAGACCGGGTGAGTTCCGAGTGGATTTGGCGCGAATAATGCGCTTGCTGTTTGCCGCACGTTACCTATAAAGTCGCGTGTTTAACAATAGTTTAGTTAGTCAGATTCAAGTCCTCGCTAGACTGCCTGACTGTCTCCATCTCTATACCTAGCTATAGGGTAGCCACTAGTACTAGGTAACTCTATGAAATTTATAATATAATGTCATATAGTAGGGTATAGATGTAGCGGTCCGTCGTCTATATACTTTCGTATTCATAGGAGTAAGCCATGCATGTAGCCACTAGATTAACATCTATATTGTGTATCGGGGCGGTATATTTCAATACCTATAAATAGTATTAAATACAGTGATAAATAGCTGGTTTATTCTAGCAGGGTGTATATATTATGTAGGCAGGGTGTTCGAGAGTCGGTGCGAGTCGAGTTGTTTCATTATTGTCTGTATTATTGCGTCGTTAAATTTCTACACTTGTTATCCACAATAAATTATATAAGACCCTAATCGACCAGAGATCGCAGAACCTGGGTTAGGTTTCTTGGACAGAAACTGCTCCCTTTTACAAGTTTAAATATATAAAAGTGTGAAAGCTCGTCATATGATAATCGAGGTGGCGAGTTCTAATAGACACCTTTCATTTTGCCCGACACGGAGTACGGACACCGACACCGACACGGCTTCCAAAATTCGGGGGTTGTCTCAAAAAACAAATTCAACAAATTTAATTCGCCTTACTTTTTCATGTTCATTCCATGTTTATCAGAACATACATGTATTTAGAATAGAATAACGATTTTAATTTAATTCAGATAACTCAATCAGGTTCCAATTTAGCATAAATTTCTGTGATTTTACTTTCTTTTACTATTAAAAAATCGAGTTGTGGCGCATCGATATCTTTCACATCTGATGTTACATCAACATTTCTGTCTTAATGGAAAATTTGGAAAACTGTAACAAATATAAGTGAGCAATAATTTGATAGGTATCGTTTTGGAGAAAAAAAAATCCAAAACTAGTATAAAATCATCTCTGTTTCGGGTAACTCCCCTTCACATTTCATCTCATTTAGTCTTTGGCATAGAAATAGAAGATAGTTCCTCAAAACAGTTATGATTACAATTACATAAGATAATTATCAAAATTTAAAATGGAAAAAAAAACCACAAATACGTAGCTACATGTATTTATTTATCCATAATGCATTGCGTAACTCGTCCAATCGTCTAAATGAAATGTGCGCACATGGTAACCTTTAATATGTATTTATTATGCGAAAGCACGTGATATGTGTTCAATTATTTCTTTTAATTTCAGGTAAGTCATTAAATAATTAATTAACATAATTATAATCAAGAATGTCAAAAATCTTGAGGACCTTTGCCCTCATTACGTTTTAGCTTCGTAAGCCACTGATCAAGTTCACCTTTGAAAATTTATGTATTTAAACCAAACAAAAAAGATATATCTGAAATTGTTACCGGCCATGCACTGTCACTATTAATACACAGGCTTTCGACTCTGTAGATATACGGACACCTCTATATGTGTAATACTGGGTACACCATCATCATCAAACTTTATTTCCTCCAGGTGGAGATGCAATATAAATCGACATAAAAAGAGAACAAAGAGAGAAGTTCAATAAGTATAAATAACAGAGTAATAGGCAAGCCATTACTCTTTTAAGCGAATTTTTATCAAAGTCACTTTCACGGATGGAATAAATGCAAAGCGTTCAAGATGAACCGAGCCGATTTCATCAGGTATGTCTTTCTAGCATCAGCATCCTGGAAAGGGACTCCTGCCGTTTCGCCTAAAAGGGTTCCAGCAAATGAAATCTCAGTTTTGCTTATGATAGTGGTGAAGGCACTGGGTCCAAATTCAGTCATGATTTCCTGCAGAAACCTGTCACGGAGAGCTCTGGAATGATCACAGCTAGCACAGAAATGAACTATGGCGTCGTGGAAGTGCTGAAGGCATAAAACAAACACGATAGTATCATGGGTGACTGATAATGTTATGATGCTACCACCTGGTAGAGGTCTCTGGTTATGTAAGGAAAGAATCGAGGAACGACATTGTGCTCCAGCTTTTTATTCCGCCATGTGCTACACAGGATGTCACACCGAGCATGCGTTACATAACAATTACATAAGGGAGACAACTGCACTTCTAGGGAGCAACACACCATTAGTATTATGCCATAAGATATCGCATATCATTACATCTCTCTTCTTTTAATTAAAGAATGTATTTGTTATTGTCCATAGTCCATGAATGTCTATAAACCACAATGAAATTTACACTGGATTATATTCACGATTAATAACACATTTTATATACCTGCTCGGGTGACCATTGAAAAACAAATGATAAACAATAAACTAATGATTACTCAATCCACTAGTCTGTAGTCCACATAACGCAAACTAATCGTAATAATCGCTGAACGATTGCATAAATCACTGAATTGAAACTAAACAGTTTATCCACAAATTAACACATTAGGAATCAGTAATAATGTTTGTCTATGCACATATATATGCAATTGGATTCCATTACATTGATGTAATTACCTTGGGTTTCACTTGACGACCTGAACGTGTAGTGTAACCAGAGTCATGTGATGCAGGCTGGGGGTTATTTACAATAGGAGAAGGGGGTTTTGGGAGATCTACCTTCAGCTTGATATGGGGGGTAGATTTTACAGGGGATCCCGGGACAACTGCCTTTGGTTTTACTGCTGGGGCAGTGTCTTTGGGGAAGACAACTGAGCTTCCGGTCGAACTATCGCCAAAATTGAAGTCAAGGTTCAGTTTAGGGGTTTCTAGATCATTCACGTCTAGCAGCTTTTCATTTGTCTTCAATAACTGTCGGCGGTTACGACGGTAAATTCCACCATCAGGAGTGTGCACAGTGTACGATCGTGCATCATTTTGTTTTACGACGGCCGCTGGTAACCATTTTTTATCATGTTTGATCCTCACCGTTTCACCTATTTCCAGTTCAGCAAGATGTTTTGAACCTTTGTCGTGGTAGTATTTCTGATTTTCTTTTTTTCTTTTCATTTCGGAAAGATGTCGGGAGTGATCGGACTGACTAGATTTAGGCTCTAGAAGTTCGGTTGACGTCGGTATAATTGAACGTAGACGACGACCCATCAGCAGTTGACTAGGAGACAGACCAGAGTCAAGCGGTGTAGTACGGTACTCGAGCAACGCCAAATATGGATCCTTCTGGTCAGTCTTAGCCTTGGAAAATATCCTCTTGACCGTTTGGACGGTTCTCTCCGCGAGGCCGTTGGATTGCGGAAATAAAGGACTGGATGTCTCGTGGACAAAGTCCCATGCGCGTGAAAAATCTGCAAATTTCGCGCTGGAGTATTGCGGCCCGTTGTCTGTGATCACCTTTTCGGGTGTTCCGTGTCGTGCAAATATGTCTTTCAGTTTCGTAATAACGTTAGAACTTGTTGTGCTGGTCAACTTGCTGACCTCAAAATAACGACTATAGTAGTCAGTGGTAACAACAAATTCTTGATCATCCCATGTGAACAGATCGCTGGCTACTACCTGCCAGGGACGGGTAGGTATCTCACGTGGAGACAACGGTTCTTTAGGATTTGAGTTCCGTAATTCGAGACATGTGTCGCAGTTCAAGACTAATTCGGAAATGTCAGAGTTCATGTTCGGCCAGAACATGACGTCGCGAGCTCGATTACGACATTTCTCGATACCCATGTGGCCTGTATGGAGTATACTCAACATCTCGGCTCGGAGTGCCTTGGGAATGACTATGCGGTTTCCCTTAAAGACCATATCACTCATGACAGTCAGTTCGTCACGAAAATTCCAATATTCAATTATTGACATCGGACAATCTTTCCTAATTTCCGGCCAGCCTTCTCGTATGACCTTCACGAGAGTTTTCATCTGCTGATCGGACGTAGTCGCGTTCTGGAGTTCTTCTAACCTACGCGAGCTAATCGGTAAGTTTGACATAACAGCGTGAACTTGAACTTCCATGCCTTCCGAAAGTTCGGGGTAAGTGTTGGGCATAGACTTGCGTGATAACGTGTCTGCTACAGGAATTTCCTTTCCTGGTACATGTCGGACCGTAATGTCGTACTTCTGTAACTGTAACATCATACGCTGCAAGCGTGCAGGGGCGACACTTATAGGTTTCTTAAGTATTGATTCAAGTGGTTTGTGATCGGACTCAACATCGATCGGTCTGCCATAAACGTAATGGTGGAATCGCTTGCACCCAAATACTATGGCGAACATTTCCTTCTCTATTTGCGCATAATTGACCTCAGTCGGGGTCAGAGACTTGGACGCATAGGCTACAGGTTTGCCGTTCTGCATAAGAGTAGCGCCTAATCCGTATTTTGACGCGTCTACCTGCAAGGTAGTTGACTCGTTCGGATCAAAATAGGACAGTAGCGGACTCTGTGTGATCAAATCCTTGATCTTTAGAAATGCGTCTATCTGCGGCTGTTCCCACACAAATTCTACGTCGCGTGGCAATAATTGACGTAACGGAGATGTCACTTCGGAGAGTTTCGGAGCAAACTTTGCTAAGTAATTTATCATTCCGAGGACGGTTTCGAGTTCAGATTTGTCACGAGGGGGTTCCATTTCGCGAATGGCAGTGACCTTGTCGGGATCTGGTTCTAATCCTTGCGACGTCAACACGTGACCAAAATATCGAACACTGCTTACACCGACCTCTAGCTTGTCGTCGTTAAGCTTAATGCCAACTGTGCGAGAACGATCTAGCACAGCTCTGAGGCGCTCGTCATGTTCGCGTCGCGTTGAACCAAATACCAAAATATCATCGACAATAGCGGTGACACCGGTTAGCCCTTCGTAGCTCTCGTCGACTACGCGTTGGAACTCGTCTTGCGCTGACTGTACGCCGAAGGGCATACGGAGGAATCTATACCTTCCGAATGGGCTGTTAAATGTAGTCAAGTAAGATGATGGTTCATCGAGTTTTATGTTCCAATATCCGGAACGTGCATCAAGTTTTGTAAAGTATCGCGCACCGGACAAGTCGGGAAGGACCTCCTCCAAAGTCTTCATGGGGTAATGGGGACGCTTAATTGCCTTATTAAGGTCTTGCGGGTCGAGGCATATACGAAGCTTACCCGAGGACTTCTCTACGACGACCAGGGAGTTTACCCACGGAGTAGGTGTGTCTACTTTGGTTATGACGTTCGCTTTCTCCATGCGGTCAAGCTCATGCTTAAGTTTTTCCCTAAGCGCGACAGGTACTTTGCGCGGTGGGTGCACGGTTGGTTGCACCTTCGGATCGAGTTGGATACTACATGTACCCGGAAAATTACCGATACCATCGAATACATCGGCATATTCCTTGAGGACCGATAGTTTGTCTAAGGGTGCTCTGCTACTCGGAGTAGTCTCACCTACAGAGTAGATCAACTTTATTAGTTTCAAATCTAAACAAGACTTGAGACCTAGAATGGGAATGGAAGTTGTCTCGGCTATGTAAAACTCAGCTGTGATACCTTGACCTTTGTACACACATTTCAAATTACAACAACCTGACGTACGGATTGTTGAGCCATTATAGGACGACAAATGTTTGCGGGGTTTGGACAACTCTAACTCAGGGTACAATTTGCAAAATAAATCTTTAGGTATGATGTTTACCTGGGCACCTGTGTCTACCTTAAATTTCACAGGTTTCTGGCTGGGACCCACATTTACCTGGACAAAAGCTTGGTCAGTGGAAATAGGGGCATTACTCTTAACACCTGAGCGGACAACATCAATGAAAAAATTATCAGATGACTCTGACTCACTATCAATATCAACAGAGTTAACAGATCTACATTTCTTAGAAAAATGGTTCCATTTGTGACACTTGTTACATTGTTTGCCTTTTGCGGGGCAATTGTCTGTTTTTGAATGATTGTATCCGCAGTAACCACAGTCCTTTGATGTGTGAGACTTCTCTTCATTTTTTGCTGTTCTATGTGTTGATCTTCCTCCCCTAAGTGGCTTTTTCCCTCTGTGATGACCCTGTCCTCGTTTCTGACCCGAGTTTCCCATTACAGCATTGACGGATGATTGTTGACTTTGTGTTGTTTCATGAGTTTTCATTGTCTTTAGTTGTTCTTGTGCGTATTCACAACTTTGTCCTATTTGTATAGCTTTCTCTAATGTCAAGTCTTTCCCTTCGTTTATGAGTTTTTCACGTACCTTCTGTGACGTCACTCCAAACACAATTCTGTCTCGTATCATTTCATCGTTTCGTCCACCTTCTTCACCAAATGAACAATCTTTTGATGACATTTTGAGTCGTGTGACAAAATCGTCGAACGGACTAGACCCTTGTACAATGTTATTAAACTTGTATCTGGCGAATACAGGGTTTGCCTTGGGCTGAACATGGTTTTCAAACCCATCATAATAAGTTTTCAAAAGTTTACGCTGATCGCCGGTAAGTGTCCAAGTACTGTACACATCGCGACCACGTTGGCCAATCCATAGAAGTAGATATGAACATTGAATTTCTTCATCGGTTCCTTTCAGGGGACCATTGAAAATAAGTTCACAGTGCTGCCTAAACTTTTTCCACGTGTCCGGTAAATTGGCACTGTTCCAATCTAATTCGGGCGGTTTAATACCTGACAACGCCATATCTTCAGATAACTGCGTCTGTATAAATGTTCTTTACCTTTCTGACACCATGTTATGATGCTACCACCTGGTAGAGGTCTCTGGTTATGTAAGGAAAGAATCGAGGAACGACATTGTGCTCCAGCTTTTTATTCCGCCATGTGCTACACAGGATGTCACACCGAGCATGCGTTACATAACAATTACATAAGGGAGACAACTGCACTTCTAGGGAGCAACACACCATTAGTATTATGCCATAAGATATCGCATATCATTACAGATATGATATGTCAACATGGAACACAAGGAGTAGATTACCTGAACATCCAATAAGGATGTTGCTGCTTGCAACATGACGTATGGTTTGTAGGATGAATGACACAGCCGAAACATCTCAAGATCTTAATCATTTGTCATACGGACTTTCAAGGCTGCGTTTTCAGTAGATGATATTGCGGTATTCACTATCGACTTCCATTTACATTTAGAGGGGAATGAACATGACCTGAGGTACGTGTCAAGATATGAGAGTAGCTCGTATCTTTGAAGGACTCCAACGATATCTGGAAGGTATCCTTTGCCACAAGAAGATCCTGGTTTTACTACTTGTACATTCAAATAGGAATACAATCGTGCGGTGAAGATTCGCTTGACTAAAAACGACTGTTCTAAGGATATCAGTTTCTGAAGGATAGGCAACTTTCTTCTGTCAATTTCGGCAGATATACGAAATGATCCAAGCATGGGCTCAATCATGTCCGATCTTGATCGACGGTGTACACAAAGAATAAGTTTTGCTGCGTAGTGTTGGAAACGAGCTAGTTGTGAAAGATCGCTCACACTCAACTGCACCCAATATACGCATCCATAGAGAACAGATGGCAAAACCACTGTTTTGTACAAATTGGTCTTGACGAGCGGATTAATGAAATTGGATGGGCCAATGGTTATGCCAATGATCGAGTGGATGGTTCTTCTTCCTTTATAACACGCCGCGCGAACACGTTCCACGTTGGACATCCCGGCTGATACTAGAGTTCCAAGATGATCTTGAGAACAAGTTATACCTACATGTATATCGAAAGGACCGAGCATCCAAGTGAAGTCGAGCTGGCGTGCGGTATTATTCCCGATTACAATAATTTTGCATTTCGTGCTATTGAATTCGAATTTCCACTTTTCACTGTAATCCTGGCAAATATTCAGTAGACTTTGGAGTGAACGAGGCGACGTGCTTATCAGGTCGCCGTATACCAATCAGGTCAGAGAAATCACTATATTTGGAAATAAACACGCAATCATGTGATCACTAGTTACCCATAATACAACTTCATATTTCGGCCAATGGCATGAATGAGGTATAAGCACGTGACTCGTTTTACTACGTTGTTACTACAAAAAAACACGTGTTTTGTACCATTTGGGGGAATATCCCCCGCGGATCGTGGTTTCATTTCCAAAGTTGGGAAACAGATTGAATTTCATTAATATATATTTGCATTTATTTTTTCACCAAAGCGTTTGTTATATAAAGGAATAACGAATTTTTCATTAGGGTTTTAATGGCCGTGTACTATTAATATTGGTTCAATCTTTAGGATGAAAATCCTCCCGGGACGTGGTTTTACCTCCAAAGTCGGGAACCACATTGAATTTCATAAATATATATTTGCATTTATCTTTTCACCGAAGCGTTTGTTATATAAAGGCATATAACGAATTTGTAATCACGGCTTTCATGTATACACATACATGTATGTATATGAATAACAGTTACACGTGTTAATCAAGTTTGAGAAAACTACCCTCGATAGTTTTTGTTCTGAAACTGTAACAAAACTATATATTACCATATTTATTCATATGGATTTTGTAATTATCTATTATGACTGTTTAAAAAGTAAGACTTTGAAAAAAATTGGCACGTAACATGTGGATGATATAACTTTCATTACTGATATTGTCGATACTGAATGCTTTTATACAATTTTAAATCATATTCACGATATGCATCCCTAATAATTCAACTTTTACTGCACATGTGAGGACAAATGAACACGTATACATGTTCCTGGATTTAAGGAATAGATGTTTATTTTGTTGAGGTTATGAGGGTATAATGATAATGATAATTACATAAAATTTACACGGGCTCCATTATCATTATACCCCCATAACCTCAACAAAATAAACATCTATTCCTTATATTTACAGTTTTTCAAGTAAATAAATATCATTTTTTCCCGCGGCAGTTGCATATTTTTTTTATTAAAATACCCATATTTTTTCACTCCCGTCATCGTCAACGAATTCGATTGAACAGCTGATTGGAATCGAGTCATTCATATGGTCCCGCCAAAAGTGGGGTGATGACCTCACGTTGCTACGCCATCGACTATTCACGTAACAATAGAATCGCCGCGCGTGTTGTGCTAACAGTATACACCGATAATGATAATACTAGAAAGCATGGTTATTGAGCCCATGTCAGTGCAAACTGTAAATATTATGTTATAACACGTGTACATAATCAGAAGTCACGTTAAAACATGAAAATCGAGGTCTCACGATATCTTACGTCACACGCGCACCATACATACGTGAGAAAGGTGAGTGGATTTACAGAATGAAAAGAGAGAATGTAAGGAAAATAATTATGTAAGTGAACAGCCATTACAAGCGTAAAAAAATGGAAATGGCGAAAGTAATTTTCGTTTATGATTCTTGAAGGATTTGTTTTCACAGTAATTCTGACATTTTTTGAAGTAATGACTGGTGCATGGAAAATTATACCTGAAGTATCAACGTGGTGCATTCTATTGCATTTTTGATGCATTTACTCCATCTGAAATGTAAATGACTATATACGATCTGTGCAACAAAGTTGACTAATTTAAATTGATAGTGTATTTGATAACTCTGTTAGACTGATTTGTTTAATTTGTTAGTTTCAGAGCCTTTTATCGCTGAATGTATCCTCTTTTTAAAAAGCGAGTATACAAGTGTCCTCGCAAGCACCTACACCAGTTTCAAAACAATGCAAGTGACTATACAATTTTAACTGATCTTCCAACAACTTCAAAATACGATTCAGTAAAAGATATTGTGTCCATAAATATGTATTTATGTGTTTTATATAGTTGAATTCATTTAGAAAACTGTGATGGTGCTTGAAATAATGAAAGCCAGACAGAATACCTTGAAATAGTGCAAAATCTTAGACGGTTGCCTCGATTCTTCGATGATGAACAGCAGATCAACTCACGAAAAGTGTCTGAAATGTTAATGCTGGGTAACCCTTAACATTTCATTAGTCACTGTTGGTTCAAATTGCTATCCATGACGCCGTTTATAGCTGAAGATTACAACAAAAACGTATAGAATAAATAAAATTGGCAAAAATTATCCACTAACAATTGTTTCATTTGTCCTATCAAGTGACCGAGTACCGCTATACAGACTCGCAACTACGAAATTTAATAAATACTATACACTTCCGTTCATACACTGTGATATTGTCGTTACAAAAATAAGACCAACAACACACTGTAAGTATGCATTCTCAAAAATCAGCCAGGAAATGTTTGACACCCAGAATATACACAAGCTCGAATGTCTACATAATGCTTCCTAGACAGATGTTAAAATATTCATCAAACATGAGATGCTCATATTTTTATAATATGTATGTAGATTTCTACAAATTCATAATAAACAAATGAATTTATCAAATGTAACTGATAAACAGCTGGTACACTTGGTATTCTGCAGATTGTCTTTCTCAACAAGGAACTCTTCAGATCTGTTACGTCACACGTTTTACACATAAATATTTAAATTTCAATGGGATAAGACACAAATTACAAATTAAGAATTCTTCAGTTTTAAATTGTCATACGAATCCTGCTCTAGTGTTACTGTGAATACTTAAGTGATCCGTAAAAAAACCAAATGTCTACAATGCGGTAGAGGCTATATAACTTAGATAGGAACACGTCTTATAGTGGAAATTCGTTTGTGTAATTAAAGTCCTAATTAGACTGCGGTATCATGCCATGTCTTCATGTATATTGAAACTCTAGCCCTTTTTATAGTGCTATATCACTGAAGCATGCAGTCAAAGACACCAAGCGACACACAATCCGGTCACATTATACTGACAACAGGCGAACCAGTCGCCCTACTCTCTGTATGTATGCTGAGCACTAAGCAGGAGCAGAAAATACCATGGTTATAGGCTACGGTGTGTCTCGGCTAGGAGATATGTCCCAAAGAGTGAGGCGGTGTAAAGTGTACACGGAATGGTTTGGTATATAACGCTTGATAAATGCGTCTTTGGATAAAATTTAGAATGGAGAAAGTACGAGTTTCATAGCGATTACGGTATTAGAGATAATGCGACTTTTCTGTAAAACACACCTGAAGCCCCAAGCCATTGACCCCGATTCGGGACCCCTGACCTGTGACGTCACGAGGACAACGGGACCTATTCTACTCGCATAAGATAGAGAGGCGATTTTTGGTGTCTGCCATCTAATATAAACTATCTGTTTGTAAATATCAATTTGAAGACACAAATACCTGTGTTCATGTCCGATACCTATTTAATATTATCCTTAATCACAGATATGAGTTTGAAAAACGCTTGAATGTATATTGTTGTACCTGTCTTAGATAAATGAACATCTCTACGCAATTACTGCATAATTTTACACAATAAAATGTTCATAATAATCCACGTACGTTGTATATCTGCGGTGGTTGGAACCACATATATGTGAATATTATATCAAGGATTCTTGATTATGTTATCCAAAGCCCGACTCGGGTCTTTGAATGTCTACTGGTCAAACCCGCTTAACAGATTTCTGACTTTTTTTATGTATAAAACCTGCCCCATACGGTTAAGTTATGATTCCAAACAGATTTTTTTGCATATATGTAAATGCATCTACATCTGAAATCGATCTATTTGTTTTTTGACGAAATATATTCAGCTTACATATAATACAGTACACTCGACGACTTGTTGATATTTCGCTCAAGTTCATTCATTAGTGTCTTTAATTGAAAAATAAATCATGCACGGGTCAGACGAAAACAATGAGACTGAAGATGTCTATGTGACAAGTCTAATCCAAGAAGCAGATATTAAATACAGAACAAAAACAGAACTGTCATTCCGAATAGCCAATGTCGTGCTGCGTTAATCTCTATACCTGTATACTGCAGTAACTAAACCGCGTGGTCAACCGAGACTAATGAGGGGGCTAACCATATTACGTAAGAAAGGTGTTTAGTGACCTGTCACGCTTTGTTGATTAGCTCGCGTCAGGTGTCAAAAGTGAGATCACAGGTAAGTTAGCGATGGACCATCATGTAATTGTTGTATAATGTAATATTTGTTTACACTTATACCGTTCTAACATAACATATAACAAGTGTATCAATTACTAGATGTACAGTATATATTTCAGAAAGACTCATTATACATTTGTCTTGTTTATATGTTCTGGTTACACGTAAATGTATTTTTATAACAAAAACTACAAAATTATCTACAAATGGCATGTCGAGAAAGAACAATGCAAATATAATGCTCAATGTCAGAATTTTGATATTTCTGATAGTAGATTTCGGATATCCATTTTTTTACTCCCCTCCTAATTTATGTCTATGATATCTACGTGTATTGAACTATGAAATACATTTAAAACATTTTCTTTTCGTTATGTTGGTTCTTGAAATCAGAAACATACATACATATATATTTCTGTTGAAATCCATAGGCCTAGAGAGAATTTTTATAATTATATAACCATCATTTTTCTAATTCGTCCCTTTTTAGATCACATTATGAAAATGGAATATTCCCGAGGTTTGATAATTTAGAAAGTTGTTAAAACAGAGATAAGATCTCTAGTTAAATGTACCAGAAACATAAATAACGTATACATGTTTCCGCTTATCTACATATGTATTTAGCCTGATTTCAGTTGTAATATTTCCTATTATATATATAATTAAATCGTCAACATAACTGTATACTGTATATATATTTGTAAAATTCTCGTAACCCCATTTCCTTTGTGCTATAACCCCACTACCAAACACCTCACTGCCGTTGTCCTCGTGACGTCACATCCGGTTATTCCTCAAATCAGCGTGAGCGGCCGATTCCCTGATTAGCAGTCGATATACAGGTAAAAATCGAGCACTTCGGAGGGCTGTATCTCGGTACTGAAGCGGCCGATTTTGATGCGGTTTTCAACATTCTTGTCAGGAGATCAAACAGAATAACATATCTAAATATTATTTTCCGTTCCGTGTACAGGACTTAACATAAGGCCAAAAGTGAGGCGGTGTCAAGGGAGACGTTAGGATGAAGAAAAAAGATCCCAAATTTAGTTGCCTTTTACGATCGGTATGGGCAGCAGATACAATTCCAACGCCCTACCTGCAGGGAGGTGTACAAATAGTGGTCCGGTAATAATAAAAGTCGGGATGGTTAGTATCACTGAGTATCACTGTGACCTACATACAAAGGTCTATTTGTCAATGCAAGTTGGCAGTAGCTATATCGTCTTGTAGGCCGAACCCATCTCGTAAAGTATAGCACCTTATTCTAGAAGTATTGAACTGTTACTGAAATGTATTCTCCTTTTTCAGATGGACGATCTTGTCTGAACACTAACTTCCGTTGATAAAAGAGACTCGGGTTGTTATTTGTTGATTTCGTATATCTATAAATCGTTTACAATGCAGTGGAACTTATCTTCGTTTTTTTTTAATTTTATTTTTCATTTTTCATAGGGGATGAGATAATAGTTTGAGGTAATATTAAGATTATGAGGCAGAATTGTCCCTTTAATGATTATTTCAAAATCGAGTTGTTTTTTATTATTAATTTCATATATTTTTAGAAGACGCTGGTTTCATCATAGCCTGGTGCGTTTATTACATGCACCATAACATTTGAATACAGTATTTCATTATTAGCGATTTATAGCCACGTAAATATATGTTGATGGCAGATGCATTTCTTATTTGTTATTTAACTCGTATTTTAGCAATAAAGTTTTATAGACAGCCTTTTAACTGACCAGAGTGAAATCACCTTTAAAAGGTAGACATATGACAGATAAACTATGTAACAAGACGAGTGTTAGCATGTTGATCTAATACATTAAGGCCTTATATTAAATGGTATGTAAATTTCTTCAAATGTATGATATACAAATTGATTCAATAAATGTAATGATAATGAACAGCTAGTAACACTTGGTATTTTATAGATAGTCTCTTCCATCATGGAACTTGTAAAGAAAACGGATGACCAAGGAAACACGATTATATTGAAGCGTTACCGGGGACGTGTCTTCCACAAAGACATTCCTGGCAATGTTGGTGATCAGCTGGAGAAGGTGGAGAACTTACAGTGTAGACCTGACGATGTTTTACTGTGTACATTTCCTTAATCAGGTAAGTGGTATCAATGATAAGGGACAAATACATCAGAAAGGCCATGATTGATTTGATATTGGCGGCATGTGGATCGCTATTATACACATCATTTAACCATTTGATCTATTAAATAATTATGGGCCCAGGAAAAGTCGGATGTTTGAACAACAGTATGAAGGCTGGTCATAAGCTTATAGTAACTTATATAATATATTTTTCTTATCACTAAGTGACCACAACATGGCCCGTATTGATACCTTTCCTAACTACCTGAAAAGAGTAATTGTCGATTAATGATCTCAAGACTTTCACTTGAAATGGACCAGAAATAGACCTGATTTAACATAAAAGTATAGACACAAATCATTTTAACATGTCAATTTTGGCATGAAATGGAAAAGAATTTTACACGGATTTTTTTTGGGGTCATATTGACCAAAACTGAAAGAATATTATACATCAATTTATTTTTCGGACCATGTTAATTTGATAATAATAAAACATCGTTTGATGACACTCTTCTGATGTCCTAACTAAGACATGTCATCATGTCAAAACAAAATTTCTAATCTCTAAAAAGAGTAACTGTTGATTCGTGATCTCAAGAATTTAGCTTGAAATGGAACAGAAACAACATAAAGGATTGATAAGAATATTTTTAACAGGTAAATTTTAGCATGAAATGGAAAATTAATCAAATGAATTTTAGACTAAAACAATGACACCACCATCAGTAGTACAGGTCTACTCACAGATAACTTAATATATTTTAGGTACTCACTGGGTTTACAATATGACCAGGATGTTACAGACAAAACGCATTCAATACGTTGGAACACCAAACATGATTGAGTTTGAGGACGCTGCTTCACTCGATCATGTGAAATCTCCGCGAATGTTTCACACGCACCTTACATATCCCTTCATCCCTAAGGCGGCCAAGAACGGCCATCTCGTGTTGTTGTGTTGTCGCCTTGTCGTGTTGTCGCCTTGTCGAGTTGTCGCGGTCTCAAACTGCGACAACCCGAGATTTAACAGTTAAAATGTCGACTTGTCGCGTTTTTTAACCGCGACAAGTCGACAACACGACAAGACGACAAGTCGACAACACGACAAGTCGACATTTCAAGCACGCTAATTAGCGCGTACAGAATCTCGTGTTGTCGCGGTAAAATGTCGACTTGTCGTGTTGTCGACTTGTCGACTTGTCGTGTTGTCGCCTTGTCGTGTTGTCGACTTGTCGTGTTGTCGAGTTGTCGACTTGTCGCCTTCCTGTTACACATGCGCAAACAATGGATAACACTCGCCATATTGGATTGCTAATGAAAATAATTGTGTGCATGTGTTTGTAGCTAGATGAAGATATTTGATTGCAATTTCTTTACCGAGAGTTGTCAAAGTATTTTTCTCTGAACTATGAATTTCAATAATTTGTTTATTATTTCATAATCGTGTAATAATGATCTGGTCATGCCGTCTGATTAGTACGCAGTAATCGTCATCTGTTAATTTTAAGGTCACTTGAACCGCTAAGGCCTGATTGTTCGAAGACTCGTTAATCCGAAAATTAGAAAATATTGCAATTTATATAGTTGTTTTACTTGATGTAAATTGATAGTTTGACATGTTTTCAATAAATTGTGATAAATACATTTTTCGGCAATTCTTTAAAGTGATTTAACTGCAAACTTTTATGGACGGCAAGTTGTGATTTCTTTAATGAGCATTGCATGATTAAAAATACATCAAAATTATAAATAAAGAAAAATCATAAAAAGAAAGAAAATATCTTACATTTTATAAGATGTCACATAAATGCACATTTTATGGATTATCTTACAAACATATGCCTAATTTATTAATTTATTAAGCTTATGTCCCCTGTAATTTGATTGCATAAGGGATAACATAGCTACATGAATGGATGATATATATCACCAATTCTAACCTGCATACATGTTTGAAATATGTATTTCACGACTTATTTTTGTGTTTCCTTCTTTCTTTTACTTGTTTATTCTTCCCTTTATCAATGATGAAAATGATTCGCATAATGGTAATTTCTGGGAAACTAATAACCAGGATTGCAGTGTACATATACACTCTTTCATATGGGATACGTTTACGTAAATGTATTGCAAGATTATGCTTTTTTCACAATTTTTGTGATAAATGTAGCGCAGTGTAGTGCAATCATCCGTGGGTCACTGAAGATGGTGTCAATCTAGAGTAACACATATTTCAGCAAGTTCAATTACTACTGAGTCTTGTAATTAAATTCTGTACATTTATATCGGTTATCGGACTATCAGACTTTCGGACTAATGGGTCTTAGGACTAACGGTCGTTCGGACTGACGGACGTTCAGATTAACGGGCCTTCGGATTGTTAAGCCTTAAGGACAAGGTGGTCACCAAGGCAGGTATCGACATCACTTTTATTTGTCGTCTATCACCATTAAACATAACAATTCCATCATCTTCTCAACTGGTCCGAATTCAACTAAACCTGTTAGGGAACATATTTAGGATAAGGTAAAGTGTAAAAATCAAGCGGCTGATCTCAACAGGGTAGCAGATCTACATATATATGTAAATATTTGAAAAATCTTATAATGTTGCTAATCAAAGTTCAATATACGCTATTCGGATAATATATATATGTACCTATATCATAGATGTTGTATGGCGGCTGGGAACATTTTGTTTTATTAATTACCCGATTTTATGTATTGATTGGTTAAGTTATATGTGCCGTAACTGGGCATGCAATGTTTTCTTCAAGAAACTATTGAAAACCATCAGGTTGTTTTAAGGTGTGATAATCATTCAAATGGTCAGAAAACCATGTACGATGCCTTGTAAACGTTATTTACAAGTCAGAATTTATGCCTTATGTGTGTTAAGATAAATGCATACCTGCGCTAATCACTTTATAATTACATGCAGTGATTTTTGCGATACCCATTAGAGCCCTGGCGTGTTTATCGGAGGACACCACAGTGTCCGCCAGTTGAAATCTGGCTGTTTTCCGATGTTTCTGGATACCTAGTGACACGTATACGGCATGATATATGTTGTATCATATATCACATTAAAGATAAATTATTTGGCTGTCGATAGAGAGTATTTCCATCGTCACATCTTATTAGGTTTGTTAATAATCATACTTTTTCTGATATTGGGTAGTGTTAAATGGCCGACCGAGTTATAAACCTTGACACAGTATTACATTTATATAGAGAGAGAAAATGACTTTAGAGCCAAATGCCTGTGGTGAGAGCGATTTGAGCACTTCTAGACAAAAGTAGCATTACTCTACGAGCAAGGGACGGGGTTCGGCATACAAGATGTTCGACCACAATGTGTAATGGCGGACAGCGAGCGAGTTTGAACACTCCATACGCATTTCGCCACCATGAGCTTTTCTCGCATATCACAGTAAAACCGACTGATCTAATTTCCATTAGAACTGGGTATTTCCGATATATGTACAATTTTTTTATGTTCTTTTAGCCTGAATTGTCCCTTTAAATGAAATTGTAGATCACATCTTGGCTTCATAGCCTGACCGCATATGTACTGTCAAAATCATTTTCAGTTCATATTCTTACTTGTAAATGTAATATTCAAAAGGTTGATGGTGAATAAAATATCCAAAAGCTCTTGATTCATGAGTATGAAAATTACGTCACATTTATAAAGCTCTAAAGACCAACTATCTATCCGAAACGAAGAATTCAATTAGCGTTTGCTTCTTAATTGTTTTCATTTTCATAATATGAATTAACAAATTAGTAGCACATCTTAAATTAAAACAAAATCAATTTTTTTTCTTATATTGGTGATCCAATGTAGACACAGGATTAATTGTCTACATGTAGATAGCGATCCAATAATTTGGACCCACCAGGGTGCATAATAGTTTAAATACCAAAATCGGTAAAATCGTAGTCTAGATGGTGATATATATTGAGAAGGATGGATAGATCCCGAGACAAACACAAATTAGGCCACCTACATGTAGTTTTAGCGGTTAAAATAATATTTCTAGTAAGTCTTTACAAAAACGGTTACTACCGTTGGTAAGAGCAATAATTTTCTTTTCAAAATCCTACATAACTATACAAAGTGCTGTCACTAAGACGAAAGCAGCCGAAAAATAATGCATATATTATAAGCCGGCTTTGATCTTCATCATATAAATGTTTGCACATTATATAAAGAAGGTTGCACATCATATAAAGAACCGAATATAAAGTTTAATTTAAGCTACATAATATAAAGGAAAAGGCATCGAATATCTCGATATAACGACGGAGCATAATGGTAAATGTATCGAATATAACACAGGAATTACTGAATATAAAGATAAAAGCACTGCAAATATACATGTAAAAGGACGTATATATATGTTGTTATCCCGCCCTGGTAGAATAAATAATAACCCAGGGCGTAGCCCGAGGTCATTATTTTAAATTATACCAGGGCGGTATAACACCATATGAACCGAAACTGAGGTTCTTATTGTTTATACTAGATACTTTGTATTATTTTCTTTGGCAGGTATCAAACTATTCTCTAATGTGCTTGCTACTTACAAGAAAAAGCATTGACCATAGGACACCACCCTGAAGAACTCAATGTTTGCGTAATGTAACTTGAGTTGCTTTTATTGACTTTGCACTCGGACAATATTAACACAGGTCAATTACACTTGAATGTATCATAATTAGCCAAGCCTCTCTTAACCACAAATTGATCGCTTTGAGAAAGATTATTATATCATTATGACATTCATTTCGTAAAATGAACACATGTTTTGTGTATTAGGAATTTCTAGACCCAGAAATACTAATTGTATACTTTTCTTTTGCAAGAGTTCCATTGTATTAAATGTCCCCTGGAAGTATCTATGCTCCACCATTTGTATACTATTGTATGAATTACTGTAGTCAAGTTACACAATCAAACTTTCCATGGTTAAATCGTACCGTATTACAATAAACAAATTTTATAAAAAAGATTATTTACATTATGCACGTTGTGATGCATGCTGATGATCAAAATACATGAACTAATTACCAGAAAGATTGGGCACAACACCTTATCTGTTCTATAACGCTTTGGACTAAATGAAAGTTTTAATGATTTTTTTCTAATCGTTTTACATCAAATTCTTTATTAAATCTTAAATTAAGGTTATTGTTTGATGTACTACACACATAAGCTATTACAGTAATTAGTAATAATAGATAATATTTCGTCTTATCATCCGTGTTCTCTTCAATTCTTCAAATTGAATAATAAGTTTTAACCGATTAATAACACAATATATTGTAAAGGAGATTTTACAATATTGAGTTGATATACATGTACATTTGTCCTCTCTGTTACTGTTCATTGTACAAACATTTTTATTCTGTGTTCAGACAACATCCTTTGCTTTGTTAATATTCAATTAATTGAATATTGTAATTTCCGTTAAGTATAATACATTTCAAAAAGAGTTAACAATGGGGAAAAATATAAACTTAAACAATTTTGTACATCGAATATCTTACAAACACACCAAATATTTACAAGCACTGACTTCAGTTTTCTATATTCAAAGATAGTGGCTATTTCATATGATTTGCGTGTGTGTAACAGGAAGGCGACAAGTCGACAACTCGACAACACGACAACTCGACAACACGACAAGGCGACAACACGACAAGTCGACAACTCGACAACGCGACAAGTCGACATTTTACCGCGACAACACGAGATTTTGTACGCGCTAATTAGCGTGCTTGAAATGTCTACTTGTCGTGTTGTCGACTTGTCGTCTTGTCGTGTTGTCGACTTGTCGCGGTTCAAAAACGCAACAAGTCGACATTTTAACTGTTAAATCTCGGGTTGTCGCAGTTTGAGACCGCGACAACTCGACAAGGCGACAACACGACAAGGCGACAACACAACAACACGAGATGGCCACACGCACCTTACATATCCCTTCATCCCTAAGGCGGCCAAGAAAGGAGATCTAAAACTAATTTACGTCCTTCGCAATCCTAAGGACGTTGCCTGTTCCTATTTCACTCACATGGGCCGGATTGAATGCACCAGTTACATAGGCAACTTTGACGGTTATCTTAAATCCTTCCTCACTGAGGAAAGTAAGATTAAAATGATCAATATATTTTTGATTTATCTATATGGAACACATCATATCAATATTCATTTTTGTTCAAATTTTACTATCATATGACTTTAATATTTTTAATTAAAAAAGGTATTCTTACAAGACCTACAGTAAGTTATTGTTTAGCAAAGTAAACTAAAAATTCTTAACACATGATTGTACTTCTAGCAGTAGTTACCAACATTTTGTTGGCTTTTGTTTGTTCTTTTCCCAGCCGTTTCTTGTGGGGGATCATGGTTTACACATACCAGGGAATGGAATGCTGCCATTTGCAACAATCCGGATTTAAAAATTCTGGTTCTACAGTATGAAAGCCTTAAAAAGGTAAATCAAAGCTAACTATTTAATAATTATACATATAAAGTCATTTCAAAGTGCAAACCGTCTGTGTTACATATAGTATGGAACAGTGTGGACAAAACGTCGATTGTTTGTATTGCTAGTACGTAAACATCAATAGTGTTGGATTATGTAAGTAACGCAATGCTGTTTTAAAAGTACAATATTGACCGTAGTGGTCGATAACTTCTCTTATGTAGTAAATATCTGCCATTTTATCGGTGAAAGATTTTTCTATCTCACCCCAGGATAAAAACAAGCTACACGAGGTCTTTACATGTGAGGCACAAAGCGGTGCACAGGGTAAGAGAAAATGAATTATTCATCCACTTAGGGTGAGACGGGAGATTTCAACCCTCGGCGCTGCCTCGTGTTTGACAACTTAAAGAATCCTATCCCTCGGGTTGAAATCCCGAGTCTAGCTTTTACTGAATCTCAAACAACCCATACATTTTGTGATTTGTGAGTGATTAGGATATATAACCAGTGTGTACCAGATCTCTTAGGAAACAAAGCTACACATTTCAGGATTGATTTGGCTCAAATCTATAGTTCTTAACATTTGTCAACTGATGACTCTCTGTATGCAACGTGCTGCCTGTGTGAATGTCTTTTGTGTTTGTTGGCTGTAGTATATTCGGCTGTGTCTCCTTGTAATAGACATCTTTCATTTTGCCCGACACGGAGTACGGACACCGACACGGCTTCCGAAATTTGGGGGCCGTCACGAAATGTAAAATAGGCAAAAATGTAACAAATACGTTATAAATAGAATATTCTTGTCTTGCCTTATCTTTTAAAGTTAGACATTATTGCTGGAAGTAGTTTTTAGTTTAAATGTTATCACGTTCTTTCATTTTATCAATTAATATAGACGGTACTACATATACATTCATCATACAACATCTGGTCATTTGATTGGCTCTGCTTAAAATCAGGGGATGCAATCAAATTTCGTGTCTTTAAAACATACTTCAGGTATAATTCGGTATATTTTTGTTGGTATATTTTAAGGACGTAGATGATATATACAAATATGTACGTCCTTAAAATTTTGAAATAAAATGAACACTACTTGCAACTTCTATATAACTTTAAATGTGTGATTACTTCTTTGTTAATTGTGTTCATAGTTTAAGTTTATTTGATACGATATGCTTGTTTCGCACTTAAAAATAGTCGTCTGTTACAGCACTGTCCTGTCTCTATGCACGTGAAAGCTGACCTACTTGTGTCATGCTTGAGTGCATAATTTGATACACATGCTTTTGAGTATTGATATACGGAAGACCTTTATATGTTTACCCAGTATTACATATATAGAGGTGTCCATATATCTAGAGAGTCGAAAGCCTGTGTATCAATAGTGACAGTGCGGGCCGGTAACAATTTCTGATATATCTTATTTGTTTGGTTTAAATACATAAATTTTCAAAGGTGAAATTGATCAGTGGCTTAGGAAGATAAATGTAATGAGGGAAAAGGTCCTCAAGATTTTTGACATTCTTGATTATAATTATATTAATTAATTATTAAACTACTTACCCGAAATTAAAAGAAATAATTGAACACATAACACGTGCTTTCGCATAATAAATACATATTAAAGGTTACCATGTGCACACATTTCATTTAGACGATTGGAGGAGTTACGCAATGCATTAAGGATAAATAGATACATGTAGCTACGTATTTGTGGTGGGATTTTTCATTTCCTTATATATTATATATATATATTATATTATATGTTGCACTCGTTTCTATTTGTTCAATCGTGGAGATTATTTTTCCATCGACCGAAATAATTGTACGTCAAGTATTATGACTTCCTTATACAGAACATTTTCACGGGGAATGAATGAACATGAAAAAGTAAGGCGAATTAAATTTGTTGAATTTGTTTTTTGAGAAAACCCCCGAATTTTGGAAGTCCGTGTCGGTGTCGGTGTCCGTTCGTTGTGTCGGGCAAAATGAAAGATGTCTAATTATGGGACTCTTGTCCTTTTTATAGTGCTACTCATCGAAGCATGTCGCCGAAGACATCATACCACACACAAACCCACACATTATACTAACAACAGGCGAACCAGTCGACCTATTCTCTTTCTGCTGAACGCTGAGCAGGATCAGAAACTATCTTGACTATGACTATGATGTGTCACGGTCAGGGGGCAGTACACAAAGCCATTTTCACAGGGACAAGGACTAAACTCATGGCTAGCTGCGGCTAAATGTGAGGTGGTGTCAAGGGTAAGGTTAGAACGTATAAAGTCAACGTTGAAGAGAAGAAAAGATCACAAATTTAGTCGCCTTATACAATAGGCTTTGTCATTGGTAAGCTTGATGGCACTGATATGTTTAATAGCAATGGTAAACTTCACTTGTTGGCAATGGTAAACTACACTTGTTAGCAATGGTAAACTACACTTGATATCAATGGTAAACTTCACTTGTTGGCAATGATAAACTACACTTGTTAGCAATGGTAAATTACACTTTTAAGCAATGGTAAACTACACTTTTAATCTATGGTAAAATACACTTGTTAACAATGGTGTTGGCAATGGTAAATTACCCTTGTTGGCAATGGTAAACTACACGTGTTGGCAATGGTAAATATATTGGCATTGATCAGTATATTGACTACGCTTGTTGACGCCGGTAAACTACACATGTTGGTAATGCATTTCCAACTTTGATAGATTTAATGGGCTTTAATGAACAGGGACGTCAAGCCACATCAATCAATCAATTAATCAATCAACGTTGGTAATGGTAAGCGTATTAAGAATGGTAAACTACATTTGTTGGTAATTTTAAGACTGTTATCTATTGTTTTACTGCTGACCACCCCGATATCACATCCATAAACTTTAAATTCCCTATTAGGAAAACGTTATAGGAAAAAAGTGTTCCTTTACTTTAGTTTATGAAGGCACCTTAGTTCAACTTAACACTGTTTCAGGACTTGTATAAAAATCTACAGAAAATAATGAACTTTCTGGACGTCGATCATGACGAAAATTTTCTGAGGACTGTGGAACGCACGGTATCATTCCAAAGTCTGAAGGCATTACACGGAACCAGAGCTGGTGAAAACAGAATCTATAGAAATCTCGGAGACAATGGAAGATTGCCTATTTACAACAAAGGTAAAGGATTAAGCTCCATTTACAAATAAGATATGTATTAAGTATTAATTTGGTGTAACAAGTGACAACAGAGAAAAATAACCCGGTTGTTTTGTATTATTATGTTGTACATTTATTAACAACAGCTAGGGTCATATAAGGACAGCAGCCCTCCTACATGTGGTAAATACTGTCTTGTCTCCTTCATAGTGTTATCATGCTGAATTGTACCCAAGCAATGAGCCTCATCAAGGCAAATTACTCAAACAATAAGCAAAACAGCGTCCCACTCACTTTCCGCTGAGCACCAAGTAGTAGCAACTACAATTTTATGCCCTGGCTGGCGGATAGAGCTTGAAGTCTTAATTCCTCTTAGGAACTACCGATCAGCAAAAAGACTTAGTTAGGAACCGGTTGTATCACACATGGAAAAATAAAGGCTTATGTTAAGGATACAAATCATCAGTTCCCGAATTCAGTCCTTTCTCCATTTACGGTATAAACTAGTGGAATAATTAGGGAAAGAAAATCCTATTTTGGGCTACTACAATATACTATAGTAATGATGTGGCATTTCTGGCAAGGTTTTTTTTTTACAAGACGTCGGTGTAATTCGTGACAGAAAAATGTTGTCGATAAGATAATTTATTGATTTTTTTTATCATTATTATTTTTATCTTTACATTTCATTTCAATTTTCTGTCATTTTTGACGTTAGTTTTGCCTCATTTTATTTCCGGAATTGTTGGTAATTGGAAGAGTGTCTTCACTGTTGCTCAAAACGAAATGTTTGATGCCGCATACAAGGAAAAGATGTGTGGTGTTGGAGTGAATATTGAATTTAATTGATTCGGTGTCTTGCATCAATATTTTCTGTAATAATGTATTTTAACTGCCGTTGTATTTTACTGTATATATTTCTTGACTTGGTTGAGTTCCGCATATGTTATGATAAGTCAAAGGACCAAATTGTAGAGAGCAAAGGTAACCATTTAGTCCTAGATTTAACAGTCTGTATTAATTAGTAGTAATCCACATATCTCGCCATTTGAATTAATTAATTTGTGCAACAGTTTTTGTAACAGAAAATATAATTATCAGTAAATCACCAATTTTATCATATAATGTTAACTCTCAGAATTCAAAGATTTATAGCTAAATATTGGAATATTTATATTAGTAAATTTACTTAAAATGTTTTCAATCATTTTGTCTAAAAAATAAGAATTATTACAATTTTGTTTGATTTAATTTTTCACAAATAACTTCCGTATGTTGATAACGATACTATAGTAGTAATTGATTATTTGTCACTTCAAGGGAAATAACTTTGTCGACTTTGTAATAACCACGAAATATGACCCTAATCAGATGTTATATCCCATACCATTGACCCACCAACATCATTAAAAAAATTAAAACGTGAAATGCTGTGGGATTTCTGATGGTTTGCTAGCATTACATGTGAACTAAAGTTATTTCGCGGAGCGAAATATATGTAGTTGTCTGAAAGAACATAGCTGATTTCGTTGCCTTTTACAATAATGTTGGTTCCACGAAAAGTTCGAAAACAATAAATGTTTCAATACAATGGCCATTTCTTGTTTTACAATATATGGTATATCAATGTGGGTTTCAACATTTTATTTTGTTTCTTATTGTCTTATCTAATAAGCGCCTACCAAAGTTCTTTAATCTTTTTGTAGAATAAACAAATGTTTTTTCGGATAGCCCTGTTAATGGATATCACTTTGCATCAGAGACAAAATATTTCTTTTCCATCAAAATAAATAGCAACAATAATTTTTTATGTATATTTAATTGATTATATTAATAGTTTATATATAAGTTGAGGATTCATTCGTAGCCGTGACTGTTACTCAAAGGGAAATAATTCTGTCAACTTTGAACTATCTGCCTGAAACCTAATAGAAAACTATATCGGTTAGAAGTCTAAGAGAAGAAAGAATATCGTTGAATTGTGTTCCATCTAATATTGCTAGCAACGTTCTAAGATACCTTTGTATACTAGTAATTAGCTAACCAACTTGCATCTGGGCGAGAATTTTAGAAAAGACTTATATTGTAATATATCATAAAATGTTGTAACAACTATTGTCAACTATATTTTAATTGTTTTTCTCAAATTAAATCATTATCAAAAATCAAATAAAAAAAACAGAAAAGGCTGACCATGAGGTCTTACCAATAAGTCCTTGGTTAACGAGTTTGCCAATTTCAGTGTCGGTAGGCAACATGACACCCAGACTGAAATCCTTGATCCACAAGTCTAATTAATACAGACGACAATTGAAACGTCGTGTAATTGGTTAAACGTTTATCAATGTGACTGGCCTACATGGAGTTGACGCGTGTGCCTGGCATACCTTCAAACCACTAACCTGATAGTCAACTGTCCATATCATGTTACAGATTTCCGGTTCGACTCCACTAAAACAAAAACTCGCGTATCATACTCACATATATAGGTTTACAATATTAAGAATAATTGAATGATGCATTCTATACGATTTGGTAATATATTTTATACGTCATTTTACACCGGTTTCCAGATGTAAAGCCTTCCATTGAGAGAATTATGCTTATCTTCTATAACCCGGGTATCAATGAACACTCGGAAATACAAGGTCTACTTAGATCTACAGATATGTCCAGGTGACATTCTCCTCCTAAACCCGTCACATGATTATACTCCGATAATAAAGCACCGGAGAATATAACGTTTAAACATGGTAGATACACTGGGTGAGTCAGCTTACGTCCAATCTAAACCTTTGGTTTAAGTTTTTTACTGCTCATACCATATAATCATATGTTTCTTTTCGGCCATTTGGGAATTTTAACACAATCAAGTAGTCGTACATTTGCATGAAACTAGCGATACCAGTCAACCTGGAACGTGACAACCTTCATAGGGAATTAATACCAAAGTAAAGCAAATCCTTCATAGGAAATTAGTATCAAAGTAAAGCAAATTCTTCATATGAAATCAGTACCAAAGTAAAGCAAATCCTTCATAGAAAATCAGTAACAAAGAAAAGCAAATCCTTCATAGAAAATCAGTAACAAAGAAAAGCAAATCCTTCATAGAAAATCAGTAACAAAGAAAAGCAAATCCTTCATAGAAAATCAGTAACAAAGAAAAGCAAATCCTTCATAGAAAATCAGTAACAAAGAAAAGCAAATCCTTCATAGAAAATCAGTAACAAAGAAAAGCAAATCTTCATAGAAATCAGAAAAGCAAATCCTTCATAGAAAATCAGTAACAAAGAAAAGCAAATCTTCATAGAAAATCAGTAACAAAGAAAAGCAAATCTTCATAGAAATCATACAAAGTAAAGCAAATCTTCATAGAAAATCAGTAACAAAGAAAAGCAAATCCTTCATAGAAAATCAGTAACAAAGAAAAGCAAATCGTTCATAGAAAATCAGTAACAAAGAAAAGCAAATCTTCATAGAAATCAGTAACAAAGAAAAGCAAATCGTTCATAGAAAATCAGTAACAAAGAAAGCAAATCCTTCATAGAAATCAGTAACAAAGAAAGCAAATCCTTCATAGAAAATCAGTAACAAAGAAAAGCAATCTTCATAGAAAAATAAGAAAGAAATCCTTCATAGAAAATCAGTAACAAAGAAAAGCAAATTTCATAGAAAATCAGTAACAAAGAAAAGCAAATCGTTCATAGAAAATCAGTAACAAAGAAAAGCAAATCTTCATAGAAAATCAGTAACAAAGAAAAGCAAATCCTTCATAGAAAATCAGTAACAAAGAAAAGCAAATCCTTCATAGAAAATCAGTAACAAAGAAAAGCAAATCCTTCATAGAAAATCAGTAACAAAGAAAAGCAAATCGTTCATAGAAAATCAGTAACAAAGAAAAGCAAATCGTTCATAGAAAATCAGTAACAAAGAAAAGCAAATCCTTCATAGAAAATCAGTAACAAAGAAAAGCAAATCGTTCATAGAAAATCAGTAACAAAGAAAAGCAAATCCTTCATAGAAAATCAGTAACAAAGAAAAGCAAATCCTTCATAGAAAATCAGTAACAAAGAAAAGCAAATCCTTCATAGAAAATCAGTAACAAAGAAAAGCAAATCCTTCATAGAAAATCAGTAACAAAGAATAGAAAATCAGTAACAAAGAAAAGCAAATCGTTCATAGAAAATCAGTAACAAAGAAAAGCAAATCCTTCATAGAAAATCAGTAACAAAGAAAAGCAAATCGTTCATAGAAAATCAGTAACAAAGAAAAGCAAATCGTTCATAGAATTTAGAGTTAAGGGACGATGACATTGGGAGTAGAAATTAAAAAAAAAACCAGATGACAAAACAAGCGTCCGATTTATTGCCATGTTTATTGTTGTACTTAATCTTACCATTGCCAACAACTTGATGACAATGGTAAGCGTGTTAGCAATGGTAAACTTCGCTTGTTGGCTATGGTAGATTACGCCATAAATAATAACGCTGTGCAGGTAGTGCATCATCCTCGATACTCCAGGGGTTCCGATCACTTACGATCTCTACACCCCTGGACTATCTCATAGTGAAATTGAAGGCAGCTCAGCGGAAAACATTTAACCAATCACAGGCTAGCAAAGATTTCCTTTGAAGACTACAGAGATAGCGACGCCTAACATCAAAGCCACACAGTCAACCACAGTGCACCGTTATACGGCTCTTTTGATGTTCATCAAAGGACTAAATTACCTGTTCTATTCTGTTGCCTTCAGTTTTACTATGAGATAGTCCAGGGGTGTAGAGATCGTAAGTGATCGGAACCCCTGGAATATCGAGGATGGTAGTGCATTAGAATTGTACCTCTCGCACTGCAGGTAAGGCGTTGAAATTTAGCATTACTGTCTCCATCTTGTTTGACACAGTCCCACGTTTAGCATTGAGTGGACCGTTCGCTCCTGTAAGGAAGGCTCTAGTATATGTTCCCTGACCGAGATACACCATAGTCTATAAAAATGGTAGTGTCTGCTCCTGCTAAGCACTCAGCATAAAGGGGGTGAGACGACTGGTTCGCCCATTTTCAGTATAATGTGACCGGTTGGGGTGTCTTGTTTTATGTTTTCGGTGACATGTTTCAGTGGGAAAACACTATAAAAAGGACAAGAGTCGCACATTGCATACAGAGAGTGTCGCAATTAAATGATGCTAGATGTTAAATGTTAAAAAATATAAAACTAAAGAAAACCAATCCAGAAATGTGCAGCTTTGTATTATAATTTATACAGTATATATACTGGTTATAATCATAAGTAATACAGTTCCCACTATCATAATCACTTACAAATCACAAAACGTTCGGCTCTTTGAGTATCAGTAAGAGTAAGACTGAGGACGTGGTAAAAGATAAAAAGCCAAAATGACTAGTATAAAACTAGTGTATGATTTGGACGTCTTTTGGTTGGCTAGCTGATTAGATTGACGCCCTATTTACAATTTAACACGCTATTGTGTGTGCCTTGTATGCGTTTTTAGGAAACTGTAGTACGGTCGTGTTGTGTCTCTTTGTGAAACTTTTGCCCTTTTTATACTGCTATCTCACTGAAACATGCTGCCGAGGACACACACATCCCACTCGGTCACACTACACTGACATCGGGCGAACTAGTCGTCCCACTCGCAGCAGGTAGACAGTGGGCCGAATCCAGAGCCTTACTCACACAGTCGAACGCTCAACTACTGCAAATACAGAACGCCTAGTGGTAAAATACCATCGACCTCCGCGGAAACATTTACTTTTAAAATGGTTACCTAAAAGCAATGTATTTCTTACACAATCCAAAACTATTGATATTTATGTAATTCAAACAAATTAAAGATTGATTCAGTGGTACTTTATAAATTGAAATTTAATTACTGAAACACAAACAGACTGGTTATTGCCTTTCCAAATCATCTTTACTTTATAGAGTACACCGTCAACATCGTCTCATAAAATAAACAGAATTTTAATGGCACTTACATCGATTGACAAGTCCATCTTTATTAAATATCTTGTGAAATATATATTAACATGAACTTTTTCATTAAAATTAGTTTACTTGATCTAAGATATATTTGAAATCGTTCTTCCAGGCGTCCACAACGGTTACTGACAAGACAAGCAAAGCAGAACATCCCATTGTTTGCGCACCACACGAGCAAATATGTCTTGAAAATATATAATTAATGTCTAATTTCATAAATCAATTTAAGCATAATTGATTTTTTTTCTGTTTAGTGTCTTCCCAAAAAACTAGCTTACATTGAATATTTTGTTCAGTCCAAAGCAAAGACCATCTGGGAATATTGATGAAAAATTTATGGAGACGCTCTGTATCACTCGAAATAAAGTACAAATATCTAAATGAGAATTTTGATCGATTTCTGGAGAAGAACTGACAGCTATTCGATGATATCCGTGTGGATCAATGCCTGGTCGACAATAAAAGTTCTTGTCGCCGATTTTACACTGATTATTACGTCAATGGGAGTTTATCTGGCCACCAGTGACCGTAAGGAACAAATAAAAAGCATCTCCGGCCAATACACATGGAATTATTACATTTACTTTATTCCCAACGGGCAGGGGGTTGCTTACACCGGAAATGAATCTGCATATATGCAGAAAGTGGAAGACCGATTGTTACATTAATATCCTGTCTTTTTTACACCGTAGATTGTTACCTGCAGCAATAAACTCGACAGAACACTGTTGTAAATTAATTCTCATCCAAGTCGTATTAAATAAATCCTTACGTCACTCCCGGTTATACCATATCCGCTCAGATTTCACTCTTTTTATCACCAAAAGCACGTTCAAAGTGTCAGATTGAATACATTTATAACTACTACTTTTATCCTCACTTCATCTTAACTTTTACATAATGTTGAGTGGTAGCCGTTTCTTTTATGCTAGGTTTCTTAAAACGTCTATTCTGGAAGCCCGACAAAGTCCCCAAATCAATCGCTTTTAAAACTCGAAAGCTTTCGTCTCCCAACCTTATATTGTCTGTATCGTCGTCGTCATCATCGTCGCCATCATCGTCATCTGTGTCTGTCGTCTCGTCCATGCCGTATTCCCCTCTACCGATGTACAGACTCTGAGAGTCCGGATAGAAGGACGACATACCGAAACTCTTAGGAACTTTGGAGCTGTTTCTGTTGGTAGCATCTGGCTCCCGACTCGTGAACTCCGCGAATCCGTCAAAACTAGCCAAGTCTGTTTCGGACACTAGTGAACGCCGGTCGGACTGGGAAGACGTGAAACTGGCCGCAGTCGCGGTGCTTTGACGAGAGCGCATACCCGAAATACGAATACTATTATTGTCCAAAATGTTGTACCTGGCATGCTTGTTGGCTGTGTTGTAATGACCCGGCATTAACCGTTTCTTAAGTCGTATAAGTTCATTAGTGGACATAGGTTTTATTGGCCGTACAGGCTCGTGCATTTTATTAGCGACGCCCTGCGCCCTAATGGCGGCCCTTTCGTTATCGTCCCAGAAAACCGTACTACTAATCGCACTCCTACCATCATCATAGCCACTAGTCTCTTCGTCCACAAACTTGACGCGTTTCAGTCCCCTCATGGAATTGTTGGTGCCCCGACTCTGGGCACTACTAAGACTAGACTTTATACCAGTGTCCTTTCCGAGCACGTTATATCCCGATACTACAATGTCCTGCTGGTTCACAGTCGGCGGGCCGGTTTTTCTGTCGCTCCAATTCATAATCTTCCTCGAAATCCGTTTTTGTAATTCCTCGAACTGATTGTCAATCTCGCGCATCATATCTCGTTCGTGCGTGAGAACATGTTCCGGTATTCTAAAAGCTGGAGTGTTAGTGCTAATCCTCCTATTTTTAGAACTCCCGCCCATCATTTGGGACGTCATGGTCAGTGACCGACCCTCGAGCGACATTGAAGGGTCCACCTGTTGAAGAGTTGGGAAACTCTCCGCCTGCTCGTCCGGGAAAGTGAATCCTCCGCTGCTCGGTTTACTGTCCGACCTTCTACTACTCCCACTAAAGGTTGAGCCTAGTGATAGTTTCTGTATATTCTTTGATAATATTGGATTATCCCCAGCTATAGTGTTTTCTCTCATAGGTTTTTGTGCTGGTGGTTTAAACGGAGCAGCGACCTTCACCTTTTCATTGTTTGTCAGTATCTGAGGGGAATCCTGAAGTGCGCAAGATTTCCGTCTTTTCACCGGAAATATAGACGGAAGTGACTTGGCGCGGTATAGTTTGAGGTCGTTTGACGAGTTAGGACGTTGCTGAGGAGGGACACTATTTGAGACGTTCCCATTAAACGTGTCAGTAGATTCGTAAATATCCACAGCGTCACATTTCGCGATACTTGTTGTAATTCGCGCATCGTTGCGTTTGTTAAGCGACACAAATCGCCGGCGCGGTGTCCATGACCTTGCTATTCTGACCTTGGCCGGACTGTCGATCCATTCTTTGTCCGAGGTCTCATCCTTGGTCTCCTCAGTAATTTGATGAAGGGGTACTGATATGGGAATGCTTTCAGTTGCCTTGGCGGTCTGCGGCGGAGTGTCGCCCAGAGTAGTACGCGTTCGAGACAAGGAAATATTTCTCTTCCTCTGTTCTAGTTCATCTTCATTACCCTCGTCCTGAGAAGGCTCCTCGTTAGAGTTTTTATAAAACAATGGCTTCTTGATGGAGAATTTCTGTGGGGCCTCTTTGAACACTTGTTGCTTTGGTATTGATATAGTTCTGTCCTTATTTAACACGAGGTTTGACAAGACGGCCATGGTGTTTGTGAATGGATCTACAATCACCGGAGATTTCTTTGGCGTAGTAATTTCCTCACATCCTTCATTAACTGCTGCCACTATGTTGATTAAGGCTGCCTGGCGGAGGCTTTCGCGCATCTCTTTCATGCGCCGGATGCTGTACCTCTCGGCACGACGTCGGCGCCCCTCCCGGGACGAGTTCGTGGGACGTTGTATCTGGTTGTCCTCGTCAAAACATATGATATTGTCTTTGACTTCTCCGAGAGGCCGAGATTTCGAATTAGTTCTTAATCCCGAAACCTCGGTCATTGTGTTGACACTATCCGACAATCCAGCGTTGTCTGTCATGGGTAGTATCGATGTTTAAAGGGACACGGGAACACGTCCGCACAATAACATGACTCCTATCTAAAGCACTACACAGATTCAAATCTTCAAAAACACCAAACTAAATATTGTTGTCTATAGGCGCTTTGAACGATATAGCCATTGTTTAGCACGTTATGGCTATTTTTGTAGCGGTTTAGTATCCCAAAGTCTTCATAGCATGATGTATGTTGTTTCTGCACATCGCGGGTTCTCCACACGAAGGAAGCGCAGCCATTCTGAAACAACCGAAAGACAAAGCACTATTATAGCATAGATTTGATTATATATAGAGAGCTCGCGAGTTCACAGTGATCGTACGATTAATAGGCAATACAGGATATATAAGGTATGACGACAATGAGTCGCCATTGATGATAAAACATACCACAGGTCAGTGGACTGAATGTGTGTTCATTCAGTTATGAATACAATTGCCGATATGTTGTAACAGATACATGTATATTAAAGCGATCATATTTGACATAGTCCAAAACGTCTCAAAGCACTCAGCATGTATCACTGCCCGTTGGTAATAGTATGCTTAATTTGACTGGGGGAGATTTTATCTTAGGGGTTCGGTCAACCAGAATGGGCAGCGATGGACGACTGGACATTGGGGTGGCATTATCATATCCTAGACAATGGGCAAGGGTGGTCGCGACTGGACAGTTGGGTGACGTTATACTGGACAGTATAACGCCGTTCAACTGAACATGGGACAGAAATAGTCACGGCTGAACAACAGAACAAGAATTAAAGTGGATAAGGGGGCATAAATGGTCATCTGGACAATGGGATGGCGTTATACTGGACCATGAGCTTTCATGATCGCCTGGGCAATGGAATCTGTCAAACTGAACAGGGGCAAAGGGCAATGATAGTCGGACGGACAATGTAATGTGATGGGCCTAACTGGACACGTGACACGGATTGATAATGGAACAAGTCAAATGGACAGATGAAGTCGGCCGGACAACCATAGTATTGTCAGCAACGGCAAGTTTGCTTGGACATGCCGGTTTACATATGACATTAGAAGAAGGGCATACATACTGATGAGATACCTGGTGCGATCGTTAGTAGGCCAGAGCGATCAAAGTATCGGTGTTGAAGATTTAATTATAATCACATATCATGCTACAAATCAATACGAGAATTTAACGGCTTTGTTAAAATCAATGTGTGTATGATAAATATCGGAATGGATCCCTAGTAGTCTCTGTTCGCTCCCTAACGGAGTATAATATCGATGCCAACGTGAACTATAATGTTCTATTGAAAATAAAAAGATGATTAGATACCCGTGGGGTGGTATTCTAATATCAGGCCAGCCGGGTACCTGTGGACCCGGGAGATTTGTCGTCTGTTCGCTGTATTGATTATCATATGCTAGTCTATTGAACTAAACATGCATCCCTGTTCTATAAAGTTTATGTAAACTTTGTGTATTCATCGAGAACAAAACAATGTGCTGCTAGGCCTTACGTTTTTAATGGTAACATGCCCGGCAGAGACTTCGGTAATAACCAGAAGCGATTTACGAGCAATAATACTTAGATATGATTATACTATTTACAGTTAATGCATATTGGTATATTACTTTATATTTTCGCGCAATTCGCATATTCCCCAAATTATGGTGTAAATATTGAATTGTTAAATTTGGATACAGAATCTCACAAAGCATATGAAAATGGCACGTAAAGACCAGGAAAGTCCAAATAAACAAATGACGTACAACAAATTCACATGACGTCCCTGTGATCTCGTGTTTCTCGACCAGATTTGTCGGTCTACTTCATTTCTTTAATCTAACACCTTACTTTTGGCTACTATTTTTTTCCGTTAAGAAGACTATACTTTTTTTTAATAATATTTTTTTCCATTTTAATACCCATGTACTTAAAGGTTAACAAATGTGTTAGCTGTTGTACTATTTACCTTTCCATACAAGTGTTCTCCGCCCAAACATTAACAGACAACACGAAACACCACGATACAATCACATGTATCATTACGTCTCAAGCAGAATGCCTTTTCATCCAAAACGTATAACTCTGCATGTAGGTGGTTATTGACAATGACCGACGTTAGGGGGCGTTACGGTCGCTGATTGTGATCACAATCTAGATATAGAACAATAGCTTGTCATTTCTGCATATGTTCAATACACAGTGTCGAAGTCCGCCTTAATTAGTGCTCAAATCCATGGCTTAAATTACGGTCGATGTTGCAAATTTTATTTTGACATTTTAAAATGCCGACTCCCAACCTTTGTGACGTATGTAATACCCGGTACATGGAATGGCGATAAGAAAACATAACGAGCAAACACGATTATCCGCTAATCTAGTTTCCATTAGCATTGTATAATATCTCCTCAGCTTCAGTCGTGTTATTTAGTAAACTTCCATTAGTATAGTTTAAAGTATAATCCTAAAATACAAAATGACACGCATGAAATTTAATTTCAGTATATAGTAAGTGCATAGTCGCTCAAATTATCGTTTCATATCATGATGTCGAAGAGTAGTGACCGAGTCGTTAATTCGTCTGAACTGCAATATTAGATCCGGGATAGGATTTCTGTGTTCAAAGATCGGTGATTTTTCTCTGAGTACTCCGATTTTCCCGTTTCAAAACCTATCATATCGATATGATCTTTATATAACAGTGGTATCCATTAAGACGCAAAATACACACTAAGCCAATCCATAAAAATATCGATTTAAATATGAAATCGTTTTAAGTATTTATATCGGTTCCATTCATTTCGTACATATCTATCAATTTAACGTGTATGGCACGCAATTCTAACATACCCTTTTGTATCGTGGAGAGTTCAAACCACCAGTGAGCGTTGATATGACAGGAATCTACGGTATAACAATACTTTTCAATATCGTTTTCAGTTCTATAAAACTTTCTCCCAAGACACGCACCAAACAAATCTATAAAACTTTACAATGGAATACTGCAAATTATTAATAGATATGTGTATTCTAATATAAACAATGGTTCGATGCTTAACATAGAACCCACATTTAGGAGATGTCCATCGGTATAACACAACAGTAAACGAGATACAGTGGCATAGTGGTTAGGGTACTTCACCTACGGGTCGTGTGTTCGAACTCCCCTGTGGCGCAGTTGTCAATAATGACCATGGGTCAGTCATATTAATTTCTTACCTTCGGAAAAGAAGTGCATCATCGCTAGCCAAGGGTTAATATCCGTCAAGGGGAGTAAACTGTCTATATGTTAGGGTTTCTTTTTTATTTGAGATTGCCTGATATATAATTATAAAAAGTTTAATATATTATAAAGAGGAGTGAAATGTATATATATTAGGTTTTTATTTTTTGTAATTTTAGATTGCCAGATATATAATTTTAAAAAGTGTTATGTATAGGCAGGTTTAGCGAACTAGACGGATCGTAACCGAAAATGGCAGCGCATCTAAATGAGCATATTAACAAGAATATACCGCAGTCTCCCGAAACACGCACCTCGCACAACATACACGCAACACACCACATACATGGGAGGCCGTCCTTACATGACCATAGCTGTTAATAGGACGTTAATTGAATCAAACAAACAAACAAACAAACAAGTAAAAGGACTTAAAGCAATATAAAGTAAAATAATTTTAGTTACATTACTACACATCTTGGTCTTTGCATAGTAACTGAAATCCCAGGTATCATTTAGTAATACTGTGACTGAATACCTAAATCTCCCGGACACTAACTGACTACACATTATTAGTTTTAATGTTAAAGTAAATTTAAAAAATGAGTAGGGCAATAACAAAACTGTCAATGTATGGAACAACTATCTCCTTAGTACTTATATACCCAGTTATCATTGAATTAATCAAAGCTTGAAACAAAATATGATATCCAAAATTGTCATATTATTAAATATTTTCTTATAAAAAATACTTTAAAGTCACGTAATCAAAACTTTACCTGCAAATAATCAATCGATGGACGAACATGTTGTTACGGTAACTACACAAATCCTACACCATTTCGGTGTTATTTCAATGCAGCTCACGCACATATTAATTACATGGTGGTACTACACAGCTGGACTGGTATAGCTGGTTCAGTTCATTCTAGTGTTCACCTCCCCTGAACATCACGACTATCGACACACATGTTACTCCCAGAACAATGCTGTTCACCAATGGAACGACAAACACATGTACTAACCCCACACAGATTCTGGTATCGGTATTATAAGTTGTAACTATTTAATGTCAATACATACGAAAGGCCGTGAAAGGGTTATCTCTCTGTCCTACCCACATTATGTATTTGTACATATATTTGTATTAAGGTTCTTCACAAACTAAACAGACATTAATATCAAATGTATAACACCTTTTTAAACACTGACGTATATGAATATTTGCACTTGAAAAGTAAATATATAATTCTTATCGTGAATAGAAGACATTGTCAGGTTTTGGTTGTCTGGCTCATTGTTATTCATCACAGGAGCAATGCTACATAATAGACTACACGACTCATTGTGTCAGTAAACAGTACTGCTCCGTTGACTTTACACAGAGCTGTTGAAAGGAAAGGTATCAAAACCATTATAGGAATGTGTCGTTCTCTTACAGCGCCAGTGATTTTCTCTAAATGAGAGGTATATATAGTAAAATATGTAATTAAAGGTTAATTACTGTAGGTATTAGTAGAGAGTGAATTCCAGTTCTAATCTCGCTGACCACAGAACTCATTAACTGTAGAATGTAAAGAGTAAATACGTACTCGTTACCTAGCTTAATGTGTAATATCATGATATCTGGAGTTTGTATACATGTATATGGTACACTGCATCAACTTAATTATTTTCATTAATTACATGTTCCGGCTTAACATAATTCTCACTGGCTTAATAAGAGTGATATGTTACTATTGATCCAATATAGACTACTGGTGACGTTAATAAGTCTATACATAACCAGTAGATTAAGATATCAAACGAAGGCAAAGACCAAGGTTAATATTTCAAATTCCACCAGGTTAGTACAACGCCACATTAACTGAACGAACAATTTTTATTTGGATAAGACCGGTATTTTAATATAAAATTACAAATAGCGATGTTGCAGGATTTTCGCTACCCCTATGAATCCATGTTGCCCAGGGAACGTCGTGGTGTAACATATTGTACAATGATATATAATCAAAGAAACGCTGGACATGGGTTGCTATTTTTCTAGCCTCTAAGAATTCTGGAAAGACGAATCATTTTAGATACGAGATATGAACCTATACTATTTTCAGAAACATCGATTAAGAACTGTGTTTGAATCAAAGTGCACTAACATATTAAAACCTTGTGAACGTGTTATCTTATGACAGATAAAACAAGTTAAAATTGACTATATATTAAACTATAACAAATCAGCAAATATCATATACTGAAAAGCTTTACAACACAGGTCGATTAGATGGCGCTTTCATTCGGTTAACTATGATATCAAATTTATATTTACGTTAACTCCAAGAACACAACATCTATCATATCTATCTTCTGTATCCCATTGCCCCAGCGCTCTGACTATAACTATAATAGTTTTGATTGTTGTCGACCTGTGTTTATTTCAAATTATTTGCTTGTTTAATTTTGTTTTTCGTCCTACCTACAGCCAGGATCAGTTAAGGACGTGTTGTATTTAGAGGATTGAAGAAAGTCGCAGTACCCGGAGAAAAACCATTGAGACATGCGGATTTCGAACTCGTTTTCCAAAAGTGGGAGCTAGTGGTAATATGTTGGGATGCCTTCAGCACACATCGACCACCGGGCCTCTGCCGACTTTAATTGTGTCTTGTGTTCTTATCAAAGACAAATAAGGACGTACCATGTATTTGATGGTATAAGATGTCCCTGAAGAAGATCACCGACCAACGACTAGTACTAGTCATCAGCCTTATATGGTTTACATATTCGTCAACAAAGGCGGTGTAATATCACGGACCCTAACCACTTAGCCTCCGCAGGTACTTGATATGTAAAACACATATGTATTTGACACTAATGACCCTTGACCGTCATTTAAGTGTCAAATAATTGAAATATAACAGCTTTCGATGTAGGGTTTGTCTGGTATATCGTACCCTATAGGTATATATAATGTATACTTGACTCTATAACAAACAACGAGAGTCCAGCCTGTCGGATGTTTGTAAGAGGTTAATTATCCGTGTGTCTTACAATGTTGTTAGAACTAGTGTAAATATTGACCCGCCAAGTGCTGTACTCGTGATAAATATTAGCACAGCGGTATGAAATATGGTTAGTTTCGGTAATTCGTAGTAGTACTACCAATACAAACATATCAACCATTCCAGACAGGGTATGTATACATATAACATAGAAAGACTTCTCCATCGATCACAAGTACATAGTCTCTGTCAATATTTTTCAATTAAAAGATTTCAAACGTAATTGACGGTTCAATTTTCTCAAGAAAACGTTGTTTTTATTTTCATTATTTTTTTTTCCTTTTTAAACTTGTCTGGCGTTTTAAAACATCCTGAAAATGATTCTGTGTATATCACACAATACAATCATTGATTGTCCATATGGTGGCAATGTTGCGAGATCTGGACAACTATCACAGTTACCTCCCTTTAAATTATCATTGGCTGCGTTACATTAGCACAGTCTCCAATAACTGATCCCTTCAGACCCCATGTGAAATACTGGCCTTTATATTCGGACTTCTTGGCAATCTTGTTTCTTTAAATTACTTGAGCAACGATACCTTTCGATCTTTTGACCATAAAGTTTTGGTACTTTCATTACCAGTATATTGGACCATTCTTCTGGGACCTTTAGTCTTCTACACGTACCGCGTCCAATATACACATAAACCATTGATTAACAGATGTGCAATGTATTAATGAAGTCTCGCACCTTCCTCCGACCAAAACACACAAACTCTAATGAAGTTTTTTGTTAAGTTTGTGTTCATTAAATCGACACATTTCTACTTCTATATAATGGTAGTACCAGATCTGAACAATAAACATCACCATTCCACACACACAATAACCCATATCTCCATTACATACTTACTCAACTTTGGCCAAGGTTACGAAGTTCCGTTTAGAGCGGACTGACCACAAATGGGGATTAATCCAGCATCACAGAAGACATCCTCCATATTTTGGTGTTTATTCTAAAACATCGCAGAGATGGATCTACTTCTTCAAGGAGCGGATCCATAAATGCCTGGATCATGGGAACGAACTTCCTACATTCTTGTTACATCGCCCTTTTCCCAGTAGCCAGAATTGGGTGGTGTTTAGTACCCCGGGTGTGTGTGTTGTACAAATCGATCTGTGGTCGGCCCGATTCTCGCTGTCTTCGCCAAGGTGTCTAACGGCTAATCACCAACATAGCGTGGTTGACGGGGCTACCATCCAGTAGAGGGGATGAAAGTAAAACATATATCAGATATAGATAGGTGTGGTAATTAACACATACTGAGCCACAGTAAGTATTGATACCAGTAGATGTGTTTATTGATATCACACACACGTGGAGTACATAGTGAAGGGCTATAGTCATAAACATGTTACAATATATTCTAACTAGCATTTCAAAACCCGTAATCGTAATGATGATATTGCTTACGGAATTCATTTCCTTTATAACAATATACAGATGTAATAGTATTTATGTTTGGACATTTTGTTCGAATTTAAATGAAAATTGAGACTATCCCTAACGTTTACCACCTAAATTGTGTGTGCTTGTAGCTTCAACGAAAAGGGCTACTGACGTGTAATATTCCGTCACAACGGCAAAAGAGCTAAATAACGATGGTGAAAGAGTAAAATCAAAATAGCAAAGAAGCAAAAACATAGTTACCAAGAAACAAAATCACGATGGTGAAGTAGAGAAAATGTCATGATAAAGGAGCTAAAAACACGATGGTGATGGACGAAAAATGTCATGACAAAGGAGCTAAAAACACGATGGTGATGGAGAGAAAATGTCATGACAAAGGAGCTAAAAACACGATGGTGATGGAGGGAAAATGTCATGACAAAGGAGCTAAAAACACGATGGTGATGGAGGGAAAATGTCATGACAAAGGAGCTAAAAACACGATGGTGATGGAGGGAAAATGTCATGACAAAGGAGCAAAAAACACGATGGTGATGGAGGGAAAATGTCATGACAAAGGAGCTAAAAACACGATGGTGATGGAGGGAAAATGTCATGACAAAGGAGCAAAAAAACACGATGGTGATGGAGGGAAAATGTCATGACAAAGGAGCTAAAAACACGATGGTGATGGAGGGAAAATGTCATGACAAAGGGCTAAAAACACGATGGTGATGGAGGGAAAATGTCATGACAAAGGAGCTAAAAACACGATGGTGATGGAGGAAAATGTCATGACAAAGGAGCTAAAAACACGATGGTGATGGAGGAAAATGTCAGACAAAGGATAAAACACGATGGTGATGGAGGGAAAATGTCATGACAAAGGAGCTAAAACACGATGGTGATGAAAAAATGTCATGACAAAGGGCTAAAACACGATGGTGATGAGGAAAATGTCATGACAAAGGAGCTAAAAACACGATGGTGATGAGAAGGAAAATGTCAGACAATGGAGCTAAAAACACGATGGTGATGGAGAAAATGTCATACAATGGAGCTAAAAACACGATGGTGATGGAGGAAATGTCATGACAAAGGAGCTAAAAAACACGATGGTGATGGAGGAAAATGTCACGACAAAGGAGCTAAAACACATGGATGAGGAAAATGTCAGACAATGGAGCTAAAACACATAAAAACACGATGATGGTGATGGAGGGAAAATGTCATGACAAAGGAGCTAAAAACACGATGGTGATGGAGGGAAATGTCATGACAAAGGAGCTAAAAACACGATGGTGATGGAGGGAAAATGTCATGACAAAGGAGCTAAAAACACGATGGTGATGGAAGGAAAATGTCATGACAAAGGAGCTAAAAACACGATGGTGATGGAGAGAAAATGTCACGACAATGGAGCTAAAAACACGATGGTGATGGAGGGAAAATGTCATGACAAAGGAGCTAAAAACACGATGGTGATGGAGAGAAAATGTCATGACAAAGGAGCTAAAAACACGATGGTGATGGAGAGAAAATGTCATGACAAAGGAGCTAAAAACACGATGGTGATGGAGGGAAAATGTCATGACAAAGGAGCTAAAAACACGATGGTGATGGAGGGAAAATGTCATGACAAAGGAGCTAAAAACACGATGGTGATGGAGGGAAAATGTCATGACAAAGGAGCTAAAAACACGATGGTGATGGAGGGAAAATGTCATGACAAAGGAGCTAAAACATTACGATGGTGATGGAGGGAAAATGTCATGACAAAGGAGCTAAAAACACGATGGTGATGGAGGGAAAATGTCATGACAAAGGAGCTAAAAACACGATGGTGATGGAGGGAAAATGTCATGACAAAGGAGCTAAAAACACGATGGTGATGGAGGGAAAATGTCATGACAAAGGAGCTAAAAACACGATGGTGATGGAGAGAAAATGTCATGACAAAGGAGCTTAAAACACGATGGTGATGGAGGGATAATGTCATGACAAAGGAGCTAAAAACACGATGGTGATGGAGGGAAAATGTCATGACAAAGGAGCTAAAAACACGATGGTGATGGAGAGAAAATGTCATGACAAAGGAGCTAAAAACACGATGGTGATGGAGGGAAAATGTCATGACAAAGGAGCTAAAAAACACGATGGTGATGGAGGGAAAATGTCATGACAAAGGAGCTAAAAACACGATGGTGATGGAGGGAAAATGTCATGACAAAGGAGCTAAAAACACGATGGTGATGGAGGGAAAATGTCATGACAAAGGAGCTAAAAACACGATGGTGATGGAGGGAAAATGTCATGACAAAGGAGCTAAAAACACGATGATGATGAAATGTCATGACAAGGAAAATGTCTGAAAAAGCTAAACATGGGAAGGAAAATGTCATGACAAAGGAGCTAAAAACACGATGGTGATGGAGGGAAAATGTCATGACAAAGGAGCTAAAACACGATGTGATGAGGGAAAACTACAAAGGAGCTAAAAACACGATGGTGATGGAGGAAAATGTCATGACAAAGGAGCTAAAACACGATGGTGATGGAGGAAAATGTCATACAAAGGAGCTAAAAACACGATGGTGATGGAGGGAAAATGTCATGACAAAGGAGCTAAAAATCACGATGGTGATGGAGGGAAAATGTCATGACAAAGGAGCTAAAAACACGATGGTGATGGAGAGAAAATGTCATGACAAAGGAGCTAAAAACACGATGGTGATGGAGGGAAAATGTCATGACAAAGGAGCTAAAAACACGATGGTGATGGAGGGAAAATGTCATGACAAAGGACACGATGGTGAGGAGGGAAAATGTCTGACAAAGGAGCTAAAAACACGATGGTGATAAAATGGGATGGAAATGTCATGACAAAGGAGCTAAAAACACGATGGTGATGAGGGAAAATGTCATGACAAAGGAGCTAAAAACACGATGGTGATGGAGGGAAAATGTCATGACAAAGGAGCTAAAAAAGGTGATGAAAAATGCAGAAAGGAGCAAAATGTGATGTGATGGGAAAATGTCATGACAAAGGAGCTAAAAACACGATGGTGATGGAGGGAAAATGTCATGACAAAGGAACTAAAAACACATGGTGATGGAGGGAAATGTCATGACAAAGGAGCTAAAAACACGATGGTGATGGAGGGAAAATGTCATGACAAAGGAGCTAAAAACACGATGGTGATGGAGGGAAAATGTCATGACAAAGGAGCTAAAAACACGATGGTGATGGAGGGAAAATGTCATGACAAAGGAGCTAAAAACACGATGGTGATGGAGGGAAAATGTCATGACAAAGGAGCTAAAAACACGATGGTGATGGAGGGAAAATGTCATGACAAAGGAGCTAAAAACACGATGGTGATGGAGGGAAAATGTCATGACAAGGGAGCTAAAAACACGATGGTGATGGAGGGAAAATGTCATGACAAGGAGCTAAAAACACGATGGTGATGGAGGGAAAATGTCATGACAAAGGAGCTAAAACACGATGGTGATGGAGGGAAAATGTCATGACAAAGGAGCTAAAAACACGATGGTGATGGAGGGAAAATGTCATGACAAAGGAGCTAAAAACACGATGGTGATGGAGGGAAAATGTCATGACAAAGGAGCTAAAAACACGATGGTGATGGAGGGAAAATGTCATGACAAAGGAGCTAAAAACACGATGGTGATGGAGGGAAAATGTCATGACAAAGGAGCTAAAAACACGATGGTGATGGAGGGAAAATGTCATGACAAAGGAGCTAAAAACACGATGGTGATGGAGGGAAAATGTCATGACAAAGGAGCTAAAAACACGATGGTGATGGAGGGAAAATGTCATGACAAAGGAGCTAAAAACACGATGGTGATGGAGGGAAAATGTCATGACAAAGGAGCTAAAAACACGATGGTGATGGAGAGAAAATGTCATGACAAAGGAGCTAAAACACGATGGTGATGGAGGGAAAATGTCATGACAAAGGAGCTAAAACACGATGGTGATGGAGGGAAAATGTCATGACAAAGGAGCTAAAACACGATGGTGATGAAGGGAAGATCCTTCGTCATGGTGTTTTCGCTCCTAATTGGCTCATTCGTGTTTAGGTCAAAGCAGCGAAGGACTGATAGTTGGAATTTGGCTCTTACTGTAGGCTATATAAAAGACGCTTTATTCAAATGTAATCCCCATCAAGCAAAGGTGCACTTCCCCGTGATGATGTACTGTAAAAGCAGGTTTCTTTGTAATTGACATTGAGAAGGCGACAGCAGTGAACGTAGGTATCGTCAAAAGCATCATCAAGAGAACCAAAAAACGGGATACGAAAGAATCAGAACGCTGAAACATACAAAAGGAATTATTTATAATATATGCCTAACATTAATCGGATACATTGTAGGGAATACTGTTATTTCATACGATCACTTTTGGGCAAAGTATTTTTATTATTGCCTTTTGTTTCAATACAGTTGACCTTATGACCTTTGATATGGTTCAAGGCTGTTTCCTTTGCACAATTATTGAGAAAAAAAATTCAACTAATAAGCCGCTCGCCTATTCTAATGATAAATGCTTTCTCCTGAAACTCTTTGATTTTCCTAGTAAACAGAAAGGTTTTTGAAAAACATACTTTCATGCTTCATTTATTTCAAGCATAAATTACAGTGTTTGTTCGTATAATGTAGGCCCGTAGACACGAAAACGACCACCAAATGCTACTATACTGATATTGATATGCAATATTTTTTTATATAATTATATGTATAATTCATTGTAAAACATGAGTTTCAAAGTCTACATCTGTTCCTATGGCTGAGCGTTCACTTCCAGGCGAGTTATGTGTACTTTAATTTGATATCGTTGTATGTAATCTCACCCATGAAGTGGTCCTGTGTTTACAAACATATTTGTCCCGGAGAGTCCGTACTCTCCCATACTGCTCCGTTACCCGAGCACGCGACAGTGTGGGGTACCTAGAACGTCTCTGATGTCACGCGCCCATGTATCAAATAAGACATTACCAGCGGTATTTGTACAATTGTCGAGTCTTCACACAAAACAAATAAGTATTTCCAACAAAGGAGGTGATTCTTGTCAATTATTTTATTTTCCATTTAAATCCCAAATACAAAGGAATTTGAATAAAACTGGATCAAATTGGAATACTGGTCTCGCTTTCATTTACTTTAGTAAAGGCTATTGGTTTTGTTTAAACAAAAACTACAGTGAAACGATTCTTCAGTCAATTATACTACGTATCTAATGAATATATACCCGAAATTAAATAATGCAGAATGAAATTTGGTAAATTGTAGACCGCGTGAGACGGTTTTGGCCGATAAAACTGACTGTACTAGGTAAGAACAGAGAGTGTTTTATCGACGTCCGATTGGAGAGAATATCTTATTACAAAGACTTACTGTTGTGGGGGAAAACTTAAAACAACCACATCACTCCTGGCTGGCGAAATTCGTATTAACTCGGCGAACGGTGACGGCGATAGACCATGTTTGAGAAAAGTGTAATGATTTTAACTGGGATATGTAGATAATTTTTTTACTAAAATCTTCAGGTAAGTGTGATAAATTAATCGTGTATTGTTATGTAAATAGATACAATCATGTAAATTTACCAGTTTCGTAACATAAAATAGAGACTTAATGTCGGTACGGCGAGAAGGATCTTCTATCGTATTATGTATAGTCACAGATAAACTATAAAGACCCGTAGCTTTATTTAGGTACGATTAGTTCTTTTTAAAAAACAAAATTCGCCTTATTGAATACAATTTTATAGATTTTAACAAGTAAGTTTTATGTACATATTCGGAACTTTAAATGTTGATTACGTATTATTGACAACTCGTCCTTAATTCTTTTGTAAAATTTACTTATATAAGTCTGACACATTACGTAAAAGGATAACTAAACGTAACAGGATCAGGTAGGAAGTGTTTATACCTGTATACTTGTATATAGGTATCAGCCGATATTAAGGCCAAGAAGAAAGTGTATATCTATAGGTCATGTTTAGGTGCTCATAAATCTACTCACTATTACCAAACTGCAGTATAGTGTCGGATGTTTTACATATCGATTATATAGGATATTCAAGATTTGGATAAAATGCACATTTCAAGGTAAGAATCGTTTGAATTTAAACATATTTCTATGTAATGGGACTGGACATGTTTTCAAACTTGAATCTCATTTTCAAACGAATAGGAATCGTTAGAAACAGCACGTATTTCCTTATTCTAATGCTTACTTTAATTAAATTATCGGACTTGTTTAAAACTAGGATTTGTCATGCCAAACCAATTTACACGGTACTGATTTACTATGTTTATTTCTTATTTTATTCACCTATTAACGTACATGTATATACCTTATCATTGTCAAGCAGTGGAATCAAAATGTTTAGAAGAAAATCAAAAATGAATATGTTACATTTTGTATTTTATTCATTAAAATGGATTGAAGACGAATACCACTTTTTGTCTTTTGTATCAACCTTTACGACTCTATGTTAAAAAGAGATAATTGAAGTTAACCACCAGTTTATTTGTTATGATGCCATTTTTTAGCTTTCAGAATTACAGTAAATAAATTATTTGTGTAAACGTTTTGCATTTAAACATTTAAAATTATCTTATCTTTCGTGTAGATGTATATTCACATATTCATATTAAAATAATTGTTCTGTATGAAAACTTGTAAATTAATTATATAGCACACTCTCACCGAAGCATACTGTCAATGATACAGAGCAGCACACCCCACCCGATTACATCATACATGTAAACATTGATTGTCATTTGAATATTTCTGTGGTCTATAGTATACCATATTTGCGGGTATTTCTAAGTTTACAGTGTTTTGATTTAACAGTTTTACCACACATGTTAGTCTGATCTTTCTTAACACATCATACAAAGTCTGTACAACAAATAGTCTAGTATTGTATAGTTGTAAGCAATATAAATAGAACACTTATAGGTAAATAATAAACGTTTAAGTAAGCCGATTATAAGCGTTGTTACTTCAGTGATACTGTGAATACATCAGATTATGTTAGAAGGCTCATAACCAGGAAAAAACTTAAATTTTTACTAATTCTACTGCTAATCTTAACAGATTTTCTTTCTAAATGTACATGTACTTTGTTAACCGTAGTCTTGTAACTTGTCTGATGGGGAGGCTGAACCCAACTGCATGTTTGCCAACTGACTGAAACACAGAAACCATTTTCTAAAGTTTTGAATTTATACAAAAATGCCTGAAAAGGATGATGCAAAGGAAAATAAACGCCAGAAAAAGCAATTTTTCTTAAAATATTTACTATTTGAAGCGAAGAAGTCATAACATGATTCATTCTTTATTCTCAAAATGTGTTTTAAGAATACTTTGCTAGATAGTGAAGTATTTGAGATGAAGGTCGAAAAGAGAAAATTTTATGTATACGTATTGCTCATATTGAAAATGTGTTTTTGTCTCCTCAGGTGTTTAAGGAATAATTTCCAAATGGATCCCATTTTTGGACTTCCGGTTGTGAAAGAATCTCGTGCAATGGAGAATGCAAGGAACCGGAACCGAACACAGCAGCGCCGTCTGGGTTCTCAGTTACTGAAGCTTCACTCCAAATTAGAGTGCAATACGTCACGTATTATACAAAACAAAAACGTTGCTTTGGACCTTTGGAATGTTATTCATCCTCCTACGTCACACAAAAATGCTGTCTGTCCTTCCGGTCTCACAAACAAGGAAAAGTCAGTCTACAAACACATGCGCAAGTCCGGTCCTCTCAGCATGTCTCTGGAGGAATTCGACCAAAAGATGGACGAGTTGAAGAATATGATCGCCAAAAACAGACAAGAGGTTAAAGGTGAAAAATCACCAAAAAGGGGGCGAAGAAATAGCGAGGTGGCTACCGGAAGTACAAGGCGCGCTAGTATCATACCGGACGATGAGCAAATTCGCTCCCCGCTTATTAAGAGAAAACATAAGATGAAGGAAGCTCTTGAGCGCTTAGAGACTTCAGATGTTCGTGTAAAGGACCAGTGTGATCAGTACAAATCTACAGAGCGCAGACACAGTTCGTTTCTTCCGTCACTTCCTTCCGGAAGTAGAGTCGGCACTTTCGATATTTCCAGGAATCGTTCTACTGTATCGCGGAGACGAAACTCTATAGCCGTAGTTTCTCTCGATACTCCGAGAAATGGTCGCATTTCGAGCTCGACATCTGAAGAGAGAAAAGAGTCCATGGAGGACGTTAACACTCTCGTGGGACAATTGACTATCTAACACAAGGATTGTTTACGGTGAGATAACATAATCAAATTAAATGTGTATTTTACTTTGTGTACCGAACATTGTGGCCATCCGGCTTGGTAATACGGATATCTGCGGATATGTGTTATAATTCAAGAAGATAATTTCAAAAGTATGCATTTTTATATATACCAGGATGCATACCAGGAATCAATAAGGAGTTTGAAGCCTTTCAAATCAAGTTAGGTTATTTTTTAATCTTGTTATATTGTTTTCCTAATTGCTTTTAATAATTAATAGTTAATTGTCTGAACCAAACTGGATGTGCTGGCATTGCTCAGACCATCTCGATGTTCCAAGGGTTACTATCACTGACGTTATATCAATCCCTGGAGTAGGCTAATTCATAGTGAACTGGAGGCAGTTCAGGAGGAAAAAAACACTGACCAATCACAGGCCTGCAGAGACTTCCTTTGAAGATTACAGAGAGAGAGGGGGCGACGCCAAAAAGTCCGCCAAAGTATACCGTTATACAATTCCTTTGATGTAGCCAAAAGAACCAATTTCCTGTGTCTTCTGTTGCCTTCAGTGTGACTATGATATAGTTCATTGGTGGATAAAACGTCAATGCTAGTAATTCCAGGAGTATCGAGAAGGTGGAACGATACTTGATATTCATATCCTGAAAAACATACCTACAAGACAAAGACGACATTTCTTATTTTTATATGTTTATATGCTAGTATACATGTACATGTATAGTCAATTAAAACACTAGTATCATTGTGTTTTGCTTGAGTTGTTTTCCTTAAATCTTTAATCTATAAATTAATTAACACATCTCAATAAGACTTCGTTTAATTGAACTCATAAATGCTCAGGGCCCAGTTTCACGAACATTCCTTAAATTTAAGGAATCCCTTATCTTAAAATTCTCCATAGGAAAGCATTACGGATTTTAAGGAAACTCTCCTTAACTAAAGATTTTTCCTTAACTTTTGTAATGCCTTCCTATGAAGAATTTTAAGTTAAGGGATCAATAAGACTTCGTTTAATTGAACTCATAAATGCTCTGGTACATCGAATGCTCAGGGTTCAGTTTCAAGAACATCTCTTAAAGTGAACAGTCGGGCAAGGATGGTTAAAGTCGGTAAAAATGGTGTGAATGTATCCAGTATAATTTCTTATGAAATGGAAAAATAAAATCTCTCGTCAAAATCTGTCTGCGTACGAAGAAATTAATTTAAAGTATGGGAATTCTAAATCGTCCTCCCGGCTCACTATGTCCTTGGTTACATTTCCACACAGCCTCGCTTTCAATGCTTTCAACTTTTCTTTACTTTAATGGTCAGAACTGGGAAACTAAGCAGAACTTGACCGTCGTATTAATATGTGAGAACTTTTGGAAGGCCTATGGTGGCTGATTACGGCCATCTCGTGTTGTTGTGTTGTCGCCTTGTCGTGTTGTCGCCTTGTCGAGTTGTCGCGGTCTCAAACTGCGACAACCCGAGATTTAACAGTTAAAATGTCGACTTGTCGCGTTTCCGAACCGCGACAAGTCGACAACACGACAAGACGACAAGTCGACAACACGACAAGTCGACATTTCAAACACGCTAATTAGCGCGTACAGAATCTCGTGTTGTCGCGGTAAAATGTCGACTTGTCGTGTTGTCGAGTTGTCGATTTGTCGTGTTGTCGCCTTGTCGTGTTGTCGCCTTGTCGTGTTGTCGAGTTGTCGACTTGTCGCCTTCCTGTTACACATGCGCAAACAATGGATAACACTCGCCATATTGGATTGCTAATGAAAATAATTGTGTGCATGTGGTTGTAGCTAGATGAAGATATTTGATAGCAATTTCTTTACCGAGAGTTGTCAAAGTATTTTTTTCTCTGAACTATGAATTTCAACAATTTGTTTATTATATGATAATCGTGTAGTAATAGTCTGGTCGTGCCGTCTGATTAGTAAGCAGTAATCGTCATCTGTTAATTTTAAGGTCACTTGAACTGCTAAGGCCTAATAGTTCGAAGGCCCATTCATCCGAAAATTAGAAAATATTGCAATTTATGTAGTTGTTTTACTTCATGTAAATTGATAGTTTGACATGTTTTCAATAAATTGTGATAAATACATTTTCGGCAATTCTTTAAAATTATTTAGCTGCAAACTTCTATGGACGGCAAGTTGTGATTTCTTCAATGAGCATTGCATGATAAATACATCAAAATTATAAATAAAAAAAATCATAAGAGAAAGAAAATATCTTTCATATAAGATGTCACATAAATATACATTTTATGAATTATCTTACAAACATACGCCTAATGTAAAGCTTATGTGTACTGTAATTTGATTGCATTAGGGATAACATGGCTGCATGAATGGATGACATATATCACCCATTCCTACCTGCATACATGTTTGAAATATGTATTTCACGACTTATTTTTGTGTTTCCTTTTTCCTTTTACTTGTTTATTCTCCCTTTTTTCAATGATGAAAATGGTTCGCATCATGGTAATTTCTGGGAAACTAATAACCAGGATTGCAGTGTACATATACACTCTTTCATATCGGATACGTTTACGTACATGTATTGCAAGATTATGTTTTTTTCACAATTTTTAAAATTAGTCACATTTCGTTTTTTGTCGGTGACCCTACGCTACATTTGTGATAAATGTAGCGTAGTGTAGTTCAATAATCCATGGGTCACTGAAGATGATGTTAATCTAGAATTACACATAGAACGAATATACGTACCCGGCCTACTGTACCTTTCGGTCGGGTACGAATTGTATAATAAAATGGTTTTTGAATCTTGTTTTGTGAAGTTGTATTATCTAGCTGTTGTATAGGTGGCCATCAGGTATATGTAGTCTTCGTTTGTTGGGTCCGTACAACGTTGAGAATTGTCGTTGAAATGATGATTGACTCTGATGTTTTTGTCGACATTTTATTCTTTAGTACTTCATACGTTACATAGAGTCATTGTTGATATATGTGGCCCAAAATGGGACCACACACAAGGTGTGTGCTCCTCTGTGTTTCTCCCTCTCTCTTCTACAATAAGTGGTCAGCTCTATTTATACATAACAACGAGAGCATGGGGATCAGTATTTGGCCATGATATCTAACACCTGAAACATCTGATACATGGATAGCTACTGCATAACATAAGTAACACGCTGAACCAATTAATACTGACCAGTTTCACAATTAGCATTACATATAAGATGTTCAGGCACCACATACCATTACACAACAACGAGAAACTTATACCTGTAACCCAGACTATTACGTACAGACCTGGCCAGCTATCGCATGACACCCACAGTATATATATACGTTTAGACCTGGGACACACACGAATAGCTGTAAGTCTATATCAGTATCTTATGAAATAAAACTTATTATATTATATTACGTCCCCTTGTTAGTAATTATTTAAAATTAGTTATAATTTGAAATAATAATGATAAATTTAAAATAAAACTTATTATATTCCGCTATGTTTCCGAAATACAATCTAAATTGATACAAGACTTAAACATTATCATATGAAGAATTTATATAAAGCTTGATAATCATAGATTATGTACTTAATAATTATAAATGATGTACAATGTAAATCAACTTGAAGAACGTACAAGAACTGATTCTATATTTGTAGCTAGAGTTTGTGTAAGCAAAATACAAAAACAATTACAGGACTTCGACATATTCATGATAATTATGCTGTTATTAAAATTAAAATGAAAGCAAATGAATAGCGCTAGGTCAACGCCATATCGTTTTAAAACACTAGCATGATGCCTCGTCTTTAATTAGACTAAGACTGGTAAACAATTAATGTAATGATACAATTCACAGGAAGTTCTTTGTTGTTGTGCAAGTAATAAATGTAGCAAAGTTGTGTAAATAACGCAAGAGGAACATATTTCAACTTATGTGAACCCAGCATAAAACTGCATTGGGCATTCCCCAAATTATTCTAAGTTAATGTGTTTGTATATCTTACATTATGTTTAAGTGAATATGAATATCATATGTATTAATGTCACAATATTAAGTGTTAAAAGAACTTCCATATGAAAAATTATAGAACAACAACATAATCATGAATAAGTCACAGAGTATATAAAATTTTAGCAATAAATTGTTACATTGCTTTAAGAAAATGTGTATTTTTAATAATGTGGAAAAATATTCTCTGAGTAAACATAGGTATATATACGATAGGTTGTAGCTACATTAGAACATAATATGTTTCTTGTTAGTTATCAGTTATAAATGTACATGATGCAATATAATTAATTGAATAATTTGACCTGGGCACAGTGTTTTGTATATCTGCTAAACGTTAGTTGATAAATCAATTATAAAATGACCAATATATAGAAATTACCAAGTGCATGGTTACAAATGTATTGTGAATGATATTTAAGTAATAACCAACCAGTAAAAATGAAAATGCTATAAAAAAGTAATTGTACATTTGCTCAGAGTAACAACATATGTAAAACAGAATTTTGTTGTATTGTATTTCAAATATCTTAGACTAATAGTAATTTTTAAGAATGTTTAAATATCATGATTTTGTAAAATAAAGGATGATAGAGTTCATTAGCATAGAAATTTCATTTAGTTCATAAATCCAAAAAGGATAAAAAAAATGATTAACCTGAACTAGTACTGTTCAAACTTGTGCTATATAAAAATGGAGTTAATGAAAAGAAAAAAAAATGCTTGTGCTGACGTCATGCCGTCTTAACAATCAAGCCGTGAAATCTTGCACTCCAATCAGGCTAAGATCTTATAATCAATAAAATGAAATGAAAATCATCTTACAAAGAAAGTTCCATGTTGTGTATTTGTGTGTGCATGTAAACGTTGAGAGAAACATAAAAAACTTGTTTGTGCCCGGCATTAAACTGCATCGGGTATTCCTCCCAACGTGAAATAATATACATAAACGTAAATATGTCATTAATATCGAGAAAATGGGCCTTAATGAATTAGCTCACCACCCTATTGTTCTCAGACATACTGGAAGTTCCAATTACTTTTAAAACTGCATGTTAGACCATGTCAGCAGAACATTTCCAGACGTTTAAATATATGTTTTTATATTATGAAATTGTATTTGTGTCAATAAAAAATAGTTTAAAACAAAAAGTATGTTAAGGAACCTTCTCTGAGAATGATGAAAATGAAGAGCACAAGTCATGAACATATCAATATAATTAGTTTAACATAATATAACTTTAGCAAAAATCTAAGTTCAGGAAAAAAATGATATTACAAAAATTATAAATTACAGAATTATTGTAATAACAACTTGGTGAAGTAAAATAAAGGAGTGTATAGTAAACATACAGAATTTAGAATAGTATGTATTACACTACATTATTAGATGAATATTTGCTAAGAACAACTATCATCCTTTTGCGTGTGTGTACAAATAATAAACTTAGTTTTACATTGTTTTTAAAATCTGTAGTAAAAAGTAACGTTAAATTGAGATCTTATAAGAATTAGACGAAGAACAAATTAAGAATTAAGAAAAGATGTAAATATAGATTTAGAAAAAAAATAAACATAATACATTACCGAACACTAAATTCCAATATCTCAAAACACTGATTAATGTCCAAATTTTTTAAGAAATCACAATTATTATACAGAGTTCATTTTCTTTCTTCTTTCTTCGTTCTTCTGTCTTCTTACTGGTTGGTGTATGGTGGTTGTGGTCATTAGCGTTGGTTCCTTGAAGATTCTTATTGTAAGTGTGTTCTGTGTTCTTGTGGCACTGATGATCGTAGAATGGAATGGAATATGGCTGCTGGTCGAAACTTTGTTGTTGATGTGTTGTTTGTAGCTGGCGATCATTTAGTGGAGTAGCTCCGCGAAGTGTCCAATGGTCTGGTATTCATAAAGTGGTGCCCTTCTGCTTAACCCAGGTCCCATCGCACGTCACAGCGCCAGTATAATAAAATGAATCTTGATTCTTGTTGGTATACTGATGTCCGGGTTGTGGCGTTGTTACTGTAATTGTCCGGCATGGTTTCTTTGTTGTGGTTCAATGATGATGGAGACCAATATTGTGTCGACGTTTTATTTTCTTGGTGCATTTTACAATATGCAGGCAATATACATTGTACATTATATCAGGAGCCCAAAATGGGGCCACACACAAGGTGTGTGCTCCTCTATGTTTCTCCCTCTCTCTTCTACAATAAGTGGTCAGCTCTATTTATACATAACAACGAGAGCATGGGGATCAGTATTTGGCCATGATATCCAACACCTGAAACATCTGATACATGGATAGCTACTGCATAACATAAGTAACACGCTGAACCAATTAATACTGACCAGTTTCACAATTAGCATTACATATAAGATGTTCAGGCACCACATACCATTACACAACAACGAGAAACTTATACCTGTAACCCAGACTATTATGTACAGACCTGGCCAGCTATCGCATGACACCCACAGTATATATACGTTTAGACCTGGGACACACACGAATAGCTGTAAGTCTATATCAGTATCTTATGAAATAAAACTTATTATATTATAATTGGTCCCTATGTGTCGTAGTGGAGCACTGCCTCCGAAAATCACTCGGGCACAATTTTCTATACTTTTTTGTAGGTTTCCAATTATTTTAAACATATACATGCATTTATATATTATTTTTGTCCAAAAGAAACATAACGAACATTCTTAATATCTACTTTACCACTCATAAGACGTCAAATTCATATTTTGTAGATTTGCCGTATAGTTTTCCTTCGAAAAGACCATCATATTTATATGTGAAAAAAAACAATGTCTCGCTGTGAATTTTATATTTCATACGGTTCAGTTTTATTGCCTAGTGGGTAAGTGATGTCAAACAAGTAAGATAAAATGCATACAGACGTTTTAATAATGGTTTACACAATCATTACTTTGCTCCATTAGCAGTAATATGCACCAATTGTATCTCTAAAGACGACACCATTATCGGTCTAAAAGTCTTTTGGGCTACAATATTGCAGCTAAGTTACACATATCTCAGCAAGTTTACTACTGAGTCTTGTAATTAAAGTCTGTACATTTATATCGGTTATCGGACTATGAGACTTTCCGACTAATGGGCCTTAGGACTAACGGTCGTTCGGACTAACGGACGTTCAGATTAACGGGCCTTCGGACTATTAAGGATAAGGTGGTCACCCAGGCAGGTGACCTATCGACATCACTTTTATTTGTCGTCTATCACCATTAAACATAACAATTCGATCACCTTCTCAACTGGTCCGAATTCAACTAAGCCTGTTAGGAAACATGTTTAGGATAAGTTGAAGTGTAAAAATCAAGCGGCTGATCTCAACAGGGTAGCAGATCTACATATATATGTAGATATTTGAAAAATCTTATAATGTTGCCACGCCTAGGAATCAAAGTTCAATATACGCTATTCGGATAATATATACATGTATGATGTACCTATATCATAGATGTTTTATGACGGCGGAGAACATTTTGTTTTATTAATTACCCGATTTTATGTTTTGATTAATTAAGTTAAATGTATCGTAACTAGGCATGCAATTTTTTCCTCAAGAAACTATTGAAAACCATCAGGTTGTTTTAAGGTGTGATAATCATTCAAATGGTCAGAAAACCATTTACGATGCCTTGTAAACATTATTTACAAGTCAGAATTTATGCCTTATTTATGTTAAGATAAATGCATACCTGTAGTAATCACTTTATAATTTCTTATTACTTTATAAAAATGTTAAATGAAATTATAGACCACATCTTGGCTTCATAGCATATGTACTGTCAAAATCATTTTCAGTTCTTATTCATACTTGTAAATGTAATTTTCAAAAGGTTGATGGTGAATAAAATATCCAAAAGCTCTTGATTCGTGAGTATGAAAATTACGGCATATATATAAAGCTTTAAAGACCAACTACCTTTCCGAAACGAAAAATTCAATTAGCGTTTGCTTCTTAATTTTTTTCATTTTCATAATATGAATTAACAAAATAGTAGCACATCTGAAATTGAAACAAAATCATTTTTTTCTTATATTGGTGATCCAATGTAGACACAGGATTAATTGTCTACATGTATACGTAGATGGCGATCCAATAATTTGGACCCACCAGAGTGCCATGCATAGACCATTTTAGACGTTTTATGAGTTTAAATACAAAAAAACGGTAAAATAGTAATCTACATTGTGATATATATTGAGAAGGATGGATAGATATTTCTAGTAAGTTTTCACAAAAACGGTTACTACCGTTGGTAAGAGCAATAATTTTCAAAGTGCTGTCACTATGACGAAAGCAGCCGAAAAAGTATGCATATATTATAAGCCGGCTTTGATCTTCATCATTTTAATGTTTACACATTATATAAAGAAGCTTGCACATCACATAAAGAAGTGTATACAGAATTTAAAGAAATTTGTACCGAATATAAAGTTTAATTATAAAGAAAAAGGCATCGAATATCTCGATATAACGACGGAGCATAGTGGTAAATATATCGAATATAACACAGGAATTACCGGATATAAAGATAAAAGCACTGCAGATATACATGTATAAGGATGTATATATGTTGTTATCCCGCCCTGGTAGAATAAATAATAACCCAGACCGTAGCCCGAGATCATTATTTTAAATTATACCAGGGCGGTATAACACCATATGAACCGAAACTGAGGTTCTTATATTTTATACTAGATATTATTTTCTTTGGCAAGTTACTTACAAGAAAAAGCATTGACCATAGGACACCACCCTGAGACCTCAATGTTTGCGTAATGTAACTTGTGTTGCTGTTATTGACAAATGCACTCGGACAATATTAACACAGGTCAATTACACTTGAATGTATCATAATTAGCCAAGCCTCTCTTAACCACAAATTGATCGCTTTGAGAAAGATTATTATATAATTATGATATACATTTCGTAAAATGAACACAGTTTTGTGTATTAGGAATTTCTAGACCCAGAAATACTAATTGTGTACTTTTCTTTGCAAGAGTTCTATTATATTAAATGTCCCCTGGAAGTATCTATGCTCCAGCATTTGTATACAATTGTATGAATGACTGTAGTCAAGTTACACAATCAAAGTTTCCAGGGTTAAATCTAACTGTAAATTACAATAAACAAATTTTATAAAAAAGAATATTTACATTATGTACGTTGTGATGCATGCTGATGATCAAAATAGATGAACTAATTACCATAAAGATGGGGCACAACACCTAATCTATTCTATAACGCTTTGGACTAAATGAAAGTTTTAATGATTTTTTCTTACCGTTTTACATCAAATTCTTTATTAGATATTAAATTAAGGTTATTGTTTGATGTACTACACACATAACCTATTACAGTAATTAGTAATAATAGATAATATTTCGTCTTATCATCCGTGATCTCTTCAATTCTTCAAATTGAATAAAAAGTTTTAACCGATTAATAACACAATATTGTGTGATGGAAATTTTACAATATTAAGTTGATATACATGTACATTTGTCCTCTCTGTTACTTTTCATTGTACAAACATTTTGGTTCTGTTCTGACATCCTTTGTTTTGTTGATATTCAATTAATTTAATATTATAATAATACATTTCAAACGAGTTAATAATGTGGAAAATATAATTTTTAAACAATTTTGTACATCGAATATCTTACAAACACACCAAATATTCACAAGCACTGACTTCAGTTTTCTATATTCAAAGATAGTGGCTATTTCACATGATTTGCGCATGTGTAACAGGAAGGCGACAACTCGACAACACGACAAGTCGACAACAAGACAAGGCGACAATACGACAAGTCGACAACTCGACAACACGACAAGTCGACATTTTACCGCGACAACACGAGATTCTGTACGCGCTAATTAGCGTGTTCGAAATGTCGACTTGTCGCGTTGTCGACTTGTTGCGGTTCGAAAACGCGACAAGTCGACATTTTCACTGTTAAATCTCGGGTTGTCGCAGGTTGAGGCTGCGACAACTCGACAAGGCGACAACACGACAAGGCGAAAACACAACAACACGAGATGGCCGTAATCAGCCACCATAAAATCGTCTGCTCGTGTTTTTAATAGTGAAAAAATACCATTTGTCAGCGGCGGAGCATCTTTAAGGAAGGTTCCTTAACTTGAAGTTCTCGGCCTAACTTCTGTAAATGCTTTCCTGTGATGAATTTTAAGTTAAGGGATTAAAGTTAAGGAATGTTAGTGAAATTGTGCCCAGATAACTCAAATACTGCGATATTTCGAATGATCTGATAACTCGAACTATGCTACCAACGACTTAGATTCATCGAAGTTTGTGTATGTAAATGGATATTATATGGCGGCCATTTGTACAGGTATGGCAGCTATTATAATGGTGAGATGGCATGTTTGTGATCGCCGGGAGGAAATTTTGAGTATGTTATGACGTTTTGTGTCTTCTCGTGTAAGAACTTTTCATACATTTCGAACTCCATGCCGGTCATCTATTTCAATGTTATACTTTGATGTCTTACTTGAAATTTTTAGTCTCCAGTCAAATGCGGGAATATTGAGGTGTGTATTCTAGATTTTGTGAACAAACTTGGGAAGATCATGTACGACGTGTAAATAAAGGATTGATATTGAGAAGTCAAAAATAACAAAAACTGAGGAAATAAAAATCACAAAAGTTCTGTTTTTTTTATTACAAACGAAGTCGATTTGACAGGAGCCGAACATTCGTCTGCTTTAGAGGCTTTTCCTTTGGTGTCAGTTTTGATATATTAAGACAATTTCCACTGGTCCATCAATCAATGCATTTCGCATGATGGGCATAAAACAACTTTAAATGCATAAAATTTGAAATAGAAATTTATTTCAATAAGGGACAACCGCAATTACAATCAGCCAAGATAATCAAGAGGCATCACCACAAATTACTACTAGCTTCCTCATGATGCCGCAGTTCAACAATGCAAGGGAAGTAACTCCAACAGCACATCTGTACAGCTCATTAATTTCTGCTCTGGGATATAACACATACCTTTAAGAACAACGACTTATTAAAAAATAATCAACGATCTGTAATGATAATCAACACTGAATAATATAATCAAAGATCAATCTGGTGTCTGAATATTTGATTATGGTTATAAATGGTACGTTGAGTTGGGTTTTTAAGCTTATCAAAATAACTAACTCTTGGGTTTTTTCAGCTAAGCAATACGTACGGTATATTATCTAAATCTATGTTTTCATTTGGTGTCCTTGGATTTTCGCTGCGACAGTCGAGATGGTAAAACATTCCAATACGCTGACCAATTAATGGATACAAAACTTTTCGAATCGGTGATTACCTCTAAATACCGCGATATTACCTTGCAACCTTGCAAGGTCAAAACTCGATACCACAGGGATCTGAGAATTTATGCATATATATATTACCTTGTAGATTAGGATTTTTACTGATTTTTAGCTAGTCCCCTAAAACGTCTAAAACTGGCTTTATGGCACTCTGGTGGGGCCATAATTATATAAACTTTAATTAATTCTCCTACCCCAGTGCACTACTACTGTCGTTCAGTAATATATAGAGTAGCACCTGGAGTATCGAGGATGATACTGACATATCTATTATCCTGTAACCACCTTTTCCATAATTGTTCACTATGACAAGTCAATTTAACATTTATTGAAGGAGCAATGTATTTCTCGTATTTGTTATATGATATTTCATATACAATAAAGTTATCTTATATCTTTATGAGATACATTATATTTTTATCTTAAGATATCTTATATACTAGTGGTGTATCGGGAGATTGTCGGCAATAAAATCGTGAGAGAGAGTGTGTCAGCAATATGATAAAGAGAGTGTCAGCAACAGGATCGGGAGAATATCGGCAATAGAATCGAGAGAGTGTCAGCAATAGGATAGGGAGAAATGTCAGCAATAGGATCGTGAGAGAGAGTGTGTCAGCAATGTGATAGAGAGAGTGTCAGCAACAGGATCGGGAGAGTGTCGGCAATAGGATCGGGAGAATGTCGGCAACAGAATCGAGAGAGTGTCAGCAATAGGATAGGGAGAAATGTCAGCAATAGCATCGTGAGAGAGAGTGTGTGTGTTAGTAATATGATAGAGAGAGTGTCAGCAACAGGAACGGGAGAGTGTCGGCAATAGGATCGGGAGAATGTCGGCAATAGAATCGAGAGAGTGTCAGCAATAGGATCGGGAGAAGTATCGGCAATAGATCGGGAGAGTGTCGATAATAGGATAGGGATCGTGTCGGCAATAGGATCGGGAGAATGCCGGTAATATGATCGGGAGAGTTTCGGCAAAAGGATCGGGAGAATGTCGGCAATACGACCGGGAGGATGTTGGCAATAGAATCGGGAGATTATCGGCAAAGGGATCCGGAGAGTTTCGGCAATAGGATCGGGAGAGATGTTGGCTATGCAGCAGGAGAAATGTCGGCAATAGGATCCGGAGAGGTGTCGGTACTAGGATCGGGGGAGATATCGGAAATAGGATATGAAGAATTGTCGGCAATAGGATCGGGAAAAACATTGGTTGTGGTATCGAAAAAGACGTCGGCAATAGGATCGGGAGATGTGTTTGCAATGGCTTCAGAAGAAATGTCGGCAGTAGGTTCGGAAGAAATGTCGGCAATAGGATTGGGAAAGTGTCGGCAATATGATCGGTAGAGTGTCAGCAATAGGATCGGCAATATAATCGGAAGGAGAGTGTCGGCAATATAATCGGAAGAGTGTCGGCAATATAATCCGGAAAGTGTCGGCAATATGATCGGGAGAGTGTCGGCAATATGATCGGAAGAGTGTCGGCAATATAATCCGGAAAGTGTCGGCAATATGATCGGGAGAGTGTCGGCAATATGATCGGAAGAGTGTCGGCAATATAATCCGGAAAGTGTCGGCAATAAGATCGGGAGAGTGTCGGCAATATAATCCGGAAAGTGTTGGCAATATGATCGGGAGAGTGTCAGCAATATGATCGGAAGAGTGTCGGCAATATAATCCGGAAAGTGTTGGCAATATGATCGGGAGAGTGTCGGCAATATGATCGGAAGAGTGTCGGCAATATAATCCGGAAAGTGTCGGCAATAATACCGGGAGAATGGCAATAGGATCGTTAGAGTGTCAGCAAAAGGATCGGGAGAAATGACGGTAATAGAATCGGGATAGTGTTGGCAATAGGATCAGGAGAGATGTCGGCAATAGAATCGGAAAAATGTTGGCAATATGATCGGGAAAAGTGTCGGCAATATGACCGAGAGAGGGTCGTCAATAGGATCTGGAGAATGTCGGCAATGGGATCTGGAGAGTGTGTCGACAATAGGATCGGGAGAGTGTCGACAATAGGATCGGGAGAGTGTCAACAATAGGATCGAGAGAGTGTCGGGAATATGATTGAGAGAGTGTCGGCAAAGGGATCGGGAGAGTGTCGGTTATAGGATTGGAAATGTGTCGGCAATATGATCGGGAATGTCGACAATAGGATCGGGAGAATGGCGGCAATAGGATCGGGAGATTATCGGCAAAAGGATCGAGAGAGTGTCGGCAATAGGATCGGGAGAGATGTCGGCTATGAGGTCAGGAGGAATGTCGGCAATAGGATCGGGAGAAATGTCGGAAATAGGATCGGAAGAAATGTCGGCAATAGGATCGGGAAAAATATTGGTTGTGGTATCGAAAAAGACGTCGGCAATAGGATTGGGGGATATGTTTGCAATGGCCTCAAAAGAAATGTCGGCAGAAGGTTCGGAAGAAATATCGACAGTAGGATCGGGAGAGTGTCGGCAATATGATCGGTAGAGTGTCAGCAATATGATAGAGAGAGTGTCAGCAATAGGATCGGGAAAGTGTTGGCAATATGATCGGGAGAGTGTCGGCAATATGATCGGAAGAGTGTCGGCAATATAATCCGGAAAGAACGGCAATAAGATTGATATAGTGTCAGCTAAAGGATCGGGAGAAATGGCGGTAATAGGATCGGAAAAGTATCGGCAATAGGATCAGGAGATGTCGGCAATAGGATCGGAAAAGAGTCGGCAATAGGATCGAGAAAAGTGTCGGCGATATGACAGAGAGAGTGTCGGCAATAGGATCTGGAGAATGTCGGCAATAGGATCAAGAGAGATGTCGGAAATAGGATCGGAAAAGTGAAGGCGATATGATCGGGAGAGATTCGGCAAAAGGATCGGGATAGTGTCGGCAATAAGTTCGGGAGGGTGTCGGCAATTAGATCGAGAGAAATGTCGGCAACATGATCGGTATAGTATCGGCAATATGATCGGGAGTGTGTCGGCAATATGATCGGGAGAATGTCGGCAGTATGATCGGGAGAGATTCGGCAAAAGGATCGGGAGAGTGTCGGCAAGAGGATCGGATAGTGTCGTCAATATGATCGGGAGATTATCGACAAAAGGATCGGGAAAGTGTCGTCAATAGGATCAGGAGATTATCGGCAAAAGGATCGGGAAAGTGTCGTCAATAGGATCGGGAGATTATCGGCAAAAGGATCGGGAAAGTGTCGTCGATAGGATCGGGATAGTGTTGGTAATTAAGATCTGGAGAGTGTCGACAATAGAATCGAGAGAGTGTCAGAAAAATGATCGAGAGATTATCGGCAAAGGGATCGGGAGAGTATCGGCGAGAGGATTGCGTGAAATGTCGGTAATAGGATCGGGAGAGTGTCGGCAATAGGATCGGGATAGTGTCGGCAAAAGGATCGGGAGAGAAGTCGGCTATGAGGTCAGGAGAAATGACGGCAATAGGATCGAGAGAGATGTCGGCAATTGGATCGGGAGAGATGTCGGAAATAGGATCGGAAGAAATGATGGTAAAAGGATCGGAAGACCACATGGGTCTGAGAATTAGTTACAATTTATATAAATATGGAACCACCAGGGTGCCCGTAACTGATCAAAAATCCTCTAAGAACTACATTGCACTACTGTATATAGGAGAGGGTGCTTACCGAATTTTGATCTTGACCCCTAAAACGTCTACAAATTGTCTATGAGCACTCTGGTGGGTCCATAATTTTTTAAACTGTAACTAATTCTCATATCCCGGTGCGGGAGTGTCGGCAGTAGGAGCCCTGCAGGTAGGGCGTTAGAATTGTACCTGCTGCCCCTATTGCATGATCGTAAAATGCGACTAAATTTAGGATCTTATCTTTTCTCTTCTTCCTAACTGACTTTATCTTTCCTAATGCCTCCCTTGGCACCGCCTCACTTTTGGCCTTGAGTTGAGCGTTCGCCCCTGTGAGGAAGGCTCTGGGTTCTGTCCCCTGGCCGAGACACACCAAAGTCTATAAAAGTGGTAGTTTCTGCTCCTGCTTAGCGTTCAGCATACAGGGAGTGGGACGACTGGTTCGCCCGTTGTCAGTATAATGTGACCGGGTGGGGTGTGTTGCTTGGTGTCTTCGGCGGCATGCTTCAGTGATATAGCACTATAAAAAGGGCAACAGTTCCACTATACAAGAAGACACAACACGAACATACCGCAGTCTCCCAGCACACTTACCTCGCACAACATACACGCAACACACCGCATACATGGGAGGCCGTCCTTACATGACCAAAGCTGTTAATAGGACGTTAATAAAACAAACAAACAAACAAACAAACAAAAGTAGGCAGTAGTATAAAAATCTACATACAGAATATGGCTACTGGTTAACTTTATAGGACCAGTAGCTCTATTCCGATGAACTTTTACAGCAATTTTATATATGATCTGCAAGTGCGTCGGCACCATATAATATGATCGGGTGAAATGTCGGCATGCAGGATCGGGAATGGTATCGGCAATTTGATCGAAAGAGATGTTTGCAAAATTATAAGGATATGTCGCGTCAGTGGCGTTGGTCTTTAATTGGTTGGTTTTAATAGAAACAGAAAAGAGAAAGTGCCAGTTAGCACAATTAGAATTGCAGAAAGGACATGTGATCCCTTGTCACCAACTGTGAATAATGTACTAGATTTTTTGACTGTGTTATTTCAAGGATGCATTAGATATAGCACTCTCAACACAGCACGCACAGCATTATCATTATTTATTTACATCGACAATCAACCAAATAGGAAACCAACCCTTACTGAAAAAGTTTTTCAGAGGGGTGTTCCAACTACGACCAGCATTACCACGTAACACAGTTACATGGGACCTAAAACAGGTTTTGGACTTTTTAGAACCTTGAAGTCGCTGGCTCTGTTGACTGATCAAACGGCCCAATTCTTACATCTATTAGATCTTAGAATTATTTCAATAGATGAAGTGTCAGTGAAAAATCGAAATAGTGATAACTTAAAACATACCAGACCTAGATATCACCAACAAGAAAGTGTGCTTAGCACATTTCCTATACGCCAGAGTTATGTATTGTCAAGATTCTTCACAGATACTTGGATGCTATACTGTACAGCTTCGTGAAGGGGCCACATATGTACAGATGCTTATTAGCTATCTGAAGCCATTTTCACTGGTGACTCGAGCAACTGTTTCTAGATGGATTAAGACTATTTTGGCTAAGACAGGCATTGATAGGAATGCCTTTACTCCGCATAGCACCAGATCAGCCTCCACATCTGCGGCACTACGTACAGCTGTCCCTGGTCTACAGGATCACCTGAGTATTCTGGCCAGTTTTTGATACTTGCTATCCAGTGTATATAGTGCAAAGTGACAAATATAACTTTTCCACTTAGGTGATAGATGGACAATGTCATATGGCGGATCATAGCTAGTTGCATATTATGATACAAGTGACTTATTTATTTCCAGTGATCCATATTATTTTTAATATGGTTTGCATTCTGAATGCTGTTTCTATTGATTTATCCACTTACTGATACTAGTTTTATTTAGAGATTTAGTCATTAGCTAGGTAGCTCGTAGCTGTTACTGTTTGCGTTATTTTCTTCGTCGAGTTTTCATTGGGATGTGGAAACCTTTTCACTTATTCCAGATTTTGTTTGTTTTAGGTAGGATTTTGGAATTCCGTTATGATGCTACTCAAGCTTTACGATTAACTTCATAAAATTTTGTTGATTGTGTTATAATGTTTTTGATATGATAACATTTTACGTTATTTCTCTTGATTTCTCTTGTTTGTATTTTTTGCTCATGCACGCTGTCTTTGAATGTCTCCTGTGGTTCCGGTACTAACTGAAATGAGTAGGATAAGTCACATTGGGTTTTGGGTACAAGGCAGGAACTTTTGTGTTTGTGCACTGACCGTGACGTTGGGCGACGACTGATTTTCCTTTGATATCCGCCGGCGCAGCCTTTGATGTAGCTTGCTGGTACGACGGTTATCGTCTTACTTTCTGAAGCGGGCCGTCATTTCATGAGCTGTCGTATTTTTTTAACGAAAAATTCAGACATATCCTCTAAATCTTCCGTCCTTAAAGCAAGTGATAAACGTTGTGAAATTTAATAAACTTTACATTGGTGTTTCGTTTGATTCGATATGACAAGTATTTGTTGAGAAAAATGTTTTTTATTCCCGGTTCATAGGCGTCTCGCGTGGTGTTTAGTAATGTAAAGAGACAGTCACGAATCCTTCTCATTTATAAATCCTTGGAATTAGTAAATTTATTGAGACTTACCTGGAAGTTGAAATTTGGTTGTAATTCTGTCTTCATTCTGGTTAGTACAAGGAATCACTAATTTTATGGCGTTCCCTACTTCGATATAACTTGACTCAATTTTCTTGAAAGTCTGAAGATCAAGATTTTTCTGGTACAGTTGGACATATTAACGATTTGTGTCTCCTTTGGTTTTTGAAATGATTTATATAGCATTTTAGAGAATAGTTTTTACCCCCGCGAAAAAAACTATCCCAAAAAGGTACATAGAGAAAGATAATCTTCTTTCATGAAAAATTCATGGGGAGGTTTGCATCAGACAAACGTTTGTTTTACATAAAATGGTTATATAAACATGCATGTGTCGGTGTGAGGGTGTGTACATGTGTAAAATGACAAATTATTGAAATTAAAAAATACTGTGTAAATGAATATTCATAAGGACGTTGTGTATAATAAAACAAATCACAACGAATACAAAACTATGGAGAAGTGTGGGGATAGGATGGCGAGACTATCGCCTTATTTCTTACTGGATATGACTTGTATATTGATTAGATGCCACGAAACCTAAAAAATTCCCATCTAGTTACAATATATTTTCGTCATTTTATGGTGCATGTACATTCCAGCTAATATACAGAGTCCCAAGTCAAAACCACCAAACATTATATAACGAACATATTTTTTTAAAATCCATAACCAGAGTGCCTATTCAAGCACCTGCTAGGTGCAGTAGAAAGAGTTATTACCTCCCCTGAGGTGACGTCATCAACAACCATTGCCAATGGCGTTAGGCTTGATTTGAAACCTAAAAAATTCCCATCTAGTTACAATATATTTTCGTCATTTTATGGTGCATGTACATTCCAGCTAATATACAGAGTCCCAAGTCAAAACCACCAAACATTATATAACGAACATATTTTTTTAAAATCCATAACCAGAGTGCCTATTCAAGCACCTGCTAGGTGCAGTAGAAAGAGTTATTACCTCCCCTGAGGTGACGTCATCAACAACCATTGCCAATGGCGTCACACCACAGACGTTGCAAGATTATATACCTAATTAGGACTAATGACTAATTGGGGTCAGATGAGTGACCCGTCGGATGAAATTTGAGAGATCGTCCGACTGTATTTATACAGGATTTCTAACTAAAACCACCCTGAAGTGTGTGGTATGCCGCCGACACAATAAACATAATGGCGGGTGTGCTTGCGCTTGTAGTTGTGTGGGTGTCACTGGCGTGAAAAATATAAACTGTCATCAACACATGTAGTGAGTTAATATATAAACAGAGATTGATGAAATGTATAGTCAGGTTTTGTTTCGTGTGTTAAACTTTGGTATCGAACGTTATACTACAGTTTGAGTCTGAGCCAAACAATGTCGGGCTATCGATTTGGATGCCGCGGTCGGCAGGGTTGTGCGCAGACAGGGTTCAAACCGCGCTCTTCCGTACAGGTCTACATAAAGATAAGTTCATTTTCCTAACAAGAATAATATTTTATGGCAATAAATGACTTCATATCATGTTTTCACAAAGTCTTTGTGAATTTTGGTTGTCGAGATTCGAGCCCTATACATAGTGTTGCCTCATGGGCCAGTACATGGCTATAAATAGAATTTACACAAGTGTGCCACTTTGTGTGAGCAGTGAGGCCATCGATAGGGGTTAAACGCCAAGTGACTACTTTTTTAAATGTTATTTATTTTAAAGGGAATTTTTCTGTGAAATAATTAATTGAAATATACATCTACAATACACTAATTATGATTTATGAAAACATTATCTAGTGAAAATAAAAACAACAATGGAAAAATATTATTTCTTATCTAAAATTTCATGATCTGTCAATTTTGGTTTCTTGACAATTAAAACAGAATGACCTTGTGGTTGGTGGTGTAAACTGCAAAGTTCACTTCCTGAATTAGATGGATGATGAGAGTACAGGTAATTGTTTAGTCAAAGGACAATATAATGGTTTAATTGGACCCTTTTTGACCCCAAATCCATCAACTTTTTAAACTAAATGTTATGAAATTAAATTGTTGTAGATTTACATGAATAATAAAAAAAATTCTTCTAATTTGCAGCTTTATATAGTCACCATGGTAACAAGCATAAATTAAGTGAATTATATTATTTCGTCAATTTTTCCTATTTTTGATAGTTTTTGTCTAAGAAACAATAGAGCGCAAGTACCTCATATTTTTAGGAGAAAGTTTGTTCAAGGATGGGCTCTGGTTCTAGATGAAAATATTTCTACTTTTTTCTAATTTTTGCTTATTTAGGATTGTTACCATAGCAGCCGCAGCTGCAATGATATACAACCATTATACCTATTATAACAATGATATACAACCATTATACCTATTATAACAATGATATACAACCATTATACCTATTATAACAATGATATACAACCATTATACCTATTATAACAATGATATACAATCATTATACCTATTATAACAATGATATACAACCATTATGCCTATTATCACAATGATATACAACCATTATACCTATTATAACAATGATATACAACCATTATACCTATTATAACAATGATATACAACCATTATACCTATTATAACAATGTATACAACCATTATGCCTATTATAACAATGATATACAACCATTATACCTATTATAACAATGATATACAACCATTATACCTATTATAACAATGATATACAACCATTATACCTATTATAACAATGTATACAACCATTATGCCTATTATAACAATGATATACAACCATTTTAACTATTATAACAACGATATACAACCATTATTTATACCTATTATAACAAGGATGTACTTGATATTTGAAATGCAACAATTTAATTGATAAATAACAGGTTTGAAAATAAAAAGGCCCAAACCATAGATGAGGTGTCATCTTCAAAAACTGACAGGTTTGTCTTTATACTTTCACACATAATGAAAAGAATAGTAAGCTCAGAATGTTTTTATCATCACTCTTGACAACTTAAATAATATTATAAGCTTCTTGTGTACAAAAAACTTACCATCACAAAGAGCAACACCAAACTTCTATCACATAGATAAACTCCTAACTTCAAAACCATATAATGTATTGTTATTTGATTCCTTTGATGTACTTCAAAGGACCAAACTACCTGTCTCATCTGTTGTTTCACACAGAGTCTTCAGTTTTGCTATAACATATTCCAGAAATGAATGGAATATCAAGGGTGATATACCCCTCCCCCCACACCCCTAATACATACAGTAAAATATGTGATCAAAATATCTTTGTTCAAGTTTTAGTATTGTCACGTCAAGTCACTGCATTTCAGCAAGATTTTTAGCCTACTCCTGCACTATTGTTTTTCCTTCAACTAGGCTTGTCGTGTGTGAAGTCTTAAGTTTTGATATAAAGAAATATATTGTATTGGTAGAGTATTAAAGAACCTATTGTATTATATTTTTCAGGTGATGATCCATTGAAACAAAAATGTCTGGACTCCAAATTAACAATGTAGTGAGCCTGAATGAGGCTGATCAGATGAACATCAAGCCTGAGCCAGTTGATGAGGGTTACGATGCTGCTCTAAACAATAGTACAACTGAAGAACCCACCACAGAGCCAGGGACTGCAGCGTCCAACAGTGACAGCAAGAATGCTACAGACATCACGTTTCCCAGTGGAGACTCCAGTAAAAGGTTACGCGGAATACTAAGCAACATGCTTAGTGACACTAGCAAGGAGTTGTCTGTCAAAACTGTCATTGAGGATCTTCTACAGAAAAATGAATATTTACTGGCACAAAACAACGCTGGATTGTACAAACCTCAACCAAGAAACATGTCTTACAAAACAAAGTATGAGGACACCAATTCAAAAAGTAACTCCTCGGCCTCTGTCTACAATACAAACAACATGTCATCTGGATCCAAGTCTGGCATGTCAGCGATTCTTCGTCCTGGTAGTCCTACGCTGACGTGCCCGGCACCCAAGAAGGATCTATTGGAGATGGGGGTGTTGGAGGAAAAGACAGAGGAGCTGTTGAACACGACCACGCAGGAAGTAGTGTGTGGTGTCGCCTCCAAGGCGTTTGTCATGACAAACGAAGGCGTGAACATTCAGACGGATCTACAATTCTACTGGTGCAACTTCTGTCCTTTCAAAACTGAAGCCAAGTTCACTCTGCTGAGTCATGTATTGGAACATAGATTTCATTGCAAGACGTGTGAATACCAGTCATTCTCTAGAGCTGACGTCATCCGACATGCTGTACAAGAACATTCAGATTTCTATGAAACTGCAAAAACTTTGAAATTTTGCACTTTCTTGCCCGATATTGAAGAGAGGACAGAGATTTCTAATAACCAAGTAAACAAATCGTCAAACAAACGGAAAAAAATTAACGAGGAGAGCAGATCTGATGAAAAAAGAGCAAAAGTTGCTGCCAGTGACACAGATGCAACAGGAGATGCAAAGAAAACCAATGAAGTCAAAGAGAAAACGAAAAAGTCACAGAAAAAGGATGATGACTATGAGTGCTTTGAGATGGAGGTAGATGAGGTAGACGATGATAATGCTTATGAAAATGAAGACGATGACGATGATGAAGAGGAGGACCGACAGATGGATACCATAATAACACCAACCTCCAAAAAAGATTCCTCTAAAACGCTTCCACTTTCTATTCCCAACCTCCTGAAGCAGTCGCCAAACAAGACACCAAGTCAAACAGCTTCTAGTGCAAACATATCTGCAACATTGTCTGCCAAAAGTTCATCTTCTACCCCGGCAATAAAGGCAGGCAACACTGTCACGGTATCGTCTGGTCTGTGCTGGAACTGCGGCTACTGCGACTTTGTCACACTGAGTCAAACCTTTCTCAAAACCCACCTCAACAGCCAGCATACTGGAAAGGCACACAAATATGTGGCTATGCTAGTGTCGTCTCAGGAGGAAATGAATCGGATCAAGGAAAAGGATTCCACAATGTACCAAAATTCTAATACAATGAATTATGGAAGCTTCGGTGTCCAACATTCCTCAGCGTATTCTACTTCCAGCTCTGCTGCTCTTCCTGCAGCTTCCATTCCATCTGGTGGTGGGGAGAGCGCTAGTATTCCTGAACGTGAAAGAACCGAATATGACGATAGTGAAAGTGATGAAGATTTCATACCAGCTGATCAAAAGAAAAAATATCCTTTAACCTACAAATGTGCACACTGCAATTTCAATGCTCCTGTCTGCTTTAAGATCAAAGAACATCTCCAAATCAAACATATAGGCTGTGTTTTGTACAGTCTGGATATGCGAGCTGTCAAACTGAAACAGCGTCGATATGTGTTCTTTTGTCATCGGAAGAATTGTTCATTCACCACCAAGAAAACTGAAGAATATCTTAATCACTCCGAGAGTTGCACCCCCTGGCTTGAACCTGGATGCCCTGAAAAAGTTGACGCTCCTTCCAAAAAGTGCTTAGAACTCACTAGATCATTCTCATCGAAGATTAGTCAAAAGGCATTCCAAATGGCCAAGAACTTTAAATCCTCCAAAACTGCTGAATATGCCTGTGTTCATTGCTCGTACACCTCTAATAATAACACGCGTGTCAAAAAGCATGTGTTGTCCAACCATAAAGACTGTGACACTTTAATGAAGGATCTACAGGCACATCGCATGAAGAAAAAGATGTATGTGTACTTCTGTAAGTACTGTTTGTGGGAGACTAGGAATGATGGTGAGCTTATCGACCATCTTAGAGATAAACACAATGACTCTATAACAATTGTTAATCCGGCACCTGATATGCCGGAGGCGATGCCTACGGGAACTATGATGATGGAAATGCCAGCCACATCATCAATGGTGGCCAACTCACCGACTGTAAGCATTGAAATGGATGAATCCCCGGCAACTACTACACCAGATGAATCTGCGAATAATTCCGAGGCTGGAGAATATGACGACAACTTTGATGATTTAGAAGTTCCACAGGACGTAATACAGTCATTAATGGACGAGTATGTTACTCATGAGGCTTCTCATGGCGTGTCTCCAGGGAGACCCACCCGTAACGCTGCGGCTAAGGCCCAGGTACGCTGTCGAGCTCAAGGTCAGTCTCCACAGCTGTTCAGGTGTATACACTGCCCCCATATGTGCTTTGGGGTCAATCTGGTGAAGAAGCATCTGAGAACCAGACACAGCAATGAACCTCTACGTTCTATGGATCTTAAAAAGAAGCTCGCCAGATCATATGCGTATTACTGCTTCTGCCCGAAAGATGGATGTACATTTTTACACACCTCCGAGGATTCTGTAATAAAACATGCCTGTAACGACCATGGATACTCACCTGATCATGAGGATCTTCAGAGACTGAGCCAGCCTATAATCAAAGGAGGCCAACTACGACATGATGTCCAGTATGAATGTCTGTATTGCATAACTGGTGATTCAGGTACAATCAAGACAAACATGGAGAAAATGAGGCGACACATACTGGAAGAACACTGTGGAGAGGAAGTGATTTTCCGAGACTGTGTCGCTAGGAAACTACGCAAAACTTCAAGAATCTTCATGTGTATTCACGTTACGTGTGGCTACAACACCACGGACCAAAAGGAGTACAATTTACATCGTCTTGCACATGATAAATCTCATATCTATGAATGCGCGAAATGTCAATGGTTCACCGCTAATCCTGATACGGTGGGTTCACATATGTCAGCCATGCATTCCGGCACTCAGGTAACTACCATGGAAATCTTTCTTGATTTGGACGAGAAAGGAAATGTTGTTAAAAAAGTGGGTGGTACTGTTATCAAACAAGAACCAGAGTAGAAGCCTTAAGTCAATAGCTTATCTTTTGTATGATGTGAAATATCATGTAGATTTAGCATTAGATTGATCATATTTGTACTAACTATGTATTTTTTACATAATAATGTGTATGGCCAATACTGTTTGTGGATAAAGATTATAAGAACAACAAAATTACAACATTCTAACAAATTATATATGGTATATTATGTGCCCATATTGAGCAGGATTGATATTTCTGAATCGTCGCCTTTCAGTGGATTTAAGTCTGGCCATAGTGTGTTATCTCCCTTGACAATTGCTTATTTGTTTTATCAGTTATCTTCTAGTCTTTAATGCTTCTTGTATCATAAGTATAATAATTCTCGTATTCTTAACACTAATCATACCCCTGGGTAGCATCAGAAAGCATTTACCTTATATACTATAATATCATGTTTCACTGATTGGAAAATGGCTGTCCAAAGCAAGTGTTTATTTTTCAACATACAAAAAAAATGTAAATGTATTTGTGCCATATTCATTTTCACAACTGCTGAACTCAAATTTTTGTTATCTATATAAGCTAAATGATGTGATTGCACAAGTTGATTGGACCATAAAACTTAATTTTTATTTGGCTGCTTCTATCCAGTCTGATCTGAAAGTGTAATAATTCATCTTACAGTGTTTGCCGTAATTAGCGCCCCTCCCCTTTTGTGTATAAGTTGTATAAACGCCCCATCACTTTTAACAATGTTTTACAACATGTGATGCCTCTATAACATCAGCATTGTATCCCATATTACATGAACTTGCGAGTCTTTTACATGTGAATTACAACAATGATAAAAGGCATATACCTGTTGACTGTAACAGATTAATGTACCATGAGAACAGAAAGATTTGAAATATGGCTTGACTTTTTTCATCCACAACTTACATTTTCCCCCCCTTGGCAACTAATATTTAAGGGCCTTGGGCGCAAATTATGGCAAATACAGTAATTCATCTGTATGAAAAATTTGATACTTGTGTTTGTCAGATTTTATGAAATATTTGTCAAATTTATCTACCATAACCAACCTAAGTTAATAGTGAAAAGTTTTGCTTGTACCAAAGAGAAACAAAATTGTATTAGTTTAAGACGATGAGATTAACTACATAATTTAATTGATATAATGGTTTGATAAGGTTACTACAGAATTTAGTACTTATATGATGAAAATCATCGGATTACAGACTAAAGTTTTATTTATAATCAAAATATGATTTTGGACTATTTTACTTGTCCAAATTGTTGGGTGTTAACATTGTCGAAAATTGTCTTTAATCACATACTATAAACCAGCTTTCTTTAGCAGCTACTAAATTTAGAAATCTCCTTTTCAAAACAAGTTTGCGAAGATTAACATTCATGAATTTATAAATTAAATGGAAAGTCCTCCCAATATAAATGATGTACATGTAGATTTAAATTCATGGAGATAAACTTTCACAAATTTACTTTGGATGTGAAAGTAAATCAGAAGTGAAAAGAAAGTTGTTTTACAGTATCAACCCAATACACCTTTTTGCATTCCTCCATTCAGACCACCTAGACTTTGTTTTAATGATAAACCACCTATAGTGAAGGTTGTAAATCTAGAGTTGTTTAGGGTGAATCAGTAAATATTTATGATGCTTAATTATTATACCTTTAATACCATAATCCCAATGCTATGATTGGAACAAAAAACCATAGTTACGAATTGTTGATGTTATGTTGACATGGTACTGTATTTACTGGAATAAGTAAATAAATATAAAGATATCAAAATAAAGTGTTACATTGTAACTACTTGCCAGTTAGAATGTTTAAAGGAAAAATTGACAATTTAATGAAAGAATGATTCAGGTTAAAATTTAACAGCTGTAAAATAATTATATAGTAAAGGCCATGCCAGATTGTGAAGTTGGAGGATAGCTGGAATGATACAGACCTAGAAACTGGTTTTCAAGCTCGCAACCAAAAGATATAAAACATCTGGTAGAAGCCACTGCATTTGGGATACCAATTGCAGCACTAAGTCATCAATTAATCGTGCCGGAAGCATGGATTGTAATGTCAGCAATTAACTAATGATTAGGTAGAGGACATATCCTGAAAAACTGAAGGAAACAACAACTGGCCACCAGTCTCTAGAATATCAAAACATCACTCAAATTTGGCTTGACAATCTGTCTATGTGTGTTTCATCTAGTTTCAATCTAGGGGAGATAATCTAGTATTGGAATTCTGATGAGAATCTATCAATAACTTACCTATATCATGGTGTAAAGTGGTTGTGACTGCAGATCCTTGGAGATTGAGACCTTTGCCATAGCACACACATTACACAGCTACATACATTATATTTTCACTAATCAAATAAGCTGAGATCTTCAAACTAGTTCTCCTGAAGTAAGATGCCCAATAATCTGATACTGGGATGGAGCAGTTCACCATCATAAGGATATCGGTATTCATTCTAGTCTCGGGATACATGGTAAAGATTCACCATTTGAGAGAGTACTATTGGCGCTTCTCTTGTGTAACTGGATGTACCATGATATAACAAAAAGTTGACCCTATCAGCAAACTGACTTCTTTATGCAATATTGGCATTGTTGAACACACTGGTGTATAAAACTCCATTCACACAGCACCCGTAGTGGTATGTGAACAGATAGTCATATTTTGTCAAATCCTAATAGGCTATATATTGATGTTCAAGCATTTGTTCACATTTTATTGTACATATATGATAGAATAGCAGAGGAGCTGCAGTGCAGTGATCTAATATTGCCACTACCCCTCTCCACCTTTTAATAGGACATATGTACAGAAGAGCAAAACAGGCTGTCTTGGTCTCTTATACAGAGGGTATTATCCATGGATTACTATGTAACTTATGTATAAACAGCAGGGATCGTATTGGAGACCAGTCATACTTCCACCAGCCCTCTGGGCCGTGTGTTGGAATCCATGTGATGCCAGGCACTGATGACTGGTCAGATACTTTGACTTTCCTCCACCATCATAACTGGGTACATCCTTAAATGACTCTGGTTATTACTAGGATGTTGAATTAATCAAACCAAGCCAGCTGTGAGATGAGCAAAGTAAAAACAAACAAAATCTTAGGATTATAGTTTTTAATATGACATAAATGAGCTCATCCAATATGAGAACAATATTAATTTAAATAGCGATATCTTAATTTCAAAGAAAATAACAGGCAACAAACTATGATTCTAGCCATTCATTTCTTCTTACCAGGTAATATATATTATTAAATCACAGCTGTTGTTTCACAGAGAAAAAAAATGAAAACATCTTTGAAAATTTGCCAAATTTTCCTTTTTTACATTAATAGTTTTTGATACTGTTAATAAAGCGGCAAAAATATATATTAAGGCTTCTAATTAGCATTTATATATTTTTAAGCACTTACAAATGTACGTGTATGAAGTCAACTTTGACAATGTCTCTTAAAGTATTGAAGTAAGACTGAACATCATTCTAATTACGGTAAATAGACACCTGTAGTAGCACAATGATGGAATTCACTGATTCCTTCCAACAGTGAATCACATTACAAAGTGTTGTTACTCACTATCAAAACAAAGTCAATAAAGCACTTTCATTACTTCAATCAAACTTGATTTTAACTAAATTTCCCCTTAAAACTAGGAAGGTGCCATTAAGATATTACCATTCTACAGCCTATGAGATCTGAGCCTACCATTTTTGAAGAAGATACACAATGTTATTTCAAGCCAATTCAATAAATTGTATACAATATACAGACGACGCAAAAATAATTTATGTCAATGAACATGCATGTAGCCCATTCGGCTGTAGAATGGATCAAATTAGCTACCTTTATTGGTATCAGAATTAAAACCCTGATGTTTATCAATTTCAAAGTCAATGTCCAAGTTCTAACAGTCCATCGACATCATGATATCGTCATCATCTTCCATCTCTTCTATACCACTTATATGACCTTGAGGCGTGCCCTGACTAGGTGCTACCTTTTCTGACTTCGGTGTTCCTTGTGACTGGCTGGAGTACTGAGAACGAGGAGTGCTGGGAATTGGCCGCAGAGCTGTCAAACAGATATAAAATACCTTAATCAACTCTAAAAAGTACATTGTTTGACTGATACAATATCAATCTAATCTTAATCACAATATTTTTTATTTAAGTTTCTACATACAGTGTTCAATCTACGATTATTTTTCGTGGGTCCTTTTCGATGGTTTTTGTGAAAACAATGGGTCCCACAGTGTTATAGATACCCATTCCCAGAAATTTCATGGGTCCTTTTAAAATTCTGTGAGTCCAGGACACGGGATGCGCATGTAGATTGATCACTGTACATATGTCAAATCTCATCCTGATTTCCCAACTCTTCTTTAGAAATGAAAGTATTCTCTGGCATTCCTCAAAATATTTATATTTTCGGTATTTAAAGATGTTATTTATATAAAATCTTCTCGCTTGGCCCAAAAAAGTATACTTTGGCTCTCCTCGATGTATTTACATCATTTAGAAGTTCCCTATATATACTAACCTTCTCTCTTGTCCACACGAAGTATCCTCTGGCTCTCTTCAACATATTTAAAATATTTAGAAGTTCCTTATATACAAACCTTCCCTCTTGTCCCCACAAAGTATTCTCTAGCTCTCCACGACGTATTTTCATTATTTAGAAGTTTTCTTATATACTAACCTTCCCTCTTGTCCACACAAAATATTCTTTGGCTCTCCTCGATGTATTTCCATTATTCAGAAATTCCCTATTTACTTACCTTCCCGCTTGTCCCCACGAAGTATCCTCTGGCTCTCCTCGAAGTACTGGTTTGGGTGGTTGATACTGTTGATATCCTGCTCCTCGACGCCCGCATGTTTGGCCAGGAAGTGTTTAGTACAAGCTACACCATAGTGACCACCCTTCACCTCATTCATGATCTATAAATAGATTGAATACTCAACAAATGTAACATGTACTTAAAGCACATTAGGCTAAAGGTCTCAAACAGGTTACATTCAAAGTCAATTTTGCTAAAAAAAAATAAAATAATAAGAGCACAGTTTTTCAACACTATAAATTCTGCCCAGAAAATAGATAAGGTGACATGATGTGATGAGATAATAAACTTTAGTGGAACTAAAATTAGAGGCAATATATATTTTAATGTATCATAATTCAATAACAAATTCATTAATTCCCTGTGAGCTGTCCACAGGTTATACTCCCCCCCCCCCCCCCCCCCCCAAACAAAAGATGGCTTAATTGAACTATCTGTCGATGTCTTACGGTCATCTTATTGACCGATCAGTCCCAAAATATATTATGCACAACTAGGTACTTGCAAAACCTACATATGGAATTTGAGACAGATTAGCAGTAACAAATTTCAACTATCAAAATCCTGATGGCCAATGGCCATCTTATTAACCAATTGGTTCACAAATACAATATGCCCCTAGGGGATCCTATGTATTAAATTTGAGAAAGATTCCTGCCTTTCTGAGAAATAACAATAGGAATAATTGCTAATGTAAAGGACAGAAGAATGGACCATGGATGAAAGGTGATTTGAATAGACCACTATCATCAGATAGTGGGCTAAAGATAAAAAATAATCAACAAATCAATCTTACCTTATCTACATTGTCTTTCGATAAATTCTGTGCCCTCAACTTTTGTGCCAGAAGTGCTTCATCACAATGCTTAAATGGACAACCTGATAACAAAAAGATGAGCAACAAACTAATCACATGCTAAGTCTTGAAACACTTCTAAGTGAGAGATTTTCTTCAGATGCATCATTTTCCATGTATGAATATCAAAATATTCAGATTATTTTGAGAGCGAAAAGTAAGATGTTATGCTCGCAAACACTTGATATCACAATGAACACCTAAATAATGTTTTTCTACCCAGACTTTTATACAGCAAACATGTATAATGCACAGGTTTATTACCATGGACACAGATATAGTGATATGTGATATAAGATAATGTACCATGGAAGTCTCCCTGTCCCGGGGCGTTCGACATGATGATCTTCATACAGCTGTAGGGAGTATAGTTGGCCCTCTTCCCTTCTTTACCATAGTTATGGCGGATGTTATATGAATATGTCTTGTCAAACTGAAACAGATTTCCATAAACAATACAGAATACTTCTTAGAGAAAACTGTGTATTATTGGTTAGAGTTATGAGGATTTTTCCATTGAAATATAAAAATATCTATCTGGCTCCAATTTTTCGAAACAAAAAGCAAAAAGATTTTTTTCTTTTGTAACTTATGTAAATAATTTTGAATCAAGTTTTCAAGAAAAAAGGATCTGACCCTATCACTTCTAAAAAAACCTCAACCATCAGTTGTTCTACAATCTATTGTTCTACTATCTATTGTACTACTATCTGTTGTTCTACAATCTATTGTACTACTATCTATTGTTCTACAATCTATTGTTCTACAATCTATTGTTCTACTATCTATTGTACTGCTATCTATTGTTCTACTATCTGTTGTTCTACTATCTGTTGTTCTACTATCTGTTGTTCTACTATCTAATGTTAATGTGTTTTTCCTATATAAACTATAGTAAACTTGACCTCCTCCCCAGGGAGAAACTGGAGACCCCAGGGTCATATAATGCACAATTTTAGTAAAGGACCTTAAGACCTTTCAATCTATGAAGAGTATTTGATTCTACCGGTTCAGGAATTTCAGAAAAAGATTTTTGAAGTTATTCAACCCCTTTTGGCCCCGTCCCAAAGGCTCCTGGGGGTCAGTTATGGAAAATTTATTAACAGGAGTCAATGGCCATTTTATAGGAGTAATTCTGACAACATTTGACTAATTTCCCATTACAAATGACCAAATAATCCTCAAAAATGTGTTTTCCCTATATAAACTAAAGTAAAGTTAACCATCTCTCCAGAGGGAAACCCGAGACTCCAGGGTCACATTATTCACAATTTTTGTAGAGGGCCTTGTGACCTTTCTATCGATGAACAGTATTTGATTCTACTACATCTGTGAGTGGAGAAAAAGATTTTTGAAATTTTAGTCAATTTTACCCCTTTTGGCCCCTCCCACAGCCCCCTTGGGGGTGAGGGTCATATAATTCACAATTTTGACGACGGACAATAGGCATTTAGAATAGGTCATCATGAGACTTCGTCTCAGGTGACCTAAAAATCCTGATATGATGTAGACAATCGATTGGAATAGTACCTATACACCTGTATGTTCCTCCAAAACCGATATATGATCCAGTATTAACTAGGGCTCCCGCGGTTCACAGGTATATTGGGGTATTGCAATACACCACCAAAAAATATTGTACCGCGATACAGTTTACCTGTACCGGTTTTTTACGATATATTTTCTTAGTATCAAAATTTCATTAATTTGATATAATTAAAATGTCCTGTTATTAAAACAAAACCAGCAAGTTGTATTTGTTTTCCTTTCCGATAATATGAAGCCATGTGGGTATCCCTTTCGTTTTCATTTGATTCAGATGTTGGTCAAATGTTTGTAACTAACGTGTTTAATGTTCAAATGATTCAAACATTTGCATGACGTTGAATATAAACAATATGACATTAGGCTAGTTTCTGAAATATTATCAAGCTGATTCGCTCCATCAATCAACAATACCGGAATATATAATTCTCTAAACACATTTAAGGCCCGGTGAATACATGGTTGCAGGGATTTTGCCAGCGATTTCCGGCTTCATCGTCCGCCGCCATTTTCGATTTCCTACACGTGTCAAAACAACACTGCAAGCCGATCAGCCCTTTGAAGTTTAATCACGATCGTAAGCTTATTTTGCCAGGACAATTGTATGTAAATTTGTTCATTATTTAGGTTCAAAAGTGTAAATATTTGCAGACACTATCATGTTTAGTTATTGCATTATTAGGTTACGATCGTCTGTAGCCTAGCGTTTTCACAAACAGACTCGTATTTTTTTAAAACAAGAACCTCACATTTGAACATTTTTGTTACTCAACAACACGGTTCAAATCGATGTAAAACTACATAACATAGCACTGTATGTTTGTATATTGTAAAGGGTGTTTTTATTATGGAATACATACAAAATAGACACCACATATGTTAAGGTCAAAATATTGCAATACATATCACAATACAGTTGTGGTGTATCGCAATATATCTGCCGTATAGTGGCAGCCCTAGTATTAACTTTGGCAGTACTAGCATATCTATCATGAATATGCTAGAGCACCCGATGTAAGTTACACACCAATGCAAGAAGAAAATCTGACAACCATTAAAATGACAGGGAAACATACCTTATCACCATCTATAAGTTTGGTGAATTCTTTTCTCCAAAACGTCATAGCTTCCTCCAGTGACAGCCCGATTCCTTTGAGAAAGAGTCCATACTGCTGACGACCTCCATGACGTAGATGGTGATCGCGCCTCATTGACTCGTGTAGCTGCTGCATACACATCGGGAATGATTGTTTGGAGAGCTGAACACACAACGTACAAAACAAGTTGGAGTTAAAAAGATCTGAAAGATTTACAGTTAATTTAGATTTCATTATTGAGTCAGAACTCAATCTATACCAAGGACCATAATGTTGTATCAAAACAAGCATTACAGACGATAGGTAAAACAATACACATTCATGTATCAAAACAATTCTAGTAAGAGATAATTCTGTAGTTTAGTATCTAAGCAAATACATCAATCCCCATCTAACATCAATAATTAAGTATTTGAGAAATGTTTCAGTCATTTAAAGACATTATATCTAAATAGGATTTTTTTTACAAATGAGACTCAAATATCATTGCTTAACTAGGCAACACCAAATTAATTTGTAGTTCTTCGGGAAATTGAAAAATAAAAAAGGAGCGAGCGAGCGAATTTCTTTTGTTTTTAAAAAAAAATGGAATCAAGGATTTTTAGGTGCGAAGGGTTTCAAAGTTGAGCGAGCGATTTTTTTTCAAACCATGGAAGTAAATATTCATGATTAAAACACTGATAAACCTGTGTACTGTGGTTTTCAATCATCCTGGATACTTCTGTATATATATGTTATCATGCATAAACAAAAACAAAGCTGTAATTTAAACAACAATGTAATTTTTGATAAAAAAAACAAAAAAACAAAACAATGATCTATCTGATCAGTTAAAACAAAGAAACATATCTTGTAAAAAGTATTATCAGAACAATCACACATGTACATTAAAGGTACACCAAAGTTGACTAGATTTTATAAATTTCTTTTCCATCAGATACACGTAACATGACCTACCATAATTTTTCAAAGTATAATATAACTATATAAAGGCGTTTTTCTACATCAGGAAAAAATACCAATGATTTTCCAAACAATCCAGTTATTTGATGCATGCATTCATCCATGGATATCAAAGACATAGCGTCAATGTACATGTATGTATTATCAACAAAAGTATCAGAATGAACACAAACTTTCAATTGAAAATCTAATTAATACAATTTACCAGGAAAATCATTTATTTTTGCGCAACACATACAAATCATGTTTCATGAGAAACAAATGATAGAAAGATTGACTGATTCAGTTGTCAGGTTTTGACTATAGCTTCACTATCGACTTGCTTTAAGCAAAGGTATGGATGAATGAAAAGAAATACTGATTCATGATTCTGTATTAAAAACAATGTTCATAAGAAATAACACTGCAGCTCATTTGTTACAGAAATTCATACTATTTTGTGAAATTTCAATCGAGTCATGTCTTGGTTTGAGGATATCTTGATCACTCGAATGTCATCTAATCGCATGTCCGATGAAGCATTATATAGATTTTACTCAAATTAATGTCAACAAAACGATAAAAAAGATCAACAAAAGTTTCATCATTTTCGGCTTCGATAGCTGTGTTTGACATCAAATATGTTGGGCCTCGCCGAACGGTAACAATCAAGACACCCATAATCGAAAACAAAGTGCTGAGAGTGAAGATTACAAGAGTAAACAGATGAATGTCAACAACACAAAAAGGTCCACAAACGTTTCATTTTCGGCCGCGATCGCGATCAAATAGCAGCAAGGATGCTAGGTCACTCCGGACGTTCATCATTCACCACTCATCATCCAAAAATAAAATGTTAAAAGTTCAAAAGCATGTTGGTAAATACAATTTTTTTGTCAGCGCTTTTCTCCTTGCCCGCCATTTTTTGTAGTTAATTCATCTATGTCAGACAAAACCTTCACTGTCTCCATTACCGCAATGTAATTCAAGCGTCTGCAAGCGCCAGTAGAGCACTAAGTGACTCGGATGACGGAAAAATAAATCCGGAATTTTTTTTTAGTGCGGTCGCATATTTTTTATATATTTTTACGTGCGCTGCTCCCGACGAACTACAAATTAATTTGGTGTGGCCTTACTAAATTGTCGATTTATTGGTCTATCTGAATCTTCCTCTAAAATGTACAACAGTACTGGAGCTGAGCCTGTGATCAGATCACCTGTAACCTTTGACTTCTGATCTTACCATTTCTACCATGTCTGCTGTGATCTGGCCTACATTGGTCTTTTTAGAGGCGTAATCTTTTCCGACGTAGCGTTTACTTAATCCACATACCATAGGTAGCAGTCTATCGTCCTCCTCGAGGTGAGGAAGGGCTCGACAGGTCACCTGTTAATGTACAAGCTTTAAGTAAGAGCTCGACATGTCACCTTTTAATGTACAAGCTTTAAGTAAGGACTCAACATGTCACCTGTTAATGTACAAGCTTTATGTAAGGGCTTGACAGGTCACCTGTTAATGTACAAGCTTTATGTAAGGGCATGACAGGTCACCTGTTAATGTACAAGCTTTATGTAAGGGCTTGACATGTCACCTGTTAATGTACAAGCTTTATGTAAGGGCTTGATATGTCACCTGTTAATGTACAAGCTTTAAGTAAGGGCTTGACATGTCACCTGTTAATGTACAAGCTTTATGTAAGGGCTTGACATGTCACCTGTTAATGTACAAGCTTCAAGTAAGGGCTCGACATGTCACCTGTTAATGTACAAGCTTTATGTAAGGGCTTGACATGTCACCTGTTGATGTACAAGCTTTATGTAAGGGATGGACAGGTCACCTGTTAATGTACAAGCTTTAAGTAAGGGCTTGACATGTCACCTGTTAATGTACAAGCTTTATGTAAGGGCTTGACATGTCACCTGTTAATGTTTAAGCTTTATGTAAGGGATTGACATGTCACCTGTTAATGTACAAGCTTTATGTAAGGGCTTGACAGGTCACCTGTTAATGTACAAGCTTTATGTAAGGGCTCGACATGTCACATGTTAATGTACAAGCTTTATGTAAGGGATTGACATGTCACCTGTTAATGTACAAGCTTTAAGTAAGGGTTTGACATGTCACCTGTTAATGTACAAGCTTTATGTAAGGGCTTGACATGTCACCTGTTAATGTATAAGCTTTATGTAAGGGCTTGACATGTCACCTGTTAATGTACAAGCTTCAAGTAAGGGCTCGACATGTCACCTGTTAATGTACAAGCTTTATGTAAGTGCTTGACATGTCACCTGTTAATGTACAAGCTTTATGTAAGGGCTTGACATGTCACCTGTTAATGTACAAGCTTTATGTAAGGGCTTGACATGTCACCTGTTAATGTACAAGCTTTATGTAAGGGCTTGACATGTCACCTGTTAATGTACAAGCTTTATGTAAGGGCTCGACATGTCACCTGTTAATGTACAAGCTTTATGTAAGGGCTTGACATGTCACCTGTTAATGTACAAGCTTTATGTAAGGGCTTGACATGTCACCTGTTAATGTACAAGCTTTATGTAAGGGCTTGACATGTCACCTGTTAATGTACAAGCTTTATGTAAGGGCTTGACATGTCACCTGTTAATGTACAAGCTTTAAGTAAGGGCTCGACATGTCACCTGTTAATGTACAAGCTTTAAGTAAGGGCTTGACATGTCACCTGTTAATGTACAAGCTTTATGTAAGGGCTTGACATGTCACCTGTTAATGTACAAGCTTTATGTAAGGGCTTGACATGTCACCTGTTAATGTACAAGCTTTATGTAAGGGCTATGACATGTCACCTGTTAATGTACAAGCTTTAAGTAAGGGCTTGACATGTCACCTGTTAATGTACAAGCTTTATGTAAGGGCTTGACATGTCACCTGTTAATGTACAAGCTTTATGTAAGGGCTTGACATGTCACCTGTTAATGTACAAGCTTTATGTAAGGGCTTGACATGTCACCTGTTAATGTACAAGCTTTAAGTAAGGGCTTGACATGTCACCTGTTAATGTACAAGCTTTATGTAAGGGCTTGACATGTCACCTGTTAATGTACAAGCTTTATGTAAGGGCTCGACATGTCACCTGTTAATGTACAAGCTTTATGTAAGGGCTTGACATGTCACCTGTTAATGTACAAGCTTTATGTAAGGGCTTGACATGTCACCTGTTAATGTACAAGCTTTATGTAAGGGCTTGACATGTCACCTGTTAATGTACAAGCTTTATGTAAGGGCTTGACATGTCACCTGTTAATGTACAAGCTTTATGTAAGGGCTTGACATGTCACCTGTTAATGTACAAGCTTTAAGTAAGGGCTCGACATGTCACCTGTTAATGTACAAGCTTTATGTAAGGGCTTGACATGTCACCTGTTAATGTACAAGCTTTATGTAAGGGCTTGACATGTCACCTGTTAATGTACAAGCTTTATGTAAGGGCTTGACATGTCACCTGTTAATGTACAAGCTTTATGTAAGGGCTTGACATGTCACCTGTTAATGTACAAGCTTTAGCTTATAAGGGCTTGACAGGTCACCTGTTAATGTACAAGCTTTATGTAAGGGCTTGACATGTCACCTGTTAATGTACAAGCTTTATGTAAGGGCTTGACATGTCACCTGTTAATGTACAAGCTTTATGTAAGGGCTTGACATGTCACCTGTTTGTGTACAAGCTTTATGTAAGGGCTTGACATGTCACCTGTTAATGTACAAGCTTTATGTAAGGGCTTGACATGTCACCTGTTAATGTACAAGCTTTATGTAAGTGCTTGACAGGTCACCTGTTAATGTACAAGCTTTAAGTAAGGGCTCGAAAGGTCACCTGTTTATGTACAAGCTTTATGTAAGTGCTTGACAGGTCACCTGTTAATGTACAAGCTTTATGTAAGTGCTTGACAGGTCACCTGTTAATGTACAAGCTTTAAGTAAGGGCTCGACATGTCACTTGTTAATGTACAAGCTTTATGTAAGGGCAACATCTTGCTCCATACTGAAAAACATCATATTACAAGAGTCACAGATATAGTTATGTTTAAAATGAAGTTCACTCTAGCATTAAAGCTCAACATATTGAATTAGAAAAGAGATTTTACCATCAAAATGCCACACTCAATTGTTTCAGAATTTGAATGTTTTTCCATCAACTGAACATCTAGGACAATACTAATTTACTAAATGACAAGGATGTTATTTTACTAAAATAAATACATCATACTGACTTGCTTTGTGTGTTACAATTTTACCGTACACGGATCACATAAACACATGTGCCATCATTTTGATAATTGAATTTATACAGGTAAACTCTCAAAAAAAACTTCTGTTAAAATATTTTGCTGATGGATCCATCATTTCAAAATACCCAACCTCCAACAATTCTAGGATTCATCTGTTACTTATCATGGTGATCTGGAGTAGATGTTTTATTGGGATAAGAATTACTCACAGCTAAGGAATGAGACAAGTGAGCTCGGTAGTGAGTCAGCAGGATTGATATCATGTCTTCTCGCGGTACGTAGGCCAATCCATCTCTCAGAAATACTTTCCTTTTGCTGATCAGGTCAAGTACCTCAATAAAAGGAACCTGAAAGACAAATGCTTAACTTCAGTATGTTTCAAATTTTAATGTGGTAGAGTGTTTACGGATCTTATGTTATTACGTCACCTACTGCATCAGGGATTGATTGATCACGAAAATACTTGACATCATATCAATACTTAATGATAGATGGTGCATTAAAATTATCTTCAGAAGATCAGAATTCAATATCGACCCAAGCAAAGACTTAAGTAGATGGTCACGTATTTCATAAGTCAAGAGCAGCTTCTCATGCATTTCTCACAGCCAAAAACATGTTCTAAATAATTGTTTTATTGTTCCTTTTGTGATAATGTAGTGTTAAATATATAATCAGTTTTGCTTTGAGTGTCATTTGCCATTTATTTCATTTCTCTATGGGGAAATAAAGAATAAATTTGAAATTAAAGGCAGTGTACTGATTCTCCCACTTTTATCTTATTTTCTGTTGTATGTCAAGTGAAACAGTCATTTAATTTACTATGTATTATAAGACTTTGTGGAAAACAAGAGGCCCATGGGCCTTAACGGTCATCTGACTATTAGTACAATACAACATAGTCGTTTAAAGATTTTAGCCTATTTGACCTCTGTGACCTTCATTGAAGGTCAAGGTCATTCATTTGAACAAACTTGGTAGCCCTTCATCCCAGCATGCTACATGCTCAATATCAGTACACTGGGCCTTCTGGTTCTTGAGAAGAAGTCATTTAAAGATTTTAGTCTATTTGCCGCCCGTGACCTTAAATGAAGATCAAGGTCATTCATTTGAATAAACTTGATAGCCCTTCATCCAAGCATGCTACATGCCCAATATCAGTACCCTGGGCCTTCTGGTTTTTGAGAAGAAGTCATTTAAATATTTTAGCCCATTTGACCCCTGTGACCTTAAATGAAGATCAAGGTCATTCATTTGAACAAACTTGGTAGCCCTTCATCCCAGCATACCACAGGCCTAATATCAGGTATCTAGGCCTCTTAGTTATTCACAAGAATTTGTTTAAAATGATTTTAGCCTATTTGACCTCTGATATCAGGTATCTAGGCCTCTTAGTTATTCACAAGAATTTGTTTAAATGATTTTAGCCTATTTGACCTCTGTGACCTTGAATGAAGGTCAAGGTCATTTATTTGAACAAACTTGGTAGCCCTTCATCCCAGCATCCTACAGGGCAAATATCAGTACCCTAGGCCATCTGGTTCTCGAGAAGAAGTCGTTTAAAGATTTTAGCCTTTTTGACCCCTGTGACCTTGAATGAAGGTCAAGGTCATTCATTTGAACAAACTTGGTAGCCCTTCATCTCAGCATGTCACAGGCCCAATATCAGTACCCTGGGCCTTCTGGTTCTTGAGAAGAAGTCGTTTAAAGATTTTAGCCTATTTGACCCTCGTGACCTTGAATGAAGATCAAGGTGATTTATTTGAACAAACTTGGTAGCCCTTCATCCCAGCATGCCATAGGCCTAATATCAGGTATCTAGGCCTCTAAGTTATTCACAAGAATTTGTTTAAATGATTTAAGCCTATTTGACCTCTGTGACCTTGAATGAAGGTCAAGGTGATTTATTTGAACAAACTTGGTAGCCCTTCATCCCAGCATCCTACGGGGCAAATATCAGTACCCTGGGCGTTCTGGTTCTCAAGAAGAAGTCGTTTAAAGATTTTAGCCTTTTTGACCCCTGTGACCTTGAATGAAGGTCAAGGTCATTCATTTGAACAAACTTGGTAGATCTTCATCTCAGCATGTCACAGGCCCAATATCAGTACCCTGGGCCTTCTGGTTCTTGAGAAAAAGTCATTTAAAGATTTTAGCCTATTTGACCATCGTGACCTTGAATGAAGGTCAAGGTCATTTATTTGAACAAACTTGGTAGCCCTTTATCCCAGCATGCCAGAGGCCTAATATCAGGTATCTAGGCCTCTTAGTTATTCACAAGAAGTTGTTTAAAAGATTTTAGCCTTTTTGACCCCTGTGACCTTGAATGAAGGTCAAGGTCATTCATTTGAACAAACTTGGAAGCCCTACATCCCAGCAACCTACAGGCCAAATATGAGTACCCTGGGCCTTCCGGTTATTGAGAAGAAGTCGCTTGAATGAAAAGTTTACGGACGGCGGACGGCGCACGACGACGGACGGTGCATGATGACAATAGGTCATCCTGACCCTTCGGGTCAGATGACCTAAAAATCCTGTGTAAGTATAGTACACGTTTAACCATCAATTATGGCTGGTCCAGATTTGGCTGATTAAAGGATCAATGAATTATGTATGATATTGAAGGTAATAAGCCAGGAGTGAGTGGGATTTGGAACACTGGATGTCTTAACATATAATAAACATCCCTGCAAAATAGAGATGTAACAATTCACCGATGCATCGATGTATTGCATCCCTTAGTGGTGCATCGATTCAACGTGTGCAATATATTAGTATTGCGGTACCTAAAAACCACAATTGAATATCGGATCATCTCCTTTGGTCAAGGTCAGCTGAATGTTTGTTAGTAACAAAATGGCGGAATCTCACGAGGAGTAACAAGAGGCCCAGAGGGCCTGTATCGCTCACCTGGTTTGTAATGCCAAGTCATGTTCTGAATACAGGTTCATTGTTTCTTTTCTGAAGGAATTTGAATATTTACCTCCGATTTCCCATATTGGGCCACACCTCTCCTGCCCCTGGGGGGTAAGAGCCAAAATTTATACAAGTTCTGTTTCCCTTCCAAAAAGGATGTTTGTGGCCAAATTTGGTTACAATCCATGCAGAACTCTAGGACAAGTGGCGATTTATAGGATTTAACCTCTATTTCCCCTATTGGGCCCTGCCCCTCCTGCCCCCAGGGGGTCAGAGCCAAAATTTATACAAGTTCTGTTCCCCTTTCCCCAAGGATGTTTGTGGCCAAATTTGGTTACAATCCATGCAAAACTCTAGGACAAGTAGCGATTTATAGGATTTACCTCTATTTCCCCTATTGGGCCCCGCCCCTCCTGCCCCCGGGGGGTCAGAGCCAAAATTTATACAAGCTCTGTTCCCCTTCCCCCAAGGATGTTTGTGGCCAAATTTAGTTACAATCCATGCAGAACTCTAGGACAAGTAGCGATTTATAGGATTTACCTCTATTTCCCCTATTGGGCCCCGCCCCTCCTGCCCCCGGGGGGTCAGAGCCAAAATTTATACAAGTTCTGTTCCCCCTCCCCCTAGGATGTTTGTGGCCAAATTTGGTTACAATCCATGCAGAACTCTATTGACTAGTAGCGATTTTAAAGGATTTACCTCTATTTCCCCTATTGGGGCCCCACCCCTCCTGCCCCCGGGGGGTCAGAGCCAAAATTTATACAAGTTCTGTTCCCCCTTCCCCAAGGATGTTTGTGGCCAAATTTGGTTACAATCCATGCAGAACTCTATGACTAGTAGCGATTTAAAGGATTTACCTCTATTCCCCTATTGGGCCCCGCCCCTCCTGCCCCAGGGGGGTCAGAGAGCCAAAATTTATACAAGTTCTGTTCCCCCTCCCCCAAAAAATTTGGTTACAATCCATGCAGAACTCTAATAAACTTGTGTCAGCGCCTGTGGCCTATACAGCCGCTTCCTGTTTTATTTCTCGGTCTACTAAATCTAGTAACAGTACATGGGAAATGGATAAAACTCAAGTCAAGAAATCTCTGTCAATGTTGATTTTTATTTGATAATGTTATTGTTTATTTCAGCAAAATATTTCATAATGTCTATAAAAATATTGCAATATGTATCATATCATGAACCCTTTATCGTGATACATATCGTATCATCACATACCATGTGAAACAGCACTACTGCAAAACTATTGTATGCCAACTTATTACCCTTGTCATTAAATTTGATTTCAAATCCACAAGTTTTCAGATTTACTACTATGCAATGAACCAGTGCTACACAATGTTACCTTGAAATATTCTTGAGTATGAGCTGATGATGAATTTCGACCCGCTGCTGCTATCAATTCTGGAGTTATGTCCCTTTTCTCATCATCAGAGATCTGTAAATATTAATGAAAGTTAAAAAGCTACATATTGGCAGCAATTGGGTAAAAAAAGAAACAGAAACTATGGCAAAGAAGTACAGTAATGTTATAATATTGCATTTAAATTCTATAAAGGTCACAGAGGTATATTGGTTAAGGTATTAATTCTCTATCTGGTTCATAGTATAAACCTACCAGGGTATGTGTATCAGCTGCCATTTATAAAAGAAATGTGATTTCAGATCTAAATTACATTACTATAATAATAGTATACAGATGGTATAGAAAAGTACCCTCTGAAATTGCAATTGTATCGCCTCTCCTGAAAGATAATGAAAACCCTGCACCCTTAATTACAATATTTTCATGCCTTGACAATAACAAACCAAACTGTAGTGTTATATTTTGTGCAAATAGGTAAAAGTTTAGGGATAAAAAACCTACCGGACTGTAGTTAAGATTATTTTCTTGGAGAAACTCCTGTCTGCTTTCTGGAGTCTCCCTCTGAAACCTGAGTCTCAACAACTCAAGCTCCTGTTGTAGAAACCATCTTCTCAACTCCTCCCTGTAAAATGTATTTACAGTTAATTGCAAGTTTATTATATTTTCACATACATTTACAAAATCTGAATGAAACTTTTCTGTGTTTACAATGTAAGGGCTGTGGTGATCGAGTGGTCCAGACATCTACATCTATATTGTACTGACCACCTTCATCAAGCTAAGTTTATGTCAATTGGAGTGAGTGTTGGAAAAAAAAAAAAAATCAGCACAAGCCTGTTTTTTAGGTGGTGAAGGCTTTCCATCACCACCTCAACCGGGCATTTCCTTAAATGATCCTGGCTCTGCATAGAACGTTAAACACACAAATGGATATTGGTTTTAATCAGATGACGAAAACATCAAATTCCTGGGGTTTTTAGGTCGTTTTTTTTTTTTATTGCTATTAATTTAGGTACAACTACTGATATGATAAATGCAGTATCAAAGGTAAGTTGGTGTATGCACATGCATCACCGACAATGTTGACATTAAAGATTGATCTTAATAAGCTGGCTCAGTGTCTTAAAGCTGACAATGCAAGTTAAAATTATTAAAATGATTTTTTTTTTAAATAAGTATACTCGTTGTTCAAGAATCGTTTATGAGACATTCCCCAGTTGAGAACAGCCATTTTTGTTTTACATTCCGACGACTCACCGACCCCAATATAAAAGCGAGTGAATCGACACACGTGCGCTCATTCATGTACCCATACACCTAGCAGTCCACAGTATATATCACCTACAAATAGGTAAACAAAACCCTCACCTCTAAAACTATATGGGACTTTTTTTTAGCAAAAAACATGTCAACTCCTCTAAGTTGTCATTTAGATATTTCTCAAAATAAAATTCCAACGCAAGTGAATAGAAATCCAAACAATAATCCGTCCACATATCTCTACGTATATCATCGTACTCGATGCATTCAACTGACCATGTACACGTGACTACGTACCTGACCCGAACGAGCGACAGCTATCAAGGACACACACGTGTCAATGTACATGTACGTTTAAAACTTGGTGTATATTGAAGTGTTTTATTAGTTTGTATTGGACATTTGTTGGGATATAGCTGACAACACATTCATCTATTACTTCAATGAAATATTGTCAGGTGAGTGCAGTGTTTATTTTCAATTTGACATTGTTATTTGCAATATCGGGGCATGTGTATCTGAGACAAGACATGTTTAGAATGACACACGTGTGTCAAGTGTCCCATGCTTTATATAGGGGGTTGGCCAGTGAAGGTTAATAAGCAGAGCAAAAGAAAAATGGCTGCCACTTCCTTAAATACCACACTGTCATAACTAGGAGATGTCTCAAAAACAATTTTTGAAACGAGAGGCCCAGAGGGCCTGTATCGCTCACCTGGTTTGTAATGCCAAGTAATGTTCTGAATACAGGTTCATTGTTTCTTTTCTGAAGGAATTTTAATATCAATCTCTAAATCCCCTATTGGGCCCCACACCTCCTGCCCCCAGGGGGTCAGAGCCAAAATTTATACAAGTTCTGTTCCCCTTCCCCCAAGGATGTTAACCCTTAGACTGCTACACGCGACTATATACGCGTTGGTTTAAATGGCCCTCAGTGCTACACGCGTAAAAAGACGGTTTTTGACTCTGAGTTTTCAACCAGCGGTCCGATCGTCAAATCTCCCTCCTGTTGCTAGAATTATGACTGAAAACGAAAGTAGAATGCTTACGATTGGTTCTAGTGTAATTACATTTGATATTCTCTGGATTATACCCTAAAAATAACCACAGGTGTGGAGGAATTTGAATGGTATACTGACTCGTCAAAATGGCCGCTCTGATATATCGAAGTGATGAAGAACGTGTACAACAGTTCTTTGCTAGCGATGTGTCAGAAGTTGAAAGTAAATTTGAAGGGTCAGATACTTTAGATTGGGATCCAATAGAAGGCAAAATTATTTTAATTTCACCTATAAATAAGTGTGTGCCCGATGCCAACACAGAACATGAGACAGCCCCCCACGCGGCCGGCTACCGTGTTGACAGACGACAAGATTGACTTCCACAGGCGAGTTGAAATTAATGCATTACATGAATAAATGTAAGCTAGTTGCTTTTCAAAGGGCCATTTTTGGATGATTACAATATAGACCAAAAATATAGTTGTTCACACAAATTTGTTTATAGTTTGTTCCCCTTCCTCCAAGGTGTTTGTGGCCAAAATTTGGTTACAAATCACCATACAGAACTCTATGAATGCTAGTACGCGATTTTAAAGAATTTTACCTTCTTATTTCCAATATTGCCCCGGCCCCTCCTGCCCCACGGGACCAGAGCCAAAATTTATACTCAAACTCAGTTCTTATTCTAATGCCCAAGGATTATTTCTGGCCTAAATGTGGTTACATTTCATGATAGTAGCGTCGATTTAAAGGCCCCTATAAGCCCCTCCAGCCCCTGGGGGGCCAGAGCCAAAATTTATACAAGTTCTGTTCCCCTTCCCCCAAGGATGTTTGTGGCCAAATTTTGGTACATTCCATTCACAACTCTATGACTAGTAGCGATTTAAAGGATTTACCTCCTATTTCCCCTATTGGGCCCCGCCCCTCCTGCCCCTGGGTGATCAGAGCCAAAATTTATACAAGTACTGTTCCCCTTACCCCAAGGTTGTTTTGTGTCTGATTTTGGTTACATTCCATGCCAAACTCTAGGACAAGTAGCGATTTAAAGGATTTACCTCTATTTCCCTATTGGGCCCCGCCCCTCCTGCCCCCGGGGGATTCAGAGCCAAAATTTATACAAGTTCTGTTCCCCTTCCCCCAAGGATGTTTGTGGCCAAATTTGGTTACATTTCATTCAGAACTCTATGACTAGTAGATTTTTGTAAGGATTTACCTCTATTTCCCCTATTGGGCCCCGCCCCTCCTGCCCCCGGGGGGCCAGAGCCAAAATTTATACAAGTTCTGTTCCCCTTCCCCCAAGGATGTTTGTGGCCAAATTTTGGTTTCTTAATCCATGCAGGACTCTATGACTAGTAGCGATTTAAAGGATTTACCTCTAATGCCCCTATTGGGCCCCGCCCCTCCTGCCCCTGGGGATCAGAGCCAAAATTTATACAAGTTCTGTTCCCCTTCCCCCAAGGATGTTTGTGGCCAAATTTGGTTACATTTCATTCAGAACTCTATGACAAGTAGCGATTTAAAGGATTTACCTCTATTTCCCCTATTGGGCCCCGCCCCTCCTGCCCCCGGGGGGCCAGAGCCAAAATTTATACAAGTTCTGTTCCCCTTCCCCCAAGGATGTTTGTGGCCAAATTTGGTTCAAATCCATGCAGAACTCTATGACTAGTAGCGATTTAAAGGATTTACCTCTATTTCCCCTATTGGGCCCCGCCCCTCCTGCCCCTGGGGGATCAGAGCCAAAATTTATACAAGTTCTGTTCCCCTTCCCCCAAGGATGTTTGTGGCTGATTTTGGTTACAATCCATGCCAAACTCTAGGACAAGTAGCGATTTAAAGGATTTACCTCTATTTCCCCTATTGGGCCCCGCCCCTCCTGCCCCTGGGGGGTCAGAGCCAAAATTTATACAAGTTCTGTTCCCCCTCCCCAAAGGATGTTTGTGGCCAAATTTGGTTCCAATCCATGCAGAACTCTATGACTAGTAGCGATTTAAAGGATTTACCTCTATTTCCCCTATTGGGCCCGCCCCTCCTGCCCCTGGGGGATCAGAGCCAAAATTTATACAAGTACTGTTCCGCTTCCCCCAAGGATGTATGTGGCTGATTTTGGTTACAATCCATGCCAAACTCTATGACAAGTAGCGATTTAAAGGATTTACCTGTATTTCCCCTATTGGGCCCCGTTCCTGCCCCTGGGGGAAAATGACACTTTGTTTATATTATATATATGAGATGCATGTGTTTCTTTTACGTTGATAACGGCTATGGGTTTTATCCAGATTAAGTGATTTACACCACTGTTGGTCAAGACATGATGCATTTGAAAAACAATTTCTCAGAAATTGTTTGGGATCGTTTTCTAGTTATATTGTCTAATTACCTTTAACCTGACTGAAAATGACTTACCTGGACTCACCTGAGTTATAACAATACTTTTAAGGGTAACTTGGTCTAAGATAGAGATAATTTGTGGTGCATAATGCAAATGCATACACTGTGTGACGATAGACCAGAAATTAAACAGGAAACTAGCTTCTTTCCTTCATGAACAATTATCAATATTTTGTTTGTGAATATTAATTAGTTTTAGAAGTTTTTACCTGGATTTTTTCAAAGACTTAATAACCAAATGAAGTCATGTGCTTCTTAATACTAAGGTTACTTTATTAAATTGGTTTTATTTCATAATTTTAATTTAGTTTTCTTGTTATTATTTGATACAACCTAATATTTTTACCTTTAGTCACCTGTATTGTTACCTGTATGCTTAACGAGAAGTATATTTGCGGAATAAACAACATCAATATAAACTACAGGCAATAACAAACAATTTTCATATAACTTTTATTTACAGTCAAACCTCGATGATTCGAACTTCGATGAATCGAATTTCTCGCTGTATCGAACTTTTTGTCTGGTCCCGAATTTCTTCACTATATAACATTACTAACTAACCCATGTATGAATCGAAGTTTTATGAATCGAAGTTCTCGATGTATCGAACTTTTTTCATGGACCATTTGTTATAGAATCATAGGTAACTGACACTCGATGAATCGAATAAAAATTTACCTGTACAGATCAGGTGTTCGCCGATACCCCTCGGCATGCTGTCACACCTAGCTGTCTCGCGACGGCCCTTCGCCAGACAATAGGGATTATGACAGCTTGTGTTGCTAGCTTGATTTCATCAAGATAATTAATATCACTAATCAGGCCAATACCCGGTGCTTTGTTTTTACAAGCTGCGTTATTAAATCATTAGTACGGCAAAGATACAGTTAGCCGTTTTTGATGTTCGCCGCCGCCATTGGTAGCGGTTTGTAGAATTTACGGAACGGTAAATAGCGAGCCACATTATTAGTAACTCATACTCAAAACTGTTACATTGCACAACTTTGGCATAAATACTTGAGGAAATCGATCATTCTAAATCGAAGTATTTTGTAGGTGTTGTAGCGCTTTCGGTTCCTCCTTTTTAGTTTCGTTTTTACAACGTGTTTTTGTTTTTATATTCATTCCGTAATATTAACCATCGCTTAAATAGTCACCAAACGAACACTTGTACATGGGTTAGGCCTAGTACACGTAAGTCTTGTTTATAATATACGTATATGTATTGCTAACGATAGCAATACACGTGATTAATTGCATATTTCGTTTTTATTTTGTTTTGCTTGTGGTACAATGATTATAAAGTTTACGGAACGGAGACGACATGTACACAACTACCACAGTTGGTCATGGTAAAAAAAACATCGGTCTAATTTCAACCACGAATAATTCGAAGTCTCGATGTATCGAAGTTTTTCTGACGGTCCCTTGAACTTCGATACATCGAGGTTTGACTGTACATAATGCAAATAGTTTTCAAGATATAATCCTTTATAATTAAGTTATCATTTCCCTGGATTTTACAAAATTAATGCAGCACTGAGAGCCATTACTATACAAACCATTGCAGCAGCCTAAGGGTTAATGGCCAAATTTGGTCAAAATCCAAGCAAAACTCTAGGACAAGTAGTGATTTACAGGATTTACCTCTATTTCCCCTATTTGGCCCCACCCGTCCTGCCCTCGGGGGGCCAGAGCCAAAATTTATACAAGTTCTGTTCCCTTGGATGTTTGTGGCCAAATTTGGTTACAATCCATGCAGAACTCTATTAGCGATTTAAAGGATTTACCGCAATTTCCCCTATTGGGCCCTGCCCCTGGGGGATCAGAGCCAAAATTTATACAAGTTCTGTTCCCCTTCCCCAAAGGATGTTTTTGGCCAAATTCAGTTACAATTCATGTAGAACTCTAGGACAAGTAGCGATTTAAAGGATTTACCTCTATTTTCCCTATTGGGCCCCGCCCCTCCTGCCCCCAGGGGTCAGAGCCAAAATTTATACAAGTTCTGTTCCCCTTCCCCAAGGATGTTTGTGGCCAAATTTGGTTACATTCCATTCAGAACTCTATGACTAGTAGCGATTTAAAGGATTTACCTCTATTACCCCTATTGGGCCCCGCCCCTCCTGCCCCCGGGGGACCAGAGCCAAAATTTAAACAAGTTCTGTTTCCCTTTCCCCAAGGATGTTTGTGGCCAAATTTGGTTACATTCCATTCAGAACTCTATGACTAGTAGCGATTTAAAGGATTTACCTCTATTTCCCCTATTGGGCCCCGCCCCTCCTGCCCCCGGGGGGTCAGAGCCAAAATTTATACAAGTTCTGTTCCCCTTCCCCCAAGGATGTTTGTGGCCAAATTTGGTTACATTCCATTCAGAACTCTATGACTAGCAGCGATTTAAAGGATTTACCTCTATTACCCCTATTGGGCCCCGCCCCTCCTGCCCCCGGGGGACCAGAGCCAAAATTTATACAAGTTCTGTTTCCCTTTCCCCAAGGATGTTTGTGGCCAAATTTGGTTACATTCCATTCAGAACTCTATGACTAGTAGCGATTTAAAGGATTTACCTCTATTTCCCCTATTGGGCCCCGCCCCTCCTGCCCCCAGGGGGTCAGAGCCAAAATTTATACAAGTTCTGTTCCCCTTCCCCCAAGGATGTTTGTGGCCAAATTTGGTTACATTCCATTCAGAACTCTATGACTAGTAGCGATTTAAAGGATTTACCTCTATTACCCCTATTGGGCCCCGCCCCTCCTGCCCCCGGGGGACCAGAGCCAAAATTTATACAAGTTCTGTTCCCCTTCCCCCAAGGATGTTTGTGGCCAAATTTGGTTACATTCCATTCAGAACTCTATGACTAGCAGCGATTTAAAGGATTTACCTCTATTACCCCTATTGGGCCCCGCCCCTCCTGCCCCCGGGGGTCAGAGCCAAAATTTATACAAGTTCTGTTCCCCTTCCCCCAAGGATGTTTGTGGCCAAATTTGGTTACATTCCATTCAGAACTCTATGACTAGTAGCGATTTAAAGGATTTACCTCTATTTCCCCTATTGGGCCCCGCCCCTCCTGCCCCCAGGGGTCAGAGCCAAAATTTATACAAGTTCTGTTCCCCTTCCCCATGGATGTTTGTGGCCAAATTTGGTTACATTCCATTCAGAACTCTATGACTAGTAGCGATTTAAAGGATTTACCTCTATTACCCCTATTGGGCCCCGCCCCTCCTGCCCCCGGGGGACCAGAGCCAAAATTTAAACAAGTTCTGTTTCCCTTTCCCCAAGGATGTTTGTGGCCAAATTTGGTTACATTCCATTCAGAACTCTATGACTAGTAGCGATTTAAAGGATTTACCTCTATTTCCCCTATTGGGCCCCGCCCCTCCTGCCCCCAGGGGTCAGAGCCAAAATTTATACAAGTTCTGTTCCCCTTCCCCAAGGATGTTTGTGGCCAAATTTGGTTACATTCCATTCAGAACTCTATGACTAGTAGCGATTTAAAGGATTTACCTCTATTACCCCTATTGGGCCCCGCCCCTCCTGCCCCCGGGGGACCAGAGCCAAAATTTATACAAGTTCTGTTTCCCTTCCCCCAAGGATGTTTGTGGCCAAATTTAGTTACATTCCATTCAGAACTCTATGACTAGTAGCGATTTAAAGGATTTACCTCTATTTCCCGTATTGGGCCCCGCCCCTCCTGCACCTGGGGGATCAGAGCCAAAATTTAGACAAGTTCTGTTCCCCCTCCCCCAAGGATGTTTGTGGTCAAATTTGGTTACAATCCATGCAGAACTCTAGGACAAGTAGCGATTTATAGGATTTACCTCTATTTCCCCTATTGGGCCCCGCCTCTCCTGCCCTGGGGGGGTCAGAGCCAAAATTTATACAAGTTCTGTTCCCCCTCCCCCAAGGATGTTTGTGGCCAAATTTGGTTACAATCCATGCAGAACTCTATGACTAGTAGCGATTTAAAGGAAATGTTGACGGACGACGGACGCTGGATGCCGCGCCATGACATAAGTTCACCGGCCCTTCGGGCCAGGTGAGCTAAAAATATTTTGTTAATATATTTTTTTTTCAATTTCAAATGCATGTTTTTAACTTGCATTGTCAGCTTTAAGACCTACATACAGTCATGTGACACACTCATATTTCTGATTACTTACGATCTACAATAAGCCAGTCTTAGAATAAAATGTGAGATGTGGTCAAGCCTTCGGAGAAATTCATCTTCTCTTCTGTCAGTCTGAAATAGAAAATTTACAATCTTATAAACCTAGATGAAGAGTTGCTATTCAAGTAGAAATCAAATTTATTTTCTTTATTCAACAGAACAACAAATGTCAATAACTTACATTGTATAAATAATTCAACACTGTGCCAAATATATCTTTTATATTGGCAGTCAAAGAGCTAATTTTAGATACTGGATAAATCATTAAATTGTAGGTGGGCTGGACAGGGTCGATCATCGATGATCAGGTAATTTAGCAAATTTAATTTTGTAACAGTAGAAAATGTAGCAACCAGACTGGGATTCGACCCCGGGACATCTGAACACAAGCCAAATTCCACTGAGATACCTGGTCACCAATGATCAACCCAGTCCAAATCCACTACACTACGTATACTCCCTCCTTTTTAAAAGTCTTTGTCCTTGAAGATATACAAGACCCTTATCCTACCGATCCGCTGTGTTTATTTTAGTTAGGTGTCAGGTTTGCAACAGGAGACTGCAGAGAAAAGTAGCGGCCAGACCTAGATTAAAACTCTGGACCATCGAACACTAGCCGATAGTCTCTACCTCTGAGCTACCTGGTCACCGATGATCGACCCGGTCCCATCCCACTACATTATCAACTCTTACCCTTAGAATAGGACCAAACTTGGTTTTCTTGATTTCTTTTTCGACCAGGTCTGTATATTTTTCAGTCCCTCTGATATGGCGAACACCAGCTGTATCCAAAGCTTTTAAAACTGTAACATAAAACATTGTATATTATAAGTATGGTCCTTCTAAAAAGAGTCTGCGCCAGCTGTAAGAGTCCCTAGATCAGTTCATTAAAAATATTAATAAAGGTAACGTCATGAAGAAAATCATATCTTTTTGCAAAGTTTCATGAAGAATGGTACAAAAATAGTAAAGTTTTTTTTTTAATTTATGAGCTTGTCGTATGATATGTCCCATCTTGAAATTTCAATTTCAAATTACCATTACTTCATTATTTTTACACAATTCTTCATGAAACTTACATTAGTTGTGTATATTATTGTCTAAAGTTTTAGTGCACGTGCCATGTAAAAAAAAATTGACACCCTTTTTTCACAAATATGCCTAAAGCATCTGTATACGTTTTCATTTCACAGCATCCTGCATTTAGGTACCTACTTACGGTTACTCAAATGCAGGACTATACTGGAGTGTGCCCAACCAGCGAGATTATCAGCTGATTATATGTTTCTGATAATAAAGGTTCGAATATGTTTTTAGCATGAGAAGTATAATCAGAAACATATATTATGTATATAGGCTCCTGGTACAATGATGTGATTCAAAACAGCTATTAAATTGCGCAAAGTAATATCCAATCCATTATTATATGTAGAACTGTTTGACTGCCGATGAATGTCAATGACATCTAGCTAGGCTATGCAGATGATTTTTAACCTTTTAATCTCTCAACGGCGTATTCTTCAAATTCCTGTAAAGAAATCGTATCTGTCGGTGGAGTGTGATAAAACTGTAGCGGATGAGCATATTTCTGTTCAAGCTTCACACCCCTTTTTGTCCGTTTTGATTTGCTCTTCTCTTTGATTTCCATTGCAAGTTTTTTCTTCTTCCCGCCAACGAATGAACACAGAGCATAGTCTCCCGAACGCTTCAAATGCAAAGGTCAGCCACCGACTCATTCAAGCGTCTCCATAACAAGGACAAATTTCACAAAAATAAAAACAAGAAAGATGGCGATTCCCAGTTCAGTGCTTGCTGCGGGATGGATACCATTCGTCGTAATCGTTGTGGTATGGTCACTAGGCTGTCAATATACGTAAACATAGATATACCCCTCCTGTTTTATATGACGGAACTCAGTAACGCGAAAATGCAGATAGGCCAAATAAAAAACGCAAATGCTTATTATCGATCATCATGTGACATCATTTTATTAATTTTTTTTTCATGATCACGAATTAAACATAGGACTATATGAGCTTACATTCTGCTGTGCAGGCCTCATATCAATCTTAAAACGATTTAAGAATTATTTAACGGTTTCATTAGGCCCAGAAACGAAAGTGTCAAAATAGCTATAACGTTATTATGAACTTTGTTTATCTAGATCTAGCTATATCATGATATGGAGTTTATCACTTTATGGCAAAAGACTGTAACTTCATAAATAACCAAACTTTAGTTTTATTGAGTGCATGATGAAAATAATTCATCCTGTATTAGGCATGGGTAATGAAATGGAAAGATAAAAAATACTCAGTTATTTTTAATTCAAGGAAATACTTGGTATACAACAGGAAGATATGTCAGTTTCATATAATCATCTGTTTATAGTAAGAATCTGCCTGACGGTTTCTCAGATATTGTTGCATAGATATCATTAAGTATCTAAATTTAAGAAGTAATTTCGGATTGCTAATGATGCACTCTCTTAAAAATGTTTTGCAATTTTTCTTTTCCACCTTCACACTATGGTACTTTCTCAGGTAAGGCATGGCGGTAAGGTTAACACCTGTTTTGTCAAAATATCAGATATATCGAAACTTTGAAAACTCATTTTTACATTAAATTTTCTCTTTACCTAGCTGACTTTGAAAATTTACAAATAATGAATAATTTTGCAGTTTCAGTTACTTTTTGCAAGTACTTAAAAATCTTTTTTGGATACTTAGTATTCAGAAAAGAGGTACAGTAAAGGACTATAGTCCACACAAGTCAAACTTTTAAGTCAAATCTGATCCTAAATTAAAATGATAGAAGAGTGACTGGCTTCATTCTTTAAATACTTATATATTTATAATTAATGACTTGCAGGGGTCGACATTAAGGCTTGTCCGCTTGTCCGGTACCAGACCAAAATGCTGTCGGACAAGTTCAATGCTGAAGTACTTGTCCGACTGGACAAGTGGGTTGCTCAGTCATGAAATCAAATTTTCTTTATTGACAATTTATCTCACAAAAAATATATATATTTCAACAAAATTTCAAGAATTTCTATCAAATTCCTGATAATGTCACTTACTTTTTCATATTTCACATCACAGGTTTTTGGGTATTCATCAGATTTTTAGAGGCATTAAAAAAACATAAAATCTGCAATTCTATCAATGTGTTGGACCAAAAATTGCAAGATCAAAAGGTTGAAATTATAATCGGACAAGTGAATTTTCGACGAACTTGTCCGAAAGGGCAAGTGTTGAAAAAAGTTAATGTAGACCCCTGACTTGTAAAAAGTATCCGAAACATGAAACCATTTATCATTTTGTATGTATGTATACATATCTCTTTCAGTTGGTGTTACTGTTTTCCACCCTATATATAAAGTACTTTATGAGCAAGCGAGAGAGCACCATATCCAGTACAATATCTGCCATTATTGCTTTAAGTGTGATCCTGTTGACCACTGCTCTCATTCCTGTCGATGTCTTCCTCGTCTCCTACATGAAGGACAGTAAAGGTCACTTCAAGGTCAGTAATTGAGATTTTTTTGAGAATTACTAATTGAGAAATAACGGGATATTAGTTAGCCGTTGCAATTGTAATTATATATATATATTGGCTTACGGTACGGTAAATTACACAAGAGGGGGAAAATGTAAAATTACTAATTAAAAATGAATAAATTTTTGGCTGGAATCTCTTGCGTACCGTTTTATGATCACTGACTAGAAGCATCTGATCGAACACAATATATTAAGTTTTATATAAATCACAAATAAATACATGAAGTTCAACTTTTATGATGGGTACAAGTTCGCCAAATTCCATGGGTACAGGTTCGCCAAACTTGGGAACGAGTTCGCCATGCTTGGGTACAAGTTCGCCAAATGTGGGTACGCGTTTGTTTGGGTACGAGTTTGAATGGGTACGGGATCGCCATAATTTGAATGGAAAATATGTGATAACAATGCACAGCGGCATTTTGTATCAACTACAGTTATAAAAACTGATTCTAAGACTTATTTACTTATTGTTGTTATATTTTCAGGAATGGGCAAATGATTCGGAAACAAGACAATCGATAGAAAATTCTGTGGCATATGGCTACTACAGTAAGTTAAGCATCCTACATCTACAATGTGTGGGGCAGTGGCGAGTTACCTTTCTTAGGTCAGTTCTATCAACGTTTTATGACTACAAGACTCCAAGTATTTCATGGGTAACATTGAAATTTCAGACTTGAAATTTTTTTTTTAAAAAGTTGTAAATATTGGAAACCCTTTAAAGGTTTATTTACACTTTTAGAAAAATCATTGGTTATGTGGTGAATGTCAAGTTGAGTCCTACTTCAGCAATGTATTTAATGTTTCATATTAGATTATCTTGACATTTTTATTTGCTTTTTATTGACAGCGCTGTACGGCCTGGTCACCTTCTGCCTTTTTATTTTGCTGCCATTTATGTACTTCTTCTACGAGGAAAAAGATGAGGACACCAGTAATAAGTCTGTGAGTATTCTACAGCCTCCGTTCTAGTGGCCATTGTCTGAAAACTTACTGTCTTGTATGTTATCAAACTTTCTTTTTTCACAACAATTGCTCATGCATGCGCAATAGTCAATAATTTACAATTAGAAAATTTGAAAAATGAGTGAGGAATCTTTTTGAAGGCATTTTCTAGATTTTAGCTCACTACAGATTTCCTTTGTTACATGTAAACTGATTTCCTTTGTTACATGTAAACTGCTGTAGAATGTGATTTTCCCTGGATTAATGACCTGACATCGGTTTTTCAGCGTTGCTGCTCAGCTTTAAAGTACACTGTGGTATTTATCATCATAGTGGGGGTCCTGCTCCTGATCGGGTAAGATTTCATCTAACACTATTTTGTATTAACATATTACAGAGTTATCTGTCCTTATTGGTAGGTATTGATTTTGTGAATGTAACCTCATATTTGTGAGATAATGGCGTAATTTTTGCTCACATAGCGATGATGTCACATTCGAAACTTACTTGCAAGGGCTCTGTATTATGGAAGATGGAATAACCACGTCAGGGTATTAGTGTATCATAACTCATGGAACTATGATATGTTATTGAATTAATAATGATAACTATTTGTTTAGTAATGTTTAAGATCCTATACATGTATATCTTTTATTAGTGGTGTTCCAACTAATCAAGTTTGTTGAGTATCATTGGTTTGGGGTGTTTGACCAATTAATTGAGTAAGAAATCTGTAATTGAGTTTTGTCAGAATTGTATTACATCATGATAATCAGCCGATAAAAGAAACACGTAAGAAATGTCATTGAAAACTTGTCCCGATCAATCGCTATGTGTATTGTTGTCACTGAATATATTGTTCATCAGATGTTTAATGGTGAGGATGTATAGTGTATCGTCACTGAAATACATAGGATGTATTAGTGTATGTCCATGAATATATTGTCATCTGTTTTAGATGGTGAGGATGTTATAGTGTATGTTAACTGAAATGTCATTGTCATCATATCATTTCAAGATGGTGAGGATGTATAGAACTGTGTTTGTCACTGTAAAAATATATTGTCATCTGTTTAGATGGTGTATAGTGTATGTCACTGAATATATTGTCATCTGTTTTAGATGGTGAATGTATAGTTATGTCACTGAATATATTGTCATCTGTTTAGATGGTGATGTATAGTGTATGTCACTGAATATATTGTTATTTGTTTCATGTCACTGTTTATATTGTCATCTGTTTAGATGGTGAGGATGTATAGTGTATGTCACTGAATATATGTCATCTGTTTAGATGGTGAGGATAGTATATGTCACACATTGTCATCTGTTTAGATGGTGAGGATGTATAGTGTATGTCACTGAATATATTGTCATCTGTTTAGATGGTGAGGATGTATAGTGTATGTCACTGAATATATTGTCATCTGTTTAGATGGTGAGAGATGTATAGTGTATGTCACTGAATATATTGTCATCTGTTTAGATGGTGAGGATGTATAGTGTATGTCACTGAATATATTGTCATCTGTTTAGATGGTGAGGATGTATAGTGTATGTCACTGAATATATTGTCATCTGTTTAGATGGTGAGGGATGTATAGTGTATGTCACTGAATATATTGTCATCTGTTTAGATGGTGAGGATGTATAGTGTATGTCACTGAATATATTGTCATCTGTTTAGATGGTGAGGATGTATAGTGTATGTCACTGAATATATTGTCATCTGTTTAGATGGTGAGGATGTATAGTGTATGTCACTGAATTTATTGTCATCTGTTTAGATGGTGAGGATGTATAGTGTATGTCACTGAATATATTGTCATCTGTTTAGATGGTGAGGATGTATAGTGTATGTCACTGAATATATTGTCATCTGTTTAGATGGTGAGGAATGTATAGTGTATGTCACTGAATATATTGTCATCTGTTTAGATGGTAGAGGATGTATAGTGTATGTCACTGAATATATTGTCATCTGTTTAGATGGTGAGGATGTATAGTGTATGTCACTGAATATATTGTCATCTGTTTAGATGGTGAGGATGTATAGTGTATGTCACTGAATATATTGTCATCTGTTTAGATGGTGAGGATGTATAGTGTATGTCACTGAATATATTGTCATCTGTTTAGATGGTGAGGATGTATAGTGTATGTCACTGAATATATTGTCGTCTGTTTAGATGGTGAGGATGTATAGTGTATGTTACTGAATATATTGTCATCTGTTTAGATGGTGAGGATGTATAGTGTATGTCACTGAATATATTGTCATCTGTTTAGATGGTGAGGATGTATAGTGTATGTCACTGAATACATTGTCATCTGTTTAGATGGTGAGGATGTATAGTGTATGTCACTGAATATATTGTCATCTGTTTAGATGGTGAGGATGTATAGTGTATGTCACTGAATATATTGTCATCTGTTTAGATGGTGAGGATGTATAGTGTATGTCACTGAATATATTGTCATCTGTTTAGATGGTGAGGATGTATAGTGTATGTCACTGAATATATTGTCATCTGTTTAGATGGTGAGGATGTATAGTGTATGTCACTGAATATATTGTCATCTGTTTAGATGGTGAGGATGTATAGTGTATGTCACTGAATATATTGTCATCTGTTTAGATGGTGAGGATGTATAGTGTATGTCATGAATATATTGTCATCTGTTTAGATGGTGAGGATGTATAGTGTATGTCACTGAATATATTGTCATCTGTTTAGATGGTGAGGATGTATAGTGTATGTCACTGAATATATTGTCATCTGTTTAGATGGTGAGGATGTATAGTGTATGTCACTGAATATATTGTCATCTGTTTAGATGGTGAGGATGTATAGTGTATGTCACTGTATATTGTCATCTGTTTAGATGAGGATGTATAGTGTATGTCACTGAATATATTGTCATCTGTTTAGATGGTGAGGATGTATAGTGTTAGTCACTGAATATATTGTCATCTGTTTAGATGGTGAGGATGTATAGTGTATCACTGAATATATTGTCATCTGTTTCATGGTGGTGAATATATTGAATATATCATCTGTTTAGATGGTGAGGATGTATAGTGTATGTCACTGAATATATTGTCATCTGTTTAGATGGTGAGGATGTATAGTGTATGTCACTGAATATATTATTGTCATCTGTTTAGATGGTGAGGATGTATAGTGTATGTCACTGAATATATTGTCATCTGTTTAGATGGTGAGGGATGTATAGTGTATGTCACTGAATATATTGTATCTGTGTAGATGTGACTGAATAGTGTATGTCATGAATATTATTGTCATCTGTTTAGATGGTGAGGATGTATAGTGTATGTCACTGTATATATGTCACTGAATATATTGTCATCTGTTTAGATGGTGAGGATGTATAGTGTATGTCATGAATATATTGTCATCTGTTTAGATGGTGAGGATGTATAGTGTATGTCACTGAATATATTGTCATCTGTTTAGATGGTGAGGAGGATGTATAGTGTATGTCACTGAATATATTGTCATCTGTTTAGATGGTGAATATATTGTCATCTGTTTAGATGGTGAGGATGTATAGTGTATGTCACTGAATATATTGTCATCTGTTTAGATGGTGAGGATGTATAGTGTATGTCACTGAATATATTGTCATCTGTTTAGATGGTGAGGATGTATAGTGTATGTCACTGAATATATTGTCATCTGTTTAGATGGTGAGGATGTTTACTGTATTTAGATGGTGAGGATGTATAGTGTATGTCACTGAATATATTGTCATCTGTTTAGATGGTGAGGATGTATAGTGTATGTCACTGAATATATTGTCGTCTGTTTAGATGGTGAGGATGTATAGTGTATGTCACTGAATATATTGTCATCTGTTTAGATGGTGAGGATGTATAGTGTATGTCACTGAATATATTGTCATCTGTTTAGATGGTGAGGATGTATAGTGTATGTCACTGAATATATTGTCATCTGTTTAGATGGTGAGGATGTATAGTGTATGTCACTGAATATATTGTCATCTGTTTAGATGGTGAGGATGTATAGTGTATGTCACTGAATATATTGTCATCTGTTTAGATGGTGAGGATGTATAGTGTATGTCACTGAATATATTGTCATCTGTTTAGATGGTGAGGATGTATAGTGTATGTCACTGAATATATTGTCATCTGTTTAGATGGTGAGGATGTATAGTGTATGTCACTGAATATATTGTCATCTGTTTAGATGGTGAGGATGTATAGTGTATGTCACTGAATATATTGTCATCTGTTTAGATGGTGAGGATGTATAGTGTATGTCACTGAATATATTGTCATCTGTTTAGATGGTGAGGATGTATAGTGTATGTCACTGAATATATTGTCATCTGTTTAGATGGTGAGGATGTATAGTGTATGTCACTGAATATATTGTCATCTGTTTAGATGGTGAGGATGTATAGTGTATGTCACTGAATATATTGTCATCTGTTTAGATGGTGAGGATGTATAGTGTATGTCACTGAATATATTGTCATCTGTTTAGATGGTGAGGATGTATAGTGTATGTCACTGAATATATTGTCATCTGTTTAGATGGTGAGGATGTATAGTGTATGTCACTGAATATATTGTCATCTGTTTAGATGGTGAGGATGTATAGTGTATGTCACTGAATATATTGTCATCTGTTTAGATGGTGAGGATGTATAGTGTATGTCACTGAATATATTGTCATCTGTTTAGATGGTGAGGATGTATAGTGTATGTCACTGAATATATTGTCATCTGTTTAGATGGTGAGGATGTATAGTGTATGTCACTGAATACATTGTCATCTGTTTAGATGGTGAGGATGTATAGTGTATGTCACTGAAATATATTGTCATCTGTTTAGATGGTGAGGATGTATAGTGTATGTCACTGAATATATTGTCATCTGTTTAGATGGTGAGGATGTATAGTGTATGTCACTGAATATATTGTCATCTGTTTAGATGGTGAGGATGTATAGTGTATGTCACTGAATATATTGTCATCTGTTTAGATGGTGAGGATGTATAGTGTATGTCACTGAATATATTGTCATCTGTTTAGATGGTGAGGATGTATAGTGTATGTCACTGAATATATTGTCATCTGTTTAGATGGTGAGGATGTATAGTGTATGTCACTGAATATATTGTCATCTGTTTAGATGGTGAGGATGTATAGTGTATGTCACTGAATATATTGTCATCTGTTTAGATGGTGAGGATGTATAGTGTATGTCACTGAATATATTGTCATCTGTTTAGATGGTGAGGATGTATAGTGTATGTCACTGAATATATTGTCATCTGTTTAGATGGTGAGGATGTATAGTGTATGTCACTGAATATATTGTCATCTGTTTAGATGGTGAGGATGTATAGTGTATGTCACTGAATATATTGTCATCTGTTTAGATGGTGAGGATGTATAGTGTATGTCACTGAATATATTGTCATCTGTTTAGATGGTGAGGATGTATAGTGTATGTCACTGAATATATTGCCGTCTGTTTAGATGGTGAGGATGCCCTGTCATTTGTCATCAGTATTATTAGTTTACTGGGGATGTGTGCTCTCATCACCTACACTGTAAGTATCTCTCATCACCTACACTGTAAGTATCTAAAATCAGCCAGCCTTGATCACCAAATAGCTAAGTTCACCAATCTACCATCTAGCCCTCTATGTCTAGCATGTTTGAGGCCATTGTTGAACAGTTGTTAGGCGCATGCTGAAGGGCAGTGGTTTCATCTTGAGGAACTCAGCCTTTCCTAAACCATAAAATTCTAGTAGATCTTCAATGAGCAAACTGTATGTAAATGATGTAAGAAGTAAAGTTTGGAATGATATATAAGTACATGTATGGGTCAGATTTAAATGTTATGGGGGCAAAAGAAATTTAAATTAATTTTGTCTTTCAAATTTTAGGCATATGGCATGTCTGCACTTCCCATGGGTCTCATTAAAGGAAGGAGAGGAGCAAAATCAGAGCGAATGACTGTACAGGCCGAACAGTCGTCTGCTCAGGCCAGGATTCAGTCCCTCAAAGATAAGGTAAGATTTAGTGATATAGTAAGTCCAGGATTCAGTCCCTCAATGATAAGGTAAGATAGAGTGATTTAGTAAGGCCAGGATTAATAAAATCTTTCAAGGTATTGTATGGATTTTACTTGCATCAACATTAGCTCTTTACCAAGAGGAAAACGTAGATTCCCAAAAGATGCATAGAGGAGACAAATCGGCAGGTGTCACTTTTCGCTAGTGGTAGGTCTATGGTTCACAAAGTTCTCTGCCACAAAAAATTCACACATCCTTAATTTGCCAAAGCTGAATAATGGTTTTATATCAAATTCAGTAAATTAGAAATCAAACCTAACTTTGAATTTGAAATAATATAAGGCATTGAAAATAGTTATCCTCATATAATGTTATTCATAGTTTTACTAATATGAAAATTAGTAAATTTTCTCCGACTTCTTTTCTTGATCAAATTTGAAATCATATCTGATTCATTTGTTTTTGATTTATTTTTTACTTTCAGTATTCTGGTCGGTCGATACCGTCGCGACGTAGAAACAACATTTCTGATATGGAAGAGTCGGAGCGTTTGATGGAGAGGAGAGAAAACCACTTAGCTGCCAATGAGAATAGTATACTTCAGCGATGTCTGGTCGTGCTCAGACCCTTCGAGGTCATCTTTGGAATATTCTTCTTCCTCGTCACATTGCTGATCTTCGTCTCCTTACTCCTTACAAAGTGAGTTGAAAACCAATGGGAGTTTTTTGGTTTCATTGAATATAGTTTCCTTATTCTCATGGAGTATCTCCTACTGTGTAAAACTGTTTTTTTGATTGGCGAGATTAAATTTTAGTGTAATATTAATTTTGAGCAGGTTTACACAGTGATGAGTTTTATATTCCTGCACATAATTTCAGGCACATAAGCACTTAAATATACCTACTGCTGTCAGAGATATGTATGTTTACAGTATAAGAGATCATTTATTTTTGTGATTTTGGATATTGATATGTTTTAAAGGCTAAAATGGTTACTCGGTACTAGTATTTCTGTCGTAATTAAGTTTTGATTCCAAATTACAACATAATAAATCAAGGTGAAAATCAGTTGTTCTCTTGTCCTGAACCATGAAGCACATTACATTGCTATGTTTATATTGCAGTATTGACAAGGCGATACACAGTCTGGGATACAAGTTTGGGTATGCCCTTCCCCACAGGACCCTCCCAAATCCTGTAGACATGGTCCTCGTCTTCTGTCAGAAGGTAGGGCTATTCACAGGAGTTTGTATTTATATCACAATTCGTAAATTCTGATAATCAGTTCTTCAAAAGAAAATATTTGTGAGTTTTTGCTAAACACTACCAAGTTTATTCTTAAGAATGACATTGAAAATTTAATTTTACAAGAGTAAAGTATGTTGATATGTTTTCAATAAGTAGGGGGTACAGAGACTGGTAACTTAGACCTGCACTAAGCTGGAGTAAAGAGCTACAAAATTTGTTTAAATGATTGACTTTGACATTCTTTCAAGGTCACAAGGTTCAAGCATTATAAAAGTTTGGTATATTTTCTCAATAACGTAAAGGTCCAGAAATCTGATGCTGTGCATGTAGAATTCTGTTAGAGATGATTCAAGGTTGCACATGTCAAAATTACACTGAAATTTTTCTCCTTTCTCAAGAAATCATTATATCATATAATTAAGACATGATGTTACTGATACATTGTTTTTGAATAATGAGTTTCTTCATGTATGATTATAATTTATTAGAATGCATTTGAGTGATATCACTCCACTGGGCCAGTCTTCATTGACAACTGTTTTCCAATGTATTTATAGGTGTTTCCTCTGGACTACATTATGTTCTCACTGTTGGTGGTCTATCTCGTCTTCTGCTCCATGTCTGGCATCCGTAACATCGGCATCTGGTTCTTCTGGCTCAAGGTAAGATCACTAAATACCAAATAATCTGGTTCTTCTGGCTCAATGTAAGATCACTAAATACCAAATAATCTGGTTCTTCTGGCTCAAGGTAACATCACTAAATACCAAATAATCTGGTTCTTCTGGCTCAAAGTAAAATAACTAAATATCAAATATTCTGGTTCTTCTGGCTCAAGGTAAGATAACTAAATATGAAATATTCTGGTTCTTCTTGCTCAAGGTAAGATTACTTAATATCAAATATTCTGGTTCTTCTGGCTCAAGGTAAAATAACTAAATATCAAATATTCTGGTTCTTCTTGCTCAAGGTAAAATAAAACTAAATATCAAATAATCTGGTTCTTCTGGCTCAAAGTAAAATAACTAAATATCAAATATTCTGGTTCTTCTGGCTCAAGGTAAAATAACACTAAATATAAAAATATTCTGGTTCTTCTGGCTCAAAGTAAAATAACTAAATATCAAATATTCTGGTTCTTCTGCCTCAAGGTAACATCACTAAATATCAAATATTCTGGTTCTTCTGGCTCAAGGTAACATAACTAAATACCAAATATTCTGGTTCTTCTGGCTCAAAGGTAACAATAACTAAATATCAAATATTCTGGTTCTTCTGGCTCAAGGTAAGATTACTTAATATCAAATATTCTGGTTCTTCTGGCTCAAGGTAAAGATCACTAAATATGAAATAATTCTGGTTCTTCTTGCTCAAGGTAAGATAACACTAAATATCAAATATTCTGGTTCTTCTGGCTCAAGGTAAAATAACACTAAATATCAAATATTCTGGTTCTTCTGGCTCAAAGTAAAATAACACTAAATATCAAATAATCTGGTTCTTCTGGCTCAAAGTAAAATAACACTAAATATCAAATATTCTGGTTCTTCTGGCTCAAGGTAACATCACTAAATACCAAATAATCTGGTTCTTCTGGCTCAAGGTAACATCACTAAATACCAAATAATCTGGTTCTTCTGGCTCAAGGTAAAATAACACTAAATACCAAATAATCTGGTTCTTCTGGCTCAAGGTAAAATAACACTAAATATCAAATATTCTGGTTCTTCTTGCTCAAGGTAAAATAAAACTAAATATCAAATAATCTGGTTCTTCTGGCTCAAGGTAAGATCACTAAATATCAAATAATCTGGTTCTTCTGGCTCAAGGTAAGATCACTAAATACCAAATAATCTGGTTCTTCTGGCTCAAGGTAAAATCACTAAATACCAAATAATCTGGTTCTTCTGGCTCAAGGTAAGATAACTAAATATCAAATATTCTGGTTCTTCTGTGGCTCAAGGTAACATCACTAAATACCAAATAATCTGGTTCTTCTGGCTCAAAGTAAAATAACTAAATATCAAATATTCTGGTTCTTCTGGCTCAAGGTAAACATCACTAAATATCAAATATTCTGGTTCTTCTGGCTCAAGGTGTAAAATAACACTAAATACCAAATAATCTGGTTCTTCTGGCTCAAGGTAAAATAACACTAAATATCAAATATTCTGGTTCTTCTGGCTCAAGGTAAAATAACACTAAATATCAAATAATCTGGTTCTTCTGGCTCAAGGTAAGATCACTAAATACCAAATAATCTGGTTCTTCTGGCTCAAGGTAAGATTACTAAATATCAAATATTCTGGTTCTTCTGGCTCAAGGTAAAATAACACTAAATATCAAATATTCTGGTTCTTCTGGCTCAAAGTAAAATAAAACTAAATATCAAATATTCTGGTTCTTCTTAGTCAAGGTAAAAAAAAACTAAATATCAAATATTCTGGTTCTTCTTGCTCAAGGTAAGATTACTTAATATCAAATATTCTGGTTCTTCTGGCTCAAGGTAAAATAACACTAAATATCAAATATTCTGGTTCTTCTGGCTCAAAGTAAAATAACTAAATATCAAATATTCTGGTTCTTCTGGCTCAAGGTAAAATAACTAAATATCAAATATTCTGGTTCTTCTGGCTCAAGGTAAGATTACTAAATATCAAATATTCTGGTTCTTCTGGCTCAAGGTAAAATAACACTAAATATCAAATATTCTGGTTCTTCTGGCTCAAGGTAAACATAACACTAAAATACCAAATAATCTGGTTCTTCTGGCTCAAGGTAAGATCACTAAATACCAAATAATCTGGTTCTTCTGGCTCAATGTAAAATAACACTAAATACCAAATAATCTGGTTCTTCTGGCTCAATGTAAAATAACACTAAATATCAAATATTCTGGTTCTTCTGGCTCAAGGTAACATAACACTAAATACCAAATATTCTGGTTCTTCTGCCTCAAGGTAAGATCACTTAATACCAAATATTCTGGTTCTTCTGGCTCAAGGTAACATCACTAAATACCAAATAATCTAGTTCTTCTGGCTCAAGGTTAAATAACTAAATACCAAATAATCTTGTTCTTCTGGCTCAAGGTAAGATAAACTAAATATCAAATCAAATCATCTGGTTCTTCATAATCTGGTTCTTCTGGCTCAAGGTAAATAACACTAAATACCAAATAATCTGGTTCTTCTGGCTCAAGGTAAACATCACTAAATACCAAATAATCTGGTTCTTCTGGCTCAAGGTAACCATCACTAAATACCAAATAATCTGGTTTCGTCCTGGCTCAAATGTAAAATAACACTAAATACCCAAATAATCTGTTTCTTCTGGCTGGCTCAAGCTGGTTCATCTGGCTCAATGGTAAAATAACACTAAATTACCAAATAAATCTGGTTCTTCTGGCTCAATGGTAAAACATCACTAAAATATCAAATATTCTGGTCTTCAGGCGTCAAGTTAAAATAACACTAAAATATTAAAATATTCTGGTTCTACTGCTCAAAGTAAAATAAAACTAAAATATCAAATATTCTGGTTCTTCTGGCTCAAAGTAAAGATTACTTAATAACAAATATTCCTGGTTCATCTGGCTCAAGTTAAGATAACTAAATATGAAATTATTCTGGTTCTTCTTGCTCAAGGTAATATTACTTATTAATCAAATATTCTTTTCTTCTGGCTCAAGGTCAAGGGGAAATCCACTAAAGTATACAAATATCTGGTTCTTCTGGCTCAAAGTAAAATAGGAACTTAATATCAAAATATTCTGGTTTCTTCTTAGCTCAAGGTAAAAAATAAAACTAAATATCAAATATCTGGTTCTTCTGGCTCAATGTAAAATAACTAAAATATCCAAATATTCTGGTTCTTCTGGCTCAAGGTAACATCACTGAATACCAACAAATAATCTGGTTCTTCTGGCTCAAGGTAACATCACTAAATACCAAATTAATCTGGTTCTTCTGGGCTCAAATGTAAAATAACTAAATATCAAATATAGTCTGGTTCTTCTGGCTCAAAGTAAAATAACTAAATACCAAATAATCTGGTTCTTCTGGCTCAAGGTAAGATAAACTAAATAACCAAATATTCTGGTTCTTCTGGCTCAAGGTAAAGTCATACATACTGAATGGAATTTCTAACCAAATTTAAATATCAAATAATCTGGTTCGTTCTTGCTCAAGGTAAATTAACTTGTAAAATGGCTCAAATAATCTGGTTTCTTCTGGCTCAAGGTAAGATCACTAAAATACCAAATAGATCATGGTTCTTTTCTGGCTCAAGAGTTCTAAAATACTGGTTCTTCTGGCTCAAGTAAATAGCCAAAATAATCTGGTTCTTCTGGCTCAAGGGGGTAAAATAAACTAAATACCAAATAATCTGGTTCTTCTGGCTCAAAGTAAGTAATAACACTGGGGGAAATACCAAATAATCTGGTTCTCTCTGGCTCAAGGTAAAATCAACCTAAATATCAAATATATCTGGTTCTTCTGGCTCAAGGTAACATCACTAAATATCAAATAATCTGGTTCTTCTGGCTCCAAGGTACAGATCCACTAAATACCAAAATAATCTGGTTCTTCTGGCTCAAGGTAACATCACTAAGGGGAAATAACCAAATAATCTGGTTCTTCTGGCTCAAGGTAACATTCACTAAATACCCAAATAATCAAACATTCTTCTGGCTCAAACGTAAAAGTAACCACTAAATACCAATAAATCTGGTTTCTTCTGGCTCATGGTAAGATCACTAAATACCAAATAATCTGGGGGAAATCAAGCGGTAAAATATCCTTTTAAATCGCTACATAATCTGGGCTGTAAGGTCACAAAATTATAGCATAATGTAAATATAAATTTTGGCTCTGACCCCCCAGGGGCTTATCCAAATAGTCTGGGGGCCAATAGGGATAAGAGGTAAATGCTTTTAAATCGCTACAAGTCATAAGAGTTCTGCATGAATTGTAACCAAAATTAGCCGCAAACAATCCTGGTTCTTCTGGTAAGGGGAACAGAACTTGTATAAATAATTTGGCTCTGGTCCCCCAGGGGCAGGAGGGGTGGGGCCAATAGGGGAAATAGAGGTAAATCCTTTAAATCACTACTAGTCATAGAGTTCTAAATAGAATGTAACCAATGGTTGCCACAAAACATCCTTGGGGGAAGGGGAACAGAACTTGTATAAATTTTTGGCTCTGGTCCCTCGGGGGCAGGAGGGGCGGGGCCCAATAGGGGAAAATTGAGAGTAAATCTTTAAATCGCTACTAGGTTACAAATTAGCCACAAATATCCTTGGGGGAAGGGGAACAGAACTTGTATAAATTTTGGCTCTGGCTCGGGGGCAGGAGGGGCGGGGCCCAATAGGGGAAATAGAGGTAAATGCTTTTTAAATCGCTACTAGTCATAGAGTTATATTTGAATTGTAACCAAATTCGGCCACAAACATCCTTGGGAGAAGGGGAACAGAACTTGTATAAATTTTGGCTCTGACCCCTCAGGGGTAGGAGGGGCGGGGCCCAATAGGGGAAATAGCGGTAAATCCTTTAAATCGCTACTTGTCTAGATGTTCTGCATGAATTGTCACCAAAATTAGCCGCAAACATCCCTGGGGGAAGGGGAACAGAACTTGTATAAATTTTGGCTCTGACCCCCCAGGGGCAGGAGGGGCGGGGCCCAATAGGGGATATAGAGGTAAATTCTTTAAATCGCTACTAGTCATAGAGTTCTGCATGAATTGTCACCAAAATTAGCCGCAAACACATTCCTTGGGGTAAGGGGAACAGAACTTGTATAAATTTTGGCTCTGGTCCCCCAGGGGCAGGAGGGGTGGGGCCCAATAGGGGAAATAGAGGTAAATCCTTTAAATCACTACTAGTCATAGAGTTCTACATGAATTGTAACCAAATTTGGCCACAAACATCCTTGGGAGAAGGGGAACAGAACTTGTATAAATTTTGGCTCTGACCCCACCGGGGGCTGGAGGGGCGGGGGCCCAATAGGGGAAATAGAGGTAAATCCTTTAAATCGCTACTAGTCATAGAGTTCTAAATAGAATGTAACCAAATTTGGCCACAAACATCCTTGGGGGAAGGGGAACAGAACTTGTATAAAGTTTGGCTCTGGTCCCTCGGGGGCAGGAGGGGCGGGCCCAATAGGGGGAAATAGAGGTAAATCCTTTAAATCGCTACTAGTCATAGAGTTCTGAATGGAATGTAACCAAAATTTGGCCACAAACATCCTTGGAGGAAGGGGAACAGAACTTGTATAAATTTTGGCTCTGGTCCCTGGGGGCAGGAGGGGTGGGGCCCAAATAGGGGATTTTAGAGGTTTAATATTAAGATTCCTTCAGAAAAGAAACAGTGAACCTGTATTCAGAACATTTACTTGGCATTACAAACCAGGTGAGCGATACAGGCCCTCTGGGCCTCTTGTTTATAACTTTTTTTCAAATTGGCTGAAATATTGTTTTTTGAAAAAAACCTAGATGTAAGAAGTACATTAGTACAGTACAAAGCTGGTGGATTAAATACTTTTATTTATTTCTTGCTCTCTTCCGGTGTTAACATTCCAACCATGGAGACACCCATAGAGAAAACTGAGATGTATGCATATGTACAGATATTGTTGTCTCCTTTGCGATACGAAAACAAACCTTAACCTCAAGGAATTTGGATGTTATGTAGATGTATAATGCTGTTGTCATAGTTACATATGTGTAACATCCATGACATTGTATAAATATTGTTGTTACCTTGGTTACAGATGTACAAGATCCGACCCAGAAGAACACGCCCCCAAGGAATCTTGATGTTGTGTATGATCCTGATGTTTGTGATGTCCGCTATCAACATCATCATTTATGAACTCACACCGCAGTATTCCAGCTTTGGTAGCCAGAGATACATGGTATGTTTCATTTCCTGGTATTACTATCACTGTTATATCTACCCCATGAGTATGTCATATTAAACCACTTCAGGAGAAAACTGACTAATGACAGGCCTACAGATGACCTTAGAAGATTACAAAGAGCAAAGCCCAACTTCAAAGTCACGCAATGTATTGTTATTGGAGCCTTTAGTTTCGTTTGACATAGTGTTGATATAACTACAGTTAAAGTAATACCTGGAGTATCAAGTCAAGCAATGTACTGTTATTGGAGCCTTTAGTTTCGTTTGACATAGTACAGGTGTTGATATAACTACAGTTAAAGTAATACCTGGAGTATCAAGTCAAGCAATGTACTGTTATTGGAGCCTTTAGTTTCGTTTGACATAGTACAGGTGTTGATATAACTACAGTTAAAGTAATACCTGGAGTATCAAGTCAAGCAATGTACTGTTATTGGAGCCTTTAGTTTCGTTTGACATAGTACAGGTGTTGATATAACTACAGTTAAAGTAATACCTGGAGTATCAAGTCAGGCAATGTATGTTATTGGAGCCTTTAGTTTCGTTTGACATAGTACAGGTGTTGATATAACTACAGTTAAAGTAATACCTGGAGTATCAAGTCAGGCAATGTACTGTTATTGGAGCCTTTAGTTTCGTTTGACATAGTGTTGATATAACTACAGTTAAAGTAATACCTGGAGTATCAAGTCAGCAATGTACTGTTATTGGAGCCTTTAGTTTCGTTTGACATAGTACAGGTGTTGATATAACTACAGTTAAAGTAATACCTGGAGTATCAAGTCAGGCAATGTACTGTTATTGGAGCCTTTAGTTTCGTTTGACATAGTACAGGTGTTGATATAACTACAGTTAAAGTAATACCTGGAGTATCAAGTCAGGCAATGTACTGTATTGGAGCCTTTAGTTTCGTTTGACTATATTGGAGCCTTTAGTTTCTACAGTGATAAATTGATTAACGTTATGGAGCTAGTTGTTTGACATAGTCAGGTGTTGATATAACTACAGTTAAAGTAATACCTGGAGTATCAAGTCAGGCAATGTACTGTTATTGGAGCCTTTAGTTTCGTTTGACATAGTACAGGTGTTGATATAACTACAGTTAAAGTAATACCTGGAGTATCAAGTCAGGCAATGTACTGTTATTGGAGCCTTTAGTTTCGTTTGACATAGTACAGGTGTTGATATAACTACAGTTTAAAGTAAATACCTGGAGTATCAAGTCAGGCAATGACTGTTATTGGAGCCTTTAGTTTCGTTTTGACATAGCACAGGTGTTGATATAACTACAGTTAAAGTAATACCTGGAGTATCAAGTCAGGCAATGTACTGTTATTGGAGCCTTTAGTTTCGTTTGACATAGCACAGGTGTTGATATAACTACAGTTAAAGTAATACCTGGAGTATCAAGTCAGGCAATGTACTGTTATTGGAGCCTTTAGTTTCGTTTGACATAGTACAGGTGTTGATATAACTACAGTTAAAGTAATACCTGGAGTATCAAGTCAGGCAATGTACTGTTATTGGAGCCTTTAGTTTCGTTTGACATAGTGTTGATATAACTACAGTTAAAGTAATACCTGGAGTATCAAGTCAGGCAATGTACTGTTATTGGAGCCTTTAGTTTCGTTTGACATAGTACAGGTGTTGATATAACTACAGTTAAAGTAATACCTGGAGTATCAAGTCAGGCAATGTACTGTTATTGGAGCCTTTAGTTTCGTTTGACATAGTGTTGATATAACTACAGTTAAAGTAATACCTGGAGTATCAAGTCAGGCAATGTACTGTTATTGGAGCCTTTAGTTTCGTTTGACATAGTACAGGTGTTGATATAACTACAGTTAAAGTAATACCTGGAGTATCAAGTCAGGCAATGTACTGTTATTGGAGCCTTTAGTTTCGTTTGACATAGTACAGGTGTTGATATAACTACAGTTAAAGTAATACCTGGAGTATCAAGTCAGGCAATGTACTGTTATTGGAGCCTTTTGTTTCGTTTGACATAGTACAGGTGTTGATATAACTACAGTTAAAGTAATACCTGGAGTATCAAGTCAGGCAATGTACTGTTATTGGAGCCTTTAGTTTCGTTTGACATAGTACAGGTGTTGATATAACTACAGTTAAAGTAATACCTGGAGTATCAAGTCAGGCAATGTACTGTTATTGGAGCCTTTAGTTTCGTTTGACATAGTACAGGTGTTGATATAACTACAGTTAAAGTAATACCTGGAGTATCAAGTCAGGCAATGTACTGTTATTGGAGCCTTTAGTTTCGTTTGACATAGTGTTGATATAACTACAGTTAAAGTAATACCTGGAGTATCAAGTCAGGCAATGTACTGTTATTGGAGCCTTTAGTTTCGTTTGACATAGTACAGGTGTTGATATAACTACAGTTAAAGTAATACCTGGAGTATCAAGTCAGCAATGTACTGTTATTGGAGCCTTTAGTTTCGTTTGACATAGTACAGGTGTTGATATAACTACAGTTAAAGTAATACCTGGAGTATCAAGTCAGGCAATGTACTGTTATTGGAGCCTTTAGTTTCGTTTGACATAGTACAGGTGTTGATATAACTACAGTTAAAGTAATACCTGGAGTATCAAGTCAGGCAATGTACTGTTATTGGAGCCTTTAGTTTCGTTTGACATATAGTGTTGATATAACTACAGTTAAAGTAATACCTGGAGTATCAAGTCAGGCAATGTACTGTTATTGGAGCCTTTAGTTTCGTTTGACATAGTGTTGATATAACTACAGTTATAGTAATACCTGGAGTATCAAGTCAGGCAATGTACTGTTATTGGAGCCTTTAGTTTCGTTTGACATAGCACAGGTGTTGATATAACTACAGTTAAAGTAATACCTGGAGTATCAAGTCAGGCAATGTACTGTTATTGGAGCCTTTAGTTTCGTTTGACATAGTGTTGATATAACTACAGTTATAGTAATACCTGGAGTATCAAGTCAAGCAATGTACTGTTATTGGAGCCTTTAGTTTCGTTTGACATAGTACAGGTGTTGATATAACTACAGTTATAGTAATACCTGGAGTATCAAGTCAGGCAATGTACTGTTATTGGAGCCTTTAGTTTCGTTTGACATAGTACAGGTGTTGATATAACTACAGTTAAAGTAATACCTGGAGTATCAAGTCAGGCAATGTACTGTTATTGGAGCCTTTAGTTTCGTTTGACATAGTACAGGTGTTGATATAACTACAGTTAAAGTAATACCTGGAGTATCAAGTCAGGCAATGTACTGTTATTGGAGCCTTTAGTTTCGTTTGACATAGTGTTGATATAACTACAGTTAAAGTAATACCTGGAGTATCAAGTCAGGCAATGTACTGTTATTGGAGCCTTTAGTTTCGTTTGACATAGTACAGGTGTTGATATAACTACAGTTAAAGTAATACCTGGAGTATCAAGTCAGGCAATGTACTGTTATTGGAGCCTTTAGTTTCGTTTGACATAGTACAGGTTTGATATAACTACAGTTAAAGTAATACCTGGAGTATCAAGTCAAGCAATGTACTGTTATTGGAGCCTTTAGTTTCGTTTGACATAGTACAGGTGTTGATATAACTACAGTTAAAGTAATACCTGGAGTATCAAGGAAGCAACTTTTTTTTAAAATGTTTAGATGTTTTTTAGAGAAAACTAATGCTATAACAATCAATGAATATACCATCAGGGCAGATAACTTGAAAAATTGCAAAAGAAAAAGAACATTCTGTAAATTCAGTCCCAGAGTACATTAAAATTTGCATATATATTGCAAACAAACCAATTCTAATGGAAATTAGATTAGTTGGTGTCACTGTGATATGCCAGAAAGCCCACTGTAGTGAAATGTATGTGAAATGTTCAAACTCGCTTGCTGTCCGCCATTACACATTGTGGTCTGATGTCTTGTATGCCGAATCCTGACCCTTGCCAGTGTTGTAAAGAAACTTTTGTCTAGAACTACTCAAAGCGCTTTTACAGTAGTGTGTTAACGTTATTAGGTGCATGTTCTTGTCTTAATATAATTTCATCAACTCCCCAGTGGTTATGTATTGCATTTGTTTAATGTGCATGACTTTGGCTCGGGTATGGGTACTGCATACATGCTATATCTGCTTAATCATATTGATCAATGATTTGGAATTTCAACAGTATCAATCAAAATACTAAACAATGACGTGGATTTTGTCAATAGTTTATGTTATATGTTTCATAAGAAATGTAGAAGAAGACATTTATGCCATATTTTGCGTCTTGGTTATGTAAAAGAATTTGCCTGAGTGAATTGTCCCTTTAAGAATTACCTTAAAGCACATGGTCATGTATTTTAATTTAAAACTAAAATGACCTTCATCTCCAATGCTTCTGGATGTATTACCATTACAGTTGATCTCTACGGCGATAGTTCAATATTAAGATTATGTGAATTAAGTTGGCAGCATGCTATAAATTTGTCAATATTTCTTTTTATGTTTCATAAGGAATGTAGAACAATACATTTATGTCATATTTTTCTTTGTGGTTATGTAACAAAATTAGCCTAACTGAATTGCATGAGCTTTAGTTAGTAGAGGGTGAAATCTGTTTTTGACATCAATTTTACTAGAGAAATATAATGAAAATATTAAATTTGGGAGGTGTGTGAATTGATGGTTAAATATTGGAAAGTCCTAACAACAGAACAAAGGATCATGTGAAGTTGATTGTTTGTAGGGGCATAGTAATGGTACAAGTGAAGGTACACTGGAAGTCTGTTCTACAGATGCACGTAAGTGTTAAGGTTACTAATGTACACACAGGCTGTAGTAAAATTATCTGTTATTCTTCCTGAAAGAAAATTAATTTGATAGGTCTGTAAGATATAATGTAAGCATCTTATATTGAGAAAAAAAAATTGTAAATGTATCCATACCAAATGTTTTAAAATGCCAAACCAATTGTAAATTTTGACCCTTTTCTTTTTACACATTTATGATTCACAAAAATCCTATTTCATCTAAGTTGTCATGACATTAAACTAGGAGTTTTAACTAGGAAAGGTATAAAGCTAGTAATGACATTTACAGATGACTCTAGCTGTGTGATCTCTCGAATGGCTTTACTGCTGACACGCTTCTTCTACAAGATGTGGTTCTTTGGGGCAGCTTACTACTGGACTACTTGGGTGTTTCTAGGAGTAAGTATACATAACGGCTGTAGTGATGACTGCTGAGGAGACTTCTAAAATGGCATTTCATCCTGTTTTGACATCAACAAATTACCTTAAGTTGAAGTGATGAATGTGTTTTGTTACTATAAAATGATGTTTCAGTGGCCATATTGTTCTCAGATCATAAATTTTATTTGTTCAATGTTTACACAATTAATTATGGGAATATACCTGGTAGTGTTATTGTTCTCAGATCATAAATTATATTTGGTCTATGTTTACACAATTAATTAGAGGAGCATAACTGATAGTGTTATTGTTCTAAGATTATAAATAATATTTGTTCTATGTTTACACAATAAATTAGGGGAGCATAACTGATAGTATTTTTGTTCTCAGAAAGCAGTTTTCTTTACAGATTTTTTTTTGTTTTAAGCTTAGATGTTTAATTTTGATTTGTAGATTATGCTGATTGGTTTCCTGGTCGCCTTCATCAAGAAAAGAAAGTCGGCCATTGATGGAGAAGTAGATGAAGATGACTTCGATGACAGCGATGATGAAATGCTTCAGCCTTAAAATTGTACCAGACTTTCTGCATTTTGTGATAATTTGTGTTTTTGAAGTATTGTGCTGTCAACATTAATTTATACATGTGTTAATATCTATTTCATAAAACAACTATATCATGACTTACGCTGATTCTGTGTGGATTGGAACTCTATTTTTACATGTTGTTGAGTGCTACATTTTCCTATCATCAGAATGTATCTAGTTGTGCTGTTCTCTCATAATGGTGTTATAATATAATGGTGTATGATATTAAATTATGAAAGTGTGTTATCCAGTGATTTTGTCTATGTTTGCATGCTAATCTATTAATATTGACCTTTATTTAGGTAAATACAGTGTTATACTGACTTATAGTATTCAATCATAATATTGACTCTGTTATGTTTAAAAACAGAAACATAGGTTTATATTCAAAATATTTACCTTCAGATGATGTTGTTAGCTAATGAGTAAATACTCATTCAAGAACATCATATTGAATTGTGTAATTTTGTTAAAGTATTGTATCTGTATGAAAGTGAGTGAAATTATGTATGCACTTTGTTCAAAATGTAATTTGTTATTACAAAAGATGATAGAAATTATTTACATTTATTTCAGAATACTGGAAACTTGGACATTTATTCGATGGGACATTTTCACTAAATATGTGAAGGTCAATTGATCACAAAAATTTTTCCCGCACTTATTATTTTGTACATGGTCGAACTTTGTTGTTAAAAGTATGAAGGTGTTTCTATCATTAAAATAACAAAAATGAAGTTCTAAGCATGCTAATTGCATGATTAAGAACTAGTGAAAATGTTCACATATACAGTAGATAAATATTTGAAAAATTAAGTGTTTCGCATAATGTTTACTATTACATTGCTTTAAGAAGAACAAAATAAAATAATTTGATGGAAATCTACTTTGTTTGAATAGCTTTTTCATCGTAGAAACAAATACAAAAGTGCATATGGAATATGATATTGAACTCTCAGTTTCCTTTGATCTCAGCTGTATTTTTTATCCATTTATTTGATAAAAAAATCAGTTTGGATTTAAGAATTAATTTACTCATTCTTTCCTGAAGTCATGTTTCAGTCTGTTCCAGCAAGAATCTAATCATTCCAAACATGAAATATAAGGTGCTGCTCCACTAGTATAGATAATTTAAAATGTATTTGGTGATCAGACCTGAAAGATACATTAAACTGATTTTCTATGGAATCTATGATCTATATAGCACACTATGACATGATTATCTGTACAGCTCTGGTACCTATATACGTAGATCATAGATTCCATAAGAAAATAGTTATCAACTCATTTTGGGGGTTTCTGCATTAAAATTATTGTAGTTGGACCAGAAAACAGTTTATCAACAACAATATGTTATGCACAAAATGGAATGGAAAAGCCATTTTGATGGTGATCAGATGACATTACCATGTCAACATAAGTGACTTCATAATGGTCACGTTTTGGGTGTCAGTTGTATCCTCATAGACTTCACTTTGGATTGGTTAGTTTATATACTGTAAACTTGCTTTCTTTCGCGACTGTTAAATTTTGTCATTTCCATTTCAAAACAAGTTCACAAAGATCAACATTCACAGATTTACAAATTGACTTGAAATTCATATCAATATAAGTGATTCAGATATTAATTTGCAGTGATAAACTTTCGTGAATTTGAAATTAAATCACAAATGAAAGAAAGTTTGTTTACAATATAGGAAGAGACAAGTGAATTGAAATATGTATGTATCAATGATGAGCTACTTTCATGAACAGATGCTGACAGAATTCATTGTTATACCCCTATAAAATAGTTCCTATATAAACGCTATTGCCAAAAATGCCAATAAATGAACTGTTCTGTCGAGCGGTCCAAAGAACTGTTAAAATCGACTGTTAAAATGTGCTGTTGGACCGGAGTGACGCCACACCTACAATTTGTGACGTCAATGCATTTTTTTGAGTCAATGGGTATAACAAAACAGTTATCGGCTGGGTTTTCGGGCAACAGATGATTTGTTGGACCCTCACACAAACTGTTGCCCTCGGCCTTCGGCCTCGGGCAACAGTTTGTCTTCGGGTTCAACAAATCATCTGTTGCCCTCAACCCTAGTCAACAACTGTATAATGTTTTGTTTGATCATTGAAAACACTCACATTGACATATAAATACAAATACTTTATTTCACAGAAAACATTCCAAAACAATACTTTATAACATGTTAGATTTGACAAATGATTTACAATTTCTATCACAGTTTATTGTCATTCTCATTGGTTGTCCTCCAGTCATGGGTCCATGGGTCAAAGGTCACTTGATGTTGCCCAGAAACAGAGTTAACTCCTTCATGTTAAGGATAAAGGAGATCGAAAATCGAAAATGTCAAGGACAAATCTAGTGAGACAAGCTCTTCCACACTATGTCCATTTGTGATCTTAAGTTCTCCCTTAGCGTCCAATCATATCTCATCATCGTAGTTATAGTTATCTTCTAACTCAATGCTATCATTAACGGTAGTTTTACAACTACCAGGTAAACTTCTATTTTATCGCTGGCTAATGTGTGTTAATATACAAGATCAGCCTGTGTAATTTGTGATGATCAGAAATATTGTACCTGTAGCTGTGGATGGGTTGCTAAGTAACTGTAACTGATTCACCCCTGAACACACACATAAACCCTTCCAATTCTTAGACTGGGACAGTCCATTGTGAAATTACAGGAGTGAATGAGTTAATCTAGACTAGAAGTCACTCATATAATCTCATTTTGGTAAAACTTGAGAACAGAAAAACTGCTAAATATCAATATTGAAACTATAGCCAATGGCCGATTTGTTTCATAATCTGTCAGTAAGATAATTATTCTACACACAAACTACATACTAGAACTGTAAACTCTCCTAATTAGATCTACTAAAATGGACATATGTGGAAACCTGGAGCGTAGCACCATGGTAGTCACATCAGAACAAGACATTGTTCGTCAAATGTGGCTGGGATCTCGTGGAAGCCATCAGTGAGGAATGATAGTCATTACACAGGAATTACAAGTTCCTTAGTAGAGTACTGGCTGCTATCAGGAGCACGGCAAGGATTCCTTGGCTCTTGATGGCACTGCTTCCACCTGTAAAAATGATACATTGATATAATGTAAATTTTAAAATGTTTATTTCATGGTAATTCACTGTATTAAATATCAGCTTATACAACCTTGAAGATATACAAGAATTTTTATTTATGTCTAGAGCAGTTTGTTTCAACATAGGTATCAAGTGACAAAGAAAAAAGGCTGTTTTTATCAAAGTGGTCTTTATTCACAGGTCTAATTGTGTTGACAGTGGCCAAGGTCTGCCTGTATGTATCAATAAAATAGTACTTACTGAGTTGTGTTTGGAGGGTGTACTCCATGGCTCGGTACCAGCCTTCGTAGTGAACCTCACAGCGGAAAAGTTTATCCTGGTCGGATGATACCAGGCTGATGGCAACAGAGCTCTTAGCATCTCCATATCCTGGTAAAGGAGATCAAAAATATTAAGAATGAATGTCTTCATCAGTGCTAGAATATGGTGTCTCCTGATAACACGTTATCTGTCAAGGGCAGATAACTGCAGCATTTGTGGTCTGGTAAGGGGAGATAAAAGTAATCTGTTAAGGGGAGATAACTGTATAAGTAATTGGTTAGTTAAGGGGAGTTAACTTTATTGCACATTGTAATGTTATGAACAATACAGTATTGACAAACCAATGAGATGGATAATGAAAATTTTAACCATAATTTCATTGTAAGAGTATTCATTTTAAACTTATGTTCTACTGTATATGGCCTTAGAATTACAAATACCGGTAAAATGAATTTAGACCTACCACTGGAGAGAGTGTTTTCAGTGTAGTAGTAAGCATCCTGTGTGAAGTCGACATCATTTTTGTACCAGCGAAGGAAGGGAGGTGGGTTTCCGTAGGTAGCTCTGCAGGTCAGGTTAACAGTGGATCCAGCTGATGGGGAACTTTCCCAGTACACGGACACATTGGTTGGCAAAACTGTAACACAGAAACATTGTTGATGAGTTTTTAACTATCTTGTGATATTGAGGTCTAATCTTGGTATGCATGGCATGCCTGTGCAGATTTTTAATCTTTTTGCTTTAAAGATTTAAAATCAAATGTCATAGCAACTAGATATTGTAATGCATTTATTAATTTAATTACCCCTAAAATTTTAACATAAACTAGTCCGACTGAGGAATAAGAACAGTTTATACATGTTTTAGGGGAGAATACAAGTTATACTCACCAACAGAGAGGAGGTAAGCTTCATTAGTGGTGGAGCCAACTGTACACTGGTACAGAGCGATGTCGTCTGAAGCCACGTTGGATATGGTTAAGTTGTACGTGCCGACAATAGAGTATTTGGTAGCACTGGCAAGAATCTGAGTTCCAAGGGAGATTGTAGTTTGTGTAGAGCCGGACACCTGCAAGATATAAATTAAATAGTTATTGCTATTCTGCAAAATAGTAAAAAGAAACTATTAGTACTAACAGAAGTGTATGAATTATTTTAATTCATAATTTTATTACAAATATTGATGATTATGTATATGATTAGTTATAAACAGGTGGTAGTTATGAACAGGTGGTAGTTATAGACAGGTGGTAGGTATAGACAGGTGGTAGGTATAGACAGGTGATAGTTATAGACAGGTGGTAGGTATAGACAGGTGGTAGGTATAGACAGGTGATAGTTATACACAGGTGGTAGGTATAGACAGGTGGTAGGTATAGACAGATGGTAGTTATAGACAGGTGGTAGGTATAGACAGGTGGTAGGTATAGACAGGTGGTAGGTATAGACAGGTGGTAGGTATAGACAGGTGGTAGGTATAGACAGGTGGTAGTTATAGACAGGTGGTAGGTATAGACAGGTGGTAGTTAAAGACAGGTGGTAGGTATAGACAGGTGGTAGTTATATACAGGTGGTAGGTATAGACAGGTGGTAGTTATATACAGGTGGTAGGTATAGACAGGTGGTCGGTATAGACAGGTAGAAGTCATAGACAGGTGGTTATTATAGACAGGTGATATGTATATACATGTGGTAGGTATAGACAGGTGGTTGGTATAGACAGGTGGTAGTTATAGACAGGTGATAGGTATATACATGTGGTAGTTATAGACAGGTGGTAGTTATAGACAGGTGATAGGTATATACATGTGGTAGGTATAGACAGGTGGTAGGTATAGACAGGTTGTAGGTATAGACAGGTGGTAAGTATAGACAGGTGGTAGTTAAAGACAGGTGGTAGGTTTAGATTGTAGTTATAGACAGTTGGAAGGTATAGACAGGTGGTAGGTATAGACAGGTGGTAGGTTTAGATGGTGGTTATAGACACAGGTAGTTATCTGTGATAGGTATTAGGCATTTATGGTTACATCAAACCACATGCATAATATTATGACCATATAAGGTACTAACCTTTTTCCACGTGACACTGTCGGATCCCAGGTTGCTGACGATACAAGCCATAGTTGCTGTTCCTCCGATCTCCACGGATGTGTTATAAGGGGCGATGTCAAAAGTGGCACCCTGGCACGCTGGAAATGTAGTCATAAAGTCATTAAACAGTCCGATAACGGAAGTTTAGAATTAAAAAAATGACATTGGAATAACTCCGTTCGGAAAATGTCTACCAACATGTGTAAGTTACTATAGATTAATAAATAAAACAAACAGATAGATTCTCAACAACTGAAGTTTCTTCACATAATGGTACTTAACATCAAAACAAAACAAAATATCCCAGTGTGCACGTTTACCAAAATATGAAAAAAGTGCTGAAATTAAATTAAGGCTATCGTTTTCCTAGCTTGCAAAGTTTTGTTAAAATCAACTCATTTACAAACTCATGTGGAAATATTTATATGGTAGTATTAAAACAAATCAGTAACTTGTTTGATAGAATAAAATGATATGACCAAGAGATCTATCAATTAAATTTTCATTGTATTATCGATAAATTACAAGCAATAGTTAGATAAAGGTGTTCAGCAGGGTGCTATTTTAGATACTCTTTTGTTTATTGATTTTGGCAATAATGCAAAAATAGCTGTAGATATATATATATATGTTCTATTTTGTTAACTTTGAATTAAGATAAATTGCTCATAAAAGAATGGCTAAATTGTTTTGATATCCTTAAAGAATACACAAATAAAGTTCTTTATTCATCAGCCTACAACTTGAAGTGACTGAGTGAAATAATTGACTCCTGATCACCATAGAAATGTCACATGTATAAGGTATTATTTATCTTAAAATAAATCAAAATTGAATTGATATGGAGAAAATAAATCTTTGATCGGTATACAGTATGTTTATTGTTGACTTACCTCCGAGCAGGGCGGCGAAGAAAGCTACAACTCCAAACATGGTAATGCTGGTGGTCGATGGATGCGATTGCAAGTGATCGTCTGCTAAGTATGTGGACCTTTCGTTAGGGTTCCGAGTTTTATACCCCTCCTTTGTTTGTAGGGTATATATTTCTTGACCACGCAGAACTCATCGCCGAATTGGACGGTTACAATTGGATTAAGATGGATGCCATCAAATTAGCAGTATTTCGGTTACACATTTACCTTGCTTTGGTTTAATTAGCCTGTGTAGTCACCGGTCCTGGTAATTAAGTGCCATATGTTTACGGACATTTTACGTATTAGAAGATGGATATTGTCACGTATAATAGTTACAGTTATTTGTGAAATATACAAAACTCTGTCGTCAATACAAAAGCTTATCGTCACTGCAGAAATGAATTATATAGCCAGGATTTAGATTTCCAAACGGCGCCACTCAATGGAACTCAGACATTCCTGGGCCCAGTTTCATGAACATTCCTTAAAGTGAACAGTCGGGCAAGGATGGCTAAAGTCGGTAAAAATGGTGTGAATGTATCCAGTATAATTTCTTATGAAATGGAAAAATAAAATCTCTCGTCAAAATCTGTCTGCGTACGAAGAAATTAATTTAAAGTATGGGAATTTTAAAACGTCCTCCCGGCTCACTATGTCCGTGGTTACATTTCCACGCAGCCTCGCTTTCAATGCTTTCAACTTTTCCAGAACTTGACCGTCGTATTAATATGTGAGAACTTTTGGAAGGCCAATGAACGCATTTAGACTGGTTTTCTTTGCCCGACTATTCACTTTAAGTTAAAAACTCTCATAGGAAAACTTTACAGGCGTTAAGGAATTTCAGGTGATCTGTTTTCTGTAACATTTTCCTTGGAGAATATTAAACCAAGGAGTTTCCATAAGTTAAGGAATTATCGTGAAACAAAGGGGCTTGAATGATTTATAAACACACGTTTATCTGTTTAGCTTTTTGTATCTCATCAACATAAAAAGGGGGCAGTCATCTGCAATTTGAGCAAGGTTCATCCAGTGTCTCCTAAGAAATTATAGTAACAATCTCCAATTATCGCAATCCTAGATACCAAAAACGGACCAAACTCAACTATAGCTAGGAAAGGGAAACGCATTCTTAGAAATAATAGTAATCAAACTTAAATAAAAAAATGGTCTGTCGGCAATAGGAGACCAAGAGGAACTTAGTATTAGCAGTTGAAAAAGAAATAGTTTATAATGGACAGACAACAGAACAATGGGCAAAAGGCATTTAAAAACAACAATGGAATTAATGGTAAAATTACAACTGTAGGCCAATAAGCTAACTAATATTATCGCTACCTCTTGTCTGTGACTATGAAAATAGGATGTTCCTTCGTTTTGTTTGCCATGTGGTGAGTCAAGTTTAAACATTCATATGATACAATAAAAAATGATTAATAAGTAAAGCAAAATTGATCCAAAACCAATTTAATGAATTATTGGCTATTGTGACTTGGTTACCATTACAAACCAAAATTTCGGCAGGTCTCCAACATTTGCTGCCAACGTTGAAATTGAGCCAGTAGTTTCGGAAGTGTTGTCCGACCATTGTCTTTTTCAGATAGACAGACAGACGGACAGATAAGCTGATTCCAGTATCCTCCAAAACTCAAATATGTTATATATATATATATATATATATATATGTAATGTGCTAAGTTAAAATTGTATTACATTGGGTAGTGTAATATCATTTTTTTTTTCAGTTCCCCTTATTCATGAACTATTGGTAACGATATATAAAGTTTAGTAAAAAATACTAAGTTTTTGTATTCGACTAGATTTCGCATATTTTGCAAACGAATAAATCGCAAAAATATTCTAACATTTACGTATTAACAAATAACCAATTTTTTACCTATTCGTAATGAAGTTATTATGGAAAGTTTTACTCAGCGTTATTTTCGGTTCTATATATAGAAATATTTATTGCATTTGAGCCTGGTCTTCGTATGACAACATTAGCTAAAAAGACGGCCACTTGGCCCTACGTACATCTGTATTCTACACTTACATGTTATGGGTGGGAAAGAGAAAATAAATAACTTATACTTTTGAGTCTCTTGATAATTTTGATATTGATTCAATTTCAGAAACCTGTGAAGTTTTACTCACGGGAATATCGTTTACAGATGTACATGTAATAAACATATATCTGATTTAGATATGACGGAACTTGTTTCCAAGTTTATTGATATTGACCGTAAGGATGACGAGCACCAATGTCGGGTAATTACCTGTATCCAGATATACAGGGTACTGACTCATTGTATGATGTAAACTTGGTAAATACACTAACTAGACAGCTCTCGGGTACACGTCTGCATTGTCAAAGGATGAGTCACGTGGATTAATATTTATCACACGTATTATAGAGGAACTAAATCTTCCATCTACTTTACTATTATAAATTATTCTTTCATTACTTGACATCCGTGTGTTTCTTTATATCGCAATCCTTCTGACATCTTTTTTTAATCAACGAACAGTACTAGTTATTGTTTTGATTTTGCCAACATTTTTGTTCGATCTTGATGATATTTACAACTACTGTTATCTTGGGGCTATTTTGTAGGTGGTCCATTTTTTTATTAATTTCATTACTTTATTTTTCAACTCTTCTAAAAATCAAGGATTTTGTACAATTAGTAAGTCAGACACTGAAGTAGACGATGATTATTATTTCATATTAATATGTAACATACATGCCAACATAAGAAGACGTCTTACCAAAAGGTATTATTGGCAAAATCTCCATCGATAGAGATAGATTTACTTGTTGAAGCTAATAAGATTCGTTCTTCATATACTTAAGCAGCTGGACCTTTCTCATTTATATATTTTGACTGGATGGACCTAGTCGTTTGTATTTTAATTAATGACAGACCTGGTAATTTAATATTGTTTTCATGTGAGTCTTGACCAAGCCCTCATAGGCCCGTATCAAATTCATACTTGAATTAATTACTTAAACAAAAACGGTCTTTGTACTGCACTTCACATCTGCTGTTTTCTTCTATATCTGATTTGAATATCTGTTACATTGACATTGTGCGTTTTCTAAATCTGATTTTAATATCTGTTACATTGACATTGTGTGTTTTCTATATGTTACATTGACAGTGTGCGTTTTCTATATCTGATTTTAATATCTGTTACATTGACAGTGTGTGTTTTCAGTTTCTATATCTGATTTGAATATCTGTTACATTGACATTGTGCGTTTTCTAAATCTGATTTTAATATCTGTTACATTGACATTGTGTGTTTTCTATATGTTACATTGACAGTGTGCGTTTTCTATATCTGATTTTAATATCTGTTACATTGACAGTGTGCGTTTTCTATATCTGATTTTAATATCTGTTACATTGACATTGTGTGTTTTCTATATCAGATTTTAATATCTTACATTGACAGTGTGCATTTTCTATATCTGATTTTACTATCTGTTACAACCAGAGATTTGACAGTATACGTTTTCTGTATCTGATTTGTATATCTGTTACATTGACAGTGTGCGTTTCTTTATATTACACTACTATCTGGTACAAGTAAATATATGACAGTGGACGTTTTCTGTATCTGCTACAAGTAAATATATGACAGTGGACGTTTTCTGTATCTGCTGGTACTATCTGGTACAAGTAAATATTTGACAGTGGACGTTTTCTGTATCTGCTGGTACAAGTAAATATTTCACAGGGGACGTTTTCTGTATCTGCTGGTACAAGTAAATATTTGACAGGGGGCGTTTTCTGTATCTGCTGGTACTATCTGGTACAAGTAAATATTTGACAATGGACGTTTTCTGTATCTGCTGGTACTATCTGGTACAAGTAAATATTTGACAGGGGACGTTTTCTGTATCTGCTGGTACTATCTGGTACAAGTAAATATTTGACAGTGGACGTTTTCTGTATCTGCTGGTACTATCTGGTACAAGTAGATATTTGACAGTGGACGTTTTCTGTATCTGCTGGTACTATCTGGTACAAGTAGATATTTGACAGTGGACATTTTCTGTATCTGCTGGTACTATCTGGTACAAGTAGATATTTGACAGTGGACGTTTTCTGTATCTGCTGGTACTATCTGGTACAAGTAGATATTTGACAGGGGACGTTTTCTGTATTTGGTGGTACTATCTGGTACAACCAAAGTTTTGACAGTGGACGTTTTCTGTATTTGGTACAAGTAAATATTTGACAGTAGATTTTTTCTATACCTGACACAACCAGGGTTTGACAGCGGACGTTTTCTATATCTGATGGCAATATTTGATACAACCACAGTTTTGACAGTGGACGTTTTCTGTACATGATAGTACTATCTGATACAATATGAAATTCAACATTTCCTTTACCCGACAGTACTATTTGATAAGAATGTAAGGTATAAAACATGTCTACTGTCAAATCTCTGATTGTATAAAATAGTTCGAGTTATCAGATTTAGAAAATATCCTCCCTGAAAACTCTGGTTTATTAGATAGCATTCAATAAGTGAAAAGACTCCACTGTTAGATTCAAATAGTACTATTACTTTATGGAAAAGTTGTGATAAAGTTAATCCTTTGCTGTAATCAGTTGTGTATATAAGTTAAAAATATAGGCCATCTGGAATTTTGAATCAATTGAATTTTTTAACCATCATTGCTTATAACCTAGGTAAGTTCACTTTGTGAAGGAGTAAAAACCTAAGTGAGGTAATAAAAGTTTGAACTATTGCTGCTACAGTACTGTATGTTAAAACTAGTGTCCAAATAGAACTGATCTCTAATAAGCCCAAGGAATCGGATATTAAAGAGTTTGTCTAAATTACAATTAGTCAAACTACAACTGTAAACTAATGGCTAATTACCTCCCCTTATCCGATACCATGGCCGTTTTCGATTATATGGTTTGACTGGTTGGACCTAGTTGTTAGTTTTTTAATTAAAGACGGACCTGGTGATTTTACATTGTTTTCAGGCGAGCCTTGGCAAAGCCCTGACAGGCCTGTATCAAAAATTGCAGGCCGGTCAGAACTTATAATTGAAATAATTACTTTAACCAACGGTCGAACCGGTTGTTCCGAATAAACGAAAACGGCCCATGGCTCCAGTACTGGCAATGTTTTTTCTGTAGACAGACGGACTGACACGTTAATTTCAGTATACCCTCTTACTTCAGTTCAGATTTGGGTTGAAAAAGATCAAGAACAAAACACACAATTTATAATTTTATTTTAACTCACAAATTAGAAAAGTATTGTCAATGCTCTAGCATATAATCCTGTCCAATTTCCTTTGAAATCTAACAATCTCTCGTGCTGTTTCCTCCAATGTACAGTTTTTTCATTGATGACGCAGCCTGTCTTTCCTCTGCGTGTCACACATTTCAAAGTTTGGTAATTCACAAAAGTTAATGTACCTGATGCTCTAAAAGTTTTGTCTTTATTTGTCACAACATTTTATTTTGGTTTATGTTCTAAATTTGACGGTGTCCTCTCGCGGTGACCAAAAATGATGTAACTCGGTTTCCATGCGGGTGCAGTTTTAAACTCCTGAAAGAAAGGTTTGTTGGCTATCTGAGCTGCCATCAGTCCTACTACCCCTAACCCAACGCTCCGGGATACTATCAACAAAGGCTTCAGGTCTACAACGACAAAGGCATAAAGAACATTATCTTCTGACCAAAGTCTTACAACAAATTAAATGTTGATAACTGCAAAAATATTGATTACTGAGTAGGACCTTTTCATCAAATCAGATTTACTCTCTAAGGTACCAATAAATATTAAAAGCGACTTCTGTAAATAAACTTATTTGCGAGTTGACTTTACTTCCCATGCCTATCTACTTTTTCACTGCTATTTTGATACAGCTTAGAAGATATGTTGTACTTGTAGCTTTGTTTGTGGTGATTTACTTTCGCATATCATAATTGTCCATGCAATTTACTTGTAAACAATTTATAACAGCTTGTTAACTTGTAATCTATATATCTCAAGGTGTAGTAACGTCCTAAATACTGATACAGCCTAACCCCAACCCCCCCCCAATCATTCAAAGCTCTATGATGGACAGAAGTTAGATAGATATTGTGAATGAAGTGGAGGCATAGTAATATTTGTTATAGTTTCTTCCAAAAACCCCTAAACACTGATACATTGATTAAAGTTGTCAACTTTTATGTCAAGATCATGCATTCTTCTGCTTTATTAAGATGTAAAAATCCAAAGTATCAAATACTCACGTCTCAGTCCGATAATGGCCCCAGCAGTTGCACCTCCTATGAAATGGTTGACCTCATCAGATGTTTTCCTAAAATCGGCAGCGTAGCTTGTAGCATACACATAGGCTGCTGCCCCGATAACTGGAATATACAGTGGAAATGGGATCAGTATCTCCAGACTTTACGTAGATATACACAAATTTAGTTTTGAGATTAAATTCCTCTTTAGGACTTAAACCACTTATTGTATAAGAAAAAAGAAATGTGATGAACATTGTAAGTAATATATAGACACCACTGATCATTAAACAATTGTGGATTCATCAATGGAAGATGGCATACTAATAATGAATACTACAAAAATGCAGGCCAAATATCGCAGTACCGCCAGTGGGGCTTCCTGGTTCTTGGAGAAGAAAATTGTGGGTTAAACATTTTTAGCCTGTGTTGTTTGAGACCCTCGGGGAACCTATGAATGATGGTGCTAGGTCCATTTATTGTGAAACAAACTTGGTGTAGCCCTTCACCTCCCAGCATGACCAACGGGCCTGAATATGAGGTCTCTAGGCCTCTGAGTGTATCAACATAGAAGATTGTTTTAAAGGATTTTTAGCCTAGTTGAGCACTGTGTCCTTGACGATGAAGGTCAAGGTCATTTATTTGAACACAAACGTGGTAGCCCTTCATCCCGCGGCATCCTACAGGCCAAATATCGCAGTACCCCTGGGGCTCCTTCTGCTTCTTGACGAAGGAAGGTTGTTTAGTATGATTTTTGAGCTTTTTGGACCCTCGTTGACCTGAGAATGATAGGTCAAGGTCTCAGTTTTGCTGTTGAACAACCTGGTTAGCGCCTAAAAAATGGGGATTTTCGCTCACTTTCATGTTTTTTTTTATACGTACTTTAGCTTATTGTTTCCTTTCTGAGAACCAGAAAAAAGTATACAAGTTCTATGGTGAAAACTAAATCAGTGTTAAAGATTAGTGTGTGGCATGCCCATCTAAAAAAAGTCTTTTCACAGGTAGCTTTAATTTCACACATAGATTGTGTAACTAATTATGAGTTACCTCCCTTTCATCAATATATCATGTGAAATCTTTTCATAAAACATGAAGTTCTTGATATGAATCTTGTGTACACACCTAAATAGAACTGCCTGTGGTTAACTCATGCCCATATTACCTCTCATCTGAGATAATAGTACATTACACTCTTCCTTCCAAATCTTTTTTTGTCTTCGTCCAATAAGACTTAAACACATAACCCATGTTCAAGTATCCCGTTTGTTGGGTGCTTATTAGTTTCAGGTATCCCCTTTGTTCAGTGTCAATTAGGTTCAGGTATCCAGTTAGTTCAGTGCTAAGTATCCCCTTTGTTCAGTACTGATTAGGTTCAGATATCCCCTTTGTTCAGTACTGATTAGGTTCAGATATCCCCTTTGTTCAGTGCTGATTAGGTTCAGATACCCCTTTGTTCAGTGCTGATTAGGTTCAGATACCCCTTTGTTCAGTGCTGATTAGGTTCAGATATCCCCTTTGTTCATTGCTGATTAGGTTCAGATATCCCCTTTGTTCAGTGCTGATTAGGTTCAGATACCCCTTTGTTCAGTACTGATTAGGTTCAGATATCCCCTTTGTTCAGTACTGATTAGGTTCAGATATCCCCTTTGTTCAGTGCTGATTAGGTTCAGATACCCCTTTGTTCAGTGCTGATTAGGTTCAGATACCCCTTTGTTCAGTGCTGATTAGGTTCAGATACCCCTTTGTTCAGTGCTAAGTATCCCCTTTGTTCAGTGCTGATTCTCCTTAGATCCTGCCGTGATCCTATTTGTTTTACAGACATGTTCATTTGTATGTTTCGGGTATCTTAAGATGATATACGCACAAACAATCATAGAAAATATCAACAAGAGGCCCAGAGGGCCTGTATCGCTCACCTGGTTTTTTGTTAGTAATTATCACAAAGACTCTGACAATTAGAACAAGAGATCCCAGAGGGATCTTGGCGCCCACCAAAGAATGATCTATGTCTGACAATGGAAAGAGGGATCTTTTCTCTGCTTTTCAAACTTTTGCAAACATACTACATATAAAATTTGAGACAGATCGCTTCAGTACTTTCTGAGAAATAGCAGTAACAAACTTCAACTATCAAAATCCAAGATGGCTCCTTGGCGGCCATCTTGTAAATCGATCGGTCCCAAATCGAAATATGCACAACTAGGGCCATAGAGGAACCTATATATGAAATTTGAGACAGATTCATTCAATACTTTCTGAGAAATAGTGATAACAAACTTTAACTATCAAATTCCAAGATGGCAGCCTGGCGGCCATTTTGTTGACCGATCGATCCAAAAACGCATTATGCACAACAAGAGCCCTAGGGAAACCTACATATGAAATATGAGAAAGATCCCTTCAGTACTTTGTGAGAAATAGCGATAACAAACTTTAACTATCAAATTCCAAGATGGCAGCCTGGCGGCCATTTTGTTGACCGATCGATCCAAAAACGCATTATGCACAACAAGAGCCCTAGGGAAACCTACATATGAAATATGAGAAAGATCCCTTCAGTACTTTGTGAGAAATAGCGATATTAATCTTTAACTATCAAAATCCAAGATGGCTGCCTGGTGGCCATTTTGTTGACCGATCGATCCAAAAACGCATTATGCACAACTAGGGCCCTAGGGGAACCTACATATGAAATTTGAGAAAGATCCCTTCAGTACTTTCTGAGAAATAGCGATAACAAACTTTAAGTATTAAAATCCAAGATGGCTGCCTGGCGGCCATCTTGTTAACCGATTGGTCCCAAAATGCAATATGCACAACTAGGGCCCTAGGGGAACCTACATATGAAATTTGAGAAAGATCCCTTTAGTACTTTCTGAGAAATAGCGATAACAAACTTTAAGTATTAAAATCCAAGATGGCTGCCTGGCGGCCATCTTGTTAACCGATTGGTCCCAAAATGCAATATGCACAACTAGGGCCCTAGGGGAACCTACATATGAAATTTGAGAAAGATCCCTTCAGTACTTTCTGAGAAATAGCGATAACAAACTTTAAGTATCAAAATCCAAGATGGCTGCCTGGCGGCCATCTTGTTAACCGATTGGTCCCAAAATGCAATATGCACAACTAGGGCCCTAGGGGAACCTACATATGAAATTTGAGAAAGATCTCTTTAGTACTTTCTGAGAAATAGCGATAACAAACTTTAAGTATCAAAATCCAAGATGGCTGCCTGGCGGCCATCTTGTTAACCGATTGGTCCCAAAATGCAATATGCACAACTAGGGCCCTAGGGGAACCTACATATGAAATTTGAGAAAGATCCCTTCAGTGCTTTCTGAGAAATAGCGATAACAAGAATTGTTAACGGACGGACGGACGGAAGGACGGACGGAAGGACGGACGGACCACGGACAAAAAGCGATTTGAATAGCCCACCATCTGATGATGGTGGGCTAAAAATAAGCAAAATTGACTCCCAAAGTTTAATTTTGAATCACAACCATACAATGATGCTATTGATACCATACAAATATGCTATCCAATACATAGGTTCAGAGACAAAGTAATTTATATGAAAAATATTAGCCTAATTGACCTTTTTGACCTCGCATCTATTGCCGTTTAAGGCCCCGGGGGTCAGCCCTATCATTTGTACAATTTCAAATCCCAACCCTATTAGGATGCTACCATTGCATTATAAGTGCTCTTCCATTCTTAGTTGCAGAGAAGAAGTCGTTTATATGGAAATAGCCAAATTGACCCCTTTTGACCCCACCCTTCAGGCCCCCGGGGGGTCAGCCCCATCATTTGCAAAATTTTGAATCCAAACCCTATAAGGATGTAACCATTGCATTATGAGCGCAATCCCATGTTAAGTTGCAGAGAAAAAGTCATTTATATGGAAATTGACCACTTTTGACCCCGCCCCTCAGGCCCCCGGGGGTCAGCCCTATCATTTGCTCAATTTGGAATCCCCAGCCTACAAGAATGCTACCATTGCATTATGGGTGCTATACCATGCTTAGTTGCAGAGAAGAAGTCATTTATATGGAAATAGCCAAAATGACACCTTTTGACCCCGCCCCTCAGGCCCCCGGGGGGTCAGCCCTATCATTTGCACAATTTTGAATCCCCACACTATAAGGATGCTACCATTGCATTATGGGTGCTATACCATGCTTAGTTTCAGAGAAGAAGTCGTTTATATGGAAATAGCCAAATTGACCCCTTTTGACCCCGCCCCTCAGGGCCCCCGGGGGGTCAGCCCCATCATTTGCACAATTTGGAATCCCCACCCTATAAGGATACTACCATTGCATAATGGGTGCTATACCATGCTTAGTTGCAGAGAAGAAGTCATTTATATGAAAATAGCCAAATTAACCCCTTTTGACCCCGCCCCTCAGGCCCCCGGGGGGTCAGCCCTATCATTTGCACAATTTTGAATCCCCACCCTATAAGGATGCTACCATTGCATTATGGGTGCTATACCATGCTTAGTTTCAGAGAAGAAGTCGTTTATATGGAAATAGCCAAATTGGCCCCTTTTGACCCCGCCCCTCAGGCCCCCGGGGGGTCAGCCCCATTATTTGTACAATTTTGAATCCCCACCCTATAAGGATGCTACCATTGCATTATGGGTGCTATCCCATACTTGGTTTCAGAGAAGAAGTCGTTTATATGGAAATAGCCAAATTGACCCCTTTTGGGCCCGCCCCTCAGGCCCCCGGGGGGTCAGCCCCATTATTTGTACAATTTTCAGTTAGTAGCCCATAAGGATGCTACCAGTCAAATTTTGTTGAAATCCGACCAGCGGTTATGGAGAAGAAGTCAATTGTTGACGGACGCCGGACGACGGATGCCGGACGACGGATGCCGGACGCCGGACGCTGCGGTATCCCATAAGCTCACCTCGGTCCTTTGGACCAGGTGAGCTAATAAAGTGGAAGAAATGGAACAATAGCACACATCTGATATCATTCATTAAATAAATGTGAGAATACTTACTGCCTGGTGATACAAATCTGCCAAATAATCCAATTCTGGGGAGAATAATACTAGATGACTTGGTTGCTCCAACTGGTCCGAGGGCAACTTTAAGGAAACCTGCCGAAATTCCTGAAATGAGAACAAAAGAAATTTTCAAGGTGACATAAGAACATCAAAGATGAAAAGCTCTTTTCTGGATACATTCTGATGACATTTAGGAAAATTTTTCAGTCATGGTAACATATAGTATTACATACTGAAAGTACATGTATAGAGGTTCTAGTTTGAAAATATGAAACAACATCTGAATAAATATTACCAAGTATTAATCTAAATATTCCATAATGAATTTACAGGTATAAGGGTGCTATAGTGCTGTAAGTAACTGTTGTTTACAAATATGGTATATACTATCAAAATTTCCTTGTCAATTAGTTTTATATTTATAAATAAAAAATAAATAAAAATAACAACATATTATTTATCAACATATCATTTTGTTTAAAACAAACATAACATTTGTTTTTATCGACGGCTCACAAGACGTAAAGTCATAATCTATATAATTTTCCCTTGAAAAGACTGACTGTGACATTTTGGTTGTAAAACAAAGAATATCAGGTCGTGATTTGAATCTTTCATAGTTCACATTGCCTATAAAAAAAGAGATATAAAACTTATCCAAACGTGTATATATAACCTTGAGCAATTTTGTTTTTACTTTGCTCCATTAGCAGTAATATGCACCAATTGTAACTCCAAAGATGGCATTGTTATCTGTTCATAATAAGTCTTTAGTGAAATATTATAATAGAGCTAAATTACAGCCAGATAGATGGATAGATGGGTCTAGAATCAATGCGCAATTGTCCTCAATCACTCTGAAAGGTACTGGTAATTATGATACTTTGTCAAAGACTGTCTATACAAGTTGCTAATGTATAGAGATAAATTAGTCTTAAGTAAGTATATGTAATGCAATCAAATATGGCTAATTAATGATGCTGAAATCATAACTAGCTTGATTGCAAGAAAATATGTATGGATCAATAATTTTATATACAGGTACCACAATTTTTATTGCTGTGCTGTGAAACTTCAATGAGAGTAGTGCATGTGCAACCCACACAGTTTCAATAATTATGGACATGAACTGACAAGCAGTGTCTTTACCAACACAAGATTTTAATTTCTGATAAGAAACTGATCATGAAGGTAAAGAAAAATGAAGCAGCACATTGGTGTAAGGTTAGCGGCAATGATGTAGCTTTTATCGAGGACGGAAGATATCTGACAGATGGTCATCATCAGAGCTACGTTTCTGTCCCATTGACTACAGTGTTGCAAAACCTCCAGCGGTGAAAATGTTACAATTTGCATGTGTCAAGTAGATTTGTAATTAAATTCAACAATATCTAACATAAATTGATTTACCCACCTACATGTCTAAATTATGTTTGTAAGCACATTAGAATGGCTCACATCTCTGACACGGCTCACATGGCTGCCATGATGCTTCTCATTAGAAAGTCTCACACTCCAAATATGACATTATCCATATATGGAATGATCAACCTACAAATTTTTACTATGAAAGAAATATAATGTCAAAGAGTTTTTAGCTTGAATTTAAAAACAAGAGATCCCAGAGGGATCTTGGCGCCCACCAAAGAATGATCTATGTCTGACAATGGAAAGAGGGATCTTTTCTCTGCTTTTCAAACTTTTGCAAACATACTATATATAAAATTTGAGACAGATCGCTTCAGTACTTTCTGAGAAATAGCAGAAACAAACTTCAACTATCAAAATCCAAGATGGCTCCTTGGCGGCCATCTTGTTGATCGATCGGTCCCAAATCGAAATATGCACAACTGGGGCCCTAGGGGAACCTATATATGAAATTTGAGACAGATTCATTCAATACTTTCTGAGAAATAGCGATAACAATCTTTAATTGTCAAAATCAAAGATGGCAGCCTGGCGGCCAATTTGATGACCGATCGATCCAAAAACGCATTATACACAACTAGAGCCCTAAGGGGAACCTACATATGAAATTTGAGAAAGATCCCTTTAGTACTTTGTGAGAAATAGCGATAACAATCTTTAACTATCAAAATCCAAGATGGCTGCCTGACCGCCATTTTGTTGACCGATCGATCCAAAAACGCATTATGCACAACTAGATCCCTAGGGAAACCTGCATATGAAATTTGAGAAAGATTCCTTCAGTACTTTGTGAGATATAGCGATAACAATCTTTAACTATTAAAATCCAAGATGGCTGCCTGGTGGCCATCTTGTTGACCGAACGGTCCCAAAACGCAATATGCACAACTAGAGCCCTAGGGGAACCTACATATAAAATTTGAGAAAGATCCCTTCAGTACTTTCTGAGAAATAGCGATAACAAACTTTAAGTATCAAAATCTAAGATGGCTGCCTGGCGGCCATCTTGTTGACTGATTGGTCCCAAAATGCAATATGCACAACTAGGGCCCTAGGGGAATCTATATATGAAATGTGAGACAGATCCCTTCAGTACTTTCTGAGAAATAGCGATAACAAGAATTGTTAACGAACGGATGGACGGGCGGAAGGACGGACGGACGGACGGACGACGGACCACGGACAAAAAGCGATTTGAATAGCCCACCATCTGATGATGGTGGGCTAAAAATCTTCTTGGTAAATTCCAAATGATACTGACATTTTTTTAAACTTCAATTTTTTTTTACCTGTGAGTGTTTCATTCCATCACGGTTTCTGGCAAATCAAACATGGAGGTGTATTTGGTTTGTGAATTAAATATTAATCACAATTGTCAGAATAATACAGTTACATATGGATAATATCTGAAAAATATATTTTTATCAACCACAAAATGCCATGTCGTGGCTTGCAACACTATTGGCAATGGGGTGGAATTCATAACCTTCTGGGAATTGAGTGGAGGCAGGGTATGATTATTTGGGGTCACACTTAATAACGACAACAAACGACAACAAACGACAACATGTTAAATATAAGGAAAAGTTAGAGACAACACAAGATATGTTATTCAGTACATTAAAATGAATATTTCTACCAAGTTTTATGAAGATTGGAGCAAGAATGAAGGAATTAGAGCGATTTGAATATTCTGAAATCGGCCGCTGGTCAACGATAAATCGAGTGACAAGAGGTTTGCCGTGACGGTATACCGACAACACATTGTAACATCGAAAATGTTTTAAAAACCTAACGACAACAGAAGATATGTGATTTGTCATACTATAATGCATCTATGTACAAAATTTCATTAAGATTGGAATAAAAATGAAGACTTTATACCCGTTTTAATGTTACGAGATCGGCGACTGGTCAAGTTTATATCGCGAGTGTGTATGTTCAGTATTACCGACAACACATCATTATTTGTTCTAGTATTAGGTTTGTATTAGTGTTAAATACATGTATATATACAGTCTCTGTCACTAAGCTGTAAGGACATGCTTCTTAGGCTCAGACGGTTGAGCAATGGATTTTCATGCTTAAGACCTGGGTTCGATTCCTGGTCAGGGTACTAGAATGGGTAGAAATTTATTTTCTCCCTTTTTCTTCTAAAATGCATTTTATTTTTAAATACTTTGCAATCATTTATTAGTTCATATTTCGCCGCTTTACCAACTTCCTAGTGTAAAACCGGAAAGCAACCGTATCACTATGCACAATACGTGTATTAACAGTTAAAACCAGTTAACCTGCTGCAATACAGATTTGCTCTTTCTAGCTTTTGTGTGCAGTTGTTTTTAATAGCTGGTTCAAGGTCACGTTCATACCTAAACCGGCAGCAATAACGCACGCTGTAACAGCTTTTCTTTCAGTTTGCTGTCCGTCTGGGATCGTCCAAATCACGTGCCAATCAGTAAAATATCGTTTTTGACCTATGAAGCTCCAAATACTTTGAATTTCTTCTCAAAGAACAATGTTTTCTTTACCGTTTTCTCTTCCCCGTCCATGTTGGATTCGACGTTGACAACACGCTTGAGCTAAATGATGATATGGATGTCATGAAAATAGAGATTTTTTTAATTTGTTATTCCTTCAAAATGTCGATCTCCATGTGTGGATTTTTATTGTTGTTGCTTATTCAACATTTTAACTATTTAAACAATGTACCATATTTCATGCTGTAATCTATCTATAATGAAAGTTACATTCACATTGCAAAATTTGAAGTTGTTATTATGTTTTCACATGGAAATATTCACAGAGATAAAGAAAGCCAAAAATCACATAACAGAATGCAACAGGATTTAATCAAACGATAAAATATTAGTCCCTTAAATAAAAAGGTTGCAGGCTATATATTGATCAACAATAGCCTTTGTGTTTTCATTTTATCTGAGCTATAATGTTTTACCATGTCAAAGTATACAACAAAGAGTTATAATCAAATCAATTTGTAAGGTCAAGTTTTAAAAGTCCAGATATCAAAACAATATCTATCAAAGTTCAAAGGTTATTCACACTCTCCATACGACAAAGGTCAGATTACATTTGTTTGGTTTAGTTTTACTATATATTGACAGCCAGGGTCATGTAAGGACATGCCAGGTTTGATGGTGGAGGAAAGCCAGAGTATAACCCAGAGAAGAAACCCAACCAGCGGTCAGTATCTGGCAACTGCCCCACTTGGGATTAGAACTCGCAACCCAGAGGTGGAGGGCTTGTGGTAATATGTTGGGACATCTTAACCACTCGGCCACCACAGCCCCTATGTCAGATTATATAAAGACTTGATTTGTGATGAAATGAAATGGATTGAATCAGTACGGTACAGTCAGGTCTGGTAGCCAAGGACCAATTGACATATTGGCGATATATTGGTAAATGTTTGAAAACCTTTCATATTTTTAAGTAGAGTATGAATCTGGCTTCAAATCAGAATAAGGAGACTCATGTTGACTCAATCTTGACGAAAACTTTGCAAGTCAGTCAAAATCACTAAAAGGTACTTCAAACAGTGACATTTCACTCTACAGAAGGTCAACAACTTGTTATGAACTAAGGATTCTTTTAACTGCCTCCAATGTCAGTGAACCTTTCACAGGCAAGCAGTTCTGACCTCCCTCTCATTTGTTTGTATTCACACTACAGAATTTTAGGAGAGTAACACAACAGACTTCACAGCTAGCTCAGGTACCTCAAAAACAATTACATATCTCTCCCATCCATCCGGTCAATACATACTGATCTAAACAATGTAGAGTGTGCATAATAATTTCAGTAAAGTGTAAAACAAGCAGTAAACTACAAATGTCAAATTAATACCTTAATTCATCCATCTCCGCGTGAGACCAGGACAGGACAGAAAAAGCACTGACAAGACAGACATCATACAATATGCTCCCTAATTTCATATGGCGTTATATATATATAAAGTGGAATCCAAAAGCAATATAATACCTTTTGTCAGTACTTTTTAATCCAAACAACTACAATATTTTTCCAATTGTAAAAGGTTGTGAAGATTACATGAAAAATAGCGACAGAATGAAATTGATTTTATCTAAACAAGAAAATAATAAATTGCAAGCGTCAGCCTAAAAACCTTAAACGTATTTTATGTGCGTCAAAATTCGATTCGAAAATGCAAGATACTTCTGTCACTAAATGTATGCAAAAGCGTTGCAAAACATGTGATATTATTATAGAGTGTAAAAATTATATATTCAAAAATGGTTTTTAATTTCAAAAATTAAAACTAATATGAATTGTACATCCAAAAATGTCATATACGCACTTATTTGTAGCAAATGCTCAGATTTTTATATTGGTCAGACAGGAATGGAATTGAGAAAGAGAGTTACATTACACCGACAACAAACCAAAACAGACCATCTCAGATATTTAACAGTAAACGATCATTGTCATATGTGTGCTAATGATAATTTTTTTATTTTACCAATATATCAAATGTCCAATTCAGATCTTTTAAAAAGAGAAAATAAAGAAATGTATTTCATTCAACTTATGAAACCTGTGCTAAATTCAGAACGGGACAAAGGAACTTCATATTAGTTTTTTATTTCGTCCTCATGTTTTTGTTATTTTCTTCCAGAACCATTCACAATATCTTTATGTACCATGTCATGACGTAATCGTACTACGACGTCATTGTACTATGACGTCATGTTTTACAAATAAAAGAATTCAAACCCCTGAAGACCTGCTGAAAGTTTCCCCGGGGAAAGAATCAGCTAGCTGAAAGTTTCCCCGGGGAAAGAATAAGGCTAGCTGATTCTTTCCCCCCCTAGTTATTTTTTTCCCCCGGGGAAAGAATTAGCTAGCTGATTCTTTCCCCCCTCTCGATTTATTTCTAGGTGGGAAACTATTGGCTAACTGATTCTTTCCCCCCTCTGGATTTATTTCAAGGGGGTGGGAGAGACTATTGGCTAGCTGATTCTTCCCCCCCCCCTTCTTGATTAATTTTAGGGGGAAATATTGGGTAGCTGATCTTTCCCCCCCCCACTTGGATTTATTTTTTAGGGGGAAATATTGGCTAAATGATTGTTTCCCCCTCTTCCCTCTATATTTATTTCTATAAGGGGGAAACTATTGGCTAGCTGATTCTTTTCCCCCTTCCCTGTCTATTTATTTCTATCGGGGGAAACTATTGACTAGCTGATTCTTTCCCCCTTCCCTGTCTATTTATTTCTATATGGGGGAAACTATTGACTAGCTGATTCTTTCCCCCCTTCCTATATTTATTTATAAGGGGGAAACTATTGACTAGCTGATTCTTTCCCCCCTTCACTGTATATTTATAAGGGGGAAACTATTGGCTAGCTGATTCTTTCCCCCTTCCCTGTCTATTTATTTCTATATGGGGGAAACTATTGACTAGCTGATTCTTTCCCCCCTTCACTGTATATTTATAAGGGGGAAACTATTAGCTAGCTGATTCCCCCCTCCCTTCCCTGTCTATTTATTTCTATATGGGGGAAACTATTGACTAGCTGATTCTTTCCCTCCTTCACTGTATATTCATAAGGGGGGAAACTATTGGCTAGCTGATTCTTTCCCCCCTTCCCTGTCTATTTATTTCTATATGGGGAAAACTATTGACTAGCTGATTCTTTCCCTCCTTCACTGTATATTTATAAGGGGGGAAACTATTGACTAGCTGATTCTTTCCCCCCTTCCCTGTCTATTTATTTCTATATGGGGGAAACTATTGACTAGCTGATTCTTTCCCTCCTTCACTGTATATTTATAAGGGGGGAAACTATTGACTAGCTGATTCTTTCCCCCCTTCCCTGTCTATTTATTTCTATATGGGGGAAACTTTTGGCTAGCTGATTCTTTCCCCCCTTCCCTGTCTATTTATTTCTATATGGGGGAAACTTTTGGCTAGCTGATTCTTTCCCCCCTTCCCTGTATATTTATTTCTATATGGGGGAAACTATTGGCTAGCTGATTCTTTCCCCCCTTCCCTGTCTATTTATTTCTATATGGGGGAAACTATTGACTAGCTGATTCTTTCCCCCCTTCACTGTATATTTATATAGGGGGGAAACTATTGACTAGCTGATTCTTTCCCCCCTTCCCTGTCTATTTATTTCTATATGGGGGAAACTATTGGCTAGCTGATTCTTTCCCCCTTCACTGTATATTTATAAGGGGGGGGAAACTATTGACTAACTGATTCTTTCCCCCCTTCACTGTCTATTTATTTATAAGGGGGGAAACTATTGGCTAGCTGATTCTTTCCCCCTTCACTGTATATTTATAAGGGGGGGAAACTATTGACTAGCTGATTCTTTCCCCCCTTCCCTGTATATTTATATGGGGGGAAACTATTGGCTAGCTGATTCTTTCCCCCCTTCCCTGTCTATTTATTTCTATATGGGGGAAACTATTGACTAGCTGATTCTTTCCCCCCTTCCCTGTCTATTTATTTCTATATGGGGGAAACTATTGACTAGCTGATTCTTTCCCCCCTTCCCTGTCTATTTATTTCTATATGGGGGAAACTATTGGCTAGCTGATTCTTTCCCCCCTTCCCTGTCTATTTATTTCTATATGGGGGAAACTTTTGACTAGCTGATTCTTTCCCCCCTTCCCTGTCTATTTATTTCTATATGGGGGAAACTATTGGCTAGCTGATTCTTTCCCCCCTTCACTGTATATTTATAAGGGGGGAAACTATTGACTAGCTGATTCTTTCCCCCCTTCCCTGTCTATTTATTTCTATATGGGGGAAACTATTGACTAGCTGATTCTTTCCCCCCTTCCCTGTCTATTTATTTCTATATGGGGGAAACTATTGACTAGCTGATTCTTTCCCCCCTTCACTGTATATTTATAAGGGGGGAAACTATTGGCTAGCTGATTCTTTCCCCCTTCCCTGTCTATTTATTTCTAAGGGGGGGGAAACTATTGACTACTGATTCTTTCCCCCCTTCACTGTATATTTATAAGGGGGGAAACTATTGGCTAGCTGATTCTTTCCCCCCTTCACTGTATATTTATAAGGGGGGGGGGAAACTATTGGCTAGCTGATTCTTTCCCCCCTTCACTGTATATTTATAAGGGGGAAACTATTGGCTAGCTGATTCTTTCCCCCTTCCCTGTCTATATTGACTAGCTGATTCTTCCCCCCTTTCATCTATATCAAATTCAACTTGAGTAGCTGATTCTTTTCTCCCACCCATTCCCTCTATATTTATTTCTAGGTGGAAACATATGGGGATGGGGAGGGGGATTATTCAGGGTTAGCATTTAGCATGATGTTTTAGTCCTTTCCTTGTAAATTGTGTACTTCAGTTTTCAATATGTACTGTAAAGTCTATATCATCAGATAACTCATGAAGTCTGTTTGTACTTCATGTGACATAATACTGGATTCTGATTAGCTTCACATATGGGTACAATTTCCAATAGTGCCAGAGGAAGCGATGTTAGATCAAATGTGAATCTATTATGACATCACTAGTACATGAGATCATTATATCTTTGCGCTTTGACCAATACGTCAAGATGGTGGTCAGGTTGTGGTGTACGAGAAGGAACTGGTTCTATATTGCTCTACTTTCAATCTTCATGAAACAGAATCTCGTTTAAAGAAACAGATTTCTGCAATAATATATATGTTGGTCTTATAATGTAACAGCATGGTAAGGAAATGCAATGAATATAACATTTCGAGGCATCCCTTTATGGCCAGCTGGTTATGAGGTCACTATTGCCTCATAGAATTGTCGAGGGATAGAATAGTGCCCTCTTAACCAGGCCATAATAGATAAGTATTATTAAAGTCAAATAGACTTGATGAAGTCATTAAACTAAAACCAACTTATTTTCATATTGAAATTGGTGTATTTCATGAGTACACACATGTAATATTTGAATTTTAAAAAAATATAAAGTTTCAACTTTTTTTGTACTTTCAAAATGCGTTAATTATTGTGAATAAGTCAGGCAATATGTTACAATATTAATTGAATTCTCACAAAATAAGTTGGTTTACAGTTTGTATAGTTTCATCAGCGGCATTAATGTAGAACGAAACTTCCCATTTGAACAGATAATCACACAAGTAACATTTTTGCTGTAACAAATGCCATTAATATTATAAGAGAATCCTACACAAATGGCTTTGTATTATCAAAATTTCTTTGCCTTTTGTAGATGATTTATCAAAATTACGTTTTCAATTGTAGGCAATTAATATTCATACAATGAATTTCCATAATTATGAAGTTATGAATTTTGATTTTGAAAACCATAACTTTGATTAATCATCTCACTAAGCTAAAAACAAAATAAATACATATGTTAGAATTCTTAATAAATAATTTATTCATAGTTTACATTCAAAAAGTACATATACAGAGATTCCTTCTTTCATATTACTTGTTGTCCTAAATTGTCCTGATCAAGTCTGTAGTGTGTATTCCATAAAAATCATTATCATAATTATTACATTAGCAATTCAGTAAAATAAGCATTGAATAAAACAAATAAGTACAATGACTTCCCTTTAAAGTCTGTGCTTGAAGTGTTTAAAGTACTTTATACATTAACAAAAACATCAACGTTCACTAAATATCAAAATACATAGATAAAGATGATTTGAAAAAGTACCATAAACCAGCTTTTTTGCTGCTTCTCATTTTCTCAAATTCATGGAACCAATTTTTTCACTGTGGTTGTACATGTATTTTAAAAATAAATTCAGTTTGTATTGCTAAACAAAAATGTTTGTATATGAATTTTCCCCCAGTATTTCCAAGAGAGAAAGAACATGGTTAAAACCAAGTTTGGCATTAATTAACGAATTTCCCTCAAAGTATGATTGGATGAAGCAAAAAAAAAAAAGAGTTATGTCCCCTTCCTTGCTATCCTCCATGATCTCTTGCAGACAATTGACCCAGTTACCAACTCATACATTTAAAACAAAATAAAAGTTTTTAAACTTTTGTGTATGGGTGCAAATGTTGTTTTTAGCAAGTTTACACATATATGTAGATACATCATATTCATTACAACTCCCTTCTGGTTAAATAAATAAACTTGCTACCAGTTTATGATGCAAAGGGGTATAAATGCACAGTCTTTTCAAATGCCTTGCGGAAATAAAAGGAGGTCCTATTAGTAAGCACCGTTAACTATTACTGATATTTAATGGCTCCAGGATGCTTAACGGGTTGAAAACATTAATTAAACAGTTCTTCATCTACTACAGCTTAGGTAGAAACAAGTGTCTTGTCTAACACCTCAATACAACATTGAAATGTTCATTTGTAAGATTGTTCAAATAAATAGCATACTTTGATTTTTTGTCCAGTGAGAGAGAAGCTGGGTACCTAAGCCAGTTAAATTTGGTCACACCCCTACTGTCTGTTCCACATTTAGAAAACACACAAATATCTGTATCTAGTAGAGACGCTGCACCCAAAATTTCTGCATCTGTTGCCCACACTGAGTTGCAATCCATATTGCTCTCCTCTAAATATTCATTTACATTTGTGTCCAAATATTTGCTTAGTTTTGTGGTCACACTAGAATTCCTCATATGGGCAACAATACTGTCTCTGCATGATTTATGTCCATTTTCTGTCCCAGAGAGTGCAAAACTAATCGCACGAAACAAGCAGTTGCCGTCTCCTCTGATGCTGTGTATTTCTGATGGCTTTCCTGCTGATTCCTTGTCATTTCCATAATTTGGGTCTTGAGAAACTTAATGTTCATCCTATTGCACAATTTAGGGAGGGCTGAAGCTGGAAGTGTTTTGAATATACATTTTGCAGGTGTTTCCTTTGTGATGTTCACATGATGCTGTTGTGATTGCCTTTGTGATGTTGTCTTGGTCTGCTTTCTTGTTTGTTTTGGAGTTAGAGGTGCTCTCTTTGTTGTCTTTAATGTGCGCTTTGGAGTACTGGTGGGAGTCTGGCAATGTGATGTCTGTGTATCAGGTGTGTACAGCTTGAGGTGGGTGCTATGGTAGATGTTTGAAAGTGTCTTCTTACTTTTGGCATTCTGTAGTCTAACCCGTCCTTTGTCTAAAGTTTCAATGACTCTGTATGGTCCTACCCACCTTGGTGCAAGCTTGCATCCAAACCTCCTAATTTTGCTCGTGTTTTTCATCAGAACAGAAGATCCTACTGGATAAGAGCTGTGTGATTGGTGACGTCGATCATAATTTTTCTTCTGTCGTTCTTGTGCTGTCTCAATATTGTTTTTGACACATTCGTTGATCTCTTTTCTTTGATCTGCAATATTAGTTAAGACACTATCTGCAAATTTACATGATTCTAGTGTTGGCTTCTTCCCAGAGTTTGGAACAATCCTTGCCTTTCGTCCATACATCACCTCAAATGGTGTACACTTTGTAGATGAATGAACACTTGTTCTGTAGGCAAACAATGCGCTCTGAAGCAACACATCCCAATCGGTCGCATTTTCATTTGTTACTTTACTTAACATTTCTTTCAAAGTTCTGTTGTCACGTTCTCGCTGTCCATTTGTCTGTGGATGGTAGGCAGAGGAAATTCTGTGGTCAATTTGAAGTTCATCTGTTAAAAAGTCTACAACTTTGTTGGTGAACTCCTTTCCTTGGTCTGTGATTATAGAATCCATTGGTCCTAGTCTACAGACACAGTCCAATATGAACTTTCCCACATTCTCAGCAGTTTTCTCGCCAATGGCACGTGCTTCTGACCACTTTGAGAAATGGTCTGTTGCAGCCACGATGTATTTATTGCCAGTATCCGTTATTGGTAAAGGTCCAACAATGTCAATTCCAACAAGGCTCCAAACTTTGGAAGGCACTGATATAGAATTAAGTGGAGGAGCATTTTTTACTGGTCCAAGATTGACTCTACAACACTGATCACAGTCTCTAACAAACAAAGTTACATCCTCTTTCATGCCTTTCCAGTAATATCCTTGCAGACACTTTTGGTATGTTTTGTCTCTTCCTAGATGACCACCAGCATATTTTCCTGTGAATTGCAAATATGTTAAAATTGTATGAAACAAATAATCAAACAGAAACATGACATCCCTAACATTAGAATCAGAGATGGGAGTGTAAAATCTCTAACATTAGTATCAGAGATGGGAGTGTAAAATCCCTAACATTAGTATCAGAGATGGGAGGGTGACATCTAAGAAAGTCAGGGGCACGCTGATCTCTAACATTAGTATCAGAGATGGAAGGGTGACATCTCTAACATTAGTATCAGAGATGGGAGGGTGACATCTCTAACATTAGTATCAGAGATGGAAGGGTGACGTCTCTCACTTAAGTATCAGAGATGAGAGGGTGATATCTCTAACATAAGTATCAGAGATGGGAGGGTGACATCTCTAACATTAGTATCAGAGATGGAGGATGACATCTCTAAATTAGTATCAGAGATGGGAGGGTGACATCTCTAACATTTATCAGAGATGGAAGGATGATATCTCTAACATTAGTATCAGAGATGGGAGGGTGACATCTCTAACATTAGTATCAGAGATGGGAGGGTGACATCTCTAACATTAGTATCAGAGATGGAAGGGTGACGTCTCTCACTTAAGTATCAGAGATGGAAGGGTGACATCTCTAACATTAGTATCAGAGATGGGAGGGTGACATCTCTAACATTAGTATCAGAGATGGGAGGGTGACATCTCTAACATTAGTATCAGAGATGGAAGGGTGACGTCTCTCACTTAAGTATCAGAGATGGAAGGGTGACGTCTCTAACATAAGTATCAGAGATGGGAGGGTGACATCTCTAACATTAGTATCAGAGATGGGAGGGTGACATCTCTAACATTAGTATCAGAGATGGGAGGGTGACATCTCTAACATTAGTATCAGAGATGAGAGGGTGACATCTCTAGCATTAGTATCAGAGACCGGAGGGTGACGTCTCTCACTGAAGTATCAGAGATGGGAGGGTGATATCTCTAATATTTGTATCAGATATGGGAGGGTGACATCTCTAACATTAGTATCAGAGATGGGAGGGTGACATCTCTAACATTAGTATCAGAGATGGAAGGGTGACGTCTCTAACATAAGTATCAGAGATGGGAGGGTGACATCTCTAACATTAGTATCAGAGATGGGAGGGTGACATCTCTAACATTAGTATCAGAGATGGGAGGGTGACATCTCTAACATTAGTATCAGAGATGGGAGGGTGACATCTCTAACATTAGTATCAGAGATGGGAGGGTGACATCTCTAACATTAGTATCAGAGATGGGAGGGTGACATCTCTAACATTAGTATCAGAGATGGGAGGGTGACATCTCTAACATTAGTATCAGAGATGGAAGGGTGACATCTCTAACATTAGTATCAGAGATGGAAGGGTGACATCTCTAACATTAGTATCAGAGATGGGAGGGTGACATCTCTAACATTAGTATCAGAGATGGGAGGGTGACATCTCTAACATTAGTATCAGAGATGGAAGGGTGACATCTCTAACATTAGTATCAGAGATGGGGAGGGTGACATCTCTAACATTAGTATCAGAGATGGGAGGGTGACGTCTCTAACATTAGTATCAGAGATGGGAGGGTGACATCTCTCTAACATAGTATCAGAGATGGGAGGGTGACATCTCTAACATTAGTATCAGAGATGGGAGGGTGACATCTCTAACATTAGTATCAGAGATGGGAGGGTGACATCTCTAACATAGTATCAGAGATGGGAGGGTGACATCTCTAACATTAGTATCAGAGATGGGAGGGTGACATCTCTAACATTAGTATCAGAGATGGGAGGGTGACATCTCTAACATTAGTATCAGAGATGGAAGGGTGACGTCTCTCACTTAAGTATCAGAGATGGGAGGGTGACATCTCTAACATTAGTATCAGAGATGGGAGGGTGACATCTCTAACATTAGTATCAGAGATGGGAGGGTGACATCTCTAACATTAGTATCAGAGATGGAAGGGTGACGTCTCTCACTTAAGTATCAGAGATGGAAGGGTGACGTCTCTAACATAAGTATCAGAGATGGGAGGGTGACATCTCTAACATTAGTATCAGAGATAGGAGGGTGACATCTCTAACATTAGTATCAGAGATGGGAGGGTGACATCTCTAACATTAGTATCAGAGATGGGAGGGTGACATCTCTAACATTAGTATTAGAGATGGGAGGGTGACATCTCTTACATTAGTATCAGAATTGGGAGGATGACATCTCTAACATTTATCAGAGATGGGCCCAGCAACAACTAAGTATAGGATAAACCATGAGTTGGTGTAGAATAGGCCAGAGAAAACACACATATCGAAGGGTGAAGTACAAACTAGTATTTTGTTTTCATAGACAAAAGTTACTTACTTAAAATTTACACTCCTCTACACTATAAGCATCATTGAAAAATTTGAGCTTCTTATTGTTATTCAGAAAAGAAATATGTAAAAGAATTTTGAAGAAGATTGATCAATATCATTATACTGTAAAAATGAAGCACACACAAAAACAATCATACTAAATGTTTTTAAATGCTTTAAAAATTTGGAAATAGCAGCATTTGCACATGAAAAGCCACCTACGGCATGTACATTCCTCTGAATTGTGTAATTAAACTTAAATACATGCAAGTTTAATGTTTTTTGATTTTGAAAACAGAATCTGTTTAAATATACCCAGATTTACCTGGCAAAACCTCAAATGCTAATTACCATCTGCATGTGTACATGTATATCACATCGATATACATTGTATATGCACATTAATTTAACATGTTCTAATTTATATATTCAAAAATTGCATACTTGTTGAAACTATTTGAATAAAAACATAAAAATCGGACAGAAGTAAAATTTAAATTAGATAATAAATTTTAAATGATCATCTGCTTTCAAAAATTAAGCTCCATAGCTGACAGCATTAATGATACTAGTCATTTGAACAATAATTGGTGTTAATAATCATGTGTGGAATGTATATGTCTAATTAACACAAAAAATAATATAAAATGATTTATTTTGTTTTTGGTGTGTGTGAGATCAGTATTCCATTCCATATAGAACGGAATTTTTTCTGGATGCATTGATTAATGTAAATATTTTTATCTTGAAGTAAAATTAGAAGTTCAAACTTTTCAAAATGATGGTAATGGTGTAACTGAAGAAAAATACTGAATTGTCTGCTCATGTTTTTGACGGAGAAAAATACCATTTGTCGACAGTGGAGCATCTTTAAATATAATAATTTTGAAGATATATATATATACATGAATATATAATTACCTGAGTGAAGGCTGGTCAAGACAGCTTGTACTTCATTGTGTCTCAGTACCTTCTTGTCATCTTTGTATAAGGTGCCATCTTTGCACTGGAACCCCTTAGCTTTGATGCGAATTCTTCTTTTTTCAGATTTCTTCTTATTTGCATCTTTAATGTTTGTTACATATGCAGGGTACACTGATTTACTGAGGTATATAACAAGTTCATTGTAGGAATTATCTTCCATGGTTTTTCAAGGTGGGATGATGCTGATTGCATCAATGAAAAGTATACAATGTATAGTGGTCACAAAAGCAGACAAATGTATATATATATAATATTACCAAATATGGACCTTACTGATGTCAAGGTGTGAAGCCATACCCAATAAACAGCAACTATTAGCTATATAGATCAGACATGGTGACTAAAGACTACAATGCTTTAAACAAAAGAGTCTTCAGCCAGGTGTGATATGTTAGGGTGAACCGATGTTAGATCAGGTGACAGTCATTAATTAGTACAATCATCAACACCTATTTAATTGTCTTGTAATTACCATCCCTTAGAGCTATTCCAACATATAGATGTTGTTATTTCAATGGTGTACAGGTGTCACTTCAATGTCAAAATTAAAATTAATATAAACATTTTTTACACAAAGACAATTAATGTAAAAATGCAATGTACTTTTTAAACTTAAGGGAAAAACTTCCAATATGTATTTGATTATATCTTTTACAAATTTAGTACATCATGGTTCCATTATTTCGTTAATTTCTATATTACTTGATATATCAAAATAGGAATTATTGATATAAAGACTCAAATAACTCAATAATTTCATATTTTTGCTGAAATGTAGCAATGTTCCATTACCAGTGGTATAATTATATAAAGAATATAAAGAATTAAGAATAAAAAAAATACATTGTATATACAGATCTGTATATTTTGAACATTTACGCAATTTTAGAAATATGAAGGGGCTTAATTTTTGTTTTAATTTCCTTTAGTATGGGGGGCGGGGGCAGCAAGAACAGATGAGAAAGCCAATAATTTATTCCTGAGAAAAAAGGGTTTGGTGCAAGAATCAAGTATAGTCATGCAATACTACATGTTATTCTCACACCTACATGTTCACCCCAGAAGTAAGTAGAAAAGAGGGAAAGATGACCGCCCCCCTTCAGCTAGCCAATAGTCGAGAGGGGAGGGGGTATCACCTAGCTATATCACCCCTCTCAAAATATATGGAGTGGGAGGAAAGAATAAGCTACCTAGTAGTTTTCCCTTCTCAAATAAATCAAGACTGGGAAAGAATCAGTTAGCCAATAGTTTCCCACTTAAAAATATATCGAGATGGGGAAAAGAATCAGCTAGCCAATAGTTTCCCCCCTAGATATAATCGAGAGGGGGGAATGAATCAGCTAGCCAATAGTTTCCCTCTAGAATTAATCGAGAGGGGGGAAAGAATCAGCTAGCCAATAGTTTCCCCCTAGATATAATCAAGAGGGGGGAAAGAATCAGCTAGCCAATAGTTTCTCCCCTAGATATAATTTGTGAGGGGGGAAAGAATCAGCTAGCCAATAGTTTCCCTCTAGATATAATCAAGAGGGGGGAAAGAATCAGCTAGCCAATAGTTTCCCCCTAGATATAATCAAGAGGGGGGAAAGAATCAGCTAGCCAATAGTTTCCCCCTAGAATTAATCGAGAGGGGGGAAAGAATCAGCTAGCCAATAGTTTCCCCCTAGAATTAATCGAGAGGGGGGAAAGAATCAGCTAGCCAATAGTTTCCCCCTAGATATAATCAAGAGGGGGGAAAGAATCAGCTAGCCAATAGTTTTCCCCCTAGAATTAATCGAGAGGGGGGAAAGAATCAGCTAGCCAATAGTTTCCCCCCTAGATATAATCAAGAGGGGGGAAAGAATCAGCTAGCCAATAGTTTCCCCCCTAGATATAATCAAGAGGGGGAATGAATCAGCTAGCCAATAGTTTCCCCCCTAGATATAATCAAGAGAGGGGAAAGAATCAGCTAGCCAATAGTTTCCCCCTAGAATTAATCGAGAGGGGGGAAAGAATCAGCTAGCCAATAGTTTCCCCCTAGAATTAATCGAGAGGGGGGAAAGAATCAGCTAGCCAATAGTTTTCCCCCTAGATATAATCAAGAGGGGGGAAAGAATCAGCTAGCCAATAGTTTCCCCCTAGATATAATCAAGAGGGGGGAAAGAATCAGCTAGCCAATAGTTTCCCCCTAGATATAATCAAGAGGGGGGAAAGAATCAGCTAGCCAATAGTTTCCCCCCTAGATATAATCAAGAGGGGGGAAAGAATCAGCTAGCCAATAGTTTCCCCCCTAGATATAATCAAGAGAGGGGAAAGAATCAGCTAGCCAATAGTTTCCCCCTAGAATTAATCAAGAGGGGGGAAAGAATCAGCTAGCCAATAGTTTCCCCCCTAGAATTAATCAAGAGGGGGAAAGAATCAGCTAGCCAATAGTTTCCCCCTAGATAAAATCAAGAGGGGGGAAAGAATCAGCTAGCCAATAGTTTCCCCCCTAGATATAATCAAGAGGGGGGAAAGAATCAGCTAGCCAATAGTTTCCCCCTAGATATAATCAAGAGGGGGGAAAGAATCAGCTAGCCAATAGTTTCCCCCCTAGATATAATCAAGAGGGGGGAATGAATCAGCTAGCCAATAGTTTCCCCCCTAGATATAATCAAGAGAGGGGGGGGATATCAGCTCGTCAATAGTTTCCCCCTAGATATAATCAAGAGGGGGGAAAGAATCAGCTAGCCAATAGTTTCCCCCTAGAATTAATCAAGAGGGGGAAAGAATCAGCTAGCCAATAGTTTCCCCCCTAGATATAATCAAGAGGGGGAAAGAATCAGCTAGCCAATAGTTTCCCCCTAGATATAATCAAGAGGGGGGAAAGAATCAGCTAGCCAATAGTTTCCCCCTAGAATTAATCAAGAGGGGGGAAAGAATCAGCTAGCCAATAGTTTCCCCCTAGAATTAATCGAGAGGGGGGAAAGAATCAGCTAGCCAATAGTTTCCCCCCTAGAATTAATCAAGAGGGGGGAAAGAATCAGCTAGCCAATAGTTTCCCCCTAGATATAATCAAGAGGGGGGAAAGAATCAGCTAGCCAATAGTTTCCCCCCTAGAATATAATCAAGAGGGGGGAAAGAATCAGCTAGCCAATAGTTTCCCCCCTAGATATAATCAAGAGGGGGGAAAGAATCAGCTAGCCAATAGTTTCCCCCTAGAATAATCAAGAGGGGGGAAAGAATCAGCTAGCCAATAGTTTCCCCCCTAGAATATAATCAAGAGGGGGGAAAGAATCAGCTAGCCAATAGTTTCCCCCTAGATATAATCAAGAGGGGGGAAAGAATCAGCTAGCCAATAGTTTCCCCCTAGAATTAATCGAGAGGGGGGAAAGAATCAGCTAGCCAATAGTTTCCCCCTAGAATTAATCAAGAGGGGGGAAAGAATCAGCTAGCCAATAGTTTCCCCCTAGAATTAATCGAGAGGGGGGAAAGAATCAGCTAGCCAATAGTTTCCCCCTAGAATTAATCAAGAGGGGAGAAAGAATCAGCTAGCCAATAGTTTCCCCCCTAGATATAATCAAGAGGGGGGAAAGAATCAGCTAGCCAATAGTTTCCCCCTAGAATTAATCAGAGGGGGAAAGAATCAGCTAGCCAATAGTTTCCCCCTAGAATTAATCAAGAGGGGGGAAAGAATCAGCTAGCCAAAGTTTCCCCCCTAGATATAATCAAGAGGGGGGAAAGAATCAGCTAGCCAATAGTTTCCCCCTAGAATTAATCGAGAGGGGGGAAAGAATCAGCTAGCCAATAGTTTCCCCCTAGAATTAATCAAGAGGGGGGAAAGAATCAGCTAGCCAATAGTTTCCCCCCTAGATATAATCAAGAGGGGGGAAAGAATCAGCTAGCCAATAGTTTCCCCCTAGAATTAATCGAGAGGGGGGAAAGAATCAGCTAGCCAATAGTTTCCCCCCTAGATATAATCAAGAGGGGGAATGAATCAGCTAGCCAATAGTTTCCCCCCTAGATATAATCAAGAGGGGGGAAAGAATCAGCTAGCCAATAGTTTCCCCCTAGAATTAATCGAGAGGGGGGAAAGAATCAGCTAGCCAATAGTTTCCCCCCTAGATATAATCAAGAGGGGGGAAAGAATCAGCTAGCCAATAGTTTCCCCCTAGAATTAATCGAGAGGGGGGAAAGAATCAGCTAGCCAATAGTTTCCCCCCTAGATATAATCAAGAGGGGGGAATGAATCAGCTAGCCAATAGTTTCCCCCCTAGATATAATCAAGAGGGGGGAAAGAATCAGCTAGCCAATAGTTTCCCCCCTAGATATAATCAAGAGGGGGGAAAGAATCAGCTAGCCAATAGTTTCCCCCTAGAATTAATCGAGAGGGGGGAAAGAATCAGCTAGCCAATAGTTTCCCCCTAGAATTAATCGAGAGGGGGGAAAGAATCAGCTAGCCAATAGTTTCCCCCTAGAATTAATCGAGAGGGGGGAAAGAATCAGCTAGCCAATAGTTTCCCCCTAGAATTAATCAAGAGGGGGGAAAGAATCAGCTAGCCAATAGTTTCCCCCCTAGATATAATCAAGAGGGGGGAAAGAATCAGCTAGCCAATAGTTTCCCCCTAGATATTATCGAGAGGGGGGAAAGAATCAGCTAGCCAATAGTTTCCCCCTAGAATTAATCAAGAGGGGGGAAAGAATCAGCTAGCCAATAGTTTCCCCCTAGAATATAATCAAGAGGGGGGAAAGAATCAGCTAGCCAATAGTTTCCCCCCTAGAATTAATCAAGAGGGGGGAATGAATCAGCTAGCCAATAGTTTCCCCCTAGATATAATCAAGAGGGGGGAAAGAATCAGCTAGCCAATAGTTTCCCCCTAGAATTAATCGAGAGGGGGGAAAGAATCAGCTAGCCAATAGTTTCCCCCCTAGAATTAATCAAGAGGGGGGAAAGAATCAGCTAGCCAATAGTTTCCCCCCTAGATATAATCAAGAGGGGGGAAAGAATCAGCTAGCCAATAGTTTCCCCCTAGATATAATAAGAGGGGGGAAAGAATCAGCTAGCCAATAGTTTCCCCCTAGAATTAATCAAGAGGGGGAAAGAATCAGCTAGCCAATAGTTTCCCCCCTAGATATAATCAAGAGGGGGGAAAGAATCAGCTAGCCAATAGTTTCCCCCCTAGATATAATCAAGAGGGGGGAAAGAATCAGCTAGCCAATAGTTTCCCCCTAGAATTAATCGAGAGGGGGGAAAGAATCAGCTAGCCAATAGTTTCCCCCCTAGATATAATCAAGAGGGGGAAAGAATCAGCTAGCCAATAGTTTCCCCCTAGATATAATCAAGAGGGGGAAAGAATCAGCTAGCCAATAGTTTCCCCCTAGAATTAATCAGAGGGGGGAAAGAATCAGCTAGCCAATAGTTTCCCCCCTAGATATAATCAAGAGGGGGGAATGAATCAGCTAGCCAATAGTTTCCCCCCTAGAATTAATCAAGAGGGGGGAAAGAATCAGCTAGCCAATAGTTTCCCCCCTAGATATAATCAAGAGGGGGGAAAGAATCAGCTAGCCAATAGTTTCCCCCCTAGATATAATCAGAGAGGGGGAAAGAATCAGCTAGCCAATAGTTTCCCCCCTAGATATAATCAAGAGGGGGGAAAGAATCAGCTAGCCAATAGTTTCCCCCTAGATATAATCAAGAGGGGGGAAAGAATCAGCTAGCCAATAGTTTCCCCCCTAGATATAATCAAGAGGGGGGAAAGAATCAGCTAGCCAATAGTTTCCCCCTAGATATAATCAAGAGGGGGAAAGAATCAGCTAGCCAATAGTTTCCCCCCTAGATATAATCAAGAGGGGGGAAAGAATCAGCTAGCCAATAGTTTCCCCCTAGATATAATCAAGAGGGGGAAAGAATCAGCTAGCCAATAGTTTCCCCCTAGAATTAATCAAGAGGGGGGAAAGAATCAGCTAGCCAATAGTTTCCCCCCTAGATATAATCAAGAGGGGGGAAAGAATCAGCTAGCCAATAGTTTCCCCCTAGAATTAATCGAGAGGGGGGAAAGAATCAGCTAGCCAATAGTTTCCCCCTAGAATTAATCAAGAGGGGGGAAAGAATCAGCTAGCCAATAGTTTCCCCCTAGAATTAATCAAGAGGGGGGAAAGAATCAGCTAGCCAATAGTTTCCCCCCTAGATATAATCAAGAGGGGGGAAAGAATCAGCTAGCCAATAGTTTCCCCCCTAGAATATAATCGAGAGGGGGGAAAGAATCAGCTAGCCAATAGTTTCCCCCCTAGATATAATGAGGGGGGGAAAGAATCAGCTAGCCAATAGTTTCCCCCTAGAATTAATCAAGAGGGGGGAAAGAATCAGCTAGCCAATAGTTTCCCCCTAGATATAATCAAGAGGGGGGAAAGAATCAGCTAGCCAATAGTTTCCCCCCTAGATATAATCAGAGGGGGGGAAAGAATCAGCTAGCCAATAGTTTCCCCCCTAGAATTAATCAAGAGGGGGGAAAGAATCAGCTAGCCAATAGTTCCCCCCCCCCTAGATATAATCAAGAGGGGGGAATGAATCAGCTAGCCAATAGTTTCCCCCCTAGATATAATCAAGAGGGGGGAAAGAATCAGCTAGCCAATAGTTTCCCCCTAGAATTAATCGAGAGGGGGGAAAGAATCAGCTAGCCAATAGTTTCCCCCTAGAATAATCAAGAGGGGGGAAAGAATCAGCTAGCCAATAGTTTCCCCCTAGAATAATCAAGGGGGGAAAGAATCAGCTAGCCAATAGTTTCCCCCTAGAATATAATCAAGAGGGGGGAAAGAATCAGCTAGCCAATAGTTTCCCCCTAGAATAATCAAGAGGGGGGGAAAAATCCTAGCCAATAGTTTCCCCCTAGATATAATCAAGAGGGGGGAAAGAATCAGCTAGCCAATAGTTTCCCCCCTAGATATAATCAAGAGGGGGGAAAGAATCAGCTAGCCAATAGTTTCCCCCTAGAATTAATCGAGAGGGGGGAAAGAATCAGCTAGCCAATAGTTTCCCCCCTAGATATAATCAAGAGGGGGGAAAGAATCAGCTAGCCAATAGTTTCCCCCCTAGATATAATCAAGAGGGGGGAATGAATCAGCTAGCCAATAGTTCCCCCCTAGATATAATCGAGAGGGGGAAAGAATCAGCTAGCCAATAGTTTCCCCCCTAGAATAATCAAGAGGGGGGAAAGAATCAGCTAGCCAATAGTTTCCCCCTAGATATAATCAAGAGGGGGGAAAGAATCAGCTAGCCAATAGTTTCCCCCTAGAATTAATCAGAGGGGGGGGAAAGAATCAGCTAGCCAATAGTTTCCCCCCTAGAATTAAATCGAGAGGGGGGAAAGAATCAGCTAGCCAATAGTTTCCCCCCTAGATATAATCAAGAGGGGGGAAAGAATCAGCTAGCCAATAGTTTCCCCCTAGAATTAATCAAGAGGGGGGAAAGAATCAGCTAGCCAATAGTTTCCCCCTAGAATTAATCAAGAGGGGGGAAAGAATCAGCTAGCCAATAGTTTCCCCCCTAGATATAATCAAGAGGGGGGAAAGAATCAGCTAGTCAATAGTTTCCCTCCTAGATTAATCAGAGAGGGGGAAAGAATCAGCTAGCCAATAGTTTCCCCCCTAGATATAATCAAGAGGGGGGAAAGAATCAGCTAGCCAATAGTTTCCCCCTAGAATAATCAAGAGGGGGGAAAGAATCAGCTAGCCAATAGTTTTCCCCCTAGAATTAATCAAGAGGGGGGAAAGAATCAGCTAGCCAATAGTTTCCCCCCTAGATAAAATCAAGAGGGGGGAAAGAATCAGCTAGCCAATAGTTTCCCCCCTAGAATTAATCAAGAGAGGGGAAAGAATCAGCTAGCCAATAGTTTCCCCCTAGAATTAATCAAGAGGGGGGAATGAATCAGCTAGCCAATAGTTTCCCCCTAGAATTAATCGAGAGGGGGGAAAGAATCAGCTAGCCAATAGTTTCCCCCTAGATATAATCAAGAGGGGGAAAGAATCAGCTAGCCAATAGTTTCCCCCTAGATAAAATCAAGAGGGGGGAAAGAATCAGCTAGCCAATAGTTTCCCCCCTAGAATTAATCAAGAGGGGGAAAGAATCAGCTAGCCAATAGTTTCCCCCCTAGAATTAATCAAGAGGGGGAAAGAATCAGCTAGCCAATAGTTTCCCCCTAGAATTAATCAAGAGGGGGGAAAGAATCAGCTAGCCAATAGTTTCCCCCCTAGAATTAATCAAGAGGGGGGAAAGAATCAGCTAGCCAATAGTTTCCCCCCTAGATATAATCAAGAGGGGGGAAAGAATCAGCTAGCCAATAGTTTCCCCCCTAGATATAATCAAGAGGGGGGAAAGAATCAGCTAGCCAATAGTTTCCCCCCTAGATATAATCAAGAGGGGGAAAGAATCAGCTAGCCAATAGTTTCCCCCCTAGATATAAATCAAGAGGGGGGAAAGAATCAGCTAGCCAATAGTTTCCCCCTAGATAAAATCAAGAGGGGGGAAAGAATCAGCTAGCCAATAGTTTCCCCCCTAGAATTAATCAAGAGGGGGGAAAGAATCAGCTAGCCAATAGTTTCCCCCCTAGATATAATCAAGAGGGGGGAAAGAATCAGCTAGCCAATAGTTTTCCCCCTAGATATAATCAAGAGGGGGGAAGAATCAGCTAGCCAATAGTTTCCCCCTAGAATTAATCGAGAGGGGGAAAGAATCAGCTAGCCAATAGTTTCCCCCCTAGATATAATCAAGAGGGGGGAAAGAATCAGCTAGCCAATAGTTCCCCCTAGAATTAATCGAGAGGGGGGAAAGAATCAGCTAGCCAATAGTTTCCCCCTAGAATTAATCAAGAGGGGGAAAGAATCAGCTAGCCAATAGTTTCCCCCCTAGAATATAATCAAGAGGGGGGAAAGAATCAGCTAGCCAATAGTTTTCCCCCTAGAATTAATCGAGAGGGGGGAAAGAATCAGCTAGCCAATAGTTTCCCCCTAGATTAATCAAGAGGGGGGAAAGAATCAGCACGTCAATAGTTTCCCCCTAGAATTAATCAAGAGGGGGGAAAGAATCAGCTAGCCAATAGTTTCCCCCCTAGAATTAATCGAGAGGGGGAAAGAATCAGCTAGCCAATAGTTTCCCCCTAGATATAATCAAGAGGGGGGAAAGAATCAGCTAGCCAATAGTTTCCCCCCTAGAATTAATCGAGAGGGGGGAAAGAATCAGCTAGCCAATAGTTTCCCCCCTAGAATTAATCGAGAGGGGGGAAAGAATCAGCTAGCCAATAGTTTCCCCCCTAGATATAATCAAGAGGGGGGAAAGAATCAGCTAGCCAATAGTTTCCCCCTAGATTAATCAAGAGGGGGGAAAGAATCAGCTAGCCAATAGTTTCCCCCCTAGATATAATCAAGAGGGGGGAATGAATCAGCTAGCCAATAGTTTCCCCCCTAGATATAATCAAGAGGGGGGAAGAATCAGCTAGCCAATAGTTTCCCCCTAAAATAATCAAGAGGGGGGAAAGAATCAGCTAGCCAATTGTCTCCCCCACCCCCTGAAAATAATTCGAGAGGGGGGAAAGAATCAGCTAGCCAATAGTTTTCCACTAGATATAATCAAGAGGGGGGAAAGAATATGCTAGCCAATAGTTCCCCCACACCCCTGGAAATAATTTGTGAGGGGTGAAGAATCAGCTAGCCAAAAGTTACCCCCTTGATATAATCAAGAGGGGGGAAAAAATCAGCTAGCCAATATATATATATAATTTCCCCCTAGAATTAATCAAGCAGGGAGAAAGAATCAGCTAGCCAATAGTTTCCCCCTAGAATCAATCAAGAGGGGGGAAATAATCAGCTAGCCAATAGTTTCCCCACCCCCTGGAAATAATTCGAGAGGGGGGAAAGAATCAGCTAGCCAATAGTTTACCCCGTAGATATAATCAAGAGGGAGAATAATCAGCTAGCCAATAGTTTTCCCCACCCCCTGGAAATAAATCGAGAGGGGGGAATGAATCAGCTAGCCAACAGTTTCTCCCCTAGATATAATCGAGAGGGGGGAAAGAATCAGCTAGCCAATAGTTTCTCCCCTAGATATAATCGAGAGGGGGGAATGAATCAGCTAGCCAATTATTCCCCCTAGAATTAATCAAGAGGGGGGAATAATCAGCTAGCAAATAGTCTCCCCCACTCCCTGGAACAAGTTCGAGAGAGGGGAAAGAATCAGCTAGTCAATGGTTTTCCCCCTAAAACTAATCAAGAGGGGGGAAAGAATCAGCTAGCTAATTCTTTCCCCGGGGGATAAAAGTAATTAGGGGGGGGAAAGAATCAGCTAGCCTATTCTTTCCCCGGGGGAAAAAATCAGTAAAATATCGTTTTTGACCTATGAAGCTCCAAATACTTTGAATTTCTTCTGTTTTCTTTACCGTTTTCTCTTCCCCGTCCATGTTGGATTCGACGTTGACAACACGCTTGAGCTAAATGATAATGTCTAATTGAAACACAAGCGTTCGACTGCGACTGATTTTAAACCGGAAGTAAATAAATACACGTCAGTTTACTGTTTGCAATGTCATGAAAAAGAGTTATTGAATCATTTCTTTAGGAGAATACCATCAAAAGCAGTCACGTTATAAAAGTAAGTACTAGAAGTTTAATTTTAAAGGGAAAAATCGGGATCGAGACAATCTGATCAAATATTGTGGGGAATCAAGGCTAAGTTACGTGCTGCATGGCTGACTGCAGTTCCATTCTGATAACGTTTTTCTCTTTAAAAACTAAATACGAAATTTGGTTCAATCTATATGTTTTAGCAGTCTATACAATCATGTTTAACGTACCACTTTGAAAGAATGTGAATATTTAGTCTAGCCATTTCTTTTGAAAAAGAGTACACTGTAATTTTATGTATTTTCTTTTTATGTCTCAGAAAAAACCCATTGTTTATGTTATAAACTACTGTATATGTTTTTTAAACAAAATAACTTTCTGTTTATTTTTCAGAAAAAGAATCTCATTTTAAGCTGTGATATTAACATTGTTGTCAAAAACTACAAATATCCAAGAACAGAAGAAAATGTCCAAATCAAAAGAGTTTTGTCGGCATTTGCTAATTTTCATTGTGTATATCCACCTAGGTATAGGTGAGTAGTCACTTACTCTCTTCATATACTCATTAAACTAGTACTGCCATGTACGGTGTATTTACTGCTGTAGATACTACGTAAACATACATAACTTTATTTTCTTAATTCTATTGTACATGTAATTGTTTCTGTTTTTGGTGCGAGCTTACTCTCCCACTATTATTTTCCTTGTTGGATGTGGAGTCTGTGTACATCCACTATGCGCAGATTCCAACCACGTACGCGATACTCGAAGTCAGTGTCTTATACCGTTTAATAGATTTCGTTGTGATTAAGTGACACCAACCTTTCAAAAACATATATATACTAAGATACACCTGTCAGCGATGCTCTACTATAAATTAACATCAGTGACATAACACAGTGCTAAACACATTCTTTTTTTGTGTGTGTAAATTTCAAGCAGAGTATCATACAAACTATTGCGTCGGTCACAATATCTAACCACCAAATCGACTATGGAAACTTCCGGAACAATACAATGCAAATCAGGTTTATATAGTCAAGAAAAGAAAGTGACGAAGGTTAACTTTTAGTACCGGAACATTTACAGCGTTATTTAGCAGATTAAATTTAACTTATTTCATCCTAGGGTATAGGTGTATGTTGTACTATCGTACTAGCGTACAAATATTTTGAACAGCGAAAAAGGTCAATTGTATCAATATCAATATGGTAATAAACACACTTCTATGTAACGAAGAATACAATTAACAAAGTTCAAAGTAATTTCATATTTAAAGTTTTGATGAAATAAAGTACTTATTATAATACATCAAGGACGTAAACAATGTCCTTGCAAAAGTCCCAAGGATAATGAGTGAAAGTGCTAGTACATATATCTGACCTGTTACCGAGGATGATTTCATACTGAAAATTAAGGTTAGGAAGTAGTTAGCGAGCACTTAATGTCTAACAGACATATTTGTAGTTTTGTTATATTATACAGTATGAATTAATAATCTAAATTTGAGGGTGTACACTTTAAATTATACACAAATGCATCGAGAGAGTAAAATATACATGTGACATTTTGTCTGATGATCTTTTATGTACATATATTTTATGTTGTATGTAATTTAAAAATTACCCCCTCCATGGTATATTGGGAAGTATATATGAATACATGACTTTATACAAAAATTTAGATTAACATCAAACATTTGGCTTTTATGGTTTAACATCCTAATTATAGCAAGGTTTAGGGGTCATTTAAAGGGACAATTCAGTCTAAGAGAACATTAAAATTTGTACATATATCGAAAAAACCCAGTTCTAATGGAAATAAGATCAGTCGGTTTCACTGTGATATGGCAGAAAAGCCCATGGTGGTGAAAGTGTGTGTGAAATGTTTATACTCGCTCGCTGTCCGCCATTACACATTGTGTTTGAACACATTGTGTTTGAACATCTTGTATGCTGAACCCTGTCCCTTGCTCGTAGAGTAATGCAACTTTTGTCTAGAACTGCTCAAATCGCTCTGACAGTAGTGTGTTTACCTTATCAGGTGAATTGTTTTGTCTAAAAAGTCGTTTTTCAGACATAAGGTTTCCATCAGACTAAATTTAAGTCCTGTATAAGACATGTCTTCACTGGACTAATAACAAACCTGACTTACTTAAGTATGACATTATGTTATTGTAGTATCCTCATCACGGAGCAGTGGAAGGGATGGAGTTTTACTTTCTGACGTTAAAACATTGACCTTGTACAATGGTAAAATGACAAACTCCCGCCGGAGTGCTCCAGTACCACAGTTGAAGTGTGTAGGAGGATCTGCCGGATGTGGTGCTTTTGTCCCACAAGTGGTGCAGTGTACAAACAGAGGATCAGACGGGTATGATGTTCAGGTGAGTTGATTATTACCTCCCAAATAGGATGAATAGGAATGTTTTATATAAAGCTTTACCCTAAAACTTAAAAAAGTTCCTGTTATTTTCCTTTTGCTACTTTTCCCCAGAAAAATAAATTGAAAACAAATGGAATCTGTTGGTGTCTTGTTCTTATAAAAACTATGGTTATTTCACATTTAAGATTAGGAAGAGGAACTAGACTAGGATTTCATTTGTTTTTTTCCAGTGGGAATGTAAGACAGACATGGATAACGCGTACAGGTTCGGGAGAGTAGAGGTGTCATGTGAGGGATACGAGTATCCAGATGATCCATATATCCTAAGGGGCTCCTGTGGGGTAAGTATCTAATAATTAACAAAATGTATAAATAAATCAATGTGAGATACTAAAATTAAATATGCCACTTTTTCTATGAGTTTACTGAAACCATTTTGTATGCACTGCTTTGTTAAGTTTAGTGTCTTGCAATAATTGAAATGGAATAATTTCCTAATTTCAAATGGATATAAGTTTATATATGATATTTTTTACCGTAACTTACTTCAGAGTGAATGGTAGTTAAGAGTTGGTTTGTTCTGTTCCAGTTGGAGTATACCATTGACTTAACTGAGGAAGGTCATGAGAAGAGAAGGAATCAACAGCATCATAACTATGGTAACCAATATGGAGGTAACCAAGATGACTACCATCATAGATCCTCTTACCAATCTGGGTTAGTACTCGGTAGTCAACATTATGTTAATCTGGAGCAATAATGACTGAATGGTTAAGATGATCGACATTCAACCCCCCGAGTGGTAGCCTTTCTGTACCAGGCAGGGGTTTAATTTCAAGTTATTTTAGTTTTCTCTAACAGTACACAAAGGCACCTCATGGGCTTCCATGAGGGCCAACAGAAATAAATGATAAAAGCTTGTATAATTTTTCTAAACAAATGAATGAATGATTGATTAATTTCAATCCTGTACATGTCACAGCTATGGCTACAGTAAGGCCAAGTCTATCCTTGGGGACGTGATCATGCTGTGTGCTGTTGGAGGAGTCGTCTACATTATCTACCGGACCTGTATCGCAGGAGGTCCACAGACTGCAACTGGATATCCCCCTAACCAGGACAACCAGTGGGGTAACAGTCAGCCCCCACCCCCGGGGTTCCGCCAGGACTATATGCCAGGGGGAGGTGAGTGATAGATACACAACACAGACTTCAGACAGATTCAACAAAAAGTCAGACGAGATGCAGTGAAATGATACACTATCAGAATTATCTGTTAAAATCAAACTTAGATTAAGGTTGTATTCTTAATGTTCATAATTGCATTACATGAAATGAAAAAATTCGAGATATAAAATAATCGACATGTATTTTAATGTTTGAGTTACATGTATATAAAAGGATAATGTAATATGCTTACATGAATGCACAACCCCAGAGTTACAGGCTATTTTGGTATCAATTGACCCCTCCATATCAAGTAAGGAACTACTGCTACCTCTACATTGTATATTTTAATACTGACCTGTTATTTTATTTTCAAGCCTCATGCTCAGGATCTTCTCAGTATGGTGGCCATACAAACTACGGGCAGCCTGGTAACACGGGAGGTGGCTTCTGGACAGGTGCTGCCACTGGTGGCCTCCTTGGATACATGTTTGGTAACCGTGGCAACAATCACTATGGTAGCAGAACATACTCACCCTACACAGGATCCTCCTTCTGGGGCCAGTCACACACACATCGCCCCACAGCGTTCTCGGGAGGATCCTCATTTTCATCTTTTGGTGGAGGTAGTAGCTCCAGAAGCTCAGGTACTAGAACAGCCTCAGGGTTTGGTGGAACCAAACGGCGATAGTTTTGTTTGAACTTTAGCTTCAAAGATCAGGGAGTTGATAGGGAATATTTCAGATTAAAAAATTAAATTGAGGAAATTATGCCACCAAATGAAAGATGATATTGATTCATAAAAACTTTTGAATTTACTTCAAGTTTAAGGAGCTTATCAAAATTGGATGAAAGACCAGTCAGCATGAAGGCTCCTACATGGAAACCCACATGATTCTAGTCTGACTCCTAGAGTACTGTCAACCATCCAACCAACTTTATTTAGGGTTTTCATAGCTTACTACTTTTTCACGGCAATTTTGGTACTCTAGACTTTTATGAATCTATTTTACCTGTATTTGAAACATTTTTGTGGAGATCTTATCATCGCCAATATACTCAGAATTAAATCGCTCATGAAAATAAGTTGGTTTACAGTAATAAAGGTATTCAGTATTTTTATGTAATGTATTTGAATTTGTTTCTTCATTTGTAATTTTTCACTTATTTATGAAGATATACCTTTCCATATTCAAATTGAAAAGTAAAAAAAAAAATAATTATAACCTTAGAAATAATTTAAATGATTCCATTGTCACATTTGTTTACATGTATATCGTGAAGATGTTAATGATATGCAATGTTTGTAGTGTTTTATCATAGAAATTGAGCTGTGATATTTGTATGTGTTCCATGTGTGATACAAAATAGTGTTCTGCTATACCTATAAGGTATACACAATATCTCTGTATGGAGTGTTTAGGATGATCATCAATATTTTTTTGTGAACCAGCTATTGTTCACACAAAGGGTGTTAACACTAGCTAGATTCACCTTTTGTTTTATCTTTTAACTTTTCCTAGTCAAAGTTTTTTTTCAATATTCCAAAACCTTAACTTTAACCACTAATACTTTCCTGTTGAATTTCCTTATGTGCAGGAATGTTGGTAAAACTGGCCAGTCAGTGTAGACATAGCCATGATGATGTTAACAGTTGTGTCGTATTTGATTGATTAAGTCTAAATTTTAAGTCTAAGTTTGTTTAGGTTCCTGGCGCTAGGAAACAGAAAAATCTTGTTTCAAATTTTCTAAAGTCTGTCACAGGTTTACTTGGTTAATTATTATTAAAGTTTTATATTTTGAAAGGACTTAAAATAACATCTAAAGTTGAATAGCATTATATATTTCTCCAAACTTTGTCATCTAGGACTTATCTACGCATTGTTTTGAAATTGTTAAAAATGTGGATGTGTTAAATCATTATCTTTTGTAATCATTCAACGTCTATATCGAGACAAATCAAATTCTACAGATATTAAAGTTCCTATTTGAAGTTGAAATCCACACATTTGTTTTCTATTGTATAATCATATACAACTTCGAACTATGAACCAGGTCCTCTGCAGTTCGAGTTTGAGAGGTTTTCCTGTATTGTAAAGTAGAAAATCTATTCCTTAACATTTTAAGGAAAGACATTTTTCATACATCACTCACAGATATATATCCACATATATGTTAATTTGTGATATATTGCTCTTGTATCTGGTTAACTGGAATTCTTGATAGTTATCATTTAAAGTGTTTTACAGTATTTTATCCCAGAAAGATTTTTTTTTTATACAGAGCTACTGTTTGTTTGTTGTTCTCCTTTATGATAATTGCTATTCATGTAAACATCGTAATAATAATATCAAACATTAACTGATAAGTGTGTATGTTATGGAATGATTTTGGGTTAAGATGAATTAAGACAATGATAATTAAGATAATGACATGATTTTACATCATTCCAACATTAATCAAGGTTTTTCATAAATTCAATCACCCCTGATGTTTATCATGAATTTTCACAGTCTTAGAATAGGGTGACCAAGTTCATGCTGGAATGCCCTTAATACAGTTTTGGATTTTAATAGGTAGATATAAACATCATTATTATTTAGATATTATAAATACCATGGCTTCACTGTGATTCTTGTCTGAGAGTCATCATTAAACTTTTTTATGTTGTTATTGTTCATCATTAAACTTTTTTATGTTGTTATTGTTCATGATGTATTTGCATTTCATAATAAAAAAAGTATTTATTATTTTATTCTTGTGTTTTTCTTTTTTAAGAGTCCATTATCATAGCCATGGATGCTCTGTAGTGTAAACAATCTAGTCTGTCAGAAAGTGGTTTGTCAGTCCATTTACTTTTGATTCCTTGCATTTTATTTCGTTGTATTACTTGAAATGGATTGTGACTCATCTGTTTCATTTTAAGGTCAAATGTCAAGGTTCTGCTTAAGTGCCATGGATTGTCGCCATGGTTAATCAACAGAAGACTTAAAAGTCAAAGGTCATGCAAGGTCATATATTGGGAAGACAATATGCAGCAAGTTAAGAAAAATCAATTATAACCTATTTAGCCTGAGATACTCTGGCCCCGACACCAGACTTAGACTTTATTACAGACAGATGCCTGGTGCAGGGACTAAAATACCTTGGTCTTTTCAACAAATAAATAATTTAGCTACCGAATGCAATCCATTTCATCATGTATGCATGTTATATTATGTGAATACATGTATTAGTTTCTTTTCTACAACTTTACCTGGTCATCGCCATTTTCTCATAGTATACAAATCGCCTGAATCTCAATGGATTGCTATATTTGGGTCAGACTAATTCGGAGATGACCTGCCCGATACCCCATGCAGTGTAACTTCAATTAAATTCAGTTTGAAATTATGAAAACGACGAAGGTCTCCTCATTTGATTTCTTTTTCAAATTGTTTGATGGCTTACTCTGTGAAATAATATTACAATGAAAGACTAGCCCAGATTTGGTTTTAGTGCCCCTCATAATAAGGCAATAATATTTGGCATTGTTTTAAAAAATTTCGCTGCAAATCATAGATCGAAATGAGATCGGCAAATTCCAATTGGCGAATTTAAAATTTTTTACCCAGAGCTAGCCCTGCTTATTTTTTTCAGTTTTTAAAGATGCTCCACCGCTGACAAAAGGTATTTTTTCACTATCAAAAACAGGAGCAGACGATTTAGTATTTTTCTTCTGTTACAAAAGTTACTTACTTTACACAATTACCACCATTGAAAAGTTTGAGCTTCTAATTTTACTTCAAGTTAAAAATATGAAAAATAATAAATTGCATCCCGAAAAAATTCCGTGGCACTATATTCTATATGAAATGAAGTACTGATTGTGCATGCACCAATGGCGAAATAAATGATCTTATATTATATTTTGTGTTAATTATGCATATATATACACGATTTAACACAAGTTATTGTTTGAATGATGAATATTATTTATGCTCTGTCGGCGGTGGAGCATCTTTAAGGGCCCTGTGGGCTTATTATTGGGTCAATTTTTTAAAGGCCCACTACCTTTCCGGAGCAAAATATATAGATTTCTTAAAAACATTAATAACCTCAGAAAATATATACCGATGGCCTAAGATGAGGTTACAACACCAAACATATGCAAGATTTCCTGCGTAATGTATGATAACAATGGAGAGTCATTTCGCTGTTTTACCGTCTGCCGCAGTGATAGCCAACTACCGCGCGGTATTTAGGACGACGGGGGGAAACATAAGACGACCCGCGTTATGAAAATTAACATTTTATTTATTTTAATTAAATTGTTTAGGAGGTGATAATAAGTGTAGTATTAACGTTAAGTTAATAACTTTTGCAACTCTACAAAATTATCAATCTCGTTTTACATTCCCATTTTAAAAATTAAAAACCGTTTCGGAAAGGTAGTGGGCCTTTAAGAGTATCTCTTTTGAAAAATGTTGTTAGATTAGCAGAATTTTGTATTTATAGGCTCAAGCACTCAAACTTATGTCAAACAAAAGTCCTATCAACTTATTATGGTCAAATAGTTTAAAGGGAGGTAACTCAAGATGTAATGATGTGGTCATTTTAAAAATGTATTTTGTCTAATTATTCTAATATTTATCATTTAATATTATTTTGGTGTATATTTATGTTACCTAAATTCCGAAATCGACGTGAGGATGCACATTTGTAGTGAACGTTAGGACATAGATTTAATAAAATAAAATAACGAAGTCGGAGCCTTAAAAAATATATATAAGCGTCTAGCTGATTGAGACTATATCATACTAAGCGTTCAATTGATGTTGATTTGTTAGCTGCAGACTGCAAAAAGTTTCTGTTGATCTCGAAGAAAATGTTGCTTGCAGAGTCAGTGATGTGAAAGTCACGCAAAATCAACGTTTCCAAATCGTCCATCAGACATGGAGGACACGGGATCTGACAGCGAATCTGAGGACAAGGTGTGTTAAATATGCTAACCAACTGTTCTCTTTTGCGTTATCAAGATTGGTCTTCACTGATGCACGATGCAATCAGCTGATTATCTCAAGGCCAACTTTACTCAAGTTAATCAAAATCTGATTAGTTCTAAATATATATATATTCTTTTCATTTTATATTGTTTAATACGATGCATTTTTACTAGTTTTGCATCGATATTAAACTATTTTGTAACCATATTTTTTGTAAGATCAATGATTATTTTCCCTCTATGTTCTTACTGGACCAAACTCCCAGCCTTCGTGTATACAAAAAGTTGCAAGTATACCAATGTCGTAATAACACGCTTGAAATTTTATGACTATACATTAAAAGTTATTTCATGGTATTCAAACACAACTTTATTACCACAGTGAAAAGCATGATGATTCATTGATCTTGCAATACATATCTTATAACTTTCTAAATAACTAACAAGAATCTCTTCCTTTCACCTTATATAGAATGATGAGGAAACATTTTATTTGAATATAGTGTTTGTTTTAAAACAAAATATTTTTTCAGATCCTCCCAGCTAAAACAGTGTACCTGCTTATGAAGAAGGATTACAGGATCTCCAGAAATATCAGGGCATCATGGTTTCTCGAGCATTTGAACAGTGTTATGCAGTTCAACCCTGTAGAATGCATTGTAAGAAAATAAGTGTTACAGATGCTTTTATGTGATGAAACATTCAGCAATTAATGTTTGTAATCAGTAGCAGGACTGCGTTAGGTCAATCATTGATGACCAGATACATCAAGCTCTTTATTGTATCTTTACCCATCGCAGTTATAGAAAAGTTTCAGTTTTATTTACTCACTCATTATACCTCCCACAACGAGGTTAAGGAAGGGTAAACTGGAATCAGGTTGTCTGTCTGTCTTTCCATTTGTTTGTTTGTCTGTAGACTTTGAATAGTAAACTCCTCTCCATTACATAATTGCCACAATTGTGATTAATGTCAGATGTGATCTAGAGAGTTTGAAAATGATTAAAATGTCACTGAATATCTCAAATTTCAAGCTAACCTGATCAGCTTGTTTGCTGTAAAGATTAATATATTTTGTTGTCAGAGTGACACAGATGAAGAGCTGAAACTTGTTTCCGTGGTACCTGCCATCAGGGAGGAGATTGGGGAGGATCAACTGCCACAGGTACAGCCAGGGATGCCATTTATGTTCCAGCTGCTTCCGTCGACAGTGGTCACCTTCCTGGCGAGGCGTTACAGACTGGTGTTTGTCCTTGACCTTAGCCCTTCAGCAGCCTCTGTTGTAAGTGATCATGATGTTTCTGTGTACTGTGTATAGAAATTTAAACTGGCAGTATTAACTTGACATTAGATATCTTTGTCATTTAATGCTTGATGACTGTTGTTGATTTACTAGGTCATGTATTTTTATTGTGTAATATCATCTCGTCAATGAATTGTGGTTTAGATATATTGATTTTACGATAAACTTTGTCATTTAATGCTTGATGACTGTTGTTGATTTACTAGGTCATGTATTTTTATTGTGTAATATCATCTCGTCAATGAATTGTGGTTTAGATATATTGATTTTACGATGAAATATCCCTCATGTCTTCAGGATCTTAAAACAGGAGAAGTGCTGTTGGACAAAATCAGCCACAACTTGAGATGCTGTATTATTGGACTTGTAAAGCCAGTAAGTTCTAGAATTTGGAAAATTTTGCAGCGTATAGATAGCTTAAATTAGCTTTGGTGAACTACCACTGGGTTCCTAGATTCCTCGGTACCACAGCTTTCTTTCACCTCCTAAATCTGGCACTTCCTTAAAAGTTCATAAAAATGATAAACCTAGCCCAATTAAAATGTTCAGTGATTTTCATTGATTTAAAGTTCAAGGAACTTTGGAATTTGGATGCTTAGAAACTAGAATACACAGACCTTGGTTCCTTAGATATGATTTCAAACTTGGTAAAATATTCATTAAGGACAATGTAAGGTTTAAGTTATCATACCTTATCAATACATTTTCTAGTATTTACTCAAACAATGCTATACCAAATTTTTTCAGTTCATGCTTCCTGGGACTCGCCTGAAGTTTGTACCTGAACTGTACGTCACAGTCATAGCCTACACACCTGTTCTTGCATGTACAGCTAACCAGGTAAACTGATAATGATGAACTTTATTGAGGAACAGTATCAGTATTTTTTGCCCACCATCATCAGATGGTGGGCTATTCAAATCGCCTTTCGTCTGTGGTCTGTGGTCCGTCCTTGGGTCCGTCTGTCCATCCTTCCGTCCATCCGTTAACAATTCTTGTTACCGCTATTACTCAGAAAGTACTTAAGGGATCTTTTTTCAAAGTTGATTTGTAGGTTCCCCTAGGGCCCTTGTCTGGGATCTTTTGTATGTATCTTAATGACTATGTAACGTGCTCGAGTCTACTTTAATAGTATAGCCCTCTGGTAGGCGAGGTGCTCTATAACCTTTGGTAACAAGGTTCAAATCCCTGGTAGCGAGGTACAACTTACACCTTTGGTAACAAGGTTTCCACAGGTACAACCTCTGGTAGCGAGGTATCACTGTTACGCCTTTGGTAGCAAGGCTATAGATATTTAAGTACAACCACACAGTGACAGAATTGTCTAACTCATTAAATCAAGTTTCAGTTTTTGTATTATTATTTACATGGCCATATCAACAACCAGGAGATTACAGATAACACACAGTACAATATCTAACAGATATAATACATTATAGCTGCAGTAGAATAGATCTCAATAGTATAATTCCACATTAACTCGCTTATTACAGATAAATACTATTTTCTTTATAGTAGTATCCCACAAGAAATTAATACTATTACTCTTTCCACTACTCTATCGCAGTACCACACTACCTGGAACTACCGCAAGTCTACGACCTTGACAGAGTTGCTAATGTAAATAAACCAAATAGACAAGCTGTAAAACCCCTGTTCTATTAATAGCCTAACTATGACATCACACTAAATACACCAAAGCCATTTACATGTGAAGATAGGGGCTGAGTTGCGTAGACCCTAGGTTATCAGTTCTGAGATCGAGAACACGACTTACCTCATCGACTGCAAGGGCGCAACTGACCTGAGGGCATCAGATGCCCCCCGATGCCCCAAATTCCCGTGCAGGTACTCCGTCACGCTGATTGGCTGGCGAAAATAACCAAACCGGAAATGTGATTCCCAACCGCGACGGACATGCACAACACAATAGTCGAAGCGGAAAAGGCTGTCTGAAGTTGTAAGATTTACGATGCCTAGAACGGCAAATAACATCACTTAACGACCATGATATAGGTAAACTTGACATCACGTAGATAAGATACCACTCGCTAAAACCCAGAATTATCGTAACACTTACTGTTAACGCGGGTAAATACGACAATCTCACAAACTTCATCCAGTCACATGGCCGGTTGGTACAACTGTAAACGTAAACATGTCATTGTAGATTAAAACATTACAAACTTATCTTTACTCAATACATGGAATGATGACAATAATAACAATCTATAGATATATGTACAATAGACGTAATTCTAGTCACGCTACAACTACATAGTCTTTTGTTTGTTAATTGTATAGAAGTAAAATCAAACATAGGAATTTGACATTTAATTTTGTCCAGAATAAATATCATACCTCAATATCCAACATTCTCTGACAGGGATTTGAGCGTCAGATCAGAGAATATTGTCTACCTAGGGACATGGACTGTATCAAATCTCTACAAATATATTACAGTTATTGTCAGTGTTACTGTGGTCAAAGTGTGATAACTGACCCGTGTCTTATCTTTTGACCTCACCATGTCCCTTTGTCTCAACTCTAAACTTTATCATTTCCCGATGTCCTAACTCTAAACTTCACCATGTTCCCATGTCCTAACTCTTAACTTCACCATGTCCCTTTGTCCTAACTCTTAACTTCACCATGTTCCTATGTCTCAACTCTAAACTTCACCATGTCCCTTTGTCTCAACTCTTAACTTCACCATGTCCCTTTGTCTCAACTCTAAACTTCACCATGTCCCTATGTCTCAACTCTTAACTTCACCATGTCCCTTTGTCTCAACTCTAAACTTCACCATGTCCCTATGTCCTAACTCTTAACTTCACCATGTCCCTATGTCTTAACTCTAAACTTCACCATGTTCCTATGTCTCAACTCTAAACTTCACCATGTCCCTTTGTCTCAACTCTTAACTTCACCATGTCCCTTTGTCCTAACTCTTAACTTCACCATGTCCCTTTGTCTCAACTCTTGATTTCACCATGTCCCTTTGTCTCAACTCTTAACTTCACCATGTCCCTTTGTCTCAACTCTAAACTTCACCATGTCCTATGTCCACCAACTCATGCCTATGTCTCAACTCTAAACTTCACCATGTCCCTATGTCTCAACTCTAAACTTCACCATGTCCCTTTGTCTCAACTCTAAACTTCACCATGTCCCTTTGTCTCAACTCTAAACTTCACCATGTCCCTATGTCTCAACTCTAAACTTCACCAAGTCCCTTTGTCCTAACTCTTAACTTCACCATGTCCCTGTGTCCTAATTCTTAACTTCACCATGTCCCTATGTCTCAACTATAAACATCACCATGTCCCTACGTCCTAACTCTTAATTTAACCATGTCCCTATGTCTCATCTCTTAACTTCACCATGTCCCTTTGTCTCAACTCTAAACTTCACCATGTCCCTTTGTCCTAACTCTTAACATCACCATGTCATTTATGTCATAACTCTAAACTTTATCATTTCCCTTTGTCCTAACTCTTAACTTCACCATGTCTCTATCTCTTAACTCTTAACTTCACCATGTTCCTATGTCTCAACTCTAAACTTCACCATGTCCCTTTGTCCTAACTCTTAACTTCACCATGTCCCTATGTCCTAGCTCTTGATTTCACCATGTCCCTATGTCTCAACTCTTAACTTCACCATGTCCCTATGTCCTAACTCTTAACTTCACCATGTCCCTTTGTCCTAACTCTTAACTTCACCATGTTCCTATGTCTCAACTCTTAACTTCACCATGACCCTATGTCTCAACTCTAAACTTCACCATGTCCCTATGTCTCAACTCTAAACTTCACCATGTCCCTATGTCTCAACTCTAAACTTCACCATGTCCCTTTGTCTCAACTCTAAACTTCACCATGTCCCTTTGTCTCAACTCTAAACTTCACCATGTCCCTTTGTCTCAACTCTAAACTTCACCATGTCCCTTTGTCCTAACTCTTAACTTCACCATGTCCCTATGTCTCAACTCTAAACTTCACCATGTCCCTTTGTCTCAACTCTAAACTTCACCATGTCCCTTTGTCTCAACTCTAAACTTCACCATGTCCCTATGTCTCAACTCTAAACTTCACCATGTCCCTTTGTCCTAACTCTTAACTTCACCATGTTCCTATGTCTCAACTCTTAACTTCACCATGACCCTATGTCTCAACTCTAAACTTCACCATGTCCCTTTGTCTCAACTCTAAACTTCACCATGTCCCTTTGTCTTAACTCTAAACTTCACCATGTTCCTATGTCTCAACTCTAAACTTCACCATGTCCCTATGTCTCAACTCTAAACTTCACCATGTCCCTATGTCTCAACTCTAAACTTCACCATGTCCCTTTGTCTCAACTCTAAACTTCACCATGTCCCTATGTCTCAACTCTAAACTTCACCATGTCCCTATGTCTCAACTCTAAACTTCACCATGTCCCTTTGTCTCAACTCTAAACTTCACCATGTCCCTTTGTCTCAACTCTAAACTTCACCATGTCCCTTTGTCTCAACTCTAAACTTCACCATGTCCCTATGTCTCAACTCTAAACTTCACCATGTCCCTATGTCCTAACTCTTAACTTCACCATGTCCCTATGTCTCAACTCTAAACTTCACCATGTCCCTTTGTCTCAACTCTAAACTTCACCATGTCCCTATGTCTCAACTCTAAACTTCACCATGTCCCTTTGTCTCAACTCTAAACTTCACCATGTCCCTTTGTCTCAACTCTAAACTTTCTTCACCATGTCCCTATGTCTCAACTCTAAACTTCACCAAGTCCCTTTGTCCTAACTCTTAACTTCACCATGTCCCTGTGTCCTAATTCTTAACTTCACCATGTCCCTATGTCTCAACTATAAACATCACCATGTCCCTTTGTCCTAACTCTTAACTTCACCATGTTCCTATGTCTCAACTCTTAACTTCACCATGTCCCTTTGTCTCAACTCTAAACTTCACCATGTCCCTTTGTCCTAACTCTTAACATCAACATGTCATTTATGTCATAACTCTAAACTTTATCATTTCCCTTTGTCCTAACTCTTAACTTCACCATGTCTCTATCTCTTAACTCTTAACTTCACCATGTTCCTATGTCTCAACTCTTAACTTCACCATGTTCCTATGTCTCAACTCTAAACTTCACCATGTCCCTTTGTCCTAACTCTTAACATCACCATGTCCCTATGTCCTAACTCTAAACTTTATCATTTCTCTTTGTCCTAACTCTTAACTTCACCATGTCTCTATCTCTTAACTCTTAACTTCACCATGTTCCTATGTCTCGACTCTAAGCTTCACCATGTTCCTTTATCTCAACTCTAAACTTCACCATGTCCCTTTGTCTCAACTCTAAACTTCACCATGTCCCTATGTCTCAACTCTAAACTTCACCATGTCCCTATGTCCTAACTCTTAACTTCACTATGTCCCTTTATCTCAACTTTTAACTTCACCATGTTCCTATGTCTCAACTCTAAGCTTCACCATGTTCCTTTATCTTAACTCTTAAGTTCACCATGTCTCTATGTCATAACTCTTAATTTCACTATGTCCCGGTGTTGACAGGTTCTCGCCCAGGGGATGAAGGTGACAGAAGATAATGCTGAGAGCTTTCTTCGTTTAGTGCTGGAAAGGCTTGACAACTTTGAGCAAAGTTTGGCCACAGGATTCAACAAAATGAAAAACAGCCTGAATTTGGTAAGTTTTACAAGAATTGTTTCTCTGCATAACTGTCAATTTGAAAATGGCAGTTTATTGTGGTAATCAGAATGACATTAATAATTCATTTCCCAATGCTACAAATTTGTTGATCAACATTTCTGTAATGAGCACTCACCAACGCATTGTAAATAATGAGCTTCTCCTTAGTGGCATCATTGTATGATGTAAATGGCGAACAATATTGCATGGTGTGACAAAGATCTGACTCCCATTATCTAACGTAAGATTTACTAAATTATAACGATTTCAAGACAAAGTATTTTGTTGAATGCATTAGCTATTTATTCTTATTGGAATGGTTTATTTGTGAGATATAATCCATGTAGATTGAGAGAGACAGTTTCATTCTGTTACAGTATAGAGATAAAAGGGGGATGTAACAAGTTTCATTCTGTTACAGTGTAGAGATAAAAGGGGGATGTAACAAGTTTCATTCTGTTACAGTGTAGAGATAAAAAGGGGATGTAACAAGTTTCATTCTGTTACAGTGTAGAGATAAAAGGGGGATGTAACAAGTTTCATTCTGTTACAGTGTAGAGATAAAAGGGGAATGTAACAAGTTTCATTCTGTTACAGTGTAGAGATAAAAGGGGGATGTAACAAGTTCATTCTGTTACAGTGTAGAGATAAAAGGGGATGTAACAAGTTTCATTCTGTTACAGTGTAGAGATAAAAGGGGGATGTAACAAGTTTCATTCTGTTACAGTGTAGAGATAAAAGGGGATGTAACAAGTTTCATTCTGTTACAGTGTAGAGATAAAAAGGGGATGTAACAAGTTTCATTCTGTTACAGTGTAGAGATAAAAGGGGAATGTAACAAGTTTCATTCTGTTACAGTGTAGAGATAAAAGGGGGATGTAACAAGTTTCATTCTGTTACAGTGTAGAGATAAAAGGGGGATGTAACAAGTTTCATTCTGTTACAGTGTAGAGATAAAAGGGGGATGTAACAAGTTTCATTCTGTTACAGTGTAGAGATAAAAGGGGGATGTAACATATTCACTCATGAGAACACATTGGAATTCTTTCAGATCTGAAGTCGGAACAGTTTATTATGAAGGTTTAAGGATATCTACAAGTAAAATCCCAAAGTATCATTTCATACATATCAAAGCAAAGAATTCTTTCTTATAATTAAAATTTATTATGAAATCTTTATTGATATTGATATAACAAAAGAAATGTTTCTAATCTTACAGGTTGATGATGAACTAGGTGAAAGTATTGGGTATGAGGAAGTGACTGCACATCGTCGCAAACTCAATGATTCGCTGTACAACCTTATCCGCCAAGGACTATTTGCACTTCAGCTTCTCCCGGAGAACTCTAGTGCAGGTAAGTTTTCATGTGTATAGAAGGTGACTGAAGCAAAGAAGGGCCACAGGTCATAGTGGGTAAGTTTTCTGACATTCTACCATTAGCTGTACATGTTCACCTCATGCAAGCAGTCATCAAGGAAGCAATTTTTTTATGTAGCAGAAAATATTGTTATAGAGTTGTCTGGAGACATCACCATAAACATTCCTTTCTAGGAAAGATTCTTGACTCAAAGGAAATTATGTCGGGTAATGTCAATAGAGGAACATAGAGAAGGAACAATTTAAGAAGGTCCGTATGATCATACTTGTATCTTTTTGGGTGTATTTGGGGTCTATTAAAGGCCCCTTATTTTAGTTATATTGTTGCTATATTTTCCAATTTCATTTAAATATTTTCACAAATAAAAGGGGGAAAATTGAATATAGACTAAAAGAATCTTACATGGGTCTGTCAAGTGGACAGGGATATCTCAACCCAAGTGAAAGATTTTGGCTGGTCAACCCGAGGCTTGCCAACGGTTGATGGCCAAAAATCTTTTACAAGGGTTGAGATAATTCTGTCCACTTGACAGACCCATGTAAGATTCTTTTTCTCCCATACGTATTTGAAAAATGTGAAAAAAAACAGTTAGCATTTTCATCGCGTCATGATCAAAGGAATGTCGGTATGCGTCAAAATTGATGACGTCATCGACAATGCACGCCGCGGCTAAGACGCATGTATTGATGACGTCACGTTATTGTCTTGCGCCCGTGAGCTGTCTTACACCCTCCTGTGTAAGACTGAGTTATCTTTTCCCTAGCAACCAAGGGATATCCTTGTGAAGTATGGCATATATACATGATTTTACATATTTTATTGAAATAAAAACTCGAAAATAAATTCATATGTACAAATAAATACATACACATTAATTCATTTACATACCTTTATCATATGTGTACAATATATAATTACTTGCAGTTCCTCACCAGTCAGCGATATAGAGCTATAGAATTACACAACCCAAACCTTGAGGCGGAAAATTTGGATCCAGAATTTTAGCTCCAGATACCAACATAGTGAAATTTTGGTGTTTTAAATTTTGGAGCTCTGGAGCCAAATAAGCCAAAATATGACCATATCCAAACTATTCCAATTTATGGTATAAGAACACTCAAGGGAGACACTCCAAATTGTCTTTAAAAACAGGTGTTCTTATACACAGGTTAGATAAAAAATTTGTTAGCATATGCAACTTATTCACAGGTGTTATAATAGTGACTGACGCTATGATGGGATCACCAGACGCCAACATGTTTGATCATATCATGACCCAACTTAGAAATAGCACAGTTGCATGTTCCTTCCTGAAGCTTGGCGAGACGTACTGTGCCCGGTGTCAGTTTGGATGTATACCTCATGTGGAGCTCCTACAGTTCATCTCCACAGCGACGTTTGGGGCCTACTTTGCAATGTGTCCCAACGTGGTGAGTATCATATTTTCTAAATTTGATTTACCAGTAATTATGCTTTGGTGTTAGAGCAATCACAGTATTGCTCTGACAGGAACTAATTCAAGTATTAGTAGTGGCTAATAATACCTATACTGGAGGCTTCTGAAGGCTTTCTATTGCATCATATTAATGTGGAGGGATGGTATAGTTGAAGGAGGAAATACCATCTCATTGCAAGATAATGCTGGAAAAGGAACAAAATTGTCAAAGTCAACGATTAGGTGTTTGTATATACAAATGGGTTCCGTCCGTCCGTACGAATGGTTTCCGGAGCACAACTCTAAAACCAGCAGAGATATTTCCACGAAACTTTATACACACATTGGTCTTATGGTCTAGTAGTGCCTTTTGCTATTTTTAGGTTTTCATTTTTTGCATTTTTTCGGTAACCATGGAAACATTGCTGAAAATATCATATTTTTGTACCAGGTTAGTTTCCGGAGCATAACTCTAAAACCAGAAGAGATATTTCCACGAAACTTCATAGACACATTGGTCTTATGGTCTAGTAGTGCCTTTTGCTATTTTAAGGTTTTCACTTTGTGTACTTTTTTCTGTAACCTTGGAAACATTGCTGAAAATGGCAGATTTTTGTGTAAGAATCGTTTCCGGAGCACAACTCTAAAACCAGCAGAGATATTTCCATGAAACTTCATAGACACATTGTTCTTATGGTCTAGTAGTGCCTTTTGCTATTTTTAGGTTTTCATTTTTTGCACTTTTTCCGTAACCATGGAAACATTGCTGAAAATATCATATTTTTGTACCAGGTTCGTTTCAGCAGCATAACTGGAAAACCAGTTGAGATATATGCACGGAACTCCATAGGCACATTAGTCTTATGGTCTAGTAGTGCCTTTTGCTATTTTAAGGTTTTCACTTTTTGTACTTTTTCCTGTAACCATGGAAACATTGCTGAAAATGGCAGATTTTTTTGTAAGAATCGTTTCCGGATCACAACTCTAAAACCAGCAGAGATATTTCCATGAAACTTCATAGACACATTGTTCTTATGGTCTAGTAGTGCCTTTCGCTATTTTTAGGTTTTCACTTTTTGTGCTTTTTTGCTGTAACCATAGAAACATTGCTGAAAATATCATATTTTTGTAGCAGGTTCATTTTCGGAGCATAACTCTAAAACAAGCAGAGATATTTCCACGAAACTTCATAGACACATGTACATTGTTCTTATGGTCTAGTAGTGCCTTTTGCTATTTTTAGGTTTTCACTTTTTGTGCTTTTTTGCTGTAACCATGGAAACATTGCTGAAAATATCATATTTTTGTACCAGGTTCGTTTCAGCAGCATAACTGGAAAACCAGTTGAGATATATGCACGGAACTCCATAGGCACATTAGTCTTATGGTCTAGTAGTGCCTTTTGCTATTTTAAGGTTTTCACTTTTTGTACTTTTTCCTGTAACCATGGAAACATTGCTGAAAATGGCAGATTTTTTTGTAAGAATCGTTTCCGGATCACAACTCTAAAACCAGCAGAGATATTTCCATGAAACTTCATAGACACATTGTTCTTATGGTCTAGTAGTGCCTTTTGCTATTTTTAGGTTTTCACTTTTTGTGCTTTTTTGCTGTAACCATAGAAACATTGCTGAAAATATCATATTTTTGTAGCAGGTTCATTTTCGGAGCATAACTCTAAAACAAGCAGAGATATTTCCACGAAACTTCATAGACACTTTCTTTTTATGGTCTAGTAGTACCTTTTGCTATTTTTAGGTTTTCATTTTTTGCACTTTTTCCGTTACCATAGAAACATTGCTGAAAATATCATGGTAAATGGTAAATGTTACTTTGCAAAACTCCACCCGTCTTTGTGTATATAGTCTAATATAAATGTCAAGGCTGTATACCTGATTCAACAATTGCAGCCCCGCTCTATTTGAATTATGCTCCATCTTTCTTTAGCTCAACTTCCTTTTTCCTGTTTTTTTTTCATACACATAAGTCTCCACAATCAAACTTACTTCAGCTTTGATATCTCCATTGGCGGGAGATCTGAATGACTATGTCCTTGTTAAAAGTAATAATAAACCTATTGAAGCTTTTAATTCTTGTCTAAATTCAGGAGGAGAGTCATTTGGAAAATCTCCAATCCCTTTGATTGGTTTCTACACTATGTAATACTATGCAATTTGAGCTGACATCCATCTTGTTCCCATAATAAAGAATAGATCTTTTATACAATATTTGTGTATTTGCCATTTCAATCAATCTGAAAGCTTAACTTGTGAAATTAATTAACATTTTAAAAAAGTGGAATCAATGTGATAAATACTAATGTGTGTATGAATTCCTTATTTGTTTATTGATGATTTCTTTGCGTTCTGTTGACCTATCATTTTATATTTGTTAAGTCCAAAGATAGTTCGGGTCAGATGAACATCTACCATAAGGCCCTGTTACTGTGGAGTTTCCAGAAAGGTCTCGAGGGCTTTAAGTATGAACTGACTCATCATCGCCATGTTGAACCCATGCATCCCGTGGCTCTGTCTAGCAGGTAGTATATTCTCTTCTATTGTGGAAAAAGTCAAAGGTAAAAATCTTACTAAATCATTACTGTACTGCAGAATGTTAAGCCTCAGAATATATATGTAAAATATAGTTCTATAATGTTTTTCAGTAGCATTACATTCAGATATGTAGTAAAATTCTCTGAAAGATTTGATAAAGACAGGTTAGATCTGAAAGGTTTGATGTATAAGGATATTCTTGGTCAATCATCTGTGACCAGGTTGTTCAATGTTGGTAGAGCAGTTAAGAGCAATTGTTCAGAGGTCCTGAATTCAAACTCCATTCTGTTTGTGACATGTATCCTCTCATGTTACAAAATTAGTTGTGAAATGAGGATGATCGTGATATCTACCGGTATGTTGATTAGATAAATCTGTAGGGAATATTTCAAAATTAAAATTGTTATACAGCAGCCAATAAGCCAATAATGTGTAAAATACTGCATGTGGTGACGATAATGGTGTATGTTAAAATACTACATGTGGTGAAAATAATAGTTTATGTTAAAATGCTACATGTGCTGAAAATAATAGTTTATGTTGAAATACCACATGTGGTGAAAATAAAAGTGTATGTTAAAATACTACATGTGGTGACGATAATCGTGTATGTTAATATACTACATGTGGTGACGATAATCGTGTATGTTAAGATACTACATGTGGTGACGATAATCGTGTATGTTAAGATACTACATGTGGTGACGATAATCGTGTATGTTAAGATACTACATGTGGTGACGATAATCGTGTATGTTAAGATACTACATGTGGTGACGATAATCGTGTATGTTAAGATACTACATGTGGTGACGATAATCGTGTATGTTAAGATACTACATGTGGTGACGATAATCGTGTATGTTAAAATACTGCATGTGGTGACGATAATCGTGTATGTTAAGATACTACATGTGGTGACGATAATCGTGTATGTTAAGATACTACATGTGGTGACGATAATCGTGTATGTTAAAATACTACATGTGGTGACGATAATCGTGTATGTTAAGATACTACATGTGGTGACGATAATCGTGTATGTTAAGATACTACATGTGGTGACGATAATCGTGTATGTTAAAATACTACATGTGGTGACGATAATCGTGTATGTTAAAATACTACATGTGGTGACGATAATCGTGTATGTTAAGATACTACATGTGGTGACGATAATAGTGTATGTTACTGTCGGCGCAAGAATAGTGTGAACGGTTTCGGTTGATCACTACATCAGCATTCTGTCGCAATTGCCTGGCAGGCTGGCGGTACACTCTCGATACCTTGGTCACAGTTTTGGTTATGCTATCTCGACGGTGCCGGCAGGTGGCGCTGTTAAGTCATACACACATGTGTAAGCCTACACAGGTATTTCATTATAGCTGCAGCGACAAGCGACAATGATTACATGTGTTTTTAATGAAACGTACCGTACATTACAAGACTCAAAGCAATGTTACTGAAGTAGTTTACATATTGTAAGATTACGTTCAGTATGTACAGTAATTACCGTAGTCAAATCGGACATCAGTGTGGAATAGTTTTTGGCAAGCGTTGAAACATTATCATGGAGAAAACGAAGACTGAAATGTAACCCAAAAAATACTAAACGTATTAATTAGGAAACCGGACTACACATACAGAAGCGAAAGGTATTTTACTTTTACCATTTCTGTGAGTTGGCTTTCGGTGTTTTTTTTAAACAAATAAAATATTATTTAATCTCAAAACGATGCCAAATATATTTGGAATGGTAGGAATGTTGTTGTTTTTTTCGTGAAAACCATGCAACTTGGATACTGGAACTGCCAGAAAAAGAGTAGGCCTAATACGAGGGGTGTTCCTAAATTATTGATACTTTGGTGTTTTCTCTTTGATAGAAGTAATTCTGATCATTTTACTTTGCCCTGTCCCTCGAAGTACTCCCCCTCTGCATTTATGCATCGTTTCAACAGATCGATCCACTTTTGGAAACAGTTTTCGTACTCTTGAATTGGTATACTCATAAGATACTGGTAAATGGCAGAGCCAAGTGCATTTCTTGATTTATATTTTGTTCAAGACAGTTGAAATTTTGGTTTGGGGAACAAGAAAAAGTCACAGGGGGCCAAGTCTGGTGAATATGCAGGGTGGGGGAGGACAATGACATTTTCTGCCTTCAAAACTCCATTACAATGCACGCCTTTGGTGCTGGCGCATTATCATGTAAGAGCCTGAGGTAATTCAAACCTGACTGTGGGCGGCAGCGTTTGTAGACTTTCTTAAGTTTTCAAAGTACAACGTCTCTATAATACTTCGCTGTGACAGTTTTGCCTTTTGGAACAGGGATTTGAATGATTGGACCCTTGTTATCATAGAATATGACATACAAAACCTTCCTCACGGTGCATATTCTTTTAGCAATGCTAGGGCGCCTGGCGTTTTTGTTTGCCCAGATTCGATTAGAGCATTATCTTTTGGGTTCAAAAAAATACACCCATGTTTCATCACCTGTGACCAAATTATCAAAGGCAGTTTTGCTGTATTTTGGGTATTTCTTCAATAAGGATTTGGCCTTGTCAACCCGGGACCTCTTTTGGTTGTCAGTTAGTAAATGGGGTATCCACCTGGCATTGATCTTGCCCAGCTTAAGATGTTTCTTTAAAATGCAATGAATACGTGCTAAAGAGAAGCCTGTCATTTTAGCTAACTGTCGAACAGTTTACCTTGCATCTTTTTCAAGGATTTGCCGAATTAGTTCAATGTTATGCTTTGTTGTTGTTGTTGCAGGGCGACCTGTGTGGTCAGCATCTTTAAGCTGCTGGTGTCCCGACTTAAATCGAGCAACCCACCTACAAATAGTCCTATATGACATTAGACCCTTCCCATATATATCACACACCTCACGATGAATATCCACCGGCTTTAAGCCAAGTAGAGACCTACCTTTGATATAGGCCCTAATTTCAATTACGTTTTCAACTCTCTTGCCAACCATATTTGTATAGAGTGTAACGAGTGCGCTACAAAACAATGTACACAGCACCAAGGTCAGTGTAATTGTGAGCGAGATATTTACCTATATCACGCTTCAGATATCACGCTATCGCCACGAGGTAGTTTTAAGCCCATTTAGCACGATTTCCAAGCAATATTGCGCAAGTAACATTAATTTCGGAACATCCCTCGTATGCCGTAACAACTGTATCGTAGTTTATATTACGGAAAAGAACACTTGTATGACATCAAAATCTCAAATATCAAACTATTCGATGTTAACACTCTTATCAGATAATGATAACGTATTTTAAAAGTTATTTTAAGCAAGGACCTATTGTACAGTTCGTGTTACGAACGCCAAATGCTTATTATTCCACTGTAGGTAGGTCCTAATTTGTTGCCATGATCTCTTGATTAATCAAATAAATATGACAAAAACAATCAAATCAGGTTGTTGCACTGGTATCAGGTCGTAAATATAGATAAGTGGACACAACAACGGCTAACTTCTCATTGTATTTAACGACAGTACCGGGTTAACACGCTCAACAAAGTCGTCCATTTTGACAGTAGCTCAGCTACCGACAAGCGTGTTTCCTGCAACACCTGTGTGTGACGTAACAGCGCTACCTACCGGCACCATCGAGATAACATAACCAACACTGTGACCAAGGTATCGGGAGTGTACCGCCAGGCAATTACGACAGAATGCTGATGTAGGGATCAACTGAAGCCGTTCACACTATTCTTGCATTGACAGTAAAATACTACATGTGGTGACTATAATAGTGTATGTTAAGTATTCAAATACTAGACTGAAAATTGTTGCTCTCCTCTTTCAGAATATTGTCCCATCCAATAAAAGACAAGAATTCTGTGGTACTACCAACTGTTAGACAGAAACACATGGACACCAAGCTCAGTGCTAACATCTTAAGTGTTCTATCGGTGAGGCTGAGGGAGGGATACACAATCAAGGACGTCAACCTTACTAAAGGTAAAGTGTTCTATCAGTGAGGCTGAGGGAGGGGTACACAATCAAGGACGTCAACCTTACTAAAGGTAAAGTGTTCTATCGGTGAGGCTGAGGGAGGGGTACACAATCAAGGACGTCAACCTTACTAAAGGTAAAGTGTTCTATCGGTGAGGCTGAGGGAGGGGTACACAATCAAGAACGTCAACCTTACTAAAGGTAAAGTGTTCTATCGGTGAGGCTGAGGGAGGGGTACACAATCAAGGACGTCAACCTTACTAAAGGTAAAGTGTTCTATCAGTGAGGCTGAGGGAGGGGAACACAATCAAGGATGTCAACCTTACTAAAAGTAAAGTGTTCTATCAGTGAGGCTGAGGGAGGGGTACACAATCAAGGACGTCAACCTTACTAAAGGTAAAGTGTCATCGGTCTAGGCTGAGGAGAGGGTACACAATCAAGGACGTCAACCTTACTAAAGGTAAAGTGTTCTATCAGTGAGGCTGAGGGAGGGGTACACAATCAAGGACGTCAACCTTACTAAAGGTAAAGTGTTCTATCAGTGAGGCTGAGGGAGGGGTACACAATCAAGGACGTCAACCTTACTAAAGGTAAAGTGTTCTATCGTGAGGCTGAGGGAGGGGTACACAATCAAGGACGTCAACCTTACTAAAGGTAAAGTGTTCTATCGGTGAGGCTGAGGGAGGGGTACACAATCAAGGACGTCAACCTTACTAAAGGTAAAGTGTTCTATCGGTGAGGCTGAGGGAGGGGTACACAATCAAGGACGTCAACCTTACTAAAGGTAAAGTGTTCTATCAGTGAGGCTGAGGGAGGGGTACACAATCAAGGACGTCAACCTTACTAAAGGTAAAGTGTTCTATCAGTGAGGCTGAGGGAGGGGTACACAATCAAGGACGTCAACCTTACTAAAGGTAAAGTGTTCTATCAGTGAGGCTGAGGGGGGGTACACAATCAAGGACGTCAACCTTACTAAAGGTAAAGTGTTCTATCAGTGAGGCTGAGGGAGGGGTACACAATCAAGGACGTCAACCTTACTAAAGGTAAAGTGTTCTATCAGTGAGGCTGAGGGAGGGGTACACAATCAAGGACGTCAACCTTACTAAAGGTAAAGTGTTCTATCAGTGAGGCTGAGGGAGGGGTACACAATCAAGGACGTCAACCTTACTAAAGGTAAAGTGTTCTATCAGTGAGGCTGAGGGAGGGGTACACAATCAAGGACGTCAACCTTACTAAAGGTAAAGTGTTCTATCAGTGAGGCTGAGGGAGGGGTACACAATCAAGGACGTCAACCTTACTAAAGGTAAAGTGTTCTATCAGTGAGGCTGAGGGAGGGGTACACAATCAAGGACGTCAACCTTACTAAAGGTAAAGTGTTCTATCAGTGAGGCTGAGGGAGGGGTACACAATCAAGGACGTCAACCTTACTAAAGGTAAAGTGTTCTATCAGTGAGGCTGAGGGAGGGGTACACAATCAAGGACGTCAACCTTACTAAAGGTAAAGTGTTCTATCGGTGAGGCTGAGGGAGGGGTACACAATCAAGGAAGTCAACCTTACTAAAGGTAAAGTGTTCTATCGGTGAGGCTGAGGGAGGGGTACACAATCAAGGACGTCAACCTTACTAAAGGTAAAGTGTTCTATCGGTGAGGCTGAGGGAGGGGTACACAATCAAGGACGTCAACCTTACTAAAGGTAAAGTGTTCTATCAGTGAGGCTGAGGGAGGGGTACACAATCAAGGACGTCAACCTTACTAAAGGTAAAGTGTTCTATCGGTGAGGCTGAGGGAGGGGTACACAATCAAGGACGTCAACCTTACTAAAGGTAAAGTGTTCTATCGGTGAGGCTGAGGGAGGGGTACACAATCAAGGACGTCAACCTTACTAAAGGTAAAGTGTTCTATCGGTGAGGCTGAGGGAGGGGTACACAATCAAGGACGTCAACCTTACTAAAGGTAAAGTGTTCTATCGAGGTCGTGAGGCTGAGGGAGGGGTACACAATCAAGGACGTCAACCTTACTAAAGGTAAAGTGTTCTATCAGTGAGGCTGAGGGAGGGGTACACAATCAAGGACGTCAACCTTACTAAAGGTAAAGTGTTCTATCGGTGAGGCTGAGGGAGGGGTACACAATCAAGGACGTCAACCTTACTAAAGGTAAAGTGTTCTATCAGTGAGGCTGAGGGAGGGGTACACAATCAAGGACGTCAACCTTACTAAAGGTAAAGTGTTCTATCAGTGAGGCTGAGGGAGGGGTACACAATCAAGGACGTCAACCTTACTAAAGGTAAAGTGTTCTATCAGTGAGGCTGAGGGGAGGGGTACACAATCAAGGACGTCAACCTTACTAAAGGTAAAGTGTTCTATCAGTGAGGCTGAGGGAGGGGTACACAATCAAGGACGTCAACCTTACTAAAGGTAAAGTGTTCTATCAGTGAGGCTGAGGGAGGGGTACACAATCAAGGACGTCAACCTTACTAAAGGTAAAGTGTTCTATCAGTGAGGCTGAGGGAGGGGTACACAATCAAGGACGTCAACCTTACTAAAGGTAAAGTGTTCTATCAGTGAGGCTGAGGGAGGGGTACACAATCAAGGACGCAACCTTACTAAAGGTAAAGTGTTCTATCAGTGAGGCTGAGGGAGGGGTACACAATCAAGGACGTCAACCTTACTAAAGGTAAAGTGTTCTATCAGTGAGGCTGAGGGAGGGGTACACAATCAAGGATGTCAACCTTACTAAAGGTAAAGTGTTCTATCGGTGAGGCTGAGGGAGGGGTACACAATCAAGGACGTCAACCTTACTAAAGGTAAAGTGTTCTAAATCAAGGACGTCAACCTTACTAAAGGTAAAGTTATCGGTGAGGCTGAGGGAGGGGTACACAATCAAGGACGTCAACCTTACTAAAGGTAAAGTGTTCTATCGGTGAGGCTGAGGGAGGGGAACACAATCAAGGATGTCAACCTTACTAAAGGTAAAGTGTTCTATCGGTGAGGCTGAGGGAGGGGTACACAATCAAGGACGTCAACCTTACTAAAGGTAAAGTGTTCTATCAGTGAGGCTGAGGGAGGGGTACACAATCAAGGACGTCAACCTTACTAAAGGTAAAGTGTTCTATCAGTGAGGCTGAGGGAGGGGTACACAATCAAGGACGTCAACCTTACTAAAGGTAAAGTGGAGAATGGACATATTCAATGGAGTTTCAGTTCTAAAGATTTCTTACATATTTAAGAACATTGTACATATATTGTCCATAAAAAGTACCATATTTGACCTCAAAGCACTGCACAAGTAAGTAAAGAGTGGGAGTCACAGAAGATGATGATTAAGTTAGAAAGTGCAAACTTTGTCAAAGCATTTTAAAAAGGATGGGAAAGGAGGAGGAGAAATTAAAAGGACGTTGACAAATTATTATTAGTCAAATATGGTCAATTGGCTTACCGTATATATGTTGTCAAATATTTACCTGGCTATTTAATAATGATGACAAGTAAGTTCTACAGTGTGGAGGTATTACCTCCCTTTAAAAATATGTATCAAAGTTGAACCCTTGTTGGTGTGTAGTACCATTGAAGTATCTAACATACATCTTTCTAGCTGTTACATGTTATGTACCTACAACAAAGAACAGGATTACAAACAAATTCACCAACACATGATAGCATGATTATATCTATAATTAGGACTAAGTGAGAGACCATTAAGACTGAATGCTTGTGCCATTACACTGTTTTCACCCATGAGAGATCAAATTATAGAACCTATTTAATAACATGTATTTGGTAGTTACTCTTGTGAAATCCTCTATTACTTACTCTGCCACACTATGAATATTTTATATATTACTTGCAGGTGGAACTCAGATTGAGGTTCGGCTAATCCTTCCTTATAAAGACTATGTCAAGATAGAATACATTGCCACAGCTCTTTGGCCAATGGACACTGGCATGTAAGTTCACAACTACAATTACCAGAATTTTATAGTCACAAGTTAAAATACAACAATTATATGATAAAATGTGCAATATTTATATATGCTAGATACATAAAATGAAATTTTTGTCTACATTAAGTCTGCCTGCATTATTTTGATGGAGTGGTAATCTTGAGAACTGCATTTTCTCCATTTACCAACGGTTCTTGCACACTTACATATGGCCCTCTCATAAAAATATTCTATCTTTCTAGTTGCCTGTGTTTGATGAATAACAAACTAGAAAATGAAATAATTGTAATGCTTTGTTGTGTGAAAAGCAGATACATTTACCGTTTGATAAGGAAAATCTAGAATTGGATTGCCACGTGAGTTGAGTGTCTTTGTTGATGTAGGACAGCAGATGGTAGCTTCAGTCCTCAGGACTCGCAGACATACGCCGAGGTACACATGGAGGGTCGTTATGACTTCCTACACGACTTCACCTGCTCACAACTCAAGGTCAATCAAAGTCAAACTCGAATGTTCAACATCAAGCGTTTTTGGATGACTCTAGAACGGTAATGTTATTTCACTTGATTTATTTTTCATTTTCTCAGTATGACCTTCAATTTTCAAAGATACAGTTGAACTTAATTATTTTGAAGTTGTTGATAGGGCCACAGTAAAAATTAAAGTTATGTAGGTATTATATTTACTGTAAATATGGAAATTTACGAAGTTTCGCTAATGATGCGCAGGTCGCTCGATCGCGAAAATTTCCCCTCTTTATACATGTAACATGTAAACAGCACTGTGAAAGTTTCATGTTTGCAAATCACGAAATTAAGCACTCTCAACAACATCCAAATTTACAGTAAATGTGATTGATTTAATGTTTATACAGCATGATCCTCCAGACAGGATCTATGTAAGGATTAGTCCTGTAGTGACAGAGATTTGGCTTGAAGAAATGTGAAATCAACATTCATTTAAATCTATGACTGTAGATGATATTTATGCTGTGATTATATTGCAGCCTGAAACAAGATGACCAACTCCTCGACCACCTGCAGTCGTTCGGATCTAATGCCATACACTACAAAGTCCCTGACAGCATACAGAAAGGCATTCCTTTGTTTTACATGCCACCAAACTCTAACAACCCGGTGCTCAACTCTCAGCATAACAACAAGTGAGTTGTCTCCCCTTAGTATTACTGATAATAAACCAGTGTTTCTGATAAACAACTTAGTTGTGTGATGATTGAATTTGACACACAATGTTGTTTTCCATGGACATAAATTACTCAAAGTCATGCCGTGATCAATATTTTTAAGGATCAGTTTCCATCAATAAGGTCTACTGTATTTCTGATTGAAAAACAAAAACAAAAAAACTTGTGCATTTCTTTTGTGAAATATTTTGAAGATCAAATAAACTACACACACCACACAAATAATTTGGTTTACTATAAGTTTTATTGCATTACATTTATTGGAAAGTGTTTACTTAGAAAACATTTTAGGGTTGTTTCAAGCTTCAAAATTTTTAAAAGTTTAATAGTTTCCATACTTATTTCATTTCACTGATTTTATGTTCCTTACTTTAAGGGACTCTGGTCTACTTTCATTTGCAATGTACTGGAAACCAGTGGTGAATCTGGACATCAAGATTTGGTGAGTTGGTTTATCTAAGTCAGGTCGCAATGGCCAACATGTTTTTTGTATAAGTAATTGCTTCAAGATAACTCTGAGGAAAATCGTTTGATTGCATGATAAAAATGGTAAACAATACAGGTTTTTCAGATTTTTATGTTAAATAGAGGATTGGTTTGTGTTGATATAAGTTTTCAACTTAATTCAAGAAATTGACTTTATAACCCTTCTTTATTTGATTATCAAAGAAGAGAGTTTGTACTCCCTGAGTGTATGAAATGAAAACAGTTATACATTTCATCTTTTGTTATTGACATGGCAGCAATTTGAAAATGGTATTCTCGATTAACGTTTGATTATCATATAAAATAAAAATAACGTCCAAAATGAATGATTTAAGATTTGTGTTGAACAGGCAAAAGTGGATGCACAGTCACCGTATAGGGATGATACTAGAGCATGACGTACCTTTACCTAAATACCTACACACCCCAAACTCAAGTGGACGCTTCCATGTGGTGCTGTGTCGTCAGGCCCTCACATCTCTACATGTACTGCTACGGGATTGGAGCACCTTCGTCTTACTGGAGAACGACTCCTACATCAAACTCCTATCAATGTTTGTAACCTACATGTACTTCAAAATCCTATCAATGATTGTAACCTGCATGTACATCAAACTCCTATCAATGTTTGTAACTTACATGTACATCAAACTCCTATCAATGTTTGTAACCTACATGTACAGTAGCCATAGTAATCACCTTTATAGAATGACCAACAGCTTGTAAGGCCATCTTTGTGTGATACAGCCCAAAACCTTTTAATTGTAGAATTTTCTGTTTCTTGAACTAGTGAACAAAATCCTTGCTAACTTAAATTGATCTGATTTGGGTTTTGTCACCTTAAAAGGCAACCTACATTTACAAAATGTGAGAGAATGATGTGACTAAATAAACTTTAGACTCCATTATGTTTTATATAATTTGTTGTTTGGTGTAAGTTTGTAAATTATGTGACAATTCCCATTGTTTTCTTTTCTTTTTATTCAGCGATTCAGAAAAGCCTCCAACTTCTTTTCTGCTACTGAGGGTGACATCCAAGCCACCCTATATGGTGATACGGTTGGCGTTTTTAGGAGGTTCGCCTGGCTGGGAGAGGTACTGTATCATGCAGGAGCTACGAGACAAAGTTGCTGCTCTGAGGTTTCCAAAGAGGGGCCCCACCAAAGTAGAGAAGGCCAAAGTATCCCCAACTAAAGAAAGTGCCGTGAAGAAACTTAAGAAGAGGCCATCACCACTTTTACGGGACTGGTCAGAAATCAATTGTTGTGTTCTACTGACCAAACCGATGGAGCAGATTCTTATCAGGTAATGGGTCACATAGATACTAAACGTGTTTAACTTTGTATGCCTGCACCATGAAATTTTGGGAGGGGCGGCACTTTAATTGTGATACCTATGTCCCCTTTTTCCCATTCCTTCTCGACATTAGCCTTCTTGTTCCATTTGATAAATAGCGTAGGGGTGGCGATTATGTCTTACAGATATTTCTTTTTGATAAGACACTAAATAAACATATTTTAGTGTTAATGTAAGTTAAGCAGCCTTTGCTAACTATTCTGCTATACAGAATTATTGTAACAATTATACAAATCAATCTGTTAAAAATATATGTTAATGCACCAAAACAGTTGTTTCCAGATCAAATTATAAAAAAAAACTTAATACAAAAACTTTATTGGTAGACATTCTTTTATTTCCAATATCCACTAATGAACTTTGGGAAAAGAGCCCATAGTTTGATCACAATGTTAGTGTTTTACACTGCTTAATAAATTAATTATGTATCAGCATAGAGAAGGCAAGTATGTTATGCCTATGTATCATTGATGCTTTAGGATTGTAGTGTGGTAGAACAGTGATGATGACTGATGATGCACAAACCAGGGAGACAATCAACTACAATATATACAATTTATTTACATAGATATTTTACATTGATATATAAATCTATCCATCTTGCTTACACAGATTCATTCAGTCTCGCTCACTAAGCCTAAACATATATATATACAGAAACAGTTGCAAATGTTCAGATACTGTCTCTGCACATGATCACTATCCACTATGATAGTCGGGGTCTCTCATGCGCGCAGTAATGTGATGGCCATGACAACGATGATGTCACCCAGACGTAAACAGTTGTTTAGTTGTTCCCTCGGTCTTGTTCAGGACCCGTGAACACTCTCTCCCTGGCTCTTATGTGTCACCCAAACACTTCACATAGGATGCTGAAGAATTCCATTTGTAGGAGGTCAGGCAAGTCTCTCATCAGTCCGTGGAACCAAATCTATCGTGTCGAATTGGTTGTCTTATCCACTCAGTAGCAGTATCCTCACCTACAGGTATGTCAATCATTGAGACCAGACATCCCGCTTCCTGGGCTGTGATCGACACCTGTCTGGTGTTTACAACGGTTTGACACGTCTTACCAGTTTGCTGGTCTTAGACTGTGTTTCGTTACTTACCTGGTGTGTCTAATACCCGGAACGGAAGTAAAAATATCCGGCGAAACATATTTTAACTTACTGCGAAATATGAATCGTGACAAGGATTACGCCTATATTTATATGTACCTGTTGATTGACAGTTATGACCGCCTACCCCAGGATATGAGTATCATCGAGGATCCATCCAAGTTCCTCCCAAGCCACCTATCTAACCAGCAGCTAGCCAGTAAGACCGCCGTGGCTAATACCTTCAACATGATGTCCCGCTACCTCCATCATCAGCGTTGGGTCTGGACGGTTAAACAAGGAAAGGTCGAGGTCAGCATGCCGGCCATAGGGCGAATCCTGTCCACTCTGGCAAAGTAAGTAAAGGTCACATCCTGTCCAATCTGGCAAAGTAAGTAAAGGTCACATCCTGTCCACTCTGGCAAAGTAAGTAAAGGTCACATCCTGTCTACTCTGGCAAAGTAAGTAAAGGTCACATCCTGTCCACTCTGGCAAAGTAAGTAAAGGTCACATCCTGTCCACTCTGGCAAAGTAAGTAAAGGTCACATCCTGTCCACTCTGGCAAAGTAAGTAAAGGTCACATCCTGTCCACTCTGGCAAATAAAGTATTAGATGAATCCTGCCAACACAGGAATAGAGTAAAGTATGAAACAAGTAAGATGAAACTATAAGTCACAATAGAAGCAAAACATTATTTTAAACTATCTGAACAGTGAATGTAGTTCCACAATTCTGTTTGCTGAAAATCGAACTCTTAGGTATGAAAATCTTAGGCCTTTATTTAGTGATAAGACCCCTCCCCAATAAAATCCCAATATTTATTTCTAGTGTAGAGGGGCTTATTGCAGTAGAAAATGGTATACATTGAATTACAGTATACCATCAAACGTGTAATTATCCCCCGCCCAACGAAGTTGGCGGGGGATATACAAATGGGTTCCGTACGTCCGTCTGTCTGTCCGTACGAATGGTTTCCGGAGCATAACTCTAAAACCAGTAGAGTTATTGGTCTTATGGTCTAGTAGTGCCTTTTGCTATTTTTAGGTTTTCATTTTTTGCATTTTTTCCGTAACCATGGAAACATTGCTGAAAATATCATATTTTTGTACCAGGTTCGTTTCCGGAGCATAACTCTAAAACCAGAAGAAATATTTCCATGAAACTTCATAGACACATTGGTCTTATGGTCTAGTAGTGCCTTTTGCTATTTTAAGGTTTTCACTTTTTGTACTTTTTTCTGTAACCATGGAAACATTGCTGAAAATGGCAGTTTTTTGTGTAAGAATCGTTTCCGGAGCACAACTCTAAAACCAGCAGAGATATTTCCATGAAACTTCATAGACACATTGTTCTTATGGTCTAGTAGTGCCTTTTGCTATTTTTAGGTTTTCATTTTTTGCACTTTTTCTGTAACCATGGAAACATTGCTGAAAATATCATATTTTTGTACCAGGTTCGTTTCAGCAGCATAACTGGAAAACCGGTTGAGATATATGCACAGAACTCCATAGGCACATTAGTCTTATGGTCTAGTAGTGCCTTTTGCTATTTTAAGGTTTTCACTTATTGTACTTTTTTCTGTAACCATGGAAACATTGCTGAAAATGGCAGATTTTTGTGTAAGAATCGTTTCCGGATCACAACTCTAAAACCAGCAGAGATATTTCCATGAAACTTCATAGACACATTGTTCTTATGGTCTAGTAGTGCCTTTTGCTATTTTTAGGTTTTCACTTTTTGTGCTTTTTTCTGTAACCATAGAAACATTGCTGAAAATATCATATTTTTGTAGCAGGTTCATTTCCAGAGCATAACTCTTAAACCAGCAGAGATATTTCCACTTCATAGACACATTCATTATGGTCTAGTAGTACCTTTTGCTATTTTTAGGTTATCATTTTTTGCACTCTTTCCTGTTTTTTTCATACACATAAGTCTCCACAATCAAACTTACTTAAGCTTTGATATCTCCATTGGCGGGGGATCTGAATGACTATGTCCTTGTTTCAATACAAATTGACTTGTTATAAAGACTTGGCTATAATGACCATGCTTTCTTGTTCCTTCTATGATCTTTATAGACAGGTGTGACTATTGCTTTTCAAAAAGGCTATTTGTGGTCTTTAGGAATGTAGACTACCCTAGAATTTGTTGAGTTCGTCTGTAGTGATGGGTCTTTAAACTGGCAAGTACTGCTTAGAATTAAGGAACATGAAATTGATGATATGCATAAGGCTTCTTTTTCAGTATACTTAATACTACTGACTTTGTTTTTCAGAATTCGTCTCCAGGAAGGGTTCAATTTTGTTTCTAGTAATTCAGGTATTGTTAACATGGTGGCTGAAGTAGAAATGCAGGTGAGCTATTTCAATTTGCAGTTTAAGTATTTAAGCAGCTATTTTGAAATTCTGACAAATACTTTAAAGATGACGCTGCTTTAAATTTTGGTTTTAATGCATTTTGATTAAAATGAAAAAAGAAGATAACTGATGTGGGTAGGTATATATCCATTGTAACGCCATTATTTTGTTAGCAAACGTCTTATCTACCCCTGTGGGTAGATAATACTGTAATATGCAAATACAGAAGTTAGTATTACAGAAAAATGAAACTAAAGCATAGATAGATTGGGTCAAATTTATTTAGAAATTCCACATTTTCTTTTTGCATATTTTGACATATTGCATATTATCTTTTCATTCATTCTCTTTCTTTTTGATGTAGGACAAAGGAGGACTGGACACAGATATCACTAAGTGTGCTCTACAGTACATCATATTTCCTCCTTACATCAAAACTACCAGGGACAGGTCAGTTATATTTTATGATACGGAATAAAAACCAAGGTCATTTATTAAAAGTCTCCTTCTCTGTGTGTGTTTTCTACTCACAAACTAAAAACATTGCAATCGATACAAGGGCAGATAACCCTGTTACATGCAAAGGTGAAATGTTTAACATAACCACCACTCTCTGTTGTCTTTGTCATCAGAATGATAGTGTTGCCGGTGTTTTATAGTGTTTCAGAGGAAGATGAGCTGGAGACTACGGAGGCTGATGGTGATGTCCAGATTGTCACGGAGTGCTGGGCAGAGCCTCAGTTTGGTGTTAGTGTCAACAACCCGACGGAGAGAAAGCACTGGGACGGCATGACTTACAAAGACATGGCTAAAGCAGTAAGTACCTAGTATTACTATAAATATATGTATCTTAGTGAAACACACTAATATACTGTAAACATACAGGTTTTAATAGTAACTGATATTTTATGGATTCCAAACTTGAAATGTTGGTAAAATTTGAAAATATGTTTCAACTATGTAATTGTGTGTTTCTGTGTGGTGTTGATACAGAATTTTTTTTTAGAAGCGCATATTTATTATTGTGCTAACTGTTCAAAATCAGTATTAAAACACATGTATGTTTACAGTTATTTATCTTGCCATGATTTAAGGAAGCAATGTCTTATTATGTAAAGCAGAGCTAAAACTTATTAGCTCATTAAGCATTGAAATACTTACTACACACCAAGTAGGCACATTAAAGTTTCCTACAAATAAACAAATGTGACTTATTGCTGTGTATGGAAGGAGCCTACTGATAATCATATTTAACCAATTCAAGATTTTACTTCTCTAATATAAGTGACATACAACTATTTTATAAGATGGTATAAAAGGAATATTCGTTCCAAGTTGTCACTAAATTATGTTACACCGGAGTACGACATTTTTATCTGATTTAATGACTCCCCAACATACAAGGGTGGAATCTCACAGGAAGATATGAGAAAAAACGTTACCCAGTATTCTACAGTTTTATTTTTACTGTTTACGACCAGTGGGAATATTGAGTTACCTCCCTTACCTATTACACCTACCATGATATCATTACTATTGAATCTAATCTGGAATGTTAGTACCCGAAGGACACTTTTAATTAAAGTCTAGGAACGTAGTCACAAATCACCAGTTATGTGCGTGTGTGCCAAGACACCAGACTTGTGTTCACTGGGACATTAAACTGTCACTGTACAAATAGTTTGTTGTAGGTTGTAAATATATCTGAACTTTGGTGACTACAAGCCATAGAAATTGAAGATCCTGATTGATTCAAAAAAATGGTTGGTCCCCACCAAACATTATACATTACAAAAAAATGGTTGGTCCCCACCAAACATTATACATTACAAAATAATGGTTGGTCCCCTACAAACATTATACATTACAAAAAAATGGTTGGTCCCCACCAAACATTATACATTACAAAATAATGGTTGGTCCCCACCAAACATTATACATTACAAAATAATGGTTGGTCCCCACCAAATATTATATATTACAAAATAATGGTTGGTCCCCATCAAACATTATACATTACAAAATAATGGTTGGTCCCCACCAAATATTGTATGTACATTACAAAATAATGGTTGGTCCCCACCAAATATTATACATTACAAAATAATGGTTGGTCCCCATCAAATCATTATACATTACAAAATAATATTGTATGTACATTACAAAATAATGGTTGGTCCCCACCAAATATTATACATTACAAAATAATGGTTGGTTAAAATTTTAAGACTTGTAAACACCTATGACTGCTTGAAACACTTAGGCAAATAATCTTATCTCAGTGTATTGACCATCTCAGACAAATTATCTTTCTACAGTGTACTGACCATCTTAGACAAATTATCTTTTTACAGCGTATTCTATTTTTCTCTTTCTGCTGCAGTGTATTTGTAGTATTTCCAGTCAAACCTGCTTTAACGACCGCCTGTATATAACGACAGCCTGTCTATAACGACCGCCTGTATATAACGACAGCCTGTATATAACGACCGCCTGTATATAACGACCGCCTGTCTATAACGACCGCCTGTCTATAACGACCAGTTTTTGGACTCCCTGTGCATTTTTAGCCCACCAACATCAGATGGTGGGCTATTCAAATCGCCTTTTGTCTGTGGTCCGTCGTCTGTCCTTCCGTCCGTTAACAATTCTTGTTATCGCTATTTCTCAGAAAGTACTGAAGAGATCTGTCTCAAAATTCATATGTAGTTTCCCCTATGGCCCTTATTGTGAATATTGTATTTTGGGATGGATCGGTCAACAAGATGGCCACCAGACAGCCATCTTGGATTTTGATAGTTAAAGTTTGTTATCGCTTTTTCTCAGAAAGTATTCAATGGATCATTCTCAAATTTCACATGTAGGATCCCCTGGGGCCCCAGTTGTGCATATTGCGATTTGGGACCGATTGATCAACAAGATGGCCACCAAGGAGCCATCTTGGATTTTGATAGTTGAAGTTTGTTACTGCTATTTCTCAGAAAGTACTGAAGTGATCTGTCTCAAATTTTATATGTAGTATGTTTGAAAAAGTTTGAAAAGTAGAGAAAAGATCCATCTTTCCATTGTCAGACATAGATCATTCTTTGGTGGGAGGCCAAGATCCCTCTGGGATCTCTTGTTACTATATAGTGGCACTCTGCATAACGACCACCTGTCTAATGAGGCTAGCGACTGGTCATTTTAGCCCCATCAGAGTTGTCTAACAACCGGTCGCTGAGATCGAATTTTGGAGTACCGAATACAGTGTGTGTGTAGTAGCGTCCCTTTGACCTACTTCCGGTAATTAACTCCCTTAGTAAGCAAATGCATCCATTACTGAAGTCTAAGCTATGAATTATCTATACATGACTGTATGGTTTATAACCTAGCGGTCGTAACATTTGAGGTACAAATATGTTTGCCGTCTTGAAGATGAAAGTTTTACGACCTTTTATGCCTATCAAAGACTGAAATTATATTTGGTCACAAACGCCATGTGCATGAAAAGATCACTCGTAAAGCGTGATTTTGAAGCCATAACTCGGATGATACGGTAGGCAAAATAAAACATGCCGATTTATTCAATGTGTTCCGTTATTCATTGTCAATATTTAGCATTGTAATACTACTAAGAAATGGCCTGTAAATAGCCTAACCTATTTCAAATTAGGCCTATAAATTCACGTTCGATTTCTTCACCATTATAGAGTCAGTCGGATTATCGCCCGATGTAACCGGGGTATTTTCGATGTGTTTATCAATAAAATACGGTCCCATTACTTGGTAGAAATGCTACTGAAAGTTAATATGTGTACCTGCATTGTGATTTTTATAGTTTTGAAGCTATATATTGTGAGAAAACGCCTCCAAATCTAGGCCTATCTTTCATGTCCTGAGATTAATCCGTCAAAACTTGTTACATGGCAACATTACATACGACTTGCCAGCGAGAAAGTGTTGTACAAAATATTACACGCATACGTTGTGGGAAAATTAATCTTGCACAGATAATTTCAGGCCATGTCAAGTCAGTAATTAGGTAATTGTTATGTTTATAGCTGAAAAAATCTACAACTAGTGTGTATCAAAACGAGTTGATTTTGTTATGATCGAAATTCCGATTGCATTTGAAGGCCCCATCCAAACAATAAAAAGTAAAATGAACACAAATTACTGAAAAATATTGATAAAAGCAGTTCTTAAATAATGCATGGTAATCAATATATAATATCCAATAACAGGTCTGTTTTGCATTAAAAATAACAACTGTTTTATTTATTGGCTCGCTGGTTGGCACGAAAGCCCCAACCTGTCTATAAAGGCAACCTGTCTATAGTGACCGTTTTTCTGTCTCCCCTTCAGTGGTCGTTATAAAAAGGTTTGACTGTACTTTTATTTAATGTATATTGTCTTTCTGTCAATATATCTGCAAAAAGCATCACATCATATTCTACTATTGATGTCTACAATGAAATAATAATGGAAATTGGACTATCCAGTCATTACCTTTCATCCTTGAAGCACAGTTATTGAACTCTTCTTCATGTAATAGTAGGGAAGTTTGTTGTGAATTTCAGATGTGATTATCAGTTTGTAGGAGTGCTATATAAATATAAATATAAACTTTATTTATTTTACATCGATTGAGAAACAAGTTACACAACTTATATAAATCATCCTCGATGGCCCGAATGTAAGCGTGCGAGGGGTCCTAGTGTGGGAGGAAACCGGAGTGCCTGGAGAAAATCCACGTGATCGGGCAGGTGACCCCTGACCTTTTCACGTCCATGCCGGGGATTGAACACTACCCAATCACCAGGAGTGCTATCAAGCCAGTTAAAACTAGAATATGTGTCCTTATGCAAAACATGAGCTAAAGCTGTGAAACAGTGACCTTTATGTGTCCTGGTTATATATATAATTATCTGCAACATTTTGACTGTTGCCCTAGGCAGGGATAGAATTTAATTTTTAAAACCACTTCCATTTTTGGCAAGTTTGTAAAATTTCAACTCGCCAAAACAGTAATTTGCTTGCCGCTTTGAAAATTAAAAATTAAGATCAAAATTAAAAGCAATCAAATTTGTTGAAATTTAATGTATTTATTTATTGTAGGTAACAATAAATGTTGGACATTTTTAGTGTCAATGTAATGCAGTGTAACAGGGGTTTATTTTTAGAATGTGGCATTTCATGCAAATGAAAACTTGTTAAATATGATTAAAGTATCACGTCTGATTCTCTATATATATATTGAGAATAACGACTGATGCATACTCTGGCCAAAAATTGCAAGTACAATATTTTTCAACTAGCTAAATAAAAAATCAGCTCGCATTTGGCCAGTTGGCGAGTGTTAATTTTGAACCCTGCTAGGCCTGTTGTTCAAAAGTACAATGAGATAATTGTAACTATTGGTGATAGTATAGTGAAATCAGGTGAAACAACTCTTTACATGTATCATAAGCATGTTTACGTGTTGGTAAGATAGTGTTTTAATATGTTCTTGATATTTGTGGTCATTGTGGCGACTTTTTTCAGTCAGGGGCAGAATATAAAGAGATGAAAATCACATTTATTGGCATATGATCATGGACTTTGTTTAAATTTTACCAATGATAAACCGATTTGTTGCTTTGTGATACAAATTCACTAGGTCATTGGTTTTATCAATGGATTTTTTTTTAAAGTTTAATATGTAAACCACAATGATTTATGAATGAATTGTTGTTTGATGAATGAAATAGTTTTTGAAGCTCACCAATGATATGACCACCAATGTAATGGAGGTTTGTGCATATAGCATTACTCATGCCTGTCGCATCCTCGTTGCATTCCAATGCATCGCTTCTAATCTGATCATAATTTTGCTTTAAGGTGGATTATTCTTGTCTTTCAAACATTGCTAGTTTATGAATGAGAAAGTAATTAAGCTAAATAAGTACACCTGACTGACAATGAGGTCGGGGTGAATGTACCTGTAATAGATAATCTCTGTATTTACCTAGGAGTACCTTTGGTCGAGAGAGAGGATGTGTGATACAATTGATAATGAGGAAATCACTGAAGAATTAGCTCAGGACAGATAAAAGGGATAGATAGACCAAAGGCCGCCATTTCACAACCTTTGTCTGTCCCCTTATCTAATATAACTACAACTCTCATTGTTCATACCCATGAGAAATGTCACTGTGTAATCTGAATTATCAATGCATGTTTACAATAGTCATTTTAATTGATACAATGGGGCAATTAAGGGGATTTCTTTTATTTCTTAATTCATGCAATAATGATTTATCTCAAAGAAGTTATGTCTATCTAAAGTCAGGACATGTTTTCTGAAATACCACATTGTTTTATAATGTGGCTGATTATCAAGAAAATATTAATGAGTTATCTCCCCTAGGTAATGACTGCTTGTGGAATCTAAAGTTAAAGATGCTCCACCGCTGACAAATGGTATTTTTTCGACATCAAAAACAGAAGCAGATGATTTAGTATATTTCTTCAGTTACAAAAGTTACTTACTTTACACCATTACCACCATTGAAAAGTTTGAGCTTCTAATTTTACTTCAGGTTAAAAATATGAAAAATAATTAATTGCATCCCGAAAAAATTCCGTTGCACTATATCCTATATGGAATGAAGTAATGATTCTGCATGCACCAAAGGTGAAATCAATTTTTTATGTTATTTTTTGTGTTAATTAGGCATATATATACATGATTAAACACCAATTATTGTTCAAAGGATGAATATCATTTATGCTCTGTCGGCGGTGGAGCATCTTTAAGGTTTAGTGTTTGTGTTTCTAACCCTCTTAAAGATACAAAACAGGAAAATATCACTACAAAAACACCAATAAGGCAGGTGAACTTGCTGGATTGTGAAGCACAACATCTGTTAGGATTATACAGGGTTTAGGAACAAACAAGGCAGTAATTCCAGAACTAGCTATAACAGCCTGATTAATCCTGCTTAGAAATCTAAATGGGAGAAAATTATCAGCTAGGTAGGAGCTTAAACCCACAACCTCTGAACACTAACCTGATGCCCTACCTGTCAATTGCATTACCTGTGTAACAAGAGAGGAGAAAATGCAGGGGCCAGACTGGAATTTGAACAAGGGACCTCCAAACACTAGCCGAACGCTCTACTGCTGAGCTACTTGGTCACCGATGATTGACCCAGTCCAATACTGCTACATTCCTCCCTTCTTTTTCAGTCTTTGCCCTTGAAGACATACCAGACACTTATACCACTACCATGTGTATTTTAGTTGGGCGTCTTGGTTACTGATGATTGACCCAGTCCAATCCGCTACACTCGGTCACTGACAATTAATCAGTCTTGCTATACATGTTTATGATGTTGATATATATAGATACTGTAAACTATTGTAGAACAGCAGAAAAATAAAAGACAAATTTAGTTTGCATATGATCAACCAGACAACACTCAAACATACCCTGGGGTCTCTAGTATGACATTTGTATCATGGATTTCAACATTTTCAGTTATTTACAAAAACAATACAATGTAAGATTCTAAGTATTAGAACTGGCAGGTTGGAAATAAATGATCTGTAGCCCCTATGAGGTTGTGCTTTCAGTGTGTGTTTTGTTCAAACAGCTATGGTCATTGAAAGGCAATTGTCAGGTTTTGATGGTCAATTCAATTACAAAACTATTTCCAAATGTAATAAAACATATAGGGATTACATGAAACATAATACTATGTAGTTAAACAACAAGGTGGAGAACACAGCTTAGGTAAAGATAGTAGAGAAAATCCAGAGTTCCCAGAAAAAAACCTGTAATGAATAGTCACCTATACTTTAATAGATAATCAGGCAACTTTTCCTCAAGCTTTCCACTGAAAGATGTGCAGACTAGTTAACGTTTTAGACTGTTGGACATTCTGTTGACTATCATAGTCTATACCATTTAACTGTCTCCCTGCCCAGTAACTTACAATATTGTCAAATGTCTGTTACACAAATGTCTTGTGCAATGGTGTATAGAGCTTAGATATTTAAGACTTTAGGACAGAGCCTGCAAAACTCACAATTATTTTGATCAGGTCTACGTACCTTATTTTATCATAGATTATCTTATATATAGATGTTAGAAAAATTGTAAAACTTCAGTAGACAAAATGGTGTTTCATGTATGTTAACTCTAATTTTATCATAAAAAGTGTATGCATGGTGTGTTCAATTCAGGTTCAAAAAAAACATCTATGAATTGATTCTCGATAAATAATATTAAAAAAATACAAATTGCAACAGAAAACAGCACCATACCAAAACATTCATATCTTGTCTGTCACGGCTTCATTGCTATTTATCACTTCTGAGACTTTCTAGCTGTGAAATAATTTTTTAAATAAAAGTAATGGCGATTAATATCCAAGATTGATTTAATTAGATATACCAAATGTATTTGATGTTGAGAATAATGGAACACATGCCTGAGCTAATTGCCCATAATTTACTGTTGATTAGAGTCATTTAATTTGTGAAATATATTACAACATAGTCCATACTGCCTTTTGTCACATGACGTGGATTTCTGTTATCTGGACTAGTTCAATGGGCTTATCTCCAAGACCCTAATGAACCTGATAGCAAGTGTGAGGCAAACTTGAGAAAATATAATGTTTTAACAAGTCGATGATAATCTGAGCTGGGTTTGTATACCCGGCTGATAGAGCGGAGCTGATAGAGGCGGGTGGGAATACCCTATGGACACCTTTTGGGCTATCTTTATCTGGCGTTTCTTTAGTGCCGCGATAGTCCACCTATTATCATCCCGACGGTGGCTATCTCTGCCTGAGAAATCCTGTGACCACTGATAACACAGATACCTTATATTCATATATTTATCATAGATTTGTGTGCTAATCTCCTCCCATACCTACAATAAAGCTACAAATTCAACAATTTAGGACTTCACTATTAGTGGAGATTTTATAGTGGCGTTGGCTGTATATATATACATTATGATGAAGGTTCTGGTCATATTTGGTTACATTGTTAATGAATCTGATTTAGTCCTGGACATGATTGGGGCTGTTCGGAGAGAAGTGTTGCTCGGGCTAAGATAATGTGTTCTCGTTAGGACTTGCCGTCCCCTCAGAGATAGTGGAACATGTCTCGTAGCTGTCAAAGTACAAACTTCATGTTTGCTGTCCTGGTATGGAGAGCATAAAAATGGCTGGCGGAGCAGTGCACCCCATTGTTGAGCCAGGTAGAGCAGCCCTGTGGCTGGGGACAAGAGGCCTAGCAGGCCCCCTACTGTCCTTATACAGGTGTGTTATCCTCGCCGCCGCCAGGTACACAGGAGTTACACGGCAGCATGGAAACGTAAGCATTCACTCTAATGTACAAAACTTGTTCAACTGTTCTAAACACAACTAAGCCAGGCCTCTTTAATTGGGTGGTACTTCATACAAAGTCAACACACTGAATTAGTGTTTGTCTTTCTTCTTGTCCTCACTAAATTGATATTCAAATAGGTGATTATATACGGCTTTCATTTTGTAGAATATTCATAAGGCAAAATATGCTTAGCTGTCAAAATTAAAGTAGATATTCAGTGACTTCTCAAATGTTCTGTTTTACACCTAATATATTTTAACTTTTATAATGCTTTTATACTAATAGGAATGACAAGTTGTATAAACTTAAATGTCTTCTTTGGAATTTAATTTTAGTAATTTTACCCAATTATTGTGCATTCTCTAGGTTCCATGTTACCAATAATCTATTTCAGCAAATTTGTAAAAAAAAACTTAAATGTATCCATTATTTAAAAATGTCAGTTGAACAAGTGTTTGTCCGAGTAATATTTCAGAAAAGCCGCGATATTGTTGTCGTACGTCTGTGAGTTGGAAGGTTTGGTCTTTAGCACTCTTGTTTCCTTGCCAGATCTAACTCTTCCAGCTCATGGCTGTACGACCAAGCAACACTTCTCTCCTTCTCAGTCCACTGGGCTCTTCAGTCTTACTAGTGTTAGGTTTGTTAGGAGTTGTACTCATTTACTTATGTTTCTAAATCTCAGGTTTTTGCTTATTTTCTGAGAATACCTCGCTGCATCATATTTCATGGTTGAGTGATTTCTTTCATGTTATGAACACTTGAGGTCTGTATGTTTGAAGCAGTGGTAAGAAATCAACTTTAAGTGGTTATATGAAATGCTGTTTGAAGTTTGACCCAAAATTTATGGTGGTTCACTTAATATTGTTTGAAGTTTTTATCAGATATTTATACTAAAGAATCATTGTATTTTATGATATGGTTGATCCCTAGTTCAATATAAATACAGTATCTAATAATTTCCTGTTGTTGTAGGTTTCATTTCATAATTAGTGGTTTTAGAACTTAATGAAAGTTTGAAGTTTTTTTTACCAAACTATTTCGCTACAGAGTTGTAACTGTTGTATTTGATGTGTAAATTCCTTGATGCCCTTGGTATACTATAAGCATGTGTTTTAGTGATTATTAAGTCTACATATAATTAAGTCAAGCTGATAATGTTGACTGTGAGTTCTGTAGATTGTATTATCTCGAGACTTATAACAGCTGTTGTTTTCACTCCAACGTGACCGACCACGGTGTGGGCCAGGTTTGGACAATGGCACTAGCTTTTTGAACAATGGCACCATAGATTTTGATTGCCACTATGAGGAGTCGGTACATTGTTGGTGTATGTGGTTGTATTTTGTGGGAGGTTTTGTTGAAATTACAATAATATTCTTATCACAGGTATGTATGGTAACCTCTATCTTTTTCAGAGTTGTTTCTGCCAATACTTTCATGTAGAATTAAGTTGCACATTATATTTCTTTGCTATTCTTTGCTGTCTTTGTATGACTAATGGATTTACTTATTAGATCTTTTGTGCATATTTTACATGGAGTAGACAAAAGTTGTCAGTTATAGACAAATGGTTTACCTATGGAGGTGTCTGGTCTGTTTCATTCAGGGTTATCCTTTAGTTCTTACCAGTGGTAAAAAACTCATTAAATGTTTGCAGTGTCATCCCAATACACAATACATTCTGCGATTGTTAAGGGGAGGTAATCCTCTCCTTTTGTAAATTTTAGTAGTTTTGTTTGGACTACAGTATAGCAATGAATTGTAACTTATGCAGTGGGATTTGAGCAATAATAAACCTGACAAATGTTTTATATTGTGTAGTATGATGGTCATGAGTTGTCTGGTAAACATTCAGAAGACTTATAGTGTGTAGTTGTCATCTAGAATATATTGTCTGGGAAGCGTTTGGACTATGTAGACCTTTAGTGTTAGTTCTGTACTCGGAGTAAACATTACATGGCCCCTCCCTGTCGAGGGGGGACCCATTCACAACCAAATCCCTCATCCCACTATGTTTGGATTTCTTATTAAAACAAATGGAATAATCTAGTGCAAATATTGGCTCATGATGGAGTCAGGGTCAGTGGGATGTTCCTGGTGTAATTACATTGTTCTGAGACATACTATCAGGGCCATAAGTGGGAGATATATCACTAGCCTAATATTTAATCAGTTTGGATCGTAAATTTATATAAACAAGATTAGAAGCACCTTTTGTTTTCTGGAGATTTCCTTAATGCCTCTTTCTTTAAACTTGAAACCACACCCCATTAGGTACGGTATACTGTGACTTCACGTAAAACTGTTAAACAGATTATGGAAAATAGGAGCTATTTCTGATTTCTGTAATTTTTCTACAAATGGTGTCCAGATATATATAATCACTAGACAACTGTTTAAGACATGCTTTATTTATGTTATTATGATTTAAGTTTTTATGAAATCTTAGATATTTAACATGAAGTGTGTGATCACCGGTGTTGTCTAGCCCACACATAGCTGTAATACTAGGGTTGTAAATACACTAATGAGTGAGTAGATTTATATACCAGGGTTAGTGTTTGTTTTGTAACACTGGGGCCAACATTCAAGTGTTAGCCTTACATCCATAAAGCCAGCATTATCAAGTTATAGTGTAAACCTCAGTCATTTCACCATAGGATGTGGCTTTCTACTCGTCATTGCCCCTCATGCCTATACAGAGCGGACCTTCTGGTACTGCCAATATTCATCTCAAAATGTTCCTTTCTGGATATATCCAAATGCTTTAAATTTGTGGTCTCTGCTGATCAAAGTCGATAACGAACTCTTATTCTCTAATGTTTCCGATGTCTCTTTAAAGCTTGTTAAAGCTGTGTCCTGTTTCAATTCTACATTTCTTTTGCATATACAATGGTCTTTTGTCATTATTCTCTGCTATTGTTTGTAGTTTTTGATATTTTTATATGAATTCTAATGTTTTCTCTTCTGATTTCTCAACTTATCTTATCTTTTTCCCATTTCATCTGAAATAATTCATTAAAGTTGTCAGTTGACTTATTTGTTTTAAGATAAATCATGTGGTAAACAAAAGCAAGATACTAATTGTTTTTCAAATGGAATTTCTCTATGTTCCTGTACATTAATTTTTCCAACTGTTAATGACTGGTTTATCACCTACACGACCTATTACTCGTCTGCTTTAGATTTTGTCTGATCTCTGTGTCTAATGAGGTTGATCTTCCCTGTATATTGTGACTGTCTCTAGTTTTGAACTCTACATTTCCGGTAGTGTGTAATTAGCCATTTTGTTTCTTTTGTAAAGTCTAGTTTTAACATAACGTCTCTCATTGCCTCCACCTTCCTCATAGTTTTCAAATACAAATGTAATGTTGATGAAGATTTCGTTATGAATGACTTCCTCATTAGTGTATGGGTAATGAGAGTATTTATAGTACAGGCACTTGGCGTTTCCTCAAACATGAGGAAGTGGACTTTGTATCAGATGTGTAACCTATAGACAGTGGTCTCGCACTAGTAGGTGGACAACTTGTAGGAAGACATTGGTTTTATGGATTACATGGAGGTTAAAACTATTGAATGGAATACTGGATCAAGGACACCACTGACCCATTTTTTCACCCTATCTGATTCTGTGGTTTTCGTGCTGATAATGTGGAGTTTGAGGGTCAAATATCTCGGCTGCTTCGATGGGAGGGGTTAGTACACCGCCACACCTGCCTAGCTAGATAAGCTGTCACAGGCCCCTGGAAATGTGTCACAGGCTCTGGAAATGTTCAACAGGCATGAAAATACTGGTCAGGTACTAAATATTAGCTAGGTTTGTCAAATAATCTGTTCAGGGCCCTGGAAATCCTAGCCAGTTGTTTGATATAGCGGTTAGTCAGGCTATGATACATGACCTGCACAGGGCCATGGGAATTCTTATCTGGCACCTTCTATTGTCTAGAAATTAATGTTGAATAATCTGCTAAATGGGCTGTATATATAAGTCTTATATTGTGTCTGTATTTATTGAATGATTATAGGGTTTTGATTTATGTGAATAGTGATGTTTGTCTGGACATCATCAGCGTTCCCTTGCATAGTACATTGTTGTATTACTGAGTTCTGTACAAAGTAATCTTTATGTTGCTAACTGTAGTGGTACTTATCGCTGAAATGCTTGGAAGGGTCTTTGGAAAGCTTGTCTTATGTGTAATTGTGGTATGCTGCTGTCGCATGCATTTGTCATCTTATGAAGATTTGGTTTTTCTCAGGGTACTCCAGCTTTCCTCCACGCTCTAAACCTGGCATGTCGTGAAATGAATGTTTTAGGGGTGGATGACTGGATGTATGTAAACACATATGTTCAGTATTATAAAACTGTACATGGAATGTGGTCAATCTGTAATAAATCTGTCACATGATCAGTCAAGTTGTGTAGATAGTAAGGCATTTCTTTAGTAGGCTCCAGATCTCACAGACATACAGAGGGGAAATCTACATAGAATGGGGATAGATTGTTAATTGATGTTTACATTAGGACATATAGTACAAAAAGAGCAGGGAGGGGTTAGTGATGTTACTGTGAACCATTCTATGTTGGTGTGAACTTTATTTTAGAGCAAAGTGGTTGACCATAAAAAGGTTGAAAGAAGTTACTACTACAAAATTAGTTTTCTTTAAAAATATCATTTCTTTAACTTCTTTAAAACTAATCTTGCCATCTTTCTTTTAGGTAATGGGTTTGTACTAATTAATCCATGATTTTAAGACAAATATAGAGTATTAGATACAGTATTGTGTGTGAGGTGAATGGAAGAATTTGATGGATTCATGGGGGGTAGAGAATAGCCAGGAGCTGGGATATATTCTGGTCCAGACCTGTTTAGGTGTAAATTATGCGTGAGTATGAGGAGAAGAGTGATCAGGTGTGTGACAGGCATGCTAATACAGTTGTCAATCAGTGCACAGTCACTGCTGCTAAGCCACTGTCTTACCACACATTTGATCTTAGGTGTCTTAATCAAAACTCAATTCCTGTGAAATTGACTGGAATTGAAAAAGTTCAGCAGGGGGCATCAGTCAGAATTGATCAGGCTCCATATACTGTATTGAAATACCCTGAGAGTAAAGTACAGCATCTTTAAAGTAACAAAATGGTTGTTTAATTCATGGATACCTGAAACTTTTGGATTTTTCGTTTAAAGTGAAAGTTCAAAATTTTAGAAATGAGGGATAAATCTTAGAGATGGAGATGAATATATAGACAAAAGCCTTAAAATTTAGAGATAAAACTTCAAGATTGAGAGATAAAACTTCAAGATTGAGATACAAAACTTCAAGATTGAGAGATTTAGAGATAAAGATACTATTACTATCTATAGAGACATCATTATAAAGGGTAGCTATATACCATAGGAATATTTTGTAAGTACTTGAGAGTTTCCCATTGTATCAGACCTAATGTTAAGTCAGTGGTTTGGGATTAGTTAGCAGTAATTACTGTACTAATCTGGCTTCAAAGGTTGTTAGTGTCCTCAACTCTGCCTTAAGTGATCTTTGACATTAACAACCTTGTCATCAGTAGTAAGTCAGAAAATGGTGTCGTCTGCTCACAATGTTCTGTCACTTAGTACAGGAGATATTGTCACATGGTGTCTTCAGAAGGGAATCAGAAACTAATGGTTTTATCTGTGGGAAGGCTAAGAATTAGGATACTATACACAAATAATTTAGGTATTGTTTACAACTGGAAATGTATACTAAAGTGATATATTCAGATTTCATCAGTCAGATATAGTCTTCTTTTTACTTTTAGTTTGGCCTGTAACCAATGTTTTGGTTAAATTGTTTCCTTGGTTGTATTTGGAAGGTAGGAAACTGTTTATATTATAAAAATTTGCAAATCTATACAAGATGGTCATTTAAATCTGTATGTGATTTGTGATTCCCAAAAGTCCCTGTGATCCCCAGAGGTCCCTGTGATTCCCAGAAGTCCATGTGATCCCCAGAGGTCCATGTAACTTGTAGATTAGAGCCCTGGAGTGATGTGACCTTCTGATAAAGTAGGTTATATAGGACCTGCTGGTAGCAGATTCTCATAGGCAAATGTGACAAAATATGAAAGGTCACAGCAGGCTAGTAACACCTTTTGGCAAGTATGACTCGGGTGTAAAATTCCTAGGTAACTACAAGTTGTGTTTGAAATTCATTGGAACTACATATGTAGTACACTTGGTTGTCAAATCCTTGTAGGCTAGCAGAGTTTGTATCTGGGTTCTATTTTGACAAGTTTCACATGGTTGTCAAGTCAGTAACACATTCAGGATTTGTATCTTGATTTGTATAGTCCCTTTATGATACCATACAGTAACTTGGTTGAATGTTCATTATATAGGCAAGTATTACCGTTACTTATTTCAAATTAAAAAAATGTGACTTGGTATGCTGGTACCTTGTAAGCTAGTATAACTTGGTTCAATGGGACATGTGGATGCATTTTGAATCTGTATATAGACCTTAGGGTAACGTATTAGCCAATGAAGTCAAGCTATATTTACAATACATAACAAAATGTCGACAGATTTTTGTTTGTCAAGTCAGATATCATAAATCTTACGTTGTTTCATTGAGTTTTTTCAAATGTGGATGTCATTTGACTGAGAATGCGTTGTACATTTTATGACCATTAAATACAATTGAATGTTGGGTTTAGATCTTTTTCATATTTAAAAATTCATCTTTATGTACTGGACATAGTGAGGTGTGGGACTGGAATATAATTTTCTGTGCATTAATTCTTTTGTACTCCTGACCGTGTTTAATCTGTGTCTGTTGTGTGTGGTAGGTAGTATACAACTGTCATAGCCGATGATGACCTGTCCCTATTATACATACATGATCAACCCAAAAATTTTAGAACATGCTCATACATAATCAATATAAAGTCAAAATTGGCTTTGGGTATAGAGTGGGGCAGATTGTATTTCACACTGTCGGTCGTGTAGGCTTAGGATGAGCGGGGAATATTTGGGTAACTGCAAACGATTGTTTGGACACAACAAATAGAGGGACTTATGGGTCATGTAAACTTGCCTAGCGTTGTCAGTCTAGTGGCTAAACTCACATGCCAAAAAGGTTAGGGTCTGACTAAGGCCTAACATTAGGGGTGGGATTGGGCCCAACACCGCCGCGGTCAACAGTGTGGACATATACCTGGAGTGGAAAAGCAGCTTTTATCATTGCCAAAGGACTAAAAATCGATGGACAGGATTTAAAGTTTGGTTAAGATTTGTGACAAAGGTATTTCATGGTTGAGAATTGCGAAATTAAGTCAAACTGTGGTGGAGGTGAATTTTTACTTCAATCTGATTTATATATCTGTGGCTCTTTTATACGTTGTTTTATGTGGATTTTGTGTTGTTAGCTGAGTTAGTTGTTTGACTTGATGCTATGATTTGAGGTGAGATCTTTGAGTGGTTGGTTTGATGTTTCGAGTGACTTGGTATTTTGTTGTAGTTTTGTGGCTGGAATGACAAACTGGTGATTTATCTGTGGAATGTTCTTTGGTTGTGCTGTATGTAGAGCGAATATGTGGCTTAGTTTGTTCAAATGTTTTATATCATTTATATACAGATCAGTAGTTGACTGTTGTTTGAACTTTCTGTGAGATTTTGTTTAGTAAGTTCCAAGTTGGAATATATATCTATCATTTCTTGGTTGATTTGATGCTGCAGTTGAAATTTGATGTTGGAAAAGTCAAATTGGAAGTATCAGGGTTGGTGTTGGTGATCGGAATGCTGAAAAGTAGTGAACAAAATCGTTTGTTGTTTCTATTACTAATTTGGTGCTGGTAACCTTTGAACTTGTTTCCACGGTGATGGTTCCTAGAAAGGGTGTAATTTGTAGTGGAGAGAGTTTTATCTCATCGTAAATAGCATGGTGAGATTCAACTCCTCCAACTGCAGGATGCGCCATTTTGCCGCTAACATACTAACCTCACGAACACCATGGAAACACAAACTCTTCCTGTGTGAAACACTGGTGTATGTGGATTTGTAAGTATCTTTGGTAAGTAAAATAATTAATAAACTCATCCTAAATAATAGCTTAACGAAAAACAAAAGTAATGCTTTGTTGCATTTTATCTCTAAAATAAAATTTTAAATATAAATCAATTATGTCACAGTGACCTACGGAACTCTGTGGTCAAATAAGGCTAAAGGGCTTAGAAAGGTCACATTAACTGTAATCACTCCAAATATTGACCTTTGTTTCATCATGACCTTTTAAGTTCAAGGGTCAAAAAAGTTTAAAGTGACTAGAAAGTTTTGTTGAAATGCAAATTGACTAGAAAGGTCTGTTGAAATGCAAGCTTAATTAAAATCATGAAAAGATTATAATTTTGTCCCAAAGTGTGATTTTGCTAATCACATTTTGCATAAATTTTGTTATACCAGGTAAAAGTAGTTATTTTGATAGCATATAACTATGTAATTAATCATATTAAAAATCTGTTCAATATCAGCTCACTGTATTCAACCAAATAAGCGCCCATGTCCCTATAAGTGCACACCCCTCCGCCTATTCTTGCCTCAATTTCATTTGACTAAGAAAAGACCAAAATTATCAAAACTGTGTAGGTTCGACTTTGCTTTACAATAATTTTGTCTTATTAGGCACCTTTTCATTTTTTCAATTTTGTAAACGCCCTGGTCGCTTATTGGGTCGAATACAGTACCACTGAAATTTGATTGTGCCAATATTTTCCCAAGATTATACTGATTAATAAATATTTTTCAATCCAAAGTTGTATGAAACAATATGAAACATTAGATTAATGAATCTGTTATTGTAAGAAATAGGGATATAACATGCAGCAGACTGTAATGATCAATAAATAGATAAAATATAATATTATAAAAAGTTGACATGGGTGATGGTTACTTGACCAGAGAGTTTGTTTCTATGGTGATACACAAAAGGTGAGTAATGTGACTTATAAATGCAACTCTTTTTTTATCACTTATATAATTTGACATGTCAGCGATATATACATAGAAAACTTGATTATGGTTCTTATTTATGGTACTTACAGGTATCATGTTCATATCAGACTAGCACAAGATTTTGTAAATATTTGGATAAAATTTAGAAAAAGGCGTTTTTGAGACTCAATTCTGCTAGGCCAATACTACTACTAGGCTAGGCTAATTACTGAGTATGAACATTTTTCTTTTAGACATTTTTCACACGAACAGATGATAGTCCTTCTCACAGGATTCACTACATAACTCAGTCGCCACGACAAAGAAATGGAGTAGAATTTTGAATTCCAGTTGTGCACATGTACAGGTCCAGTGGGCCTTTTGCTCTATAATTTTATGGCCTGAAGAGCAATTTACCTCATAGCTTGTTGATGGTCATTTTAGTAAGTGTAACGTACTTCATCTAATGATGCAAAATTCTGAATTCCAAATTTTGAAGTACATGTAGCATCTTATTTTTTGTTTGAATATGTACAAAAATGAAATAAACATTTTTAAAAATCTTTGGTATTTGTGTAATCAAAAAGACTATATTTCTGATTCAGTAAAGTTGGAATTGAAATAGTATACTTCAAATGTCAAACTTTTAAAAGATGATGTAATCATAACATAAAATGATTATGACTTGAAGACATTTCCAAAATTATTGATAAAAAAAGGAAACTTTATTGTATTTTCAGCATTCTACAGATCTTTCGATGCAATGTTGTTTTTTTGTATGTGAAATTTTGTGAGTGTCCTTTTGGATATACCTTGTTAAGATGGGGTCTGTGTCAATGTTTCTTGTTAAAAGTGATTACCCTAGATTTTCACACTTAGAGACATCCAGTTTGACAACACATTACGCTACTACTAAGTTATAAATTGACGTGGATTGTACACCGTCAGGTGTTCTGTGGTGAAGGTCGGCAGTAGATCTGGGTCGTCGCTATATCACGAGATACGTTAGTAACCTTTACACATCCTCAAGGGTCCTCCCCAGCAGCCAAAGTCTGTACAGATACGACAGGTGCCTCTTCACCGACTCACCATCCACACATCAAGACACTCATTGACAAGTCATAACGTGTTCTAACAGGAGTGTTTATAGAATAATATCATATGATTATAGACTGGAGGCTCAGATTGGGGTGGCTTATATAACCAAGTAATAAAATAATAAAACTTCGGATAAACAATAGAATATGACAATACATCCAAAGTCAAACCTCACTATATCAAAATTGGTGTAACTAAGGAAACTTAAATTACCTAAGTGAGTTCAAATGTTTAGTTCAGTTAAAACTTTGAAATAATTTGAAATTAATTTGAGTATTCAAATTAGACAAAATAGAGATCATGGGGAGTTTAAGAATTAGCTAAATATTATGTGACAGTTATTAAAAAAGTTAGCTCCCTTAGCAAAAGATTTCATTAGGCTTATTATTTTTAGCCCACCATAATCAGATGGCCCCCCTAGGGCATATTGCATTTTGTAACTGATAGGTCAACAAGATGTTGGCACGGCCGCCATGGATTTCATTGTTGAAGTTTGTTACCATTATTTCTTAGAAAGTACTACAGCGATCTGTCTCAAATTTTATATGTAGTGTGTTTGAAAAAAATTGAAAAGCAGGGAAAAGATTCCTCTTTCCATTGTCAGACATAGATCATTCTTTGGTGGGCGCCAAGATCCCTCTGGGATCTCTAGTCATTTAAAACTCTGATTATAAAAATATTTCAAATCAGTATAGACTATGAACTCAGACTCGTTCATTAATTGATGTTCATTCAACACATGATCTTGTAAGTGTATATGAGGTTCCATTCGGGTTAATTACAAAGGTTGTAAATGCATATAGGGGCCAATAAGGGGTAATCATAGACATTTTTGTAACTTAAACTTATTGCGAGGTCCCTACAAGGGATTTTAGGCATCTACAACCAATGTGATTTATCAATATGATTTATGGAATAACATTTAATAATCGGAGCTGGATCACTGCAATAGGCTTGCATCAAAAACAACATACAGTGCTTTCATTTATCATGTGATAGTGTAAGCATGATGCCTAAGTACATAGTAAAAGTGATTCCTGTTGTAAAGTAAATTTGGCCAGATTTGAGGAGGTAATGAGATTTAAATAGCAATATATGCAAGTAAAGTTTGTACAAACAGGCAAACATAAATTAACTAACTTAACCCAGACCTGGAGAGGTTTAAATACCCGTAATAGGTTTATCAATATATACAGGGTACATCACTGTGTCAATATCGGCAACTAATTTATCATCTAAAACTCTTGTTTGTTGTGAGTTTTGTACAAAACAAAAAAGATTAACGTTATCATTGTACGAAAGGTAGTAAATTTGTATTTTCAAAATTGTGAAAAAAAGGAAAAAAAATTATAAATACAGTTATTATAGTTACTTAACAGCTCACACGAAAAGTGATCTTATAAACATTACACTTTCAGCTTGACTGCAGAATAATCAAGATAATTATCCGATTATCAAATTAAGTAAGTTTTAATATTCGGATGTTTAATTGAAATAAACAAGTATTAAATTCATATAGGTTTATGTAAAGAAATCTCAAGAAACTTTGATGCTTCGTGAAGCATTATTTTTGTGATATCTTAAAATGAAAAAATCTGGATTTCATACCGGGTAGTTGTAATCGAGATACAATGCCTTTACTGTTTTTCTATGCATATGACGGTTAGGCAGTGTTATCTTGAACGATAAAGGTGGCATATGATTGAGATGTTTGTCAGCAGAAATTAGCCACTGTATTGACTATAGTTATCTTCTATAGATAAAGAAGTGCCTTTATCAGTTTTCGATCTGCCAGAGCCACGAAGGCACAGCTTATAAAGTCAGGACATCAAGGTCTAATGTGGGCATACACAGGGGGAATATAAGTAAGGTACCAGGAATACCTCTACATGATGTGGGTAAAGTATAATTTACCGTCGGTTAGTCCCACGTTCTGGTAACTGTGACATCATATTTTGAAGTGATTTTTGTGACGTCCCAATCAGCAGGACGTGGGATTAATCGACAGTAAATTGTAGTTTACCTGCGTTATTGCTGGAAACCCTGGTATCGGTCAGGCAGCACAATGACAACTAACTTCTTTTCACCAAAAAATTTGGGTTTGATTCTCTGATTGAAAATGAAAAGATTAGGCTTGCCTAAAAATGTGGATTTTAACCCTTTTTACTGTGTCTTTTAGTTTACTATCATAGTATGACCCAAATGTGCTTTTGTTCGAACCACCAAATGATATGTGTCTATGAAACCTTTTTCTGAATTTTTTTAAAACTATTTTCTTTACTCAAAATATTTTTTTCGTAATGTTTGCATATTCCTTCTTAATTGTTTTCTCAAATAAATTATGGACAATAAATCAGTTTTTGAGTTTGGATGTTCATGTTAGTTTCTGAGATAATGTTGAAAAATCTTCTTTATCACATTTTTCACAGTTAAATATAAGGTTTTACAGTGGCCATAAAAACGATATACTTCGATCACTCCAGTCAAAATTTTGATATCTACACTTGCTTTTGACCAATCGGAATGCAGCGTTGATAAAAACGCGTAAAAATATGATGTTATGCTCACAAAAATACAATGTGGGTTTTTTTTTTTTTTTTTTTTTTTTAAATAAGTTAAACGTCCTATTCATAGCCAGGGTCATGTATAAGGAAGCGGCAGGTTTGTTGGTGGAGGAAAGCCCGAGTACACGGAGAAAAACTACCGACCAGTACCTGGCAACTGCCCCACATGAGATTCGAATTCGCATCCCAGAGGTGGAGGGCTTGTGGTAATATGTTGGGACGTCTTAACCACTCGGCCACCGCGACCCCTAAATACAACGTAATAATCGCAGGGGCAAATAACTCTGTAAAATACAATGGCTGAATAACCTTTGGCAGAACTACTAGTTATGGTCTTTAGTAAATGGAAGTGAGAAAAAAAATGTTAAATAGTATATTCCTTATTTCTTGATGAATACCAATAATATTTCATATCGTGAGGTGGAAACTTTGCTGTTTTTCAATTATGTTTCGCACTCATGAAAGATATCAAAGTTTCCACTTCATTCGGTGAAATATAACTGGTAGTCATCAAGAAATAAGGAATATCCTCTCTTTATCTAGGACTAATAATGGAAATATCAAATGACAATCATGTTATTGTTTTTACCTTTTAAGTTCTAATATGAAAGAAGAGCAGTATTTGAATTTCAAAATTTTTGAGTTAAAAAAATAACTTAAAAAAAGTAAACTGAAAAATAAAAACTGAAAAATAAAAGAGTTTTCTGCATTTCTAATTAAAATATTAAAAAGTATCCATGTATATTGATTTCTATGTCTTTCTAATGTAGATAGCTTACATGTATTTTATGTTTTTCCAATAAGATATTTTCTGTGGGTATCTAACCATGTCTATTGTTGTTGTTTGAAATGAATTATACCGTATAAAATGGACTTTTTTGTTGTGTATATATTTCGTAGATTCCGTGCGTGGTTGAAATGGATCGAGTAAAATAAAAGCAACAGATTTTATTTTAGGCCTATACATAAACACAATCATTGTTTCATTGCTCGACCAGGAATATTTATATCTAGGAAATGATTTGAAAGATCCAGAAGTACACACAATAAATTCATGTTTTACAGTATCTAATATGGGGGTGTCAAGTTTAAAAAGAATCGTTGGTAAAGTACCATTTACCTTTGATTAGTGCCACCTTTCTGTGATTGTGACATCACGAAAATCATATAAAAATATGATATTACTAGGATGTGGGACTAATTGACGGTAAATTGTAATTTACCCACATTGTTTTGGTGTCTCAAAAATGACGTATTATTTCAAACAAACCTTGGTATCTTCTGAAGATAAATTGAATATGATACATTGTCCTGTCAGACATCCAGTATGATGTACTGGAACGAGTACTTGATTTTCATCCGGTAAGTCCAAACCTGTTTGGATAAGAATTAAATCATATCTGATATGATGGATGGGTAGTCCTTCACACCCTTCTTTAAAATTTGAAAGAATTTTCCAAATTGAAATTAAGTATTTTATTTCAGATGGATATATATGTATGACATTAATGTATACAATCCAATTTTTGTGTCTTTTAACAAAAAGAACAAGTACATAAAGCAGTGTGCCAGTGTTTAATTAAGAAGAAAGATTGTCAGTTGGTGAATTGATACTAAGTATCATTTGCAAAATTCTGATGTCTTCAAAGGTGAATGTATGACTGAAATATTAAGTTCCAAAATGTAAAGAGTAGAGGTTTAAAATCAAGCATTGTGGCAAATATTAAATGAAACAACATATTTAAAAAATACATGAGACAAAAAATTTCAATAGCATGTATAAAAATCTTCAAATTTTCAAGACCATCTGTTAACATATTATCCACACATACACAAAAAAAAAAACCATATACATGTAAATGTATAAAACATAGATAAACTACGGACACTATCATAACATATTGTCTGAATAATCCCCAATGTTCGTCGCTATTGGATACCTGGTAATCAAGAGTGTAATTCCAGGGAGACAACTCCCACAAACATCACATTTCATAAACTTGTGAAATCTATTTTAACAAAACAAAGTTATTGGTGCAAATAGTTTAGAAGATGTGTTTGGATATTGCTTATAGAGAAGATGCTGCAAAATAAAAATGGAAACTACATAGGTGTCTATAGATTTGTCAGAATTACCTATGTCTGAAATGTAAATCCAACCACAATCAAGTTTTAACAGTCTCCTTGAAAATTAAAGAATTATGGAGTTTTTAGTGGTTTTGAAAGTCATTATTTGTTTGACTGTGAATACAGTGAAATTAGATGACCTGTAAATAAAAGTAACTTTACAGTAGAGGTTGTAACAAAATTTAAGCTTGATGGAGTAATTACTGGTAATTAGGATTGTTAGAATGTTTGATGGAAAATTCAACACTAATTATCTCCCCTACCTAGATTGTGACTGACAAAATTATCTCCCTTCTCTGGGATGTGATTGACAGATTCTCTTTCTCATACCCCAGAGAAGGGAGATAATTCACTCCAGGGTAAAGACAAACTACACAATTACGTCAATTACGAGAATAAACAATGTCATGGCATTGGCCTGACAACACAACAACAATACAATGCAATACAAGTATGAAAAAAATGTCATTCTCTCTATACTTTTGGACAAGACAAGTAATCTTAACTCTTAGGATATGATAGCTGGCTAACACTTGTCAGATTGACAACTTAGGTTCCAGTCCTCAGGTTCAGATTCCTGTCTAATTCTAAAGTGGTGATTAATTCTCTTATGATCCCCGCAATTTGAAGTGGTAAAGACATGACATACAAGATTTTTGCACATACACAATAAAAGTATGATGGTGTAGAAACAAGTATCTTAACATCACGGAAACAATGCCATACAATCAGTCCAACAATGCCATACGATCAGTCCAACAATACCATACCATCAGTGAAACAATGTCATACCATCAGTCCCAACGATGCCATACAATCAATGCAACAATGCTATACGATCTGTCCAACAATGCCATACCATTAGTTCAACAATGCCATATCATCTGTCCAACAATTTTATACCATCTGTCAAACAATTCCATACCACCTGTCCAACAATGTCATACCATCAGTCCAACAATGCCATACCATTCCTGCAACAATGCCATACCATCTGTCCAACAATTCCATACCATCAGTCCAACAATGTCATACGATCAGTCAAACAATGCCATACCATCAATCCAACAATGCCATACCATTCCTGCAACAATGCCATACCATCTGTCCAACAATTCCATACCATCAGTCCAACAATGTCATACGATCAGTCAAACAATGCCATACCATCAGTCCAACAATGCCATACCATTCCTGCAACAATGCCATACCATCTGTCCAACAATTCCATACCATTAGTCCAACAATGTCATATGATCAGTCAAACAATGCCATACCATCAGTCCAACAATGTCCAAGTACCATCAGTCCAACAATGCCATACCATCAGTCCAACAATGCCATACCATCAGTCCAACAATGCCATTCCATCAGTCCAACAATGCCATACCATCAGTTCAACAATGCCATACCATCAGTACAACAATGCCATACCATCAGTCCAACAATGCCATTCCATCAGTTCAACAATGCCATTCCATCAGTTCAACCATGCCATTCCATCAGTTCAACAATGCCATTCCATCAGTTCAACAATGCCATACAATCAGTACAACAATGCCATTCCATCAGTTCAACAATGCCATTCCATCAGTTCAACCATGCCATTCCATCAGTTCAACCATGCCATTCCATCAGTTCAACAATGCCATACCATCAGTACAACAATGCCATTCCATCAGTCCAACAATGCCATACCATCAGTGCAACAATGCCATACCATCAGTGCAACAATGCCATACCATCAGTGCAACAATGCCATACCATCAGTGCAACAATACCATACCATCTGTCCAACAATTCCATACCATCAGTCCAACAATGTCATACGATCAGTCAAACAATGCCATACCATCAGTCCAACAATGTCATACCATCAGTCCAACAATGCCATACCATCAGTCCAACAATGCCATACCATCAGTCCAAAATGCATCCATCAGTCCAACAATGCCATACCATCAGTCAACAATGCCATACCATCAGTCCAACAATGCCATACCATCAGTGCAACAATGCCATACCATCAGTGCAACAATGCCATACCATCAGTGCAACAATGCCATACCATCAGTCCAACAATGCCATGCCATCAGTTCAACAATGCCATACGATCAGTCCAACAATGCCATACCATCAGTGCAACAATGTCATACCATCAGTCCCAACAATGCCATACAATCAGTGCAACAATGCTTTACGATCAGTCCAACAATGCCATACCATTAGTTCAACAATGCCATACCATCAGTGCAACAATGCCATACCATCAGTCCAACAATGCCATACCATCAGTCCAACAATGCCATACCATCTGTCCAACAATGTCATACCATCAGTCCAACAATACCATACCATTCCTGCAACAATGCCATACCATCTGTCCAACAATTCCATACCATCAGTCCAACAATGTCATACGATCAGTCAAACAATGCCATACCATCAATCCAACAATGCCATACCATTCCTGCAACAATGCCATACCATCTGTCCAACAATACCATACCATCAGTCCAACAATGTCATACGATCAGTCAAACAATGCCATACCATCAGTCCAACAATGTCATACCATCAGTCCAACAATGCCATACCATCAGTCCAACAATGCCATACCATCAGTCCAACAATGCCATACCATCAGTCCAACAATGCCATACCATCAGTCAAACAATGCCATACCATCAGTCCAACAATGCCATACCATCAGTCCAACAATGCCATACCATCAGTCCAACAATGCCATACCATCAGTCCAACAATGCCATACCATCAGTGCAACAATGCCATACCATCAGTGCAACAATGCCATACCATCAGTGCAACAATGCCATACCATCAGTCCAACAATGCCATACCATCAGTCCAACAATGCCATACCATCAGTGCAACAATGCCATACCATCAGTGCAACAATGCCATACCATCATCAACAATGCCATACCATCAGTGCAACAATGCCATTCCATCAGTGCAAGAATGCTTTAACATCAGTCAAAACATGCCATACCATCAGTGCAACAATGCCATACTATCAGTGCAACAATGCCATTCCATCAGCTCAACAATGTCATACCATCAGTGCAACATGCCATTCCATCAGTCCAACAATGCCATTCCATCAGTCCAACAATGCCATACCATCAGTGCAACAATGCCATACCATCAGTCCAACAATGCCATACCATCAGTCCAACAATGCCATTCCATCAGTTCAACCATGCCATACCATCAGTTCAACAATGCCATACCATCAGTGCAACAATGCCATACCATCAGTGCAACAATGCCATACCATCAGTGCAACAATGCCATACCATCAGTCCAACAATGCAATTCCATCAGTTCAACCATGCCATTCCATCAGTTCAACAATGCCATAGCATCAGAACAACAATGCCATTCCATCAGTCCAACAATGCCATTCCATCAGTTCAACCATGCCATACCATCAGTGCAACAATGCCATTCCATCAGTTCAACAATGCCATACCATCAGTACAACAATGCCATTCCATCAGACCAACAATGCCATTCCATCAGACAAACAATGCCATTCCATCAGTTCAACCATGCCATTCCATCATTTCATTAATGCCATGCCATCAATACAACAATGCCATTCCATCAGTCCAACAATGCCATTCCATCAGTTCAACAATGCCATACCATCAGCTCAACAATGCCATACCATCAGTTCAACAATGCCATACCATCAGTGCAACAATGCCATACCATCAGTCAAACAATGCCATTCCATCAGTGCAACAATGCCATTCCATCAGTTCAACAATGCCATTCCATCAGTTCAACAATGCCATACCATCAGTGCAACAATGCCATTCCATCAGTCCAACAATGCCATTCCATCAGTCCAACAATGCCATTCCATCAGTTCAACCATGCCATACCATCAGTGCAACAATGCCATACCATCAGAACAACAATGCCATTCCATCAGTCCAACAATGCCATTCCATCAGTCCAACAATGCCATTCCATCAGTTCAACCATGCCATACCATCAGTGCAACAATGCCATACCATCAGTCCAACAATGCCATTCCATCAGTCCAACAATGCCATTCCATCAGTTCAACCATGCCATACCATCAGTTCAACAATGCCATACCATCAGTGCAACAATGCCATACCATCAGTGCAACAATGCCATACAATCAGTGCAAACAATGCCATACCATCAGTGCAACAATGCCATACCATCAGTCAACAATGCCATTCCATCAGTGCAACAATGCCATACCATCAGTGCAACAATGCCATACCATCAGTGCAACAATGCCATACCATCAGTGCAACAATGCCATACCATCAGTGCAACAATGCCTTACCATCAATCCAACAATGCCATACCATCAGTCAAACAATGTATTACCATCAGTCCAACAATGCCATACCATCAGTGCAACAATGCCATACCATCAGTGCAACAATGCCATACCATCAGTGCAACAATGCCATACCATCAGTGCAACAATGCCATTCCATCAGTCAACATGCCACATACATCAGTCCAACAATGCCATACCATCAGTCCAACAATGCCATTCCATCAGTCCAACAATGCCATTCCATCAGTTCAACAATGCCATACCATCATGTCAACAATGCCATACCATCAGTCAACAATGCCATACCATCAGTCAACAATGCCATACCATCAGTCAACAATGCCATACCATCAGTCCAACAATGCCATTCCATCAGTCCAACAATGCCATACCATCAGTCCAACAATGCCATACCATCAGTGCAACAATGCCATACCATCAGTGCAATAATGCCATGCCATCAGTCCAACAATTCCATACCATCAGTGCAACAATGCCATACCATCAGTGCAACAATGCCATACCATCAGTGCAACAATGCCATACCATCAGTCAAACAATGTATTACCATCAGTCCAACAATGCCATTCCATCAGTCCAACATGCCATCCATCAGTCAACAATGCCATTCCATCAGTTCAACAATGCCATTCCATCATTCCAACAATGCCATCCATCATCAACAATGCCATTCCATCAGTCCAACAATGCCATTCCATCAGTTCAACAATGCCATACCATCAGCTCAACAATGCCATTACCATCAGTCAAACAATGCCATACCATCAGTGCAACAATGCCTTACCATCAGTCAAACAATGCCATTCCATCAGTCCAACAATGCCATTCCATCAGTTCAACAATGCCATACCATCAGTGCAACAATGCCATACCATCAGTAACAATGCCATCCATCAGCCAACAATGCCATTCCATCAGTTCAACAATGCCATACCATCAGTCAACAATGCCATACCATCAGTCAACAATGCCATTCCATCAGCAACATGCCATACCATCAGTCAACAATGCCATACCATCAGTCAAACAATGCCATACCATCAGTCCAACAATGCCATACCATCAGTGCAACAATGCCATACCATCAGTGCAACAATGCCATACCATCAGTGCCATACCATCTGTCCAACAATGCCATACCATCAGTGCAACAATGCCATACCATCAGTGCAACAATGCCATACCATCAGTGCAACAATGCCATACCATCAGTGCAACAATGCCATACCATCAGTGCAACAATGCCATACCATCAGTGCAACAATGCCATACCATCAGTGCAACAATGCCATACCATCAGTGCAACAATGCCATACCATCAGTGCAACAATACCATACCATCAGTCCAACAATGCCATTCCATCAGTCCAACAATGCCATACCATCAGTGCAACAATGCCATACCATCAGTCCAACAATGCCATACCATCAGTCAACAATGCCATACCATCAGTCAACAATGCCATACCATCAGTCCAACAATGCCATTCCATCAGTCCAAACAATGCCATACCATCAGTGCAACAATGCCATACCATCAGTGCAACAATGCCATACCATCAGTCCAACAATGCCATACCATCAGTCCAACAATGCCATACCATCAGTCCAACAATGCCATACCATCAGTGCAACAATGCCATACCATCAGTGCAACAATGCCATACCATCAGTGCAACAATGCCATACCATCAGTGCAACAATGCCATACCATCAGTGCAACAATGCCATACCATCAGTGCAACAATGCCATACCATCAGTGCAACAATGCCATACCATCAGTGCAACAATGCCATACCATCAGTGCAACAATGCCATACCATCAGTGCAACAATGCCATACCATCAGTGCAACAATACCATACCATCAGTGCAACAATGCCATACCATCAGTGCAACAATGCCATACCATCAGTGCAACAATGCCATACCATCAGTGCAACAATGCCATACCATCAGTGCAACAATGCCATACCATCAGTCCAACAATGCCATACCATCAGTCCAACAATGCCATCATCAACCATCAGTGCAACCAATGCCATACCATCAGTGCAACACATGCCATACTATCAGTCCAACAATGCCATTCCATAAGTCCAACAATTCCATACCATCAGTGCAACAATGCCATACCATCAGTGCAACAATGCCTTACCATCAATCCAACAATGCCATACCATCAGTGCAACAATGCCATACCATCAGTCCAACAATGCCTTACCATCAATGCAACAATGCCATACCATCAGTCAAACAATGTATTACCATCAGTCCAACAATGCCATACCATTAGTGCAACAATGCCATACCATCAGTGCACCAATGCCATACCATCATGCAACAACAATACCATACCATCTGTCTTACAATGCCATACCATCAGTGCACAATGCAACAATGCCATACCATCAGTGCAACAATGCCATACCATCAGTGCAACAATGCCATACCATCAGTGCAACAATGCCATACCATCAGTGCAACAATGCCATACCATCAGTGCACCAATGCCATACCATCAGTGCAACAATGCCATACCATCAGTGCAACAATGCCATACCATCAGTCCAACAATGCCATACCATCAGTGCAACAATGCCATACCATCAGTGCAACAATACCATACCATCAGTCCAACAATGCCATTCCATCAGTCCAACAATTCCATACCATCAGTGCAACAATGCCATACCATCAGTGCAACAATGCCTTACCATCAATCCAACAATGCCATACCATCAGTCAAACAATGTATTACCATCAGTCCAACAATTTCATACCATCATTCTAACAATGCTATACCATCACAGAAACAGTGCCATACCATCAGTCCAATAATGCCATGCCATCAGTGCAACAATGCCATACCATCAGTGCAACAATGCCATACCATCAGTGCAACAATGCCATTCCATTAGTACAACAATGCCATACCATCAGTGCAACAATGCCATTCCATCAGTTCAACAATGCCATACCGTCATTCCAACAATACCATACCATCAATCCAACAATGCCATTCCATCAGCCCAACAACGCCATACCATCAGTCCAACATTGCACCTGCATCAGCCGTGACAATAATATAATCACAATAAGTTTTATTTCTTGTCATTTTTACCATCACAAACTCTCATAAAACATACAATGTGTGAATATGGATACTTACATATGATGGTTCAGATCCATAAAAGCATCAATATACTATTGGCATAGTGGTTAATGTTGCATGAAATATTACACGTTTGGAAAGAACGCCTCAGTCAATGCCATATTTCAAACTTTCGAGTAATATTGGAAAACTGAGTTGCATCACGTGATCAACATCGGCAATATATGTAAAGATCGGAATAGATTAATGATTGAGACATCTCTCATATTTTCCTGTGTCTGATCATTGGATGGTATAATAGTAGCTTGAAAAAATGTTGTCCTCAGACGTAGAAAACATATTTTTTTTCTGCAAATAAGTTCTTATTAGGTCACCTGAGACAAAGTCTCAAGTGACCTATTCTAATCACCTTTTGTCCGTCGTCGTCCGTCGTCCGTCGTGCGTCGTGCGTCGTGCGTCGTGCGTCGTCCGTCGTATGTCCGTAAACAATTTACATTTTCGACTTCTTCTCCAAAACTGCTGAAGCAATTTCAATGAAATTTTGCACAAACATTCTAAGGCATAAGGCCTATCAAAATTGTGAATTATATGGTCCCCACCCCCCAGGGGGCTGCCGGAGGGGCCAAAAAGGGTAAAATTTAGTAAAATTTCAAAAATCTTCTTCTCTACTCACAGATGTGGCAGAATCAAATACTCTTCATAGATAGAAAGGTCTTAAGGTCCTTTACAAAAATTGTGAATTATATGACCCTGGGGTCTCTAGTTTCCCCCTGGGGAGGGGGTTAAGTTTACTATAGTTTATATAGGGAAAACACATTTTTGAGCATTATTTGGTCATTTGTAATAGGAAATGAGTCAAATGTTGTCAGAATTGTCAGTATGAGATGGCCATTAAATCCTATTAACAAATTTTCTATGACTGACCCCCAGGGGCCTTAGGGGCGGGGTCAAAAGGGGTTAAATAGGCTAAAACTTCAAAAATCTTCTTCTGAAATTCTGGAAATGGTAGAATCAAATTCTTTTCATAGATAGAAAGGTCTTAAGGTCCTTTACAAAAATTGTGAATTATATGACCCTGGGGTCTCTAGTTTCCCCCTGGGGAGGGGGTTAAGTTTACTATAGTTTATATAGGGAAAACACATTTTTGAGCATTATTTGGTCATTTGTAATAGGAAATGAGTCAAATGTTGTCAGAATTGTCAGTATGAGATGGCCATTAAATCCTATTAACAAATTTTCTATGACTGACCCCCAGGGGCCTTAGGGGCGGGGTCAAAAGGGGTTAAATAGGCTAAAACTTCAAAAATCTTCTTCTGAAATTCTGGAAATGGTAGAATCAAATTCTTTTCATAGATAGAAAGGTCTTAAGGTCCTTTACAAAAATTGTGAATTATATGACCCTGGGGTATCACGTTTCCCCCTGGCCTGGGGAGGGGGTCAAGTTTACTATAGTTTATATAGGGAAAACACATTTATGAGCATTTTTTGCTCAATTTTCATTGGAAACGAGTCAAACTTGGTTTGAATTATTAGCCTGAGATAGCATTTTAACATCATATCCATATTGGTTCAGGCCGACCCCCTGGGGGCAGAGGGGCGGGGCCAAAAAAGGTCAAATAGGCTAAAACTTCAAAAAATATCCTTCTAAAATTCTGGAAATGGTAGAATCAAATACACGTTATAGATGAAAAGGTCTTAAAGTTTGTTTCGTAAAAATTGTAAATTATATGACCCTGGGGTCTCATGTTTCCCCTTGGGGAGGGGGTCAAGTTTACTATACCGGTATATGTCTTTAATTTGTTTCATTATTTGTTTCATTATATATTCTAACTCGGGTGACCGTTAAGGCCCATGGGCCTCTTATAAATAATTAATTAGAGAGAAAACTACGTATGCTTTTATATGATGGATATAATGGAAAAGGAATTCCACCCTTAGCCATCCTACATTAGCTCTGTTTTCTCTCAGCCTCGGGTTTTACCTGATTTAGTAACACCTCAGGTAGAATATCCCTATCCTTTATACCCTCATATGTAATATATATATATAAATATCTTATAATCTCACCTTTTTATTTGATGACTGATACATTTATCTCCTTTTTCCTGATGCCTCAGTCAATGTAATTGTTGATATTTACAGCTGTACCCCCCAGATCTGGAGTGTATCTCGTGTCTGGTGACGTTTGAACATCTCGTGTATGTGTGTCAGAATACTTTTGCTGTCCCCAACAGCGTGGAATGGCTACAAGATGGCAGGTGCGTACAAATAAATGCTATAAACGTACATATTTTAGTGCTATAAGCAATTGATTGTGCCAAAAGGAATACATTTAGTATAAGAGGGAAAATCCATCTTGAAATGTAATTAAACCTATTCAGCTTACCTGTAATTGAAAGGTAACGCTGCCCTGGCATGGGTGTTCCATCTCAAAACTGTTAACATTTTTGAGATATGTTTTGTGATGAATTATAGGTCCAAAAATTACCACCCCACACCATTTGGATATGGGTCAATCATCTAGGAGTGAGAGAATTTGTTTTGTGTATCTCCTTTCAGTTACTCCAGCAGTACTGATTTTGTGCCCCTGTACGTGGATGACATGCTAGGAAACCCACACACAATACATCAGCTTCCTTTACCGTTTGACATTTTGTCCTTGTTGCCTCGTAGTCAGCAGGCGGAGCTTCTGGTTTCAACCTACAAAATTGGTATGTCTAAGTAGAAATTGGTATGTTTAAGTATAAATTGATGTATTTAAGTATAAATCGGTATGCTAAACTATAAATTGGTATGCTAAACTATAAATTTGTATGTTTTCGTGTAAATTGGTATGCTTTTGTATAAATTGGTACATTTATCTATAAACCTCTCCCAAAAATTGGACTGTTTAAGTATATCCTTTTCCTTTCTACAAAATACAGCATAAAATGATAGATTAAATACTGTAAATCACAGTATACATTTGTTATAGTAGAATACAAGCAACATGAATGTGTGGGGTTTAAATGTTGTTTTAATTAAATTGCAGCCAATCCAAGGGAAGATGAGATCCAGAGGGATATCAAGGGCTCTAACAACCTATTCTTCAACCTCATGTTTGAAAAACTTAAAGAAACTACCCAAAGGGAGGTAACTCTCTCAGCAACGGACAGTTTCCGGTTCCTGTACTTACTGAAGAGAAGGCCCAGAGATTGCTCCGGTCATCCTTTTCCTTTCTCGTTTGAGGATGATCTAGACCAGCCTCTCGAGGATGAAGTTACTGACCCAGGCGTTCTGGGAGAACTTGCAAATGAGCAAAAGAAACTTTTTAACTTCAAGAGAATGAGGAAATATCCTCTCTGGCGATGTTTTGTTCGAACGTCCAGTAACACCAGAATGTTTCTAACATTTCTCCCAGCTTCCTTTGATGACCTCTTGAAGTTAAATGACCTTGAGGAAATTGTGAAATCCAAATCTAGCTCAATGTGTGAGGATGGTATCAAAGATGGCAGCTTAGGTAGAAACGCTAAACTAAAGGTCGATGTTACATGTTTGGAGTCATCACATGGTGTATCTGACTCCGACACAAACACGCTCATCGACAGAACTGAAGGGTCGGACGCTGAGATTCTACAAAAAGGCAAAACAGCCGACTTAGAAGACCACGAGCAGATGGAATTAGAAGCCATGGAGAGGGAGGACATTGTTAGCGATCTGCCTGGAAAGCTGGAGGAGGATGTGAACAAGGAAAGTAAATATGTGTCATGTGTTGTTCCAATGTACGTGTATGAGTGTTATCTGAACAATGTTACAGACTCGCTGATAAACCCTTGGACGTTCGAACTATCACCAGACATCTATGAGGACTGTACATTTCAAACAAGAGGGGAGAGTTTGGATACCCCTGGGGGGAAGGGCCACTTGTTCCGTTTTCCGTTGTTTGACCGTGACTCTACACCTGGTAGCGATGATAAAGATGACTACGAGACTCTTCACCAGATACTCCGATGTAGCCAATCACAGGAGCGCAGGATGACCGAGAGTTCGGTAGATGGTACGGAGGACCTGAAGATTCACTGTACTTTTCTCTCTGACATCTACTCCAGCTGTTTTGTCAATGGTAAGGCTGCTCATGTTGTCTGGAAACAAACTTTTGTCATGTGGTATTTTTATTTTCAAGCCTCCACACCCACACACACACACAAATCCAAAGATAATCCTGACTTTCGCTTATTCTGTGTTAACAGAGTCATGTGCTCTTGAGGGAAGCTTTACTTATGCCATTGGTTTTTCAGTGAAAATGATTTTGTTTACTCTGAATGATATATTACTCTTATAAAAACTTATGTAACAATCAATGCCTCATTTGTCAGAGAAACAATAGAGCAATACAGATTGAATTGAATAGGTAAGCAATACTGCTTGGTGACGCATCATGAAAGAAAAAAAACTTTGTTATATTATTAAAACTTAACTACATTCTTGGGTTGAAAATATTATTCAACCATTTTGTGTATAATTTATTTGCCATTGTTGTAGGAGTGTTCCAGTGTATAATTTATTTGCCAATGTTGTAGGGGTGTTCCAGTGTATAATTTATTTGCCATGTTGTAAGAATGTTCCAGTGTATAATTTATTTGGCAATGTTGTAGGAGTGTTCCTATGTATAATTTATTTGCCAATGTTGTAAGAGTGTTCCAGTGTATAATTCATTTGCCAATATTGTAGGGGTGCTCCAGTGTATAATTTATTTGCTAGCGTCGTAGTGTGTTCCAGTGTATAATTTATTTGCCAATGTTGTAGGAGTGTTCTACTGTATAATTTATTTGCCAATGTTGTAGGGGTGTTCTAGTGAATAATTTATTTGCCAATGTTGTAGGAGTGTTCTAGTGTATAATTTATTTGCCAATGTTGAAGGCGTGTTCCAGTGTATAATTTATTTGCCAATGTTGTAGGGGTGTTCCAGTGTATAATTGATTTGCCAATGTTGTAGTGGTGTTCCAGTATATAATTTATTTGCCAATATTGTAGGAGTGTTCCAGTGCATAATTTATTTGCCAATGTTGTAGGATTGTTCCAGTGTATAATTTATTTGCCAATGTTGTAGAAGTGTTCCGGTGTATAATTTATTTGTCAATGTTGTAGGAGTGTTCCAGAGTATTATTTATTTGCCAATGTTGTAAGAGTGTTCCTGTGTATAATTTATTTGCAAATGTTGTAAGAGTGTTCCCGAGTATAAATTTATTTGCCAATGTTGTAGGGGTGTTCCAGAGTCTACAGCAAGGCTACTTCATGGCACCAGAGGACATAGATTCTGTCATTTACAATATGTGTACAGAGTCGTTTCCCTTGGAGACTGACATTACGACATTCTTGTTAGCATCATGTCGGCATTTCCGTCAGATCGTGGAGACAGCCCAGTCTGAACAGGGAACTAAAGAGCAGGATAAGCCAGCAGACGAAACGAACAGACGGACGTCAGTCAGATTCATGGAGAATCTAGATGAAACAGATGGGTAAGGGGTCTAAGGAGAATTTTTTAATTTTTTTTATTAAAGCCCCTTGATAAAGATAGATAGATAAATTGAATTCCAACCTTTATAAATAGTCACAGAAGATAGTCCATGTAAATGACCTATTACTTACTTTGGTCCATGTAAATGACCTATCACTTACTTTGGTCCATGTAAATGACCTGTCACTTACTTTGGTCCATGTAAATGACCTATCACTTACTTTGGTCCATGTAAATGACCTATCACTTACTTTGGTCCATGTAAATGACCTATCACTTACTTTGGTCCATGTAAATGACCTATCACTTACTTTGGTCCATGTAAATGACCTATCACTTACTTTGGTCCATGTAAATGACCTATCACTTACTTTGGTCCATGTAAATGACCTATCACTTACTTTGGTCCATTACACTTACTTGGTCCATGTAATGACTATCACTTACTTTGGTCCATGTAAATGTAATGACCTATCACTTACTTTGGTCCATGTAAATGACCTATCACTTACTTTGGTCCATGTAAATGACCTATCACTTACTTTGGTCCATGTAAATGACCTATCACTTACTTTGGTCCATGTAAATGACCTATCACTTACTTTGGTCCATGTAAATGACCTATCACTTACTTTGGTCCATGTAAATGACCTATCACTTACTTTGGTCCATGTAAATGATGACTATCACTACTTTGGTCCATGTAAATGACCTATCACTTACTTTGGTCCATGTAAATGACCTATCACTTACTTTGGTCCATGTAAATGACCTATCACTTACTTTGGTCCATGTAAATGACCTATCACTTACTTTGGTCCATGTAAATGACCTATCACTTACTTTGGTCCATGTAAATGACCTATCACTTACTTTGGTCCATGTAAATGACCTATCACTTACTTTTACTTACTTTGGTCCATGTAAATGACCTATCACTTATTTCGTCCATGTAAATGACCTATCACTTACTTTGGTCCCTGTAAATGACCTACCACTCACTTTGGTCTATGTAAATGACCTACCACTTACTTTGGGATCAACTTTCAATAGGCAAGTGGGACTCAATGTTTTATGCAAAGTGAAAAAGAGCTATTTTTAATATCAAATAGATAATTAAAATTCAACCAAATATTGGCTTAATATACTGTACTACTCTACAAATGACAACCATAAAAATCATCAGTTGCTTGTCTAACAATTAGGAATTTTTCAACTTCTAATATACTATTCCTCCTGTTGAGAATGTTTAAAAAAAATAAATGATACACAATATTTTCCTTTACCAGAAGTGACTCCAGCGTAAAACCAGTCCCTACCATCCTCCAGCTCCCTAGTGCCCTGGTAAAGCTTCAGACACAGACTTCTGGTCGGTGCGAGTACCAGGAGGGTCTGCACAGTCTCATACGACGCAAGTTCACCGACATCACCCAGAAATGGTTCCAGCTCGTCCCCAACTATCCTAACTACTACTTCTACTGCCCTGAGTCAGTACCACAGGATAGCTCAGTAAGTTCTAACTTGTCCTCAACTATCCTAACTACTACTTCTACTGCCCTGAGTCAGTACCACAGGATAGTTCAGTAAGTTCTAACTCGTCCTCAACTATCCTAACTACTACTTCTACTGCCCCTAGTCAGTACCACAGGATCGCACGGTAAGTTCTAACTTGCCCTCAACTATCCTAACTACTACTTCTACTGCCCTGAGTCAGTACCACAGGATAGCTCGGTAAGTTCTAACTTGTCCTCAACTATCCTAACTACTACTTCTACTGCCCCGAGTCAGTACCACAGGATAGCTCAGTAAGTTCTAACTCGTCCCCAACTATCCTAACTACTACTTCTACTGCCCCAAGTCAGTACCACAGGATAGCTCAGTAAGTTCAAACTTGTCTTCAACTATCCTAACTACTACTTCTACTGCCCCAAGTCAGTACCACAGGATAGCTCAGTAAGTTCTAACTCGTCCTCAACTATCCTAACTACTACTTCTACTGCCCCGAGTCAGTACCACAGGATAGCTCAGTAAGTTCTAACTTGTCCCCAAATATCCTAGCTACTTCTTCTACTGCCCCGAGTCAGTACCACAGGATAGCTCAGTAAGTTCTAACTCGTCCCGAACTATCCTAACTACTACTTCTACATACATGCCATACCTCCCGGCGTGAGACAAAACCTCCCGTATTTTAAAGCCTTTTATTGTCTCCAGGCAGGAGAGTCTAAATTCCCGATTTCTATAAACCCCTCCGTTTTATTTTCGTTGCCACATTTGTGTACATGCTAGGTTAATTTTAGCACGAGAGTAACCACTCCCTGACCCCCTGACCAACACCCAAGTGGCCCTAATTAGCAGCCTTGGGCTATTTCCACCTTGGCTTGTGGTGTCACTTTCACTCACGTCTGTGTATTACGTAAACTGAAGTCAAGCAGCCGATCGGCTGCCTAGAAAACAATCAGCTGGCCTTTCAATAAATTTTATGACTACAGCTAGTGAGCATTACAACAAAACAAATACTGCTTACAACTGTGAATGATTTACTCACGTTTTTAATGTTAAATAGGCCTATCTGTATTTGATGGATGTCACAAACTTTGCAATCGTAATGGCCGCCATTTTGGGTAATTGTAATAGATGATCCGGATTTTATAGAATTTCCGGATTTCCTAATAACCACGTTTTTAAAAATGGAAAAAGTATTATTTTTTTTTAGAATTTCTGTGTGAATTTATTTTTAGAAAAAAAAAAATATATTAATTATATAAAAAATTATCAGTAGTAACTGAATTTAAATAAATAAAATTAAAAAGAAATTTACTTTTTTTCTCTCTCAGATTAAATTACATTTTGAATACTACTGTAACGATTCTGGTTTTTTTTTAATTTAGTGCTTGTAAATGTAAGAACTTTATCTAAGTTAATTATCCGTTATTGTGAAAGATTATTAAAAAGCCCAGTCCAATATTTCGAACAATAAAACTGCTCCAGAACTGGGTGTATATAGGGATGTGACTACTTTTGCAAAACCACACATTCCTTTATTTCAGTAAAATTCAATATGAATGCAGAATTTCATCATAAAAAAGCAGATATTTAATTTATTCATATATGTTGCGCGTATACCTCCCTCTTTTGAGACCAAAATCCCTCAAAATGGTTATCAATCTCCCTCACCACCCCTAGAAAAATATGGCATGTATGCTTCTACTGCCCCGAGTCAGTACCACAGGATAGCTCAGTAAGTTCTAACTCGTCCCCAACTACCCTAACTACTACTTCTACTGCCCCGAGTCAGTACTACAGGATAGCTCAGTAAGTTCTAACTCGTCCTCAACTACCCTAACTACTACTTCTACTGCCCCGAGTCAGTACTACAGGATAGCTCAGTAAGTTCTAACTCGTCCTCAACTATCCTAACTACTACTTCTACTGCCCCTAGTCAGTACCACAGGATCGCACGGTAAGTTCTAACTTGCCCTCAACTATCCTAACTACTACTTCTACTGCCCTGAGTCAGTACCACAGGATAGCTCAGTAAGTTCTAACTTGTCCTCAACTATCCTAACTACTACTTCTACTGCCCTGAGTCAGTACCACAGGATAGTTCAGTAAGTTCTAACTCGTCCTCAACTACCTAACTACTACTTCTACTGCCCCTAGTCAGTACCACAGGATCGCACGGTAAGTTCTAACTTGCCCTCAACTATCCTAACTACTACTTCTACTGCCCCGAGTCAGTACTACAGGATAGCTCAGTAAGTTCTAACTTGTCCCCAACTACCTACCTAACTACTACTTCTACTGCCCCGAGTCAGTACCACAGGATAGCTCAGTAAGTTCTAACTCGTCCCCAACTATCCTAACTACTACTTCTACTGCCCCGAGTCAGTACCACAGGATAGCTCAGTAAGTTCTAACTCGTCCCCAACTACCCTAACTACAACTTCAACTACACTGAGTCATAGAATAGAAACTACGATTGCTGTTTTAGCTTCAACCGGTGGGGGACTTGATTTTATTTTATTGTTGTAATTAAAAAATGAAAAAGTTTTTGATAATTTATTTGGAATTAACACATTCCAACTACTTCCACTATATCCTTAATTAGTGTTACATATGTATAATGTAATTAATGAAGATGTTGTGGAACTTCTGCTTTTTCATTTCAGATGGACTCTGATGAAAAAGACATGGATGAACATACAGAGGGACCTACTATTGGTAAGCCTACTGTAATTAGTTTTATGTATGGATGTAGGATACAGGAACTGTATAATTCAACCCTAAATCTTTCATCTGTAAAATGTGAATGCTCCAAGATCAATCAACTTATTATTATATATTGTGTAATATCAGGCTACTGGTATTGTTTATAGTTTTTAATTTTTCATAAAATTTGATTGAATTTGTTCATGCGTCTTTATTATCAACTTACGACACATTGAATGTTATATTATATATCTGCTATAACACATGACAGATGGTCAAAAGTGTACTTGTTCAAAATGGTTACCTACTAGATTGATGTTTACATGGGATTATCTGCAAATAAAAACACCCCCCTACCCCCCAACCAATTTTTATCTTTATTTCTTTTCTGAGTGGGAGATCTTATTTGTGGTGAAATACGGTTATAGAAATATCAATTGAGTAAATATAGGTGAACATTATTACAGCTTACTATGCATGTATTACTGACTCTGACCTTGACCCAATTTGAGACACTGAAACTATAAATTTCTGACCTTCACATATTTGGAGACAGTGTTCTCTATTTTTGTAACCTTGACTATCATTTTAAACAATTCATGAATTTTCTGGCCTTTACCCACTTTAATACCATTGATTTGATATGACCTTGACCTCATTTTAGATCTTGTACCCTTCATTGGTGAGGACTTTGACCTTGACCTCTGTTTTAATCTGATGCTCACCATTGGTAATGGCAGTGAACTTGACCTCTGTTTAGATCTTGTGCCTATCATTGGTTATGACTTTGACCTTGACCTCTGTTTATATCTGGTGCCCTTCGTTGATTTTGACTATGACCTTGACCTCTTTTCAGATCTGGTGCCCTCCATTGATGATGACCTCAGCTTTAAGATGACGGAGCAGGAGGACGGATTTCTGTTGGTCTACAAGAGTGACGATGCTGATCATAGTTCGATGGCCACTACCCTGGACTCTAATGAATCGTTTGGCTCTGAGGAAGACTTGTGTCCTGAACTGGCAGACGATGACAGTAACAATACAGGTCCCCTCTTTGTCCACTTTACTTGTACAGTGAAGAGCCGCATGCAGTACAAGGATGTGTCAGTCCAGACTCTTATCCCATGTCTAGGTATGTATCACTTGATGGAATTAGGTTTTATTTTGTAGTAGCATCTGTCTAGGTCGATTATCTGTAACCAGGTAGCTCAGTTGATAGAGCATCTGGTCCTTAGTTTGAACCTGGGTTAAGCCGCCACTTATGTCTCGCCTCCTGTTATAACCTATTTCACTGCACTTGGAAGAAATATCTGTTTAAGAACCTTCTTTCTTTTTCCCAGATGAAATTTTAATTGCTGAGGAGAAGGAACAGTCAACAAGAGATCCGATGGAGTTACAACTGGGTGACCTTAAAATAACCTTTGATCTCCATTGTTTAACACTACAATCTGACTCTGACATGCAAACCAAGCCCGCGTATCAAAGGATGTTGTCTACCTCCAGTGAGGCTGAATCTCAGTCCCCTAGCTCAGAGACAGAGGGCTCAAGTTCTGTTCAGGTGTAAGTATGGCCGACACTCTCACTCCCATAGCTCAGAGACAGGGGGCTCAAGTTCTGTTCAGGTGTAAGTATGGCCGAATCTCAGTCCCCTAGCTCAGAGACAAGGGGGCTCAAGTTCTGTTCAGGTGTAAGTATGGCCGAATCTCAGTCCCCTAGCTCAGAGACAAGGGGGCTCAAGTTCTGTTCAGGTGTAAGTATGGCCGAATCTCAGTCCCCTAGCTCAGAGACAGGGGGCTCAAGTTGTGTTCAGGTGTAAGTATGGCCGAATCTCAGTCCCCTAGCTCAGAGACAGAGGCTGGCCGGGGCTCAAGTTCTGTTCAGGTGTAAGTATGGCCGAATCTCAGTCCCCTAGCTCAGAGACAAGGGGGCTCAAGTTCTGTTCAGGTGTAAGTATGGCCGAATCTCAGTCCCCTAGCTCAGAGACAGAGGGGCGGGCTCAAGTTCTGTTCAGGTGTAAGTATGGCCGAATCTCAGTCCCCTAGCTCAGAGACAGGGGGCTCAAGTTCTGTTCAGGTGTAAGTATGGCCGAATCTCAGTCCCCTAGCTCAGAGACAGAGCTGGCGGGGCTCAAGTTCTGTTCAGGTGTAAGTATGGCCGAATCTCAGTCCCCTAGCTCAGAGACAAGGGGGCTCAAGTTCTGTCAGGTGTAAGTATGGCCGAATCTCAGTCCCCTAGCTCAGAGACAAGGGGGCTCAAGTTCTGTTCAGGTGTAAGTATGGCCGAATCTCAGTCCCCTAGCTCAGAGACAGGGGGCTCAAGTTCTGTTCAGGTGTAAGTATGGCCGAATCTCAGTCCCCTAGCTCAGAGACAGGGGGCTCAAGTTCTGGCTCCAAGTTCTGTTCAGGTGTAAGTATGGCCGAATCTCAGTCCCCTAGCTCAGAGACAAGGGGGCTCAAGTTCTGTTCAGGTGTAAGTATGGCCGAATCTCAGTCCCCTAGCTCAGAGACAGAGGCTGGCCGGGGCTCAAGTTCTGTTCAGGTGTAAGTATGGCCGAATCTCAGTCCCCTAGCTCAGAGACAGGGGGCTCAAGTTGTGTTCAGGTGTAAGTATGGCCGACATCTCATTCCCCTAGCTCAGAGACAGGGGGCTCAAGTTCTGTTCAGGTGTAAGTATGGCCGAATCTCAGTCCCCTAGCTCAGAGACAGGGGGCTCAAGTTGTGTTCAGGTGTAAGTATGGCCGAATCTCAGTCCCCTAGCTCAGAGACAGGGGGCTCAAGTTGTGTTCAGTGTAAGTATGGCCGAATCTCAGTCCCCTAGCTCAGAGACAGGCCAAGTTGTGTTCAGGTGTAAGTATCATTCCCCTAGCTCAGAGACAGTAAGGCTGGCCGGGGCTCAAGTTCTGTTCAGGTGTAAGTATGGCCGAATCTCAGTCCCCTAGCTCAGAGACAGGGGGCTCAAGTTCTGTTCAGGTGTAAGTATGGCCGAATCTCAGTCCCCTAGCTCAGAGACAGAGGCTGGCCGGGGCTCAAGTTCTGTTCAGGTGTAAGTATGGCCGAATCTCAGTCCCCTAGCTCAGAGACAAGGGGGCTCAAGTTCTGTTCAGGTGTAAGTATGGCCGAATCTCAGTCCCCTAGCTCAGAGACAGGGGCTGGGGGGCTCAAGTTCTGTTCAGGTGTAAGTATGGCCGAATCTCAGTCCCCTAGCTCAGAGACAAGGGGGCTCAAGTTCTGTTCAGGTGTAAGTATGGCCGAATCTCAGTCCCCTAGCTCAGAGACAGAGGCTGGCCGGGGCTCAAGTTTGTTCAGGTGTAAGTATGGCCGAAGGTCCCTAGCTAGGGGCTCAGTTTGTCAGGTGTAGCCGAATCTCAGTCCCTAGCTCCCTAGCTCAGTAGTCCCTAGCTCAGAGACAGGGGGCTCAAGTTCTGTTCAGGTGTAAGTATGGCCGAATCTCAGTCCCCTAGCTCAGAGACAGGGGGCTCAAGTTCTGTTCAGGTGTAAGTATGGCCGAATCTCAGTCCCCTAGCTCAGAGACAGAGGCTGGCCGGGGCTCAAGTTCTGTTCAGGTGTAAGTATGGCCGAATCTCAGTCCCCTAGCTCAGAGACAGGGGGCTCAAGTTCTGTTCAGGTGTAAGTATGGCCGAATCTCAGTCCCCTAGCTCAGAGACAGAGGCTGGCCGGGGCTCAAGTTCTGTTCAGGTGTAAGTATGGCCGAATCTCAGTCCCCTAGCTCAGAGACAAGGGGGCTCAAGTTCTGTTCAGGTGTAAGTATGGCCGAATCTCAGTCCCCTAGCTCAGAGACAGAGGCTGGCCGGGGCTCAAGTTCTGTTCAGGTGTAAGTATGGCCGAATCTCAGTCCCCTAGCTCAGAGACAGAGGCTGGCCGGGGCTCAAGTTGTGTTCAGGTGTAAGTATGGCCGAATCTCAGTCCCCTAGCTCAGAGACAAGGGGGCTCAAGTTCTGTTCAGGTGTAAGTATGGCCGAATCTCAGTCCCCTAGCTCAGAGACAGAGGCTGGCCGGGGCTCAAGTTCTGTTCAGGTGTAAGTATGGCCGAATCTCAGTCCCCTAGCTCAGAGACAGAGGCTGGCCGGGGCTCAAGTTCTGTTCAGGTGTAAGTATGGCCGAATCTCAGTCCCCTAGCTCAGAGACAAGGGGGCTCAAGTTCTGTCCAGGTGTAAGTATGGCCGACATTCTCATTCCCCTAGCTCAGAGACAGGGGGCTCAAGTTCTGTTCAGGTGTAAGTATGGCCGAATCTCAGTCCCCTAGCTCAGAGACAGGGGGCTCAAGTTCTGTTCAGGTGTAAGTATGGCCGAATCTCAGTCCCCTAGCTCAGAGACAGGGGCTGGCCGGGGCTCAAGTTGTGTTCAGGTGTAAGTATGGCCGAATCTCAGTCCCCTAGCTCAGAGACAAGGGGGCTCAAGTTCTGTTCAGGTGTAAGTATGGCCGAATCTCAGTCCCCTAGCTCAGAGACAGAGGCTGGCCGGGGCTCAAGTTCTGTTCAGGTGTAAGTATGGCCGAATCTCAGTCCCCTAGCTCAGAGACAGGGGGCTCAAGTTGTGTTCAGGTGTAAGTATGGCCGAATCTCAGTCCCCTAGCTCAGAGACAGAGGCAAGGGGGCTCAAGTTCTGTTCAGGTGTAAGTATGGCCGAATCTCAGTCCCCTAGCTCAGAGACAGGGGGCTCAAGTTCTGTTCAGGTGTAAGTATGGCCGACATTCTCATTCCCCTAGCTCAGAGACAGAGGCTGGCCGGGGCTCAAGTTCTGTTCAGGTGTAAGTATGGCCGAATCTCAGTCCCCTAGCTCAGAGACAGGGGGCTCAAGTTGTGTTCAGATGTAAGTATGGCCGACATTCTCATTCCCCTAGCTCAGAGACAGAGGCTGGCCGGGGCTCAAGTTCTGTTCAGGTGTAAGTATGGCCGAATCTCAGTCCCCTAGCTCAGAGACAGAGGCTGGCCGGGGCTCAAGTTCTGTTCAGGTGTAAGTATGGCCGAATCTCAGTCCCCTAGCTCAGAGACAGAGGCTGGCCGGGGCTCAAGTTCTGTTCAGGTGTAAGTATGGCCGAATCTCAGTCCCCTAGCTCAGAGACAGAGGCTGGCCGGGGCTCAAGTTCTGTTCAGGTGTAAGTATGGCCGAATCTCAGTCCCCTAGCTCAGAGACAGAGGCTGGCCGGGGCTCAAGTTCTGTCCAGGTGTAAGTATGGCCGAATCTCAGTCCCCTAGCTCAGAGACAGGGGGCTCAAGTTCTGTCCAGGTGTAAGTATGGCCGAATCTCAGTCCCCTAGCTCAGAGAGAGCAAGGGGGCTCAAGTTCTGTCCAGGTGTAAGTATGGCCGAATCTCAGTCCCCTAGCCTCAGAGACAGGGGGCTCAAGTTCTGTTCAGGTGTAAGTATGGCCGAATCTCAGTCCCCTAGCTCAGAGACAGAGGCTGGCCGGGGCTCAAGTTCTGTTCAGGTGTAAGTATGGCCGAATCTCAGTCCCCTAGCTCAGAGACAGGGGGCTCAAGTTCTGTTCAGGTGTAAGTATGGCCGAATCTCAGTCCCCTAGCTCAGAGACAGAGGCTGGCCGGGGCTCAAGTTCTGTTCAGGTGTAAGTATGGCCGAATCTCAGTCCCCTAGCTCAGAGACAGAGGCTGGCCGGGGCTCAAGTTCTGTCCAGGTGTAAGTATGGCCGAATCTCAGTCCCCTAGCTCAGAGACAGAGGCTGGCCGGGGCTCAAGTTCTGTTCAGGTGTAAGTATGGCCGAATCTCAGTCCCCTAGCTCAGAGACAAGGGGGCTCAAGTTCTGTTCAGGTGTAAATATGGCCGAATCTCACTCCCCTAGCTCAGAGACAGGGGTCTCAAGTTCTGTTCAGGTGTAAGTATGGCCGAATCTCAGTCCCCTAGCTCAGAGACAGGGGGCTCAAGTTGTGTTCAGGTGTAAGTATGGCCGACATTCTCATTCCCCTAGCTCAGAGACAGGGGGCTCAAGTTGTGTTCAGATGTAAGTATGCTGAATCTCAGTATCCTAGTTGAGAGACAGGGGGCTCAGGTTCTGTTCAGGTTTAAGTATGCTGAAATTGTTCATCATAAAATTCTTATAAAAATCTGATATCTAGAATCTGGATATCACATTACAGTCCACAAAATGAGAAGGGAGAGGTCATATAAAATTGTGTAGCCGCCACCATCTTACACAGCATCAGTTTCTGTTTTCATATGGAGGTGGAGCCATTTAGGTCTTACAGACTTTTTAGATGTTAAATATCATAAGGGAATCAATGCAAGGTTTAAAATACATTTTCCGTTTTATCACTTAACTATATAGTAGGTCTGTTACAATGTAAAGACATAATGATTCCTGTGCTTGTTTCCACAGCAATGTCGGCCAGTTACAGGACCCTATAGCTCACCTGCCCAAACTACAGCAGCACGCTGTCCATAAGTGTAAAGAGGAGGTAACTCACAGTTTTATTAACCATTAAACATTATATGGACATATACTCTCTCTATATATATTACAGTTTTGTTGGGTTTAACAATATTAAAGAATTTACTTTTATATTGAAGGATGAGGGCTTCCTTCTGAATGTTTTTCATAAGGACAAATTAAACATGAAATGCAACTTTGTTGAAGAAAAATCATCCCTTGTGCTGCCAATTCAGGCTATTTAGTGAAATCAAGGATATAATTTTACATTTATCTGTAGGATGTGTAATGTTTTGATCATCAGGAGCAGTATAATTACAATAAATTCATCACTTGTGTCTGTAGATTGAATGGTTACTTAAGGATGAAATCGTGTCTGCCCTGCGTCACCTCCAGCCAATCAAGACAGATGCCCTCCATTTTGTCACAGAACATGTCCGTCTGTCTGCGGAGATGGGGAAACCAAATTGTGCTACTGAGAAAGTCAAACTAAGCTTTGTGTATGGATCAGAACACAGTCTACTCAAGTTCAAGGAGGTGAATAAAATACTCCCTTTCAGTGTATGAAACCTCAAAATCTTAAATGTCTGCAATGTATATCAGAATAGATACAAAAATTATGATTTAGATTGAAATCAAATGTCACTGATCTTGTCATTGAAATGATAAGATCTGTTTATCAGCTGTTGGAACAATACATTACAATATCACAAGATGTTCTTGTTCAAAACCATAGTTGAAGCTGTGCATTAATTTCAAGACATTTTCTTATTTCTATGCAAAGACTTTTCAATCGATTCTTATAATTTCTGATGATGTTTCATTGTTTACGGATTGTTATATTTTTATAGTCCCAGTTGGAAGATTCAATATGCTATCTTTGCTATGCAGTACCGTTTATTTGGGGTTGACCTATTTCAGGAATTTGAGAGACTTAGTTACCTTGGTTACCGACTGATGAAAGAGGAAGATTATTATTATGTAGTGCGAGGACGGACAATGACTAATCTGAGTCATGCTAAAGCTTTAAATACAGCGTTGGTGGAGTTAAGTCGTGAAGGGACTCCGGCCAAACAGAACAATCAGCTGAAGGCAGATATGTACAACACGCTGAACCTAGACGATTCACCTGAAGTTCTCACGACGTATGTATCACCTTTGTTTCTCACTCCTGAGGATCCCAGGAGAACCTCGCTCGAGGTGGAGTCTCCAAACATGAGTGGTAGTGATGGTATGAGAGATACTGAACCTCAAGAAGCCAAGGGTATTGATATAATTGAAGGGACAGCTAAAGGAAACAAAAAACGGCAGTCACGGTCACGCTTCCCAGTTCCGATGGAGTTGAATTTTAACCGTGACCGCCCAATGGACTTTCCACGAACTCCACTGACCCCTCCAGTGAAGTCTGCCAAGCGAAGTATGAGTCTGGGTGAAGAGATCGGACAGGCTGTACTGAAAAAGTCCTCTAGTTTTGCAGGTTTTCTGACTGAGGATTCCGTTGAACCTTTCAAACGACAAGACTCTATGACAGTTCTGTCCATGTCACCCATAAAGGGTGTGTCAGGGACCCCACAGCTACCGTCCCTCGGACGACTGCGACACTCGTCAGCTCCCTCAGGTCAGGGCACTCCTATGAGTAAACATTCAACACTGCCACAGACGCCATCATGGATATCGTCCAGGGGCAGTTACACAGATATCGGTAAGACGGAATCCTAGATCAACATAATTTTCATAGTCGATGCTCTAGATACGAGAATCTTTGCTCCTTGTCAGTTATAGATTATGATAAGGCTCCAATTACTGTCATAATTACGATCAGCTGATATTGTGTACAGATAGACCTTGAAAAATGGATACTTGCATTGATCAAATAACCATAGCTAGACTGACATATGTTTTCATAAACATTTTTTTAAAATTCATCAGAGGTTTTTGTAACCATTATCTCCCTTAGAGTTGTAAAATTTTGTGATTTACTGTTTTGAAGTTATTCGTAGGGGTTAATTTTCGCAAATTATCTTCGTAGATTGTAAAGCGTTGTTCAGACGACAGGCTATGATATGTAAAACCGTGAATTTGATCAATTTCGTGAAGTATAAGATTTCATGATTTTTAATGGATCCGTGAATTTAGCGAAATAAAAAAACTCGCAAATATTACCAACTATACAGTAGACTTCTGAAAAATGGAAACTTGGAGCACATAACCAAATTCAGCTTGACAAACAAATAATTTTATAACTTTATATATATATATAAAGATATAATAAATTTATCATTTTGGTATGAATTTGCTTCTGGTATACAGCTTGTGTAAACGTTATCTATACTATTAAAACTGTAATGCTCTGGGATTGAAGAAGACTATAATATTGTTTGACTACTTTTATGTTGCTAGGATACGAAGGAGATTCCAGTGATACAGACGATGACAATGCTACGTACAGTGACCTGAGTGGACGACAGCAGCCGGTCCCGAAATTCTGGTTACTGATGCAGGTTGGGGAGGATGGTGTCGATATTTACTTCCACGCCAGGTCTGGTTCTTGCCTAGTTACTTTATGATTCATATTTGTCTGAAACAGTCTGGTCTCACCTAGCAAAGTATTCCTTTGGACTTTAATTTATGATTCGTATTTGTCTGAAACAGTCTGGTCTCACCTAGCAAAGTATTCCTTTGGACTTTAATTTATGATTCATATTTGTCTGAAACAGTCTGCTCTCACCTAGCAAAGTATTCCTTTGGACTTTAATTTATGATTCATATTTGTCTGAAACAGTCTGGTCTCACCTAGCAAAGTATTCCTTTGGACTTTAATTTATGATTCATATTTGTCTGAAACAGTCTGCTCTCACCTAGCAAAGTATTCCTTTGGACTTTAATTTATGATTCATATTTGTCTGAAACAGTCTGGTCTCACCTAGCAAAGTATTCCTTTGGACTTTAATTTATGATTCATATTTGTCTGAAACAGTCTGCTCTCACCTAGCAAAGTATTCCTTTGGACTTTAATTTATGATTCATATTTGTCTGAAACAGACTGGTCTCACCTAGCAAAGTATTCCTTTGGACTTTAATTTATGATTCATATTTGTCTGAAACAGTCTGGTCTCACCTAGCAAAGTATTCCTTTGGACTTTAATTTATGATTCATATTTGTCTGAAACAGTCTGCTCTCACCTGGCAAAGTATTCCTTTGGACTTTAATTTATGATTCATATTTGTCTGAAACAGTCTGGTCTCACCTAGCAAAGTATTCCTTTGGACTTTAATTTATGATTCATATTTGTCTGAAACAGTCTGCTCTCACCTAGCAAAGTATTCCTTTGGACTTTAATTTATGATTCATATTTGTCTGAAACAGTCTGCTCTCACCTGGCAAAGTATTCCTTTGGACTTTAATTTATGATTCATATTTGTCTGAAACAGTCTGGTCTCACCTAGCAAAGTATTCCTTTGGACTTTAATTTATGATTCATATTTGTCTGAAACAGTCTGGTCTCACCTAGCAAAGTATTCCTTTGGACTTTAATTTATGATTCATATTTGTCTGAAACAGTCTGCTCTCACCTAGCAAAGTATTCCTTCCGACAGAGCATAAACAATACTCAACATTTTAACAATATTGGATATTTTCTTCCCAACCTGGGCTCAGTTGTTCAAAATATGATTATTTTAATCACTTTATTAGTAAAGTTTTCATTTCTTATTTGCTGCCAATTTTGTGATTACATCTTCTCTATTGTTAGAGAGTAGGTAAAGAATGGAATACTTCAGAATTTTTTAAAAATTTTTGAAGTTTCTTTTACAAGTGATAATTTTATCTTGATTCGAAAATCATTGTTAACCTGTAATTAGTCCAATCAGCTTTCGAACAACTCGGCTCTGAAGTTAAAATCTCCTCTAGAGGCAGCCACTATGATAAGAGATCCTGGGATTGTCTAAAAATAAATGGCTGTCGTTGTTTTGACTGTTGGGAATTTACAATTAGTTGTAAATAAACAAATATAAATATGGTAAGGTCTTCTGGGCATAGAAATGGTAAGGAGAGTGAATAACACTGTTTACAGGGAAACTGGTAAAGAAGACAATGAAGAGAAGATAGAACATCGCACACTTCTCAGCTACTTCAGGAAAAGTATCGAAGACTTGTGTCGCCGTGTCAACCAGAAGATGCTGCTAAATGATCTGTATGAGAGCCGGACATGTGACCCTCTCCTCTTGCCCGAGGCTGATGAAGAGGTCTCCTGGAATCTTGACAAGCATGTGAACATTGGCCAAAGACATCTTGACTTATCTGATGGTAGGTATCCAGTAGGTTTTACCCACAAACAAAAATTCATTATACGGCATTATGGTAAGTTTTGCTGTTATATTTGAAAAAATGAAAATAACCGATAGGAAGTATATTTTGATGCCATGAGAATAATGAACCAGAGATCCCAGAGGGATTGATCTATGTCTGACAATTGAAAGAGGGATCTTTTCTCTACTTTTCAAACTTCAACTATCAAAACTCAAGATGGCAGCTTGTCTGCCATCTTGTTAATCAATCTGTCTTGAAATGCAATGTGCACAACTTGGCCCAAAGGGAAACTACATATGAAATTTGAGAACGATCCCTTCAGTACTTTCTGAGAAATAGTGGTAACAATCTTTTTAACTATCAAAATCCATGATGGTTGCGTGGCAGCTATCTTAGTGATCGATTGGTCCCCAAATGCAATATGCACAACTAGGGTCCTACGGGAACCTACATATGAAATTTTAGAACGGTCCCTTCAGTTCTTTTTTGGGAAATAGCGGTAATAACCTTTAACTATCAAAATCCAAGATGGTGGCCTGTCGACCATCTTGTTGACTGATTAGTCCCAAAATTCAATATGCACATAAACATGTAGGACCCTAGTATATCCTATATATGAAATCTGAGAATGACCCCTCCAGTACTTTCTGAGAAATAGCAGTAACAAACATTAACTATCAAAATTCAAGATGGCTGCCTGGTGGCCATCTTGTTGACAGATTGGTCCCATAATGCATTATGCACAACTAGGGTCGTAGGAGAACCTACATGTGAAATTTGAGAAAGGTCCCTTCAGTCCTTTCTGAGAAATATTGGTAGCAAGAATTGTTAATGGACGGAGGGACAGCCGACAGACCACGGACGAAAAGCGATTTGAATAGCCCACCATCTGATGATGGTGAAAGCAGGGCTAAAAAATAAGAAAGTTTAATTATAAGCCGGGTTTAAGATGTGCGGGAAAACTACAGTATAAAAAAATGACTGACTGATAGTCAATACCTAGCTAACTGCCTCACATAGGTTTCAACCTTGCAGAGGTGGAGGGCTTGTGGTAATATCAGGACACCTTAACAACTTGGTCAACGTAATCCTTAAAATAGGTAAACCTCAAAATATCTGAAACCCTAAGAACTTTCACAAATAACATTTTATACTTTCCTGTTTCAGCTTCGGAAGCCGATGAGGAGGAGGATCAACAGAAGGTGAAGCCGTACCTGGCAGCCACGTACGATCTCCGCCACGAAGCCGGCTTCTTTAGCTGTGACTGTGTACTCACACATCAGTTCATTATCAATCCTCGACTAAAAATGGGTGCGGCTGGCTCAAAGGAATCTAGAGGTAGGAAATTTTCATATTTAAATGAACTACTAAAGAGATATTCAATTCAGATCATCTTTTCACAGTAAAATGTTGCAGTCAATTTTAACTATTCCAACTGGAGGAAATTGCTGTGTTGTACTTAGTAGATCTTAGACATGCACATATTGTATATTCATAGCCTAGTTAAAGACAATGGCAACATCAAATTGTATTGTTCGTTTTAACCCAAAATAAACATTAATGTGTACTTACCAGCCAACAATTTAATACTGGTGCAGTTGTCTCGAAAGAATCAAGAGATTGGATAATTAGATTTCATTACACATAACGAATACATAGCAAGTAAAATTGATTCTGTTTACTCTCATGGTCTGCTATGTATTTCAGGAGATGATGTTTTAAGTAATGCTGTTTACTCTCATGGTCTGCTATGTATTTCAGGAGATGATGTTTTAAGTAATGCTGTTTACTCTCATGGTCTGCTATGTATTTCAGGAGATGAAGTTTTATAAAATCCTGTTTATATTTCCCAACAGGCATGAAGGCATTGAGGAGTGTACTGAATAAATTCTCTGTGATCAACAGGAAGAATATGTTTGTCGTCAAAAATCAACATGGCTCTCAGGCTGTGTTTTACCTCAAGTAAGTCAGACTACTCAGATTGGGCAGGGGAAAAACCCCATGTAAAATGAGTTTTGTCATATTAGAATAGTTGGAAAATGGACGAAATGAATGTAAAGTGAATTATAATGTCAGAGGTGGTTAAAGATTTTACTATGGAGGTAGGAAAGGGAGATAATAAAAAAGATCTGAAGAAAAGTTGAAGAAGGGAACATAATCATTATTTCTTCATTGTAACATACCAATATTTACTACAAATATTCATCATCCAGTAATTCATGTTTGTTATGTGACTAGATTAAAAGAGGTTGGTGCTTTGATGAGACAAACGTCCACTATCAGCACAGAAGATATGTCCCTCATCGGTGAGTGTTCAACACCTTAAAATTCTGGGGGTTTTTGACAGCTCTTTTATACCCACAATTTATATAATAAATTTATACCAAACGTTTTGATTTAATTAAAGATATGATATGTACTTTGTTTATGTAATTTTCTTGTGATGATGTGATGTTTATATTTGTGATAAGATCTTTTCTCTGATAAAGATTTGATCGCAATGTTTTCATTCTATGTCTTTATTGTTGGTGAATGATATTGTTCTGCTTTCTAATATATGGTTTGTTTTGGCTCATGCAATACTAAGTAATATTTCTTAATGAAACTTATCAAACATATCCACTGAAAATGTTTCCATCCATGTGCTATGTGATTGGCACAATGTCCATTCTGAATCGGTATATAAAGATAAACCGTTTACAATATTTACATTCTGAACTGGTATATATAGATAAACCATTTACAATATTTTCATATTGAACTGGTATATAAAGATAAACCATTTACAATATTTTCATTCTGAATCGGTATATAAAGTTAAACCGTTTACAATATTTACATTCTGAACTGGTATATAAAGATACACCGTTTACAATATTTACATTCTGAATCGGTATATAAAGATAAACCGTTTACAATATTTACATTCTGAACTGGTATATAAAGATACACCATTTACAATATTTACATTCTGAATCGGTATATAAAGATACACCATTTACAATATTTACATTCTGAACTGGTATATAAAGATACACCATTTACAATATTTACATTCTGAATCGGTATATAAAGATAAACCGTTTACAATATTTACATTCTGAATCGGTATATAAAGATAAACCGTTTACAATATTTACATTCTGAATCGGTATATAAAGATACACCATTTACAATATTTACATTCTGAACTGGTATATAAAGATACATTATTTACAATATTTACATTTTGTTTCAGATTCAGCATCTTCTACCATGTTTTCCAGCAGAAGGGATGAACAGGTGTCTACATATTACTGGATGAATGGATTTTATCTTGATATATTTTTTAAATTCTGGGATGGGCTCCATGTCAATCATTTTTCACCCTGCAATTTAGTTAAGGAGGGTATTGCGTCTTTGCATGTTACAGAGTTAGCTCCCTTGCGAGTAGGTATCGATTGTTACGTTATTATTTTGTGAGCGCAATTGACGTTGGTTTCCCCGAAAAGTATGACGTTACGCTCGTAAACACATGACGTCACAATCAATACCTTCCCACAAGGGCAGATAACTCTGTAATATACAAATACAAAATACTGGAATTAGGTTGTCCGTGTGTCTGTCTGTCTTACAGTCCGTCTGTCTGTCTGTAAAAACAACTTTGTCAGGCGAACTCCTTCAAAACTACAGGACAGATTTTGATAAAATTTTGTATGCAGAAACCTGATATAAAAGGGGAGTTAAGTAAACTATATTGGGTTCTGCAATATCCCCTACTAATGGAATAATTATTAAATTTGTGCAGGGGTTATTAGTTGGCCACTCTGGTGACATTTTATTTGATAGGAATGTTTAAAATTTGAATCCTGAACTGATTAATCACTTGTAGCTAAGATTTCCATTTTGAGTGGCAATGATAAAAAATGACTTTATCAGACAACAAAACTTGGAACCTTACACTATCTGGCATCAGTCAGCCTGGTCATCTAGAACTGGACAAAAGAACAAATCATTGTCTATATATCTCTTATATTCCTGCATGTAACTAACAGCCACTTACATATATTCAGTCTAATCTGCCATAGCGACAACCTGCGTACAAAGACCACCTGCGTAATAATACCACTGTTTTTTGCTCCAAAATGGACAATATCTACACCATTTCACCTGTGTTACCTATTTATGTGATTTACAGGGTATGTTGGTTCCAGAGAAGGACAGTGACTCGGTCTCTGTAACGTCCGTAGGCAGTGCGTCCCAGAGGTCCTGCCAAGACTATGTAGAAATGCTGGTCCATGGCATAGAGGAGGCTGGTAAGTAGTATCTACTTTCTTAATTATTTATATGTAAAACAGGCTCCAGGATTATAAAACAATCTTAGACTTAGGTTTACACTTAGCCAATCATTAATGACGTAACTTTTTGTTACGTTATATGTGATTGGCTAAGTCTAAACTTCAGACTGTTTAATGTTTAAGTCTATTTCATGATCTTGGGACCAGGTGTTTACTCCAGTTTTTTTTTCATATTTTCCTTGGAATCGTCACAAATGTTATTCACAGTTTAAACATGCATCATCTAATACATTAGCATGTTTCAGAGATAGTGTTATCTCCAATGATTAATTACAGATATGATGTGTTTATTTAGAGATAGTCGTAGTTCATGCTCCCATGATTCACTACAGATTTGATATGTTTATTTAGAGATAGTCGTAGGTCATGCTCCCATGATTCACTATAGATTTGATATGTTTATTTAGAGATAGTCGTAGGTCATGCTCCCATGATTCACTATAGATTTGATATGTTTATTTAGAGATAGTCATAGTTCATGCTCCCATGATTCACTGCAGATTTGATATTTTTTTTAGAGGTTGTCGTAGTTCATGCTTCAATGATTTACTGCAGATTTGATGTGTTTATTTAGAGATAGTCGTAGTTCATGCTCTCATGATTCACTACAGATTTGATATGTTTATTTAGAGATAGTCGTAGGTCATGCTCCCATGATTCACTATAGATTTGATATGTTTATTTAGAGATAGTCATAGTTCATGCTCCCATGATTCACTGCAGATTTGATATTTTTATTTAGAGGTTGTCGTAGTTCATGCTTCAATGATTTACTGCAGATTTGATGTGTTTATTTAGAGATAGTCGTAGTTCATGCTCTCATGATTCAATACAGATTTGATGTGTTTATTTAGAGATAGTCATAGTTCATGCTCCCATGATTCACTACAGATTTGATGTGTTTATTAAGAGATAGTTGTAGTTCATGCTCCCATGATTCAATACAGATTTGATGTGTTTATTTAGAGATAGTCGTAATTCATGCTCCCATGATTCACTACAGATTTGATGTGTTTATTTAGAGATAGTCGTAATTCATGCTCATGTGATTCACTACAGATTTGATATGTTTATTGGCTAGGTCCTGACATCAAGGTAGACTTGATTTCCATGCTGCAGAAACGTTTAGATGATGCAGTTTTAGAGATGATCTCGTTACAACTTAGCCGTAACCCAGTCAGCAAACTCTCCCCGGGGGATGTTCACGTGAGTATATATACAACATGATATATGAATATCTTGTTTATGAGACTGCATACAGTCAGTTATTTAGTCTGCAATGTCAAATTAAACTTTGAAATAATAACAACACACTCATTGGAATAACGAAGCATATGAAGAAGTTTATTTTCAAAGAAATAAACATTGTATTTATATAAGAAACAATAACTAACATGTGAAGTGCATATATCAGTATATAAATTACTTGAAACTTTGAAATGATTTTTTCATGTTTTCCACAAATCGTCTGAAGAGTGGTACACTTTAGCAATGAAAAGGAAAAGTGATGCGGCCCACTTTGTAAAATATTGAGGCTGATTCAAATCTTCATTCATGTTTGGAAGAGTCCAACTGAAAATAACTGATCAGAATCAAAACGATCTCATGTGTTTATCCAGATAATTTCTATGTACATATTTGTAACATTAATCCAATACTTTTAGATGTAAGAAATGACACCAGGGAAGTTTTGTGTTTAGTTTATCCAGAAGCCCGGTGTGGAGGCGAGTAAGACGTTACACCTGACGGTGCCCTCTAGTGTGGGCGTCCATTTGTCTGCTCTCATGTATTACCTCAAACAAAACCTACTGCAGTTCTGTCACATGCCGAATTATGCTGATAACAGATTGGAAAACCGCTTCCAGGTAAGAATGTATCATTAGAGATTTATTGGTACAGTTGAAACGCATATGTCACATTCACCTATACGTTCTGGGATTCTGGAACTTAAAAGTGAAATAGAATGGAGTCAACAACCTGACTACCTATAGATTGGTTCTTTCCTTCCTAAAACAAACCTCTGAAACATCATGTGATTAACATAAGTAGGCTTAACGTGTTTCGTAAATAAGGAAATTTTACAATTATTAGTCTTGAGTTTTGAAGGCATGGCCTTCATTATGATGTGTGAAGTTTAGTCCTTTTGATTCTTTAACATCCCTACTTTTGTTTTTATCCTCCGCGAAATGCATTTGCGGGGGATATTATTTTGAGCTCCTTCTGAGCGTCCAATTAACTAAAAAACCATTCAACACAGCCCCTTGAAACTTTCTGTATACATCAGACAACGTGACCTAGTTGTGGCTTTTATTATTGCAGATCTTCCATTTTGGGAATTTTTTCCGTTACCATGGAAACGTAGTCAAAAATACCAAAATTACTGTTTCCTTTTGTTTCCGGACTATAACTCCAAAACCATTTAACACAACTCCATGAAACTTTATGAACATGAAAGACAAGTACCCTTGTTGTACCTTTTGCTATTGTGGACCTTGTATATTTAGGTTACCTGAGACGAAGTCTCAAGTGACCTATTCTAATCGCCTTATGTCCGTTGTTGTGCGTCGTGCGTCGTCCGTTGTGTGTTTGTAAACAATTTACATTTTCGACTTCTTCTCAAAAACTGTGGAAGCAATTTCAATGAAATATTGCACAAACCTTCTAAGGCATAAGGCCAATCAAAATTGTGAATTATATGACCCCCACCCCCAAGGGGGCTGTAGAAGTGAAAACACATTTTGGAGCATTATTTGGTCATTTATAATAGAAAATTAGTCATATGTTGTCAGAATTATCCCTATGAGATGGCCATTGAATCATATTAACAAATTTTCCATGACTGACCCCCAGGGGCCTAAGGGGCGGGGCCAAAAGGTGTCAAATAGGCTAAAACTTAAAAAAATCTTCTTCTGAAACTCTGGAACTGGTAGAATCAAATACTCGTTATAGATGGAAAGGTCTTAAGGTCCTTTACAAAAATTGTGAATTATATGACCCTGGGGTCTCATGTTTCCCCCTGGGGAGGGGGTCAAGTTTACTATAGTTTATATGGGAAAAACACATTTATGAACGTTATTTGCTTATTTTTCATAGGAAATTAGTCAAACTGGGTTAGAATTTTTAGCCTGACATAGCATTTTATCGTCATATCCATATTGGTCCTGGCCGACCCTGAAGGGCCATAGGGGCGGAGCCAAAAGGGGTCAAATAGGCTAAAACTTCAAAAAAAATTCTTTTGAATTCACAGATTCGATGGAACCAAATACTCTTCATAGATTGAAAGGTCTTAAGGCCCTTTACAAAATGTGTGAATTTCATGGCCCTGGGATCACAGATTTTCCCCTGGGGAGGGAGTCAAATTTACTATAGTTTATATAGGAAAAACACGTTTATGAATATTATTTGCTTAGTTTTATTAGAAAATGGGTCGTACTGGGTAAGAATTATTAGCCTGAAATAGCATTTTAACACCATATCCATATTGGTCCTGACTGATCCCCAGGGATCAGAGGGGTGGGGCCAAAATGTGTCAAAATGACTAAAATTTCAAAAATCTTCTTTTGAATAATCTTCAATGATTAAAAAATGAAATTTATAAAATCACTGACACTGACTGACTTCTAGTTTGATTTTGTTGTTAAACGTTGGCAAAGCAAATTCATAGACACATTCTTTTTATGGTCTAGTAGTACCTTTTGCTATTTTTAGGTTTTCATTTTTTGCGCTTTTTCCGTTACCATGGAAACATTGCTGAAAATATCATTGTAAATGGTAAATGTTACTTTGCAAAACTCCACCCATCTTTGTGTATATAGTCTAATATAAATGTCAAGGTTGTATACCTGATTCAACAATTGCAGCCCCGCTCTACATGAATTATACTCCATCTTTCTTTAGCTCAACTTCCTTTTTCCTGTTTTTTTCCATACACATAAGTCTCCACAATCAAACTCACTTCAGCTTTGATATCTCCATTGTTTGCGGGGGATCTGAATGACTATGTCCTTGTTCTAATTTGTAAATACTTTTTACAGATATGAACCAACTTTGCAATACTCTTTCTGTATCAGCACTCAGGTGACCGTCAAGGCCTCATGGACCTCTTGTTTGAATATTTTCCATAAGCATGGAAACACTTAGTCAAAAATACCAATTTACTGTTTCCTTTTGTTTCCGGACTACAAATTCAAAAGCGTTCAACGAGCTCCAGGAAATTTTATGAATATATCAGAAATGTGCCCTAGTTGTGCTTTTTGCTAGTGCAAACCTTCCACTTTGGGATTTTTTTCCTTTACCATGGAAACTTAGTCAAAAATACCAAATTACAGTGTCTTTTTGTTACCTGCTGTTATTTTTTGTACAGTTTTACAATACTTGTATGCATTTAAAGTTGTACTTGAATAATTCTTACTTTGACCTTTATGTCTTTAGGTTTTATTCCAACTGTGGGGCGAGGGGGATAATGCCACGCTTTGCCACTCTTTGTTTAGGTTTTTGTTTATTTTGTCCTTTATGCTTTCTGAGATATTCCTATTTTTGTCTTTGTGTACAGAGCCTAGTGAACAACAAATGGCAGGTGGTCGAGGAAGGAAACATGTTTATCTACATCAGACCACATGCTCTCGGAGGTCGAGGTAATGACAAGTTGACTATTGACAAAATATTCTCCAAAAATGTCAGAAGGAGACTTTCTGGGTTGTTTCAGATCAGTCTCTGTTTCCTCTGACAATATGACATTACAATTACAAATAGATGATATAACAATCAATACCTGTTTACAAGGGCAGATAACTCTATAATATGACATAGCAATCTATACCTGTTTACAAGGGCAGATAACTCTATAATATGACGTAACAATCAATACCTGTTTACAAGGGCAGATAACACTATAATATGACGTAACAATCAATACCTGTTTACAAGGGCAGATAACTCTATAATATGACGTAACAATCAATACCTGTTTACAAGGGCAGATAACTCTATAATATAACATAACAATCAATACCAGTTTACAAGGGAAGATAACTCTATAAAATGACATAACAATCAATACCTGTTTACAAGGGAAGATAACTCTATAATATAACATAACAATAAATACCTGTTAACAAGGGCAGATAACTATAACATGACGTAATAATCAATACCTGTTTACAGGGGCAAATAACTCTATAATATGACAAAACAACCAATACCTGTTTACAAGGGCAGATAACTCTTTAATATGACGTAACAATCAATACCTGTTAACAAGGGCAGATAACTCTATAATATGACATAACAATCAATACCTGTTTATAAGGGCTGATAACTCTATAATATAACATAACAATCAATACCTGTTTACAAGGGCAGATAACTCTATAATATGAGGTGACAATAAATACCTGTTTACAAGGGCAGATAACTCTATAATATGACATAACAATCAATACCTGTTTACAAGGGCAGATAACTCTATAATATACCATAACAATCAATACCTGTTTACAAGGGCAGATAACTCTATAATATGACATAACAATCAATACCTGTTTACAAGGGCAGATAACTCTATAATATGACATAACAATCAATACCTGTTTACAAGGGCAGATAACTCTATAATATGACCTAACAATCAATACCTGTTTACAAGGGCAGATAACTCTATAATATGACCATAACAATCAATACCTGTTTACAAGGGCAGATAACTCTATAAAATGACCATAACAATCAATACCTGTTTACAAGGGCAGATAACTCTATAATATGCCATAACAATCAATACCTGTTTACAAGGGCAGATAACTCTATAAAATGACCTAACAAACAATACCTGTTTACATAGGCAGATAACTCTATAAAATGACCTAACAAACAATACCTGTTTACAAGGGCAGATAACTCTATAATATGCCATAACAATCAATACCTGTTTACAAGGGCAGATAACTCTATAAAATGACCTAACAATCAATACCTGTTTACATGGGCAGATAACTCTATAATATGCCATAACAATCAATACCTGTTTACAAGGGCAGATAACTCTATAAAATGACCTAACAATCAATACCTGTTTACATGGGCAGATAACTCTATAATATGAGGTAACAATAAATACCTGTTTACAAGGGCAGATAACTCCATAAAATGAAAAAACAGACAACAATACCTGTTTACATGGGCAGATAACTCTATAATATAACATAACAATCAATACCTGTTTGCAGATAACTCTTTAATATGACATAACAATCAATACCTGTTTGCAGATAACTCTTTAATATGACATAACAATCAATACCCTGTTTGCAGATAACTCTTTAATATGACATAACAATCAATACCTGTTTACAAGGGCAGATAACTCTTTAATATGACATAACAATCAATACCTGTTTGCAGATAACTCTTTAATATGACATAACAATCAATACCTGTTTGCAGATAACTCTTTAATATGACATAACAATCATACCTGTTTACAAGGCAGATAACTCTTTAATATGACATAACAATCAATACCTGTTTGCAGATAACTCTTTAATATATGATGACATAACAATCAATACCTGTTTACAAGGGCAGATAACTCTTTAATATGACATAACAATCAATACCTGTTTGCAGATAACTCTTTAATATGACATAACAATCAATACCTGTTAACAAGGGCAGATAACTCTTTAATATGACATAACAATCAATACCTGTTTGCAGATAACTCTTTAAATATGACATAGCAATCTATACCTGTTTACAAGGGCAGATAACTCTATATACATAACAATCAATACTTTTAGCAGATAACTCTTAATATACATATAACTCAATACCTGTTTACAAGGGCAGATAACTCTATAATATGACATAACAATCAATACCTGTTTACAAGGGCAGATAACTCTATAATATGACATAACAATCAATACCTGTTTACAAGGGCAGATAACTCTTTAATATGACATAACAATCAATACCTGTTTGCAGATAACTCTTTAATATGACATAACAATCAATACCTGTTTGCAGATAACTCTTTAATATGACATAACAATCAATACCTGTTTGCAGATAACTCTTTAATATGACATAACAATCAATACCTGTTTGCAGATAACTCTTTAATATGACATAACAATCAATACCTGTTTGCAGATAACTCTTTAATATGACATAACAATCAATACCTGTTTGCAGATAACTCTTTAATATGACATAGCAATCTATACCTGTTTGCAGATAACTCTTTAATATGACATAACAATCAATACCTGTTTGCAGATAACTCTTTAATATGACATAGCAATCTATACCTGTTTACAAGGGCAGATAACTCTTTAATATGACATAACAATCAATACCTGTTTGCAGATAACTCTATTTTATGACATAAAACTTTATAGTATGATGTAACAATCAATACCTGTTTACAAGGGCAGATAACTCTATAATATGACATAACAATCAATACCTGCTTACAAGGGCAGATAACTCTATAATATGACATAACAATCAATACCTGTTTATAAGGGCAGATAACACTATAATATGCAAATACAGAATATGTTAACCATTTTGCCAACTCTGCCTTACAAGAGTGGGTTTCGTGTTCAAACACTCTAAATTTTTATATCAGGTAACAATTTATGCTCCTGCTTTACTTTAAAATAGTGAAAACTTGTTCACTTGTTGTTAGTAAGAATGTTTTGATGATATAAAATATCAATGTGTGTGTATTATTTTTGATGATATAAAATATCAATGTGTGTGTATTATTTTTGATGATATAAAATATCAATGTGTGTGTAGTATTTTTGGTGATGTAAAATATCAATGTGTGTGTAGTATTTTTGGTGATGTAAAATATCAATGTGTGTGTAGTATTTTTGATGATATAAAATATCAATGTGTGTGTAGTATTTTGGATGATGTAAAATATCAATGTGTGTGTAGTATTTTGGATGATGTAAAATATCAATGTGTGTGTAGTATTTTTGATGATATAAAATATCATCAATGTGTGTGTAGTGTATTTTTGATGATATAAAATATCAATGTGTGTGTAGTATTTTTGATGATGTAAAATATCAATGTGTGTGTAGTATTTTTGATGATATAAAATATCAATGTGTGTGTAGTATTTTTGATGATATAAAATATCAATGTGTGTGTAGTATTTTTGATGATATAAAATATCAATGTGTGTGTAGTATTTTTGATGATATAAAATATCAATGTGTGTGTAGTATTTTTGATGATATAAAATATCAATGTGTGTGTAGTATTTTTGATGATATAAAATATCAATGTGTGTGTAGTATTTTTGATGATGATGTAAAATATCAATGTGTGTGTAATATTTTTTGATGATATAAAATATCAATGTGTGTGTAGTATTTTTGTGATATAAAATATCAATTGTGTGTGTAGTATTTTTGTGATGAAAATATCAATGTGTGTGTAGTATTTTTGATGATATGAAAATATCAATGTGTGTGTAGTATTTTGGATGATATAAATATCAATGTGTGTGTAGTATTTTTGATGATATGAAATATCAATGTGTGTGTAGTATTTTTGATGATATGAAATATCAATGTGTGTGTAGTATTTTAGTATTTGATGATATAAAATATCAATGTGTGTGTAGTATTTTTTGATGATCAATGTGTGTGTAGTAAATATCAATGTGTGTGTGTAGTATTTTTGATGATATAAAATATCAATGTGTGTGTAGTATTTTGGATGATATAAAATATCAATGTGTGTGTAGTATTTTTGATGATATAAAATATCAATGTGTGTGTAGTATTTTTGGTGATGTAAAATATCAATGTGTGTGTAGTATTTTTGATGATATGAAATATCAATGTGTGTGTAGTATTTTTGATGATATGAAATATCAATGTGTGTGTAGTATTTTTGATGATATAAAATATCAATGTGTGTGTAGTATTTTTGATGATATAAAATATCAATGTGTGTGTAGTATTTTTGGTGATGTAAAATATCAATGTGTGTGTAGTATTTTGGATGATATGAAATATCAATGTGTGTGTAGTATTTTTGATGATATGAAATATCAATGTGTGTGTAGTATTTTTTGTGATGTAAAATATCAATGTGTGTGTATTATTTTCGATGATATAAAATATCAATGTGTGTGTAGTATTTTGGATGACATAAAATATCAATGTGTGGGTAGTATTTTGGATGATATAAAAACATCACTATTTTTGTAGTATTTTGGATGTTTTAATATAATTGTTTTTTGTAGGTATTGCCTGTATTCACTTATCATTTGTGGACAATAACGGCTCCCAGATCCGGGTCCTGACCAGTCCAAAACCTTCAAGACATGGCTGTACCAGATCAACCACCCAAAAGACTTTGATTCCTATATCCATACCGAACTGTACACAGCCTTGCCCAATCACAAACCAGGTAATCCTGTATTTTGTTCCGCTTGTCATGGATTTTGAAATTATCTTTAATGAATTATGGCATAACTACAGTTGTCAAGGTTTTTGTTTGGAACACCTAACTTGGCCCAACTTATACCATAGGTTAATAAATACTTTGTCTAGTCATTTGATTGGGAGTGCAAAACCTGACCTCAATATATATTCATTAAAATTGTTGATAGGTCAAGTTCTCAATGGAAGATTGACCTTATTGACCTACAAACTTGGTATGACATACATTTGTTACTTATAGGTCAGACAACACTTATGCAGTTCTCTGTTTGTGAGAGTGACCTTGACTTTATTGATCTATAAAACTGAATTTCAATGTCTGACACCTCTTGTAGTTTTCTGCGTGGGAGTGGCTTTGACCTTACCCGACCTACAAACCTGTTCTGACATTGTCTTGTTACTTACAGGTCTGACTACACTTGTACAGTTCTCTGTATGAGAGTGACCTTGACCTAACTATGACTTGTCTTGTTACTTACAGGTCTGACTACACTTGTACAGTTCTCTGTATGAGAGTGACCTTGACCTAACTATGACATTGTCTTGTTACTTACAGGTCTGACTACACTTGTACAGTTCTCTGTATGAGAGTGACCTTGACCTAACTATGACATTGTCTTGTTACTTACAGGTCTGACTACACTTGTACAGTTCTCTGTATGAGAGTGACCTTGACCTAACTATGACATTGTCTTGTTACTTACAGGTCTGACTACACTTGTACAGTTCTCTGTATGAGAGTGACCTTGACCTTACTATGACATTGTCTTGTTACTTACAGGTCTGACTACACTTGTACAGTTCTCTGTATGAGAGTGACCTTGACCTAACTATGACATTGTACTTGTTACTTACAGGTCTGACTATACACTTGTACAGTTCTCTGTATGAGAGTGACCTTGACCTTAACTATGACATTGTCTTGTTACTTACAGGTCTGACTACACTTGTACAGTTCTCTGTATGTTAGTAACCTTGACCTAACTATGACATTGTCTTGTTACTTACAGGTCTGACTACACTTGTACAGTTCTCTGTATGAGAGTAACCTTGACCTAACTATGACATTGTCTTGTTACTTACAGGTCTGACTACACTTGTACAGTTCTCTGTATGAGAGTGACCTTGACCTAACTATGACATTGTCTTGTTACTTACAGGTCTGACTACACTTGTACAGTTCTCTGTATGAGAGTGACCTTGACCTAACTATGACATTGTCTTGTTACTTACAGGTCTGACTACACTTGTACAGTTCTCTGTATGAGAGTGACCTTGACCTAACTATGACATTGTCTTGTTACTTACAGGTCTGACTACACTTGTACAGTTCTCTGTATGAGAGTGACCTTGACCTAACTATGACATTGTCTTGTTACTTACAGGTCTGACTACACTTGTACAGTTCTCTGTATGAGAGTGACCTTGACCTTACTATGACATTGTCTTGTTACTTACAGGTCTGACTACACTTGTACAGTTCTCTGTATGTTAGTAACCTTGACCTAACTATGACATTGTCTTGTTACTTACAGGTCTGACTACACTTGTACAGTTCTCTGTATGAGAGTGACCTTGACCTTACTATGACATTGTCTTGTTACTTACAGGTCTGACTACACTTGTACAGTTCTCTGTATGAGAGTGACCTTGACCTAACTATGACATTGTCTTGTTACTTACAGGTCTGACTACACTTGTACAGTTCTCTGTATGAGAGTGACCTTGACCTTACTATGACATTGTCTTGTTACTTACAGGTCTGACTACACTTGTACAGTTCTCTGTATGAGAGTGACCTTGACCTTACTATGACATTGTCTTGTTACTTACAGGTCTGACTACACTTGTACAGTTCTCTGTATGAGAGTGACCTTGACCTAACTATGACATTGTCTTGTTACTTACAGGTCTGACTACACTTGTACAGTTCTCTGTATGAGAGTAACCTTGACCTAACTATGACATTGTCTTGTTACTTACAGGTCTGACTACACTTGTACAGTTCTCTGTATGAGAGTGACCTTGACCTAACTATGACATTGTCTTGTTACTTACAGGTCTGACTACACTTGTACAGTTCTCTGTATGTTAGTAACCTTGACCTAACTATGACATTGTCTTGTTACTTACAGGTCTGACTACACTTGTACAGTTCTCTGTATGAGAGTGACCTTGACCTAACTATGACATTGTCTTGTTACTTACAGGTCTGACTACACTTGTACAGTTCTCTGTATGAGAGTGACCTTGACCTAACTATGACATTGTCTTGTTACTTACAGGTCTGACTACACTTGTACAGTTCTCTGTATGAGAGTGACCTTGACCTAACTATGACATTGTCTTGTTACTTACAGGTCTGACTACACTTGTACAGTTCTCTGTATGAGAGTGACCTTGACCTAACTATGACATTGTCTTGTTACTTACAGGTCTGACTACACTTGTACAGTTCTCTGTATGAGAGTGACCTTGACCTAACTATGACATTGTCTTGTTACTTACAGGTCTGACTACACTTGTACAGTTCTCTGTATGAGAGTGACCTTGACCTAACTATGACATTGTCTTGTTACTTACAGGTCTGACTACACTTGTACAGTTCTCTGTATGAGAGTGACCTTGACCTAACTATGACATTGTCTTGTTACTTACAGGTCTGACTACACTTGTACAGTTCTCTGTATGAGAGTGACCTTGACCTAACTATGACATTGTCTTGTTACTTACAGGTCTGACTACACTTGTACAGTTCTCTGTATGAGAGTGACCTTGACCTAACTATGACATTGTCTTGTTACTTACAGGTCTGACTACACTTGTACAGTTCTCTGTATGAGAGTGACCTTGACCTAACTATGACATTGTCTTGTTACTTACAGGTCTGACTACACTTGTACAGTTCTCTGTATGAGAGTGACCTTGACCTAACTATGACATTGTCTTGTTACTTACAGGTCTGACTACACTTGTACAGTTCTCTGTATGAGAGTGACCTTGACCTAACTATGACATTGTCTTGTTACTTACAGGTCTGACTACACTTGTACAGTTCTCTGTATGAGAGTGACCTTGACCTAACTATGACATTGTCTTGTTACTTACAGGTCTGACTACACTTGTACAGTTCTCTGTATGAGAGTGACCTTGACCTAACTATGACATTGTCTTGTTACTTACAGGTCTGACTACACTTGTACAGTTCTCTGTATGAGAGTGACCTTGACCTAACTATGACATTGTCTTGTTACTTACAGGTCTGACTACACTTGTACAGTTCTCTGTATGAGAGTGACCTTGACCTAACTATGACATTGTCTTGTTACTTACAGGTCTGACTACACTTGTACAGTTCTCTGTATGAGAGTGACCTTGACCTAACTATGACATTGTCTTGTTACTTACAGGTCTGACTACACTTGTACAGTTCTCTGTATGAGAGTGACCTTGACCTTACTATGACATTGTCTTGTTACTTACAGGTCTGACTACACTTGTACAGTTCTCTGTATGAGAGTGACCTTGACCTTACTATGACATTGTCTTGTTACTTACAGGTCTGACTACACTTGTACAGTTCTCTGTATGAGAGTGACCTTGACCTTACTATGACATTGTCTTGTTACTTACAGGTCTGACTACACTTGTACAGTTCTCTGTATGAGAGTGACCTTGACCTAACTATGACATTGTCTTGTTACTTACAGGTCTGACTACACTTGTACAGTTCTCTGTATGAGAGTGACCTTGACCTAACTATGACATTGTCTTGTTACTTACAGGTCTGACTACACTTGTACAGTTCTCTGTATGAGAGTGACCTTGACCTAACTATGACATTGTCTTGTTACTTACAGGTCTGACTACACTTGTACAGTTCTCTGTATGAGAGTAACCTTGACCTAACTATGACATTGTCTTGTTACTTACAGGTCTGACTACACTTGTACAGTTCTCTGTATGAGAGTGACCTTGACCTAACTATGACATTGTCTTGTTACTTACAGGTCTGACTACACTTGTACAGTTCTCTGTATGAGAGTGACCTTGACCTAACTATGACATTGTCTTGTTACTTACAGGTCTGACTACACTTGTACAGTTCTCTGTATGAGAGTGACCTTGACCTAACTATGACATTGTCTTGTTACTTACAGGTCTGACTACACTTGTACAGTTCTCTGTATGAGAGTGACCTTGACCTAACTATGACATTGTCTTGTTACTTACAGGTCTGACTACACTTGTACAGTTCTCTGTATGAGAGTAACCTTGACCTAACTATGACATTGTCTTGTTACTTACAGGTCTGACTACACTTGTACAGTTCTCTGTATGAGAGTGACCTTGACCTAACTATGACATTGTCTTGTTACTTACAGGTCTGACTACACTTGTACAGTTCTCTGTATGAGAGTGACCTTGACCTAACTATGACATTGTCTTGTTACTTACAGGTCTGACTACACTTGTACAGTTCTCTGTATGAGAGTAACCTTGACCTAACTATGACATTGTCTTGTTACTTACAGGTCTGACTACACTTGTACAGTTCTCTGTATGAGAGTGACCTTGACCTTACTATGACATTGTCTTGTTACTTACAGGTCTGACTACACTTGTACAGTTCTCTGTATGAGAGTAACCTTGACCTAACTATGACATTGTCTTGTTACTTACAGGTCTGACTACACTTGTACAGTTCTCTGTATGAGAGTGACCTTGACCTTACTATGACATTGTCTTGTTACTTACAGGTCTGACTACACTTGTACAGTTCTCTGTATGAGAGTGACCTTGACCTAACTATGACATTGTCTTGTTACTTACAGGTCTGACTACACTTGTACAGTTCTCTGTATGAGAGTGACCTTGACCTAACTATGACATTGTCTTGTTACTTACAGGTCTGACTACACTTGTACAGTTCTCATGGTGACATTGTCTTGACTACAGTACACTTGTACAGTTCTCTGTATGAGAGTGACCTTGACCTAACTATGACATTGTCTTGTTACTTACAGTCCTGACCTACTATGACTTGTTACTTGTCTGCTACACTTGTTCTCTGTGTGGGAATGTGGTGGGATGGACTTAGTTACACTACAGGAGAAGCTGACCAACGCTGTAAAACATGCCCTGTGTGACATTGTGATGGAGTATTATGTGCTAACAGCCTCCGTGTGTCCTGTACCTATACAACTACAGGACCTGCTACCAATGCCAGCCTACTCCGCTCCCTCCTCCCCCATCACACGTAAAGGTAACACACACAGCCAATATCACTTTGCTTTTCTATTAAATGTTATTCAAACATTAGAAAGTACCTTAAAATTTATCAACAAAATCATTCAAAATTTCTATTCTTTTTTCTTCTTTGCTTGGAATAATATCTACAAAAACAACATTTATAAACTAACCTATATTGTGGTAACTATAAATCTAGCATTTTCTTTACTCACAACTTTTTCATGGTGTTTAAATTTTATGATTTAGATTCATATGGCTGAAATATATCTTTGTTTGAAACAATTTCAATTAATTTTCGCAAAATTCATGAAATACAAGAAATTAAAGTATCAATTGTTTAATGTTGATGTTTAATCATCATTTTCTCTGCTATACTATACATTGTCTAGCTGTAGAGTTTATGTACTCTATTGTTTGTCATGTAATTACTCAGAAAGGGCTTAATTAAACACATTGTCTGTTGCCAAATTCCCTTTGTATTAACATATATACTGAACATACATGCCATATTTTTCTAGGGGTCAAAAGGGAGATTGATAACCATTTAAAGGGATTTTGGTCTCAAAAGAGGGAGGTATACGCGCGATATATATGAATAAATTTAATATCTGTTTTTTTTATGATGAAATTCTGCATTCATATTGAATTTTACTGAAATAAAGGAATGTGTGGTTTTGCAAAAGTAGTCACATCCCTATATAACACCCAGTTCTGGAGCAGTTTTATTGTTCAAAATATTAGACTGGGCTTTTTAATAATCTTTCACAATAACGGATAATTAACTTAGATAAAGTTCTTAAATTTACAAGCACTAAATTAAAAAAAAAACCAGAATCGTTACAGTAGTATTCAAAATGTAATTTAATCTGAGAGAGAAAAAAAGTAAATTTCTTTTTAATTTTATTTATTTAAATTCAATTACTATACTGATAATTTTTTATTATTAATATATTTTGTTTTTTTTAAAACATAAATTCACACAGAAATTCTAAAAAAAATAATACTTTTTCCATTTTTAAAAACGTGGTTATTAGGAAATCCGGAAATTCTATAAAATCCGTATCATCTATTACTATTACCCAAAATGGCGGCCATTACGAATACATATAGGCCTATTTAACATTAAAAACGTGAGTAAATCATCCACAGTTGTAAGCAGTATTTGCTTTGTTGTAATGCTCAGTAGCTGTAGTCATAAAATTTATTGAAAGGACAGCTGATTGTTTTCTAGGCGGCTTATCGGCTGCTTGACTTCAGTTTACGTAATACACAGACCTGAGTGAAAGTGACACCACAAGCCAAGGTGGAAATAGCCCAAGGCTGCTAATTAGGGCCACTTGGGTGTTGGTCAGGGAGTAACCAGGGGGTCAGGGAGTGGTTACTCTCTTGCTAAAATTAACCTAGCATGTACACAAATGTGGCAACGAAAATAAAACGGAGGGGTTTATAGAAAGCGGGAATTTAGACTCTCCTACCGGGAGACAATAAAAGACTTTAAAATACGGGAGGTTTTGTCTCACGCCGGGAGGTATGGCATGTATGACTGAATAGGAAAAGTATATAAAAAAGGAAAGAAAAGTGGATAAATTGATCCGTGGTTGTAATCTGACCTTGTTGGTTGGGGGAACTGTATAGTGGGGTGGAGAGTTTCATATCTTTGTTTTAGACAGAGAATAATACATAGTTAGTATCTACAATATAAGGTTTATTTTGGTGTGAGACTTAGGAAAGCTTAGATGGTTAGGCTTTGCTGAGACATCTCTGCTTTTAGTGTCAAGCTGTTTGTTCTGCAACCATTTCTTTATAATGAAATTTTTTCAAATTGATGGTTATTTACTAGGTTTGCTCGAAGCAAGATGTTTCTTTGATGTGCAGGAAAAGATTCATTCAATAAACCGAATGAGTTTGTAGTCTTTTTTACTTCAGTGGGAAATACATAAATGCCTTCACAAAAAGTTTAAGATTCATAGTGTAATATCACTACATCAAGTAATCATTTACAAAATTAAATACTCAAACAACTTTTTGATCACAAATGTGGTCAAGCAAATGAATGTAAAATTGTTCAACTTCTGAAGTGAAGCAAGAGGAGTTAACTCTAAGTCATCTCATCTTTTGGTAAAAGAGTTGTTTCCCCTTATGTTTAACCTATTTTAAGCATAATAATCTCAATTTGCTTGTTAAAGGACAATATACATATATTTTAATTATAAAAGAATTTTGAAAATAGTTTTTATAACGATTTTTTTATTTAAAAAATTCTAAAAAAACAACAATTTCCATTTATTTTTTTTTATATTTTTTAAAAGGCAAGTTAATACTATTGACTATTTCAATTCCAACTCTGACCAATTCACAGTGTACTAAGGACGTTAAGCCCCATCAATCAATCATATTGAATTCACAAGGAGATGTGTGAAAGTAAAGCAAAACGTAACTGTTTTAACACACTAATTTATGACAGACCTCATGGTCCATACATTAAAATAACCAACAATATAATGTTATAGATTGAATAGGGTCTTCTTTGATCAGCTGTTTTAACAGAGTTGATCATCTGTGACCTGAGATAGTCTTTAGCTCAAAGACTGTAAAGCTTCCAGTTAGTATCTGGAGATCCTGGGTTCAAGCCTCAGACTGGATACTGAATTTTCACCTGTTATTAGCTATGACTTTTACTTCGGTACAAGTCATACCCCAGAAAATATGGCTATGTACACAGTAAAAACTGTCTTAGCTTGAACCTCTGTATAGAGACCACAACTTTCTTGGGATCCTTAATGACCAATTTCAGCAACCCATTATTACTTTGTTCCTTGGCTGGTCTAAATGCACAGGTTACTGTTTACCTATATAAATATCTGTCTTGAAGGCTATAGCTAGATTTGTCATTTTTAACTGAATATCTCTGAACATGGAAGCTATTAATTTCAGACACATGTAACAGATGGAGTGAATTGGTTCCCAATTTGTCAAAACAATAACAACATTAATTTGCTGATATGTTATAATAAAGTTTGAATGTACAGTTATCATCGAATTGACTTTATTTAGAAGAAGTCTTAATTGATTCCTTTTGCAAATTAATTAAACGCCTTAAACTGTTTGCTTGCTAATATAGTTAAGCAAATGAATGTAAAATTTGTTCAACTTCTGAAGTGAAGCAAGGAGAGTAAACTTTAAAAGCCATTTCATCTTTTGATAACAGAGTTGTTTCCCTTATGTTTAATCTATTTTAGGTATAATAATCTTAATTTACAAATTAAAGGACAATATACATAGATTTAAATCATAAAAGAATTTTTGTAACATATTTCTTATTATGACTTTGTTATTTCAAAAAGATATGTAATTCTGATAATTATCAATTTTTGTATTGTATTAAGGAAAAGTTAATACTAACAAATGACTATTTGTATTGAAGTTCTAATGAAGGATAATTTGATTGTGTTTTTGGGTAGTATTTGAGTAATATTGGGTAGTAATATTACCAATTTTTGACAGACCTGAAACTGGTCTAAATGACATTGTGAAGTAAACGATGTAATATGATGACATGGTCAGGATTTCTATATTTAGAAGTTGAACTGTATTGATAGAATTGATCAGATGTCACCAGATATGCTATAGCTCAATGACTGGAAAGTTTCCATAACCTGGTTCAAGCCTCGGACTGGCTGCTGTATTTCCTCCTGTTTTTAGCTGTAACTTTTACTTCGGTACAAGTCATACCCCAGGAAATATTGCTATGTACACAGTAACCCCCCGGGGGCCTGTGGGGCGGGGCCAAAAGTTTCAATTTGACTATCTTAATATAAACGACTTCTTCTCAGAAACAAAGCATGGGATAGCACTCTTAATGCAATGGTTACTAAGCATCCTTATAGAGTGGAGATTCAAAATTGTACAAATGATAAGGTTACCCCCCATGGGCCTGAGGGGCAGCCCAAAAGGGATCAATATGGCGACTTTCATATAGACAACTACTTCTCTGACACTTAGCATTGAATAACACTCATAGTCATATGATATTGATAGCATCATGAAATGGTTTGGATTTAAAATTAAACAAATCATTGGGTTAATTTTGCTATTTCTGATTATAAGAGCTTTTGTAATACATGTACTTAGTAAAAAAAAAACAAACAAAAAAACAACATTTTAAACCTATTTAATGTCAGATTTCTAGGTATCTAAATAATCACAACTGTTTCAATAATTTCATAATAAAAACAGCCATTTGAAAAAGACTGTAACATATCTTGATAACGTCAAGTTGCTGTACCAATAATTGTGATATTTTTTCAAAAACATATTAAAAATAGTTAGGCGTGATGAAATGAATTAACTTTAATATCATTATATTCACAAATATCTAAATCATTTAAAACAAATATTTGATGTGAAAATGTTCATGCAAAAAAGAGAAGACATGTCTTGTTTGCCACCAGTGATATTGTAAGATTCTGACTATACAGAGAAAATGAAAGGGCCGCCATTTCACGATCTATTTGTGGCAAAATAACGAATAATTTTAACATGTCTTCATCAATGCTTGGCATTTTGAATAAATAATAAAGATATTTAAATTATTTTCGGTGGTGATTGATTCTTTACATTGAAATAACAAACAAAATCAACATAGTGATCTACCTTGTATTTTGTCGTCTGGTCAAGTGACCCCTACCAGCGGTTTTTAGTGTCTAATTGCTATGATAGAATTATCTCCTTTCCAACTGTTGTCTGACATCATAAAAAAGCAGACGATATGCGATATAATTGTGACTATTTATCTTAGAATAAAGCTGATACCATGTTTCCCCCCAGCTAATGTCATTCTTATGAGGTAAGATTTACTGAAATTAACCATTTTTAATCTTAAAATCTAATTTGCTTCTACAACTTGAAAATATTGTTAGTAATTTTGGTATGTTTCAATTTTTATAAACAAAAAAAGTATAAAAATCACATTTTGTTTATAGTGCCATTCAAAATTGCAATAATGGGTCCATAAAGATAATTGGTCACTCAACAGTAGGTTTTTTTTATTCTTATACATAATTAATTAAACTCCTCGAAACTATTTGCTCACAAATCTGGTCAAACAAATGAATGTAATCTTTGTTGAACTTCTGATATGAAGTTAGAAGTTTCTGAGTTAAAAGAGGTAGTTTATGAGTTAAAAGAGGTAGTTTATGAACAAAGGGAGTTAACTCTTAATCATTTTATCTTTTGATTACAGAGTTGTTTCCCTTATTTGTGATCTAGTTAAAACAAAATAATCTCAATTTTCTAATCAAAGGACAATAAACATATATTTCAATCATAAAAGAATTTTTGTAACATAGTTGTTTTTACATCTTTGTTACTTTTAGAAATATAAAATCCAGATAATAATCAGTTTTTAATATTTCTCGAAAGGAAAGCAAATACTAACAAATGACAAATTGTATTGAGACTCTAATTAAACTGTTATCATTATGAAACGAGAACCTCAGGTAAACGTTAATGATAACGTTTGTATTTTTGACAACCCTAATGGGGTCCATTTAACCAACAGTATAATGTTTAGTTGCTTTGAGCTCTTTGTCTCTGACCTGCTGATTGCATAGCAGTGACGTGATAGGAATTAAAATGACTATAAATGCTTGATTTTATTTCACATTGTGGCAAAATAAATGTGATATGGGAGAACACAGAGCTATGACCTAATTACAATGTCTACTGTAGCCAGAAATTGACATGATTGGCCTCATGTCATTTTCTACAAACATATCAGCTTGTTACCTTCATCCTCGGTCCCAGGTGTTAGTAAGCGATAGTGAGACATGGGCCGCATTTGCTGTGGATCTAATAAATATTCATAAAACTGCCCACCCATGAACAAGCGTATTCAAGTTATCGGCACACTTGTGCAGGTCCAGTCCATCACTATATAAGACGTCACTATCTACTTACCTGGTATCCATAATGCATTGCGTAACTCGTCCAATTGACTAAATAAAATGAGGTCACATGGTCACCTTTACTATGTATTTACACAGTGTGCGAACTCTTTTGTACGGTTACCGGATGTTGTGATGTCCAAGGGGGTACAAAATTGTCATGTATAGTCAGGACGAGTATGAAATGCTGTATTTAGTCTAAATAAGACAGATGTTGACATCTTAAATATGCTTGGCTAGAAGATAGAATATCCATATCATTCTTAGATGGTCTTCCTATGTTTGATTCATTGCAAATCTATCAAAAATATCAATAATCACCTGCGATTCTTCTGATGTCGAAGCAAAATAATTTTCCAATTGTCGCTCCATTATCTGCAATACAGCAAATATCATATTGCGAAACGAAAGTTTGAAACCATTACTGGCAAGTTGCGAGTTTCCTGACTGTCTAATGTCATGTAAAATGGCATTTACGGATGGAAACTACATGCGGTCGAATATGGAAAGTGTAGCGGTTGTTACGAAAAACACTGTACATGTGATTGTGAAATTATATTTCAAACATGTACGGGTTGTTGTGCTATACGTGATTAGTTCAAAATGATAGACCTGTTGTGTTAGATGTTTTTAATCGAGTCCTAAAGTTGTATGTGCCATAATTTTCACAAACAGAAATCGGGAAAAGTAATCAATAAGTTATACAGCACAAAAGTTACTTATCTGAATTTTTACTCAAGTCATCAAAAGCATATAAAGGTAAATATAAATTTTAATTTAGCTTCTAGGTTGGTTACCATCGTTAGCGACAATGTTCAAGTCGATATACTTTCAAGCATGTCCAAGTAATTTTTTTATTTGTTGAAGATGCTCCATCAATGTAAGTGAGCTATGTAAGTAACTTTTGTAATTGAAGATAACTACCAGGTACTTATTTGTCTGCTCCTGTTTCTGATAGAGAAAAAATACCGTTTGTCAGCGGTGGAGCATCTTTAAACAATGTTTAAAAATGAACATATAATACAACATCAGATATTGGTGCATCTTATGGTTTTATCTGACAAACTTTTGAGTCTGAAGTTTTGTATTCGGCCGATTTTCGAAAAATTCATGCTTCGGGGTGTTTATCACTACAAATAAGGTATGTTTTCATTGAATTGGCTTTATTTAAATGATATAGGTTATTGATTCTTATACACAATTAATTAAACTCCTCAAAACTATTTGCTGACAAATGTGGTCAAAGAAATGAATGCAATATTTTTGAACTTCTGATACAAAGTTTTAAGTTTCTGAGTTAAAAAAGAAAAGAACTTTAAACCACAATAGAGGTAGCTTATGAGCAAGCAAAGGGAGTTAAATCAAAGTCATTTCATCTTTAGTTAAGAGTTGTTTCCCCTTACTTTTAAACTATTTTATACACAATAATCTCAATTTGCTAATCAAAGGACATTAAACATATATTTGAATCATAAAAGAATTTTTGTAACATTTTTTTTAATGGCTTTGTCACTTTAAAAATATGTAATCTCAAAAAGTATTGATAGCATATATTTTTATAAATGAAAGAAAGCTAATACTGAAAAATGACAATTTATATACAAACTCAATTCTGAAAACTAAACAAAGTCTGATAATATCGGATAAAACGTAGTAAAATAGGAATTTATGTCAGACCCTTTATGAGGTCTTAAAAATATAATAGTATCAAACTAGCAATTTTATGTTACAAGCCAGTTTGGATTTCTTTGTTTAGCTGTTGTGACAGAGTTGATCATCTGTGACTAAATACTCTAGCTCATTTCCAGCAAGAATCTGGAGATCCTGGGTTCAAGCCTCTGTCTGGCTGCTGTACTTTCCTGTTATAGTGGAGAAAGTTTGCACAATATTCATTCAACTTGTTTTGGAAAATCACTATAAATTTTGACCAAATTTCATTTTAGGCATTGTTGAAGTAAAACGTACCAAACGCTCTTTATTCATTGATAAACTAAATCTTTCAATGAATACATTATACATGATTTGTGTACTGTTGACATTGACAAATCTGTTGATTTCCATGTGTAGATGAAATACCAGTGAATCAGTTGGATGGAGGGATTCAGATACCTGGTATGTTGTGGACCAGCCAAACACTGTCAATCATCTGAAAATCTTGTCATTTTTGTCTCCAAAAACAATTAAATGCCATTTACATGAATTCACGTAAATGCTTCAATATTGATTGGACATTAAGTCACAAAATATTGTCAGATGTATGAAATTTCTGAATTTAGATGCTACTGAAGTGAGGTTTCTCAATTTTCAAAGTGAAAAGTAAACCTCCACTCTTGAAAGCAAAAAATCCTACTGTTATTTTTAAGTGACTTGGCAGTGTTTTAGATATGTTCCTACCATGTTACAAGTGATACAAAACTTGAGACAGAGTATAATGTTTATCACATTTGTGCTCAATGTGTCAGATTTTATCTCACACTCATTAATCTTCGGTCCCCATAAGGTACAAATCACTCTGTTGATAATTATACCTGGGAACACAAGTCACATTTGCTGCGCAACATCATGAATAATTTATCACTCAAATCCTTCTCATTTGATTGGTTCTGCCCTGGGTTGAGACGGAAATCTTGACCAATTAAGGTTATAGATAAAGCACTTGCATAGTTTGTACAGATATGTTTTCACATGACTGGTGCCTGTTATAAAGGTCACTGGTTAAGATTGTACTCAAACAACAAAGACTATCTGGATTTTAGTTAGCTTTTTACATGTGTGATACAAATATTTGTTACTAAGATGTAAGGGATTATTCCCGGAGTGTTTTAATTAGACGTCCCATCAGTTATTCAAATGTGACCACAAACAGTATATTTTGTTTTGATAGGGTATCAGTATCCTATACATGTTATGATTTTGCTCACTGACATACATGTGCAAACATTTTCATTAGCACATTAGTTTATGAAGATTTTTAAGAGAACTGAAGCAAATGTGGGCCAAATTGAATTCCCAAGGGTAAATAAACGACAGAGTGACTTGAACCTGAGACCGAGGATGATTAATCCTCTAGATGCAACTGTTGTGTTTTGTGTTCCTCACTTATATAACCTACTGACACTACAAGCCAATCCACCCAAGGTGTCCCATCTTTGCATATTACAGAGTTGCCTCCCTTGCGGGTAGGTACCTTATCGATTGTAGTGTCATTATTTTGTGAGCTAAATACATGTTGTTTTCTCTGAAAAGTATGGCGTTTGACTCGCAAATAAATGATGTCACAATCAATACCTACTGGCCAGGGCAGATAACTCTGTGATATGCAAATACAGAGTACTATACTCCATAATAATTTATGTATAATTACCCAAGGTATATTGTCCTAGTTTATGCCTGTCCTTTACACATTGATTTTGTTTATAATGAACGTGAAATGAAATCCTTAAGATCAATCTAAACTGTGGATATGATGATTTCAGATTGACAAACTTTATCTTGTCCAATGGACCATTGCTCAATGTATAAGAGATATATTCCATGTTTGTCCTGAAAAATATAAAACGATTGCCATTTATATTCCATCACTACGGTTTCCCTTGCCAAATGCAAAATATGTAATGCATAACCCATGTTACACCCCAACCCCCATCCTCCCCAACACAAAATGTTAAGTGTGCCTTGCCCAACATGAAATGCTTCAGTTTTACTCCTTATTTACCTCGTCTTATGTGAAATTCACAAAACATGAAATATAAGTTTGTCCTGCCTGATATGTTACTTTTGAGATATATTACCCAGTAATTATGTGTGTGTTATGCCCAACATGAAATGCTTAGTCACTTATGCCATATTTACCTTGCATAACTTAAATGTAAACAATTATTCCATGTTTTTAACATGTCTAACATAAAAATAGTCTTTAAAACAATGATGTCATTAAATACTGTATCTAACTTGTTCCTGTCAATGTACATGTAATGGCCCTCTGCTTATCCCTACATTAATAGTCATATAATGGAAGTTAATAAAAAAAAAAGCCATATTTTGTAACGTTAGGATATCATCAGTTTTAAATCAATATTTTAGTAGCCACTTACATTAACCACTTCATTGTTATTTACTGTTGAACTGAAAATGATTTTCTTTGTACATTTCATCAAAGGTCAGTAAAGCTAACTAATCAAGGTCAAATGTTACAGAATTTGTTGTTTAGTAATGGGTACCTAATGAAGATAACAAACCACTTTTAATCTGTGTAGTATTACATTACTGAACTAAAAATCAATTTTAGTAACTACTAAATTCATTAACCGCTTTATCCTAGCTTACAAACTGCCTAACTCAGCCCATGAAAAATAAATTTCTTAAAGTTGTACATTTCATTTCATAAAAGGTCAAGGTAACTGCTAATAAGGGCATACATGATTCATCCCTGAAAACACATTTGAACTCTGCCATTTCTATGGCTGGAACATTCCATTACTAAATCACAGGGTTGAATGAGTTAAATATACTTTAAATCTGAGGTTTATACCACTTTTAATTCTATTTGTGTAGGTAGTATATTACATTACTGTACTGTAAAGTTTCGCATGATTGTTTTATGTTCAGTTGACAATGATATGGATGTACTTTTTTCACCAATGGGGAGATAGTTGAGTTTTGTGGTTTTCAGTTTATGTGAACAGTTGTTATTTTCTCACTAATTGTGGAAGTTACTCTTGCGAATAAATCAAGCAATTAAACCTGCCAATAGGGGCAGATAACTCACCATAAACATATAAAGAGTGAGTTAAATTGTAAGTTTGATTTATTATCATTTATATGGGTAATCAAATTTTCTGCCATTTTATTTAATTTTGCATGTCAAAGTCATTGTCCGTTATAACTGTATTTTGTTCTTGTGCCTCCTAAATTGATAAATTCTGTTTGATAAAAAAACCGATGATATTTTGTTCTAATATTCACAGAAGTATGTAAAACTTACATCATATGTCAAGGATTTATAAATGAGAAGGATTTGTCACTCTTGGTTTTGGATGAATACAGCGCAAGAGCTTTTGTGTTTGTGCACTGACTGTGACGTTCGGCGACGACTGATTTTCCTTTTATGTCTGCTGGCGCAACCTTTGATGTAGCTAGGCTTACTTTCCAAAGCGGACCGTCATTTCATGAGCTGTCATATTTTTTTAACAAAAATTTAAGACATTTCTTCTAAATATTCCATATTATGTCTAGTAGTGTAAAGAGACACAAACAAATCCTTCTCACTTATAAATCCTTGATCATGTTGAATGATATTTCATTCATTATTCAACATTATATAACATAGATATTAATGGACAAAATGGATCAGAAAATAACTTTAAGCTAAATTGATTCCCTTTCCTATTTTATGTTATGGTAATTACCTTGTTTTGTAATACATATAGTAACATTCTATTTTAATAATAACCTGATGAAATTTTGTAATATTTACCTATGATAATTACCTAATGTATAACATTTACCTGTAATATTTACCTATGATAATATCTAATGTATAACATTTACCTATAATATTTACCTATGATAATATCTAATGTATAACATTTACCTGTAATAATTACCTATGATAATTATCTAATGTAAATCATTTACCTGTAATGTTTACCTGTTATTTTATTGATCAGAAATCGTGCTAGAGAGGCGACACTCCATAACCAGTCGTAAATTGTCGGAGTCCCTCAAACTTGTGAATACTGCTGCTGTGAAACAGTCTGACCACTCTCCTCTACAGTCTCTGAAGGATGCTTTCTCCTCCAAAACTCGGCTGACGTCTCCTCCCCCAGACTCACAAAAGGTACAGTATATACCATATACTCTCCTTTAAAACTCGGCTGACGTCTCCTCCCCCGGTCTCACAAAAGGTACAGTATATACCATATACTCTCCTCCAAAACTCGGCTGACGTCTCCTCCCCCAGACTCACAAAAGGTACAGTATATATACCATATACTCTCCTTTAAAACTCGGCTGACGTCTCCTCCCCCGGTCTCACAAAAGGTACAGTATATACCATATACTCTCCTCCAAAACTCGGCTGACGTCTCCTCCCCCAGACTCACAAAAGATACAGTATATATACCATATACTCTCCTCCAAAACTCGGCTGACGTCTCCTCCCCTAGACTCACAAAAGGTACAGTATATACCATATACTCTCCTACAAAACTTGGCTGACGTCTCCTCCCCCAGACTCACAAAAGGTACAGTATATATACCATATACTCTCCTACAAAACTTGGCTGACGTCTCCTCCCCCAGACTCACAAAAGGTACAGTATATATACCATATACTCTCCTACAAAACTTGGCTGACGTCTCCTCCCCCAGACTCACAAAAGGTACAGTATATATACCATATACTCTCCTACAAAACTTGGCTGACGTCTCCTCCCCAGGTATCACAAAAGGTACAGTATATACCATATACTCTCCTCCAAAACTGGGCTGACGTCTCCTCCCCCAGACTCACAAAAGGTACAGTATATACCATATACTCTCCTACAAAACTCGGCTGACGTCTCCTCCCCCAGACTCACAAAAGGTACAGTATATACTATATACTCTCCTCCAAAACTGGGCTGACGTCTCCTCCCCCAGACTCACAAAAGGTACAGTATATACCATATACTCTCCTACATAACTCGGCTGACATCTCCTCCTCCTGACTCACAAAAGGTACAGTATATATACCATATACTCTCCTCCAAAACTCGGCTGACGTCTCCTCCCCCAGACTCACAAAAGGTACAGTATATACCATATACTCTCCTCCAAAACTCGGCTGACGTCTCCTCCCCCAGACTCACAAAAGGTACAGTATATACCATATACTCTCCTCCAAAACTCGGCTGACGTCTCCTCCCCCAGACTCACAAAAGGTACAGTATATACCATATACTCTCCTCCAAAACTCGGCTGACGTCTCCTCCCCCAGTCTCACAAAAGGTACAGTATATATACCATATACTCTCCTACAAAACTGGGCTGACGTCTCCTCCCCCAGACTCACAAAAGGTACAGTATATACCATATACTCTCCTACAAAACTCCGCTGACGTCTCCTTCCCCCGGTCTCACAAAAGGTACAGTATATATACCATATACTCTCCTACAAAACTTGGCTGACGTCTCCTCCCCCGGTCTCACAAAAGGTACAGTATATACCATATACTCTCCTCCAAAACTCGGCTGACGTCTCCTCCCCCGATCTTACAAAAGGTACAGTATATACCATATACTCTCCTCCAAAACTGGGCTGACGTCTCCTCCCCCAGACTCACAAAATGTACAGTATATACCATATACTCTCCTACAAAACTCGGCTGACGTCTCCTCCCCCGGTCTCACAAAAGGTACAGTATATATACCATATACTCTCTTACAAAATCGGCTGACGTCTCCTCCCCCAGACTCACAAAAGGTACAGTATATACCATATACTCTCCTCCCAAACTCGGCTGATGTCTCCTCCCCCAGACTCACAAAAGGTACAGTATATATACCATATACTCTCCTCCAAAACTCGTCTGAGGTCTCCTCCCCCAGACTCACAAAAGGTACAGTATATACCATATACTCTCCTCCAAAACTCGGCTGACGTCTCCTCCCCCTGGACACACAAAAGGTACAGTATATATACCATATACTCTCCTCCAAAACTCGTCTGAGGTCTCCTCCCCCAGACTCACAAAAGGTACAGTATATACCATATACTCTCCTCCAAAACTCGGCTGAGGTCTCCTCCCCCAGACTCACAAAAGGTACAGTATATACCATATACTCTCCTACAAAACTCGGCTGACGTCTCCTCCCCCAGACTCACAAAAGGTACAGTATATACCATATACTCTCCTCCAAAACTCGGCTGATGTCTCCTCCCCCAGACTCACAAAAGGTACAGTATATATACCATATACTCTCCTCCAAAACTCGGCTGAGGTCTCCTCCCCCAGACTCACAAAAGGTACAGTATATACCATATACTCTCCTCCAAAACTCGGCTGACGTCTCCTCCCCCAGACTCACAAAAGGTACAGTATATACATATACTCTCCTCAAAACTCGCGGCCACAAAAGGACAGTCTCTCTCCCCCCGACTCACAAAAGGTACAGTATATACCATATACTCTCCTACAAAACTCGGCTGACGTCTCATCCCCTGGACACACAAAAGGTACAGTATATACCATATACTCTCCTCCAAAACTCGGCTGACGTCTCCTCCCCCAGACTCACAAAAGGTACAGTATATACCATATACTCTCCTACAAAACTCGGCTGACGTCTCCTCCCCCAGACTCACAAAAGGTACAGTATATATACCTTATACTCTCCTACAAAACTTGGCTGACGTCTCCTCCCCCAGACTCACAAAAGGTACAGTATATACCATATACTCTCCTACAAAAGTTGGCTGACGTCTCCTCCCCCAGACTCACAAAAGGTACAGTATATATACCATATACTCTCCTACAAAACTTGGCTGACGTCTCCTCCCCCAGACTCACAAAAGGTACAGTATATATACCATATACTCTCCTCCCAAGCTCGGCTGATGTCTCCTCCCCCAGACTCACAAAAGGTACAGTATATATACCATATACTCTCCTCCAAAACTCGGCTGAGGTCTCCTCCCCCAGACTCACAAAAGATACAGTATATACCATATACTCTCCTACAAAACTCGGCTGACGTCTCCTCCCCCAGACTCACAAAAGGTACAGTATATACCATATACTCTCCTACAAAACTTGGCTGACATCTCCTCCCCCTGACTCACAAAAGGTACAGTATATATACCATATACTCTCCTCCAAAACTCGGCTGACGTCTCCTCCCCCAGACTCACAAAAGGTACAGTATATACCATATACTCTCCTCCAAAACTGGGCTGACGTCTCCTCCCCCAGACTCACAAAAGGTACAGTATATACCATATACTCTCCTACAAAACTCGGCTGACGTCTCCTCCCCCAGACTCACAAAAGGTACAGTATATACCATATACTCTCCTACATAACTTGGCTGACATCTCCTCCCCCTGACTCACAAAAGGTACAGTATATATACCATATACTCTCCTCCAAAACTCGGCTGACGTCTCCTCCCCCAGACTCACAAAAGGTACAGTATATACCATATACTCTCCTCCAAAACTCGGCCGACGTCTCCTCCCCCAGACTCACAAAAGGTACAGTATATACCATATACTCTCCTCCAAAACTGGGCTGACGTCTCCTCCCCCAGACTCACAAAAGGTACAGTATATACCATATACTCTCCTACAAAACTCCGCTGACGTCTCCTTCCCCGGTCTCACAAAAGGTACAGTATATATACCATATACTCTCCTACAAAACTTGGCTGACGTCTCCTCCCCCGGTCTCACAAAAGGTACAGTATATACCATATACTCTCCTCCAAAACTCGGCTGACGTCTCCTCCCCCGATCTTACAAAAGGTACAGTATATACCATATACTCTCCTCCAAAACTGGGCTGACGTCTCCTCCCCCAGACTCACAAAATGTACAGTATATACCATATACTCTCCTACAAAACTCGGCTGTCGTCTCCTCCCCCGGTCTCACAAAAGGTACAGTATATATACCATATACTCTCTTACAAAACTCGGCTGACGTCTCCTCCCCCAGACTCACAAAAGGTACAGTATATATACCATATACTCTCCTCCCAAACTCGGCTGATGTCTCCTCCCCCAGACTCACAAAAGGTACAGTATATATACCATATACTCTCCTACAAAACTCGGCTGAGGTCTCCTCCCCCAGACTCACAAAAGGTACAGTATATACCATATACTCTCCTCCAAAACTCGGCTGACGTCTCCTCCCCCTGGACACACAAAAGGTACAGTATATACCATATACTCTCCTCCAAAACTCGGCTGACGTCTCCTCTCCCAGACTCACAAAAGGTACAGTATATACCATATACTCTCCTACAAAACTCGGCTGACGTCTCCTCCCCCAGACTCACAAAAGGTACAGTATATACCATATACTCTCCTCCAAAACTCGGCTGATGTCTCCTCCCCCAGACTCACAAAAGGTACAGTATATACCATATACTCTCCTACAAAACTCGGCTGACGTCTCCTCCCCCTGGACACACAAAAGGTACAGTATATACCATATACTCTCCTCCAAAACTCGGCTGACGTCTCCTCTCCCAGACTCACAAAAGGTACAGTATATACCATATACTCTCCTACAAAACTCGGCTGACGTCTCCTCCCCCAGACTCACAAAAGGTACAGTATATACCATATACTCTCCTCCAAAACTCGGCTGATGTCTCCTCCCCCGGTCTCACAAAAGTTACATACATTAACCTCCCATAGTTATAGCTATTCATTTCAGTAGATAACAAAGAAGTTTGAAATAACATATAGGAGAAAAAAATACTTATGATAAGAAACCTTTGTTTTTAATTGAAAAATGTAAAAATCAAGTTTTTGTGTCAAATGCTAATTTATGTTTATGCCTTGCCCATGTCATGTTTATGTGTTTTGTTTTCAGACATTTGAATTTGGACCAATGGCTACTGCTGTTGGAACTCCGCCTGTACAGACAGAGAAAGACAATGAGATTCAGTCTATCATTAGACAGTATGAAGAGGGAGAGCGCGGCAACCTGTCGAAGATGTTCACCACCTTACTGACGGATTGGATGGAAATTTGTTACAAAGCAGGTATGTAGAGCCTTAGGTTGTTATCAGGGTGCCTGTTGATTAGGTGGGATAGAACAGAGACAGGGTAAAACTAATAAGTCCCCCTCTTCCTTTGGGATACTGAATAAGCATAACAATGATAGGTGTTGTATTGTTTTACACAGGTGTCCCTGCTGTTAGTAAGCTGGAGGTTAACCTTCTGTCCAAGTACTCTGTGGACAACTTCCTACGCGAGTTCCAAACAGCACTGACCACAGTGTCCTCGGACATCAAATCTATGGTGTTTCAGCTGGTCAAGGATTCTACTGGTCAATGGTATGGCAGTCACCCCTACAGACCTCATCGACAACCACTACAGGTAAATACACTACAGGTAGATATACTATGGATAAATGCATTACAGGTATAACTACAGGTAGATACCAGGTCAACACCTTCTAGTAAATTTCTAACACTAACAGTTATACATTCTTATCATTCTTTCTGTTTATTTCTTTCACTTTAAATGTAGTAAAATTTAATCCCCTGCCAATAACTACAATACATTATCATTGATGTAATTATAACAACAACTACAATACATTATCTTTGATGGAATTATAACATCAACAACAATACATACATTATCATTGATGTAATTATAACACCAACTACAATACATTATCATTGATGTAATTATAACACCAACTACAATACATTATCATTGATGTAATTATAACACCAACTACAATACATTATCATTGATGTAATTATAACACCAACATAAATACATTATCATTGATGTAATTATAACACAACATACATTTTACATTATCATTGATGTAATTATAACACCAACTACATTTATTGATGTAATTATAACACCAACTATAATACATTTTCATTGATGGAATTATAACATCAACAACAATACATTATCATTGATCAACAATCGACTTCTTCTCCATAACCGCTGGTCAGATTTCAACAAAATTTGACTGGTAGCATCCTTATGGGCTACTAACTTAAAATTGTACAAATGATGGGGCTGACCCCCCGGGGGCCTGAAGGGCGGGGCCAAAAGGGGTCAATTTGGCTATTTCCATATAAACGACTTCTTCTCTGAAACCAAGCATGGGATAGCACCCATAATGCAATGGTAGCATCCTTATAGGGTGGGGATTCAAAATTGTACAAATGATGGGGCTGACCCCCCGGGGGCCTGAGGGGCGGGGTCAAATGGGGTCAATTTGGCTATTTCCATATAAACGACTTCTTCTCTGAAACTAAGCATGAGATAGCACTCATAATGCAATGGTAGTATCGTTATAGGGTGGGGATTCAAAATTGTACAAATGATGGGGCTGACCCCCGGGGGGGCCTGAGGGGCGGGGTCAAAAGGGGTCAATTTGGCTATTTCCATATAAACAACTTCTTCTCTGAAACCAAGCATGGGATAGCACTCATAATGCAATGGTAGTATCGTTATAGGGTGGGGATTCAAAATTGTACAAATGATGGGGCTGACCCCCGGGGGGGCCTGAGTGGCGGGGTCAAAAGGGGTCAATTTGGCTATTTCCATGTAAACGACTTCTTCTCTGAAACCAAGCATGGGATAGCACCCATAATGCAATGGTAGCATCCTTATAGGGTGGGGATTCAAAATTGTACAAATGATGGGGCTGACCCCCCGGGGGCCTGAGGGGCGGGGTCAAAAGGGGCCAATTTGGCTATTTCCATATAAACGACTTCACTGAAACTAAGCATGGTATAGCACCCATAATGCAATGGTAGCATCCTGATAGAGTGGGGATTCAAAATTGTGCAAATGATAGGGCTGACCCCCGGGGGCCTAAGGGGCGGGGTCAAAAGTGGTAAATTTCCATATAAATGACTTTTTCTCTGCAACTTAACATGGGATTACGCTCATAATGCAATGGTTACTTCCTTATAGGGTTTGGATTCAAAATTTTGCAAATGATGGGGCTGACCCCCCGGGGGGCTGAAGGGTGGGGTCAAAAGGGGTCAATTTAGCTATTTCCATATAAACGACTTCTTCTCTGCAATTAAGAATGGAAGAGCACTTATAATGCAATGGTAGCATCGTTATAGGGTTGGGATTTGAAATTGTACAAATGATAGGGCTGACCCCCGGGGCCTTAGACGGCAATAGATGCGAGGTCAAAAAGGTCAATTAGGCTACTATTTTCATATAAACTACTTTGTCTCTGAATATATGTATTGGATAGCATATTTGTATGGTATCAATAGCATCATTGTATGGTTGTGATTAAAATTAAACTTTGGGAGTCAATTTTGCTTATATTTCTAATTGTCAGAGTCTTGTGATAATTACTAACAAAAAACCAGGTGAGCGATACAGGCCCTCTGGGCCTCTTGTTATAACATCAACTACAATACACTATCATTGATGTAATTATAACATCAACTACAATACATTATCATTGATGTAATTATAACATAACAACAACAGTACAATACATTATCATTGATGTAATTATAACACCAACTACAATACATTATCATTGATGTAATTATAACATCAACTACAATACATTATCATTGATGTAATTATAACAACAACTACAATACATTATCATTGATGTAATTATAACACCAACTACAATACATTATCATTGATGTAATTATAACACCAACTACAATACATTATCATTGATGTAATTATAACACCAACTACAATACATTATCATTGATGTAATTATAACATCAACTACAATACATTATCATTGATGTAATTATAACAACAACTACAATACATTATCATTGATGTAATTATAACACCAACTACAATACATTATCATTGATGTAATTATAACATCAACAACAATACATTATCATTGATGTAATTATAACAACAACTACAATACATTATCATTGATGTAATTATAACAACAACTACAATACATTATCATTGATGTAATTATAACATCAACTACAATACATTATCATTGATGTAATTATAACACCAACTACAATACATTATCATTGATGTAATTATAACACCAACTACAATACATTATCATTGATGTAATTATAACACCAACTACAATACATTATCATTGATGTAATTATAACATCAACTACAATACATTATCATTGATGTAATTATAACACCAACTACAATACATTATCATTGATGTAATTATAACACCAACTACAATACATTATCATTGATGTAATTATAACAAAACTACAATCCATTATCATTGATGTAATTATAACAACAATTACAATACATTATCATTGATGTAATTATAACACCAATTACAATACATTATCATAAATTTCATTAAAGTGCTTTAATAAAGGGAGATGACTCTGTATTAACATTCTGACTACAGGAAGAAGGACAGATGGAGACCTCCCTTGACTGTGATAGGAGAAGGTTGCCAGGAAGTGAGGACGGCCAAATCATGGTGATCGGTCGGAACGTCGACCAGTGGAGGGCCAGTATTCAGGACTTCAATGAAGAAGAGTTTAGTTTAATGACATCTACATCCTCGACAGGTAATGGTTGCCATGGTTACATAACAACAAAACTCTTGATGATGAAGTTGTCAATGAAAATTTGTTTTGTTTTATTTTTTGGTTTTATATTGATGCATTTTTGTTGATAACAAGTTTTAATAACCTTGAGTGTTGAGAGTATTGAAACCTGTGTAATCAGACTTTATGTTAGATACATTTGTAGTGCTCAAAGTGTTAATATCAATAAGTAGTATAAGAAGAAATAACATACAGAATATGTTGCCTTTAGAATGTGGAATCATTTCCTGGTCTTCGGTCTCAGTGATGACATCGTGAATGGCTTCTCAAAGACGATTAAATGTTCTTAAATATGATGTCCTAGTAGAAAAAGGAATTTAAATAAAAAAAAGCTTTTTGAAGTAGAGTTGTGGACTCACCTAAAAATTTGCTGAATTAAATCTGATCTTTTTGTCAGCTATTCCTAAGCAGACATTTCAGCGTTTCTCACCGCTATTTAACACAAGTCAGGATATGGTTGGATTAAGTGAACAGACGTTTATACCCAGACAGCGGCTACTGATGCTGACCATAGAGAACAAACAGGTAGGTAGACAGGTCCTAATGACATCTAGTAAGGTGGACAGGTCCTAATGACATCTAGTAAGGTGGACAGGTCCTAATCATATCTAGTAAGGTGGACAGGTCCTAATCACATCTAGTAAGGTAGACTGCAGGTCCTAATGACATCTAGTAAGGTGGACAGGTCCTAATCATATCTAGTAAGGTGGACAGGTCCTAATAACATCTAGTAAGGTAGACAGGTCCTAATCACATCTAGTAAGGTGGACAGGGCCTAATGACATCGATATCTAGTAAGGTGGACAGGTCCTAATGACATCTAGTAAGGTGGACAGGTCCTAATGACATCTAGTAAGGTGGACAGGTCCTAATGACATCTAGTAAGGTGGACAGGTCCTAATGACATCTAGTAAGGTGGACAGGTCCTAATCGCATCTAGTAAGGTGGACAGGTCCTAATGACATCTAGTAAGGTGGACAGGTCCTAATGACATCTAGTAAGGTGGACAGGTCCTAATGACATCTAGTAAGGTGGACAGGTCCTAATGACATCTAGTAAGGTAGACAGGTCCTAATGACATCTAGTAAGGTAGACAGGTCCTAATCACATCTAGTAAGGTGGACAGGTCCTAATGACATCTAGTAAGGTGGACAGGTCCTAATCACATCTAGTAAGGTGGACAGGTCCTAATCACATCTAGTAAGGTGGACAGGTCCTAATGACATCTAGTAAGGTGGACAGGTCCTAATGACATCTAATAAGGTAGACAGGTCCTAATGACATCTAGTAAGGTGGACAGGTCCTAATCACATCTAGTAAGGTGGACAGGTCCTAATCACATCTAGTAAGGTCGACAGGTCCTAATGACATCTAGTAAGTTGGACAGGTCCTAATGACATCTAGTAAGTTGGACAGGTCCTAATGACATCTAGTAAGGTGGACAGGTCCTAATGACATCTAGTAAGGTGGACAGGTCCTAATGACATCTAGTAAGGTGGACAGGTCCTAATGACATCTAGTAAGGTGGACAGGTCCTAATGACATCTAGTAAGGTGGACAGGTCCTAATGACATCTAGTAAGGTGGACAGGTCCTAATGACATCTAGTAAGGTGGACAGGTCCTAATGACATCTAGTAAGGTGGACAGGTCCTAATGACATCTAGTAAGGTGGACAGGTCCTAATCACATCTAGTAAGGTGGACAGGTCCTAATGACATCTAGTAAGGTGGACAGGTCCTAATGACATCTAGTAAGGTGGACAGGTCCTAATCACATCTAGTAAGGTGGACAGGTCCTAATGACATCTAGTAAGGTGGACAGGTCCTAATGACATCTAGTAAGGTAGACAGGTCCTAATGACATCTAGTAAGGTGGACAGGTCCTAATCACATCTAGTAAGGTGGACAGGTCCTAATGACATCTAGTAAGGTGGACAGGTCCTAATGACATCTAGTAAGGTGGACAGGTCCTAATGACATCTAGTAAGGTAGACAGGTCCTAATGACATCTAGTAAGGTGGACAGGTCCTAATGACATCTAGTAAGGTGGACAGGTCCTAATGATATCTAAGGTGGACAGGTCCTAATGACATCTAGTAAGGTGGACAGGTCCTAATGACATCTAGTAAGGTAGACAGGTCCTAATGACATCTAGTAAGGTGGACAGGTCCTAATGACATCTAGTAAGGTAGACAGGTCCTAATGACATCTAGTAAGGTGGACAGGCCCTAATGACATCTAGTAAGGTGGACAGGTCCTAATGACATCTAGTAAGGTGGGCAGGTCCTAATCATATCTAGTGAGGTGGACAGGTCCTAATGACATCTAGTAAGGTAGACAGGTCCTAATGACATCTAGTAATGTGGACAGGTCCTAATGACATCTAGTAAGGTAGACAGGTCCTAATGACATCTAGTAAGGTAGACAGGTCCTAATGACATCTAGTAAGGTGGACAGGCCCTAATGACATCTAGTAATGTGGACAGGTCCTAATGACATCTAGTAAGGTAGACAGGTCCTAATGACATCTAGTAAGGTGGACAGGTCCTAATGACATCTAGTAAGGTGGACAGGACCTAATGACATCTAGTAAGGTGGACAGGTCCTAATGACATCTAGTAAGGTGGACAGGTCCTAATCACATCTAGTAAGGTGGACAGGTCCTAATGACATCTAGTAAGGTAGACAGGTCCTAATGACATCTAGTAAGGTGGACAGGTCCTAATGACATCTAGTAAGGTAGACAGGTCCTAATGACATCTAGTAAGGTGGACAGGTCCTAATGACATCTAGTAAGGTAGACAGGTCCTAATGACATCTAGTAAGGTGGACAGGCCCTAATCACATCTAGTAAAGTGGACAGGTCCTAATGACATCTAGTAAGGTAGACAGGTCCTAATGACATCTAGTAAGGTGGACAGGTCCTAATGACATCTAGTAAGGTGGACAGGTCCTAATGACATCTAGTAAGGTGGGCAGGTCCTAATCATATCTAGTGAGGTGGACAGGTCCTAATGACATCTAGTAAGGTAGACAGGTTCTAATGACATCTAGTAAGGTGGACAGGTCCTAATGACATCTAGTAAGGTGGACAGGTCCTAATGACATCTAGTAAGGTGGACAGGTCCTAATGACATCTAGTAAGGTGGACAGGTCCTAATGACATCTAGTAAGGTGGACAGGTCCTAATGACATCTAGTAAGGTGGACAGGCCCTAATGACATCTAGTAAGGTGGACAGGTCCTAATGACATCTAGTAAGGTGGACAGGTCCTAATGACATCTAAGAAGGTAGACAGGTCCTAATCACATCTAGTAAGGTGGACAGGTCCTAATCACATCTAGTAATGTGGACAGGTCCTAATGACATCTAATAAGGTGGACAGGTCCTAATCACATCTTGTAAGGTGGACAGGTCCTAATGACATCTAGTAAGGTGGACAGGTCCTAATGACATCTAGTAAGGTAGACAGGTCCTAATGACATCTAGTAAGGTGGACAGGTCCTAATGACATCTAGTAAGGTGGACAGGTCCTAATGACATCTAGTAAGGTAGACAGGTCCTAATGACATCTAGTAAGGTGGACAGGTCCTAATGACATCTAGTAAGGTGGACAGGTCCTAATCACATCTAGTAAGGTGGACAGGTCCTAATGACATCTAGTAAGGTGGACAGGTCCTAATCGCATCTAGTAAGGTGGACAGGTCCTAATGACATCTAGTAAGGTAGACAGGTCCTAATGACATCTAGTAAGGTGGACAGGTCCTAATGACATCTAGTAAGGTAGACAGGTCCTAATGACATCTAGTAAGGTGGACAGGTCCTAATGACATCTAGTAAGGTAGACAGGTCCTAATGACATCTAGTAAGGTGGACAGGCCCTAATCACATCTAGTAAAGTGGACAGGTCCTAATGACATCTAGTAAGGTAGACAGGTCCTAATGACATCTAGTAAGGTGGACAGGCCCTAATGACATCTAGTAAGGTGGACAGGTCCTAATGACATCTAGTAAGGTGGGCAGGTCCTAATCATATCTAGTGAGGTGGACAGGTCCTAATGACATCTAGTAAGGTAGACAGGTCCTAATGACATCTAGTAATGTGGACAGGTCCTAATGACATCTAGTAAGGTAGACAGGTCCTAATGACATCTAGTAAGGTAGACAGGTCCTAATGACATCTAGTAAGGTGGACAGGCCCTAATGACATCTAGTAATGTGGACAGGTCCTAATGACATCTAGTAAGGTAGACAGGTCCTAATGACATCTAGTAAGGTGGACAGGTCCTAATGACATCTAGTAAGGTGGACAGGACCTAATGACATCTAGTAAGGTGGACAGGTCCTAATGACATCTAGTAAGGTGGACAGGTCCTAATCACATCTAGTAAGGTGGACAGGTCCTAATGACATCTAGTAAGGTAGACAGGTCCTAATGACATCTAGTAAGGTGGACAGGTCCTAATGACATCTAGTAAGGTAGACAGGTCCTAATGACATCTAGTAAGGTGGACAGGCCCTAATGACATCTAGTAAGGTGGACAGGTCCTAATGACATCTAGTAAGGTAGACAGGTCCTAATGACATCTAGTAAGGTGGGCAGGTCCTAATGACATCTAGTAAGGTGGACAGGTCCTAATGACATCTAGTAAGGTGGACAGGTCCTAATGACATCTAGTAAGGTGGACAGGTCCTAATGACATCTAGTAAGGTGGACAGGTCCTAATGACATCTAGTAAGGTGGACAGGCCCTAATGACATCTAGTAAGGTGGACAGGTCCTAATGACATCTAGTAAGGTGGACAGGTCCTAATGACATCTAAGAAGGTAGACAGGTCCTAATCACATCTAGTAAGGTGGACAGGTCCTAATCACATCTAGTAATGTGGACAGGTCCTAATGACATCTAATAAGGTGGACAGGTCCTAATCACATCTTGTAAGGTGGACAGGTCCTAATGACATCTAGTAAGGTGGACAGGTCCTAATGACATCTAGTAAGGTAGACAGGTCCTAATGACATCTAGTAAGGTGGACAGGTCCTAATGACATCTAGTAAGGTGGACAGGTCCTAATGACATCTAGTAAGGTGGACAGGTCCTAATGACATCTAGTAAGGTGGACAGGTCCTAATCATATCTAGTAAGATGAATAGGTCCTAATCACATCTAGTAGTAGGCCATTTTGTTTAAATACTCCCGATTTATTCATATCCATTTAAATTATGACATTGAACACATGCTTTTGATGTGAAGACCTTCAACAATCAACAGGCTAGACCAACTGGATGGGGTTTCGGAAATTAAAACAAGCATTGATAAAAATCAGTGATAAAAAATTACTGTCTGTCTGTCTTGCAACACTTGCTGTAAGCTTGTTTTAGAAGTATTCAGAGTTCTTACAGCCGTCAGCTTGGCCGGAAATTATGTCACTATCGATATAGCCTCACAGCATATTATGTGTGTACGTGTGATTTTCAATCAAGTGTTAATTACCTTTTGTTTTTCCGGTATTTTACACATTTTAGATTGTCCAAACTTCAGATAAAGTCAACTTATTTTTGACATAATTTCCCTGGAAGGAATTCAAGGCTTACTTTCAAGTGCGGACTCTATTCAAAGCCAGCATATTTTCAAGATTAATTTCTTTGTAAGAAATCCAAGGCTTACTGTCAAGACCTACCTTTTTTCGATTCAGGCTTCTTATCTACATTTTAGGGTAAAGGTGTTGTCAAAAATAAATCTTTAGTAAGTGGTACTTAATCAAATAGAGCATATTCAGGCCTTACAATGATAATGTTTTAAAAACATAAGCTGCTTTTTGGTGAATGGTTGGAAAACAAAAACCAAATATCATAACAAAATTGTAAACTGACAAAAACAGATTGTTCACTATGAACTATATTGTTATAGACTGATTTACATTAAATGTAATGCTACAGTACAATGAAGATTTCATGAATTTGGAATAATTGTTGTTGAGGAATTAAGGAATAAAGAAATGAAATTAGCACAATGATTTATTTTGATAAAATTATATTTCTTGTAGGAAATGGTAAGAAATATCCTGATCTGTTTTTCTCTAATGACATTTGTGTTGTTTTTGACAGGTATCGGTGTACTCTTACAATTGGGCGAGGGACTTGTCCACCATGCTGAGTAATCGTGTGACACAGATTGTCCAATGGCACAACACACGCATCCGTCTCCTTGACAGCATCGTCAGTCAAAAAATGGGCCTCTACCATCACACCGTGTTCAGGGAACTGAGAGGCAAAAAGGTGACTTTTACTTTTGACTCTGACACACCGTGTTCAGGGAACTGAGAGGCAAAAAGGTGACTTTTAATTTTAACTCTGACACACCGTGTTCAAGGAACTGAGAGGCAAAAAGGTGAATTTTACTTTTGACTCTGACACACCGTGTTCAGGGAACTCAAAGGCAAAAAGGTGACTTTTAATTTTAATCTTAACTCTGACACACAGTGTTCAGGGAACTGAGAGGCAAAAAGGTGACTTTTACTTTTAACTCTGACACACAGTGTTCAGGGAACTGAAAGGCAAAAAGGTGACTTTTACTTTTAACTCTAACACACAGTGTTCAGGGACCTGAGAGGCAAAAAGGTGACTTATACTTTTAACTCTAACACACCGTGTTCAGGGAACTCAAAGGCAAAAAGGTGACTTTTAATTTTAACTCTGACACACCGTGTTCAGGGTCCTGAGAGGCAAAAAGGTGACTTTTACTTTTAACTCTGACACACTGTGTTCAGGAAACTGAGAGGCAAAAAGGTGACTTGTACTTTTAACTCTAACACACCGTGTTCAGGGAACTCAAAGGCAAAAAGGTGACTTTTACTTTTAACTCTGACACATGGTGTTCAGGGAACTGAAAGGCGAAAAGGTGACTTTTAATTTTAACTCTGACACATGGTGTTCAGGGAACTGAAAGGCAAAAAGGTGACTTTTACTTTTGACTCTGACACACAGTGTTCAGGGAACTGAGAGGCAAAAAGGTGACTTTTACTTTTAACTCTGACACACGGTGTTCAGGGAACTGAAAGGCAAAAAGGTGACTTTTACTTTTAACTCTGACACATGGTGTTCAGGGAACTGAAAGGCAAAAAGGTGACTTTTACTTTTAACTCTTACACACGGTGTTCAGGGAACTGAAAGGCAAAAAGGTGACTTTTACTTTTAACTCTTACACATGGTGTTCAGGGACCTGAGAGGCAAAAAGGTGACTTATACTTTTAACTCTAACACACCGTGTTCAGGGAACTCAAAGGCAAAAAGGTGACTTTTACTTTTAACTCTGACACATGGTGTTCAGGGAACTGAAAGGCAAAAAGGTGACTTTTAATTTTTACTCTAACACATGGTGTTCAGGGAACTGAAAGGCAAAAAGGTGACTTTTACTTTTAACTCTAACACACCATGTTCAGGGAACTGAGAGGCAAAAATGTTTAATTTTACTCTTAACTCTAACACACCGTGTTCAGGGAACTGAGAGGCAAAAAGGTTTAATTTTACTCTTAACTCTGACACACTGTGTTCAGGGACCTGAGAGGCAAAAAAGTGACTTTTACTTTTAACTCTTACACACTGTGTTCAGGGAACTGAGAGGCAAAAAGGTGACTTATACTTTTAACTTTAACACACCGTGTTCAGGGAACTGAGAGGCAAAAAGGTGACTTTTAATTTTAACTCTGACACACGGTGTTCAGGGAACTGAAAGGCAAAAAGGTGACTTTTACTTTTAACTCTGACACACGGTGTTCAGGGAACTGAAAGGCAAAAAGGTGACTTTTACTTTTAACTCTGACACACAGTGTTCAGGGAACTCAAAGGCAAAAAGGTGACTTTTACTTTTAACTCTAACACACCGTGTTCAGGGAACTCAAAGGCAAAAAGGTGACTTTTAATTTCAACTCTGACACACAGTGTTCAGGGAACTGAAAGGCAAAAAGGTGACTTTTACTTTTAACTCTAACACACCGTGTTCAGGGAACTGAGAGGCAAAAAGGTGACTTTTACTCTTAACTCTAACACACCGTGTTCAGGGAACTGAAAGGCAAAAAGGTGACTTTTACTTTTAACTCTAACACACCGTGTTCAGGGAACTGAAAGGCAAAAATGTTTAATTTTACTCTTTACTCTGACACACCGTGTTCAGGGAACTGAGAGGCAAAAAGGTGACTTTTACTCTTAACTCTGACCATTTAAGGCTGTTGTTTTATGTCCCTGCCAAGGATACCACATATTAGATTAGATACCTTAGATTAATCTAAGTAACAAATAGTACAATTAAAAATGTTGTTTGTTTTCGCAGGAATACGGTCCCTATGCATCCTCTAGCACAGATATTGATCACCTGATCAAGTTCACAGCTCCAAGTTCATCCTCTCATGAACCTATTCGTCGCCACAACAGTCTGTCAACGTCTATCAACCAGCCAGTGCGATCATTTGATGAATCCTTCAAAGATATCCAGCCACAGAAACCGCTCCACCAGACGAGTTTTGCCTACTATAGTGATCCAGTGGCTAGACATGGTCTACAGGCGCAGGACCTACGCTGTCATAACAGGAAAGGTAGGATACCCCATAACATGTACACTATATAGACCTCAGACATGGTCTACAGACACAGGACCTACACTGTCACAACAGGAAAGGTAGGATATCTCACAATCATAAAATGTACATACATGTACATCATAAATGAGTGAAATATCATGAAATCAGTCATAGGAGTTTTTTTGGCAAACAAAAATTCTAAATCCGCGACAAGTTTAATAAAATCTCATGTGAAATGAACAACAGCATAAATTAGTGTTATTTTCATATGAGGTTTTAAAAAATGAAACTTAGAATCAGTTCTGGGCTTAAAACTTGTTGTGAATACTATTGGTTTTGATTACAGAGATGGAAAAGTTGTTGAAGCTCAACAAATTGTACTGGATCTGGTTCGAGAAGAACTCTGTCAACATGAACATGCCAATCTCCGTAAGTTTAACTTTGTTCATATAAAGTCATTACAGTAAAACACATTTATAACAAACACTCACTACAAATTCATAGTTATAGCATACTGATTCCCTGTCAAGATGCTTATCTTATGTATATAACAAATTATGTTTATAACGAAGTCATTTCGTTGATCCCAGAGGTTCGTTATGATCCTATTTTACTGTATATTGTACAATTTAATTAACCTGATTAACCAATATTACCTGTATCTTGTATTTCTCTGCATCACATGTTTACCTGTAATTAACCAGGACAAGGTTAATCTTTATTACCTGTATCTTGTATTTCTCTGCATCACATGTTTACCTGTAATTAACCAGGACAAGGTTAATCTTTATTTCCTGTATCTTGTATTTCTCTGCAACACATGTTTACCTGTAATTAACCAGGACAGGTTATCTTTATTACTTGTATCTTGTAATCACATGTTTACCTGTAATTAACCAGGACAAGGTTAATCTTTATTACCTGTATCTTGTATTTCTCTGCATCACATGTTTACCTGTAATTAACCAGGACAAGTTAATCTTTATAACCTGTATTTTGTATTTCTCTGCATCACATGTTTACCTGTAATTTACAAGGACGAGGTTAATCTTTATTACCTGTATCTTGTATTTCTCTGCATCACATGTTTACCTGTAATTTACAAGGATGAGGTCATACAGCTGCTGAAACAATCATGTCGTCTGTATCACTACTGTGCCACGCCGCTCCTATTTCACCCCCAGTGGCGCCAGAAGGTCATGGAGAAGTACAAGGTCACACAGCGACAGACATCTATGTCGTCCAATACGTCTGAGAAACCAGAACCCAAGGCTGTAAGTATCAGTAGACCTCCAGACTGGATAGCAATGAAACGTCTGGTGTAGAAAAGCTAGGAAAATCTTTAAAGAATGACCAATCCATGTAGAACTTGTTGATTATATTAAGTGTAATAAACTTGACATATTTGTTTACGATGTCCCTGCCAGCCAAAAACGTACCTACATCCATGACATTCTGTCGGACTGTCCCAGCACATCCGATCCTGTTTCCTTCTGCTTTGATTTATGGAGCGGACACATAAATGTCATAAATACTGTATCTACAATAAAACCTGCTGTAGCACCCACCTCAGTATAAAGACCACCAACATAATAAGGCCACTTCCTCAGGGTCCCAAATGATCAATTCTAACACAATTTGTCCTGTGTACAAAGACCACCTTGCTGTAAAGACCAATTTGGCTTGGTCCCTTGGGTGGTCTCTATAGGCAGGTTGTACTTCAATAGAAGCTTCTTTGATTAAAATTTTTACTTTTATATAATGAAAATTTTGTCATGTAGTAAATTGTATCTGAAAAATTTGAAAATATATTGATGTAAATCTTAAACTAATAGAATTGAAAATTTATGTTACAATGTATGTTGTAATGTTTGTGTAACAGTTCAGGGACATCTGATTATGTTGAGTTTATGTTGTAGCGGTCGCGCCACAGTTCAGGAACATCTGTGACAAGTATGAGAACAAAGAGGGCTGACAGTACAGAGGGTAAGAAAAGACCGGCCATCAACATCACACACCAGGAACAGATTGAAGAGGAACCTTGGCATATTGACCTCCGCGCCAGCTTCGTGAATGAGTACATGCAGTATGTACAGTCTCTAGGCTTCGTCCTCATTCAGATGAGACCAGCAACACCAAAGAGAGCGTAAGTTGAGTGTCTCCTATTTTGTGGGGTTCAGTCATTCGACATTGTTTTTACATATGAATCCTTTGGAAAGTAGAGAGAGTCCACATAATTAAGTTATAGTCAATTCACTTTCAATGTCTCGTAGGTTTTGGAGGGAACATAAATTGTATTCAGACCATACATCAGTGAACACTAACAAAGACCTGATTTATAGGATAAATACTGGGGAATATTAGCTGTTGCATATTCAATGTAAATCCTCCTACCTTGTCAATCATGCTTAAGATATTTTAATATCAAGTAAAAACGTCTTTGTCAGGTCGCGTCACGTGAAGAAGTCGTCTTTTGAGCGTGTGTTTATAGAAGGAGAGAGTATCCACGGACCTATAGGGACGGTACACTATCTACAGAAGACACAGGCTGGAGGTATCATGTTGATGGAACTGAGCTTCCGAGAGCAGTACTTCTGTGTCAAACTATTCACCTGTGAATATACTCGTTTGGGCGTACCTATCAACCAACAGGCAAGTTGTTTAGGGAGTAATCTGTGGTGAGAAATGGAAGTCTTTTTCCTTTATATACTCTATAGTCTGCTACATATTAACTTGGGTGGTTGGGCTACATGATGATAATGTATTTGCCAAAATTTGAATTAAAATTTTCCATAGAAAAATTGCACAAAAGTTAAAAAATCGAAAGTTAAGGAGTCTTAATGCTTTTCTATGGATTTTTTTTAAAGTTTAGGAATTTCCTTGATTTAAGGAATGTTCATGAAACTGGCCCTGATATCTATACACCTGTATGTTCCTGTGATATTTACTGGATTTAACCTTTACTATTGTTCAGCTGAAGCTACTGTTTGTGGAGGAGTGTGAGAAATGTAAAGATTTAATCCACGTGCATTCCTTCGCCCACGACTTCCATCTTCGCTGTATCCAATCTCACATCAGTCGACAACAGGTGTTCAAACACAGCTACCATCTGACGGGATTCCTCTCCGACTTCATCCAGGTGTACCCCTACCCGCCCCACTTTTCCAGGAATTATCTCCACCAAGGTTATCACAAGATAGACACTACTTTTTTGGTTAATTGAAAAGTGAATAGTTTTAAGAAATCATGACATTTCTTTGATTGAAGTGGAACTTGTCCAGTTCAGTGACCAGGTTTAAATCTAGGTCTGGTGATTGTATTTCTGTCTCCTTTTGGTAAAAATATTATTATTCTGTATTTTACATATTACTGAATTACCTACTCCTGCAGTTGGGTATTTTGTGATCATAACATCTTTTCAGAAAAATTAACATGATTTCCGCATACAATCTAATGATATAACAATAAATAGCTGTGATCATGAGCAGATAACTCTGCAAATATGGACTAAGAGATAAACGAGTGAGACTGTTTTATACCTCGGAAAATAACTGCACTATGGTATGACCACATGCAATATGTATTATCATACTGATTGTGTTACATTAAAATGATTCTTAACAGCATATTGATTATATCCCATGATATTTCAATTTATAAACATTTGTGTTACTACAGAGACAATGACAGTAGGACCCCTGACTTGTCCTGGTTCACAGCTCTATGAATTCATGTTACAACATGTCAAACTGCACCAGATGAAGGTCATCGCCATGGTACCAAATGTTGATACTGACATAGACAGTGTAAGTAAGAAGTAAAAACAGTCACTATAAATGGTTTACAAAAAATAATAAAGCAGTTGGACAATATCTTTGTTACTGAGCTGTAATATCAGAAAGTGACTTGAGACAAATTCAGTTGACCCATTGTGATTTGCATTTTGAGTGGCATATATTGTTTGTTGGAAATAATTTACATTTTCAAAATTATTTCTTCTCAAAAACCATGAGGCCTGGAGACCTGATATTAGGCATTCAAATAAATGACTGTTAATTTCTTAACTACTTCAATATAAACACATTGCATACCTGATATACTTTTAGGAGTACCACTTTGTCAGAAGTAATGAATACGCTTTGATCTGCCACAAACTACGGAAAATCCAAAACCCAAAGCTGAAACAGAAACTGGATGACTACAATGTGGGACTTGTGATTACCCATGATTCTCAGCAAGTGAACTTTCAAAGTGAGGCTGAAAGGACTTTACTGAAGCTACATTACTTTGTTGTGATGACAAGCTGTAGAGAACTGTTCCCCAAAGCCACGATTGACAGTAAGGTGGGAGCCAAGGGTATCTTTTTGGAGGAGCTGAGAGGTAGGTCAATTTGTAGCTATGACAGTAAGGTCGAAACAAAGGATAGCTTTCTGGAGGAGCTAAGAGGTAGGTCTATTATAGTTACAGCAGTAAGGTCGGAGCCAAGGGTGTCTTCCTGGAGGAGCTAAGAGGTAGGTCTATTATAGTTACAGCAGTAAGGTCGGAGAATAGGGTGTCTTCTTGGGGGAGCTGAGAGCTAGGTTTATCTATAGCTATGACAGTAAGATCGGAACAAAGGCTGTCTTCCCAGAGGAGCTAAGAGGTAGGTCTATTATAGTTACAACAGTAAGGTCGGAACAAAGGCTGTCTTCCCAGAGGAGCTAAACGGTAGGTCTATTATAGTTACAACAGTAAGGTCAGAGCCAAGGGTGTCTTCCTGGAGGAGCTGAGAGGTAGGTCTATTTTAGCCACAAAGTATAAGATATTGAATGTTTGTAGAAGTTAACAAGGAACGATATCTGACATCTTGCAATATAAAATCTAACATGGACTTCATATCCGTCATTACATCTTACAAAAAAAAATTAATGTAACATGTGTACAGTATAATCTATGTTTTCCATGGTACAAAACAATAAATATCTGCCTATTTGTTGTGATAGATCGTAGTAAGCCTGTACCAGTGAAGCAGCACATTGGTGTGAGACAGGAGACTGTGAGGACGTCTCGTACTGCCGGGATCTACAACACACCGGGTTACAACCTACTCATGGAGGAGGCACAACTGGCAAGGTACACGGCTTATCATTGTATACATCATAATTAATGACTCAATCTTCTGTAAACCAGATTTATTTTGTGGCTTTTAAATTTTGTGATTTCTATGTCAAAATAAGTTCCCGAAGATAAACCTATCACTATAAATAAGATATTTTGTTTTTTCTGATTAGGGAAAAAATTGAAAGAATGGTTGAGGTTTCTACAGAGAAGTGTCGTAAAGATTTGTTGTGGCAGCGTATGCTGGTAGGGGAACAGTCAGAGGAAGACGGAAGGCGTAAAAAACGCAGCGAGACAGAGGAGAGCCGTGACGTGGTAGGTGAAGGTTACTACATTAGTTTACCATTTATATTATGTCTCACCAAATACAGCCTTTATCCTTCATTTTCTCATCTACTGTAAATTTTAAGATTATTATAAAGTCTGAACATGACAGCCAAAATCTTAAAATACATATTTAAAGGTCTGTAGATTATTATAAAGTCTGAACATGACAGCCAAAATCTTAAAATACATATAAAGGTCTGTAGATTATTATAAAGTCTGAACATGACAGCCAAAATCTTAAAATACATATTTAAAGGTCTGTAGATTATAAAGTCTGAACATGACAGCCAAAATCTTAAAATACATATTTAAAGGTCTGTAGATTATAAAGTCTGAACATGACAGCCAAAATCTTAAAATGCATATTTAAAGGTCTGTAGATTATTATAAAGTCTGAACATGACAGCCAAAATCTTAAAATACATATTTAAAGGTCTGTAGATTATTATAAAGTCTGAACATGACAGCCAAAATCTTAAAATACATATTTAAAGGTCTGTAGATTATTATAAAGTCTGAACATGACAGCCAAAATCTTAAAATGCATATTTAAAGGTCTTCTACAGTTCTATTGATGCCAATTACATCATTTTGGCAGGGTCATAAAGAGAAGATTGTTGTTATTCTTCAGGTCTTACATGGCAGCCATAATGGCATTTTTATGACATGACTATAACAGTTTATCCTCAACAGCACCTGTTTAAAACTTCCGCAACTTTACTAGTGGGAAGATTTCCTGTCTGAACATGACAGCCAAAATCTTAAAATGCATATTTAAAGGTCTGTAGATTATAAAGTCTGAACATGACAGCCAAAATCTTAAAATGCATATTTAAAGGTCTTCTACAGTTCTATTGATGCCAATTACATCATTTTGGTAGGGTCATAAAGAGAAGATTGTTGTTATTCTTCAGGTCTTACATGGCAGCCATAATAGCATTTTTATCACATGATTATAACAGTTTATCCTCAACAGCACCTGTTTAAAACTTCCGCAGCTTTACTAGTGGGAAGATTTCCTAAAACTGCTAGATACATGCATACAAACATGTACATTACAATATATACAATGTTTGTTTATTTGACATTGTATACAATATTTGTTCATTTGACATTGTATACAATATTTGTTTATTTTTTCAGTTCCAGAAGTTGTCGTTCGAGGAGTTCCTTGAACTGTTAGATATTTACAATGATGTGTTTACTGTATTTCAGTACCAGAAGTTGTCGTTCGAGGAGTTCCTTGAACTGTTAGATATATACAATGATGTGTTTACTGTATTTCAGTACCAGAAGTTGTCGTTCGAGGAGTTCCTTGAACTGTTAGATATTTACAATGATAAGATGTCTGTATTTCAGTACTAGAAGTTGTCATTCGAGGAGTTCCGTGAACTGTTAGATATATACAATGATGAGTTGCCTGTATTTCAGTACCAAAAGCTGTCGTTTGAGGAGTTCCTTGAAATGTTAGATATATACAATGATGAGTTGCCTGTATTTCAGTACCAGAAGTTGTCGTTCGAGGAGTTCCTTGAACTGTTAGATAAGGTGGTGAAGACACCGCTGGGAGAGCTGGATCCCTTGTTGATGCAGTTAGAGAGTATGAACTTCCAGTGGTACAAAGGCCTGTTTCGTGTCCTACAGTCACACTACCCCGAAACACATCGTAGCTTCTTCAGTCCCGACGGACAAACACAGTACATTGTAAGTCATTAATTTGTATCATAGGGGCTTGATACATTTCTATGGTGGGTGGTGGGAGATGGGTAACAATATCCCTTGATATAATGCTGGTGTTATGTATTAGAGAAAAATCTCTTAATTACCATTGAACATTTTTCCCATTCTGGATAATGGGGTCATGTCAAGCCACCAAGATTTGTGATTAAAGTCATATAATGTATTTATGCAGCTTTAATGAGTTTATTAGAGGAAAACTTTTTCAAATGTAAATTTAGTTCTGTTCATTAGAAGAAAACTAACGGTATATGCCACTTTCCTTTAATCTTTTCTTAGTTTGATATGTTGTGCTTATTACTGCAATGTCATTATTTAATTACAAACACTTAAAATTTATTATCAGTGATACCATAGTTTAAATGTTTTGTTTGTAGCTCATCCTCAATCCTAACTATCTGGACATGTTTATGATGTTGATGCTGGACAACACAGAGAGAAGGATGGTGAGTAGCTGTTACATAGAATTTGTTTACTGTGATCTATTAACTTTATTTATCCTGACATATAGAATTTGTTTACTGTGATCTGTTAACTTTATTTATCCCGACATATAGAATTTGTTTACTGTGATCTATTAACTTTATTTATCCTGACATATAGAATTTGTTTACTGGGATCTATTAACTAAATTTATCCTGACATATAGAATTTGTTTACTGTGATCTGTTAACTTTATTTATTCCGACATTAAGAATTTGTTTACTGTGATCTGTTAACTTTATTTATCCCGACATATAGAATTTGTTTACTGTGATCTGTTAACTTTATTTATCCCGACATATAGAATTTGTTTACTGTGATCTGTTAACTTTATTTATCCTGACATATAGAATTTGTTTACTGTGATCTATTAACTTTATTTATCCTGACATATAGAATTTAATTACTGTGATCTATTAACTTTATTTATCCAGACATATAGAATTTGTTTACTGTGATCTATTAACTTTATTTATCCAGACATATAGAATTTGTTTACTGTGATCTATTAACTTTATTTATCCTGACATATAGAATTTGTTTACTGTGATCTATTAACTTTATTTATCCTGACATTTAGAATTTGTTTACTGTGATCTATGAACTTTATTTATTCCGACATATAGAATTTGTTTACTCTGATCTATTAACTTTATTTATCCTGACATATAGAATTTGTTTACTATGATCTATTAACTTTATTTTCCCGACATATAGAATTTGTTTACTGTGATCTATTAACTTTATTTATCCCGACATATAGAATTTGTTTACTGTGATCTATTAACTTTATTTATCCTGACATATAGAATTTGTTTACTGTGATCTATTAACTTTATTTATCCCGACATATAGAATTTGTTTACTGTGATCTATTAACTTTATTTATCCCGACATATAGAATTTGTTTACTGTGATCTATTAACTTTATTTGTCCCGACATATAGAATTTGTTTACTGTGATCTAATAAATTTATTTATCCTGACATATAGAATTTGTTTACTGTGATCTATTTACTTTATTTATCCTGACGTATAGATTTTGTTTACTGTGATCTATTAACTTTATTTATCCCAACATATAGAATTTGTTAACTGTGATCTATTAACTTTATTTATCCCGACATATAGAATTTGTTTACTGTGATCTATTAACTTTATTTATCCCGACATATAGAATTTGTTTACTGTGATCTATTAACTTTATTTATCCCGACATATAGAATTTGTTTACTGTGATCTATTAACTTTATTTTTCCAGACATATAGAATTTGTTTACTGTGATCTGTTAACTTTATTTATTCCGACATATAGAATTTGTTTACTGTGATCTATCAACTTTATTTATCCCGACATATAGAATTTGTTTACTATGATCTATTAACTTTATTTATCCTGACATATAGAATTTGTTTACTGTGATCTATTAACTTTATTTATCCTGACATATAGAATTTGTTTACTATGATCTATTAACTTTATTTTTCCAGACATATAGAATTTGTTTACTGTGATCTATTAACTTTATTTATCCCGACATATAGAATTTGTTTACTGTGATCTGTTAACTTTATTTATCCTGACATATAGAATTTGTTTACTGTGATCTGTTAACTTTATTTATCCCGACATATAGAATTTGTTTACTGTGATCTATTAACTTTATTTATCCTGACATATAGAATTTGTTTACTGTGATCTATTAACTTTATTTATCCTGACATATAGAATTTGTTTACTGTGATCTATTAACTTTATTTATCCTGACATATAGAATTTGTTTACTGTGATCTGTTAACTTTATTTATCCCGACATATAAAATTTGTTTACTGTGATCTATTAACTTTATTTATTCCGACATATAGAATTTGTTTACTGTGATCTGTTAACTTTATTTATTCCGACATATAGAATTTGTTTACTGTGATCTGTTAACTTTATTTATTCCGACATATAGAATTTGTTTACTGTGATCTATTAACTTTATTTATCCTGACATATAGAATTTGTTTACTGTGATCTATTAACTTTATTTATCCCGACATATAGAATTTGTTTACTGTGATCTGTTAACTTTATTTATCCTGACATATAGAATTTGTTTACTGTGATCTATTAACTTTATTTATCCTGACATATAGAATTTGTTTACTGTGATCTGTTAACTTTATTTATCCCGACATATAGAATTTGTTTACTGTGATCTATGAACTTTATTTATTCCGACATATAGAATTTGTTTACTGTGATCTATTAACTTTATTTATCCTGACATATAGAATTTGTTTACTGTGATCTGTTAACTTTATTCATCCCGACATTTAGAATTTGTTTACTGTGATCTATTAACTTTATTTATCCTGACATATAGAATTTGTTTACTGTGATCTGTTAACTTTAATTATCCTGACATATAGAATTTGTTTACTGTGATCTATTAACTTTATTTATCCCGACATATAAAATTTGTTTACTGTGATCTATTAACTTTATTTATTCCGACATATAGAATTTGTTTACTGTGATCTATTAACTTTATTTATCCTGACATATAGAATTTGTTTACTGTGATCTGTTAACTTTATTCATCCCGACATTTAGAATTTGTTTACTGTGATCTATTAACTTTATTTATCCTGACATATAGAATTTGTTTACTGTGATCTGTTAACTTTAATTATCCTGACATATAGAATTTGTTTACTGTGATCTATTAACTTTATTTATCCCGACATATAAAATTTGTTTACTGTGATCTATTAACTTTATTTATTCCGACATTAAGAATTTGTTTACTGTGATCTGTTAACTTTATTTATCCTGACATATAGAATTTGTTTACTATGATCTATTAACTTTATTTATCCTGACATATAGAATTTGTTTACTGTGATCTGTTAACTTTATTTATCCTGATATATAGAATTTGTTTACTGTGATCTATTAACTAAATTTATCCTGACATATAGAATTTGTTTACTGTGATCTGTTAACTTTATTCATCCCGACATTTAGAATTTGTTTACTATGATCTATTAACTTTATTTATCCTGACATATAGAATTTGTTTACTGTGATCTATTAACTTTATTTATCCTGACATATAGAATTTGTTTACTGTGATCTATTAACTTTATTTATCCTGACATATAGAATTTGTTTACTATGATCTATTAACTTTATTTATCCTGACATATAGAATTTGTTTACTGTGATCTGTTAACTTTATTTATTCCGACATATAGAATTTGTTTACTGTAATCTATTAACTTTATTTATCCCGACATATAGAATTTGTTTATGGAATCACTTTGATGTTGTTGTAAGGGCATATGCATTTATGTCGCATGAAGTGTAGCAATAACTTTTTAATTGTTCATTATAAAACTGTTTCAGATTGTGTCTTATCAACTCATTTTCCAATAGAAGCACTTACCTGGTATATAATCCTCCCTTCATATAGAGACTAAATCTGAAGTGTCTGTTAACTTTAAGCTTCCTTTTGATTGGTATCCAATTTTCAGGATTCTATATTGTAGTTCTTTTACAATTTACTAAAATAGATATTGAACAAAATTTAACCAGAATGTCTTGTTTCAGGTATGCTGATAAGTTAACGATGTGTTTTTATTTGTATACAGGAACTGTGTGCCATATTCCGGGAGTCGATCACAGACCAGGAACACAGTCCAGAGAATCCTAACCTCAATGTGCTGGGCATGCATTCACATGTTGAGGACTTTGTCAATGTCTGCTGCTACCACCTATGGGCCTCCATGGTATAACATCACGGACCCTGGGCCTCCATGGTATAACATTACAGACTCTGGACCTCCTTGGTGTAACATCACGGACTCTGGGCCTCCATGGTATAACATCACAGACTCTGGGCCTCCATGGTGTTACATCACAGACTCTGGGCCTCCATGGTATAACATCACGGACTCTGGGCCTCCATGGTGTTACATCACAGACTTTGGGCCTCCATGGTGTTACATCACAGACTCTGGGCCTCCATGGTGTTACATCACAGACTCTGGGCCTCCATGGTATAACATCAAGGACCCTGGGCCACCATGGTATAACATCACAGACTCTAGGCCTCCATGGTGTAACATCACGGACTCTGGGCCTCCATGGTATAACATCACAGACTCTGGACCTCCTTGGTGTAACATCACGGACTCTGGGCCTCCATGGTATAACATCACAGACTCTGGGCCTCCATGGTGTTACATCACAGACTCTGGGCCTCCATGGTATAACATCACGGACTCTGGGCCTCCATGGTGTTACATCACAGACTCTGGGCCTCCATGGTGTTACATCACAGACTCTGGGCCTCCATGGTGTTACATCACAGACTCTGGGCCTCCATGGTATAACATCAAGGACCCTGGGCCACCATGGTATAACATCACAGACTCTAGGCCTCCATGGTGTAACATCAAGGACTCTGGGCCTCCATGGTATAACATCACAGACTCTGGGCCTCCATGGTGTTACATCACAGACTCTGGGCCTCCATGGTATAACATCACAGACTCTGGGCCTCCATGGTGTTACATCACAGACTCTGGGCCTCCATGGTATAACATCACGGACCCTGGGCCACCATGGTATAACATCACAGACTCTAGGCCTCCATGGTGTAACATCACGGACTCTGGGCCTCCATGGTATAACATCACAGACTCTGGGCCTCCATGGTGTTACATCACAGACTCTGGGCCTCCATGGTATAACATCACAGACTCTGGGCCTCCATGGTGTTACATCACAGACTCTGGGCCTCCATGGTATAACATCACGGACCCTGGGCCACCATGGTATAACATCACAGACTCTAGGCCTCCATGGTGTAACATCACGGACTCTGGGCCTCCATGGTATAACATCACAGACTCTGGGCCTCCATGGTGTAACATCACGATTGCCTCCTCTGTGCAATATTGTACTGTATATTAAGAAAACATATGTAAATGTGATACATCCCATATAAAACAATCTGCAGTTACCTTTAGATAATAGATCTAGTCAATTATTTGTATTTTTTCTGATCTCTCCTAAAGAACTTGTACCTACCAGGTCGAACTGACTTCCAATGTATATGAGCAGTTTTGGCTGATGCCTATATTACTGTCTTCCTTAAAATGTTTCAAACAGAAATTGGTTTGTGAAGATGTTGTCAGAGCATGTTGGTACTAAGTGAATCATTGTAAAGCATTGTGGCCAGATTAGCTGGTAAAATTGCATGAAATATGAGATTATGTATATATACACATCATTGTTTATAATCATTTATCTAAGCATGTTTGTATAAGGTCAATGACAAAGGTCAACTTCTATGTCGTCTTCACACGATACATCTAGCATTGTAAGATATTTTAATTGCATCTTATGCTTTTTTCTCAAAAACTTTTATATGAAATTTATCATTTTTGACCCAATAAGCATCCATGACCCATTGGAATATAAAAAAGTTGAAAATTCTATTGCAATGCATTTTTAAACAGTGAATATTCAAATGTTTGTGTCTCTTTGACTATGATACAATTTGAAGCAACTGGATCCAGAGCATTAGGCAGTATCAACTTATGAAGGCATTTTTATGTACATGTATAAAAATATGCAATTTATACATTGTATGTAAAAAAATTAAATATACATGTACTTTTGATTGTTATTAAACAATACTACAAATGGATAGCTTGTAGTAAGATTGTGTGAGGTATATTACTCAATGTTGTGATTCATCAAAAATGATAATGTGCATCTTAGTATGAAGAAAAAGGATGGGGTCTCATTGAGATATAGTAGCTCTATGAATTTAATGGTAAGCTGGATGTCTCAAAATTTAAGAATGTGCTTGATCATTGTTAAATGTAAAAATTAGTCTTCAAGTAACAACATAGTAGACAATATGTTTATTTACATTTACCATTAGAAAGCTGATATAGAAGTAAAAATTCACAATGTAGCATGAACAAGTAATATGATAAACAAGATCTCATACTTTTGCCCTTCAATCATTGTTTGAGTGACTGAATTTTTATAAGGTTGTTTGAAATCCTTTCTGTCTGTGATGGTTTCTTATTGAAGGATTATCAATTATTTCTTAAAGTTTATAATTTTTTACAAAATTATGAATTGCAATTAATTTTTTGTTTGTTTACAAGATCATGAATATCACAATAATTTGTTCTTTTATAAGATCATGAATAAGCTAATCCTCTTGAAGAAATCTGCCAATGAAAATGAAATTTATCCCTTAATTATGTATGATCCAACGTGTCATAGCTGTTTAGTTAACCTTAGCTGTTTTCAGGTTTTTATTTATGTTATAAATGGAATGTTGAAAATAAAATGAAATGTGTTAAATCAATGAATGTCTATTGATATGAATGTACTTTGGGAATATTTAAACGGGTGACCATAATATCAAAATAAGTGCAATGATGATTTGTCATACCGTCTGTTACTGCAAGTGATTTAAACTGTCATAAAGTGCACCTTTCCTCCTTTAATAAACTGCTATACACATGGGCATTTCCACAGATTCTTTCACAGTTATACTGGGTCAAGGTCTATAACTCTGCCAGCCTTGTGGCACTACTTAAATTCTGAAAAAAATGTTAAAAGAAAATAACTTCTTTACAAAATATAGTGCAATGTTTGCAATTGTTTGTTTCATTTTAAACACACAAGCATTATTCATCTGTGTATTATCATAAACTGATATAATGTATAGAGGTTTGTTTGTAACACATGTATTTGTTATATAAAACTGTGTGAAAATGTACTTTTGAGACTTTTGAATGATCAAATGTGTCTTGAATTTGTTTGTTTCAAGCAAGACATTAGGAAAATTTGTCTTGAACATTTCATTTTTTTCTTGTCAAAAATCATGCACAAAAATGAAAACTTTCAATACTCATTTCAAAAGTCTTGAAATAACCGAAATTCAAATAATTTATAATCCAATATGTTTGTTTTATAACATAACCTGGAATTGGATGACTAAACTGAATGACTGTGATGATAATATGATGGTATTCCTATGTCATTTACATGTAAAGCCTTATTCCGTCATTACATATTACAGAGTTAGCTCCCTTGCGGGTAGGTATCGATTGTTACGTCATTATTTTGTAAGCGCAATTCAGGTTGTTTTCTCCTAAAAGTATAATGTTACGCTCACAAACACACGACGTCACAATCAATACCTACCCGCAAGGGTAGATAACTCTGTAATATGAAAATCCGGAATACATGTACTGGTATGTGTGTTATTGTTACTCTGCAAGTGTGTTTGAAAGTGGATGTTATTGTAAGTGAATGTGGTTGGGTATGTATGAAAACAAAACCGAGTAAAGATACATGTAGTTATAAATGTGTACAGAATATGTCGGTGTCTGAAGGGTTCTGACTAGCCGATACACACACTGTATTATCTGCCGTGAACACAAAATTTGGTGCAATCAATAGTCAGAAGCCCTTGGACTTCAGTGGGGATGTTTTTATAATACATGTAGATTGTCTTTCATTTGAGTGATTACTGTGTGCAGCATATCAGAATGCTATTTTCTTTGTGTTCTCTTTTTAACAAACTTAATCCAAACTTTATTATTACTCATGACAATGACCTAAATAAAACACTGTAAAAGTTTTGAATTGTTTTTGTTTTTCTGCTAAGCACACATAATGGAAATAGTTGCACAATATAACCTTTTTGTGATATATGCCAATTTTGAATTTGCAATCAAGAGATGGGATGACATTGGTTGAGTGTCGAAAATCACATACAAGTACCCGGTATCCTACACGTGACCTCCTTGACTTTTGACTAGAGGCTCAAGGTCATAATATAAGATATAAGATTCAGTGCTTTGTACAGTAGCTTTTAATTACCCCAATTGAATGGTTTTGAAAGTAATAACAAGAATGAATAAATTATAGTAACTAGAACAAGAGGTCCAGAGGGTCTGTATAATATCACTCACCTTGTTTGTAATGCCAAGTTATGTTCCGAGTACAGGTTCATTATTTCTTTTCTAAAAGAATTAAAACATTTACCTCTATTTTCTGAGCCAAAATTTATAGTTTATATCAACTCTATTCCCCTTCCCACAAGAATATTTCTGACCAAATTTGGTTATAATCCATGCCAAAATCTATGACTAGTAGCAATTATAAGGATTTACCTCTATTTCTTTTATTGGGCCCACCCAGGGGTCAGAGCCAAAATTTATGAAAAGTCTGTTCCCCTTCCCCCAAGGATGTTTCTGGCCAAATTTGGTAACAATCCATGTAGAACTCTATGACTATTGACTAGTAACGATTTAAAGAAATGTTGACGGACGGACGACGGACGGACGGACGACGGACAGACGGACGGGCCAGGTGAGCTAACAAAAACCACTAGAAATTATATCCTTCATTTGAAAAGGAGGTACATGTCCACATGTATGAAATTAGCCAGTCGGTGTGGCTTAATGTACAAAGCATTAAATACAGTTGGTTGATTTTGGTTTGATCACAATAGTTTATTTTCTTATTAGCAGTAATTAAAGGATGTGTCAGATTTATGGATGGAGGAATGCTGGAGAAAAACCAACAATCAGCCAGCAGTACCTATCAATTGCCCCACATGGGATTCAATCTGCCAACCCAGGGGTGGAGGGCATGTGGTAACATATTGAGACATCTGAATCATTCGGCCACGTCAGCCATTCTGTCACTCAGTTGATAGCTAGAGCATTTTTCTTTGGCTCAAGTTTGTAGATATAGAAATTATCACTCCAGAAACTCGGGTCCTACTCCTGGTCCAGGTACTCTATGAAAATGTATGCTTTATCTGCTCTTCTACATTTTATTATTCGGTCATCTAAAGCTTGAATGAAATGATCCTGACATGGTACCGTTGTTATTTTTTGGGTTGATCCAAAGTCAACCATCTTAGCCACCATCTTAAAAACACATTTTGAACTTCTTCTCAAGTTCTACTGGTGCGAACTGGCTGAAACACAGGAAATGATCCTGACATGGTCCCAAAAAGTGTTGTTATTTTTTGGGTCGATCGGAAATCCAAGATGGCCACCACAGCCTCCATTTTGAAGACACATTTTAAACTTCTTCTCAAGTTCTACCAGAATGATTTGGTTGAAAATTACTTGAAATGATCCTGACATGGTCCTGAAGTGTTGTTATTTTTCAGGTTGATCCGAAATCCAAAATGGCTGTCACAGCCGCCATCTTGAAAACACATTTTGAACTTCTTCTCAAGTTCTACCGGTGCGATTCGGCTGAAACTTCCCAGAAATGATCCTGATATGATCTTGGGCCTCTTGTCTACATTCTATTAAGCAGAATAAATAATGCAGCACATGTAGGTAAAACTCCTTAGGGCGCCTACCAAAGAATGATCTATGTCTGACAAACGAAAGAGGGATCTTTTCTCTGCTTTTCAAACTTTCACTACATATTACTACATATGGAGAAAGATCCTTTGAGTACTTTCTGAGATACATAACAGTAACAAACTACAATTATCAAAATCCATGATGGCTACCTGTCGGCCATCTTTTTGACGATCAGTCCGAAAATGCAATATGCACAACTAAGGTCCTAGTGGAACTTACATATAAAATTTGAGACATATCACTTCAGTACTTTCTGAGAAATAGCGGTAACAAGCTTCAACTACCCAAATTCAAGATGGCAGCCTGTCGGCCATCTTTTTCATCGATCGGTACCAAAATGCAATATACGTAACCAGGGACCTAGGGGAACCTGCACATAAAATTTGAGACAACTCCCTTCAGTACTTTTTGAGAAATAGTGGTAACAAACATCAATTGTCAAAATCCAAGATGGCGGCCTGTCGGCCATATTGTTGAGCGATCAGTCCCAAAATGCAATATGCACAACTAGGGCCCTAGGGAAACCTACATGTGAAAGAAGAATCCCTTAAAGGCTTTCTGAGAAATAACGGTAACAAACTTTAACTATTAAAATCCAAGATGGCGGCCTGTCGGCCATCTTGTTGACCGATCGGTCTGAAAATACGATATGCACAACTAGAGCCCTAGGGGAACCTGCACATGCAATTTGACACAGATCCCTTCAGTACTTTATGAGAAATAGTGGTAACAAACTTTAATTGTCAAAATCCAATATGGCGTCCTCTCGGCCATCTTGTTCACCGAACGGTACCAAAATTCAATATGCATAACTACATGTAGAGCCCTAGGGGAACCTACATGTGAAATTTGAGAAGAATCCCTTCAGCACTTTTTGAGAAATAGCGGTAACAAACTTTAATTGTCAAAATCCAATATGGCGTCCTCTCGGCCATCTTGTTCACTGAACGGTACCAAAATTCAATATGCATAACTAGAGCCCTAGGGGAACCTACAGGTGAAATTTGAGAAGAATCCCTTCAGCACTTTTTGAGAAATAACTTCAATTGTCAAAATCCAAGATGGCGGCCTGTCGGCCATCTTGTTGACTGATTGGTCCCAAAATGTAATATGCACAACTACACCCCTAGGGGAACCTGCACATGCAATTTGACACAGATCCCTTTAGTACTTTTTGAGAAATAGCGGTAACAAACTTCAATTGTCAAAATCCAAGATGGCGGCCTGTCGGCCATCTTGTTGACCGATTGGTCCCAAAATACAATATGCACAACTAGACCCCTAGGGGAACCTACATGTGAAATTCAAAAAAGATCCCTTCAGTACTTTCTGAGAAATAGCGGTAACAAGAATTGTTAACGGACGGAAGGACGGATGACGGACCACGGACAAAAAGCGATTTGAATAGCCCACCATCTGATGATGGTGGGCTAAAAAATAAATAAATTTAAGAGTAACAACAATACAATCTTTATTTTGCAAATCAACAATCCTCAATGACACATGATGTGTAATTATACATAATAATACATGTACAGTTTTTTTTTTATATTACAATATTAAAAGACAACTTTTGTTAGCACACTGGAATGGCTAAATCTCTTCACCAGAAACAGATGTGTATATACATGTATATGTTTCTGTCATTATCTCCAATTGTATAATATAAACATCACATATATTTGAAGTTATTTTTCACATGCATTCAACCTTCTCACTCAAACCAAGACAAACTACCCACGCAAACTTTCCACACAAATATCTTACTCAAACTCGCTCCATTTCGATATTCATAGATAACTCATGTTTTACCACAACCCTGCTTCAATATAGTGAGGATCTTTGATTGTACCATATACATTGAATTTTATTTTATATTTCTCAACAGCTGTCTCAATACATATATCACCCATAGCAGCTAACTGAATTTATCACAGAACTAACCAAATGTTCTGTCATGTTTTATCAGTACTCAAGTAAATGACATTGAAATGATTATATAATACAGTACAGATGTAGAGAAAAATTGAAAACCAGAGGCAATGCCTGCCTTCCTGTCTGATATAAAAGTAAAATGGATTGCTTTATATTCATGAAATACAAACTTATACTATGAGATACTATCAGAGTCTTCCATTTGTGGCCATAAAATATGAAATTGATAAACCTTTATCCATAACTTAATATGTCCTAAGCCTAAAGATAAATTTCCTGTCACACCATCACTCGTGTACTATCCTCTGAACAGAAAATTTGATGTTGTTTTGGAAAGTAAAATACTTGTAATTGAGATTCTTTTACGCCCTACATAAATGTCAAACTTGAGCACTTTGACTTTTCTGTAATTGATCAACATTTACACACAAAGAAATGATGTTGTGTTAATACTTATTAGACAGGTCAGATAATTTAAGAGGAAGAGGAATTTGTAGCTACAGGTGTCCTGTGACTTTAAAAACATGTCCTTTCTTCAGTAATTCCACTGCAATTCTGGTTATGTTTTTACAGTCATCTGAAATAAAGGAGAATTAATGAATTATCCCTTATAATATACCAATCTCATATTAATTGTTTGAAACTATGCAGAGCTGATAATGCAACTTGCTTAAAAACTTTAACATGGAAATATGACAAATTAACAGACTCAAAAAACCCCTAAAGGGCCCCAAATTGGTTGTATTATCACGTTCAGCATCCATACACATTAGGAAAATAAAATCATAAACATTTATGATGACTTAAGCTTAAACAATAGACAAAATAGAAACTTGCTCAAAAAATTTAACATGGAAATATGACAAATTAACAGACTCAAAAAAAAACCTAAAGGGCCCTAAATCGGTTGTATTATCACGTTCAGCATCCATACACATTAGGAAAATAAAATCATAACCATTTATGATGACTTAAGCTTAAACAATTGACGAAACAGAAACTTCTTCAAAAACTTTAACGTGAAATTGGACGCCAACGCTGACTTAAGCTTAAACAATTGACGAAACAGAAACTTCTTCAAAAACTTTAACGTGAAATGGGACGCCAACGCTGACGCCGACGCCGACGCCGACGCCGGGGTGACAACATTAGCTCCCTCTATTCTTCGAATAGGCGAGCTAAAAATAGCTCACAATCAAGGGACAACAACTCTTAGTTTCAAAAACAGTTTTATGTTATAATGACTAAGAAACACCATAAACTACAAAGACATACACTGTTAAACAAACAATTTATATACTCTACCTCGAGGAAAAATAGTTTAACATAACTGAGATTAGGAACAAAAATAACAGATAACTATGCTTTTGTTAATCAATAAAAAAAAATTAAGGCATTTCTTAACAACCATTTTACCAAGTTAAAAGACTATCCTTATAAAAAGTGTTACAATGAAATTTATCACCAAATTAATGCAGTCTCTTGTCTGATAATATAAATAGCTGATTCCAATAGAAATGACAATTTAATTATCTTATGTTTATAGGGTAGAATTGGAGACAGGCATGTGTGATATAGTGGGTTAGGCAGGATACGATTGTCAAGTTGAATAATATCAAAGATGAACGATTTGAACTCTCTTCCTATTAGAGAAAACCAAAAGGTAATTGAAATGTAATAGCTTTTCTGTTTTATATGTATGTTCATATATTTATAATCTCAGTTCCAAACTAGGCCTTGAGCTGGCAATGTCTATTAAAAGTACAGAAGGAATATGCAGTGTTGTATACATTGGGGTTATTCAAAATTGTACTTGGTAACACAAATATTGCATGGAAATAATTAATCAAGGGGGCCATAACTCCCACCAAAACCATTTCTTGTTTCAGTGAAGGCAGGGGTTAATAAAAGTTTCCAGTTAACAGTCAACAAATGGACAATACAATATCTTACATTCTGTTAATTATAAGATGCACAAAATTTTATATCAAGAATAATTATGTATGGAGTGTTTTGAGGTTACATGCTTAGAAATGTTCAAATTGATAGAGCTGTGGGAGATGATAAGATTTTGGCGTGGATTGTTACCTATTCCACTATGATGGCGGCCCTCCAGACGTAGAGATAAGTCATTGAGCATCACCAGCATTCCTTTGGGATATTTACTGGTAGCTGCTGCATATTCCTGAAAATTTCAATCATTTTGAATTTAAACTTTTTTAATGAATATAAAGAAAAGATAGCAAAGTTTTATATAAAATTTTCGTTTGGTAAACTGTCACTTTTGGGTAGAGATGCGTTGTTAGTGAGTCAATAACAGAATGGAAACACCATAAAGTAATTCTTTATCTTAGTCATACAATGTATTTCATCGTTGGTATAGAAATCTACTTTCGTTTCATTTACCATAAATTATATTAACCAGTAGAAATGGAGAGTGTAGTCTGCTCACGGTAGGTGAAAACTATTGTTTATTTTACTATTTTGAAATACCATTAAATTCTGAAATAAAAAAGATGCTCGTTTTTATTTGTTCAGGTACTATATTCCGTATAAGCTTGATGTATGAACCATTGAAGTCAGTATACATTATTTGTACGTATACCACCGGGAAATCAGGGTGCATGCCTATTATCGTAATTCATTTTTTTTTTATTTACAAATGTATTTTAAAAGAAATCCCAAAACATCTGAAAAAATATAACTAAAAAGATTTAATACAAACCTTATGAGTTGGAAAATCACGATAATATGCTGATCACGGTAATAGGCATGTACCCGGCTGTCATAAGATATAAGGACCGTTGAAAACCACGTTCTGACCAAACCTAATGGCATTACGTTTGAGTCGAATTCCGGATGAGTCGAATTATTTTCGTTGGTCCGTTGAATTTCGAGATAACGAGTTTCGACTGTACAGTATAACTTGTCTAAACTGAACCCTGTATAAACCGGAAACTTGTCTATAGCGATTAATTTGTTTGGTCCCGGCAAATTTCTTAATAAACTATTGTACCCAAAACCTGCATAATCCGGAACCTGTCTACTCTGAAAACCGGAACTGTCTAGGTAATGTTACTATACCTTTCTTTGTAAAATTAACTTGGGCAAACCGGCAGCAATGTTTTCACAACATGAGACTGATCATGAGGCGCCTAAGGGGATTTACCTGTACCGGTATACTAAGGGCTAGATAGTGACAACTTTTCACTTTTCATTCGACGGTTTTGTTACATGTACATTGTATTTGTGAATACTTTTCACGGTCAATTCTAACAATAAAACATACACATAACTTCTGAGAGTTCATTTGAATGTAGCACACACAGAGAAATGGATCGTACATGTACACCTCAGAAAACGTAGGATGGAATTCTGTGTTCTACCATGTACATATGTGAGAATAATTGTTTGTGCTGTAATAAAAAAAATCTTCTGATGATTTCCATGTGAACATATTGTGATAAGGTTCTATCCTTTATAAACTGGACACCTGTATAAACCGAACAAATAGACTGGTCCCGTTCACATCCGGTTTAGACAAGTTATACTGTAAATACATTGATATACTCTGATTAACTGAACATTCCAAAAGAGATAAGTCCTATGGTTCTGAAGATAAAACAGGATCTTACCTTCTTTATATTGATCCACTGGTTAAAATATCCTGGCTTTTCAATATTAAAGTAATCACACTGACTTGGAAGCCTTCAACAAAAAGAAATCACAGGATGTAGAAAATCATATCTACAAATCAAGATACATAAAGGCAGGTTTCCTGTGAAATGTAACTTGAATGGTTTCACAGTTATTGACCAGTCATTTGACAATCGTTATTGAAAATTTAACATTTCTTGATTTATTTGACCTTGAGGTTAAGGTCGTATTGATTTAACATTAGCTGTAGATGATGATTTGGATATCTAAAACATTCAGGTGACCTTCTATAAAGATTACTAGGGGCGACAGTGGAATTAATTAATATATGTGTATGGTCACTTTAGGATAAGGAAACCTTAAAATCACTGAACAATTTGTTATAGTAACATAATCTGATGTACTACTATATTTTAGTGTCTACCAAACATGATAAATGTTTGCATGAACGACTTATTACATCGTTTTAAGATCCCAGTCTCCACAAGTTACAAATGCAAATGTATGGCCCTTACTCAGCACCTTCTCCTCCATCCATTTGTCATATTTCTGAAACAGCAATACACAAGGTCATGTGATGAAATACAATATACTGTTATAGTTTGTTTAAAGATGTTTTATGCTATCAAGAGGTAGTGTAATATAATGTTAACTAGTGATGATGAGGAGAGCCATACACAGTGGAACAACATGTAATATAATGTTAACTAGTGATGATGAGGAGAGCCATACACAGTGGAACAACATGTAATATAATGTTAACTAGTGATGATGAGGAGAGCCATACACAGTGGAACAACATGTAATATAATGTTAACTAGTGATGATGAGGAGAGCCATACACAGTGGAACAACTTGTAATATAATGTTAACTAGTGATGATGCGGAGAGCCATACACAGTGGAACAACATGTAATATAATGTTAACTAGTGATGATGAGGAGAGCCATACACAGTGGAACAACTTGTAATATAATGTTAACTAGTGATGATGCGGAGAGCCATACACAGTGGAACAACTTGTAATATAATGTTAACTAGTGATGATGATGAGGAGAGCCATACACAGTGGAACAACATGTAATATAATGTTAACTAGTGATGATGAGGAGAGCCATACACAGTGGAACAACTTGTAATATAATGTTAACTAGTGATGATGAGGAGAGCCATACACAGTGGAACAACTTGTAATATAATGTTAACTAGTGATGATGAGGAGAGCCATACACAGTGGAACAACTTGTAATATAATGTTAACTAGTGATGATGAGGAGAGCCATACACAGTGGAACAACATGTAATATAATGTTAACTAGTGATGAGGAGAGCCATACACAGTGGAACAACATGTAATATAATGTTAACTAGTGATGATGAGGAGAGCCATACACAGTGGAACAACATGTAATATAATGTTAACTAGTGATGATGAGGAGAGCCATACACAGTGGAACAACATGTAATATAATGTTAACTAGTGATGATGAGGAGAGCCATACACAGTGGAACAACTTGTAATATAATGTTAACTAGTGATGATGAGGAGAGCCATACACAGTGGAACAACATGTAATATAATGTTAACTAGTGATGATGAGGAGAGCCATACACAGTGGAACAACATGTAATATAATGTTAACTAGTGATGATGAGGAGAGCCATACACAGTGGAACAACATGTATATAATGTGATGAGGAGAGCCATACACAGTGGAACAACATATATTTAATAGTGATGATGAGGAGAGCCATACACAGTGGAACAACATGTAATATAATGTTAACTAGTGATGATGAGGAGAGCCATACACAGTGGAACAACATGTAATATAATGTTAACTAGTGATGATGAGGAGAGCCATACACAGTGGAACAACATGTAATATAATGTTAACTAGTGATGATGAGGAGAGCCATACACAGTGGAACAACATGTAAATATAATGTTAACTAGTGATGATGAGGAGAGCCATACACAGTGGAACAACATGTAATATAATGTTAACTAGTGATGATGAGGAGAGCCATACACAGTGGAACAACTTGTAATATAATGTTAACTAGTGATGATGAGGAGAGCCATACACAGTGGAACAACATGTAATATAATGTTAACTAGTGATGATGAGGAGAGCCATACACAGTGGAACAACATGTAATATAATGTTAACTAGTGATGATGAGGAGAGCCATACACAGTGGAACAACATGTAATATAATGTTAACTAGTGACTAGTGATGAGGAGAGCCATACACAGTGGAACAACATGTAATATAATGTTAACTAGTGATGATGAGGAGAGCCATACACAGTGGAACAACATGTAATATAATGTTAACTAGTGATGATGAGGAGAGCCATACACAGTGGAACAACATGTAATATAATGTTAACTAGTGATGATGAGGAGAGCCATACACAGTGGAACAACTTGTAATATAATGTTAACTAGTGATGATGAGGAGAGCCATACACAGTGGAACAACATGTAATATAATGTTAACTAGTGATGATGAGGAGAGCCATACACAGTGGAACAACATGTAATATAATGTTAACTAGTGATGATGAGGAGAGCCATACACAGTGGAACAACATGTAATATAATGTTAACTAGTGATGATGAGGAGAGCCATACACAGTGGAACAACATGTAATATAATGTTAACTAGTGATGATGAGGAGAGCCATACACAGTGGAACAACATGTAATATAATGTTAACTAGTGATGATGAGGAGAGCCATACACAGTGGAACAACATGTAATATAATGTTAACTAGTGATGATGAGGAGAGCCATACACAGTGGAACAACATGTAATATAATGTTAACTAGTGATGATGAGGAGAGCCATACACAGTGGAACAACTTATGATGATGAGGAGAGCCATACACAGTGGAACAACATGTAATATAATGTTAACTAGTGATGATGAGGAGAGCCCTACACAGTGGAACAACATGTAATATAATGTTAACTAGTGATGATGAGGAGAGCCATACACAGTGGAACAACATGTAATATAATGTTAACTAGTGATGATGAGGAGAGCCATACACAGTGGAACAACTAGTAATATAATGTTAACTAGTGATGATGAGGAGAGCCATACACAGTGGAACAACATGTAATATAATGTTAACTAGTGATGATGATGAGGAGAGCCATACACAGTGGAACAACATGTAATATAATGTTAACTAGTGATGATGAGGAGAGCCATACACAGTGGAACAACATGTAATATAATGTTAACTAGTGATGATGAGGAGAGCCATACACAGTGGAACAACATGTAATATAATGTTAACTAGTGATGATGAGGAGAGCCATACACAGTGGAACAACATGTAATATAATGTTAACTAGTGATGATGAGGAGAGCCATACACAGTGGAACAACATGTAATATAATGTTAACTAGTGATGATGAGGAGAGCCATACACAGTGGAACAACATGTAATATAATGTTAACTAGTGATGATGAGGAGAGCCATACACAGTGGAACAACATGTAATATAATGTTAACTAGTGATGATGAGGAGAGCCATACACAGTGGAACAACATGTAATATAATGTTAACTAGTGATGATGAGGAGAGCCATACACAGTGGAACAACATGTAATATAATGTTAACTAGTGATGATGAGGAGAGCCATACACAGTGGAACAACATGTAATATAATGTTAACTAGTGATGATGAGGAGAGCCATACACAGTGGAACAACATGTAATATAATGTTAACTAGTGATGATGAGGAGAGCCATACACAGTGGAACAACATGTAATATAATGTTAACTAGTGATGATGAGGAGAGCCATACACAGTGGAACAACATGTAATATAATGTTAACTAGTGATGAGGAGAGCCATACACAGTGGAACAACATGTAATATAATGTTAACTAGTGATGATGAGGAGAGCCATACACAGTGGAACAACATGTAATATAATGTTAACTAGTGATGATGAGGAGAGCCATACACAGTGGAACAACTTGTAATATAATGTTAACTAGTGTGATGATGAGGAGAGCCATACACAGTGGAACAACATGTAATATAATGTTAACTAGTGATGATGAGGAGAGCCATACACAGTGGAACAACTGTAATATAATGTTAACTAGTGATGATGAGGAGAGCCATACACAGTGGAACAACATGTAATATAATGTTAACTAGTGATGATGAGGAGAGCCATACACAGTGGAACAACTGTAATATAATGTTAACTAGTGATGATGAGGAGAGCCATACACAGTGGAACAACATGTAATATAATGTTAACTAGTGATGATGAGGAGAGCCATACACAGTGGAACAACATGTAATATAATGTTAACTAGTGATGATGAGGAGAGCCATACACAGTGGAACAACATGTAATATAATGTTAACTAGTGATGATGAGGAGAGCCATACACAGTGGAACAACATGTAATATAATGTTAACTAGTGATGATGAGGAGAGCCATACACAGTGGAACAACATGTAATATAATGTTAACTAGTGATGATGAGGAGAGCCATACACAGTGGAACAACTTGTAATATAATGTTAACTAGTGTGATGATGAGGAGAGCCATACACAGTGGAACAACATGTAATATAATGTTAACTAGTGATGATGAGGAGAGCCATACACAGTGGAACAACATGTAATATAATGTTAACTAGTGATGATGAGGAGAGCCATACACAGTGGAACAACTTGTAATATAATGTTAACTAGTGATGATGAGGAGAGCCATACACAGTGGAACAACTTGTAATATAATGTTAACTAGTGATGATGAGGAGAGCCATACACAGTGGAACAACTTGTAATATAATGTTAACTAGTGATGATGAGGAGAGCCATACACAGTGGAACAACATGTAATATAATGTTAACTAGTGATGATGAGGAGAGCCATACTCAGTGGAACAACATGTAATATAATGTTAACTAGTGATGATGAGGAGAGCCATACACAGTGGAACAACATGTAATATAATGTTAACTAGTGATGATGAGGAGAGCCATACACAGTGGAACAACTTGTAATATAATGTTAACTAGTGATGATGAGGAGAGCCATACACAGTGGAACAACTTGTAATATAATGTTAACTAGTGATGATGAGGAGAGCCATACACAGTGGAACAACATGTAATATAATGTTAACTAGTGATGATGAGGAGAGCCATACACAGTGGAACAACTTGTAATATAATGTTAACTAGTGATGATGAGGAGAGCCATACACAGTGGAACAACTTGTAATATAATGTTAACTAGTGATGATGAGGAGAGCCATACACAGTGGAACAACTTGTAATATAATGTTAACTAGTGATGATGAGGAGAGCCATACACAGTGGAACAACATGTAATATAATGTTAACTAGTGATGATGAGGAGAGCCATACACAGTGGAACAACTTGTAATATAATGTTAACTAGTGATGATGAGGAGAGCCATACACAGTGGAACAACTTGTAATATAATGTTAACTAGTGATGATGAGGAGAGCCATACACAGTGGAACAACTTGTAATATAATGTTAACTAGTGATGATGAGGAGAGCCATACACAGTGGAACAACATGTAATATAATGTTAACTAGTGATGATGAGGAGAGCCATACACAGTGGAACAACTTGTAATATAATGTTAACTAGTGATGATGAGGAGAGCCATACACAGTGGAACAACTTGTAATATAATGTTAACTAGTGATGATGAGGAGAGCCATACACAGTGGAACAACTTGTAATATAATGTTAACTAGTGATGATGAGGAGAGCCATACACAGTGGAACAACATGTAATATAATGTTAACTAGTGATGATGAGGAGAGCCATACACAGTGGAACAACTGTAATATAATGTTAACTAGTGATGATGAGGAGAGCCATACACAGTGGAACAACATGTAATATAATGTTAACTAGTGATGATGAGGAGAGCCATACACAGTGGAACAACATGTAATATAATGTTAACTAGTGATGAGGAGGAGAGCCCATACACAGTGGAACAACATGTTAATATAATGTTAACTAGTGATGATGAGGAGAGCCATACACAGTGGAACAACTTGTAATATAATGTTAACTAGTGATGATGAGGAGAGCCATACACAGTGGAACAACATGTAATATAATGTTAACTAGTGATGATGAGGAGAGCCATACACAGTGGAACAACATGTAATATAATGTTAACTAGTGATGATGAGGAGAGCCTACACAGTGGAACAACGTAATATAATGTTAATAGTGATGATGAGGAGAGCCATACACAGTGGAACAACTTGTAATATAATGTTAACTAGTGATGATGAGGAGAGCCATACACAGTGGAACAACTTATGATGATGAGGAGAGCCATACACAGTGGAACAACATGTAATATAATGTTAACTAGTGATGATGAGGAGAGCCCTACACAGTGGAACAACATGTAATATAATGTTAACTAGTGATGATGAGGAGAGCCATACACAGTGGAACAACTTGTAATATAATGTTAACTAGTGATGATGAGGAGAGCCATACACAGTGGAACAACTTGTAATATAATGTTAACTAGTGATGATGAGGAGAGCCATACACAGTGGAACAACATGTAATATAATGTTAACTAGTGATGATGAGGAGAGCCATACACAGTGGAACAACTTGTAATATAATGTTAACTAGTGATGATGAGGAGAGCCATACACAGTGGAACAACTTGTAATATAATGTTAACTAGTGATGATGAGGAGAGCCATACACAGTGGAACAACTTGTAATATAATGTTAACTAGTGATGATGAGGAGAGCCATACACAGTGGAACAACATGTAATATAATGTTAACTAGTGATGATGAGGAGAGCCATACACAGTGGAACAACTTGTAATATAATGTTAACTAGTGATGATGAGGAGAGCCATACACAGTGGAACAACATGTAATATAATGTTAACTAGTGATGATGAGGAGAGCCATACACAGTGGAACAACATGTAATATAATGTTAACTAGTGATGATGAGGAGAGCCATACACAGTGGAACAACTTGTAATATAATGTTAACTAGTGATGATGAGGAGAGCCATACACAGTGGAACAACATGTAATATAATGTTAACTAGTGATGATGAGGAGAGCCATACACAGTGGAACAACTTGTAATATAATGTTAACTAGTGATGATGAGGAGAGCCATACACAGTGGAACAACTTGTAATATAATGTTAACTAGTGATGATGAGGAGAGCCATACACAGTGGAACAACTGTAATATAATGTTAACTAGTGATGATGAGGAGAGCCATACACAGTGGAACAACTTGTAATATAATGTTAACTAGTGATGATGAGGAGAGCCATACACAGTGGAACAACATGTAATATAATGTTAACTAGTGATGATGAGGAGAGCCATACACAGTGGAACAACATGTAATATAATGTTAACTAGTGATGATGAGGAGAGCCATACACAGTGGAACAACTGTAATATAATGTTAACTAGTGATGATGAGGAGAGCCATACACAGTGGAACAACTTGTAATATAATGTTAACTAGTGATGATGAGGAGAGCCATACACAGTGGAACAACATGTAATATAATGTTAACTAGTGATGATGAGGAGAGCCATACACAGTGGAACAACTTGTAATATAATGTTAACTAGTGATGATGAGGAGAGCCATACACAGTGGAACAACTGTAATATAATGTTAACTAGTGATGATGAGGAGAGCCATACACAGTGGAACAACATGTAATATAATGTTAACTAGTGATGATGAGGAGAGCCATACACAGTGGAACAACATGTAATATAATGTTAACTAGTGATGATGAGGAGAGCCATACACAGTGGAACAACATGTAATATAATGTTAACTAGTGATGATGAGGAGAGCCATACACAGTGGAACAACATGTAATATAATGTTAACTAGTGATGATGAGGAGAGCCATACACAGTGGAACAACATGTAATATAATGTTAACTAGTGATGATGAGGAGAGCCATACACAGTGGAACAACTTGTAATATAATGTTAACTAGTGATGATGAGGAGAGCCATACACAGTGGAACAACATGTAATATAATGTTAACTAGTGATGATGAGGAGAGCCATACACAGTGGAACAACATGTAATATAATGTTAACTAGTGATGATGAGGAGAGCCATACACAGTGGAACAACATGTAATATAATGTTAACTAGTGATGATGAGGAGAGCCATACACAGTGGAACAACATGTAATATAATGTTAACTAGTGATGATGAGGAGAGCCATACACAGTGGAACAACATGTAATATAATGTTAACTAGTGATGATGAGGAGAGCCATACACAGTGGAACAACATGTAATATAATGTTAACTAGTGATGATGAGGAGAGCCATACACAGTGGAACAACATGTAATATAATGTTAACTAGTGATGATGAGGAGAGCCATACACAGTGGAACAACATGTAATATAATGTTAACTAGTGATGATGAGGAGAGCCATACACAGTGGAACAACATGTAATATAATGTTAACTAGTGATGATGAGGAGAGCCATACACAGTGGAACAACATGTAATATAATGTTAACTAGTGATGATGAGGAGAGCCATACACAGTGGAACAACATGTAATATAATGTTAACTAGTGATGATGAGGAGAGCCATACACAGTGGAACAACATGTAATATAATGTTAACTAGTGATGATGAGGAGAGCCATACACAGTGGAACAACATGTAATATAATGTTAACTAGTGATGATGAGGAGAGCCATACACAGTGGAACAACATGTAATATAATGTTAACTAGTGATGATGAGGAGAGCCATACACAGTGGAACAACATGTAATATAATGTTAACTAGTGATGATGAGGAGAGCCATACACAGTGGAACAACATGTAATATAATGTTAACTAGTGATGATGAGGAGAGCCATACACAGTGGAACAACATGTAATATAATGTTAACTAGTGATGATGAGGAGAGCCATACACAGTGGAACAACTAGTAATATAATGTTAACTAGTGATGATGAGGAGAGCCATACACAGTGGAACAACATGTAATATAATGTTAACTAGTGATGATGAGGAGAGCCATACACAGTGGAACAACATGTAATATAATGTTAACTAGTGATGATGAGGAGAGCCATACACAGTGGAACAAACTTGTAATATAATGTTAACTAGTGATGATGAGGAGAGCCCTACACAGTGGAACAACTAGTAATATAATGTTAACTAGTGATGATGAGGAGAGCCATACACAGTAGAACAACATGTAATATAATGTTAACTAGTGATGATGAGGAGAGCCATACACAGTGGAACAACATGTAATATAATGTTAACTAGTGATGATGAGGAGAGCCCTACACAGTGGAACAACTAGTAATATAATGTTAACTAGTGATGATGAGGAGAGCCATACACAGTGGAACAACATGTAATATAATGTTAACTAGTGATGATGAGGAGAGCCCATACACAGTGGAACAACATGTAATATAATGTTAACTAGTGATGATGAGGAGAGCCATACACAGTGGAACAACATGAGTTAACTAGTGATGATGAGGAGAGCCATACACAGTGGAACAACATGTAATATAATGTTAACTAGTGATGATGAGGAGAGCCATACACAACTTGTAAATAATAAATGGTAGTTCATCTGTAGAAGGGCATATCAAAATGGTGTGTAGTCAAAATAAGTTTCAAATTAGAAAAATTATTTACATTTGTACATACGTAGACACTTTATGTAATAAATGTGTGCAACACTAGGCGTATCAAACAGAGAAGGTGTCAGTCTGTTTGTTTATAAATAAAAGATGGACATAAGGTCTAATGAGTCAACTCGCCCGCAGTGAGGATCTCGGTATATATAAGGATGTCCTTACTATATGAGTCCAAGAATCAAAATGGAACTGTGCAAAGTCAAGTGAACAAATAAAAATATTTGTATATATAAATTATGCAAAGCATTGTACAATATGATTTCATGGAAGTACCATAAAATATGTTTACAAGTGAAAAAAATACTGATTAGGACAACTCGTCCCATGTAAAGTCGTCCCAGATGGCCTGTCCATGATATTGCTCCGAAAGGGCAGCACAGCACCAGCATCCCAATGTCAAACAGACGATAGCAAATATCAAAATAGCGATAGCAAAAAGTGGTGAGAAAAAATCAAACAGTGGCCAAAAAGTAGTGAGAAAAAACGTCCGTGACCGTCCTTAACATGATAGCCTGATACAGGAGGTCACAATAGAGTTAGAACCTTTATCATTCGTTCTTTTTTCAATAATTTTTTATGTTTTTGTTGTACGTCCGTGACCGTCCTTAACATGTAATTTTATTTGTTCTTCTTTTGTCTTGACAAAGGGCAGATCGCCTCGAAAATTCAACAAACTTTTGTCCACACTGTTAGAATTACTTCTTTGCCCTATATAAATTTCTGGTACTTACATTTGTACAAAAATGACTTAATTGATTATGAACACGTGGTTGAACATATTCATGAAATACTGCTTCTGTAGCCAGTGTTTCTGTGTTGAGCATCACGACAGGGAATTCAATTATCTCCTGAAACAGAATAATGATATGAAAATTCCAAACAGATAGTCATTAACCCAGTTTATATTATTACATTATGTACATGTAGCCAGTTTGTGTATTGAACAGGTTGGGCACAACCCTGCATATAGGTAACAGTTATGAGTAATCAATAAGTTACCCAAATGAGGAATTATGTGAAAAGAAAACACATAATATTATTTTAAAAAATATTATCAAAAAAGGGCGTCATAATTTTTAGAATGCCTTACAACTGATCTAACATTCTATGTTTCTGTGCATGAAATATCAAATCCTGTTGTGTCATTTTGTTGTAAGATGACAATTTAGTGTTCTCCATTGACTACAGTGTATAACCATCAGGGAAATTCAGTGCAAATGTTATGGTTGCATGAGTTTTACCCATGTTCTATTTTTAGCACCATATTAAGCAATGGAGGTAATTTAGTTTGTGACTTTTACCAAAATTGAGACAATGAAATTTGTCCCATATTGATTCATAATGTACCAAGTTATGTTAGTAATGGTGCCATGTCAAAATTATTACGCCCTTTTTGATAAAAAAAGTTTAAAACAACTTCATGCATTTTTCTTTCACAGAATTCCTCATTTGAGAAACTTATTGGTTACTCAAACAGGTAACTGTTACTCAAATGGGTAACTGTTACCCATATACAGGGTTGTGTACAACCTGTTGAGTATCACAACCAATAAAATAACAACTTCTTTACACTAAATAAAAACAAATTGATTTTACTCCTGTAACAGGAGAGGAGTGACCAATCCAGAGTTCGAACCCGTGACCATCGAGCACTAACCGGATGCTTTACCGATTTAGCAACTTTGTCACCAATCACTGTGGACGGGCTGTCATTGTGTAGATCTAAGTAAACAAACCTGTGGATGTAACTTCTTTCTGTCGTCACATGTCGCTTCAAAATCCAAAACAAGAAAATATTGAAACCTTTGAGGTTTGATATTAGTGTTTGCCTCCGCCATAGCAGATTTAAAAGATCTAGACTGTTTGAATGAATTCCATCGTATACAAAATAATATGTCGCGTTGTTGTGAAATAATTAAACGACGTAGCGACAACGTGCGAGTTAACATTTTCTACTTTCACTTTGATTACTTCCGTTTCCGTTTTAGGTCATGTGATTATCAAACTACCTTGACCTTGCTGTCTGCATCAATATAAGATGAGATCATCCCTTGTAGACGACCATCCTGTTTGGGAAGAATAACGACCATTTATGTACAGTTATGCCGGAAAGAACGAGGCTATATGGTATTTATCACATTGTTACAATCTAAATGAGCGAGTTGGAGCAATATTTGACCCCACTACTTTCATTCTGAACGAAAAATTCCATGTCTAATTTGAGACTGTTAAACGGCAGATGTGGAATTAAACCACAACATTGACTAGGAAATAATATGTGAACTCTTGTTGGAACGGATATTAGTCTTTTTCCCTAATTTCTTTTACATCTTATATACGTTACCAGTTGTCCTTTGGATTCCTAACATGAAGAAATCCAAAACAGGTGAATATCTTGGTGTTAACCATTTTTTATACAAAGGACTTGGGTAATAGACCTCTATTTAAACAAGAGTCTAAATGTGTACAATAGAAAACATTAACTATGTCTTCCTGTTTCTGTGTGATCAGTCTAATCTGATTATTAAATTTAGACCAGCATATATATATATACATGTGCGTGTACATGTTTAGAAGAAATGTACAACCCATATTATCAACTTTTTCTTAATGTTATCAAGATAAATGACCCATCTTCAAGTCAGCAATGGAATCTTTTGATCAACAACATAAGAATTGTGATGTATTTTACAGGTACATGTTGTGATACATAATGGATAGTCTCATTGTGGACCTTGATAAAGTGTTGGACGACTTTGAAGCAGAAGGTAAGTTTAATTAATCAAATGAGTTTAGCTTTTTTACTTAGTTTTAAAGGAAAATATAATCCTGTTATACAAGTCATTTTGACTTTCGCTATATAAAATGAAGAAAACAAAATTCAGTTAGGTTTATTATTATTAAACTTTTACCTCTGTACTTAAAGGGACAATTCAGTCTAAGAGAACATTAAAATTTGTACATATATCGGATAAAAACAGTTCTAATGGAAATAAGATCAGTCGGTTTTACTGTGATATGCCTGAAAAGCCCACGGTGGCGACATGTGTGTGAAATGTTCAAACTCGCTCGTTGTCTGCCATTACACACTGTGGTCAAACATCTTGTATGCCGAACCCTGTCCCTTGCTCGTAGAGAAATGCAACTTTTGTCAAGAACCACTCAAATCACTCTGACAGTGGTGTGTTTACCTTATTAGGTGCATTGTCTTACCTAAAATCATTCTATCACCTTCTCAATGGTTATGTAGTTCATTTGTTTAATGTGCATAACTTTGGCTCGGGTATGGGTACAGCGTCTATATTGTACCTGCTTAATCGTATTGATCAACGATTTGGTATTTCAACGATATTGATTAAAATACTTAACAATGTCGTGGAATTCGTCAATGTTTTACCTTATATGTTTCATAAGAAATGTAGAACAATACATTTTTGCTATATTTTGCTTCTTGGTTATGTAAAATAATTCGCCTGAGTGAATTGTCTCTTTAAATATTAATACTGTAAATTATAAAAATTATGAGTCAGAAAAAATTTACTTTTGAATATAAGAGGTAGGAAATATATTGTGATTTTTTTTTTTTTTTTGTGAGGCATTGAAATTACAAAAATGTATAAATGATAGAGGGAAAATTTCAATGAATGATCCAATTATACTAATACATGAACATTTGATATTGCAAAGTAACATATATAGGTTTACTTTAAAGTCTCATGATAGTTGACAAGATTGTGCTTATTGTGTTTTCAGAGAAAGAATCCTCCCAGATTGTTCGCCATTCCCCCACAGACTATTCCGAGTACATCAACGCTAATGATGATCGGCCCTGGGACGAAATTAGTCATGTACCTATCACAACAGGCACTGCATGGACATCTTATGGCTCCGAGGACGACAAATGCTCCACCGCTGTTTACGATGTACCCTACATACCCGCAGAAACATTCGACTTGTCCGAAGCTGATTTCGCACCATCTGTCGGGAAAAATGGGAAAAGTACATATACAGGGCCTTTAGATTCAACAAAGGCAGAGGATATATACGACAATTTTACCAAAGATATTCAAAATGCTATTCAAAAACAAGAAAACTTGTTAAAAGCAGTGACTGCTGGTCACCAGGACAATGGGAAAATAGACAACGACAGTGGTGGTGAATCTAAACAATACAATTCCTATTCTACCATCAGTAATTCTAATGTTATCAATAATTACTCTGGTACAATAGATTTAAGTTGTAAACGCTGTGATGTTGTGGATGACACGGGGATCAAGTCTGATGATAAGTTGATATCACCGGAGCGACCACTTACTCACTCTCCCAGTGACAACAGACAAACAACAGTGTTTGTTGCAGATAACACAAACTGCAAATACCCAATACAGGTTGTGGATAGATTTACACCAGTCGTGGAAAATAAAGAGTTTGAGCCTGCTGTGCCAACCGATGTAAATCAAGTTAAGGAACACTTACCGAACCATCTGGATGAGAGTAAAAGTTTTGTTGTTAATGGTGACAGTGGTGACACGCCTCCAGTTAACGGAAGTCCTATGGATGAGGAAGATAGTCTGATTGGGCGGAATGAAATGGATGCAACTGATTCACAAGTATCATCTTTATCTAGTCAGAATGAGGCTATATCTGTCCCAGATGATACAGCCAAACACTTAAACAGTTCAGATTTGTCCACAGGTCATTGTCACAATCCTGTATCAATGCAAACAGACAATGACAGACTGACAAATGGTTTGGTAGCTTCAGGTGACTGTGACACAAATAATATGTATCAGACTGAAGCTACCATGCAATGTGACGGTGTGGGCAGTACGACCGGTCAACCAGTGGAAATGGTGACTGATCCCAGTGACAATGTGGTGGGGTTTGGGGTGGTGGACAATGATATGACGGAGAATGACATCAACACATACTTAAGTGATATGCAGTGTGACCCTGGAGCTGGGGTCAACAGTGACCAACATTCAGGAGTGGGCATTACAAGTCCTGATCATGCAAATATACTAAATGAGAGAGGTTATGCAAAAAATTTTGATTTGGTAAATGCACTTGCAAATAAAACATCAAAAATGGGTTCAGCCAGTGAACAAAACGTGTCTGAAAGTTTAGAGCAGGGCAGTAAACATGAGGAAATGTCAGGCGGAGGACTGATGGACTCGCCTGTGGTAGAAATGTATCCACCACAGGCAGACACAGGACTTATATCACCTAGTACAGCCATCCAAAACTACATGGCTCTGGATGGACAGACTTCACCTGCGGGAAGTTCAATATCATCATTTGGGGAAGGTGCTCGCCCTAAGGAGCTATCGCGACCGAGCAGTCTCAGAGGGCTGTCAATACCTCCCTTTGAAGCTCCGGCAGTTGAACAGTCTGTTGAGGTTTCCAGTCCCCCAGAGAACGGAGAAATTTGTGAGAATAGCGATTCCCAGGAGCCTTTAGTGAGTCAAACAATTCAGAGTATACAGGAAAACCACGACTGTCAAACCAAGGCTGATGAAGCACTGCAAATTGACACTGTGAACCTCTGTGATAACAAGGGTGAAGAAGGAGTTAATGTAACTGACCCAGCCTCTAACAGACTGTCTGAGGGGGAGGTCGGTGACGTGGATATGGAAGACACTCCTGTCATGCGAAGGTCACATGATCCTCCTCCTTATACCAATGAGTCACAGCGACCTAGTTCTTGGAGTCCTACTGGACCTGCGTTGGCAGTGCCTCCACCTCAAAAACGTCCTAACAGTTTAAACCTCCCGTCCCGGGGTGAAATGGTCGTCGGTAATTCAGAGAGGACACAAGCACCCTTTAGATTTCCTTACCAGTCGACTAATGCAGAGACAATTACCCCTGAATCCATGGAAACTCCTGAAACTGATGTCAAAGGGCCTGAACCTACAGAACCGGTACAAAAGGGTATGTGTTGCTTTCCAAAACATTCACCAGTAACTAAGAAATATCACAATTAAAGTTAAACTACAGTCCAACCCGGTTATTACAAATTCCTGGGGACCCTTGAAATCCTTATAAATGTACTATAGGGGTTTTGTACTAAATTAACATTTGTACAGAAAAAACAGAAAATGATACAATATGGGACTTTGGTCAGTGATCTAGACTACTATTGTTTTACAGAATGTTGTTCATCCCCTGTGTGGATTATCCACTCTATACTGAAGTTGTTTATTTCTTTTAATACCCTGGTGCATTGTCTAGTAAAAATACTTACATTGAGCTAATTTCTTTATCAAGATTCTTGAAACAATACATGGATGTTTGAACTAGGTGTTACAGATTTAGTGTACACAATTAATAGAGAGAGAATAAATCTTGCCACATAACCGACCTTCATATTTTCATTTTGAATAAAAGATGAAATACAATAACTTTGACTCCAGAACCAGAGGAAAGTCCAGATGCGATGAACGGAGCAGTAGGTAATGTGGTTGAGGAAAGCATTCCAACAATGGATGTAGAGCCATCAGCTACACAGACAGAAAATGCTCTGGGAAAAGTGGCACCCAGATGGATTCCTGATGCAGAAGCTCCTCTATGTATGGGTTGTGAAGCCAAGTTCACATTCACTAAGAGGCGGCATCATTGTCGGGCATGTGGAAAGGCAAGTTCATAATATCAAACTTTGGTCATTGTATCCAATGGTAAAGCTATTGCTTTCATGATGAAAAGTTTAAACTACAAAAAAATAAATTGGGTAAATTATGTAACTTCTTACAGCAAGATCATCAAAATATGATTCAGTAAAATTTCAATTTTCTTTTTTTAGTTTGTCAAAATTGCAAAAATTAGGACAAAAAAAATTTATTGGATATGATTGATACAGAATTTTAGTCCACATGCTAGGACTTGAAACAAAAATTCAATCAATTTATGAATTTATTATCTACAGGTTCGGGGGATATACAAATGGGTTCCGTCTGTCCGTCCGTACGAATGGTTTCCGGAGCATAACTCTAAAACCAGTAGAGATATTTCCACGAAACTTCATACAAAAGCATAACTCTAAAACCAGAAGTGATATTTCCACGAAACTTCATAGACACATTGGTCTTATGGTCTAGTAGTGCCTTTTGCTATTTTAAGGTTTTCACTTTTGTATTTTTTTTCTGTAACCATGGAAACATTGCTGAAAATAGCAGATTTTTGTGTAAGAATCGTTTCCAGACATAGACATATAGACATGTTTAGTTATCCACCGCTTTCTCCGAAACGGAGGATAGTAATTTGGGTTTGTCCGTCTGTCTGTAACACTTTGTTTCCATGCAATAACTGTAACAAATGTAAACCGATTTTCTTCAAACTTGGTGACAAAGTTAAATGCCTTAAGAGCTCGGCCAAGTTCGATGGCGACTGTCGATGGACCTTATTTAGGGGAGTTATGGCCCTTTGAATTACTAAAAACATCATTTTCTGCCATTTCCGTGCAATAAGTGTAACAAATGTAAACCGATTATCTTCAAACAAAGTTAGATGCCTTAAGGGTTTTGCCAAGTTCGATCACCATTTTCTGCCACTATAATAAATATTAACCAATTTTCTTCAAACTTGGTAACAAAGTTAAATGTCTTACTTCCGAATAAGACTTCAGTTTATTTTTTAATGTTTCAACCAAGGTTAAACCTAACCTCAATAATGTTTACCTACAATATGCTCTGAAAGCGGGGGATGAAAATTCCACGAATTTGCTTGTTGTACATCAAATAGAGTCTATAAACAAACCATAATGCCAAGACAATTACAATGGTATATTGTTGTTGTGGTTGTTGTTGTTGTTGTATGAAATTTCCTTCCAGTATATGGAACACCTCTAATTAAAGGGTAGGTCTAGATCTATTCTTCCGGAATTTCAGGTATTCAGTTCTAGGGTGAAATCTAGTTTTGGGGGTATTTCGCATATATTATCAGGCTACATTATGTGTCATTATAACTTTATATATTTTTCTTATTTCGACAGGTATTTTGTTCCACTTGCTGTAATCTACGAAGTCGACTGGAATATATGGAGAACAAAGAAGCGAGAGTGTGTCTGTCATGTCATCAGCAACTAGCAATAGGTATATTTATATGTATATAGATCTAACCTTGTAACACCCCTATAGCTTAGGTACAATAGTAGTTATATCGACCAGACTTCTCTATAGTAGCTGCTATGTTATATGTCTGTCATTCCCCCAATCCAAAGGTTTGGCATCATTATTCCTCCATCTAAAGATCCCATTTCTGCTTTTGTTTTCGTCTATTTTTATTTATTTTATTATTTTTTTTACAATTCTCTGTTATTTGTCCAGTTCATAGAATATCATATCTCTCCATTGGAAACACCAGAATCTCTCTTCTCCTAGCATCAGGTCCTAGAATAATTTATCTATCCCCACTAGAACATCATAATTCTTTCTCCGTATTACATCAGTTTATAGAATAGCATACCTCCCCATTTGGAACATAAGAAACACTAGAAAGTCTCCTGACATCAGCTTACAGATTGATTTGTATATCTCTCTCAATCCTGGGTAGTTGTGTACATAATCATTGATGAAGGAATAAAAACAATTAGAATGTACAAGTTTATACATTGATGGAGGAATAAAGAAATTAGAAAATACAAGTTTTATGTTAATGCATGTTTGAGGTGATGGTAGTTCTTTATTTGCACTTGTTATGAGTTAGTCTTTGCTTTTATGTACTAATCTGTTTCCTGTGTGAATTGAATGTGAGCGTAATCAGGTAGAATCAGAATGGGTAGGCTATTTAATAAACTTTTTTTGCTTAGATGATATAGAAATTATAAATGAGGAATCTTTGTACATGCTTTAAAACAGAAATAAAAATTATAGAACAGAAACCAGAATCATCATCCATCATCTGGTGCCCATTATTACCATACGCTGGAATTTGTCTACATGTACACTTACCATCATTTCCATCATTGGCCACATATTGTCGTTCTCAACGGTCTGGCCGAACACGGATGATAAACATCTCCTCTACTTTTGTAACTCACAGATCTGCATTCAATTTGGTTTGTCTGACAAAAACTTTTTCTGATATTTAAAATACATCCCAACCCTCAATACTTTATATAAGTACATCATGAAAAGAAGTTTTGAAGCCAAGCTGAGTCTCATTTAATTATATAATTAACAAAGAAAGACATTTTGTGCCAGCTAGATCATTTATCAAATAAGTTTGAGATTATTAGGTTTTTTGCATTGTTAATATTTTGTAAATTTTCCTGCTCTCATGATCTATAGCAGTCCTTTGGAATGGATATAAATCTAGGTTCATTTTTCTGAGATGAAACAGAAACATGTGAAGTATATTAAGTATGATACTCTACCTGGTATATATATATCTGTTTTCTCTGACTCTGTTATGACCTTGCATTTTAACATTTTATATACAGTTTGTCCTTCATGTATAATGTGACTTGTCAGTTAATGAACAAAGTCTTCTCTTTCTTCTGCTGCTCGTTGCTAGATATGGCTTTGATTTGAGCTTTCTGCTTGGTTCCTCAGCGGAAATTACCAGTGGAACAGGCCGCAGTCCCAACCCCAATAACCCCAGCGAATACTGCTCTACCATACCTCCCAACCAACAGGTGTCCTCGCGATCACTCCCTCCCACAGTCATGGTACCCGTCGGGGTGTTAAAACGAGAGGGTGAGTCACGCACAGATTTGTTGGTACTGCAATATGGCCATGGTGGCAAAAAAGACATTGCTTTATTTAGAACAAATATTTTTGGTTTAATTGGCCTTTTATTTGAAAAGATTATGATTAAAATTTCATTGTACAACTTCTACAAGTACATTGATTTGTTTTATTGATCATCTTGGTGATAGGGATATTTATATATAGCATGCTGTCTGAAAAACTATATAATTGAATCTTACTCTTCTTCACTTCCTTGTCATTAAACTTTGGTATGCAATCACCTATATCCACGACCGTAATGTGACAGTATGTGGGTAGGGTGTAAGGATGCAATGTAAAATGAATAATGGGGTATCAGGCATCACTTCTTATCAAAGTATATCTTATCAGAGTATCAGGAATGGCTTTCTTAATCAGTAGAAATTAAAATAGATTAACACCTGTCATTTATAATTAAAACATTAAATGCCCTATTACGTAGTCTTACAACTTTGTATAGTTGCACACAAAGAATTAAAACCAGCTTTGTATTCTGCAGAACTGAATACTGTATAATGTGAGATGTATAGCTGCTTGTATCATAGAACTAATTGCAGAAAATTAAACTGAAAAAAAATTGAATAATTTTCCCACAAAAACATTGCACAATATTTTGCCTATTAATGAATTCCACTTGTAAACTTAAGCTTCAATGCTAAGACTCTGACAAGCATGCTATTTTGCTTTGGTGCTCTTTAACGGTCTGCTGGCTTTTAAATTCAAAATAATCTCTAATTAAAAGTTTTTAGCTAGATGCTTACAATATAAACACATCTGTACATGGAATTAATTCTTTTCAGGAGAAGTGGACTTTTTGACCATTAGTTTAAGGAATTATAAGGCAATGTTGTACCATTACTAGTCTTTACTTTTGTTTGATGGGTCACTGTGACCTATATTTGACCTTTAGCCTATTTGTCACGAGTCAGTTTGGTATATAGATTAACCATTAGTTACCATGTCCATAGGGAGCTCCAAGCGTTCCGAGCCAAAACAGGTGATGTTTTCTGACGGCATCCGACCTGGAGGGGATCTCACGGAGCTTGATGGTTCAGAGGCTGCCAACAAACTGCCGCCACGACGAACAAGCAGAGCCCAAAAAAGGGTGGACAGAGGCTCTCCAGGTAAATGTTTTATCGCTGATCTGACAAGAAAATTAGTTACAATAGTTTCTTGATACATCACATGAAAAAGAGATTTGATGCTCACATGTTTGTCAATATACATCAAATTGGATATCTATCTTAATGAATGTTGTTTTCAGATTCTGGCCGCTCCAGTAATAGGAAGTCTCGTCACAGTGAGGCGAGGAGAAACAAGTGTTTGATACCCGAGAATGGCTTACCACCTGTATTGTTAACCAAAACAGGTGAGTAGTTGATAGTCTTAGGGTTGTATATTTAGTGGACCCGCGATAATCCGGATGCCGATAGTCCTAGGGTTGTATGTAGTGTAGAAGCTTTTTGACATTACTAAGGACCTCACATCAGGAACCCGGTAGTAATCATCTATCTGTCCGTTTATCTGTCCATAATTGATATTCAGAGATTTACTTATAAAACCATTGGGCATTGAACTGATGCTATGTTTATTATATGGATTAGGGGGCATGAATTACTTCTGTTTTTCGATTTCAGTTAAAATTGTTTCTTGGTGACATGGATATCATCATTGATGTTTACTAAGGGTTTGGGAATTAAAAATGGCCACCTTGGTCCTTTAAAATTAAAACAAACACAAAAATATTTGATTTAATGAAAGTTTCTCAATTAGACGTTTTTGGGTCTGACACTGAATGGTACCTAGGTAATGGAGTTCCCTAAACTGGGTCCCTCTCTGATGGATGCCAATTTGTCAAAAAGTTTAGTTGCAAAATTAGTGATGACATTTATGAAGGATGTGTTTTTTTCCCCACAGATAATGCAATGGATGAGAACCCCAACATGGCTGAATACTTAACACAAATTAAAGGTAAAGAGGAATTTAATAGTTCTACAAAATCTGAGGAAAATTGAGAAACGCATGTATCATAACAGAATCCTGAAATATTTGATAACAAACAGCATTCTATAATAAATGACAGATGTTTGTAATTGTTATATTGATGTGAAAGGAGACAGGAATGCCCAATGATCATTGGTTAGCTCCTTTCTGTGTAACAAGACAAATTGTTTATATTATGACATTGTTCCTGGTAGTTTATTGAATACATAAATGATGATGATTTAGCAAAGTGTTTTCAGTTTTTAAAATTAACAGTTATCTTTTATTTGATAACAGACGAGGAGGCAGAACCAGTTATTTTTGCTGTGAATTCTAACTTGTCTGTTCTCGTCAAAATAGTCACACGTAAGTTGATCAAATGAAAATATTTGTGAAGCAGAATTCAGTAAAGTAGATCCAACAAAATGTCGATATATACTTTACTTGTATAATGGTGTTCTGATTAATAGAGTTCATCGAGCATCATTGGTTTGGGGTGTTTGACCAATTAATTGATTAAGAAATATGTAATCGAGTTTCGTTGGAATTGCCTGATATCATGATAAACAAAAATGTATAATTAGCCAGTCAGTAAAACAAGCAAGAAATGTCATAGAAAACTTGTCGCAATCAATCGCTTGTGTGTGTTGTTGCTCATATCATTTCAAATAAACCAAGTGTCTAAACGAATTGAAGTGCACATAAGCACTATGTAGTAATGTAAATGTTCAGAGGAGAATTCGAAAACATAAGCAACCTGGGAACATGGCAACACTTGAGTCCGTAGAAGAAAGTTTGTACAATTTTCCTGGAAAACATACGCGGACAAATAAAATCGATTTTAATCGATCAATGATTGGTTACACAAAAATGATGATCGATCATAAAATTTCAACCGGTTCTTAACGCTAGCTTTTATAATTGTACAAGATACAAATCAGAGAACATTATGAACTGTTGACTGAGGAACCTGGTTTGATTTACTTAGTTACATATGTTCACCTCCCTATATTTTGACTTTCTCTGTGAAACTAGTACTTCAGACCTTTAACCTTTGATTGTTGACCTTTGTGTTGCAGTTGACTGCTGTGTAAACAGGACGTGTTGGTGTTTGACCACGCGAGGTATGTGTACTGTAGGACAGGACGAGATCGTCATCGTTCTCGAGGTCCTACCTGATGAGGAGACACTTCCTCGAGACATCCTCTGTCACTTCCAGACAATGTATGAGGAGGCAGGTAAAGGTAAGTTTGATTACAAATCTTAACTTACTAATTATATTTACACAGAGTTATCTTCTCCTGTGAGTTGGTGCTGATGGTTGTGCGATTTTTCTGTGTAAATAAAGTTCTGAGAAAATAATTTTATCAATAAGAAATACAGTTAATCCTGGAATCTTTGTTAGGGTAAAAAAATCACGACCATGATTGCGCCGCAAATTATCAGAGTAATCAACTAATTCACCCCTGTAGACACATTTAGACTCTTCCAAATCAAGGACTTGAATAGTCTATTGTAAAACTTCAAGGGTGAATGAGTTTTAAGTTGGGTTGAATATATAGTGAAAAGTTAGGTCAGGATCAACAAAAATAGTTTGAAGTAAAGTCTCAGTGTTTTACAAAAATAAGCTTGTAATTGTACTAGTTTGAGTTAACGAGGTTTGACTGAACCCGCCAACAGGGGTAGATTACTCTGTACAACAAAAAGGCTCATAATGTGGTTGAAAACTAATTGTAACTGCAAGAAAATGGGAAAAAAATATGCAATGCAAGTCACATTTTTGTTTACCAGTAGATCTTATTATTCATATATTTTACATTCAATGATGCTTTATTAAAGGTAACACAGTGTCAGACATGGGACACACAATATTTAACCAGAGTTTCCTGGATAGCCGTGACCATGGTGGGATGCTGTATATCTACCCGACCTTCCAGTGTTTACACAAATTGGTCCTACCCAAGCCTCCGTATGTGTTTGGAATACTACTACAGAAGTGGGAGACACCCTGGGCCAAGGTCTTCCCCATCAGACTGTTACTCCGACTAGGCGCCGAGTACAGATGTAAGTAACACTCAGTTAAAACACTTCCCCATCAGACTGTTACTCCGACTAGTCGCCGAGTACAGATATAAGTAACACTCAGTTAAAACACTTCCCCATCAGACTGTTACTCCGACTAGTCGCCGAGTACAGATGTAAGTAACACTCAGTTAAAACACTTCCCCATCAGACTGTTACTCCGACTAGACGCCGAGTACAGATGTAAGTAACACTCAGTTAAAACGCTTCCCCATCAGACTGTTACTCCGACTAGACGCCGAGTACAGATGTAAGTAACACTCAGTTAAAACACTTCCCCATCAGACTGTTACTCCGACTAGACGCCGAGTACAGATGTAAGTAACACTCAGTTAAAACACTTCCCCATCAGACTGTTACTCCGACTAGGCGCCGAGTACAGATGTAAGTAACACTCAGTTAAAAACACTTCCCCATCAGACTGATACTGTTACTCCGACTAGGCGCCGAGTACAGATGTAAGTAACACTCAGTTAAAACACTTCCCCATCAGACTGTTACTCCGACTAGGCGCCGAGTACAGATGTAAGTAACACTCCGTTAAAACACTTCCCCATCAGACTGTTACTCCGACTAGGCGCCGAGTACAGATGTAAGTAACACTCAGTTAAAACACTTCCCCATCAGACTGTTACTCCGACTAGGCGCCGAGTACAGATGTAAGTAACACTCCGTTAAAACACTTCCCCATCAGACTGTTACTCCGACTAGGCGTCGAGTACAGATGTAAGTAACACTCAGTTAAAACACTTCCCCATCAGACTGTTACTCCGACTAGGCGCCGAGTACAGATGTAAGTAACACTCCGTTAAAACACTTCCCCATCAGACTGTTACTCCGACTAGGCGCCGAGTACAGATGTAAGTAACACTCAGTTAAAACACTTCCCCATCAGACTGTTACTCCGACTAGGCGCCGAGTACAGATGTAAGTAACACTCCGTTAAAACACTTCCCCATCAGACTGTTACTCCGACTAGGCGCCGAGTACAGATGTAAGTAACACTCCGTTAAAACACTTCCCCATCAGACTGTTACTCCGACTAGGCGCTGAGTACAGATGTAAGTAACACTCCGTTAAAACACTTCCCCATCAGACTGTTACTCCGACTAGGCGCCGAGTACAGATGTAAGTAACACTCAGTTAAAACACTTCCCCATCAGACTGTTACTCCGACTAGGCGCCGAGTACAGATGTAAGTAACACTCAGTTAAAACACTTCCCCATCAGACTGTTACTCCGACTAGGCGCCGAGTACAGATGTAAGTAACACTCCGTTAAAACACTTCCCCATCAGACTGTTACTCCGACTAGGCGCCGAGTACAGATGTAAGTAACACTCAGTTAAAACACTTCCCCATCAGACTGTTACTCCGACTAGGCGCCGAGTACAGATGTAAGTAACACTCAGTTAAAACACTTCCCCATCAGACTGTTACTCCGACTAGGCGCCGAGTACAGATGTAAGTAACACTCAGTTAAAACACTTCCCCATCAGACTGTTACTCCGACTAGGCGTCGAGTACAGATGTAAGTAATACTCAGTTAAAACACTTCCCCATCAGACTGTTACTCCGACTAGACGCCGAGTACAGATGTAAGTAATACTCAGTTAAAACACTTCCCCATCAGACTGTTACTCCGACTAGGCGCCGAGTACAGATGTAAGTAACACTCAGTTAAACACTTCCCCATCAGACTGTTACTCCGACTAGGCGCCGAGTACAGATGTAAGTAATACTCAGTTAAACACTTCCCCATCAGATTGTTACTCCGACTAGGCGCCGAGTACAGATGTAAGTAACACTCCGTTAAAACACTTCCCCATCAGACTGTTACTCCGACTAGGCGCCGAGTACAGATGTAAGTAACACTCAGTTAAAACACTTCCCCATCAGACTGTTACTCCGACTAGGCGCCGAGTACAGATGTAAGTAACACTCAGTTAAAACACTTCCCCATCAGACTGTTACTCCGACTAGGCGCCGAGTACAGATGTAAGTAACACTCAGTTAAAACACTTCCCCATCAGACTGTTACTCCGACTAGGCGCCGAGTACAGATGTAAGTAACACTCAGTTAAAACACTTCCCCATCAGACTGTTACTCCGACTAGACGCCGAGTACAGATGTAAGTAATACTCAGTTAAAACACTTCCCCATCAGACTGTTACTCCGACTAGGCGCCGAGTACAGATGTAAGTAACACTCGTTAAAACACTTCCCCATCAGACTGTTACTCCGACTAGGCGCCGAGTACAGATGTAAGTAACACTCAGTTAAAACACTTCCCCATCAGACTGTTACTCCGACTAGGCGCGAGTACAGATGTAAGTAACACTCGTTAAAACACTTCCCCATCAGACTGTTACTCCGACTAGGCGCCGAGTACAGATGTAAGTAACACTCCGTTAAAACACTTCCCCATCAGACTGTTACTCCGACTAGGCGCCGAGTACAGATGTAAGTAACACTCCGTTAAAACACTTCCCCATCAGACTGTTACTCCGACTAGGCGCCGAGTACAGATGTAAGTAACACTCCGTTAAAACACTTCCCCATCAGACTGTTACTCCGACTAGGCGCCGAGTACAGATGTAAGTAACACTCAGTTAAAACACTTCCCCATCAGACTGTTACTCCGACTAGGCGCCGAGTACAGATGTAAGTAACACTCAGTTAAAACACTTCCCACTCAGACTGTTACTCCGACTAGACGCCGAGTACAGATGTAAGTAACACTCAGTTAAAACACTTCCCCATCAGACTGATACTCCGACTAGGCGCCGAGTACAGATGTAAGTAACACTCAGTTAAAACACTTCCCCATCAGACTGTTACTCCGACTAGGCGCCGAGTACAGATGTAAGTAACACTCAGTTAAAACACTTCCCCATCAGACTGTTACTCCGACTAGACGCCGAGTACAGATGTAAGTAACACTCAGTTAAAACACTTCCCCATCAGACTGTTACTCCGACTAGGCGCCGAGTACAGATGTAAGTAACACTCCGTTAAAACACTTCCCCATCAGACTGTTACTCCGACTAGGCGCCGAGTACAGATGTAAGTAACACTCAGTTAAAACACTTCCCCATCAGACTGTTACTCCGACTAGGCGCCGAGTACAGATGTAAGTAACACTCAGTTAAAACACTTCCCCATCAGACTGTTACTCCGACTAGGCGCCGAGTACAGATGTAAGTAACACTCCGTTAAAACACTTCCCCATCAGACTGTTACTCCGACTAGGCGCCGAGTACAGATGTAAGTAACACTCCGTTAAAACACTTCCCCATCAGACTGTTACTCCGACTAGGCGCCGAGTACAGATGTAAGTAACACTCCGTTAAAACACTTCCCCATCAGACTGTTACTCCGACTAGGCGCCGAGTACAGATGTAAGTAACACTCAGTTAAAACACTTCCCCATCAGACTGTTACTCAGACTAGGCGCCGAGTACAGATATAAGTAACACTCAGTTAAAACACTTCCCCATCAGACTGTTACTCCGACTAGGCGCCGAGTACAGATGTAAGTAACACTCAGTTAAAACACTTCCCCATCAGACTGTTACTCCGACTAGGCGCCGAGTACAGATGTAAGTAACACTCAGTTAAAACACTTCCCCATCAGACTGTTACTCCGACTAGGCGCCGAGTACAGATGTAAGTAACACTCCGTTAAAACACTTCCCCATCAGACTGTTACTCCGACTAGGCGCCGAGTACAGATGTAAGTAACACTCCGTTAAAACACTTCCCCATCAGACTGTTACTCCGACTAGACGCCGAGTACAGATGTAAGTAACACTCAGTTAAAACACTTCCCCATCAGACTGTTACTCCGACTAGACGCCGAGTACAGATGTAAGTAACACTCAGTTAAAACACTTCCCCATCAGACTGTTACTCCGACTAGGCGCCGAGTACAGATGTAAGTAACACTCCGTTAAAACACTTCCCCATCAGACTGTTACTCCGACTAGGCGCCGAGTACAGATGTAAGTAACACATCACTATGTTACTGAATGTCACAACATTATCCAAACACTTTTGAACTCTTCGTATTTTTAAGCTGGAACATGGGGACAATTCAAAAGAATCTATTGTTTTTGCATCAGAATAAATTTAAAATAATTCATCCTTTACTAATTATGGAGAATTGAAGAGGTATGCTCTCAGCTTGTAATGTGAAAATTTAGAATTAAAAATTCTATATTATTTGTTACTGTAAAGGCAACACGTTTTAGTGCCAAACTGATTATATGTTTTTATGCAACAATTTAATGAACTGATGACAGGGTGTGCCTGGGATATTTCCTTGGTTAATGGCCTACCGTATGGGTTAAATCAATTTCACAGTGCCAAATCTTTTTGGGAATTTAAATCACTTGTAAAATATACTTAAGTTGCATGTACATGGAACATTTAAAAATATCAAAATTGAAATTGTTTTGTTTTCAGATTACCCTTGTCCTCTGATTAGTGTTCGTAATAGGAAGCCGGTGTTCTTTGAGATCGGCCACACAATCATGAACCTACTGGCAGACTTCAGGAATTTCCAGTACATGTTACCCCAGATAAAGGGGGTGACAATACACATGGAGGACAAGAAAACTATAATGAACTTCCCCAGGAACAGATATGATGATGTGAGTCTTACAGATCTACTTACAGATTTGATACCCACTTATAAGATGAAGGAACATACCTTTGTTATCCCCCGCCCAACGAAGTTGGTGGGGGATATACAAATGGGGTCCGTCCGTCCGTCTGTCCGTCCGTCTGTCCGTCGGTACGAATGGTTTCCGGAGCATAACTCTATAACTAGTAGAGATATTTCCACGAAACTTCATACACACATTGGTCTTATGGCCTTGTAGTGCCTTTTGCTATTTTTAGGTTTTCTTTTTTTGCATTTTTCCGTAACCATGGAAACATTGCTGAAAATATCATATTTTTGTACCAGGTTCGTTTCCGGAGCATAACTCTAAAACCAGAAGAGATATTTCCACGAAACTTTATAGACACATTGGTCTTATGGTCTAGTAGTGCCTTTTGCTATTTTTAGGTTTTCACTTTTTGTGCTTTTTTCTGTAACCATAGAAACATTGCTGAAAATATCATATTTTTGTAGCAGGTTCATTTTCGGAGCATAGCTCTAAAACCAGCAGAGATATTTCCACGAAACTTCATAGACACATTCTTTTTATGGTCTAGTAGTTTTTGCTATTTTTAGGTTTTCATTTTTTGCACTTTGTCCGTTACCATGGAAACATTGCTGAAAATATCATGGTAAATGGTAAATGTAACTTTGCAAAACTCCACCCATCTTTGTGTGTATAGTCTAATATAAATGTCAAGGCTGTATACCTGATTCAACAATTGCAGCCCCGCTCTACTTGAATTATACTCCATCTTTCTTTAGCTCAACTTCCTTTTTCCTGTTTTTTTTTTTTTCATACACATAAGTCTCAAACTTACTTCAGCTTTGATATCTCCATTGGCGGGGGATCTGAATGACTATGTCCTTGTTTCCATGTTAAATGGGGATGCTTTTTAAATAAAGTATCTGGAATGATTAATAATTAACAAGAAATATCTGTGAAAGGAATTTAAAAACGGCTTTAGCAGTCTGAAATTGATATAGAATTAATAATATCATATTTCATTTATGAAATCCATAAATCGGTACATACTGTTTGTCCTAAAATATCAGCCGCAGAGATGCAACTTACATTTTGTGAAATATGGTAACTAAAATTTGCAAAGTTAGGAAAGAAGTTGTTTTATTAGCCAGAGTAATTAATGGTAAACATTTCTGTTTATCCCTCTGACAGCTGATGAAGGTTGTGAGTAACAGTAATGAACATGTGATGGCCATCGGAGCGAGCTTCAGCTCCCAGGCCGACTCCCATTTGGTGTGTATACAGAATGATGACGGTAACTACCAGACCCAGGCGATCAACATACAGAATAAACCACGTAAAGGTAAGTTATCATAAAGAATAAATTACGCAAAGGTAAGTTATTATACAGACTGATGATGGTAACTACCAGACCAAGGCGATCAATATACAGAATAAACCACGCAAAGGTAAGTAATCATACAGAACGATGACGGTAACTACCAGACCCAGGTAATCAACATACAGAAAAAAGTAAATTATTATGATTACAGAATAAACCCCGTAAAGGTAAGTTATACATATCAAACCCCACAATTGTATGTTAATATCAGGTATATAAAATAAAAAATCTGCATCGATAAATAACTTACACACTGAACAAATCTCTGAAAGGTAAGTTTCAATGGAAACTTCTCGTACTGACAGCTTTCCAATACAATAAACTTGCATAGCCATGCTATGTAACAGCATAAACAATATCACTGTTCTTATTTCCACAGTAACTGGAGCCAGTTTTGTTGTGTTCAATGGTGCTTTGAAGACCAGTTCAGGTTTACGTGCCAAGTCAAGTATCGTAGAGGATGGCCTAATGGTACAGATCACCCCGGACTCGATGGTGGCCCTGAAACAGGCCATGAAGGATATGCGTGAATATGTCGTCGAGTGTGGCAGTATCACAAATCCATCTCCTGACGAGGTGGTCATGATGCAGTGGGTCAACGATGACAAAAACGTCAATATAGGGTAAGATTATCACAAACTTTGTGTCATACTAGTAGGGAATTATGGCATCAGATGTAGTAAAGTGAATATCTTCATTTAAATCTTCAATTAAGGGGAAAATAATTGTTTGTCTTGTTATTTATGGAAAGATGGTTTCAAATCAGTATAATATAAAGTTTTTTTTTTTTTTTTTTCTTTTTTTAATTTAATGGAAGAGGCACATTTAAGCTTTTCTATTAGTTCTGTTTCTTTTGATAAGTTTAGAAGGTATCTTGACATAATATTTGGCATATGCATACACCACTGCAGGGTGAATATCACTTGACCATAAGGTAAAGTAAATGTTAATCATTCTTCATCTTATTTAATTAAGATACTGATATTACGAGCGGTTTATTTCTGTATGTAGAGTGAAGAGCCCTGTAGACAGTATGTTGATGGATGGAGTAGAAAGCATCCATATTCCTAATGCAACAGACTATGTTGGGGAGACATACATTATCCGGTGGACCGACGTGTTCTTTATACAAAACGAGGACTCTGGATCAGCCAAATGGGAGCCAGTGGACCTGAGTCGACTGGCAGAGACATTATCAAATGCCTGTTGTATAGCTTTAACGCGACACCTAGACTCGCTCCACGACACTTCTCTTACCAAGATTGGTCTGCGAGTCAACATCGAAGCAGAAAAAGTAAGTCTTATACACTCTTAACAACTTCATCAATATGGCCAAAATTGTATTTAGATAAGTTACATCAGTACCTTAAAATAACCATTGTATAAAGTTTCTAATGTACTCTAAAGAAATGAAATCCATGCACCATTCTGTACATTGTTCTGTGTATAGATCAGCTCTGTTTCAATGATGGAAAGTTTGATTGTGATGCCATTCTAAAATGATGTTAGTACCATTAATTGTACTGGATTCGGTTATAACTAACCTCTGGGGACTATTGAAATCAGTTTGCTATAAGCATAGTTCAATATAAACATGTTACAGACATCCTATATTGACCTTGACAGGGAATGACATATAAACATTGTATATTTTGCTATTGTCATGTCAGAATCTGAGAACATTGCTATCCAATGGTTCCAACAGTATGATTAAGAAGAATAAGTATCATCGTAATTACACCTATGTACAAGGAATCATCTACATTTGTACAAGTAATAAAACAAGACAATACATTTTCAAATTCCTCATGTATAACTAAAGTACCCACTACCCGGGTATAGATAAATCTTGAAGCTAGGATGCTGCTATTTTCCTGCTAAGTATACAATGTACATATCTTACAAGATCTATGTGTCTGTTACAGGTTGGTTATGAAATCGGTGCCAATGAGGAGAAGTTACCGGATGTTTACATGAACGACCTTGACAATGAGCTGATTCCCGTGATACACAGTGCAGCCTCTCAGAACCATGGGGGTGCCATAGTATTAGAACTTATATTTCATGTGCTCAAGTAACCTCTAACAGAGCTCTGTTTACATCCGTTACATTTCTAAGACGTCTAATTTAAACAGTCCATTTCTGTTTATCTGTGGCTATGATACAATTCAATGACCTTTGTTGATAATTTTACCTGTACATTTTTGATCCATGGAAAGCTATATCAAATTTCGGAGAAAGTTTAAATTTTCAAAAAATAGTATTGCAGGAATGGTAAAATTTTGTGATTGCACTAATAAGTATATGCCCCTACAGAGCTTTAAGATAAATGTCCACTAATTTCAATAACATTTATGTTGAATTCTATCAGTTTTGTGTGGTTAATGTGAGATTTCCTTGACCTCTGTCACTTCCATTAGTTGTAGTAGCTTTTGTCACTTTAACAACCTCTTTGACCTTGGCTGACCTTCATCATTGAAACATAAATTGGTGGATTTTATTGACATCCGAAAAATGAAGTGCACCACCTAAGATTATGTTGATCAGTCAATATCATTTAAAATGTCTCCATTGACCTTTCGAACTGAGTTGACTTTCTTTACTGAAACCTAATTGTCTGAGTTATCACTATTGATCTGTATCATTGGAGTGTAAGTGTGTAACCTTCGCTGACCTTTACTATGGAAGCATATCTGAGTGACTTGCGTTGACCTAAACTGAGGTCATTATATATATGTACGAGTGAACTGGAATGAACTTTGTTGTTGACCTCTGTTGTATACCTTGGTAACAATGTGTCTGCATGGCCGTTATGAGACACTACAGAATACAGAATAGATAATTGTTATTAATATCACTGTATTGTTGACTGTGTGACCTATGATCTGATCGATTGTTGTCTGTGAATGTTACTGTTACAAATCAGTGTATGTCTGTTGTCTGCAAGTCTGACTGGTTGAAGCAGAAATCTTACATTAGAATTTTCTGAATTTATGAACTCATTCACACCTGTGAATTCTTGATGAACTGTTCCAGTCAAAGATTATGATGAGTTTAAATGTGTGATTAGGGTTGAATGGGTTGATATTTACCTGTAGCCTAATTAATGACAATGATTTATTGACATTTTAGCATAATATATGTGAAGATTTTGTGTTTAAAACCGAGAACAAATCCACACAATATATAGGACATACCCAATTGTAATTTAGATACAAATTTTAAATGATAAGATTCCTAGAAAAAAATATCTAGATGGATGAATAATTGAATCTGCAGACTTTAAGGGAGGTAACTCCACTAACCAATTAGCTGGAACATGGAGTTGACCTTCAGTTTCGGGGGACATTGTTAAAGGCTTATTTACTTGGTGTCATGTACATTGTTAAAAACTTTTATCAGAAATATTTTTAAGTAATTTTTCTATAGGTCTGATGTCAGGAGATTACAGAAATTGTTAGAAGTTAACTGTCGTAGTCACAGGGACCTGGCATTGCCGTAGTGTGTGTGTTTGGCTCTGGACAAGTCATTATGTATACACCAGTAGTCACAGGGACCTGGCACTGCCGTAGTGTGTATGTTTGGCTCACAGTAGTCACAGGGACCTGGCACTGTTGTAGTGTGTGTGTTGGCTCTGGACAAGTCATTATGTATACACCAGTATCTGTTATACCTTGTTTCCCATTTAATTTCAGATAGTATATTGTATTGTTACCACTTGTTGTTGAATTATATGTTGATTCTATTATATTTATTTAACTGTATAGGAAAGAAGATATAATCTATGTTACTCTAGTGAAAGTTTTCAATGAGCAATGTATCGTTTTCATTAAGAATTCAGACACTGCCCCTTTCACAATAGCATGTGTATTAATTTATTTTACCCAAGACTTTATAACGATCTAATATTTGAATTAATGACTATGTCATTTACTATATATTGTTTATTGTGTAAATTACATTTTATTTGACATGCTTCACTAAACACACATAAACCACACAGTCTCATTTGATTCATTTTAGGCTTTAAGCAGATTTCTTAAAAATTTATAATAGCTGACAGTGCTTAGAAGTATCTGTTGTTATTAGAGTTATGTCGAGTAAAATACACTGAAAAGCTGTTTTGATTGATGCCTTTTGGATTTTATCTTGAAAAACAAATCGCGCATAACAGATTTGCCAATTATTGGTAACAGGTTTACCAAACTTACAAACATTGTTTTGAGATACAAAGTGAAATGTATTAGTTATTTGTTTTTTTTGGTGACCTAGCAAATTTGTCCTCTTTTGAAAAAAATATTTTTTCAGTGACCTAGCGTCCTGATTTAAAAACTTTTTGTATTAATTTATTATTGAGGAGTTTGAACACATTAAAATTTGAACTGCTATACAATAACACAGTTTGCATGTACATGTAAAAATGTTTGTGTTTGAATAAGAAAAAATGAATGAAGGAACAATCCATGTTTAAAGAGCATTACTAAATTAGTTTTTTCTTAGGTACAAGATGTTAAAGTGAATGTAATATAACCTGTTTATAATTGTGCTGATAATGTTCCTGATTTCATGGTACTGGGTTATTATCTGTATCTGTTGTTTCAATTTTTCAGAAAAGTAACTAATAAGAAACACTAATGACATGTATCAGAAGAATCACTACCAAGAGAAAATTGACGAAGGCATTTACAGATCTGAAATAGCTATAACTAAGTCACGGTATTCTCGTAAATCTTTGAGCGTCTGTTCCAATGTACAAATATTTTTAACAAACCAGTACTGTGTCCTGAAATCAGATTTTTTTTCAACGGTTTGTATATAAGAGTGTCAAGAGTGTCGAGTCAGTATAGCTGTATGGTGTGTCTATAAACTGTGATGATGGTGTAGCCTCGGTGTTAGAAGTGTTTTAGAATGTATGAGGTCATTTTTATAGAGCACTGAATACATAACCACATGTAAACATCACGAATTCATTGTATATACCCATATCTAAAGGTCACTCTCCAAACCATTCACATTCTGTGAGATGATGTTAGATTTGGACGTTTTACTTACAATGAACTGGTATATCCTATTCACTAATGGACCTAAAACAATGGGACATAACTTGATCTGGTAACAATGAGCCATAACTTGATCTGGTATATATCCCATTCACTGATAGCCCTAAAACAATGGGCCATAACTTGATCTGGTAACAATGGGACATAACTTGTTCTGGTATATCCCATTCAATGACGAACTTAAAACAATGGGCCATAACTTGATCTGGTATATATCCCATTCACTGATGGACCTAAAACAATGGGCCATAACTTGATCTGGTATATCCCATTCAATGACGGACCTAAAACAATGGGCCATAACTTGATCTGGTATATCCCATTCAATGACGGACCTAAAACAATGGGCCATAACTTGATCTGGTATATAATGGGCCATAACTTGATCTGGTATATATCCCATTCACCGATGGACCTAAAACAATGGGCCATAACTTGATCTGGTATATATCCCATTCAATGACGAACTTAAAACAATGGGCCATAACTTGATCTGGTATATATCCCATTCACTGATAGCCCTAAAACAATGGGCCATAACTTGATCTGGTATATATCCCATTCACTGATAGCCCTAAAACAATGGGCCATAACTTGATCTGGTATATATCCCATTCACTGATGGACCTAAAACAATGGGCCATAACTTGATCTGGTATATATCCCATTCACTGATGGACCTAAAACAATGGGCCATAACTTGATCTGGTATATCCCATTCAATGACGGACATAAAAACAATGGGCCATAACTTGATCTGGTATATAATGGGCCATAACTTGATCTGGTATATCCCATTCAATGATGGACCTAAAACAATGGGCCATAACTTGATCTGGTATATAATTGGCCATAACTTGATCTGGTATATATCCCATTCAATGACGAACTTAAAACAATGGGCCATAACTTGATCTGGTATATATCCCATTCACCGATGGACCTAAAACAATGGGCCATAACTTGATCTAGTATATATCCCATTCAATGACGAACTTAAAACAATGGGCCATAACTTGATCTAGTATATCCCATTCACTGACGGACCTAAAACAATGGGCCATAACTTGATCTGGTATATCCCATACACCGGCAGACCTAAAACAATGGGCCATAACTTGATCTGGTATATATCCCATACATTGATGGACCTAAAACAATGGGCCATAACTTGATCTGGTATATCCCATTCACCGACGAACCTAAACAATGGGCCATAACTTGATCAGGTATATCTAATACACCGACAGACCTAAAACAATGTTCCATAACTTGATCTGGTTACAATGGACCATAACTGGTCTGGTTACAATGGGCCATAACTTGATCTGGTTACAATGGGCCATAACTGGTCTGGTTACAATGGGCCATAACTTGATCTGGTATATCCCATACACCGACAGACATAAACAATGGGCCATAACTTGATTTGGTAACAATGGGCAATAACTTGATCTGGTATATCCCATTCACCGACAGACCTAAATCAATGGGCCATAACTTGCATTATGGAGTGTGTGATGTTTATTAGAATGTATATATTGGAGGAATTGTTGTACACCTTCCTGGGAAGTGGTCAACTGTAAATCTTTGTCGAATTTATATTTTGGGGGCACAGAGAAATAAAACATTAAAATGTCAGTTGAAATTTAATTGTTGTTTTCTGTCTTAAATACATACTGTATTTAAATGTTATTATTTAGAACATACCCTGTGTGTATCTAGTGTATCTACTGCCAATACCCTGTGTGTATCTACTGTATGTGTCCACTTTTAAAAGTGTAAACCAACTTAGTTTTGCGGCGACTTATGGTTATTTTATGTTTTCAGATCTAGATCTAACATCATTTTCTCTGCAATTTGATTTTGAGCTTAACGGTTTAAAAGCTATAGCTCTTGTAGTTGAAATGTCTTCACTGCAATTTATTTTGTGGAATTCTGATCAACTGTGAAATGTGTAAAATTTAATTGCACACAAAAAGAAGTTGGTTTACAGTAGTTTAAATGAGATCTAAAGGCTGATGACATCATCTTGACTTACACCCGAGGATAGTGGACATTTTTGATCATCGACCTTTTATGCAGACTACACTGACCTTCTGTTGCACTGCACATGATATTTAGGCCTTGCACTATACTGCAATCTTACTTTACACGTAAATACCCCAAAAAGTTCTAGAGTTGTATATCTCATGATAACAGTAAGTCAATTGGCTAACTAACTTGAAGTAAACACCCACATTTGAGATTAATTAGTTATTGGCTATTATACAAAACTTCTGTATAATTACCTGGTTACCATGACAACCATACTTTTAAGAAAATAATTATTTCACATCTACATATGATATGGTCCCCCAAATTTCATTGACATTGATCTAATAGTTTAGGAGGAGTTTACTGACGACAAACATGAGTGTGATTCCAGTATTCACTGAAAGTAACATTTTAAAAAGCACACAACAATTTCAGATTATGACAGTGTTTATTTAAAATCATACATTGCCTTCATCATCATATTAAATATTAGTATAATCATAGATAAATTATCAACAACAACAGGAATGTAGCACTGAGTTTATGCTGTAGATTTTGTTGTATAAAACATGTAAGCAGTACAATGTGGTTAGTTTGATCAAATTGGCCTTCATGATTCTGACTCAAAAATATTCCGATCTTTACTGAAATCAGGATTTGTGCTGATAAAGTGGATTATATCTATCTTAACGAAATTACATTATGATAATCACTTACTATGGTGATTGGCCTAGTTTGTCTGATTTTGTACCGTAATAGTTATATCGACTATTCGTCACACTTTCAGTTATCTCCCTTGAATTGTTTTTACCTAGCTTATACACATCATGGGAACATGCCTTAGAATGAAATAATAGACATCAAACATATAAAGGATAATTTCAACATTGTAATTGGAGGTTTTGTACATTAGAGTGTATTGATATGTAACTTATTTTAGTGTGATGTTTGCAGTATCAGAAGCATGATCTCCAAGGCATGATATAATATTGTCTGGTCAGGCACTGTGTACCTATGGATCTAACATTAACGACTATTGTTATTTAAGTACATACCACATTTGTGGGATTGAGGAAACCTTGATATCCTCACAATAGGATAATCAATCTGCTGTGTATTATTCCTAGGTATGACATGATCTTCCAACATCTATAGTCACTTAAGGCAAAGGCAGGTTTCTATGGGGGAGAAGAGCTAGAGATCCTGAGGAAGAACGATCTCCTCTAGTCAGTCTCTAGCTTCTGGCCCAAGTAGGCCTTGTATCACAACCCAGAGGTAAATGTTAATCAAGACACTCTAGTCAGTCTCTGGCCCGTGTAGGCCCTGTATCACGACCCAGAGGTAGATGTTTATCAAGACATGAGGGCTAATGGTAGAATATTATACACTTTGACCCATGGTAGAATATTACAAGCCTTGGCCCAGGGAAGAAAATTTCACACCTTGACCAATGGTAAAATATTACACACGTTGACCCTGAGGCAGAAGATTAGTGGTAAAATATTACATGCCTTGACCAATGGTCGAATAATCATACACCTTGACCCAAAGGCGGAAGGGTTAGTGATAAAATAGTACTTGATCTGGCCACAACCCTGTAAGGTTTTTTTTATAACCTTTTTAATTATGTTACAGAACTGCCACACAGACGGAAACACTAAATAAATATTGATTATATTAATATAAATATTAGCAGGATTTGAATTGTTTATACTATTAAGCAAGAACTAAGATTTGCATTGAAACGTTTGTATTTAAGGGACTAGGTAATTATAGCTGTGCATATCAAATAAATAATTTTCATTTGTGGATTCAAATTTTAACCTGTACATTTTTCTTTGTGCTGTTTTTATAATTATGAGAGAAAACCAGCAATGTGATAATTTTTCATATATAGAAAGTATCATTATTCTAGTAAAGGTTTAGGTCTAACTTCCTCTTTATTAAGACGGGTGGACAGCGGTATCTCAACCCAAATTGGCTGGTCAACCTGAGGATTGCATCGTAGGGATAATGGCCAAAATGTTTCACAAGGATTGAAATACTAATGCAAAATTCTTTTCCTGTGATACTGATACTTTATTAAACAATTCAATTTAAACATTTTCACAGTTCTGTCATCACAGGGACGTTACAATGCATTAAAATTACTTGTGTTATCCTCAATGGTCGCTGCATGTATTGATGACATCAAATGCATGTATTGATGACATTGATGACATCATATGTCTGTATTGATGACATCGCATCATTGTCAACCATGTGTGAGCTGTCTTTTCCCTACCCCAATAAAATTCAGAGTTATATTTTCCCTAACAACCATGGGATAACCCTGTCAATTATGGGAGAAAAACATTTTCATATATTGTTTTAAACTGCTACATTTCGTTCTTCAATCTTAAATTTTCTTCAATATTCACTTTTCTTCAAAAAATTCTTTGTATTTTCCTTCCATATAATGTCTATATTTAAAATAATACATTATTTTTTTCTTCAATACTTTTTTTGCGAATAATCTACATGTATTGTATTTTCCTAACATTTCTTTAAAATGAAGTGTTTTTAGGTAAGATATCTGTGTGTAAGTTTGTTACATGTGACAGCTTTCTACAGTCATACAACATCACATAAGTTTAAAGGACAGCACATTGATCACAGTCTTGCTATCATGTTTATCAGGAAGAGTCCCGCTCATCGACAGATTGGAGAGTTTTGTTGACAGCACATATTCTTGTTACATAATCTTCTATGGCACAAACTGGATTTCCTGCTACAGACAACTTCTTCAGATAAACACAAGTTCTTAGTTCTTCAAAGACTTCCACATGTCGTATTACTGATAGAGTTAAGGCTTATTGTGTGTTCAAGTGTTGAAATAAAATTTGTTATATTCTGACCTTGTTATCTCAAAATGGACAGGACCAAGGTAAAGCCTTATGTTACCTGAGTATTATAATTAAGTGAGTTTGAATGTAAAGTTTCAAGTTTGATAGTGACTATTAAAATGCAATGTATCTTAACAGGTCTTCAAAGTTTATAGTTGACGAACATATTATCATATTTTTTGCTTTTACTACCAAACTTTTGTGCAAGCCAACATATCATTTTCTGTATGTCTTCATTACAGCTACTAGTGCAAAACACAAATTCATCATTGCAATAGTCTATTCTAAGTGAAAGGATACAGTTATTCTTTACAGACAGGTCTGTGAGTCTCCTACAACATCCCAGTCCTTTTAAATCAGCCAGCTGATTACTGTCGAGGTTAAGACTCCTCAAACATTGTAGGTCTGACAGGCCCTTTATAGATGTCAGGGAATTCTGGGAAAGGTCAAGTGAGTTCACCAGAACCATCCAATCAGTGTGATAGAGACAAGTGAGTCCTTGTTGGCACAATTTCACATCCCGCACCTTGGAATCGTGGGACTCCAAGACACTCTCAATCATAAATCTACTTCCTGTGATACACAAGGTAAAGGCAACATGTCATTATAGTAAGACAGTAAGCATAAAATGTTATCAAAAATCAGAAAAGTTCTGATAAACTGAATTTCAAAATCTTTACTAACTTGAAATTTTATATGTTGAAACACCAAATCATATATATCACAGTGTAATATTTGAAATATTCACTACCTCAAGTGGATGTTTAGAATCTCTGCACTCCAAATTATAATGTAAAAGTTGAAATCTATACTATCACCTTGATTTCAATATTTGTAATCTGTACCCTCTTAAATTTGACAATGCAAGTTAAAACATATTAAAATGATAAAAAAATAAGTATACTTGTATTTCAAGAATTGTTTATGAGACATTCCCCTGTCGTGGACAGAAATCTTTTTTAACATTCCTAGGTGCTCACCAACCCCAATATTAAGCATGTGAATCGACATACGTGTGATCATTCTATACATGTACATATACACCTAGAATTTGTCCACTGTGTATCACCTACTTATACATAAACAAAGTCGTTACCTGTAATGTTGTATGGCGCTTGTTTTAGCAAGAAAACATGTACAATCCTTCAAGCTGTCATTTAGATGTTAGTCAAAATAAAAATTCCACACAAGTAAATAGAAATCCAAATAATTATCTGTTCACATATCTCCAAGTATATCATCGTACTCGATGCACTCAACTGGTCATGTGCACGTGACTACCTGCTGCGAACGAGCAACAACTACCAAGGACACACACGTGTCAATAATGCACGTATAAAACCTAGTGTATATTGAAGTGTTATATTAGCTTGTATTGGACACAATTTGGGATCTTAACTGAAAACACATTCATGTATTACTTCAATGAAACCTTGTCAGGTGAGTACAGTGTTTATTTTCAGTTTGACATTGTTATTTGCATTATCAGGACATGCGTACCTGAGACAAGATATGTTTAGAATGATGCATGTGTGTCAAGTCCCATGCTTTATATAGGGGGTTGACCAGTGAAGGTAACTAAGCAGAGCAAAAAGAAAAATGGCTGCCACTTCCTTGGATACAACACTGTCATAACTGGTGGATGTCTCAGAAACAATTTTTGAAAAAAATATTTCAATAATTTTTTTTTAGTTTCAATTGCATGCTTTTTAACTTGCATTGTCAGCTTTAAGTAACTTTCATTCTTGAAACCTTTACTTTTGAGATTTCATATAATATTTGAAATTATTGCTACAATGTAGTCTGGTTTATCGGTATTTGATATTTCAAATAACTGGTATTAAAATATAAATTTAAAATCCTTAACACTTGTATTTCAAAGTAATATTTAAAATCTGTATTTACTCAAATCTTTGTAATATGATTTCCTCATTGCGTCCACTGCCACTAGTTTGTTGAAACTCTCCTCCAGTTCTGTGTCATACTTAGTGTGTTCTGGGTCCGTGGCCTTCATCAGGTGTACCATTGTAAGTAGGACCCCTGTCAGAGAAAACAGAACATTACAGGTCTCTATAACACCAAATGGTGGTGGTCCTTATATAGATTTTACACAGCAAAACAACCTTAACTGAAAAGACAATAGCTGGAAAACATATCAAAACTATCCATTTTGACCTCTCCAACTTTGCCAAACACAAATTGACAATATAATACTGGAGTACAGATATGCAACACTTTATTCCTTAAAAGTATTGACAGGTGTCAATGCTATACACTGTACTAAATTACAATTACACACTCAGGTTTATAAATAACACAGATAAATTACGAGTATTAACTGGTACTCACATTTGTTGTCGGGTTCGACAGAGTGAAGCTCCCTGATACTATCTAACTCCTGCACCATGGTAGAGGAAGCGGCTGCACTCAGCTCTGTACTGTAAAACAGATAAACACATCCAAATAGGTTAAAATCAGTGTTTTGAGATGTCTGTGGAGGCCACGCTTTGATGTCTAAAAATAAGAATACATCTCACTGTAATTCTGGGTTAGTTTTAGCCCAATAATAGTCAAACTGTTTCAACATGAGAAGATAGATTTAGGTGTGGTTCCATGAAATCTATGATTGCACTATCATATCACAACCGGGCTACTGTAGTTACAATATTTATGTCAAAATTTTCACGGGGTCAAAAATAACAACACTGTATGGCCCTACAATAACCTTTTCTTGATATTGTCAGGATATTGTTATGAAATCACATTAAGAGTTTGAGGTGATGACATTGACAAGAAACGTTGACATTTAGATGACCTTAAAATAATCATATGATCTTTAGAAGACCTGATAACCTTAATGATAGTATGATTCGCACATAATCAAGAAAATCCAGTTCACTCCGATTCAGGGCATTAAAATACCTAAACCACCGGTCTGATCATTTTCTCTGATTCTAGTAACTAAAATACCTAAACCGTGTTCCCTGTTTGAATTCTGCTACAGCCCAGGTTTCCTCCTGGTTTGGCATCAGGTGGAGACCCTCCGAAAATTTAGTGCAGTAACGGTCATCCAACAAGGTGACCGTAACAGCAGCCTCTGAGTCCACTGGTAAACACTGGTCAGATAGGTCAAGTACCTACAAATAAACAGGAATTATTATTGATCCTTAAAATCTGGGAAAATGAAGAATCAAGAAATTCAGGTCAATTTCGGGTCAAGATTTCTGTTTTCCTGCTTTTGATAATTAATACATACAACAAAATGTGCCTACCCACAATGTAGAGTACATTCCTGATCTTGTAATTGTCCTCCATTTCCCTTTAACTGGCGTACTGTTGATACTGACTGTCAGGGAGTGACCTTGACCCATCTAAACAAAAACATATTACGTTACTCAAACCTGCTTTTTTAACTTTGAGGAAGAATCTAATTGCAAAATTACCTAGTCTCCTCCTCAATAGATGTAATATATCAAAAATAAAATCTTAGTTTTTTGTTGCATCGATGGCAACACCCAATAGATATTTTGTCAGCAGTGTGTGGGTTTTTTTTCTCAAACTGAAAATGTATACGGCAATGTACCTGCCTAATACTAAAACTTGAAAATAAATCAATACATATGTAAGTATTTCATGTGCACCAGTTCAAACTACTGCACAAAAACATATCACATATCCCCATAAATCTGTAAGTTGAATGGAAAAACGTACCATCACTGGTCGAGACAGTAGTACCACTATCCTCTGTAGATCCCGAGATATGTGAACACAGCATATCTGTAGCTTCTTCTTACCTTCAAATAGTCAAAATTAAACATTTGCGATAAACCTTTTTCTATAAAAGGAATTTTTACAATCTAATTAAAATTAGACTTGGAATTCCGAGCCACTATGATGCTCTACGTTACGCTCAAATACAAGATCTAACAGAGCCCTGTTAGGGGTCACCTCAGCATGACTACTATGGTTAGCCAATCAGTGTGTCGCCTACAAAATCTTCGTTGTGGTTACGTCCTGAGATGTTCCAATTCTAGGCCAGGAGTTATGCTGAGGTGACCCCGAAACAGGGTGTTGTTAGATCTTGTATTGGAGTGTAATGTACAGCATCATAGTGGAGTGGAATTCCAAGTCTAATTTTAATAAGATTGGGTATCTTAAATATCAGTTGATAGTTGAAATTATTCAAATTAATTTCTAAATACATGTATTGGAAAATTAATACATAGTGTAAAATTATTTCAGTTGAACTTTATTAGCTTTAACCACATTCAAATTATGGTGAAGTACTCAATATTTCAAGCTCAAGCCAAATTTTAAAACTGAACATTAATTTTCCAATTCACCTGACTGAAAAACAGATATCTCTAAAGGTATCATATACCAGTATTTTTCTATTTGCACTTTCATAGATCACTCACTACTCCTAAAAGTCATAGCACACTTTATAGGCTTCTTGTATGTATGTAATTCCCTTTTGTGGTTACCCATGACATAGTCCACAAAAATTGAATCCAACAGAAATAAATGATGCCACAGCTACGAATTTTACCTCTCCCTAAAAGCCACCTCTGATAGAACCAGGCACTTTGGTCGTCAGGGTCTGTGAACACAGCATTCTGTACCACTTCAAATTCTGTAAATACCAAGACAACAATAATGAGAAGCATGTGTTTAGGAAGCTGTTTGTACATGTACCTCGACATATTATTCTTTAAAATTCTTCTTTTGAATAATGAAATGCTCTTTGACTGTGTGGATTACAAGTTGACAATTGGTCATTTTCAATTTAAAATCATTTTGGTTTAATTTAAGAAAGTTAGTGTGAAAATTTTTCCATCTATAGGGACATTCAGACTTATCTTCTTTCAGTGTCTATGTCAATAAAGACAGTGGCCAGAATAGTCAGGTCTCATTGCGATTATATGAAAAGCTGTGTAAACCAAAACAAGGTAGAAATAGTCAGGTTATACAGTATGTCTATAGAGACAGTGGTCAGTATGGGCAGGTTTATGATCCTGATAATAACTTACCTTTCAGAAGTACATCCTCCTGTACAGCAACGGGATGATTTGAGTCAGGGTGTATCACAGGAAGTAGTTTACTCCGATAATGCCATGAAGAATAGTTGGAAAAATTGGACTGAATTTTTTGCGTAGTATATTGAAGTTCTTCTTCAAGATTTACATTTGAGCATAACACCACATGCCGTCTGTAGTCCCAGCAGTGAACTATACAAATAAAAAATCTTTATATTACAACAAAGTTAAATCACGGCAGAACATTAGTAAAATACTGAAACTACAAAATAAAAATAATTATACATTGTAAAAATATACTTGTCAATAAAGCAAAAGGAAAGGACGAAAAAAAATTTGGTCTGAAATTGTGTAGAAATTAGCCATTAAGGAACTCAAGAAAGCAGTCTTTTTAAGCAGGTAGTTTTTATATGGAAGTGGTATAAAGGAAACTTCCAAACATTTCAATTACGGTAGAAAATGAAGTACATGACTGATTGTAAAAGTGACAATAACTTACAGTTTCTCTCGTCTAAATTAAGGAAGGCATTGCACAGTTGGAGTTCTCTCACCCAGTCAGGTTCTGGAATGGCATCCATCACAAAGCAGCGGTGATGCCATGCCCCATACGATTTGGGGTTCACTTTTAGACATGCCTCTAGGAAGTGGAGCTCATCCACGAACACCTTTTGTAACTCTGCCTCCTCTCTGTTAACCAAAACAATAAACTGTATCAGTATCTATTGTGACAACATTTCAAACACGAAATGCTGAGTAATCTACCACAAAAAAAATTCAGATATCAAACTCCCTGAAATTACTATGTAATAGTAACTCTGGTCAATACTATCCGCAATTGACCACTCAGCAAGACAGAACTTCTCATTAGCTTGATCGGTTGAGAGTCAGATTATTAAACCATAGGTCCTGAGTTCGATCCCTGGCAAGGCAATGATTATATTTATTACAAATCCTGCACCAGGTTACATTGGCACCCATGTAGGGACACGGAAATTATACTCAACGGTACCAGAAAAGGAATCGTTGTGACCTCTGGAAACTAGAGCACAAGTTTATTCTTGGAGGGGGAGTATGTAACCTTGGTCAATACTAGCGGCAATATACCACTCAGCTAGAGAGAAATTCTCTTTTAACTTAGCTTAAACGGTTGAACTTCAGACTTGTAATCCAGGAGTCCTGAGTTTTTATCCCTGGCAGAGGCAGTTAAATATAAATTTTGCACCCTGTTACAACTGTATGTATCACGCCTTTTAACAAGGCTTAAGTGTTATTGAAATCACATGATTATTATTGAGCTTTTCATACATAATTTGAAATACCTTTTGTCTCTCAAATGGATAAAGATTTCTCTTCTAAAATTCCAAAAACTGTAAATGTCTGGATTCACAGCAAGAATTTCTCCAGAAAGCTTCAAGCCTTCCTCATCAAACTCTTTATTTCTCCTCTGCAAAAACAATGATGAGATACAAAGTTATAGCATTTCAAAATCTTGTTACTTAGATAAGAGATTTTATTATTTGCAAAATTATAATGGATAAGAACTGGAGCTTGATTTATGTATTTACTATAAATATTAATACTTTTCTTCACAATATGAAATATCAATGTGTACAAATGACAAAATATATGTTTGACATGAACAATAGCTCAACTTTCATGCAAAAATCAAATTTGTAATTACAGTTGTATTGAATGGAGACAGGACATGACAAAACTAGATAGAATGAAATCCAGTTGTACATGATGTTTATCTGTGATTAACAATTCGTAATTACAAATATCTGTATACTTTATTTACATCAATCTCAAAAAACCAAACAGTATAAAGTTGCGTTACTTTCTCTTGATAATGAACCAAGAAGTCTCTTCACCTTAAGGAAGACTGCCTCTGTTCCTGCATTGTAGAGTTTCAGCTTCTTCTCTCTCTCCTTCCTTTTGGCCTCCTGTTGTTCTGCTGTTGTTTTCACTTTGATTCTTCCATGCTTTGAGTACATAAACATTGTTTATCGAGATTTTAACCGCAAACTACAAATATTGTTGATTACAAACAGTAACAATTCATGGATGTACTGTATTTCCCTACCGTATCACAATTTACAATGCAGTTCTTTGTCAACAAAACATTTCTACATCAACATAATATAACTGATTTCAGTGTGAAAAGAACAGGTTTCTCATAGATCTATAATAATATTGTAAAAGGAGCGGGCCTGAGTGACTTGTACATAGTGTTAATGTCAGCATTACAGTCTCTGTTCCTCAGCTGACAAAGCATGCTTCTTGGCTCAGTTGATAGAGCCGTTGATTCATTATGCAAAGTTTATCATGCTGGAGATCTGACCAAGAATTGATTCATATATTTTCTCTTTTCTACTATGTACATTTGCATCCAACTAAATAAGCCATTGAAGGTGGTTTTAGAGTCTCAGGTTGAGGCTTAGGAAATCTCAAGAAATACAATGGTAAAAGCTGGTGTAAAAGGAGCAGGTTGGTGTGCCTTGAACACACATGCATGTACTGTGAATATGTAACAAGTTGCATTTGAGAGTAGTGTGTCACAGGCAAGACTCAAACCCACGACCCCAGACTTACTGGCCACTGCTGATCCTGGCACGCAACAGGAATATGTAATTTTTCCTGTTCCTCACTAGACCATCAGACAGTTATGATATAAAGCAGCTATAAATGGCAAAATTGCTCCTGTTTTTGTATATCGAGACAGAAACAGAACATGAAGGAACACAATATTTTTGACAGACATGGATAACACGTTGTGATAACATGCTCATTACCGGTATGCTAGTTGATTTTTAGGGAGGGGGGGGGGTAAATGAGAAAATAAAACACTCCGACTCGATCATCTTTTGAGTTTTGATGACAATAATACTAAAAATAGATGTGCTGTAATGTCACAATGTTTATTATACAGTAGGAGTTAGGGGTCAACTAAATTTCTTGTAATCAAGATCAAAGATAAAGTCTTAAGACATATATTCAATATTGTGAATAGAGTGGGTTACGTTGTATGAATACCGTTTCATACATAAATTCCAAAAGCCGTCCCGGATAACCATGATCAGCACCGGTTAGCAGGTTAGAACGCAGCCAATCAAGAAATAACACACTATTAAAAATCGACACACCATCCTTAGCATTTCAATGTGTTGCTTTTTTCCTATTCTATTTTTTTCACAGTAAAATGTTGTTATCGCTAACAAATCTAAAATAAAAGCGTAAATCGTTACAAAATATTTGTCGGATTTCGGCATACCATACCATTTTTCTTTCCGGAAATGACCACTTTCTTGGTTTCCGCACTGAAGAGTTCAGTCAAGTAAAAACGCGGTACGGATTACGGAACGAAACGGGTACCTGTTAGACTGTTTGTTTAAGTAATTATTTCAAATTATTTGAGCCCACGAGGCCTACTACCTAAAACGAGATTTATAATTATAATTTATAGAGAGATACCGTTAATTAATACTACACTTACCATCACCTTCTGAACAATTTAATTACTAAGGAAAGCGGGCTTGCTGAATGCATAAATTGTTTTTGTTTTATTAATTGTTTGATACATGTAACGTTATATTTACTAATTTGCCATTGATCATTGTTGCAAGCTCAGTGAGTTTTTCAGTGGTTTTGATAACAATGGAAACGGTTTCTTACCATTTAATCTTTACAGAAAACTTAACGTGTCTTATATTATGCACGTGACACTAAAGCTAAAATGAAGTGTATGATAGGATCTGAATCATGCAAAATAAACATTTTATGAATGAACAAAAACAAAGAGTGGGGTGAATAACAAATAAATGTTTAAAATCAGTGGCGTAGGAAGTTGGACCTAATGGGGGGGGGGGGGCACAAAGGTCCTCAATATTTTCTACCCCCCCCCCCCCCCCCGCGCCCAACACACACAACCCAAATATACTTAATATATATATATTTTTTTTTTCATACAACATTACATATAATCCTTGTATACATCTATAGACAGTGGCGTCACTAACAGGAAATTCATAAATACGGAAATCGTGAAAAAATTGCTGAGTTTGGGGGATTAGGGGGTCTCCCCCAGGAAAAAAAATACGATTAAGAATGACTGAGATGTGAGTTTTACGAATCATTTTGATGAAATTGTGAGCGCCGAAGGCGCGATATTTTTGTTGTTTGGGGGTCCGGGGGTCTCCCCGGGAAAAAAGTATTACAATTTAGAATGGCTGAGATGAGTTTTACGATGTATTTTGATGATTTTTTAAAAGCGTTCTTAACATGGTAATTTTTCGATTTAAAGTTACCTGCATTTAGACATTATAATTGTGAATGTCGTCATATGCAACCCTGCTCGATCTGAACATACCGGCTTCTCAAAATAATAATGAATTTATTGTCTTTCTAATACATATGAACAAATTAATCTTTTAAGAGACATTTTTTGAAATAGTAGAATCCTTTGATGGACATTTTAGTCTAGTTCATGTGTATTGACTTTTTATCAAAGGTTTGAACATTACGTGCTTGAACGTTTTAGGAAATGCGCCGCGCAGCGGAAAATTTTCTAAAATAATTTCAGTCGACGAAAATGGGGGTGACTGTGAAATATTGTTCGTGATATTGAATAACTAATGTGTTCCAGATTACCGTTTTTGGGTTGTATAGACGAGTTATGATAGGAAAATTCATATTTAGTCCAATTTGATACTGTCGACTCGTGGCCATGGATCTTTCAACGAGACGACTCAAAATTTAGCTTGTGTACGGGGCTTGCTAAATGGGTGTACCGGGGTTCGGTTTAAGTGATAAAAATAGTGTACGGGGGCTTGGTATCATTAAAATGACAAACTTCACAATATGTTTAAAACAAATAGCGTCTAGTCGTCCAAAAGACAGATGTTAAGTTTTCTTCCGACATCTATGTGTTCGTAGATCTCGTGTAAAGATATCAATGAAATAGTTAGCCTACCAGACAAAGATGATGAATGTTGGTTAGTCTGTAGATTTTATATACAAGATCAGTTTGTTTGTTTGCTGGCAATTTTGTTAAATTCTTTAACGGAGGGGAGCAATTTGAGGGAGGAATGTATTCGTATTACACAACCAAGTAGCGCTGCCAACTCAATTTCAATAAGAAATACAACTTCACATGGTGATGTACAAGTGGAAATGTCATAATATAGTAGCAATGGTAAATTATACTTATATTAGTAATACTAATATTTGTCATAGCGTTGTTTCGACATTACGTTTATACAAAATAAAAATCCAATCTGGTATTTTCCACAATGCTCCAACACAACGAAGGTGAGTAGCATGTTTTAGCATAGTTCATTGTGATATTTAATGATATTTACGGTGCAACGTTTGACGGAAATTATGTGACCCTCAGCAGCTGCAAAACTCGTAATTACAATTTTCAATAATATATCATGCAATGCGGTCGTGTTTGATGACAAACCAATGAACACTATAATTCGAGAATACAGCACGGATAACAGTTAAATGCACACTTGTCCAGATGTCATCCTTTACTGATATTACTAATTTTTGCCTGAAATGAAGTTCCACCACCGACAGAGCATAGACGATACTCATCAATTACACAATAATTGGTGTTTAATCATTAATCGTGTATATATATATGTGTCTATTCAACACAAAAATAATATAAGATCATTTATTTTGCTTTTGGTGCATACGCAATTAGTACTTCGTTCCATATAGGGAATAGTGCCACGGAAATTTTTCGGGATGCAATTTATTATTTTCAATATTTTTATCTCGAAGTAAAATTAGAAGCTCATACTTGTCAATGGTGGTAATGTTGTAAAATAAGTAACTTTTGTAACTGAAGAAAAATACTTAACGGCTGCTCCTGTTTTTATGGAGAAAGATACCATTCGTTAGTGGTAGAGCATCTTTGATCATTCTACATTGCGTATCGTTTTATACATTGCTATTTAGAAATGAATATTTGGCTTAAAAAGCTGCGTTTCTCAAATCATCAACAAATTCGCATACGGACGCGATAAATAAGCTGGAACTGGACAATAGTTACAGATACATTAATTACATCAAAACTGTGAAAATATTGCAAAACTTACCCTTGTTGTGACAGGTCACCGCCTCGTCGATACTAATATCCGGTGTAAGGGTACCCACAGTGGTGACAGAACAATTGTATATATGTTTCTGGTTATAATCATTACACCAAGGATGTATATGAGAAATCCTTGATACACAATATGGACAGAAATCCGTGCTTTTGCTTCTAGGAAGAAAAAATCCACACCTATGAAGTACGTTTTTTAAGAAAACACGGTATTTAGTCTATGTCTATATATATGCGACAGAACGTTTCAGTCAAAAAGCATTGAATATGGACATGGTTAATTTCCTGTTAAAATATTTAATCGCGAATGTCGACTGTATGTGATTGATGTATCAACAAAAACCTGTGATATTTCTTCCCGGCAAATCGGTATCCCATAAAGAAAGTAAACAATTCATATTAAACAAATAAAATGAAAGGAAACCTTCACTTTTGAAACAGCATATCAAAATGCATTCGTAGGTGACAATGGTATATATTTGATTAATTTTACTTTCAAAAGAAATTTGAATCTGCATTTTTATGTAGAAATGTACAAAGTTGATGAGATTAATCTAATCAGATCTTATTTCCTAATTAGATTATCCCTCTATTCAAGCTAACCAATCTTTTACAATTTGGTCGACGTGTCTACAGAAATATCACGTGACTTCACCTGGTGACCTCGTTTTCGACACTATATGCCTACATGTTGAGGTCTACTTTCAGTTTTTCCGTCACACGTAAAATCAATAATTGGCAACAAATAAGGATGTCACATAAATTGGTAGCGAACCTGTCAATGATGTTTAAGGAACATCCAAATCTGTCTGCACGGTATAGAGCGGCGAAGGATGCCGGTTTTAGGTACGTGGAGTGCGGCTTCCCATACGTGGAACCTTTGGAAACCATCCAAAAAGCCAGAGCTGAAGCCGGTGTGGAACAGATTCTTATCAACGCATGGCCAGGTATGATCCCATAGATATCATCGGATAGCGGTGACATTCGTGTTTAGAGGAGTACACACACCATTAGCATGTCATTATCATGTCACCTGTTTTGACGGATGCCTGTTTACTTTTAGAAGGGAGATAACTAACATTACTCACTGTCATAATAGTGTAGTATTCATTGCCGTAATTACTAATATATTGTAGTCATAAATCAACAGTTTCTTTAAAAGTATCATGTATATACTGTAAATACAAGGGAGATAACTATACTTACTGCCTTAATATGAAGTATAGTTACTTGTTACATACAAGGGAGATAACTATACTTACTGCCCAAATATGAAGTATAGTTACATGTCACATGCAAGGGAGATAACTATACTTACTGCCCCAATGTGAAGTATAGTTACATGTCACATGCAAAGGAGATAACTGTAGCGTTTCTCCAAAATATGATAGCACTTGGGCTATGACGAGACGCTATTTTATATCGTAAGTCCGTGATGGAAGGTGACTACGGCAGGGAAAACTAGAAAACATCACTTTAAAATTCACATCATTTATTCACATCAACATCCACGTAATATAGTTCACAATAAATCCATTTGGAACACACACACTGGTACACTGTTTCACTTAAGTTCACTGCTAGGTGATATCCATAATTGCGAAGTATTCAGTACATCCCAAATGCATGTATGAATCCCATAGTCACACTAAGAATGATAGAGTAATCCATATATATCACATCACTGATACATGTAGGAAATATCCGTACAGTACATCCCAAGTATAAATCCCATAGTCACAAACACACTAAGAATGATAAGAGTAATCCGTATATATCACATCACAGATACATGTAGGAAATATCCGTACAGTACATCCCAAGTATAAATCCCATAGTCACAAACACACTAAGAATGATAAGAGTAATCCGTATATATCACATCACAGATACATGTAGGAAATATCCGTACAGTACATCCCAAGTATAAATCCCATAGTCACAAACACACTAAGTGTATTAAAGTAATCCGAATGAAAATAACTGATCCCGAGATGTGTGGACAGGGCTCGAATTTCAGGCTGTTTTACTTGCTTTTTGCAAGTAGATATACCAGAATAGCAAGTGAAAAAAATTTGCACTGGCTTATTTTAGCAAGTGGTTTTTAACAGGGACAACTGTAAAAATGGCATAATGATTGTAAAAAATTGTTGTAATGGAAAATATCGGGGCCTAGTTCTTACAGTAATGTTGTTGATATACATTATGTACTTATACACCTCACATCATCATGCAAAAATAAATGATTTTATATATAACATAACTGTAATTTGAATACGGATATTAATTATAAGTAAAAAATATATTTTAGCAAGTAAAAATTTATGGCACTTGCTATTTTTAGCAAGTGGCAAAAAATGTAAAATTCGAGCCCTGTTGGAGTAAGTCCCAAAATTTCATGTAATCTGTCGTTTCGTCACGTGCACCCCCTTTTATACCACTTTCATACTGTCCTCTAATTGGCTAAAACCTCGCGCCTTCCATCTTCATTCTCACGTTCATTGGCTGAATCTTACTATGATTACGTATTTCTACCTACTTCCATCCCCCCTCCCAACCTAACTCTAATTGGCTGGCCGGAGTGACCACTACCTAAATTTAGCTTTCTGTTACTATTAATACGAACACCTTACGCAACCTGTCCATCAAACTGGACCCTAATACACAGCCCTAGTCGTAAACAACTCCTTATATGGAAAACGGAATGCGGTGCCCTAGCTCCCTACGTATACGTAACGACCCCAGATGGGCACATGCACGTGGCCACCTGGTCCCTAACTATCCTATGTATGTATATATACACTATACATACTGCACATATATAAACTAAAACTATCAACTAAATAGTGTAAAACTGTTATTTTACAACACAAATAAACTTTAACTTTAACAACTAATAAAAACTAAGCGTGACATAAATTTCCACGCTACATAACTATACTTACTGCCCCAATATGAAATATAGTTACATGTCACATACAAGGGAGATAACTATACTTACTGCCCAAATATGAAGTAAAGTTACATGTCACATACAAGGGAGATAACTATACTTACTGCTCCAATGTGAAGTATAGTAACATGTCACATACAAGGGAGATAACTATACTTACTGCCCCAATATGAAGTATAGTTACATGTCACATACAAGGGAGATAACTATACTTACTGCCTTAATATGAAGTAAAGTTACATGTCACATACAAGGAAGATAACTATACTTACTGCCCAAATATGAAGTAAAGTTACATGTCACATACAAGGGAGATAACTATACTAACTGCTCCAATGTGAAGTATATTTACATGTCACATACAAGGGAGATAACTATACTTACTGCCCCAATATGAAATATAGTTACATGTCACATACAAGGGAGATAACTATACTTACTGCCTTAATATGAAGTAAAGTTACATGTCACATACAAGGAAGATAACTATACTTACTGCCCCAATATGAAATATAGTTGCATGTCACATACAAGGGAGATAACTATACTTACTGCCTTAATATGAAGTTAAGTTACATGTCACATACAAGGGAGATAACTATACTTACTGCCTTAATATGAAGTTAAGTTACATGTCACATACAATGATACAAGGGAGATAACAATACTTACTGTCTTAATATGAAGTTAAGTTACATGTCACATACAATGATACAAGGGAGATAACAATACTTACTGTCCCAGTCTGTAGTATAGGCATTCTCATTCAATGGACTCTACTATCCAAAGTTCATGTCATTAATTGACCATCAGAATCATAAATCATATCCATTTAGAAAAAGATTTCTATTTTTTTGATGTCATGAGCTCAACAAAATAAAAATTTATTCCTTATATTTACAGTTTTTTCATGCAAATGAATATTATTTATTCTTGCGACAGTTGCACATTTAATTTTGAATACCCAAATTTTTGTCTCTCTTGTCATGGTCAATGAATTGGATTGACCAACTGATTGTAATAAAGTCATTCATATGTTCCCACCAAAAGTGGGGTCAATACTCATGACCCCACGTTTCCCTTCACATTTCGGCATTGACAACAAAAGAAAATAGTTCCCTCATTCTTATATTTTTTAATGGTCATCACGTCATAAAAACATTCATTTTTAACAAAATATACCAAAATCAGTGAAAGGTTTTACAATGCTTTAATGTCTTTAAGAACATTTTTTGTATTTCACGATTTCCGAATTTTTGATATTGAGTTTCCTCCCCTTGATTGATTGTCTTTCCAATAGAATAACCGCACATGTTCTACTATCATTATACAGTGATAATGATAATACTAGAAAGCATGGTTATTGAGTCCATATCAGTGCATACTGTAAATATTCAATCTGAAGCTCATATTAAGATCTCTAGGAAATGTAGATCTCGGTTGACAGAATTTCTATACTTTGCATCATTCAGGTCAGAATTGTTGAACTGCTTTAGGAACATCAGACTGAAATGTAGCCTGCTGCAGCTGAATATCAGATGCAATATAATCATGGTGCCACCTTTGCACCACTTTCCCTGATTTAGGACATAATTTTTGTTGAAGTGGGGCTGCAATCTTTCGTCTTAGTGACAGCATTTTGTATAGTTGTGTAGGATGATTTTGAAAGAAAAATTGTCACTCTTTCTAATGGTACGAACCGTTTTTGTGACTACTTACTAGAAATATGATTTTTTTTTTTAGCCAATAAAGCTAGGAGCGATAGATTTTTTGTCTCAGGAAGCTTTCCACCCTTATAGTGTATAGTACTGCAGTAGAATATGACTTTACCGATTTTTTATCTAGACCTCTTAAACATTTGAAAAAAGTTCTATGGGAACTTTGGTGGGTCGAAATTGATATAAACTGTAACTAATTATCAGATCCCTGTGAAGTCAACTGTGCCTATTTAATTTGTTCCAGGTGATCTACAAAATGGTGAGATTGGCATAGCAGCCCTTCCTCACAAAGTGAAAGAGTTCAAAGAGAGCTTAGAAACTTCCATAGAATATGCCAAGGCACTCAACTGCAAAAGGTTAGTTATTTATAGCTTTTGTCTGAATTGTTTCAAAGTTTTAAAGATGTTAAGTTTCTATCATGTACAAGTAGTTTTAAGTACACCTAATGAGCGCTGGACACTTTTTTATTGCCGTTTTGTTTTTCGAAGGAACAAAGGAATGTGTATATACGTATTTAAGTAAGCTTAGGTACACAGTAAATTTCAACTAAGTGTTATTTGATGTCAGATTGATTGGTACAGAAATAGATAAAAAAAATGAAGATAAATGAAATATATACAAATGATTTTCTGAACAGAATGCATGTGATGGCGGGTTTGAAGCCAGTGTTCAAAGATGAAGCTATGGAAGAAGTGTTCCTTGACAACATTCGCTACGCTGCAGAGAGACTGAGTAAGGTAGGTATGGACCATTCCAGGTACGATCCTATACCGTTTCTGTCTGCATCGAAAGACAACTTGCTGTTCCTACTGCAAAAAGGGTGATTGATTTGCCACCTTATTTCTTTTATTATTAAAAAATGACTGAATTCTTTTCAATTGACTATACCTCATTTTTGGTAATGGATCGGATAATTGCCGCTCCAGTTAAGCACTAAATAAACTTTTATAATGTGTGGTGGAACAATTAGTTTGCCTGTTGTTAGCGTCATGCATATGAATTTAAATGTATCTTCAGTTTTATCTAAGATAGTGATGATTGGTCTTCTCTAAGTGTTCAGTGATGCAATTTCAGAATGGATTAAGGCCTTGGCAAGTTACTTTTGCTCTGAACACCATCACGTTAATTATGAAATATTTTCTTTGATCCCAGGAAGGAATTCTGGCTCTAATTGAACCCATCAACAGTAGATTGTCTATCCCCAAGTACTTTCTGACCGACATACACAAAGGTTAGCTACCACTAACACAAACTGTACCGTAAATGTTGGAACATTACAGAACTTTAAAAAAATCAACATTTCCCGTATAGATATGATTATACCGTATGATGATATGGACGACTAATGAACACATGGTGCATTGAAAAGAGTGATTAAACACATGGGTGTTGTATATGGTATTTCTGTTTGCTTTCATTAATTTTGTCTTTTTATAAGTTACAAAGACACTCAATATTTAAAGTTGTTTTGTGATTTTGAAAAATAACTAGAGAGAGTGAAAGAAACACCACATGCAATATACAATAACCACTATTTGTGTATTCTTTTAATGATAACAAAAATCTATGCCTTTCTCTTCACAGCTGTGGAGTATATACAGAAAATTGACCATCCCAATTTGAAACTACAGTTTGTAAGTACACATGTATAAAGCCCTTTCATAGAATGAAATGTTTGTAAAACAAATGTATAGATATCTGGTTTTAAGGCTTGGAAGATAAAGCATTGAGTCCAAAGATGACCATATATAAAATCAATGTTCAATTTATTTTATCAAAACATCATTAAAAATGAGTTTTTCTATACATTTCATTTTTTCTATGCATAAACATGCAGTTGAAAATCTCCTAAATCATGTTTAATAAGTGTGTATGTTATTTTCGTGATATTCAAAAATGGAGGAATGAACTATTGCTAAATATGACAGTAACATATTGAAAATTATGTTTTGTAACTAAAGAGCGGTTTACTTTTAGTTTAATATTACCGTCTTACTGCTATGTAAACTATGTCATTATCTGTTTACAGGATGTGTTCCATGTCCAAATCATGGATGGCAACCTGACTGGAAATCTCAAGAAATATCTCCCTCATATTGGTTTGTAGATTTAGAAGTAAGACTTACCAAAACACCAGACTCGGGGGATATGGAATCTTGAAACAAAATTATAAGTTTGGACTGAAGATTTCAGATTTAGGTTCATAAGTCTAGAAACAAAATAAGAATAGGGATTATGGAAAAAGTCTTTAACAGAGGCTTTAAACATGCATACATGTAGTGATTTAGATTACGGCTATGATTATAAAAAGTCAGACCTTGTCAATTAAACCATTATTTTGTAGACATTTTGTTGAAGATGATCACAAGTGCTCACCTTTACTGTAGGTCATGTACAGATAGCCCAGGTACCAGACAGAGGTGAGCCCACAGATGGAGAAGTCAACTTCCGGTACGTTTTTAAACTTCTAACAGACCTAGGCTATGACGGGTACATAGGACTGGAGTACATCCCCAGAGGTTAGCGCAACGCTCATTGTCTCCCCTTCATGTCAATATTTGCAGTAGGGGTTCTTTGAAAAGTGATTTCTGCATTAAATTAAATGTACAAAACATGTAGTATTAATCCTATGTGTATCACCTAAAGTTGATGTGCAGTGTAATGTCTCAAATTAAAAGGTAAAACAGGTGGAAGTATTCTGAAGACAAGAGGCCCAGAGGGCCTGTATCGCTCACCTGGTTTGTAATGCCAAGTTATGTTCTGAATACAGGTTCATTGTTTCTTTTCTGAAGGAATTTGAATATTTACCTCCGATTTCCCATATTGGGCCACACCTCTCCTGCCCCTGGGGGGTAAGAGCCAAAATTTATACAAGTTCTGTTTCCCTTCCAAAAAGGATGTTTGTGGCCAAATTTGGTTACAATCCATGCAGAACTCTAGGACAAGTAGCGATTTATAGGATTTAACCTCTATTTCCCCTATTGGGCCCTGCCCCTCCTGCCCCCAGGGGGTCAGATCCAAAATTTATACAAGTTCTGTTCCCCTTTCCCCAAGGATGTTTGTGGCCAAATTTGGTTACAATCCATGCAAAACTCTAGGACAAGTAGCGATTTATAGGATTTACCTCTATTTCCCCTATTGGGCCCCGCCCCTCCTGCCCCCGGGGGGTCAGAGCCAAAATTTATACAAGCTCTGTTCCCCTTCCCCCAAGGATGTTTGTGGCCAAATTTGGTTACAATCCATGCAGAACTCTAGGACAAGTAGCGATTTATAGGATTTACCTCTATTTCCCCTATTGGGCCCCGCCCCTCCTGCCCCCGGGGGGTCAGAGCCAAAATTTATACAAGTTCTGTTCCCCCTCCCCCAAGGATGTTTGTGGCCAAATTTGGTTACAATCCATGCAGAACTCTATGACTAGTAGCGATTTAAAGGATTTACCTCTATTTCCCCTATTGGGCCCCGCCCCTCCTGCCCCCGGGGGGTCAGAGCCAAAATTTATACAAGTTCTGTTCCCCCTTCCCCAAGGATGTTTGTGGCCAAATTTGGTTACAATCCATGCAGAACTCTATGACTAGTAGCGATTTAAAGGATTTACCTCTATTTCCCCTATTGGGCCCCGCCCCTCCTGCCCCAGGGGGGTCAGAGCCAAAATTTATACAAGTTCTGTTCCCCCTCCCCCAAGGATGTTTGTGGCCAAATTTGGTTACAATCCATGCAGAACTCTATGACTAGTAGCCATTTAAAGGAATTGTTGACGGACAGACGGACGACGGACGGACGGACGGACGGACGGACGGACGGACGGACGGACGGACAGACGGACGACGGACGACGGACGCCGCGCCATGACATAAGCTCACCGGCCCTTTGGGCCAGGTGAGCTAAAAATGAAACTCCTTAACCCAAGAAAAGGTTAATAACTGTAGCATTCTACAAAGTCATTATATTTTACAGGTAAAACTGAAGATGGACTGAAATGGATAAAAGACTTTGGACTTACAATGTGATGGGAACAGGAAAGTCAAAAGATTGTAGAAAGTTCCTGTTGTAGTTAGTTTCAAATTTATTGATCACTCTTCTTTATCTTAGAGATGTGTGAGTTATACACCGACTGTGGTACAGATTAATCAATCTTAATTTGATCCTTTTGTTCCATAGCGCATAGGAATGATATAAAAGTGCAAAAAAGTCTGTGATTTTGTATATAGCATATCAAACTTTGATTGTTGACAACTTGTGCACGGCGATACAAGTGCACTAATATATCTAGTGGTATACACTTTATCTATTGCTATAGGGTCACTTTTTTAGGCCTAAATTACTTTGTAATTTTTGGTTGTGCTTCTCTGCAAATCTGATATTGTATGCAGTATGTTCATTAAATTTCCATACATATTGCATGTACTATAAATTGAATATGTTTGTGAGGCAACTTAATTTTGTACCATTTAATTTTGTGATTGATAGTCATGCATCTATGTACCTTTAAATAAACTAATTAATTCAGAGCAAGATATTGATTGAAATACTGTCAAACCTGTCTATAACAACCACTGAAGGGGAGACAGAAAAACGGTCACTATAGACAGGTTGGCTTTATAGACAAGTTGAGTCTTTCATGCTGAACAGCCAGCCTGTAAATATAACAGAATATATTAATGCAAAACAGACCTGCTATTGAATATTTATATATTTATTACCATGCATTAAAGAACTAATTATGTCAATAATAATTATATTTCTGTGGTTTGTGTCTGTTTTATTGTAATGTGTAAAACCATGTAAAAACCTAGTAAGTTTTATTTAAACCAGCAGATGGTTAGATCTGATTAAAACAGAGATCATTACTCTTGTTTTATAGAAGATCTAACAACATCCCACAAGGGGTCAAGTTCTGGTGACCTTTATACTCCCTGTACTTCTGTTCAAAAACAAGCATTCATCACTATATTCATTTTTGCAAAAGGAATGAAATGACTACATACCGGTAGATAATAAAAAAATTCTGAACTTTGCTAAATATTTCAATTTCTAAAATTGACTTTCAAGACTTTGAAAATTCACCGAAATGTAATTCATAATGCAATATTTACATTTTTTCTCTATACTGTATTATGCAATCTTTACATCACTAGTCCCCACCTTGCTAAAATTCATAATGTTCTTATCAAAATTGTGTTATTGACAAAAAAAAGTTTTATAGATCAGTCATGTGTATCTCTCTGGTGTAATAACTGTCAGGGTATTTGTTGTTATGAAGTTTAATAGCTTTAAGGTGTACAATATGTCCAGCATTTTACATTCATGTTAATATTTTGATTTGAAATTTATATTTATACTGTATATAATAAAGGAAAAAGAATATATAAATACATGTATACAAAGTTTTGTTTTGATTGACCAAAACAGTAATAAATCTTAAAGGGATAAGTAAATCAAACATGCTGCATTTTTTCTGTCCAAACAGATTTACTATTCCAGACATTGTAGAATTGACTAACTGGGTGGCTTCTACCATGAAACTAAAAAAAAAATCGAGATATTATCAAAAGGTGATGGAAAGTGGCTAGAGCATTGATAATTAAGTTATTGAAGTTGAACCTGATCTTGCCCCAATGACCTTAAAGCTCAATATTTTTCTGTTGGTATTTATAGGTGTAGAAAATGTATAAAAATATAAAGAAAAGAGGCCAGTAGGACTACATTGATGAAATAGAAGTGCTACACCTGTTCTAAGGTCACTATAAATACCTCCTCACAAGTAAGATAACTGTAATATCCAGATGGAATAGCCACAGGAAGAAAGAACAAATACCAATAATCATTATCATGGTTGCTGTTTTGTTTCCACTTCTCCTACCTGCAGTTGGGGATAATAAGGGCCTGTCCCCATATATGACGAATCCACATCTGTAAATGCAGTATAAGGCCAAAAAAAATAAAAATGTCTGTTTAGGGTTACATTGGCAAAAAGAATAGGGTCGGTAGGTCCAGAGTTTTTCTTTTTTTCTTTTTCAGTGTCTTTCACTCTAAAATAATGGCCGGAACCGGAGTCTGAGATCAAAATCCTGACTTTTAATTTTTTTTTTTCACAGAAAAGTGGAAAAACAATTAGGGTCGGGGGTAAAAAATTAGGGTCGGTCGGGTATCCCTAAACAGACATATAATATTTTTTTGGCCTTATCATGTAGTCTCCTTGTGAAACCAAACCTCTAACTTTCTTACTGAAGTATTCCATCTTTGCATATTACAGTTATCTCCCTTACGGGAAGATATTGATTATGACATAACATTTTGTGAGTCAAACTCCATCTTTTTCTGAAAAATATGACGTTACGCTCACCTACTCATATGGGCTGATAACTCTTGAATATGCATAAATGGAATATGTACAATGTATACTGCCATATAGTGTTAAACTTGATGGCATTTGTCACTCAGCTGACAGAAAATTCGCGATTGGTAGAGCCTTTGGTTATAATACAAAACAATCTAATTAAAATTTGAATTGTAATTCTGATTCTACTGCGATGCTCTTCAATAGGCTCCAATACAAGATCTAACATCCTTTTCAGGGTCATCTCAGCATGATTAGAATAGGAACATCTCGGGACATACTGTTAGCCATTTATACTTCTGAATGAATCAACCACACCAAAGATTTTGTAGGCGACTCCCTGATCGACTATCCATAGGGGTCATGCTGGGTGACCCTGAACAGGATGTTGTTACATCTTCTATTGGAGTGTAACGAAGAGCGTTGTAATGGAGCGGAATTAAAAGTCTAATTTTAATAAGGTTGCATGCCACAGACTCGGGTTTGATTCCTAATCGAGAACGTGTTTTTTTCTTTTTCTTCTACACTACATAATACACAGCAGGATTCTGTCAGTAGAAACTACACTACATAATACACAGCAGGATTCTGTCAGTAGAAACTACGGACTAAAACATCACCATACCATGTATCAGAGCTAAAATATATAACCTGTAGAACTTTACAGATAAGTGAAGGCAATTGTTTGGTATTACAAATGTTATTTTAATTGTTTCATCTCCCAAGCTTAGATTGGAACAAATGTTATTTTAATTGTTTCATCTCCCAAGCTTAGATTGGAACATTGTATTAGGTTAACACAATCTAACACAAAGGCTCCAATACAGACCAATTGTTTCTTGTGGAAAGAGATTGGGAATTCAAGCAATATGCAATGTATTGTTAAGTTCCACAAAAACAAAAGAATTAAATAAGCATTGGATAATATATCTCGAAGTAATTAGTAACAAACCTTGCATCTTGCCACATTTAAACTGTCAGAGGCTGTCATCTAGGTACACAATACATATATGCCTTCTTGGATTAAAGAACTGGATAAAACTTTCAACCTATATCATCTTATTCTCTAACATTATTGGAGTAGTTATCCAACAGTGTTTAAGTTGTTCTAAGACCTTGCAAATTAAAAAATTGTGTATCAATGAAATCATAATTACTCCTAATATGAGTTCAAGATAAAGAAGAACTGTTGTCCTAATATGAGTTCAAGATAAAGAAGAACTGTTGTATTGAATATGTTGGGGTGAAAAATGCAACATATATTTCAAGGACTTTTAGTTTTCCTGTCATCAGAAAAATAGTTAACTCCTCCAAGTTGATATTTAAACTCTGTTCACCATTACTAAGTAAGCCAATAAACACTGTAGCAAAGGAACCCAGTTTTAGAGGTCCAACTATAATTTCACTATATAGACCATTTCATATTGTTTCATTCAATCAACAGATTAATATCAATTTTTTTATGGAACTGTAATTTACTGGTACCTGTAATGATATACAAAAAGACATTGTCAATCAACTTGGACAAGTTAGCAAATTTTTTGATAAGATTAAGTATTATCACAAATGGCAAATGATTGTATTTATTACGATATACATTTACATTTGACATTACATTGTATTCCTTGTTAGGATTCATTCAGTAAATACTGGACTTTTTATCCACTTTGAAGCAAGCTTAAAAGTAGCAAAACACTTGTCAGTTTTGACCACAGGCATCCAATTCAAGTGGACTCTATATTCTTGTATACATGTATTTGATTTGTACACTAAAGATAATCCATGTATATTCCATTATTTTAGTAGATAAAATTCCAGTAAATTAAAATTTTATGATATTATTGTGCCAGGATATCCAGTCTTCTAGTTTACAAATCAAAGTTTCATGGCCTGTAAAATAGCAATACTTTCATTATATATAGCTTTTGAACCAGAAATTGTTTGAACTTGCACATCATTTGTATTATCAAACAATTTCGGTCTCTTTGGTTTATGCCAAATATTGGTGATTTTTTTATATTTCATAAACCAATTTTAACCGCTAATGTGTAAAAAAAATAATCTAAGCAATGTATGCAAAAACAGAAAGGATGAAAAGTGAATTATAAATCTGGCTTTATTTCATGAACAGTTTAAACATATCATGAATGAACTGTACACTAGTTTATACATCTAGCATACGGAGAATTACCTCATCATTAAAGAATTGCACCAACTGACATTGGTCAAAGTTCAAACGAGGTAATAGGGATGTACAAAAACACTATTTATAGCAAGTGATTCATGCTTTAACTTCACATAACAGCTTAATGAGGGAAAATACACATAAATCAGAAATAATAACTTCATTTAAACATTCAATGTGAAGAGAAAGAAATTCACATTAAAATTACATGAAGAATCACTCAAATGCTCTCAGATATATACTCTAAATGCAAACTGATGATTTTGCATTCTATGCAGCTACATTTGATGAATGGATGCTTATACATGACAATTTGGTGAATTAAAGGGATGACAAATGTTCACAGAATTTTAATTACTACCACGTAACTCCCCCAATTTGTCATACATGTCACATGGGCGGCCCTCTCTACGTCACCATGATATAGAGTCCACTACAACCTGTGTGTCACCCACAGATTCCTCACACTACCTCACAATTCAGATGTACGACCCGCTGTCTTCCATCACTGTAGGTAGAATGATAAAATATGCCAATGTGTGTAACAAGCTGGATACATCCATTCTGTAAATCCTCGAAACATATTAAGTCTTTAGGTGAATCAGCTCTGTTGATCATCATCATCAAAATTTTGGGACAATAGGAAATTGGCAGCTAATTCTTCATTTTTCTCACAAGCGAAATAGGCTTGAATACACATTCCTTCACCGAAACCCAATGCTTTTAACTGCAAATACAAACAAAATACAGGTATCAAAGATGTATTTAACTTCATATAACAAAGGGTATGTTGATTCAACTTATTGTGTTTTTCCTTTTCTCAAAGAATTATCTTCATATATTAAGGCCCGGCCACACTGAAGACGATTACTTACTAATGAATCAAGTTTAAAAATTTCAGTCATTCGTTGTCATCCGCAACAAAACTGGCTAAAATCTGGCTGAGATGCATCCCATCTCACTTACCCCTACAAATAATTTCTTATCAATTACTTACTCTTTCTATTGCTTCCTTTTCCTGTGGTGTGACCTGTACATATCCCTGCCCCATGGGATTGGCCCCGGGTGCCCCTGCTTGAACGCCTGGAATTACACCACCCCCTTCTGCTTGCTGTTCCTCCTCACCGACAGGTTCATTTAACATCTCAATAAATCGTTCTTGATTCCTGCTAATAAGCTGCAATGAAAGGTTTTTATTTGTCATATCTTTTAAAAAATTATTTTCATACTTTGTTTGTTTGTTTGATTAATTTACGTCCTATTAACAGCTATGGTCATGTAAGGACGGCCTCCCATGTATGCGGTGTGTTGCATGTATGTTGTGCGGGGTGCGTGTTTTTGGGAGACTGCGGTATATTCATGTTGTGTCTTCTTGTATAGTGGAACTGTTGCCCTTTTTATAGTGCTATATCACTGAAGCATGCCGCCGAAGACACCAAGCAACACACTCCACCCGGTCACATTATACTGACAACGGGCGAACCAGTCAAAATTTGCATTATATTCTTCCTCTAATTAGGAAATACCATGTTCCATATTCAGTTTTTTATACTTAGTTAACATTAGGTGTACTTTAAATGTATGATATTATAAGTAGGAATCATTTATTAAAACTATAATAAATTAAGTATACAGTGATTTTTTTTAAATTCATACATGCATTAATTTAGATCTTGATTTGTTATATTAATAATTGTGCATTTGAAGTCTTACTTGTAATAACTGTGGATTTGAAGTCTTACCTGTAATAACTGTGGATTTGAAGTCTTACCTGTAATAACTGTGGATTTGAAGTCTTACCTGTAATAACTGTGGATTTGATTGCCCTATTTGTTGTAATAGTTGAGGAAGAAGAGAAGGATTTTGATGAATTAGCCTTCGCATGTGATTAAACTGAGGTTGGGTTCTAAGGAATGCCAAGGTATCTTCTTCTGTAAGGATCAAACACAATATCATTTATAAATCTATTCAAAACACAAGTACAATGTACTTCCAAATAACAAAGTCAACTAGATTGGAAAATCTACTTGCTACTTATGGCTTTATGAACTTACAATTTGCATTCAATATGGACAAGGTTCAAGATAAATTAATGATTTAATAGGAATGGCAAATCTGGGGGAAATCTCCAGACTCCCTAAATATTCATTACTGTCATTTAATTTGGTTTCCATAACTTGATTTATGAAATAACAATAGTGACATCTTTTGCTTAAGATTTTTAATGCCTACTCTTTAACTTCAAAAGATGTTTCACCACCGACGAATGGTATTTTTTCTCTATCAAAAAACAGGAACAGACAACTTAGGATTTTTTATTCAGTTACAAAAGTTACTTATTTTACAACATTACCACCATTGAAAAAGTTTGATCTTCTTATTTAATTCAGGATAAAATTAAAAAATAATTTAATCTATCCCGAAAAAATCCTATCGGACTATGCCCTATATGGAATTAAGTACTAATTGTGCATGCATTAAAAGCAAAATAAATTATCATATATATATTTTTGTTCTTAATAAGACACATATAAACACAATTATAAATCAGTTTTTGTTCAAATGATGCGTATCGTTTATGCTCTGTTGGCGATGGAGCATCTTTAAACAGATTTATACAGATGCAGAATCATCTTTAAAAGCACTCCTGCGGAGAGAAATTTCATTATGATTGAAACAAATTTGGTTCTATTCCACCTTGTACTTCTGTTGGTGGTGAGCCCTTTTACAAAACGTAGTTCTTTGCTTGTGGGTGACCATCATAACTAAAATAGCTCTTAATGTTATAGCAGATATATTGATTCATTGTATTTCTCCTCTTCTGAATGATGCTCGAGAGAGTAAAGTAGATGTTTCTTTTCTGGGTAGTTCCCTTGAGTATATAGAATGAGGTACCTACCTCCTTGTGGTGTTGGGTTTGCCGTGACGTTGCCCGACGACGTCGTGCCTGGTGCCGGAGCTGTAGCTGGGGCTGACTGTGCTGAAGATGGAGGAACTGGTGCTGGAGGCTCCGCGGGGAAATCAGGAATACCCTACAAGGACAGTAAAAGGCTCAGATTGAAGTAAGGCCATTTCTAAAACTAAAGCTTCAGTGTGGTATCTTGGCAGCCACACCATGTGTTTTGATGAAGAAAACAAGCATATTCATACTAGCAAACAATACCAGCATTAATGAATGACTCAAAACAAGAACAGTAGTTCAACATAATATTATCTAACTTAAACTACATAAAAGTAAAAGCATTACAATTGGAGGCTAACTCTACTCACTACACGATATACTGGTATTCACAAACAAGTCTGGGATTTGAGTGAAATGTTATTCATCTTTTTACAGGAAAACAACATCAAATATCAGCAATATCCATGACCATAACAATGAAGATATGTTTAGCTTTATAACTTCTTCTCCTATAAATTTAAAGTTAAGACATCAAAGGTGTCTTAAAGGATGGTCGACTGCGCATGCACTTACTGTAAGCAGATATTCCACAGCTCTGTCAGGATTATTAAAACTGGTTCTCAACGCTTGCACTACCCGTTCCCTCTCGAAGCCCATACCAATTATCTCCGCCACCATGTTTTCATAAGCTTGTCCTGTCACTAGTGTACTTTCGGCTGACACAGAGGCTGTGGCTGTGCTACTGTCTGTGGTACTGGCTGTGCCTTCTGTAGCTGATGCTGTCGTGGTGGGGGTAGCCGTAGCAGGAGGAGGACTGAAATTGAAACAAGGAATCTGTATAATCTGTATCATTCAACATAGGAGGACTTAATTGAAACAGGGTACAGTCAAACCTGTCTATAACGACCACTGAAGGGGAGAAAGAAAAACGGTCACTATAGACAGGTTGCCTTTATAGACAGGTTGGGGCTTTCTGCCAACCAGCGAGCCAGTAAATAAAACAGATTTCTTTAAAGCAAAACAGACCTGCTATTGGATATCTATATATATATTACCATGCATTATTTAAGAAGTAATTGTATCAATATTTTTCTGTAATTTGTGTTCATTTTACTTTTTATTGTTTGGATGGGGCCTTCAAATGCAATCGGAATTTCGATCATAACAAAATCAACTCGTTTTGATACACACTAGTTGTAGATTTTTTCAGCTATAAACATAACAATTACCTAATTACTGACTTGACATGGCCTGAAATTATCTGTGCAAGATTAATTTCCCACAACGTATGCGTGTAATATTTTGTACAACACTTTTTCGCTGGCAAGTCGTATGTAATGTTGCTGTGTAACCAGTTTTGACAGATTAATCTTGGGACATGAAAGATAGATTTGGAGGCGTTTTCGCACAATATATAGCTTCAAAACTATTAAAATCACAATGTAGGTACACATATTAACTTTCAGTAGCGTTTCTACTAAGTAGTGGGACCGTATTTTATTGATAAACACATCGAGAATACCCGGGTTACATAGGGCGATAATCCCACTGACTCTATAATCGTGAAGAAATCGAATGTAAATTTATAGGCCTAATTTGAAAAAGGTTAAGTACAGGTCATTTCTTAGTATTATTACAATGCTAAATATCGACAATGGATAACGGAACACATTGAATAAATCGGCATGTTTTATTTTGCTTACCGTATCATCCGAGTTATGGCATCAAAATCACGCTTTGAGTGATCTTTTCATGCACATGGCGTTCGCGACCAAACATAATTTCAGTCTTTGATAGGCCTAAACGGTCGTTAAAACTTCTATCTTCAAGTCGGCTAACATATTTGTACCTCAAATGTTACGACCGCTAGGTTATAAACCATACAGTCCTGTATAAACAATTCATAGCTTGGGCTTCAGTAATGGCTGCTATTTGCTTACTTAGGAAGTTAATTACCGGAAGTAGGTCAAAGGGACGCTACTACACACACACTGTACTCGGTACTCGAAAAGTCGATCTCAGCGACCGGTCGTTAGACAACTTTGACAGGGCTAAAATGACCGGTCGCTAGCCACATTAGACAGGTGGTCATTATGCAGAGTGCCACTATATAGTAAAAATGCATGGGGAGTCTAAAAACCAGTCATTATAGGCAGGCGGTCGTTATATACAGGCGGTTGTTAGAGCAGGTTTGACTGTATAGGATTCAACTTCACCTGTCTTCTGACTCTAATAATACACATACTATTGCATGTTGTCTGTTCAATAACCTTAGGAGGTCAATCCTACCATTTGAACACTTTTGATTTTCCACTCTGGATGTATGGATGATACCACCCTAACAGTGAAAAATAAATGATAATTTTGTTTTGTTTCCAGACTTTTTTCTGATGACCTTACCTGGTTGGTTTGTCGTCCATTTTCTCTGGCTCTTGCTTTGGTTGTTCTGCGGGTGGTGCTGGGGGTGTGGCTTCTACTACTTGTGCTGGGGGAGGCGCTGTCTCCGCTGGTTTGGGGGCAGGTGCTGCTGCTGCTTTTGGCTGACAAAACATTTATATAAAATTTATGGATCATGTGGTAATCTGAATTCATCTAAGATAGCATTCTACTAAATTCCAATTGCATAAACTGCATTTTCTGCAGCCTAGGTTTTGGTTTAATGTCCTACAGCAGACCCCTACAGCTACTCATCTAAGGGTGTGCCATGTTTTGTTGGAGAAAAACCTGATATCTTTAGAGATAAACTGCTCAAAAAATTTAATGCACAAAAACAGGTTTGTTTAGATTACATTTAGTTAGACCTTGGACATATTTATATAATTAAGTCTGTTACATAAGTTTCCCTGAGGACAATGACCAACAATAACGGAGTTCTTACCTTTGTAACCATAACGACCAAAAAACTTTTCTCTGCATCTATTTTATAATCTGCAACTTTTTTGTCATCTTCCAAAATTTTTCCTGTAAATTGCAAAAATAAGGTCAACCAATTGCAAGTATTAATAACACATCTGATCCTTGCTGAAATGCAATTAAAAACTACAAGTTCAGGTAAGCAATGAAAAATTGTGTCTTTATTATTTTAACTTTAATATACATATGTATTGGAACCTTTACTACTATTATTTTTTAGGGCTTGATCAATATATTGATATACCGATATGTATCGGTTGTCACCAGTGTATCGAATATCGATATGTAAACATGCTGTATATCGCTGTATCGTTTTACATCTCACCCTACTGGTTTTTTTTTTTATAGAAATAGGAAATTCCAAACAAAATTTATTCCAAAACATCATTCAAGTAAGAGCATTTCAATCAATAGGAAGTGTTTAAGGCATCTGTGTCACCTAGATGGATTAGAAATGCCTTTTCATAACTAAGAATACAAATTGACATAAATTAATTAACACAGATGATAAACCGAATGAAATGTTTGGTAGATTTTTTCCTGGTTATAAAATGTTTATCAAAAGTGTCTTTCATTGTCATAATATTCAAAACACATTGGTCAACTGAATTTGAAAAAGAGGTCCACTGTATGGTCAATATTGTTACAGTGTATTGTCAATATGTATTGTATCGTTTTAGACCTTCCAATACGTACACCCAGCCCTAATAGTTTTATTAACTACAGAATTTTGAAAATGAAGTTAGCACTGAAATTACCAGGGAAAAGCTGTATTTTTCACTTGACATTTCTTTGAAATTAGTATAAAAGAAGTAGATTTTATTAACATACCTGCATAAATAAGTTTCTGTCCACTTGCAGGAAATCCCTCTTTGCCTTTCTCTGCTTCTATTTTTTCTTTTAGGACCTTAACCTATATGAATGAATTAAACATAAACATCAAATTTCTAACTGAAACAAAAAAATGAAGAATTAAAATTGATAACATGATTACAAATTATCAGGACACGCAGATCTAAAGATATATATATATAAGAAAACTTACACTTTTCATTATATTGCTACTGGTGAAAACACTATTACTGATTTGTACTTATAATCAAGTATTATTTCAGCTTTTAGTTTGCTGACTACAATTTGCAATAGTATTGCATTCTAAATTCTGTTAAATTCCCGTTGATAAAATTGGCCATCATGCCTTCTTTTTGTGCAGTTTCAGTTAAGAGCTACTTCTCTTTACCATGCATCAGCTAGCATCAAATTAAACACACTGATGATTATAGGAAAAGCTGATATTTTCAACCTAGTGTGTAAGCCTACACGTAACTGTACATGTTAGTCTGTTACATAAACATCTTCATCAGATATATATGTATATGATTGTGTACTTCACTTTAGTCCACATTTAGAAAAAATATGTGACTACATAGCTATTAATCAAATCTTATGTTATCCTGTATTCCGGAGAAACTTGGTAGGAAGGTTTTATGTCTCAAGAGTGTCTGTGACATGAGGTTTTGGTAAATCTCAAAGAAACATATATAGATGTGTAATGCTGTCTATAGTCTATGATCAGCTGATACAACATTGGATCATCACATATGATACATACACTTTGAGAATTAGATTCAGGGCCAAGTTATAATTATAATAGTTTCTGAATAAGTGATTAATTAAATGAATTGGCATACAGTATTAATCTATATTCTTTCAATCCCTAAAGTTAGTATCTAAAAAAATGTTTCTTAATACTCGCAACAGGCAAGATAATGTTTATGTTGATCAATAGCAGATATATCTAAAGAAATAACAATATTAACATTTAGCTTTTGGGTACCTTTCCACCCTTGCTTAAAATTATCAATCAAATAGTCATAATTGATGTGTTATATTAAAAAAATAATACACAATGCTTAGCTTTTTCCTTAAACGGAAACATGGCGATGAATGATGATGATGCAAATATGAAAGATGAATATCAAAACCAAAACAGTTTTGATAGACATAAACAGATAAATACACTTAGAAGCGACATAGCATATAAACTGCTTGCAGCTAAATAATTAATTTTGAAATAACGGTATTGAAAAATATCCCTATACTACACCCAAGAAATAAAGAAATGAAAATAACGCCAGACCAGACGGCCGGTGTCTCATCCATGTTTTTCAAGATGACACCACAAAAAAATTAGTTTTAGATTTTAAGCATAAGTATACACATACCAACTCTTCTGGGTCCACTTCAACTTTGAAGCTTTGCTGTTGGAGAGTTTTTACCGTAATCAACATGATTCGAAATTACAGTACTGCTAGTAGACGATAAAACAAATTGAGTAAATTATTCCCGACAAAGCAGCGTAGTACCAGTCGCCATTAATGTGACGTCACACGCCGCAGTAAATGTTATTTAACTATATTTTTCTGAGGATTTTACGCTGTAATTAAGCAAATGCTATCAGCATTTGTTTTGCTTTATATTGATTGGATGATAAAAAATTTCAATATTGAAGAATTAAAATTTATATTATTTTAAACGCCAGTTGAATGAGGGGGACACCGTTGCTGCGCTGATCGGTAACCCCATGTTTATTTCCGGTTCCACACGTGGTCGTGATGAAAAATGTCAAAAATAGAAAAAGCAGACGTTCCTGAGGGAAGTTGTGCATTCTTTATCGAGAGAAAAGCAAGATATTGTAGATTCAGGCCAAACCAAGGTCAGAGATATTGTGCAGAACACGCTGGATTGCTCGGTGTAAGACTATTCGCACTTTCAATGCCAGACTAATCCTACTTTCATTTTCACTAACTATATGTATCTGATCAGGAGTTAGATGACATTGAATCAACATGTTAGATATCATATTATACATATTGTTCTTCATGTGTATCTTTTAGATGGGTTTCATGGTTCATCACATTGTCGAAATAAAAAATAAAAGTCTGTTACAGATTTTATTGTCATTCAGTCATATATTATTAGGCTTTAAAAAAATTAAGAGGTACCGCGAGCTGAGGTAAAAAAAATAAATAAATAAAAAAGCCTAATAATATAGGCAGGTTTAGTGGACTATCATAAATCCATACAGTTATTTAAAAAATAAAATTTCACAAGTTAGTCATGTGAAGTTAGTGATACTAATGATGCTGGCTACTCGTGTCTATGTATGTTACAGATTGATACTGGTAGAAAGAGAGTTAAGTGTCCACTAAATTCAAAACAGTAAGTTTCTGTAAGATTTCTTCTTGATCTAATTACGAGTTGGACTCAAAGGATTGTTATTATCACCAGAAACATATATACATAGAGATTGGAAACTCCTTCTTTGTCTTTGCTGACAGGCAGAGGGACCTTCGGTTTATAGGCATTTCCCTTGGCTAACTTCTTTTAAGTGTATTTAACATTATATTTTTGCATCAACACAAAGTTGTGATTTAATATGATTTTTGAAAGCATGAAAATAAGGAATTTTACCTGGTTTTTCAAAATCAGACATTCAAAACAGGAATTGCATTTTGTTTTATTAATGTATATGTTAAAATATTATTTTTTTTCTTTCCAAAATCATACTCAAACCATTTGAAAATTACTGAACTTTTATAATATATCAAAGTTATTCTGCTGTATCTCACTATTTATGAGTTTATCAAAAAACTCCTAAGCACATACAGAGATGCGTCTGCTGATTGTTAAAATGGCGGAGTTGCCAATCTCTCTAATATATGTTTCTGTTATCATATTATTATGACATTGAGAAATACTCTGATAGGCAAACTTGTTAGACAGAAAAATATAATGTTTGCAAATTGTCTCATCATGCTAAACCTCTTAACATTGTTGAAGTAATAAGCTGTTACTCCAATTTCATTTTTTCTTCTTCTTCCAAACTATTATAACTAAAACATTATTTTGGAGTAATACTATGTGTAATATTAATTTTGCAAAATATTCAGAGACTAAAGTAAATACATAGAGTGATATAAATCATTTCATTGATAATATATATATGATCTATCACAAGTGAAAACTTTGACTTAAATTTTAAATGTCAAATTATATAATGTAGTTAAGTATTGATGACAGGTAATATAAGAAATATCGTTTGTATTAAAGTACTTGTTATGAGGATCAGCTGAACAAGCATCTCAAGAAATGCAGAAAACAACAAAGTGAAATACCTGTAAGTATTGACTGTAGATCTTATTAATATCCAAATTATAACTGTATGTTCTAAATGTTAATTTCATCATATAAAGTATGCATTAAATTTATTAGACATATCACAGAAGTTAAGGCAGGCATTTATTCCACTTGAAACATACAAATGCAGCAGCATGAAGAGATTTATGGGCACAGCAACCTTTTAAAAAAGTTACATCTGAAAAATGACATCATATTTGTTGGAATAAAATTTCAAACAACCCTCTTGGTCTCTTTCTCAGGTAATTAGATATCAAAGCAAATATTAAAACTAAGAATATTGTGACAAAAGTGCAATGATTTAACCTTAATGAGGAACCTTAATGAGGTAGAAAATTTCTTATGACCCCCAAAAAATGTAAACAGATGCCATACTGATACACATATAAGTTACGTTAAAGATAAGTTACCTGATAATATTTTGTCTTTTTTTTCATCAATGTTTTGAATTTTTTAACTAAGAACTATATGTTAATTCGTCATTTTACTTAAAGGTCTTCCATGTTGATGGCATTAATTCAGGGGCAGATTCTTCAGATCTTGATGAAGAAACAAGAAAGGTATCTCATTTCATTCATTATCTTTATTTTTATGTGCTATCGAATCATATAAAAGAGTTTTTGTCTCAAAGTTTGGTTCTGCCATACTATGATATATGTCTACAATAGTGTTTTCTAATAGTCTAATACCACATGGTCAATCCAATGCCTTGTCTTCAGTCATATATACCACATTGTTAGGTTGGGTTTGATATTGCTTAACATCTTAATATCACTAGACAGCCATCAGTCTAAGCCTGGGGACAGAACCCAGAGCCTTTTTCACGTGAGTGTGTACTGTACCATAATGTCAATCCAAGCCTTGTGTTCCCAGTTAACATTGTCAATCCAGGCCATGTGTTCCATGTCAAAGTGTGGACGACATTGTCATTCTAGGCCGTGTGTTCCCTGTCAAAGTTTACACCACATTGTCAATTCAGACCTCTGTGTTCCCTTTAAAAGTGTACAACCCATTGCAAATCCATGCCTTGTCTTCCCTGTAAAAGTGTACACCACATTGCCGTTCTAGGCTGTGTGTTACCTGACCAAGTGTACACCACGCACATTGTCATTCCAGGCCCTGTGTTCCCTGTCAAAGTGTATACCACATTGTGAATCCAGGCCTTGTGTTTCCTATCAAAGTGTGGACCACATTGTCATTATAGGCCGTGTGTTCCATGTCAAAGTGTGGACCATATTGTCATTATAGGCCGTGTGTTCCATGTCAAAGTGTGGACAACATTGTCATTCTAGGCCTTGTGTTCCCTGTCAAAGTGTACACCACATTGTCATTATAGGCCATGTGTTTCCTACCAAAGTATGGACCACATTGTCATTATAGGCCATGTGTTCTCTGTCAAAGTGTATACCACATTGTGAATCCAGGCCTTGTGTTTCCTATCAAAGTGTGGACCACATTGTCATTATAGGCCATGTGTTCCCTGTCAAAGTGTGGACCACATTGTGAATCCAGTCCTTGTGTTCCCTGTCAAAGTGTGGACCACATTGTGAATCCAGGCTTTGTGTTCCCTGTCAAAGTGTGGACCACATTGTCAATATAGGCCTTGTGTTTCCTGTCAAAGTGTGTACCACATTGTCATTATAGGCCATGTGTTCCCTGTCAAAGTATGGACCACATTGTCCTTACAGGCGATGTGTTCCATGTCAAAGTGGTGACGACATTGTCATTCTAGGCTGTGTGTTTCCTGTCAAAGTGTACACCACATTGTCATTATAGGCCATGTGTTCTCTGTCAAAGTGTATACCACATTGTGAATACAGGCCTTGTGTTTCTTGTCAAAGTGTGGACCACATTGTCATTATAGGCCATGTGTTTCCTATCAAAGTATGGACCACATTGTCATTATAGGCCATGTGTTCCATGTCAAAGTGTGGACAACATTGTCATTATAGGCCATGTGTTCTATGTCAAAGTGTTGACCACATTGTGAATTCAGTCCTTGTGTTCCCTGTCAAAGTGTGGACCACATTGTGAATCCTGGCCTTGTGTTCCCTGTCAAAGTGTGGACCACATTGTGAATCCAGGCCTTGCGTTCACATTGTGAATCCAGGCCTTGCGTTCACTGTCAAAGTGTGTACCACATTGTCATTATAGGCCATGTGGTTCCTATCAAAGTATGGACCACATTGTCATTATAGGCCATGTGTTTCCCGTCAAAGTGTATACCACATTGTGAATCCAGGCCTTGTGTTTCTTGTCAAAGTATGGACCACATTGTCATTATAGGCCATGTGTTCCATGTCAAAGTGTGGACAACATTGTCATTAAAGGCTGTGTTTTCCCTTTCAAAGTGTATACCACATTGTGAATCCAGGCCTTGTATTCCCTGTCAAAGTGTGGACCACATTGTGAATCCAGGCCTTGTGTTCCCTGTCAAAGTGTGTACAACATTGTCATTATAGGCCGTGTGTTCCATGTCAAAGTGTGTACCACATTGTCATTATAGACCGTGTTTTCCCTGTCAAAGTGTACACCACATTGTGAATCCAGTCCTTGTGTTCCCTGTCAAAGTATGGACCACATTGTCATTATAGGCCATGTGTTTCCTGTCAAAGTGTGGACCACATTGTGAATCCAGGTCTTGTGTTTCTTGTCAAAGTGTGTACCACATTGTCATTATAGACTGTGTGTTTCCTGTCAAAGTGTGGACCACATTGTGAATCCAGGCCATGTGTTCCCTGTCAAAGTTCAGACCTTATTTTCATTATAGGACGTGTGTTCTCTTTCAAAATGTGGATCACATTGTCTTTATAGGCCATGTGTTCTCTGTCAAAGTGTGGACGACATTGTCATTTTAGGCCATATGTTCCCTATCAAAGTGTGTACAACATTGTCATTATAGACTGTGTGTTTCCTGTCAAAGTGTGTACCACATTGTCATTATAGACTGTGTGTTTCCTGTCAAAGTGTGTACCACATTGTCATTATAGACTGTGTGTTTCCTGTCAAAGTGTGGACCATATTGTCATTATAGACTGTGTGTTTCCTGTCAAAGTGTACACCACATTGTCATTATAGGCCATGTGTTCTCTGTCAAAGTGTATACCACATTGTGAATACAGGCCTTGTGTTTCTTGTCAAAGTGTGGACCACATTGTCATTATAGGCCATGTGTTTCCTATCAAAGTATGGACCACATTGTCATTATAGGCCATGTGTTCCATGTCAAAGTGTGGACAACATTGTCATTATAGGCCATGTGTTCTATGTCAAAGTGTATACCACATTGTGAATCCAGGCCTTGTGTTTCCTGTCAAAGTGTGGACCACATTGTCATTATAGGCCATGTGTTCCCTGTCAAAGTGTTGACCACATTGTGAATCCAGTCCTTGTGTTCCCTGTCAAAGTGTGGACCACATTGTGAATCCTGGCCTTGTGTTCCCTGTCAAAGTGTGGACCACATTGTGAATCCAGGCCTTGCGTTCACTGTCAAAGTGTGTACCACATTGTCATTATAGGCCATGTGGTTCCTATCAAAGTATGGACCACATTGTCATTATAGGCCATGTGTTCCCTGTCAAAGTGTGGACCACATTGTGAATCCAGGCCTTGTGTTCACTGTCAAAGTGTGGACCACATTGTCATTATAGGCCATGTGGTTCCTATCAAAGTATGGACCACATTGTCATTATAGGCCATGTGTTTCCCGTCAAAGTGTATACCACATTGTGAATCCAGGCCTTGTATTCCCTGTCAAAGTGTGGACCACATTGTGAATCCAGGCCTTGTGTTCCCTGTCAAAGTGTGTACAACATTGTCATTATAGGCCGTGTGTTCCATGTCAAAGTGTGTACCACATTGTCATTATAGACCGTGTTTTCCCTGTCAAAGTGTACACCACATTGTGAATCCAGGCCTTGTGTTTCTTGTCAAAGTGTGTACCACATTGTCATTATAGACTGTGTGTTTCCTGTCAAAGTGTGGACCACATGTGTGAATCCAGGACTTGTGTTTCTTGTCAAAGTGTGTACCACATTGTCATTATAGACTGTGTGTTTCCTGTCAAAGTGTGGACCACATTGTGAATCCAGGCCTTGTGTTCCCTGTCAAAGTGTGTACCACATTGTCATTATAGGCCATGTGTTCTCTGTCAAAGTGTGGACCACATTTTCATTATAGGACGTGTGTTCTCTTTCAAAATGTGGATCACATTGTCTTTATAGGCCATGTGTTCTCTGTCAAAGTGTGGACGACATTGTCATTATAGGCCATATGTTCCCTATCAAAGTGTGGACCACATTGTGAATCCAGGCCTTGTGTTTCCTGTCAAAGTGTGTACCACATTTTCATTATAGGCCATGTGTTCTCTGTCAAAGTGTGTACCACATTGTCATTATAGGCCATGTGTTCTCTGTCAAAGTGTGGACCACATTGTGAATCCAGTCCTTGTGTTCCCTGTCAAAGTGTGGACCACATTGTCAATATAGGCCTTGTGTTCCCTGTCAAAGTATGGACCACATTGTCCTTACAGGCGATGTGTTCCATGTCAAAGTGTGTACCACATTGTCATTCTAGGCTGTGTGTTTCCTGTCAAAGTGTACACCACATTGTCATTATAGGCCATGTGTTCTCTGTCAAAGTGTATACCACATTGTGAATACAGGCCTTGTGTTTCTTGTCAAAGTGTGGACCACATTGTCATTATAGGCCATGTGTTTCCTATCAAAGTATGGACCACATTGTCATTATAGGACATGTGTTCCATGTCAAAGTGTGGACCACATTGTCATTATAGGCCATGTGTTCTATGTCAAAGTGTATACCACATTGTGAATCCAGGCCTTGTGTTTCCTGTCAAAGTGTGGACCACATTGTCATTATAGGCCATGTGTTCCCTGTCAAAGTGTGGACCACATTGTCATTATAGGCCATGTGTTCCCTGTCAAAGTGTGGACCACATTGTGAATCCAGTCCTTGTGTTCCCTGTCAAAGTGTGGACCACATTGTGAATCCAGGCCTTGTGTTCCCTGTCAAAGTGTGGACCACATTGTGAATCCAGGCCTTGCGTTCACTGTCAAAGTGTGTACCACATTGTCATTATAGGCCATGTGGTTCCTATCAAAGTATGGACCACATTGTCATTATAGACTGTGTGTTTCCCGTCAAAGTGTATACCACATTGTGAATCCAGTCCTTGTGTTCCCTGTCAAAGTATGGACCACATTGTCATTATAGGCCATGTGTTTCCCGTCAAAGTGTATACCACATTGTGAATCCAGGCCTTGTGTTTCTTGTCAAAGTGTGTACCACATTGTCATTATAGGCCATATGTTCCCTGTCAAAGTGTGGACCACATTGTGAATCCAGGCCTTGTGTTCCCTGTCAAAGTATGGACCACATTGTCCTTACAGGCGATGTGTTCCATGTCAAAGTGTATACCACATTGTGAATCCAGGCCTTGTGTTTCTTGTCAAAGTGTGTACCACATTGTCATTATAGACTGTGTGTTTCCTGTCAAAGTGTGGACCACATTGTGAATCCAGGCCATGTGTTCCCTGTCAAAGTTCAGACCTTATTTTCATTATAGGACGTGTGTTCTCTTTCAAAATGTGGATCACATTGTCTTTATAGGCCATGTGTTCTCTGTCAAAGTGTGGACGACATTGTCATTATAGGCCATATGTTCCCTATCAAAGTGTGTACCACATTGTCATTATAGACTGTGTGTTTCCTGTCAAAGTGTGGACCATATTGTCATTATAGACTGTGTGTTTCCTGTCAAAGTGTGGACCACATTGTCATTATAGACTGTGTGTTTCCTGTCAAAGTGTGGACCACATTGTCATTATAGACTGTGTGTTTCCTGTCAAAGTGTGGACCACATTGTGAATTCAGGCCTTGTGTTTCCAAAGTTGTCAAAGTGTGGACCACATTGTCATTATAGGCCATGTGTTTCCTGTCAAAGTGTGGACCACATTGTCATTATAGGCCATGTGTTCTCTGTCAAAGTGTGTACCACATTGTCATTATAGGCCATGTGTTCTCTGTCAAAGTGTGGACCACATTGTCATTTTATAGGCCATGTGTTTTCTGTCAAAGTGTGGACCACATTGTGAATCCAGGCCTTGTGTTCCGTGTTAAAGTGTGGACCACATTGTCATTATAGGCCATGTGTTCTCTGTCAAAGTGTGGACCACATTGTCATTTTATAGGCCATGTGTTTTCTGTCAAAGTGTGGACCACATTGTGAATCCAGGCCTTGTGTTCCGTGTTAAAGTGTGGACCACATTGTCATTATAGGCCATGTGGTTCCTATCAAAGTATGTACCACATTGTCATTATAGGCCATGTGTTCTCTGTCAAAGTATGTACCACATTGTCATTATAGGTGGTGTGTTCCCTGTCAAAGTGTACACCACATTGTCAATCCAGGCCTTGTGTTCCCTGTCAATATTGTTAATTCAGAAATCACAGTATAAACAGCCTTTTGGGGGAATATAATGCATAGGCATGACTTGTTAGGAATGGTAGTATTCTAAATACATTTGACGTCATAAACCATCTAATAATATTTTTGTTGGGTGTTTGATCAGATTCCCTGGGCAGATGTTCCTTTGTCTGAGCTACTTAGTCTGATTGATAGAGTGAACCAGAAATATCAAGGTAAGTGTTTACAATGTCATGTTTTGGTAAAGATTGTCAGAAGATTGCTTGAGTTCTATTTCTTATCAATACTCTGGAGCCCTGACCTACCGCCAGTACCTTACCAGTTCATGTCACTAAAGCATTCTACTAGAGAGGGCTAGTTACAGAATATTACCAGTATTAACCATTTTTTGATAGTACACACTTGGTAATTAAAACTCAAGAAATATTGATATAAATGTTATATTTACTTATCATCAATGTCATGAATAAGATAAACTCAGGGATTTTTCCAGAATATGTTGAAGCCATTCCAACAGAGATCCTAGATCATGAAAGTTTGCAGGAAGAGTTGGCCAATGACAATTTCAGAATACCAGCTCTTAGGCACAGAAAGCAACAGGTAAGTCTACAGTTGTATGTAATAGATATCTTATTAAAAACTTAGAGTTACAATATAAATAATGTTATAGAAGGGTTTTATCATTGTATGTAGAACTTTGTATATAATGGTAATACTGTTGCTCTAGATGACAGGACAATTGTATATATATAATGGTAATACTGTTGCTCTAGATGACAGGACAATTGTATATATATAATGGTAATACTGTTGCTCTAGATGACAGGACAATTGTATATATATATATATGATGGTAATACTGTTGCTTTAGATGACAGGACAATTGTGTGTATATATATATATATATATATATATATAATGGTAATACTGTTGCTCTAGATGACAGGACAATTATATATATATATATATAATGGTAATACTGTTGCTCTAGATGACAGGACAATTGTTAGCTTACCTGGTCCGAAGGACCGAGGTGAGCTTATGGGATACCGCAGCGTCCGGCGTCCAGCGTCTGGCGTCTGTCAACAATCGACTTCTTCTCCATAACCGCTGGTCGGATTTCAACAAAATTTGACTGGTAGCATCCTTATGGGCTACTAACTGAAAATTGTACAAATGATGGGGCTGACCCCCCGGGGGCCTGAAGGGCGGGGCCAAAAGGGGTCAATTTGGCTATTTCCATATAAACGACTTCTTCTCTGAAACCAAGCATGGGATAGCACCCATAATGCAATGGTAGCATCCTTATAGGGTGGGGATTCAAAAGTGTACAAATGATGGGGCTGACCCCCCGGGGGCCTGAGGGCGGGGTCAAATGGGGTCAATTTGGCTATTTCCATAAAAACGACTTCTTCTCTGAAACTAAGCAAGAGATAGCACTCATAATGCAATGGTAGTATCGTTATAGGGTGGGGATTCAAAATTGTACAAATGATGGGGCTGACCCCTGGGGGGCCTGAGGGGCGGGGTCAAAAGGGGTCAATTTGGCTATTTCCATATAAACGACTTCTTCTCTGAAACCAAGCATGGTATGGCACCCATAATGTAATGATAGCATCCTTATAGGGTGGGGATTCAAAATTGTGCAAATGATAGGGCTGACCCCCCCCCCCCCCCCCCCCCCCCGGGGGCTTGAGGGGCGGGGTCAAAAGGGGTCAATTTGGCTTTTTCCATATAAATGACTTCTTCTCTGCAACTAAGCGTGGTATAGCACCCATAATGCAATGGTAGCATCCTTATAGGGTGGGGATTCCAAATTGTGCAAATGATGGGGCTGACCCCCCGGGGGCCTGAGGGGCGGGGTCAAAAGGGGCCAATTTGGCTATTTCCATATAAACGACTTCTTCTCTGAAACTAAGCATGGTATAGCACCCATAATACAATGGTAGCATCCTTATAGTGTGGGGATTCAAAATTGTGCAAATGATAGGGCTGACCCCCCGGGGACTTGAGGGGCGGGGTCAGAAGGGGTCAATTTGGCTATTTCTCTGCAACTTAACATGGGATTACGCTCATAATGCAATGGTTACATCCTTATAGGGTGGGGATTCCAAATTGTGCAAATGATAGGGCTGACCCCCGGGGGCCTGAAGGGTGGGGTCAAAAGGGGTTAATTTAGCTATTTCCATATAAACGACTTCTTCTCTGCAACTAAGAATGGAAGAGCACTTATAATGCAATGGTAGCATCCTTATAGGGTTGGGATTTGAAATTGTACAAATGATAGGGCTGACCCCCGGGGCCTTAGACGGCAATAGATGCGAGGTCAAAAAGGTCAATTAGGCTACTACTTTCATATAAATTACTTTGTCTCTGAACCTATGTATTGGATAGCATATTTGTATGGTATCAATAGCATCACTGTATGGTTGTGATTCAAAATTAAACTTTGGGAGTCAATTTTGCTTATTTTTCTAATTGTCAGAGTCTTGTGATAATTACTAACAAAAAACCAGGTGAGCGATACAGACCCTCTAGGCCTCTTGTATATATATAATGGTAATACTGTTGCTCTAGATGACAGGACAATTGCATATCTATATATTATGGTAATACTGTTGCTCTAGATGACAGGACAATTGTATATATATATAATGGTAATACTGTTGCTCTTTTTATGAAACGGATGTGTTCAATTATTTTAAGGGGGGAGTGGGGAGGACACAGAATTTTGAGAATTTCGAGAGGTCCAATGGGCAAAAATGTATTGCAAGAATAATCTCAGGTCATTGATAATGACTGCCAGAGTTATTATTAAATAGCACCATTTTACTTCTATTCCCAAAAAGTTCTTTTTTGCTTTCGTGAAACAAAATCAACAGGGACTGCTCCTGCTACTTGACTATACATTCTACTACATTTGCTTTGTCCTTTAGGCATCACTTATTGGACATCTAGGGAAAATGGATCTTCTTAAGGATAAGATGTGTTATGTAGAACTTGGTGCTGGAAAGGGTAAATGATCTTTATTATTAATGGTACATTGTCTTATCATTGTATCTGACTCAGTTAATTCTTAAAGTTTTGGTTTTAATTGATCTACAAATTAACATATATGTTCATACTGAATATTCAATTACTTAATTTTAATGGCTTTGTTGTAATTGTTGATTTTAATGGCTTTGTTTTAATTGTTGATTTTAATGGCTTTGTTGTAATTGTTGATTTTAATGGCTTTGTTTTAATTGTTGATTTTAATGGCTTTGTTTTAATTGTTGATTTTAATGGCTTTGTTTTGATTATTGATTTTAATGGCTTTGTTTAATTATTGATTTTAATGGCTTTGTTTTGATTATTGATTTTAATGGCTTTGTTTTAATTGTTGATTTTAATGGCTTTGTTTTAATTGTTGATTTTAATGGCTTTGTTTTAATTGTTGATTTTAATGGCTTTGTTTTGATTATTGATTTTAATGGCTTTGTTTTAATTGTTGATTTTAATGGCTTTGTTTTAATTGTTGATTTTAATGGCTTTGTTGTAATTGTTGATTTTAATGGCTTTGTTTTAATTGTTGATTTTAATGGCTTTGTTTTGATTGTTGATTTTATTGTATAACTTTAGGTATGTTATCCCATTGGATCCAGAAAGCTTCAGATAAATGTAACGACACAGCCTTTTTGTTGGTGGACAGGGGTCATGTTCGGTACAAGGTCAGTACAACATTGTCAAGGTCACTTATTCATTTCAGTCTCAATGTTATAGGTTAATCGATGTTATAAAAATGGATGTTGTCACTGTTGAGAAAGTACTGTAATGTATTATGATCATTTTAATATGACAATATACATTTTATATTGCGATAGGTATTTGATTTATGTGTGAATTTAATTGGTACCTGTTACTGGTAAATACTAATTGATGTGAATTTCACTTCTCTATATATTGTACAGAAGAAAAGGCTTAATATGACCCTAAGCAGTTATTGATCTACTAAAAGGTTGATAGATAAATACAACTATAATTGGATATCAATCTGTATATGACCCTGGTAGCAATATTATCACAATGGTTTACAGGCAGAAAACCAACACAAATGGGGTGAGAGTGGTCCTAGATTTGAGCGGATTAGGATTGATATTGCCAACCTTCACCTAGGTAAGATATTCAACACTTATTGCTATTATGAATTTGTTTTTTTATGTCCTCCGATTTCAGTATTTTCCCAAAATGTTATATTTCTAGAACAGTTTTATCACATTGTGTAATGAAATAAAATCAATTTGTTGAAGGGAAGGTGCCCAGTATACATGACAACAAGCGCCCGGTAGTTGCTGTAGGAAAACACCTATGTGGGGGCGCCACCGGTAAGTTACGTTACATGTATAAAAACAAGAAAAATGAGATCACAGTAAATAAGATTCCCAAAAATACCATATTCTTTATATAATGGATGCAAGTGTACTGTTAACCACATTTTTCCACAAGATACATTTGGTTTTTGGTGTAAGTTCAAAGATCATTCAAATTCAAATGCTTCAAGAATAATTAATATTTGAATGCTTGATTGTCGATTTTCAGTAAGACCTCTTATGATTAAGCTTATCCACAAAAATAAAAAAGATGCAGAATTGTATGCATGAAAATTAAGTGTTTTACAGTATCAACTGTCAATGTCATTTAAGGACATGATAGATTTTAGAGGTATAGATAAGCCAGAGTACCTGGAGAAAAGTCACTGACAACTGCCTGAATGGATTTCTAACCTACAACCCAGAGATTGATGGCGGCTCAGTGTCAGGACTCCTTATTACTGTGGTTGTTGTATTGGCTGTAACTGAAATAGTTGTAATGATATCTATATACATGGATTATACATAATTATGGTGGTAATAAGGAGCTTCTTTGTAACTGTTGTAATATTTAAGATTATTTATCATTGCATCAGATCTAGCGGTGCGATGTGTGACAAATACCTTGACTACTGACGACTCCATAGAGACGGCTAGAGGAAATGAACCAGCATGTAAACGCTCCAAACCCAACACCAGGTATAACATCAGGATCGAGTGATGCATATCTCTGGTCCTGTATATTCTTCATTTTCTGTCAAAGAGCATATGATACTCCATCTCTACAAATTACAGAGTTATCTGCCCTTGTGGGTAGGTATTGATTGTTACCTAATTAATTTGGATATGAAAATTACATCATTTCCTCTTGCTTGCAACAAATGACATCAATGACATCAATACCTTCCCACAAGAGCAGATAACTCAGTAATATCACATGAAACCCCTTCCTCCTAAAAAGTACTTGTAACTAATATTCTGAACTAATCCTATTTTTGCATTGACTTAATTTTGCGATTCAAGCCTAATTAATGCATTTTCACAGCAATTTAATGTAGTGATTTAGACTTGCATATGGTTCTGCTGTATCTGCACATGTGTTTGAAGCATTTTTGTGGTGTTTAATTGTCGTGATTCCCTATGGCCTGCAAATCAGCAGTAGACTGTCGATTACCTAGACTGTGTTATAAATATTTCTATGTTCCAGCTCCCTGTTTGCTGGTCTGACCATAGCTCTGTGCTGCCACCATCGCTGTACCTGGGAGACGTATGTAGGCAAATCGTTTATGAAGACATGTGGGTTTTCCTCTCGAGACTTTACTTTGATGTGTAAGCTGAGCAGTTGGACAGCAGCTACATGGAAAGGCTGGACTACTATTGAACAAATGAACAAAGAAATAAAATCATCATCAAATATAGATAGCATTTCTCCAGTGTTACAAACTTCTGATGGAGGCAGCAGTGAAGGTTCAACCCGTGGTGAAGTTTCCTCTCCTCAAAGTGAGGCTAGTTGTACAGACCGTGCAGAGACAGTGTTGGAAGATAATAGAGATCTAGTCAGCCAGAGTGATGAGGCGGAGGATGAACATCAATCAGAACCTGCTCTCACCAGGTAAATTATGTAGAACTCACCAGGTAACCTTTGTCGAACTCACCAGATGAATTATGTAGAACTCACCAGGTAAATTTTGTAGAATTGAGCTCTCACCAAGTCACTTTTGTAAAAATGAGCTCTTTAAAAAACCAGAAAGGCCCCAAAAAAAATGTCTGTTTAGGGTTACCCAACTTACCCAACCAACCCTAATTTTTTTACCCCGACCTTAATTTTTTTCCTATGAAAAAAATTATAAGTCAGGATTTTGATCTCGGACACTAAAACAAAACAAAAAAGTCCCGACCTACCGACCCTTTTTTTTTGCCAATGTAACCCTAAACAGACATATTTTTTTTTTGTCTAACTGTTGTAGAATTGAGCCCTCACTGGGTAACTCGTGTAGAACTCACCAGAGTTTATTATAAAATTTAAGGGACAGATGATGAAATGTTTTCAGCTGTCTTGATTTTCATGATCTTTATCTTTGTTATAGAAATGACCTGTCTCTGCCAACAGAAGCCAGAGAAAAGATCGGGAGACAGTGTAAACGACTTATCGACTTCGGCCGGGTCCAGTATATGCGGGAACATGATATGGATTCAAAATTGGTGGTCTACATCGATGAAAGACTTACTCCTGAAAATGTGGCCATCATAGCACTGCCTCACAATCAGCTAAATACCTGTGGGCAGTCATAGCACTTGGTTATCAATCACAGCAGCACCGACCAGCTATCAGACATTGCTCAACCACTGCAGTGTAAAACAGTAGATCCTGGGGAAACTTCATACAGATTTTCAGCTTTAGATTTGATGTCATTATAGTAGTGATCACCTCAGCTGATCCTAGGTCACTATAATACTAACATTCATCTACAGTAGTACTGACAACGTTTACCATAGCAACTGACGTTTAGTGAGGATTTTGGGCCACATTAGAGCTGATCAAGTACCAGTCACTGCTGATATGATCATCAGTCATTCTATATGTAAATAGTAATATAATTTTATGGTTTATTAAAACAAAATGTGCTTTTAAGTGTGAATGTATCTAGTGTAAATATCTAAAGTTATTACTTCCTTATGACTGGTTCCAGAAAGTACAAAGAAATCTCTCATTAAAGAATTCTCAATATTAACTTCTTTGATATTTGTTAAAGTCACCTAGCCATGACAGCCTTTTACAGCGCCGTTACAATAAGCGTACGTGTGACGGTCAGTCTAGTAGGTGGTTCGCTTGATTGGTAGCTAGTCAGGTTGCATGGTAGCTAGTCAGTTTGCCAACGACATTCAATAAGCTGTGTAAGCACGGCTCTCATTGGCTGTCCCTTCAATGTAGGGGCGGAGCTAAAATAGTTGGAAATGTCTGTCGTTGATTACTACATAAAATGATCGGCATCGTAAGCTTCATAATGTAAAAAGGTTACACAAATACATTTAATTACCTCATGTAGAGACTCTAAATCAGCGCTAATCAGTGAAGTACGTATGGAAAGAGCTACTGTTTTAGCGGAAAAGTCTATCAGAAATTGTACGGAAAAGAAATCACCTGCTTCTGACTAATAATACATGTATCTTTACCGCAAGGTGTGTGAAACCAAATCGGGTACAATGTACAACTGACCATCGTGTCTTGTCAAAATATATTCCGATAAAATACGGCTTTGACACATACCTGGATGTTAGTAGGGGATGCTATTCCAGCTGTAGGCGTAGATTTTTTTTTAACTTTGTCACCAGTATTTAATCAGAAAGATGCATTTGAATTTAGTGTCTCTGCTAAAATCAATCTCTTGTAAACTACCGCCGCGCATGCGCCAACATCCGAGAACATTACCTCGAATAAGAATCAAATTAAATTATAATATTTAGGCAATGCATACAAACTCAAAGTCTACTAGAATAACATCCCCTAATACATGTAACATCCAGGTATGTATCAAAACCGTGTTTGATCGGAATATATTCTGATAAGACATAATCTATTGTCAGCCGTACCTGATTTGTTTTTCCACACCAAACGGACCTTGCAGCGGAAAAGTCCGTCAGAAGGTACAACAGTAGCTAACGTTAGATTCGGCTGTGACATTACATGTAACATTAGAATGGATACAATAGATCTAAACCCAACACATTAATAAACATGATGAAAAGTTTGATCCATTGGAACGGTGGTAGATACATAAGATTTCGCTACAGTATGACTACTCCCCGAAGTCGAGAGAAATGGCCAATAATTTTTGAACAAAACATCCTCAAAACATTTGCTTAATAAGTGAAACAAAACAATTACGAATTTTTAATACCGTGATTGAATGTATCCATTGTAAAAAATTAAATAGTGCACAACGTGATCAAACACATTGTACAACAGAGTCGGGTACGAACATCAAAGATCTGCTGGCTCCGCCTACTTCTCAATGTTATCAGTCAGGGGGCAATCAGTCGGGCTGCTGATGCTTCAGCCAATCAATGCCTTCGTTACATGCCACCTAAAATCTAATCTACTGCATCAGTTACCAGCCTACTAGATCAGCTACCAGCCAACGTGTCTATCGAGTGAATGAATGTAAACAGGAACACTTGTTGTAACGGCGCTGTAATAACACTGTGACAAAAGTTTGACAGTGACGTGGTATAATATGAAGTCTTTCTGAAAAGAGAAGATACCACCCATTTTTAGGAGGAATATAGTTTTAATACATATACATAGTTACTGCAAACAACTTTATTATTGCGTATAACATGTTTCGCATCTTCTTTATTTTCAACATATTAGTGAAACCCCCCAGTACATAAATTCACGGCCAAGTGCTCTTACTGACAATTATAATGCATTTATATATACATATAACAATTAGTAACAGAATGTTTGAATTTGTGTTAGAGCTCTCTCACAAACATAAAGTGGTCTACAGTATAACAAAGACATTTCTTTGGTCCACAGAGGTTTGTTATTACAACACACTACCGACAAGTAAATAAAATAGAAAACAAGAGCATACAACTTTGCATACATTTTAATGATTCTTTGGATACAATACATTTACATGTACTACGTACACAATGTCTATGTAAATGTAATACTCCCTATAATTATAATCCCAGTTTTGTCTTCTACACTTTGAAATAAACATGAACTTTAGATGAGTAAGGCAAACAAACCGCTTTAGTATTTATATTGAATGTTTAAAATAATATCACAAACAGAACAAAAATTAAAACTGAATGTCAGTTTATTAGTTACACAAACTTACATACAAGGATAAATATATCGGGAAGGAGGAAATTCAATATGAGATGTAACTTGAATCTATAGTAACTGTTGATATTACTTCATTAGCATGAAGATAACAAGCCTTAAAATGATGAAGATGGTCATCGGTACAGCTCAATAACAAATACAAAATAATCATATTTAATTATCTCCACTTAATGAAGGCAAGATATTTGTTCTGGTATCTCCAGGAATATGTCATGATATAGATATAGGAAGCTAATGCTCCAATGTACCTCTCTGAGCAAACATGGAGGAAGCACACATATTCTGTTACTGCTTGCTAGAGTTACTTGCCCTTTTCCGGGAAGTATTGATTGTGACGGCATGTGTACAGGGTGTCCCAAAAACATGTCCCAACTTTGATAGGTAATAACTTTCACAATACTGAACTTTTTATGGAAATTCAAAATGATTTAAAAAGCAGGAGTATCCAAATTTAACTTAATTGGGTACAAATGTACATATTACATCATAATTTTTTGTGATTACGTCATAATAGAAATGATGACATCATCAATGATGTCACATTTGGTGACTTTCTAGCAGCATGAAGATTCAGACTGAAGATATTGAACTCTACAATGCGGTTGGAAAATCCCCTACTTAAGTAAATGAAATGTTATGAAAATGTCACCCATGTATGCAGTCCATCTCCAGGAAGTAGAATAACAGAATTGTGAGGTGGTGAGTAATTTTAAAGACAGAATTCATCATATCATCGAAAAGAAGGGTGGACACCTTGCGCCCAATCTTTTAATGAAAGTTATTGATTTTCTGAACAAATCGCAAAATTAGCGAAATATGACTTTCGCTCAATCAATTTTCAATATAGGTACATGCATGTATTAACAAAAAGGTATTTGTCCGGGTTGTTATATATCGTTGTACAAAGCAGATCACTACCTTTCTCATGGTAAATAGATCAAATTCCTCCGTCTATCAAAACATTTTTATAAAGCGTTAAACTCGGGACATGTTTTTTGGGACACCCTGTATGTAAGCATAACGTCATTATTTTTAGAGCAAACAAGGTAATTTATGCACACCAAGTAATGACGTCACAATCCATACCTTCCCTGCTATAGCAGATAACCTGGTAATATACAAAGACAGGATAACAAAAGAAGTGATGGATAATCAAACACAGGAATTAGAACACCAAAGGCTCATATCATCTACAAAATAATTGGAACTACAAAAACCTTATCCTAAACAAATTTGTTTAAAGTTTTCAACTGAAGATAATCTCAATAAAACTGAATCATGAATTGAAATAAATCATGGCTGGATGAGATAAATTATTCACCTTAATCTAAAGTATCGTGATATGTTATTTCTGATTTGTATGGTTAAATGGTGGAAATGAGAGACGTGGATACACCCAAACCATTCACATCAGTACAAGGAATGTGTACAATATCATTTACTCAGATGATCTGATGATCATTCATATCTAATAATCGTATTGGATTATACAGTAAACAGATTAGAGAATTTCAGGCTGTTTTAAGTGGTACAGAATCATAACTGATAGCAACAGTAAATCTCACAATATATTCATAAGCTTATGATTGTCAATGTACATGTATCATACTTAGAAAAGGAAGCTGAACACAAAAATGTGTCATCATTGAAGACGTTTTGTTTAAATCAATATTGATGTCGGATGATACCAATCCTTTTCACTAAAGTTAGAATACCTACATACATAAATATTCTGTATAATACCTAGGCTACCAGAGTCCTATCAATGATTGTTCCTTATTTCATTTTCTTGAATATTTCTTTTCTCTTCTAAAGAACAGAATGGTGAAAGAAATTCACTAAATCAGCGAAGGTGTGCCTGATATAAGTTTTCACTATTGAGACAGGTGAAGTCCACTAGTTTTTCTATGAAAGTAGCATCAGGACACAATGTTGAGAATCCTAGCCTATGTAGAATATTGCTAGCTGTAGTCAGCGTTAAGAATCTATTTTGATTATTTTTTTATTATTATTATTATTATTCCAAGTTTGACTATCTTGGTACCAATAAATCTCCACAATGAAGCCTCCACCAAGATCATGTTTGTTTTCTTTTTCATTCCATTATTTCCATTGATAAGTTTTGCATTTCAAATTACAACGGATGAAAACATTCACTATGACCAAACTTTCATACAAAGATAACTACCAGTACAAACAGACTCATTCTAGATCAAATATGATATAAGCTTTCATGGGATGTTTATATATACTTGCCATTCAAACATCATAAAACCTTTATCAGTAATTTTTTCACACCCTTTTTCATTTCTTTTTATTAAAGGTTCTGCTGTTAAATTATGATCATTATTGTTCTGCTGTTAAATTATGATCATTATTGTTCTGCTGTTAAATTATGATCATTATTGTTCTGCTGTTAAATTATGATCATTATTGTTCTGCTGTTAAATTATGATCATTATTGTTCTGCTGTTAAATTATGATCATTATTGTTCTGCTGTTAAATTATGATCATTATTGTTCTGCTGTTAAATTATGATCATTATTGTTCTGCTGTTAAATTATGATCATTATTGTTCCTGTTAAATTATGATCATTATTGTTCTGCTGTTAAATTATGATCATTATTGTTCTGCTGTTAAATTATGATCATTATTGTTCTGCTGTTAAATATGATCATTATTGTTCTGCTGTTAAATTATGATCATTATTGTTCTGCTGTTAAATTATGATCATTATTGTTCTGCTGTTAAATTATGATCATTATTGTTCTGCTGTTAAATTATGATCATTATTGTTGCTGAATATCATTATTGTTCTGCTGTTAAATTATGATCATTATTGTTCTGCTGTTAAATTATGATCATTATTGTTCTGCTGTTAAATTATGATCATTATTGTTCTGCTGTTAAATTATGATCATTATTGTTCTGCTGTTAAATTATGATCATTATTGTTCTGCTGTTAAATTATGATCATTATTGTTCTGCTGTTAAATTATGATCATTATTGTTCTGCTGTTAAATTATGATCATTATTGTTCTGCTGTTAGATTATGATCATTATTGTTCTGCTGTTAAATTATGATCATTATTCCATAAATGTATTACATTTGTACACAAATCTATAATTTTTTGATAAATGTTTATTATAAGAATATTAACACTCAATTTTTACCTACAACATTTTGACCTGAATGTCAATGAGACTATAAATTTAATGTATCTGTACATTATATTATATCTATAACACTAGCTGATATGCAATCTCTATGTTGCACTATCAGCAAGTGCTCCAAAAAGGCATTGGAAGTTTCCTAAAATATCGCCAAATTAACACTGATTTATGTACCCAGGTACATATGTAGTTGTTTTTCTTGAATTTTTTTTCCAACATTAGACTTAGCTTGAGAACTTCACAATTTGCCTGAAAATTTGTAAACAGTAAAGCTAGCATAATACTGCAAGCCCAATGTTAAGTAAACCTATAATATTACAAATCCTAGCTTTATAATTGAAGCACGATTTATTTGGCACATACATACAATACACAATGCATAAACGTTCAATGATAATTAATGATGGGTAAAATTAGCAACACACAAGTCTTAAGGCCTTTCATTTGATATCACACAGTCAGTTACAACATGAAGGATTGGCGATGGTTACAATGAATATATGTGGTCAAGTACTGTCTGATCAAACCAGCTCTTCACACAACTCCTTCACTATATACTACATAGCTGCTTATTTCCGACGGTTTAAAGTATCATGATAATAGAAATTTTCACAAAATCAAAATTTTGCTAAATGAAACTAAAAGTACATTTGAGTTACTAATTACTACTTTTTTCTTGGAATTAATTGAGAAAATATCATGCCAAAGAAAATTTGAGAAAATATCATCCTAACGAAAATGAACTGCTACAGGGTAGTAACACAATACTGGACCAATAAATAGACTATAATTATGGCAACAGGAGAATAAATTGTTTTCTATATTTGTTACATTTACTACAAACATGGTATAAATATTGAAAAGATTTTAGTCTAAATACGGGATAAAGTGTTCAAACCTTTCAAATCTTACAGTAAAATCTCATATAAATACTGGTTCGGATATATAAGCCTTCTTGATAAATAAGCAGAAAAATAACAGAAAAAAGGTAATGAAAAATTAAATAAAATTCAAATCACATTGAAACTGATCATAAATGTAGATTGAAAGAGAAGTTGCTTTTCCCCATATATATCTAGTGTACACTGTAAACCAGTGTATACTGTAAACCACTTTAGTTTGGCGAAAAGATCTTCAAATGTTTTAAATTAAAATGTGAAATGAATGAACCGTTGTCCGTAAGAGTCCTTGATTGCGAATTTATGTAATCGCAAATATGTTGAAAATAACAATGACACAAAAGTAAAGTGGTTAACATTACATTAAAGCTCACAATGGAACATATATTACACAAACAATGATACTGTTTTGGCAAGCTTGTGGATTGACCTTGTACATTTGTATAGGATCTCACACCATCACTAACTCCAGCTAATATGTTGATTATGGAAGCATGAAACTCTTTACTCACAGATACAATTTTCACACATTATTGTAGCATCATCAGAGCAAAATCTTCACATGACAAAATGTATCAGTTGTCGTCAAAAAAAGCAAAACTTCTCATTTAACAACAAAGGCAAAACTTTTACAAAATTTCTTATTTAAACATTAATAAACCAACTAAACCACTACATAAGAAACCAGTGGTGCAGGCTTGTTAGATGTGAAGAGCGGATTGTCAGCAGACAGTACCAGCACCAGAAACACATTACAAAACATATAACATAATGCTACTAATGCTTCTTCTTCCTTCTACGACCCTTCCTTCCCGACGAGGATGAAGAATTCCAGTTAGGACCGTTCTGTGAGGGAGGGGGCTGAGGGGGGTGAGGTTGTTGCCATTGGTTACCATTTCCGTCTGTATGCATGGCTTGATGGAATAAATGATTGATAAAATCTTCTAAATCAGCTTCCCTGTAAAACAGAAATACCAACATTGAGATGCCAAAGACTTTACAAGTGAATAGAACATTTAAATCTTGTACAAGTTATACATATTTGTAGTTCAAAGTATTTTGTTGATCCCAACAAAATTTGCACTATATATGCTCACTGTGGTAACATAGCCTTAACCAAACGTTGCATTGTCTTGTCAAAGGGTCCGGTGTTTGGGATAAAAATTCGATTCAAACTCTATGGTAATCTCTACCCCTCCCTAAAAACCTGACTGACAATGTTAATTGGCTTACCCTGTCCGCTGTTGATTGGAATTCCCACGACTGCCTTCTGTTGCTATCCTATAGAACACGTGGTGGGCACTCGCTTGCATGTGTTTAAAGAAATCCTTCTGTAAAAGAAAGACAACATGTTACAGAATTCTGTATAACATACAACGATATAAATCACAAAATTACCTTTTTGTAGAACAGATATGAAATTTTCTGCTTTTATAAACAGAAAAATTGACCTTTTTTGTTGGATAAGTACCCATCGGTAATAAAGCATAACAAGATGTGTGATAAACTTTCTGATAGTAAAAACAATTTCATAAAATAGAGTCAATTTTATATATAAGTGGTCAAATATTATGATCTTATAGAAATTCAATGATTGACTTGTTTCATGTTAACAGAAAAAAAATATCGATCAGATCAGGGCTTTGAAGACTTTGGAAGCCTTAGGCAAGGTGTTTAACAACACTTCCTTCCTTACTGTTTAGCACTGCTATAAGCTATATAGACTGTTGGTACCTTGCAGGCGACCCACTCAGTGATGTCGTATATTTGTCCTTCCATACATGCATAGTAATGCCATAGGAAACCTAAATAGGACGTCTCCGCCCAAACATCTCCCTGTCAATACAAAATATCTTAATTCAGCATCGCTCGTCATATTTTCCACATGCACTGATGTATAACATACATCGGGTGTTCTAGCACAGTGTTCAATCTACGATTATTTTTCGCGAGTCCTTTTCAATGGTTTTTGTGAAAACAATGGGTCCCACAGTGTTATAGATACCCATTCCCAGAAATTTCATGGGTCCTTTTAAAATTCTGTGAGTCCAGGACTCGGGATGCGCACATAGATTTATCACTGCTAGCATAGCCAATGGAGTGCATCAGCGCACCATGATAGATATGCTAGAAAATATCTTAATACATATTACACATAACACAGATTAATCAAAATCAAAAGCGTTTCTTCTGATTGTTTAAAGACATCATTTGAAATCACAAGATGATGTACTAGATTTTTTTCTGACATCCTGGGTCATATGGAAGTTTTGGTAGAAGTGCAAAACAGTAGGACTTTGATGAACAGACATCAAATTACAGTACAACAGCTCAGGTTATTCTAGTCTGCTTTACACTTGAAGTAAAATGTTGAAATTAATTTTATTATTTGCACTATGAATATTGGCTTGGAAGTGAAACAGTACATTAAGTGCTTGTTACAATAGTGAGTTTCACTTAACAAACACAAAAGTCATTGTAGTTCTTATTTAAGTGGCCTATTAGAAACCTAGACAGGCTAAATTGTAACTATCCTTGGGATTACTGATATGGCTGTCTTACCTCCTTCGCCGAATGACGTATATTACATCTCTTACAGAAGCGAGCACTGTACCAGGGTCGGTCCACTAATATACGTTTGTGTTTCCCTCCACAGTTGTCACAACGCATCATATTAGCTGCCTGTAACAATAGACATATGAATTGATGATGATAGGCTCCATCTAGGGTATTATTCTAAACCATGTTATTTTCCTGTATACAATATTTCATGTCATTATTTTCAACAACATATTTGTGAATACACTGTACATAAATTCGTGATCAGAGACTGTCAGGTATATTTACATTTTGCAATAATGTTTCTAATGCAATTATTCTGGAAATATTTGATTTCACATTTAAAATCTCACAAACTTACATGAAACTTTGTAACATCATCTTAAAGGGCAATTTGACAAATCTTGATGGTCCCTTTGCCTTATCATATTAAAACGATATTGGTATATAGCAAGCCCTGTAAATCTACCACAACTTACCTCCTGTAATTTTGTCAAAAGATCTTTCTGCAATTAGAAATTAAGACAATAAATTAAAATCAATTATGATTGTCAAAAATAGCAGACAAAAATATCATTTAATCACTTTTAATCAAGTTTTTAATCACTTAATCAATTATTGAAAGAAAGAAGTTATTTAAATCTATTTTCCTCAAAAATATACAGTCAAACCTCGATGTATCGAAGTTCAAGGGACCGACAGAAAAACTTTGATACATCCAGACTTCGAATTATTTATGGTGGACGTTTGATCGATGTTTTGTTGACCATAACCATAGCTGTTACACGTCTGTTACACGTTGCTGGTGTTTATTGTGTTATAAACTTGATAATCACTGTATTTACTCAAATAAAACAAAATAAAATCGAAGTTTAAACTGATTCATGTTTATTACTGACTCTAATATATCATCACTTACAATACAGGTACAAACAGAAACAGAAAGCATCTACAATACACACTTACGTTTATGTTTCATGTATGTTGACTCTGGAAGTGATGGATTACTTTATATATATATATTGCGAATCAAATATACACTATTCATAGCTATAAATAAAACGAAACGAAAAAGGAAGAATCGGGAGCACTACAATATCGATACAAATACATCGTAAGAAAAAGACAAAACGAAGCACTAAAACACAAAGTCACACAACAAAACCATAACTACCATCAGAATTACGCGAAAATGTCATTTTATCAGTTCATTATGCACAGCACTAATATTCGAAATAAGAGTCACGGAAAGTCACGGAAGCACACTAAACGTTTATAAAGTCTCTACTTGTACACACATTAATCCTGGGCCGTTGTAAAGTTTCCGAAGAAGTCCTCCATGGTGGTCTGTCTCTGGTGCATCCCTCGCATGAAATGCCTGTAGATGCTGTTGCTGACGTCATCGATGTTGTTGAGTGTAGTGCCTGTGTCGTCGCCGATACCTTGGTGGGTCAAAAAGTCACAAACGGTCTCTAAACCTTTGATGGCGTCTAGAATGGTTGCGTGGCATTTAGGTAGTGGATCATCTTCGTCATCGTCGTCGTCATCGTCGTTGGTAGCGGGTTATCTAGAAAGGGCATGTTCGATGAAGTCGTCGTCTGTAGGGTCTGCACACACTTCTAGCTCTGAGTCGACTGTTGTGTATTGTTGAAACGTCACAACAGTGGCTAGTCTGCTTAAGGCTGCAAGGGGGACGTCATCTTCCGGGTCGTCATCTTCAGAGTCGGACTGCTGTTCGGTTGGTTGTTGACGAAATCCGGCATGACCGAAGCAATTCGCAATGGTAGTAGGAGAGACCAGACGGCATTCTTCATCAGATGGAGTGCGTCGAGCAAACTGGTCGGAGGAGAGTCTGATGTCTCGATGAGTCGGAGTTGTCGCTGAATCATAAGCTTGCGGTTATGGCCTTTGAAATTGCGAATTACCCCTTGGTCCATTGGCTGAGTGTGTGAGGTGGTGTTCAGTGGCAGAAAACCAACTTCACGGATTTCAGACCGGAGACACGTGGATGGGTGGGGCAGTTGTCAACTATCAACACAATCTTCCTGCCTTGTGTTGTCACCCGTCTGTCCAGCTTCTGGACCCAGCGTGTGAATATATCTGACGTAACCCAGGCTTTCTTGTTAGCTTCATAGTCAACAGGGAGGTGTTTGACATGTTTGAAGCATCTGGGATTCTGAGACTTGCCAATGACGAGAAATGGAGATTTGTCCGGCCATATTGGCACACACCATGACGGTCACTCTATCTTTACTCATTTTACCACCATGACACTTTGTGTCTTTGAATTCTAGTGTCTTATCAGGTAACATTCTAAAAAACAATCCCGTTTCATCGGCATTGTAGATGTTGTCTGGTTGATAGTCTCTTATAATAGACTGTAGCTTTTGCTGCCAATCGGCCATAGCAACGGAATCGACATAAACGGCGTTAGATTCACCACACACCTTTTTAAATGATAGACCATTGCGTTCTTTAAATCCATCTAGCCAGCCAGTGGAACATTCAAAGTCAGTGATGTTGAACTGACTGGCAAATTCTTTGGCTTTTTCTTTGACCATGTCGCCTGATAACGGTATGTTTTTAGACTGTATATGCGCAAACCATGAAACCAAAGCAGATTCCAATTCAGGAAATCTTGCTTTCTTGTCGCGTTTACGTTGCGAGCCAACATCGGCATCAGTAAATTTTTGCTTGATGTTTTCTTTGTTTTTCAGCCAAGTTGAGATCGTGTTAGCTGGTACACCATACTTCGTAGCTACATCTTTCTTTTTTAATCCCCCTCTCTACTTCCAATATTGCCTGGTATTTTACTTCATATGTCTGTAGGTTCATTTTACGTTTTACACCTCTAACTGACTTAGCTGATCCAGTTATCCCCCCGTTTAAAACGGGTCCTTCACCGGATTGCTCAGTTAAAGTAGACCGATTAGCTATCCCCTCGGGTTGGTTACCGAGTCCTTCACTAATCGAATCTTTATCAGTTTGAGAATGCATGATTGAATGACAAATGATCGATTTACTTCGATATTTAAGCCAAAGTTTGAAATGTGACACTTTGAGTACGAGTAGATTAATGCAAGCCATCACGCTAATTATGCGGCCCGCTTGTTTAATATTCCGTAAATTCTACTCACAGTTAGAAATTTTCACAATGGCGGCGGCAAACATCAATAACGATTAACAGTTTAGCCACCATACTAATGATGTAATGACGTGGCTTGTAAAAACAAAGTCCCGGGTATCGGCCTGCTCAGTAATTAACCTGATAACCTTGAGTAGACAACACAAGCTGTCATAATCCCTATTGTCCGGTGTACGGGCTGTTGCGAGACAAGTGTGTCAGGTATGCCGTGGGGCATCGGCGAACACCTGTGTAATGATCTGTACAGGTAAATTTTTTGTTCGAATCATCGAGTGTCAATTACCTATGATTCTTAACAAATGGCCCGTGAAAAAAGTTCGATACATCGAGAACTTCGATTCATAAAACTTTGATTCATACATAGGTTTGTTAGTAATGTTATATAGGGAAGAAATTCGGGACCAGACAAAAAGTTCGATACAGCGAGAAATTTGATTCATCGAAGTTCGAATCATAGAGGTTTGACTGTACATAAAACATCCTGTGCTATTTTCTTATCTTCTCATTCCCCAACAAGAAAAGTGACAAAAAACCTTAAGTTAGTATAATCCCAATAAAAGAAACTGTAAAAGAATAGTATGTCATATGGCTCAATACTTACTAAAACCACTTCAACCTCAGTAGCTTCAAAATCATAGCTCTTGCGCTTGCTCTACAAAACAAAGATTCTTATATTGAAAACAGTCGATTATGTGTAATATCTTATTAACAGCTAGAGTAATTTAAGGATAGATTCCATGTGTTTTGAGTGTTTTAGGAGCCTGCAGAATAATAATGTTGTGTCTCTTTGTGATATTGAAAACTCATGCCCATTTATAGTGGTATCTCACTGGACAGCAACAAAACATCGAGTTTAATCAGAACATCTTTAGATACAAATATCAAATGCTTATTTCTTATTGAATCTTCTTTTTATAAAAGAGATATCTGCTCCTCGGGATAAGCATTGATAGTTATTTCATTTTTGATGTAATTTTATTACAAGGGCCCAACTGGCCCGAATCGCTCACCTGCTATCTGGTAATTATGCATGGTTCAAACTTAACAAATAGAGTGAATAAGAATTTATATCATCCCTAAGCACATTAGAGGCCCCTTTGCCACTTGGTTATTAAGAAGAAGACGTTTAAAGATTTTAGCCTATATGATCCCTGTGACCTTGAATGAAGGTCAAGGTCATTCTTTTGAACAAACTTGGTAGCCCTTGATCCCAGCCTGCCACAGACCCAATATCAGGTCCCTATGCCTTTTGGTTTTTAAAAAGATTTTAGCCTATTTGACCCCTGAGACCTTGAATGAAGGTCAAGGTCATTCATTGAACAAACTTAGTAGCCCTTGATCCCAATATCAGGTCCCTATGCCTTTTGGTTTTTTAGAAGAATTCTTTTACAGAATTTAGCCTATTTGACCCCTGTGACCTTGAATGAAGGTCAAGGTCATTCATTTGAACTAACTTGGTAGCCCTTCATCCCAGCATGCTATAAGTCAAATTTCAGGACTCTAGGTCTCCAAGTTTTGGAGAAGAAGTTGTTTAATGGAAAAGTTGATGACGGACTGCCGGACAGACGGCCGGCCTGACGGACGATGGACGTTGCACCACAGCATAACCTAACTTGCCCTTCGGGCTGGTGAGCTAACAAGAATAAATGATATTACGATAAAACCTGCTTTCACTACAAACAGAACCAGTACCCTGCCCAAAATAAAATCAATTACTCACCGGTTCACCAATTAACTCAAAAGCATGTCCTAAAATTTTAAAGGCCTCTTCTGCACCAGGCTGCTTGTTCTGAAAGACATCATTTAAATGTTTAATATTGCACCAAGCTGCTTGTTCTGAAAGACATCATTTAAATGTTTAATATTATACCAAGCTACTTGTTCTGAAGGACATCATTTAAATGTTTAATATTACTTAATTTTCATAATAGGTTCTGCAATTTGTTAAGCAAACAAATCAAACTTTTACGAATACACATTTCAACAAATGGTCTTTACTGTAAACCTACTTTCTTTTGCGACTATTAAATTTTGCGATTTCAAACAAGTTCGCCAAGATTAACATTCCCAAATTTAACAATTGAATGTTAATTCTTATCAATATAGTTGGTGTATATATTGATTCATGGAGATAAACTTTCACAAATTTACTTGGATCTCAAAATTGACGTAAATCGCACGCGAATGAAGAAAAATTCTGTATTCATTTTGATATCTGTAGTAAGAAAGACTTTTTCCTCATACAGGACATTCCATTTTAAAATAGCAGAAAATATCATTCACTGTGAGATTGAGGATATAGATACAACACAAATGTCGAAGACTTTACCTCACAATAAACCTTCATAAGGTTTTTTTTTATAACTTCCAGAGATTTATATAGTAGGGATAAGAAGGTAGCTCATAGCCTTACTTAACGACGCCCACAGCGGAAGCAATCCCAGAGTGCATCGCGTGTCTAAATTACAGTCGAGTACAGTCTAACGATGCCATATTGAAACTACGCTTCGTCCGATGAAGCGATCTAGGCTATTATTCAGGAGATGAACAGAAAAAAAACCCCGAATAGCTTCAACTTTGCTCTTTATTGAAAATGTAATTTATTTGAATAATCCATCACATTTTCATAAATGTGGAGGTGTTACACTTAATAAACGTACTGTTAACTGTGAATGTCCTCATCCCGGCATGATTACTTCTTCGATCGGTACGATCTATCGCCCCGTGAAATATTAATATAATAAAATCCACGTACTCTGATTTCAATAGTTGACCGATTTCCATTTTGTTTTCAAATATTTGTTGCTTGGTAAATTTTAAATATTAATATATATTAAATTGATCTAATTTGAACATATTGAACTTTTTGAATTTTCAGAGGTAAAACTGTACACAAATTATCGAAGCTACCCTAAATTTATAATGGCGACGATACTGTTCCGATAGGGTCGTGAAAGATAGCACAATTAAAACCACGTACTCTGATTTCAATAATTGACTGATTTCCGTTTAGTTTTCAAATATTAATTTTCTATTGATTGAGTTTATACATATGGAAACTTTTAAAGCTCAAGTACAAGTGTTAACAAATTATCGAAGGTACCCAATATACCATGGCGAAGAGATACAGTGCCGATCGAGCTGTGATAGATAACATAATTTCATTCTGTCATCAGGTGAACCGTTGGCCAGAACACCTGGCCACCGCCCCAGGTCATTGCCTCACTTAACTCAACGGGGGTCCACTTACATGTGTCTGAGTCTCGGAGGCTATACAGTAAGTTTGTAAAATAGATAATATTCTTCTAATCTTAATTTTCCCAAATAGCTTTATTTATAATGCATAGAACCATATTGAAATAAAAGTCAATTTTAGTGAAATGTAAATATTCCGCTTTACCAGAGATTTGAATATAATTTATTTAAATATCCTACTTCACCAAGCAATTTTTTTTTACTAAAGCCGAATTGAATTTCCAGGTTTTAACTCATTAAATTTATATGTGTCGTATTTTTCATTCTAACGAATCAAGAAAAGCTTTTATAATATGTCATTAATCACCAAAATTTACCAACATTTTGATCATTACTTACAGAATTTTCAATGCACATGTTTTAATTTACAATTTTTCATAAAAAAACAACACAGAAATATATATACATGCATAAGATGAGCGTCTCTAATGTAACATTAAAAACTGGTTTGTAGTGAAATATGCCGTACACAGCTTCATGGGCTAACACTATGATAACTCGCCTCCAGCTATTAGTGCGCAGACGCACGGCTTGGTCTCGCGGTAACCGTTCATCCGTTTACGATAACAATAGGTGGGTACGTGATATCGCGAGAACAGACCTAGTTACATATCCCAATTATATTTAAATCTCTGTAACTTCCAATAAACCAATGAGGTAAAATTATTTGTTCATCATATATATCATGCTTCAAAATCTAGAGCTTACCTTGTCCGGATGAACAAGAACAGCTTGTTTTCTATAGTACTTTCTAATATCGTCATCACAGGCATCAGAACGCAGACCTAATATACTGTAAAACAATAAAAGAATGTAGATGTTTTAAACTGAAACAACAAAGGCAACTGAAACTGAAGTAAACGTGAGAAATTTTAGGCTACCTCGAAAAACAAATGTAAAAGTCATCATTAGTAGTGTTATTTGTAGGATTTGAGCTACCATGAACACAGTGATTTTGTTTGCTGGTTTGAGTAATTAACGTCCTATTGACAGCTAGGGTCATGTAAGGACAGCCTCTCATGTATCCAGTGTATTGCGTGTATGAAGTGAGGGTGTGTGTTTTGGAAGACTGTGGTACATATGTTGTGCCTTCATGTATAGTGGAGCTCTTGTCCTTTTTATAGTGCTATATCACTGAAGCATGCCGCCGAAGACACCAAGCAATACACCCCACTCGGTCACATTATACTGACAACAAACAAACCAGTCGTCCCACTCCCTTTATGCTGAGAGCTAAGCAGGAGCAGACACTACCACTTTTATAGACTTTGGTAGGTGTGTCTCGCTTGGCCAGGGGACAGAACCAAGAGCCTACTTCACAGGGGTAAACGCTCAACTGAAGGTCAAAAGGCTGGCGGTGTCAAGGGAAAAAAAAACAAAGTTTAATTTGTTAGAAAGAAGAAAAAAGATAATATCCTAAACCAGTTGCCTTTTACGATTGGTTTGGTTTGGTTTGTTTATTTTACGTCCTATTAACAGCCAGGGTCATGTAAGGACGTGCCAGGTTTGTTGGTGGAGGAAAGCTGGAGTACGCGGAGAAAAACCACTGGTCAGCGGTCAGTACCTGGCAACTGCCCCACATGGGATTCCTTTTACGATCATGCAATAGGAGCAGCATGTATAATTCATACACAAGCTTAAGGCATTGTAATAGTATTAAAATTGATGTCTCATAAAAGTAATCTGACAACACAGCTCTTGTTCTGTGTGTTCTTGTGTCTTAGGTAAGCTGCAGCTAGGTTTTTTCTAGTATAGATGAAACAAAGATCAAATTGTAGGTTAGGATGACCTATTTATTTTGTGAAGATCTATATTTAGTCCAGAGGAATAACTACAATGTAGTCTTTGTGTGCAACTTACCTATATGGATCTTTCCCTTTACAAGCTAAAAGCCTCTGCATGGCTTCATCACCTGAAAGAGTTGGTGAAATATATATCACAACATATAATCAGGCCTTGGATACTTAATAATTAATGAGATAATGTAATATTGTAAAGACATATGACATGAATATGAAAGATTAAACAACATTCAAAATCAAAAGACATAGAAAACAAAATTAATGAAAATAAACTCCAAAGGCCAAACCAAAACCACCTGTTTGCTATACATATAAATGTACCTTTTCAAGAACAGAAAAATATGTTTTAAGTTTAATTAAAATGATTTTTTATATTAATTAATATGACCCATACAATGTAGAGCTGATTATGGCCATAATAAAATGTTCACATTTTTTAATTTTGAGACAGAAGATCTAGAAATTACCAACCTGTCAAGGGTAAAGTAATGCTCTCTTCTAGTCCAATTTTTCTTTTCCCATTTCCTGGTGGCCAGGAGCTAGCATCTTTAAAATATCTTTTCAAAATATAGGTTTTCACAAGGTAGGAAATCTTTGACCAAGCAATACCAATCACATGAACGATCAAATTGACTCTGAAAAAAAAACCCAGAAAAAACATCTGTATATATACCATCTGTTAAATCAGATCACTTTCTTGGGACTGAAATCTATTTTCTATTTATCTATTTTCAACACAATCTCAACTGTGCATACAGAGTATAGACCCTTTTAAAGATAATCTTAATTGTCCTTTCATAAATCCTTATAGATACAGGTTTAACTGTTATAATAATTACCATGGCTGTGATTTGCTATACATAGTGTTCAAACTGAAATGTCATTAAATTGTACAAGTTTGGGAAAATGAGGTACTAAATTATATTGCAATCACAGCTGACACAAAATGTTTTCAGTATTTCTGGATTAATGTCTATTCCAAGGGAAAAGAGTATATTTTCCAATCACTTTTTTATGTGTCATTCCTCCCCATTTCAAAGTTGTGGCACAAAAAGTAGCTGGGTGACTCCGAATATTATCCCCTCAGTAATACTAATGGCGTCACAAATGTGAACAGGTGAACTTACAGGTAGATGATGAGTCCGAAGAGGAGAAGCAGAGTAGTGACCAGAGTGGACCAGAGGATGGACAGGAGATAGCGTACCTTGTCATATACATAGTTAATCCATTCATCTGTAAAACGGGTTCAATTCTTATTAACTTTATATGGACCTATTCTATCTTTGGCAGATATGAAGAAAGCTATTATTATTTTTACAAGATCTATAATTAAAAACTCTATTTGACTTTGCATAGTCCAAAACTTCACTTAATTAATTTAACAGAATAAACCGAAAAGAAAATGCTATTTTTTGTCAAACTATTAGAGAATACTAAAACAACTGATTAGAGTTTTTTATCACCTGTTTAGCCCTGGAAAATACCAGGAAATTTGAAAACATAATTTTATGAAGATGAATTATTAAAGTATCTTTTCATATATCGTAGAAACAAATAATGTAAAGCCTTACATTTGAATTGATGATCTACATTTAAAAACAAGAGAATCAACTCTTTAACAAATCAAAATTTCATGTTCTACCAATATAATCTAATTATCAATCACTATTCCATGCATGCATTGAATTTTTATGAATGTCTACTTCTGACGTCCCGAAAAATCATGAAAATATCCTTATAAGAAAATAATTGATATAAAGTTTTACCTATGTATTCCTGATCGAATGTTGACTCCATAAACATCGGTCGGCGACCGCCTCTGCTGTTCCTCGCGGCAGCACCAGTGGAGTCGGGTGTGAACTGAGCACTGGAGTGTTTAGTCTTTTTGTCAGCCTTCCCATTTTGTACAACATTTTCATGCTTTTTACATTCAGAGTCTTTGGATTGTGCATTCTGATTTGTCCTTTTTCTAGTGGAATCTCTCAAATCATTGTTGATAAACTCTGTTGTCTTTTTGTGAGCAGATGATGATGATTTGGTTCCACTCGCTGGTTTTCCATTATTTAACATTGTACTAGATGCTCCAGAAGATGTCTCTGATACTTTCTTCTCTTTTGTTTGGAAAATTCTTCTGGCATCAAAGAAAAGCTTTGAAGTGGAACTTTTAGTATTATTGACCCTTTCTGATGAAGCATCAGACTGAGATCTTGACTTGCCTTCGTCGTGTTTGCAGCCAGCTCTACCCGACGTCAGCGGGATATCCTCTATACCACTCGTACCACTGCTAACACTACTAGTACTGCCCTTCCTCGTTAGTAACGGGATACTCTCAAGACTCGCACTTTTATGTCGGTCAGCTCCACCGTCACCAGAATTCAAGTCTTCAAACTGGTCAAGGCCGTACTTGGAATCAGGAGAAACTTTGGACTCCATGTCGTCGCCGTGACCAGATAGACTTCTGGAATGCTGTCTCTGTGAGTGTGGCCGCCTTATTAAAACATGTGGCTTGTAAGGTTTGTTGGAAGGATCAATGACTTTTTTCTTCACTACTTCAGACTCTTCGGTATCTTTACTAGACTGGCTCTTCAGGGGCTTGGACTTCAGAGCTTTAGCTATGTCGGAATAAGTAGGTTTGTTATTAGCCGCTCCGTGATTTTGTAGTCTCTCCAAGTTTTCTACAACACTACCGTTACTGTTTTCTTTTGACAGTGGTTCAGGGGTTCCAAAGGGGTCATACAAGGACTTCCAATTGGCTGCAGTGTCTGTAGGTTTTTCCTTAACCTCCTTAGCTTTCTCCTGGAAACTAGGACTGAATGATTCGGGTGGACTAAAGCTCTCCTTCAAGGGAACTTCAGTAGGTGAACTAGTACCAATACCAGAAAGTAAGTTTTGACAATTTGACAGGAAATTTCTGTGATTATCTATATCTAAGTCTCCTATAGAGGCACTGTATGTAGAATTTGAAGTACTGGATGGTGTAAACACATCCCACGCAAATGTTCCTGCCGATTCTGAAATATTGTGTGTTGGCATACCAGTAAACTGAGTCCAGGGGTTGTATAAGGGAGAAATTCCTCCACCTAGCTCCTCAGGTTGTCCCAAGGCATTAATGTCTTTAAAACTAATGCTGTCAGCTTCACTGGTACGACGGTTCCCTTCACGAGTCCCTGTTCTATCAGATTCGGCCATCTTTGCACTTTCTTTCCTGTAATTGATTAAACCTTAGATACAGAAAACAGCCTATTATTAATCTTTCAATTAAAGACTTAGCTATGACTTGATAAAAATTTCAGAAAATGAAGTTACTAACTATGATGCATATATACCTAATAAAAGCAAACTCCAGTTAATCAATTACAGGTACTTTTTCAGGTTCTTCAAATTAAAACAGACCATTCATTTAAGGAAGAGCCAGGTTTAGATGGTGGAGGAAAGCTGGAGTATGTGAAGAAATACCACCGACCAGTTTTGTAAGTACCTGACAACTGCCCTACATGGAATTCGAACCTGGGACCCTGATGCTTGTGGTACAGTCAAACCTCAATGTATCGAAGTTCAAGGGACCGTCAGAAAAACTTCGAAACATCGAGACTTCAAATAATTCATGGTTGAAATTAGACCGAATTTTTTTACCATGACCAACTGTGGTAGCCTAGTTGTGTTCATGTCGTCTTCGTTCCGTAAAATTTATAATCACTGTATTTACCACAAACAAAACAAAATAAAAACTAAGTATGCAATTAATCACACGTATTGCTATCGTTATGATTATTATAAACAAGACTTGCGTGTACTAGGCCTAACCCAGGTACATGTGTACGTTTGTTGACTAGTTAAGCGATGGTTAATATTACGGAATGAATATAAAAACGAAAACACGCTGTAAAAACAAAACTAAAAAGGGGGAACCGAAAGCGCTACAACACCTACAAAATACTTTGATTTAGAATGATCGATTTGCACCAGTATGTAAGCCAAAGTTTTGCAATGTAACAATTTTGAGTATGAGTTACTAATAATGTGGCTCGCTATTTACCGTTCCGTAAATTCTACAAACCGCTACCAATGGCGGCGGCGAACATAAAAAACACGACTAACTGTATCTTTGCCCAGAAACATATATACATAGAGATTGGCAACTTCGCCATTTTCACGATAGGCAGATGTACATCTGTATGTCTCTAGGGGCTTTTAGATAAACTCTTCTATAGTTAAATACAGCAGAATAACTTTGATATGTTATAAAAGTTAAGTAATTTTCAGATGGTTTGAGTACGATTTTTCAAAGAAAAAATAATATTTTAACTTATATATTAATAAAACAAAATGCACTTCCGGTTTTAAATGCCTGATTTTCGAAAAACCAGGTAAAATTGCTCATTTTCATACTTTCAAAAATCATATTAAATAACATTAATTGGAAAAACTGATCACATCAAACCATGATATAATGTTTAAACTTTTTGTTGATGCAAAAATATCATGTATTAAAGAATACACTTAAAAGTAGTTAGCCAAGGGAAAATGCCTATAAACTGAAGGTCCCTCTGCCTGTCAACATAGACAAAGAAGGAGTTTCCAATCTCTATGTATATATGTTTCTGCTTTGCCGTACTAATGATTTGATAACGCAGCTTGTGAAAACAAAGCACCAGTTATTGGCCTGATCAGTGATATTAATTATCTGTATGGTTTCAAGCAAGCAACACAAGCTAACCCCTATTGTCCGGCGAAGGGCCGTCGCGAGACAGGTGTGACAGCATGCCGCGGGGTATCGCCATCGGCGAACACCTGATCTGTACAGGTAAACTTATATTTGAATCATCGAGTGTCAGTTACCTATGATTCTATAACAAATGGTACATGAGAAAAGTTCAATACATCGAGAACTTCGATTCATAAAACTTCGATTCATACATGGGTTAGTTAGTAATGTTATATAGTGAAGAAATTCGGGACCAGACAAAAAGTTCGATACAGCGAGAAATTTGATTCATCAAAGTTCGAATCATCGAGGTTTGACTGTATTATGTCTGGACATCTTAACCACTCGGCCACCACGGCATCAAAATATCAAATGTATTTATATTGGTGACAGTTAAAATATATAAAGCTGTGTCTGTCTAATTAGCTACTTTAATTTCTACAGAGATAAATCCTTATTTTATTTACCTTGTTAGTTAAATGATGTATTTAGCTCTATAACTAAACAACCAAAGACATTATTGTGATTATTTGTATACCATGTATTGTTAACAAAAATTGCACTTGCTTATGTAATTAGTATGTGTTAGATGTCTTCATGATTTTGAATTCTCATTTCAGGCCATGACATTTCAAAATTATACAATTGTTTGAAGGGAATCAAGTATGCCAAGAATTGTTGGATAAACTTGCCAAGTTCATTACAACTAAACATATGTTTCCAGGGTTTGGACTCCCAAATTATATACAAATATAGGTAAAAGGTTATCAGCTTGACCAACTGACATATGTTTTTCTCCCACATTTGAATTCTTTCATGATTTAAATCCATCTTGGTCTCATCACTAGTCTAAACAGATATGCTTACCAAATTAAAGTTAATCATACAACTTGCTTTCACAATTGTTGTAAACCAATGTAAAACAATGTAACCAAGATTGCCCTGTTTGATTATCCTTGTTTACACCTGCATCCTTTATTCATTATCCATGAAAACTAAATGAAGTATAGGTGTGTTTCTGTTAGGCGATTTTCTTTTTTTTATTTTATAATAATGTTAATAGCAGAATTGGACTGAGTCAATCATATGTTTTGGGGTTTTCCCCAGTTTGACTGCTACATTTCTCCTCTCCTGTTTCAAAATTGGCATGCTTGCCAATCTGTTTCAAGCTTTGGGAGTATAATAGGGGAAAATGTTAACTTTTGAATTGTTTTATCCTCAGAGTCAAAGACTTGGAGAAAGGAGTGTAGAAGAGTTCAATGGAACAGTGATGACCAACAGGTTGAGTCATTGATACTTGTTTAGGTTGATGTAGAGTTGATATCATAGTCATTAAGATAAAATTGCAACAAAATCAGAGTTTTTAAGCTCTTTAAAGAGATTTCCTCTGCCGAGTTGTTAGATCAGGAGGGTTGCCGCTCATTACAATCATAATGTGCTGAAGTTGCAAAATTTGGAGTGCGAAACTTTCTAACGAGAAGCATCATGGCGGCCAAGTGAGCTATGTCAAATTTGAAGGTGGGTAAATAAATTGTTTGTTTTTTGTTTGATTATTTTAACGTCCTATTATATTAACACCCAAGGACGGTCTCCCATGTATGCAGTGTGGAGCGTGTGTGAAGTGCGATGGATGACACACATAAATTGATTCATTTTCACGGCTGGGCTTTGCAACACTATGGTCATTGATAGGATAGAATTGTTACGCTCTGTTGACAACAATCTATCAGAAGTCTTTTGTTCGTTGTTCAGATCGTAGGGCTGTGGATTGTCTAACATGTGGCCATCCGATCCAATCCACGATTCAGGGTTGACGATTCACAGATCGGACCATGAATCACCAGTTAGATACAAGCAAAAGATTCAATTGCAGTAAAACTGTTTTTATTGATAAATCAATAATGGTCTTATATATTGATAAATGTTTGATTGATAATAAAACCAATTTTAGCAGTTTTACATTCCTTATCATTAAGCAATAGAGTTACAGGTGAAGTACAGTAGGATTCAGTCACTGTAACTGTAAAAAATCAAATCATTTGAATTTTGAAATAACGTCATCTCAAAAATACTACTGCACATCAATTACGGCATGAATCAAAGTCAAACCATCTGTGAACAGGTACACTGTATATACATTATCATGGTAAGTCATAAATCACCATATCAAAACATTTCATTGTTACTTTTATTTTGGTCAAATACAGATAACATTGAAATTAAGAAAAAAAAAATTAAAATCTATAAGAGTAGTTACAATTTACTTTGGTTCTAGGCCTATAGTTTTTATTTCTAATCAGGTGATTTATGATTTTGACTCATAATTAGCCTACCTTTCGTTTTTGACATGGGGTTCACATCTACAGTACTCAGTTGCCTAATATAATATATTCGTATTTTTACATATTTCCGACCCATAATGAAAACGAAATCGATAATTATCTTTTACATCTCTAGAAGTCAATAATTATGTTTTATCATTATTATTTTATGAAGAATTCACAACATTGCATCGAAGCGTGGGTACGAAAATAACATGTTGCTAGCTTTACTTCACGCAGCTCATGTGTACTTCCGGTCTACTTCAAAGTGAAAACATCGATGATATTCAGACTTTAGTGTACATTCCTTCACATTTTTGAGCTATGACAGCATTAAAGAAGGTACTATTTTTTTGCTTTTGAAAGATCGCGATCCACAAATATCAGGAGTAACGAATATTTGTATCCGATCTTTCTCAATAATTCATGAATACTCGAGTACTCGGATACTCGTTACAGCCCTATCAGATCGACATGTACCATATGTCATCACAGCTAGCATGTATAAAGACCATAGATTCCATAGGAAGATAATTTAATGCTTAATTAACGTCATTCCATCACCAATAGAAACAATAGTCCTGTATAAACCTTATCAGGTATTATGTGGTATGTGAATTATTCCCATTGAATGAATTAAATGGAGTTAGAAATAAGAACTCTGAAGATATGTTTTTTTTATTAAGAATACATATAGCGGTAAAGATGTAGAGCGTTATAATTCCTTTTAATAAATGACAATTATTCTTTAACAGTCTCTTATTATATTATCGAACAGAAGTTGAGCATCAATATCATTAAACCCAATAATTGTATTAAACAATTGTATTCAATACAAAATTGGTAGTAGTTGAGCCAGAGGTTTAATATGTTAATTTAATGCATGTCTTACTAGCATTAGCGTCATATATCATTATTACAGACAGATAAAATTCGGGTTAGAGAAACCAGCAAGGGACGTAGGCCTAATGGTTCTGGAACCACTTCCTTTTCTATTTGTGATTCAGGATATTCCTCACGGAATAACTCGTCTACAGGTTATGACACCAATATCAACCTCACAAACAGTACACATTTGATATAGTTACACAAACAGGTGAAATAACTATAACGTGAATAAACATTTACAATTTTGGGGCAGATCGAAGACCTGAAACACCTCAGTAAATTCTATTTTTAGACATATTCCAAAACAGCAGGTTTTAGGGGTGATGTCAAAACAAGGGATTGATAAAAGCTATCTTGCTTCTACACGCCTCGTAATGCAAATAGTCAAATGTGTCAGATGACGATCTTACTGAAAATTCCTGAAATGTCATAGAATTCTCTTCTTCTGGATGACCAGACGTACAATCCCTCCAGCCCAGCATCACATCTTTCTCACCGCCATCGGCATGGAGCAGTTGTCAACTCGAAAGTCTCGCGGTGCATCACGTGACCAAGTAGTGTGTATTGCAACCACAAACGAGACTACAGCGTTAGCAGAAATATGCTCTTTGCTATCTCATTAAAAACAGCATCATCAATATGTTGTGTGTATTTGTCGGTCAAGCTAGTTTATTTATAGAAACGGGAATTTAAATAAGAAATAGATAAAGATTTTCTTATGTAATATGTATTGTAGACAGATTTAGATTGTATATTAGACCTAACGTTAGATATTGATTGATAAATTAATAGGATCTAATTCAAAAAAACTTAGGCCTAACTTAATCAATTATTAAATTATTATTATAGGTTAGCCTACTGCAGGCCTAACTGTTATATCTAAAAAATACATGTACAAATATATGTACAGTGTAGATCTAAATGTAAAAACATAAGTTTCTGGCTAAAAAGTAAATAAACTTAGTAGCCTAGATGGGTTTTTTTATTATTGTTTTTTTTTTTTTTTTGTTAATTTTAATGGAATTTAATGGAAAAATAATGGACGAAGGCTAAATAATGTACATGTGTACAGTACCGTATATAAACAATAATACAGCTAGCTAGGCCTACATACATGCATGTATGTAATGAATAAGAAAAAAATATAGGCCGTAAATAAATACAGCTTGCAAACGCCGGTAATATTAATTATAGTTAAAGGCCCACTACCTTTCCGGAGCAAAACATAGAGTTTTTTAAAAGCAATAATAGCATCGGAAAAGTTACAACACAAAACTTATGCAAAATTTTCTGTGTAATATATAATGACAGTGTTAACGCTGTTTTGCCGTCTGGCGTAGTGATAGACAACTACACCGCGCGGTATTTAGGACGACGGCGGGAAACATAAGAACGCCCGCGTTATGAAAACTATCATCTTATTAATTTCAATTAAATTGTTCAGAAGGTGATGATACCTGTAGTATTAACGGCAAGTTAATAACTTTTGCAACTCTACAAAATTATTTATCTCGTTTTACATACCCGATTTAAAAATTAAAAGCAGTTTCGAAAAGATAGTGGGCCTTTAATAAAATACCTATAGATTCAGTAATCACCACAAAGTGCGCGCTTTTGTCATGTTCTTTAACGAGCGATATTTTTTGTTAATTTGAATTTCGAATTTTGCCAGTACTAGAAAAACGTAACTTGAAGGATTTTCAGAACATACAAATGTTTGTCCCCTCTCCCCCTATTGTTACTATTCTATATACTGGTATATGTTTTATAAGTGTGTGTCTCAATAAAGGGTAAATGATATTCTATTTTTCTACATGGTGATACATTTATACAGAATTACTTTATATCACTTTTTTGCCTCCAATGTGTTTTCTGAGAAATTTTAAGTTTAATAATGATGTATATCAGTATATTTAACTCCTATAAACCCCATAATTCATTACCTTGACAATTCATGGGACGCTGTTTGATTATGCCTAACGTCATACTTTATCGATTCGAAATTATATAGGTACACTAATATAGGCCCAAATCAGAATCTGTAACCTACATTCAGGTGCATGTGTTGAGAATTTCAAAGTAAAACTCGTTTAAGAATTAAGACCGTCCTACTCGCAGAAGTGACGGAAATAAATATAACGTTTTAGAGGTCTAGATAAAAAAAAAAAAACGATAAAAATCATATTCTATATGGTACTATATACGTATATAGTACCATGTAGAATATGATTTTTATCGTTTTTTTATCTAGACCTCTAAAACGTCTAAAAATGGTCTTAGGACACTCTGATGGGTCCATGAATATATCATCTGTAGCTAATTCTCAGATCCCTGTGGTTAAAATAGTCATATAGCATTCCTAATTTGTCTAATGCTAAAATCTCAATGATGACTAGGTCGTTGCGAATACTTAATGTAATGTGCACGTGGTGTAATTGTTTAAGTTAAAACTTGTATTACCGTGAAATAATCTGCGTAGATTATTTAATACTACTGTAAGATCACTCGTGTACATTTTATATATGTAATATACATGTAAATACTGACCACGACTTAATTGTAGAGTATTAATTTGTAGATTAATAGATACCGACCATGGCTTGCTTGTATTGATCTTTGACTTCCATATCGTCTAACACTACTGAGCCACCAATCGATCTATGAGCTTTGAAGTTTCTGATAACTATGACACACAGGTCTAGGAAGTGTAGTTTTTGTTTCGATTTTTGTTGAATCGTCTGATAAGAAGCGAATCTTCACCTTATATCTACAGTTACACATAGTGTACACTATACGTAAACAAAGTCTGAAAAGGAGTATTACCCGGTATGAAAAGTACTTGTAGTATCAGTCCCCCTTCATACAGCTAGAATTTCTCAGATGAATTCTATTACCAGATTATCTCCTTTTATCCTTCAACTGCCCCACATACTCAGATGAATAGATTCGTAATTTCAAGATGGGAAAAGCTAGACTTTTCTACTTGGGAGACAGCAGACATTAAGGAGAGGTATGATATAATAGTGTTTTTACTACCAATCCCACATTTTTTCACTATTCTGCCAGACTAAAGGGCTATGGAGTAGGACGGAAGGCAAGGAAGGCGGCGGCTGTGGATTTGGACATGGGACATGCCGATGGGAGGAAAGAGGATCGGCTATTGCCGTTGAAGGTCATCTGGCGATATTCACCACCATGCTGAACAATTTGCTGCGGTATACGACGTCTTAGCAACAACAGTCAAAATCCACATACGTGAACTAGATGCAAGAGAATTGTACCACGTGCTGACAAGCTGACAGACGTCGATACAATGAAGTATTGCAAGAGTTCATAGACACAACGAGAGAGCGTAAGATCAAGAGGAAATTAAACAAGAAGGTTGCTGCTAGATTGCTTTTGTGAGAAGGAGCAGCGTGAATTGGAACGAGGGAACCAAAGTATCTAGGCATACAGTTTGCAATTGCGGATGATTTGATCATGGAAGTGGATCTATACGGAAGATCATCTTTCCTGGACATAGTCTAGTCATATTCTAGGTAGCCAGACATTGCTGTGGTCTAAGAGCACAAAGAAGCTAGAGTGCTAGTAGAACTGAAGTACGAGGACTTGTTGAGTGTCGGCAGCAGAAATGATAGACCTACATGGAATTCCCTATGGAGGTTAGACTTTCCTGCACAATCTTTGTGGAGAGTTGGCATTGACAGAAGACAAGCAATATAAAGGCTTCCCATACAGTTGAACATGCCCCCAGATGGGTATGAAGGAAGAGAGAATTTTATCACCAATTTATCAAGCCATCCTGCGGATCCCGTTCAGAAGACTCTAGATAGCTGTCTAGAGTGTGTGAATGCGATGGTAACTTGCAACTTCCCCTTTGCAAACCGATAAAAGAAACCATCCGCACCGAGTGTCGGCGCTAGCCTTTAATGCATCTCGTTGGAAAAATTCAGACAAGCAAGAGAGAAACTAATTATGAGAGACAGTTAAAGAAAATAGCTAAGCTTTAAGTATCGCCTCTGAACAGGCGTATGGCAGACCTGGGCAGTAGCCAAAACTTTGAAGGACTAGTTACTTTTGTTTGTGAGGCCTCATGTATATGTAATAGACGGACCTTGTGACTGCAGATGCAACCAATTACTTCTAAAATAACAGATTCTTACAAAACCAATGACTATTGGTGATGACCAAAAAAGGTATTGGAAATCCTCGTAAATATAGGTCTGTTGTAGCCTCAATAATGATTTGCCGAACACTACTGACCAGCTTTACAAGTAGGAGGTCGTGGGTCAGTGTTTGTTGGGTAGCAGCCTGAATCAAACGATTGCATGCCTTCATTATGGCGTTGCGCTCTATCATGACATAACACATGGGGATCAGACTACGAGTGACCGAGAAAACTAGTTGACGCACGTGAGGAAAGCAATATCATATTGTGGGCAGTCATTGACAGGGACCTGGGAATAACACTGAACATTACAAACCTCCAGAACACAGGGACCTGGGAATAACACTGAACATTACAAACCTCCAGGACACAGGGACCTAGGAATAACACTGAACATTACAAACCTCCAGAACACAGGGACCTGGGAATAACACTGAACATTACAAACCTCCAGAACACAGGGACCTGGGAATAACACTGAACATTACAAACCTCCAGAACACAGGGACCTGGGAATAACACTGAACATTACAAACCTCCAGAACACAGGGACCTGGGAATAACACTGAACATTACAAACCTCCAGAACACAGGGACCTGGGAATAACAATGAACATTACAAACCTCCAGAACACAGGGACCTGGGAATAACACTGAACATTACAAACCTCCAGAACACAGGGACCTGGGAACAACACTGAACATTACATACCTCCAGAACACAGGGACCTGGGAACAACACTGAACATTACAAACCTCCAGAACACAGGGACCTGGGAATAACACTGAACATTACAAACCTCCAGAACACAGGGACCTGGGAATAACACTGAACATTACAAACCTCCAGAACACAGGGACCTGGGAATAACACTGAACATTACAAACCTCCAGAACACAGGGACCTGGGAACAACACTGAACATTACAAACCTCCAGAACACAGGGACCTGGGAATAACACTGAACATTACAAACCTCCAGAACACAGGGACCTGGGAACAACAATGAACATTACAAACCTCCAGAACACAGGGACCTGGGAATAACACTGAACATTACAAACCTCCAGAACACTGAACATTACAAACCTCCAGAACACAGGGACCTGGGAACAACAATGAACATTACAAACCTCCAGAACACAGGGACCTGGGAATAACACTGAACATTACAAACCTCCAGAACACAGGGACCTGGGAATAAGTTACTGCTTACATCAACATGAGTTTACTGTATCATATCAATAGAACACTGTTTTAGGACTCCAAATACACATAGACTCTATTTCATTCCCATGTCCCAGTGCTGCAGTGTTTGCATCAACTTCTAAGTCATGATCCCATTTGGAAATGCTCCCTTTCGGATGATATGTCAAACTTCAAGTTACCTGGTTTATTGGTATGTCTAACGTATCAATGTCACTATTGGGTTCTTATAATGAAACCTTCCGAGTTGAACTGTTGGGTTACCTCCTTGTCCTTCCTATCTATACTTTAAAGTTTCCAATGGACAGAATCAATTTTTATATACTGTTTGGTTGTCTTCATCAATGTTCAAGGGCTTCTACATCCTAATCATCGTCAGCTTCCCATGTTAATCAGCCTACGGAGCGTAGAATAGACACTGGGTTTCCAAGGGTGCAACCTAATTTGACAATAGTTAATTGACCCTGAACATAAAATCAAACTTTTCAGTATAAAGACTGGATCGTTGAGGCTATAAATGATATAAAAATTAAGAATTACAACCAATTCTCTGTAAAATTTTTGTCTTTATTTAAGGACTACAGCACATGTAAACATATGGTATTCCATATAAATACAATACGATTCACATACAAACATAACAAAAAGACAACAAACAATTCTATAATAAATAGTGCTTATAGAATGTCAACCCACAGGATGTATATTGTTTATAAAAACTATTAATGTATGCAAGACATAAATGCCCTTACCTCCATTTGTAATTGGGACAGTATGTAACAGATCGGATGGGACAGACTTGAAATTCAGTCAATTTATCAAAAGGGAAGCAAATCTAACACTAACATATATCTTACATGTAGCATCTGTGAATGTCTCTAAAATCATGTAAAGGTCTGTAATAGATTTTTCTAAACTCCAATAACATTGAAACATTAAAACTGCCAACTGCAATCACTATACACACAACTTTTCAGATTATTTTACAAAACAAACAACAACGCAGTTATATATGTAATTTGAATAGCCTTAGGCAAATGATAACAGGGATGAATATTATGAGCAATATAGAAGGCACTGGTATTAGTACAAACTTTATAATGTGTTTGGCACCAGAACATTGGTCAACCTCCAAAGGTTATACATAGCGATAGCCTACATCTAAATCTCTTTGGTACCATGGAGAAAGCCAACCTCCATCTATATCGGTTACCATGGATACACACAACATCCAATTTTGTTTGTTATCATGGTGACACACAACATCCATCTATATCGGTTACCATGGATACACACAACATCCAAATTTGTTTGTTATCATGGTGACACACTACTTGCCATCTATTTATGTTACCATGAAAACAAAAGATGTATATCCCTGTTACCATGGAAACAGTCTTCATCCAAAAGTCCCTGTCACCGTAGAGACACACTAACTATCAATCTCTGTTACCACAGAGACAGTCTAACTCCATTTTAAAAGTCTTTATGGACTGCCCAACACATCTACATACTACAACATAGATATATCCATTTTGCATCACAGAAAACGCTTATATAAATAATTATATTGTATGAATACATACATAATATAAATAATTTAGTCTCAAAAAGAATATATCACAGATAGGAAATAAATACATCTCTTGATAATCTTATCTTTCCCACAATGAATTCAAAATGTTGCATGCTGTCTGAGAGTCATACATGTATAAGAATATAATCTACTTATAGGGTCCAATCAGGGGATACAGTTCACGCTGATTTAGATGAGGAAGGTAAACAAAACTTTCTATAAAAGAGGAAAGACTTTGTTTTAGGACACTTGTCTGTTAAAGTCAGACTTAGATTCACTCTGTGCTCATGTAGTAAAAATGTGTTTGTATAAAAGAACATGTTATCTATAACTACCAGTATGTCCTTTGCATGTCTTAATTCAATAGGTGTAACAACTGTCTAATTACACCTGTACTGAAAATAATTATCAGTATACACACTTAATTATACAATTACATGACTATGAAATTTTTTTAAACTCTCCCAACATGATGTTTCAAGGTGCTTAACAATGTAAACAAAAACAAATATCCATGGAAATATCAGAATAAATAAATGTATAACCAAAACAATGGCACTTTAACAATAGAGTAAAATCACAGCTGTATGGAGTAAAAACAACAGTTTCTGTTAGTATCTTACTAACACACACACTTAGATTAGTGGACAGTGAACCCTTGATTACCCACAGAGAAAAAAGCCATCTTTATGTAATATATTCTGTTAGCAGATTCATTACAACTTTGATAAGAACATTCATTTGTTTAAAACATTCCTATCAATGATGATCAAAATTACAAAAGTGTGACAGACACATGTTATGGTGAATCCATACAGAATACAATATACATGCTGTGTAAACCGATAGGAATAATTAGCAATTAGCAAAATGCATTAATTAAGAATACATTCTAAGCATAAAGATGGTCCTAAATTGACCTGTGTATAAAGACCACTTAGCTATATAACATGTTTCTTTGTCCCTTGGTGGTCTTTATAGACAGGTCCGACTGCAGGTAAGATGAATAGGAAGAATTAGCAATCAGCAAAAAAGGATTTCAATCGGATTTAAATTATACATCTTATATTGTACTTGTAATTCTGCTCTACTACAATGCTCCACAATACGCTCCTCTTGTATTGGAGGGCATCATAGATTATCGAAGTGGAACCGAATTTCAAGAGTAATTTTAAGTAGGTTGTGTAGTAATTTAACACAGTACATCCTGAGCATAAAGAGTTAGTTATGATGAGATTACCTCTAAAATCTGTCTGTTTATAATATACAAAATCAGATCAGAGAGAGGTGATCAGAAACATGGTAAAACCTTGTATAGTACAAATGGATAAAAAATGTACAATATAACACATATTGGATTTTAAAAAAAAATATATAAAATCGAAAATAATGTTACTGTCGGTAGACATTTTACCTGCTATGTATTAGCAATATTCCATCCAATGAGACATAAGTATGTAACTTAACACTACTCTTCACAAGGTTAAAGGTCACACATATACCACATTTTCATTAGCACTAACAACACATCCAGAGAATGTCAGTAATCTGACGCTTGCTGTCTTGTATTGTTGTATTGGGTTTTAAGTAAAAGCAAAACTTGTGTAGCCTTCAGGGTGACCCAAACTGTACAGATATGTATTATAGCTTTAGATTCAAAATAAGTCAGCACATAAAGAACTACATACCAGGTAAATCATTTTTGGCAATCTCAATATTTTCATTAATACAAACATAGCACACAAAAATATGCTTTTTGGCAACTGGTGAAAAAAAAAATTACTGGTAGCTCCACAACTGTATAACACGAGATATAGCTGAACATTGATTATGTAGTTCATCAGATCAAAACTTTCTTGTGATGACAGGATTTGGTTTGGGTTTAGTTTTATGTCCTATTATCAGCCAAAGTTAGATTCAGATTTCTGGATTTCTTCTATCTGTCAAATTTCCCAAAGTAAAATTTAAATGAAAAGTAGAAAATATTCCTTATTTTTACTGAAAGAATGTTAAGCTTAAGTTTTAATTCTTCAAAGTTTTGATGATTACAGAGTTCAACTGTCGCTGTAAAGGTACAAAAATTAATCAGATTTGATATCAAGTTTTTGACATAAAAACATAATTTTACTGTAACACTTACTATGAATTCTTAAAATTATTTAAAAACCATCACTCTATACCAATATCACAGTCAGCTAAACAATGAATCGGCAACCAATGAGAATTACCCTAATACTAACATACAATGATATGTTATTCTAATGTAAGTTGTCCAAAATCTCGTCAGGAGTAAACTTGCGTATTGGCATTTGTGTCATTGTCGTTCTCGGGCGATTCAAAGATACAGTGCATGGCCGGGTAAATCACCTTTGGACTTCTGCTGCGAGGACTACTAGGCGGTGTTCTGTAACAATACACAGTCATGTGTTATCACAAATTGTAACATTAGCTACTATCACACAGATCTGGATCTCAAACTCATATAAGTTAAAGGTCTACTGTAATTTCAGTATATCTAAGGAAATAAATTGGTTGGTCCTGGCATAACATTTTAATTTGCTGAAATTACCATTGGTTATGATATGGTTAAACTAATTTCTGACTACTGTGTTCACTCTAATTAGCACCCCTCCCCCTGAATGCGCCCCTCCCCTTTCCTGGAGAAGAGTTGAAGTTGTATCCGATGGATTTAACAATGTTTTACAACTTATGATGCCTGGAACATCAGCATTATATCCCATAAAACATGAAATTGCGAGTCTTTTACATGTGAGTCATGACATAATAAAGCAGCTCAAAGGATAAAAGGCATATCCTTGTTTACTGTAACAGATTAATGTACCATGAGTAATAAAGATTTAAAATATGGCTGATTTTTTTAATCCACAACTTACATTTTGGTTCATTAATAATTGCCCCTTTGTTACAATTGTTTACGTAAGTGCCCACTTTGTTACAATTGTTTACCTAAGTGCCCCCTTTGTTACAATTATTTACCTAAGTGCCCCCTTTGTTACAATTATTTACCTAAGTGCCCCCTTTGATACAATTGTTTACCTTAATGCCCCCTTTGTTACAATTATTTACCTAAGTGCCCCCTTTGATACAATTGTTTACCTTAATGCCCCCTTTGTTACAATTATTTACCTAAGTGCCCCTTTGTTACAATTATTTACCTAAGTGCCCCCTTTGTTACAATTATTTACCTAAATGCCCTGGGTGCTAATTAAGGAGAATATGGTACATTATAAATAAATGGATTAACTTTACTACAATAAAATGTTTCTTTTTTCCCTAAAATGTTTCTTTTTTCCCTCCAACACATCACTGATATAGCAATTAACCAATTACCATTTATTTATATGAAATATAAAAATGAGAAAATTTCAAAAGTTCAAGTATGACAAATGTTAGTGTCACAACAATTAGCAGCAAATTAGCACACATACATTTCTTTCAATTATCAACAAACTTAAATCCAGCAATTAAGTTCAGTTTTTTATTTCAATAAATGCATAGAATTTTAATTTTACAAATAATGCCATGATAATTCGTCTTTGCATATTCCAGAGTTACCTCCCTTGCTGGTAGATATCCATTGTGACATCATTATTTTGTGAGCGAAATTCATGTTGTTTTCTCTGAAAAGACGTTACAATCAATACATACCAACAATAACAGATAACTCAGTAACATGTAAATGTTGGGTAGATATTTCTGTGAAGCGTTAGAATCAGGATGAGACAGGAGATCACACAGCATCTTACCACCATGGTCACCATAGTGTGACAAAGCAGTCGAGGCAGGTCAAAGTTCACAGCACACAGAAAGCACACAATTGGTCGAGAGATGGTCACACACCTAGCCTCGGTCACCCATAGATTACAATGTGATGCTTCAGTGATCACATCATGCTTCAGTGATCACACCATATCTAAGTCAATCTCAGGTCAGTATCACCAGCCTGACCCCACACACCATGGTACCCATGACCCCTGACCTTTGACCCCCAATTACCACCACCAGCTACTTTCCCTCTCCATCAATTTTCTTCCCTAAATACTCTGCATTGATCTTAAGTTTTGTTAACTATTGCAGAGTAGAGGAGATGAAACAATTTTAAAGAAATTTGTTTTTTCTTCTAAGAAATGTCATTTGCCAATTAAACTGCTATTACTGGTAATTTTCTGTTTTAACTGTTCTGTGAGAGTTGTGGAGAGGGATTTCTGAACACCAGGTCTATATTAGAGCTACACCTACATTCAAATAACTATCCCTACTTACATGGTTTTCAAAGATTTCAGAGAATGCATTCCAATGTTTCACACATTTCCTTCTGCCTACTAATGTTTCTACATACATGTAAATCATTTCAACTGGTTGAGAGAAAAAAAAATCACTTGCCCAAATCTATGTATATTTATTGGTAACTTCTTACACAAATTCAATGTGAGACAATATACACTGCTTGTGACCTTGTCAAATAAAATGCTCAAAGTCTGAATTTTTTAAACTCATTTTGTCTCTTTATGAAATTAACTAACGTATATCATAGAGTTATCTTCTCTTGGTATAGAATGGTACCTCTTTACTTTGTATACAAAAATAGTTTTTCGTAAATCAGATCTCAAAATACCCAAACAAACAAATACATAATAATTTATGTCTTTTTGCATTTATCTTTTTTTTAAGTTTTCCTAGGAAGAGAAGAAGCATAAGAGAAATGTGTGAAAAATTATGAAAAAAAGGAAGAAAGATTTATTTTAGAAACCTAGAAAACCAAGAGTGAAATGCACCAACCAATAAAAACACATTTAAAGAAAACATGTACTAGATTCTTTATCACAAAATCTACATAAGAGCACCACCAGGGGAGAGTACAGTATCAACTACCACTAAGCAAACATAATTAACAACTTATATACAAAGGTTTATGAGTTGAGGAAACGATCCACATAGAGTCCCCCCTGTGACAGGGAAGTAATGAGTATGAGATTACAGGTTATAGAAGGGAAGTTGTTGGTTATAATTTACATGCATGACTAGGAGTGTTATAATATACCGCTATATCACATTATTTAATATCACAGCAGTTTATATGGTTAGGTAGGTAAAAATCTCCACAGACTGACCAATAACCAGATTTACCCTAAAACTGGACAGTGGACGGTTTATAAAAACTGGACGCTAATTTTCATCACATGAGTATATATTGGTCAGCATTGGTCAGTCTGGACATGCAACTCGTATAAGTATTGGTCAGTGTAGAACAGCCTAGGGTTACAGCCACTGAATGGCGGCTAGCTCTACCTATAGATAGTGTCAGGTGCTGGTGGGTGGTAGAAGTCAGATCCATGCGTGGGTGTGCCCAGGGCCCGGGGCTGAGTGTACTGGTGGGTGGGGGAGGGGTAGTCAGAGAGGTCAGTTAGCTCGGGAAGTGACCAGGGGTTCTGGTAACCTGCACAACAAAACAAATAACAATGCCATACAATATATCATCACAGTTAAGTATGGTTAAAGGCTTCAGATCAGGAGAACATTTCTAATTAGCAAAGATCCTGACAAAAGTACATCCAGAACACCTAATACCAGCTTGATTACAGATGGAACGAAAATTCTTAAATGTTCACAGAGATTCTATAAAAGGTATATCTGAAGAACTTGCTTGGCAGCTTCAGGAGGCTTATATTAGGAACTGATTTACTAAAGAATAACTACCACCTATATAGAGCTTGGCCATCATTTAAAACCTGCCTTAGCAACCACCTCTGTATATCAACCACTTGCTCATTAAGATCACTTTCTTTAGGTCTCCAATGGCCAAATTCAAGACAAAGTGACCTATGTATAAGACTCATTGTAAAGACCTTTTTTTCTTTATCTTCTGGGTGGTCTTTTACTTTGGTAGACAGATTCAACTGGATTTTCTGATATTGTCAGATATTTTTATCATCCAAAACTAAAGGTTGATTTTATTTTGTCAATATAAACAGGGAATGTACTTTTAGAATAGGATTGTTTAGTGTTAGGAATACAAATGTATAAACCCTATGTCCATCTATAAGCAGAGATCCGATATACCAAACAATCTGTCACCACAATATACTGGAATATAAAATAGTGTTACTGTAATATTGCCCAGGCTGTGAGTGACGTCATAAAATACCATATACCGCTTTTATTTCATACATTATAGTTTTCCCAGGTCATTGTAATTCACACATATAAACGAGAACATTTTAACATTTTCCCAGCAATACTCTTTACATGATCATTTTAACAGGGAATTTATTTTATATCTTTCATTGGTAAACAAAACAAATGTAAACAGTTAAACTTAAATTTCTTGGCCCTTACTTAATATTTCATTGTATCAAGAATTTGTCAATTAATAAGTTAAAGTGTCAGGCAGAAGTATGGCTTTATAATACTGACTAGAAATGTGAACAAAAGATTCAAAATTTTAGAATGATTAACAAAATATGATTGTTTTTGCAAAATTAAAACACATAGATATTCAAATTATTCTACTCAGGAAGCATTTTAATTGAATTCATTATCATTACTGAAAAAATTCTCAGTTATAGAATGTATATGAAATCAACTTTGCAGTAAGCAGAGAACTGTATCTACATTTATAAATTGTTTGCTTCTGATATATATTTATTGCTGGATCTACACATCAGACTCAGCCTACTTAAATAACTAGGAGTAATACAGTGGCCTTCAATAATTAGTGAAATTTTCCAATGATGTAAACTTTCATGTTTACAGATTACTTGAAACACAAAATCATCAGCCTGTTTTTTGGAATTGCATTGAATCAGATTGAGGAATTATAATTGTAAGAGACAAAACAGTATATGGTAACTTTCTTTGGCGACCCAAACTCCAAATACGTGACAGGAGTACAACGTGATTGGCTGGTGAGGAAACTCAAACAGTGTGTACATCAAAAACATTAAATATGGACCTAGATCTGTCAAGCTCTAAGTGTCGGCCGGCCTCGTACTAAGGAATACAGTCTCATGTCTAAAATGGAAAGAAACAAATTAACAACTGTAATACCTAACCTACAAGATTTTAATAGCTCCTTAAAAGCTCATCTTTATACCATAGAACAACTGTAATACCCAACCGACAAGGTTACTGAGATCTTCATAAAATCAAATATTATGATTCATCTTTTATTTCACTCCAGGAAAATAAAGCCGAATATCACAATATTCTTTCCTAAGATGTTAGTAACATCTGAATAATCTTGCAAGCTTTTTTCAGTCAGAAGTCAACTTTGTGGCTTATATATCAAGGAAACTAAATAGCCCTTATAAATATAACTTGTTGATATAAAATAAATGACAGATATTTAGTTGAAATCCTATATCAAGATTTATGACAGATAGAAACAGAAGAATTGTAGAGATTCTGAGGAAGCTAGGAAATTTTACACACAGAAATGATCCAGGTAGCCAGGCTATATATGAAGTCTATCATGAGCTTACAAAGTCATATGTACTGAAATCTTCGTAGATACTTTGTAAAGTAGTTATCTCCCCTGAAAATTAGGATCAGGCAAGATGAGGCACATGTCATTTCACTATTATATATCAACATACAGAAATATGCAAGAGCAAATTCTTTTTTTCCTTCTGATCGCTCTTGAGATGAAGGGAATTCTCTACACATAGGAAGATCTGTTTTTAATTTCTGTAATATTTGCCTTTATAGTTAAATCAGGTAAATACCATAATCAGATTATCCAAGGTCATCCAAAATAAGAACAAATTTACATTGGTGGACTAAGTTCATACATCACCGATTATCAGATTATAATAATATTTACTTAGATTTTAATCAGATTATGGTATGAGCTTAATTTTCCTTAACCCTATATAACACATTTTAGCTCTTCCAAATCTTAAGCTGGAACACTTCATTTTGAAATTTCAGGGGTGAGCAAAGACATTCTCACACGACTTACCTTGCATCACACTCTCATACATCAGTGAGGACGGTGTGACAGGGGTTGGTGTTTTAGATCTTCTGCTGTAAACACAACAATAGTGACTGGAAGTTAGAGCGAGTTATCAACTCAAATTACAGTAATGATAGACACCAAGGAGTTCAGGTAACCTTGGTTACTGTATAGCTGATAAAATTTTTGTATTTTACTATTTGTACTTTATTCATTAGGAAATATTTCTGCAAATCTTTGTAGTCTTTGAAAGTGTCATTCACGAGATAGAATTCGATTTGCAAAACCATGTAAATTCGCAATTTAAAAGAAATCAAAACCACCGTAAATGTTAGCAAATATACAGTACGTGATCAAGGCATCATTGACACTGTACCTCTGGGTCATAGTTGCCTTGTAGTAAGGTGTCTAACATTTTACATCTATTTGTATAGTAAACTTTATCTTATTTGTAACAAACATCACAAACAAACCATATTATGTCTGCTTATATATCTATACTTATCTTGACACGTTGTGATCATAATTTTGTTTTGTGTATCTTGATACAGGGGTCAGATTGCCAAAAAATGTTGACAATATTTTTTGTCCACACTGTTAGAATGACTTCTTTACCCTCTATACCACATATTTACAGGTAAAGACATTGTATCAGTATGTCCCAATGGCGTTACCTCCATGTCCGAGAGGCAGCTGACCGTGGACGCTGCATACTGTCAGGTAGTCCCTCCTTCCATCCAGGGACATGTCCAGACATGGGACGTTTTTTGAAGTTTTCCCAGTAGACGTCCCTGCCCCCAGCCAGCCAGTGGTTACCAGTGGAAAGGTTTAGGACGGCACTTCCTGGACGTGATAGAGTCTTGCTTTTTATCGCTGGTGACGACGGTCTCGCCGGGGGTGGTGACCAATGACCTACTGTGTAACATAAATTGATACGACCAATGACCTACTGTGTAACATCAATTGATACGACCAATGACCTACTGTGTAACATAAATTGATATGACCAATGACCTACTGTGTAACATCAATTGATACGACCAATGACCTACTGTGTAACATAAATTGATATGACCAATGACCTACTGTGTAACATAAATTGATACAACCAATGACCTACTGTGTAACATAAATTGATACGACCAATGACCTACTGTGTAACATAAATTGATACAAGTTAATTATCTGGTTCTCATATCACCAGTATTATGATATTTTGAATACTGGATCGGAGTGACTTCAACTCATAAATTAAGGTTTTATCATCAACAATATACTTGTGATCTGGAAAATACATTTATTCAAAAACAAAATGTTTGAGCTGAAATTAAAAAAAGAAACAGAAGTTCTGTAAGACATAAATGGCCTCCATATAAAATCTAAATGGGACACTATGTCACAGAATGGGATGGACATACGTTACACTATACTTCCTCATTTCATGGTGGGGGCGTAATAACAAACTATCCTAGATCTATTTTACCTATTTCACATTAATTTTTAGGAACAAAAAAGATCACCTGCTTAGTTCATGACTGCTGAAAGATAACTATATCAACAAATTCAATGCTTTGATTCATTATTTCTAATAGGATTTTAAAACAATAAATCAAGGAGCTTAATAAAACAAACGACAATGATGACAATTATTTAAAATGTCATATATAAACTTAAAATATACATTGAATAATATTAGATTATGTGAAGGCCTAACTACTAAGTAGTCTTCCCATACACATGGTAATTGTAGTCTAGTGAAGCAAAGTTATCATGTAATATCCATTTTAATATAAAGAAAACTAGTAAAGCAAGGTTGTTAAAGTGCATGTTATCAAAGAAAGACTGATCAATTAAATCTACGGTACCATTAACAGACACTATTACATGTCTACATGTAGATATACTGTTTACACTAAATTAACCTGAAAATTAGAAGAACGCATAATGATAAAAGCAGAGAAGATTAAAAAAAAATCAAAACACGAACTATAAATCAATACCAAACAAATATCTTTTTTTCTGGTATAAAGCTCTAAATGCAGATATTCAATCAAAATAGAGAACCAAGATTTCATCTGTGTGATGTGCAATAATTCAGAAAGAGATGAAGTAATACAAATGAAGGAAAGGGCAAAGTGGTTAAGGTGTCTGACATACCACCAGCCCATCACCTCAGAGTTGCTAGTTTTAGCCAGATACAGGGCATTGGTCATTTCTTTTTCTTAAGGAACTCTGGCTTTCCTTCATACCATTTCTTTAATTTACCCTTACTATCAAAAGGATGAAGACCAAACCAATGCAGAGCGGTAAAGTAATGTAAATGTTTGTTAAAGAAACCAGGTAAAAGAAAGGAAATATAAACTTCAGATGTATGAAGAAACAAAGTCAGACAACTGTTTAATGAAGAAACAAAGTCATACAACTGTTTAATGAAGAAACAAAGTCATACAAACGTTTGATGAAGAAACAAAGTCAGACAACTGTTTGATGAAGAAACAAAGTCATACAACTGTTTGATGAAGAAACAAAGTCAGACAACTGTTTGATGAAGAAACAAAGTCATACAAATGTTTGATGAAGAAACAAAGTCAGACAACTGTTTGATGAAGAAATAAAGTCAGGTACATGTTTTTATGTGATAAAGAATTTAGAAGAGGTAGAGATTAAATGAGAAATCTTACTCTGAATAACTACTTTGATTTGAAAACAAAAGCATTTGCGTAAAACAAACAATAATTTGATAAAAAGCTCCAAACACCTCTATCAAGTTAAAAGATAGATGAAATAAGACATATAATGTGCATTTTAATTGATTTTTAATGATACCAGTTAATATCAATATTGGATAAAAATGTGTGCATTAAAAAGAAGTGAAAAATTAATGAATATTAAAAATTAAAAATAACTTAAAGGGATAACTAAAGAACAAAAACGTGCAGGTGTTTCAGTAATAATAGGTGACCAGGTGAGAAAGAGTCGTTAGGTTTACCTGCATCCTGACCTTCTGGCTGTTCTACAGCCGTTTGGACCGTTATTACTGGGGACGGAGTTGTCTCCTCTTTTGTCTCTTTAAAAATTCATAATAAATCAAGTTTTAAACATTTGCTGACCTTGATGTAGACAGATAAATTGTTACGATAATGATAATCCTCTTACATCACTGACATCTCTTGGTTTTTAAAACATTGAACTAAAACTGGTACGAAATCAAAATTTAATCTTATAATTTTCTTAAAATCTTGAAAATCCTTTAAACATGTAAATTTAATTTTAACCAGTTTTGACAAAATTGCACTGAAGACTTATTGTTCCAAATAACAGTGGGTAAATAGCTTGGTAAATAAAATTTCCTCATATGAATGATAAGTAAATTTTAATGATATTTCATTTCTGTACAGATTCCTGAAAGCTGATGGATAGTATATACTGATGGCATATTCCATTCAAGTGACTTTGACATTAGCAATGTAACCTACAAATCAAAGGGAACAAATGATAAACCGTGAATATATACCCAACAGATTACAATGTCAGATTATTATTAAATGCCTCATCCACTCTATATGACCAGCACCCTTGTATAATTATATATAGGTATTGATATGGTATACACACAATACAGACATTCTCTATAGTAGGATCACACAGTCTCTTTCTCTGAAGCTATAATGTTGTAACAGGACTACATAGTTATCATCGTTAACACCAAACCATCTAAGCAGAACAATAATGTTTAAAATATGATGAGACTTTGATATGACATGAGCAGAAACTTCCTATAAAATATCAAACTTATACTTGGCCTTACCTTCGTCATTTTCCTCGCTGACAAAACTTAATGCACCTGTTGTCATTACATAAATAGTGTATACTACTGTATAACAATGTATAGGTAGAAACTCAACAACACCAGAAAGGTTAAATAGAATGATATTATTTTCTGTGACATAATCTTAACCTTAGCAAAGAAATGTTGGACAAACAGTCACAGATCAAGTAATATTTTGAATACTTCATTCAGAATAACAACCAACCAATCCCTGACTTTGTAACATCCCACCAATCCCCGACTTTGTAACGTCCCACCAATCCCTCACTTTGTAACATTCTACAAATCCCTGACTTTGTAACATCCCACCAATCCCCGACTTTGTAATGTCCCACCAATCCCTAACTATGTAACATTCCACCAATCCCTGACTTTGTAACATCTCACCAATTTCTGAATTTGTAACATCCCACCAATCCCTGACTTTGTAGAATTCCACCAATCCCTAACTTTGTAACATTCCACTGATCCCTGACTTTGTAACATCCCACCAATCCCTGACTTTGTAACATCCCACCAATCTCTGGATTTGTAATATTCCACTTATCCCTGACTTTGTAATGTCCCACCAATGCCTGACTTTGTAACATCCCACCAATCAGTGACTTTGTAACATCCCACCCATCATTGACTATGTGATATTCTCACTAATCCCTACTCTTTTATTTCATATTTTCCAGGCCCCTGCAGATTGGTACCCCTGTTCCTGATTCTGTTCCTTTGTTTTGCTGTGCCCCTGCACATTTTTACCTCCCACCCTCGCGTCCATGTTATTTGTATTAACCTCTCCCTGATTCTGTACCTTTATTTTGCTGTGCCCGCGCCTGTACAGATTGTTTCCAGGCCTCGGTGCGTTGTTGTTGATATGAAGTGTTGTAGGCGTTCTCAGTCAGTGACGGTCTAATGGGGTGAGCAACAATGTACCTGTAGGCATCCACTGCACTGAAAGGTCTTGCCCTCGCAGTAGCAACTTTTTTCCTGAAGATTTGTCAAAAATATTTCATTTTTGATGTGATTCAAATTCATTCACAAATATTTAAGAAGAGTGCTTAATTCTAAATATACTTATTTGAAGGATTTTAACAACAATTTCTCCATACATACAAACCACATTGAACAAAGTGAGCTGTCTTACCCAGCGAATGGTCCAAACCTCGGTGAGGGATGATGGCGAGCGGAGGAGCGGTGACCTTTTGGTGTGGCTTGAGATGTGTCACTGGAATGTGTCGTGTCCAGTGAAGTATCCCCCGGGATAGACAACTGTAGCTCTATGTGGTGACCAGCACTGGTATGTGGACGCTGGACATGGTGGTGGTTGTCATGGTTACCATTTGTCATGTGATTCTCTTTATTCTCACTGTAAAACCAGCAAATAAAAATACATAATCTCTTAAAAACTAATGATGTTATTGTTATAATTCCCATAGGACACTAAACAAATTTAATATTTTGTAAAATACATAAGACTAAACCTCTTTTTTATCAAACTTGTATCACTCACAAACTCACTTTGATATGGATAATGTTGTTGGTAAATACTAGAATAAAACCCAAGTGAACACAGAACCAATGACTTAACACATTTAAGGAGTTTTGGTACCAATTCGACAAGTGCGTGACTTTGACACATTAAGGTTTGTATCTTTTAATTAAAATCTATCAGAATCCCTTTTTAAAAGAATTAAACTAGGTGAAAGTATATATAGTGTTAAAGCTATGGTACTGTAGTGTAGCTGAAGTGACTTACCCTGCACCTTGTACTGGGTGAGTGTGGCCAGCGGGACGTTTCTGTAAAGACAGATTGCATTGTTACATTACCAAATTCCTTAAAATACACATTAATTATTACATACTTGTATTTCAGAAGAAATTCACAGAAATTTCTTGTTTTACAACAGAACATAAATTACCATTGTAGGTATATAATTGTCTATACCTGATAGGGTATTCCTGAAATGAGACTCAAAAGTCTCCGTAAGACATCAAATATCAAATGACAGATACACAAATTCCCAGCTTAAAGATGCTCCACCGCTGACAAATGGTACTTTTTTTCTATCAAAAACACCATTTCCACCATTGAAAAGTTTGAGCTTCTAATTTTAATGCAACATATCAAAAATAAATAATTGCACCTTGAACAAATTCTGTGGTTCTATAGGTCCTATATGGAATGAAATACTGATCGATCATGCACCAAAAGCAAAATGAATCATTTTTTATTTTTTTTTTGTGTTAATAAGACACATATACAGTGTATATACACGATTAAACACTAATTATTGTTCAAATGATAAGTATTGTTTATGCACTGTCAGCAATGGAGCATCTTCATGCTTTATTTAGCTAACTGCAGTATACTGGTACATGACTTTTCTTATATGTTAGATGTATCAAACCAATTGTTCCTTGGTTAAATGAAGAATAATGGTACATGTTCAGGATTGGTTTTTTTTAATGTGCTTTTATTGTATTTTTAATGAATGCAAGAATTCAACAGTGAGTGAACCTATTCAAAATCAATGTTTCCTCTAAGACTCATCAAAAACTAGGTATTCAATTTATTGGCTTTAACAGTGGAATATTTAAGCAATAAACTGTTACCAGATTGGACATACAGTTGATATGAAGCCCATCCGGAAGGAAGATAAATAGAATGGCGCCCGTTAGGGCGCCATGAATATTTATCTTTCGGACGGATGGGCTTCATATCAACTGTATGTCCAATCTGGTAACAGTTTATTACTTCATTCAAATTCAAAACTATACATGTATATCTTTTGAATTTCCCGCTTGCGCTAGTGTTGACGTCACCAAGTTCAATAAACGGAACAGCCATAGCATCAGATTCTGAATATAGTTCAACACAAAACGGTTTGAAACAAGCTAACAAATGAAAATTATGCGATAATATTTTTTATACATGTTATTTTGTCAATACGATAATACCATTAGATTTCATAGACCGCACAACTTTAAAACCACTTTTAAAAATATTTGACCGTTATTTATAGGCGTAAGTATACAGTGTATACATTCTCAGTGACGCAGCGGAAACGTCAAATATTCATACGCTTGACCAGATTGGAGTTCATAGCCAGATATTGCCCATTTGGTTTAACATAGATCAAACGGGAAACTGAAAGTAGAATGGAAATATAAGTGCATGAGCGATTGGTCTTACTCGTCAGAGTGTTGAGGTTACTGGTCTGAATAGCCTGCATTACTGTGTTCAGGTGGTAGAAAATTCCGTTTACTCTGATTAACTCCTCAAATCAATAGCTATATACCTACATGTGACCACACTAATCCTATTGCCAGTCACCAAGTGATGTTATAAGCCTGTCCTTTTTTTGCTGTACAGTAATCAATGTATTTAGACTATAATGGATTGTTAATCTGGATCGTTGTGTATCTCTGACTTGTATATTGGTACATAACTACTTAATGTGTTTTCAAGATTAATAATGTATTATAATAACAAATTTATCTAATTAGTATGTATGATAAATAGCACCATTATTTGGGTGCTACATTGACCGTGACCTCTAACCTACAAAACCATGGTAACCAATGACCTTGATACACCAGTATGTCAAAGACAGATTTTAATATCATTTGCCCCATATAACAATAAATTTCAGCTGAATGAGTAAGAAATGAAAACAACAATAATACATGTACCTCTATCATAAACTACTTTAAGTCTTGGAATGAATCCAATACTTTTCTTAATATCTAATTCAAAAATATTTGTAAAGACGAGGACACATAAGATTTGTGATCAGACCTTGTAGAGGACATCGACTGCTATTACTTTCTTTCACATAACCCCGAGATCTAGACATCCAACCCCTATATTGAGTAGTTTTTTGTTAACTACAGGTAAAACCAACCCTTCACAATACAACATTATATTAATTTTTTTTATAAATCTGATCCCACATTCATGAAAATTTATCAATTCACGACAATTTTGATTCCAGCGTTCATATGAGCTAGTTATTTACATGAGCCATATTTATATAGATTAATGGTAGTAGAATTAAATCCTTTAAAATGTCATACAATGAGCAATATACTATCGACCATATGCCAGATACTCTGTAGTCAATAACGGCTGTAAAAGACCTCAATACCTTTATATAAAGCCCGGAGATTTAAACGGCACGTCCTTTTACATTATTATGGTCAAAAGTTTATAATTTATACAATTTGGTATTCTCGGCATCTCTCTCATCATTACACAACCATTTTATGTAGTATCACTATAGGTAAAAAAGAAATGATCAAATCTGAAATGTTACCTTTGAAACCTTTTTTATCTACCTGTACTACAGGTGTGACAGGTGTGTAGATATATAGACATGGAATAATAGTTTAGGACAGAGGATGTAGATTTATATGATTGGGAAGACATTGACACGGACACGCCCAGATCTGAAGTGGAATACAACACTTGAATACAGACAGCCAAGATTTATGTGTAGGATGAAGGATCTATATAATTTATCGAGCCTATAGTTTGGTATGGATACACATGTACTGGGAGATTACAAATCTATACCTTATTGATTGGTATCATAACAATCAACAGTCTGTCAGTGCCACTAGATTAAACTTTCACTCAACTGGCATCGGTCAACTCACTTGACCAGACTTGACCTTAATACTGATGCTGGACAGGTAATTCAGACAAGTTGATCTGTTAAAAAGACCCAGGTTGTCCGGGGTTGTCCAGGTTTGATTGCCTAAATGGGTTATTAGCTGGGTGGACTGGCTGTGCGGTGCCGATGGTGGGGACATCAGGGTAGGTCTCGAGGTTGGTTGAGGACATCACTTATCCTAACAGTACCGGCCTAGGTAAACACTGGCCGTGTTTATTTTATATATACCACTCAAACTCTGTGTATACTTAACGACAAGTGCCAACAGACATCAAGTGTGCAAGACAAGTTTACTTTCCAAAATTACAGGATAAGTGAGAAAGTGACATTTGCAGATTGCAGACTATGATAAAGTCATATAACGGACAAGTTTACCTAGCTGTTTGCCTGAACCAGACTGTCCAAGACTTCTACAGTGGACACTCCCTCTCTTAATTAAAACATTGGAGAATGTCCAGAAAGAAAACGATTCCTTTCTTCAAAGAATACCAGTATATAGACGAAATTAAATCCTAGCAAATTATTCGTAAGCACAGGTAGAAGTTGACAGGAGTCAATAGCCGTCACCTTGTTCACCTGAAGGAAATTTAATGCTAAATTGATTAGTGATATGGGAAGTCAAACACCATAATGTAAAGGGCCGCCTATCATAACGTGCAGAGATACGATCTAAACGCTTGTATGAAAGTTACACGATTTCCCTCCGATAGTGATTCCAGTAATACAGGACAAAGACCACTTTGTGTCCATGTTGATGACCAGGGTAGGCTACAATATACAGGTGGTTATGGATTAAAGCATTAGAGAGCTGTGGATTACCCAACAAGGACAGAAGAACAATCACCCACAGGTAAAAGCACTTGAGGAGAAAGTTATTACACTTGGAGATTGATTTGCAGAGAAAGTGACAGCTTATTGACTATTGACAAACACAACTAATCTGTCGTCATACTCAGGTGGGAAAATAGCAACTGTCTACCTTTCTCCTCATACCTACACACTCAACAAACAATGGGTCTAATGGTTCCTTATCATTGTGTTTAGTGTACTGCTGCAATATTTAACCTGAGAATTACGTTTTGACGTGGTCATGTTTAATTTTGTGTTAATGCAGACACGGGATATCAAACTCTCCTATACCACAGAGATTTTAAAGGGAACTTGATGTGGAGAATTATTCACGTGTATTCTGATAAGTGTTATTTAAAAGTGACAAGCTTTCGACCATAGCAGGATTTAATTCTCATAAGAAAAGGATAACTTCTACATGTCATAACACAGATAACAATTGTTGTACGAGGAGAGTCGAGCCAGGATGACGGATTGAGCGTAGGAGTAGACCAAAGTCTGTGAGGATATACAGCGAGTATGAAGTGTCCTAATCGTTTGTATACTACCTAGATCTAAGAAGGACGACTAGATACGAACAAGTAGCTCTTAAAGAAACCATAACGACTGGTCCACAAAACAAATGCTTCAGTGTCGACCATAAACATCTTGACAGATAGTTTACGGCTCTTGACGACCATTTTGACTCGTCAGAATCTAGGGCTGTCTTATCATTGGTACTTCTGGAAGAGATTTCCTCAATAAACAGGATTTATGGGCAAAAAGAATGAGGAAAAAGTACAGTAGAGGACAGAGTATACAGAGATAGGCATGTGGATTAACAGTAACAACTAAATATCTGTGATGTGTTTCTTCTTCACAAATATGACTCATAACTGATCCCTAACTTACACTAATATTGGAGAATTTTCAGCACAGACTTATACTCATCAACCTTGGAGCAATGACTTCAGAATTTTGAAAATATTGTAGGAAATGTTTCGTTGAGTTGCTGATTTTCGGAGTGTTTGGTGGATTATGACCTACCTGATGAAGAACTACGCGGAACTAGAGGCTGGCTCTGAGGCGCTGGTCAAGGCGATAATGATTGGAGATGAGGATGAGATTGTAAATGTCATGAATAAGTATGATCATCATTGTCCCGAGATGTTTACCACGATCACGGCCGAAGGTACAACAGCTCTTCATTGTGTCGCCCAACGCATACGGCCACAAATACTTCGCATCATGCTAGAGCTCGGAGTAGACATCAACAGTCGAGACAATGACGGTGAGACGCCATTACTCAAGGCCATCCTCTATAACAACTTACCTACGGCCAAAATACTCATAGACCACGGAGCAGATGTCAATCAGACGGTGTGCCACAAAAGTGGTAACACCTTGTTACATAAACTGATTCTTGGTGATCGTCTAAAAGCTGTGGAGATGCTGGTCGAACGTGGAGCCGCCATAAATACCGGCGACAAGACCGGTCGGTCATCCTTCCATATGTCTTTACTTAAGAACAATCTAAAGATGACCTCATTTCTAATTGAAAAAGGTGCCGACGTTAATTCCAGTGACAATTCTGGCAGGAATGCTCTTCACATGACAATTGGATATAAACATCCCGAACTCACAAAATTACTTATTTCCAAAAATGCAGATGTGAGTAGTAAGGATCGCACTGGGACTACCCCGCTACATTTGTCTGTGTCGGAAGGCTACCTGGACGTGGTGAAACTGATTCTCCGTCGAAGTCAAGCCAATGTGAATACCAAAGAGAAATTAATGGGGCGGACACCTCTTCACATGGCATGTGCAATAAGCCATTATCCTATAACTAGACTGCTTATTGACAATGGTGCCGATGTAAACCTTACGACAACATTTCGTAAATCAGCCCTGCATCTCGCCACCACCAACGGTTCACCCGACATTACGTCACTGCTTCTGAAGCATGCGGCCAATGTGAACATGTTGACCATAGGGAACAGGACACCCTTACATAACGCTATAGACTCTGGTAACGTCAGCGTGACCAGTCTACTCCTACAGTACGGGGCAAACATCAACCTCCGTGATCTCCAGGGCTCAACGCCCCTCCACTATTCAGCGCGAATTGGAAACGTAGACTGTATGCGTCTTCTGTTACGTTGTGGTGTTAACATTAACAGCTATGACAACAAACAAAGGACGGCTCTCCACGCAGCCATCATGAGTGGTCACAAAAACGCAGCAATGTGTCTAGTACATGGCGGTATTAATATTGCCACTGTGGACGAAGAAAATAAGGTTGCTACGGATTACGACAAAACAGGAGAGATAAAAGTTCTTGTGGAGAGAATGTACGCAGACTGATACACCTGATAAATAAAAAAATGTGATATGTCTCAATGAAAATAGTGATTTTTATGTGGATTATGTTGAAAATCTGTGATTATCTGTGATTTTGACCAGACAAGGGACACAGGTAAAGAAAGATATTAATATAAGAATTCAGAACAATATCAATTTTCTGCAGAACAACTATCTGTAAACACTGGTAACTACAACAAGAGTTTTACAGAGAGATCAAATAATATAAAACAGACATGAACTCTAATACACTGTGTGTAGATCCTTAACTTGTCACAAATCTTTTTATAGCAATTTTAGTGCAAATATTTCTGTGATATTTTAAGTTTGTGTGAAAATTCTGGTGCTTTAATTTGTTACTCACGATCTTTGATTAAATCACAAAAATTCATATTTTCTTGTTCATTTTTATATGCTAATACATGTACACATTTAAAATTAGGAATTTTGAAGCAGTGAAATTTAAACCTTATTGATTTCTGCAACAATTCTAAAACAGGTAATTTTAACTGGTAGTTAAATTAATCCCTTTTGGTGGCCCAGTATGCTGTCTAATACAGAAGAAACCATAGTGTACCATGGGAAGACCCACCTGGTACAGCAGATGTCTCTGTATACCTATTCCTATTCGATCAGGGATCAAACTCTGTCCGTCTTGGTGAAAGGCAAGATTGTTACCTCTGCAAAGTTCGTTAACTAGGTGCTACGTATATACATGACTATCCAATTAGTTTTAATCGTTGCTACAAAACACCAATTAAACTTAACTGATGGGTACATATCTAAGGTATACATGTACCTGTATTCAATTGATTAACTTGTACTGGATTTATTAGTTTTTAACATTGTTGCACATCTATAACTAAGTTTAACATCCAATTAACAGTAAGGGTCATTTAAGGTCGATTCAACTTTGCAACCCTGATATGGAGGACTCGGTATTATATGTCATGATATCTTAACCACTCGGCCACCTCGGTCCTGCAGGCCACCTTGGTCCTGCAGGCCACCTCGGTCCTGCACATCTATAACCAAATCAGGGTTTTTTAATTATTTATAGAGTTCCAAAAGCAATCAGTTATTTTTACATCGGCCAGTCACTGATCCATATAGGCATCATATTGGTGAACAAAAGGTGGAGAATGCCAGACACATTAACCACTAAACGAATATGACAGAGACCAGAGAGGCTAGCAGGAGATTTCAGACACTTTTATGTAAGGAGAGTGAAAGATTATCGTACACTTTTATGTAAGGAGAGCGATAGATGATCATACACTTTTATGTAAGGAGAGTGACAGATTATCGTACACTTTTATGTAAGGAGAGTGATAGATTATCGTACACTTTTATGTACAGAGAGTGACAGATTATCTTACACTTTTATGTAAGGAGAGTGACAGATTATCGTACACTTTTATGTAAGGAGAGTGACAGATTATCGTACACTTTTATGTAAGGAGAGTGACAGATTATTGTACACTTTTATGTAAGGAGAGTGATAGATTATCATTCACTTTTATGAAAGGAGAGTGACAGATTATCGTAGGAGAGTGACAGATTATCATACACTTTTATGTAAGGAGAGTGATAGATTATCGTACACTTTTATGTAAGGAGAGCAATTGATTATCGTACACTTTTATGTAAGGAGAGAAATAGATTATCGTACACTTTTATGTAAGGAGAGCGATAGATTATCATACACTTTTATGTAAGGAGAGTGACAGATTATCGTACACTTTTATGTAAGGAAAGTGACAGATTATCGTACACTTTTATGTAAGAAGAGTGATAGATTATCGTACACTTTTATGTAAGGAGAGTGACAGATTATCGTACACTTTTATGTAAGGAGAGTGACAGATTATTGTACACTTTTATGTAAGGAGAGTGATAGATTATCATACACTTTTATGAAAGGAGAGTGACAGATTATCGTAGGAGAGTGACAGATTATCATACACTTTTATGTAAGGAGAGTGATAGATTATCGTACACTTTTATGTAAGGAGAGCGATTGATTATCGTACACTTTTATGTAAGGAGAGAAATAGATTATCGTACACTTTTATGTAAGGAGAGCGATAGATTATCATACACTTTTATGTAAGGAGAGTGACAGATTATCGTACACTTTTATGTAAGGAAAGTGACAGATTATCGTACACTTTTATGTAAGGAGAGTGATAGATTATCGTACACTTTTATGTAAGGAGAGCGATAGATAATCGTACACTTTTATGTAAGGAGAGAAATAGATTATCGTACACTTTTATGTAAGGAGAGCGATAGATTATCGTACACTTTTATGTAAGGAGACTGACAGATTATCGTACACTTTTATGTACGGAGAGTGACAGATTATCGTACACTTTTATGTAAGGAGAGTGATAATTTATCGTACACTTTTATGTAAGGAGAGTGACAGATTATCGTACACTTTTATGTAAGGAGAGTGACAGATTATCGTACATTTTATGTAAGGAGAGTGATAGATTATCGTACATTTTTATGTAAGGAAAGTGACAGATTATCGTTCACTTTTATGTAAGGAGAGTGATAGATTATCGTTCACTCTTATGTAAGGAGAGTGATAGATTATCGTACACTCTTATGTTAGGAGAGTGATAGATTATCGTTCACTCTTATGTAAGGAGAGTGACAGATTATTGTACACTTTTATGTAAGGAGAGTGACAGATTATCGTACACTTTTATGCAAGGAGAGTGACAGATTATCGTACACTTTTATGTAAGGAGAGTGATAGATTATTGTACACTTTTATTTAAGGAATGTGATAGATTATCGTACACTTTTATGTACTGAGAGTGCCAGATTATCGTACACTTTTATGTACTGAGAGTGATAGATTATCGTACACTTTTATGTAAGGAGAGTGATAGATTATCGTACACTTATATGTAAGGAGAGTGACAGATTATCGTTCACTTTTATGTACGGAGAGTGACAGATTATTGTACACCTTTACCGATGGACAACTGAAAATACTGACAGAAAACATCCTCTTTAAACAGTCTGTATTCTGTAAGAATTCTAAAGAAAAGCAATAACATGTAAAGAGATTGTTATAGGGTATTCTGAGGATTGATTTGGACTGTTTTACACTGATGTATTCACACCTAGTACAGATCCTCCAGGTAAACAAATCAATCGGCAGATCAGTTCCATAGGTATCACTAAGGACGATATACAACCACACCGTAATCCATCCTGTTTTCTCCTAAGTACAGGCTTTAAAATCTATTCCAATAAACATGTATGAAATCAATGAAGCATATGGAAGGGGCATGTTGAAACCAAATTTGACACTGTAAACTCCCAAGGTAAAACACCAACAAATTCATTTTAGTGAGGCAGACAAAGTCATTTATCTTCTACTTTTAATTAGTGAAAAATAATGTATCATTCGTGAAACTAGTGATTTATTTTCCACAAAGAGCAGACAACTCTGTCAATGACGGGATATATATATAGCTGTATAGTCTTTACTGTTTCCAGAAATTCGATATCAACCATAACCTAGGCTACTGTATGTATATGATATATACTTCAAGAAGCAGGAGGAGACCAACATATAATGTTACTCAGTATAACTGTATGATCTGTCTCTCCTTCCAGTAACTACGGTACCAATACCTGTTTAAAGGACACATCAAAGCTGTGGATCATATATTATATAGATTCCATTAAAAGGACAGGAAATTGATTTCTATACCCAGTCATAAGAGGTTACTCATGAATATTCTATTAGCATTAAACTTTACATATTATATTACCTACACTTTTATTGTACAGACATGTGTATAGTGTAAAGATAAGGAAAACCAAACTGCAAAACCATCAACCATATCTCATCAAAGTTAATTAGTTATGCTAAAGTCTGTTATAACTCCCAATAGCAACCAGTGTTATTTAGGGATATATATGTTTTTTCTTGGTGAGCGGAGATCAGAGTTCTTATCGGAAAATCTGCTGATGAACATTTCAAATCTCTCAATTAACCTAGAGACAGAGGACTACGTGGTAGAATGTCTGACAACTTAAAGTTGCTGCTGACAGAGTATAAAGGATACTCATCGCTTGAACAATAACGGGTGTTTAATATTTTAAATGTACGTCTGATTAACACAAAAAATAGTATAGTATAACGTCTTGCTTTTGGTGGATGCATAATCAGTAGTTCATTCCACATAGGGCATAGTGCCATGGAATTTTTAATTGTTTTTAATATTTTTATCTTGAAGTAAAATAAGAAACTCAAACTTTTCAATGGTAATGGTTTAAACTTTATAGTAACATAAAATACTAATTTGTCTGCCTTTTGTTTTTTTATAGAGGAAAAGTAATCGTCAGCAGTGTAGGATCTTTTTAAAACCACTAAACTACTGTGACCCAGAGGTGGAGAGGTAGTGGTAGAATGTTAAAACAAATCACTCGGCCACTGTAGCCCCTTGTCAAACCCCATTTACTCCTAAATACCTGTCAGTAAAGAAATCCTTCTGGTATATGATGTACGTTCCCATAAAAAGTATTGGGAGTGTATTAACTTGATATCAAAAAGCCAATCAATACACCAGGTCTGACCAAGTGATTATTGATTAGTACAATTGATTTCACTTGTGTGATATACCTGGAGTCACCTGATATTACCTGGTATTCCATGGTGACAATGCATTGTTAACCTACACCTTAACCTTTGGAAAATTCCTGCTCACATGTTTGGGACACAGGTACAGGTTAATTTATCTAAAGTTCTAACAGACAGGCTCATGATGGAAATCGGGAGTACCCAGAAATAAACCACCAACCTACAATCAGTACCTGGCAACCATAAAAGTTTAAAACTCATGACTCAGATGTGAATGGCTAGTGGTAATATGTCATGGCACTTTAACAACTCGGCCGTGACCTCACACTATAACTGTTACAGTACTATCTCCTAAAGGTTTTCCCATTAAACGTAATCAAATTGATCCATTATGTGGTGTTAAATGTAATGATATTGATCGCCAACAGATACGACACTTTCCTGATCTTTAGGCCGATGCACCTGCAGATTCCAGCTTGTCACATTTTATATCAAGCAATTCAGCTCGTGTGTATATACACATTAAATGTATATTGTAATTATCTATTGATTTATTTTTCATGGAACATTTCTAACAAAAATATTGATTAGTTTTAGCTGAAAGTTTGATCAAGTTCTGTCGGACAAAGAACCTCATTATCACCTGTATGTAAGTTTTAATTACCAGGTATATGGTATAAATATTTTGTACCAATAGTTAGGACTGAGTGTCATTGAAGTCCTACCTAAGCTAGAATCAAAGCTTGGTAATATAAAACATCAATCATTATATAAACTTTAATATGTCTTTACTCAAAATAGTGATACTATACTCAGAGAATGAAACCATGCACAGTATGCATCTGGTTGAACAGGGAACAGGTTATATGCAAAAGAAAATATAAGATATACTGTTTCATTCTCATACTCAACTTAAGGAATAGAAGTGTCAAATTTTTCTCAGTAATGAATGAGAAAGCAATGCAGCAAATCAGTCTCCTGCCATTATGATAAGTTTTTCCTATTATGTAGGTCAAAGGTCACCATGAATGGTACAGTGACCTACTTTTGATAAAGGACACAATGACACATCAAACCTTACCAAGGGATATCTTTTACCCTAATATGAAGTTGTAGTGTTCAAAATTTTGGTTTGGTTTAGTTAATTAGGTCCTAGTAACAGCTGAGGTCAGTTAACGCCAGCCTTCCATATGTGCACTGTGTTGTGGTGTGTGGATGTCTGTATTTTTTATGAGACTGTGATATATTCATATGTGTCTCCATGTAATAGTGAAACTTGTGCCCTTTTTTAGTGCTATCCAAATGAATCATGCCCCTGAAGACACAAACACACACCACCTGGTCATATTATGCTGACCCTTCAATTTTGACCTTTAGTTGAGTGTTCGACCCTGTGAGCACAGTTTCATGTCCCCTGGCCGAGACACACTTTAGTCAATCAAAGTGCCAAGGCCACTCATAGATGCTGTGAATGAAGGACTCAAACAAATGAATAAAGAAATTGGTTTTTCATTTAAATATTGAATTTAGTATACTAATTAAGTGTGCAGTGTTGAATTTTCATCTTCTCTTCAAAGACAAAAACAAGAGGCCCAGAGGGCCTGTATCGCTCACCTGGTTTGTAATGCCTAGTAAGGTTCATTGTTTCTTTTCTGAAGGAATTTGAATATTTACCTCTAATTCCCCTATTGGGCCCCACTCTTTCTGCTCAAGGGGGTCAGAGCCAAAAATTATAGGAATTCTGTTAACCCCAAGGATGTTTCTGGGCCAAATTTGGTTAAACTCCAAGCAGAACTCTAAGACTAGTAGCGATTTATAGGATTTACCTAAATTTCCCTATTGGGCCCCGCCCCTCCTGCCCCCAGGGGGGTCAGAGCCAAAATTTATACAAGTTCTATTCTCCTTCCCCCAAGGATGTTTCTGGCCAAATTTGGTTTCAATCCATGCAGAACTCTAGGACAAGTAGCGATTTATAGGATTTACCTTAATTTCCCCTTTTGGGCCCGCCCCTCCTGCCCCCGGGGGGTCAGAGCCAAAATTTATATAAGTTCTGTTCCTATTCCCCTCAGAATGTTTCTGGCCAAATTTGGTAACAATCCATGCAGAACTCTAGGACAAGTAGCGATTTATAGGATTTACCTCTATTTCCCCTATTGGGCCCCGCCCCTCCTGTCCCCAGGGGGTCAGAGCAAAAATTTATACAAGTTCTGTTCCCCTTCCCCCTAGGATGTTTCTGGCCAAATTTGGTTACAATCCATGCAGAACTCTAGAACAAGTAGCAATTTATAGGATTTACCTAAATTTCCCTATTGGGCCCCGCCCCTCCTGTCCCCGGGGGGTCAGAGCCAAAATTTATACAAGTTCTGTTCTCCTTCCCCCAAGGATGTTTCTGGCCAAATTTGGTTACAATCCATGCAGAACTCTAGGACAAGTAGCGATTTATAGGATTTACCTCAATTTTCCCTATTGGGCCCCGCCCCTCCTGCCCCCAGGGAGTCAGAGCCAAAATTTATACAAGTTCTGTTCCCCCTCCCCCAAGAATGTTTGTGGCTAATTTTGGTTACAATCCATGCAGAACTCTAGGACAAGTAGCGATTTAAAGAATTTACCTCTATTTCCCCTATTGGGCCCCGCCCCTCCTGCCCCCAGGGGGTCAGAGCCAAAATTTATACAAGTTCTGTTCCCCCTCCCCCTAGGATGTTTGTGGCCAAATTTGGTTACATTCCATGCAGAACTCTAGGACAAGTAGCGATTTAAAGGATTTACCTCTATTTCCCCTATTGGGCCCCGCCCCTCCTGCCCCCGGGGGACCAGAGCCAAAATTTATACAAGTTCTGATCCCCTTCCCCCAAGGATGTTTGTGGCCAAATTTGGTAACATTCCATTCAGAACTCTATGACTAGTAGCGATTTAAAGGATTTACCTCTATTTCCCCTATTGGGCCCCGCCTCCCTGCCCCCGGGGGATCAGAGGCAAAATTTATACAAGTTCTGTTCCCCTTCCCCCAAAGATGTTTGTGGCTAATTTTGGTTACAATCTATGCAGAACTCTAGGACAAGTAGCGTTTTATAGAATTTACCTTTATTTTCCCTATTGGGCCGCGCCCCTCCTGTCCCCAGGGGGTCAGAGCCAAAATTTATACAAGTTCTGTTCCCCTTCCCCCAAGGAAGTTTGAGGCCAAATTTGGTTACAATCCATGCAGAACTCTATGACTAGTAGCGATTTAAAGGAAATGTTGACGGACGGACGGACGACGGACGGACGACGGACGCTGCGCCATGACATAAGCTCACCGGCCCTTCGGGCCAGGTGAGCTAAAATTGATAATAACACATTGATCACAAATCACAAAGTTTTTTGTTGTTCATTGATATACCTGGTAAACCTTATCTTTGTTTGTTTGTTGTTTATTGATACATCAAGCTCTTTCGATTGATTAAATGATGCATCCTTGTTCCGGTTTACCGTTATAATCGATCCGTGATCAAGCTCAATCCGTGGTCCGCTTTTTTGCCGAAATGCTCGAACGTCGGTGAAGACACCCCAAAGGAGCATGGGATGGATTTCGCCGAGAGGAACTATAATGTTACCATGGGATATCAAAGTTATCTGTTGTGAGAAGTTATACAACACTATCTGTTTTTAGATTATACATTTTGATCAAGCTTACTGCGTATGCATCGTAAAATTCCAAAAAGTTGAAAAATCACGATAACTGGTTCAGTCGATGTCGGGAACAGGTCCGATTTAATGCATGCATTGTCTGCCAATATTTCGTATGATTCATCTCAAATATAATGAATGCTATTTCCGAAACTTCTTGGACTATAGATAGTTTGTGCGAATTTGAAGTCTTCAAAGGTCGCTACTTTTTTAATAAATCCAAAAACACAACGAAGAAATCACGATAACTGGTCGCGACCCAGTAGCCTACTGGTTGGCGACATATTATTATGAAGAACATATTATCGTGATTTTTGCTTTGCCAACTTTTGAATAATAATAAATCATGGCCAGATATTTTTGCTAAATAAAAGGTACATGATTTGGTTACTTATAACACTCAAATTTCTTTCGAATTTATAAGAAACGATAAAGTCAAGAAAACTTCATGCAATTCATCAGACTTTAGCAAGTCTTCGTAAGGCTACTGTACATTACACGCCAATATAAGTTCATTTGTCACTCTTAGTAGCTCGTATATATATAGATCTATATTATCATTATATTTTGTAAGTTTATGTTGATAAACTTTGTACTTTTTCCCTTTCAATATAATGCAGTTGTCGATAAACAAAAGGCACAACTAGCTCCCAGTAACAGAACAAGGGAGGAACCTCATAACTATTAACTATTACTGCGCAATAATATCATCAAATATAGTTCGTCAATGCAACCGAAACAAAAACATCTATAACCGTTATAAGAACTTTCTTTTGCAATTATCTTCCTAACATTTCATTTCATTAATCGTTCAGCAGCATGAATTATGTAAAATTGAAAAAAAAAATACACAATCCAATTCCACCGCAAGTCTGTCGCGAAGGAAGACATCGAAGAATGCGTTGTTCGTGATTTTCGGGACCATTCATGACGCGTAGGTATACATAAATCATAGAGTCCCTACTGAACACTTAAAACATACCGTCTATGGTGCATATGTATGTACAAATTCAATGTTTGTGTTTTTGAATACTGATGTTCGATTTATTCATACTATCAAGTAATATGTAAAATGAACTGAACAACATTAAATTTTCATTGCGGAGTGGTTTTATTGCTTAGATGTGCTCAGGCTCTCCGAGTGTACCTAAGAATGCTGTTTCACAGCATCAATAAATGTGGTAGTTTCTGCTCCCATCAGCATAAGGGGAGAGTTATGAAGCTTTGTTCAGAAGATGTATAACATTACATCCTCCTTAAGGGGAGGAGAAGGGCAAACCAATAACAACTTTCAGTAAAATAATAAAGATATACAGATGACTACTAATTTTTTGTTTGGTCCACATTATGCAGGAGGTGTAAATGTTTCAGACTGTTTTTCATGGGAATGGTCACTCTAATGTGAACTTTGCATAAAACTTAACAACATCAAAACACTGCAGAATAATACAAATTTAAAGATATGATAATTAAAAAATAATGACTTCCCAGAAAACAAATAAGTATATGTTTAAATAAGTATTACAGATCTATAAACTGAATTCAGGAACAATCCTCCATCACAGAATTTGTCATCAGGTATTATGGTGTTCAAATTTTTAGTTAAATCTGTATAGCTGGCTATTCTCCTGAGATGAAATTCTATCAGGAAAATATTTTCATGAACTATTGAGGTGGTAGTGGTGATCCATGAAGTAACAAAACTCAAGTAGAATATAATACATCTTACAGTGATGACAAATGTCATTTATATAAATCAAAGTTTGTCACTCTATAAGAAAATCAAAGAAATGCAGATCCAGAAAAACAACTGGCTATGGCTATACATTATAGACTTAAATAACATAAAGTAACTTTCACACACTTATAAAGCAACAGTTGAGACTTACCTCCCCTTTAGCCAGAGCAGCTGCCTCCATTGCACACTGTATACAGTCATGTACCCCGGGGATGCCTGTCACCCCTCCCACCGCCGTCACCACGGAGGGCGTGGTAGTACCTGTGGGTTGTAGGGGAGTAGCCTGGTCAGAGACATTAGGAGCTTGTGACTGAGCTTGTGATAGGACTTGGGAAGGGGTCTGTGAGGGAGCTGGTGTAGGGGTCTCTTGTACTGGCATAGCCCCAGTGTCCAGCGTCACATCAATGTGGACCGGTCGTCGTGTCTTGGGCGGCCCCTCACTCTCTCTCCCATCCTCTGTTTGATCCATAGCTACATGGTCTCCATCCCTCTGAAACACAAATGAGAACATTGTAGTAGCATTAACACAAATAAACTTTCAGTAATGATGTCCAATTCTTCTTCATCAAAAACATGTCCCATATAATGGTGGTGCATTTGACATGCTGGGTACAGGGCTTCAAAATACCAAACTTGTTATCCCTGCTGTAAATGCACATCTTTAAAGAGGTTACTGATTTTTAAGGCTTCTATTTTTTTATTGATGAACCAAATAACCTTTTGACAATGGAACACTACAAAGCATACCTGTTGATCATGTCTGGTAGAGTCCGGATCTCGTGACGACAGGACACGTCTGGTGAGGTCTAGTTTGAGATCTAGTTTCTCCTTGAGTAGTGAGGATACCGGGCGAGGTGTCTCCTGGACCTCCTGTTTACAGGATAAAGGCTATTTAAATCCCAAATGATAAACAGAAAGTAAGTAAAAGTCTCATTTTCTCATAAACCGATACATTTATCTGTGCAATGCATGCATTCTAAAGGTTTTTATAAATTTCACTTTAGTTCTTCCTCATCAAAATTGTATGCATACAAAAATAAAATGAACAACAATGATACATGTTTTTAGAAAACAATTCACGTTAAATCATTTAGGTGTTGATAATATAAGTTAAGCTGGAGAGCTAACACAGAAAGTTATTTTAACCATTACATAGTGTAATTAAGGAAAGAAATGGTCATCATCATCACATGGCTTATCAAACATTTGCAATCATATTGAAATAGTTGTATACATCTGTAAAAATTAAACAGCAGCCTGTATGATAATAAAACTATCATATTTATATGCTGAAACCTTACCCAGCTTTGAAATAGGTTGAAAATTTAGCATGCATTCATCTGAGTTATAGAGAGACGAGAGTTATCTCCCTTCTTCATCAACCAAGCAAAATGGTTCTAGCTATTGAAATGAAAGGTGAACTATCAGCACACTTTTAATTTAAAAGCTATAATTAAATAGGATTCTGAATCAGATTACTCTCTTCATCTTTCTAAAATAAAACATACATTTCTCATACACAGAAGCTAAAAACAATTCTCTTTGCAACAAACACAAGTCCTTAAAATTTTGGACCAATAAACCTGACCTAGCAAGTAGCAACTACAAAAAAAATGTTGAAAATGCACATATCATCTATTCAGCCACATAATTGAATGCTTCCAATTTATTCCTGGTCTACCTATATAGCCACACAGAATGCCCCCACTTACCCAGTTTATGATATATCTATTGTGGTGAAACAGTCGATCAGGAAGTATTCCCATGATCAGCTACAAATCATTGAACAAATTAACTTTGGAACCAATCACAGCTTTGTCATAGTAAATACCACCAATAGAAAAAGTCTGGGAAGGCATTTGGAAGGTAATTTTGCTTCTATGATGTTTTCTGGGCATAATTTTTTTTCTTTTTCTGTAGGGCGTACCATATATAACGATACATGTACGCTTCTTTGGAATATAGAGTAAAATCTGTCACTGTTGTTATTACTGCCAAAGTCAGATTGCTCTCCATATATCAATATATTTTCTGAATGAAGTGACAATCAAACAGATTCAGTAAATAGGGGAGGGGTTGTTACTAGTCGAAAAAGAATTGATAAAATGGGGAGGGGGTTTATTGACGGTTTCTAATATGGTATCTACTAAGTGGTAGAGATGTAAAGATTCCTCATTGGGTGAAACTAAATTTTCAAAGTTTTTATGTTTTAAGGCCAACATTGATTACAACTCTATGTCTTATGCTGACATGCGTAAACATTATAATCTTCCTAGCTAGGAAAGTTGGCGGACATTTATTGGTATCAACTCTGCGTCTGACTGTGATATGTTTATCCATGGCACTATTTAAAACCTGTTTAAAGACAAACTTACATTAGTTTGTAACTGCATGTTTATTTCTGTTTCTCTTTTACCTAGTACTAATCTGCGCTATTTTATATTTATGTTGAATTCATTTATTTGTTATCCGTTCTGCAAGTGGACCTTCTGGTCTGATGAATTGGAAATAAACAAACAAAACTAGGAGAACTATTCCCATCCTATATTTAGTTGGTACCTTTTTGTGGTAGGGTTGTTCAGGTGCTAACCTATAGTACTTGGGGTATAGAGTATAAGAGTAGGGGTACCTAGCCCAGTCCAAGTGTAGAGGTGAGGTGGGAGGTGTTTACTTTGGTGTAGGGGTGACAGGATGTTAGCCTACCTTTGGTCTTGGAGCCTTCTCTGGTGTAGTTGGGGGGTGGCGTGGCGAGTATGAAGGTTCCTGACCTGGTCCAGGCGTAGGGGTGTTCCAGTTTGGTGAGTTGGGCCGTACTGTGTGGTCATCCATGTTGGCCTTGCGTTCTAAGTCCTTCTGTAGGTCCTCCACATTATGCATGGTCAGCCTGCACAAATATCATCAGGTCTTATTTCTGCTAAACCAGCACACGTCACTGTAATCTCAACTGATACAATTAACCAATATGAATTTTTTAACATCATCAATAAACTCATCTATCCTTGAACATTTGGACTATTCCAAATTCTATGATCTTATTTCCAAAGAAAATGAATCTGCAATATACTGTACTTACATGAAATAATTACTACTATTTTTCTTAAACTTAAACAGTGTGTGGTTTTAATAGGATACAAAACATGGTAGTGTGATAAGGATTTCTACAATTATTTATCATAGTAAATAAGATAAGAGAAAACATTACAGTTACACAGGATACATGAAGAAATTTAATATATTTGTAGAAATCAAATTAAAAAGGCTATTAAATATTTTTCAAAATTAAATCAGTCTGATTCCAAGTTGTTACGTGGCAGGCATTACTATGTTGTCATATACATATTAAATTTAAAGCTTTCAAACATCTCCTTGGTAAATATAACTTCACTTACTGCCCTGTAAATCACATAATGACAATAAACATAGGATCATACAAACGTAGCATTATAGATGTAATGAGGAATGTGGAGGAAGGAGCACATCAAGGGAGGTAATACTAGGTACAAGCTGAAAATACATGCAGTTATCAATACTGGATGATGGATGGATAGTGACTATAGGGTGGTTTGTATACCTAGGTGAGTTACAATATTAATAAATATTTTAGCTAATCACTACGGGAAAGGTTAAGGCCTTGTACAGGTGAGAGGTTTTAATAATCACTACAGATAAAGTTAGGTCTGTGTACAGGTGAGAGGTTTTAAAAATCACTACAGGTTAAGTTAGGGCCTTGTACAGGTGAGAGGTTTTACTAATCATTACAGGTTAAGTTAGGGCCTTGTACAGGTGAGCGATTTTACTAATCACTACAGGTAAGGTTAAGGCCTTGTACATGTGAGAGGTTTTAATAATCACTACAGGTAAGGTTAAGACCTTGTACAGGTGAGCGATTATACTACTCACTACAGGTAAGGTTAGGTCTGTGTACATGTGAGAGGTTTTATTAGGTCCTTGTACAGGTGAGCGATTTTACTAATCACTACAGGTAAGGAATTAGGTCCTTGTACAGGTGAGCTATTTTACTAATCACTACAGGTAAGGTTAGGTCCTTATACAGGTGAGAGGTTTTACTAATCACTACAGATAAGGTTAGGTCTGTGTACAGGTGAGCGATTTTACTAATCACTACAGGTAAGGTTAGGTCCTTGTACAGGTGAGAGGTTTTACTAATCACTACAGGTAAGGTTAAGACCTTGTACAGGTGAGAGGTTCTACTAATCATTACAGGTAAGGTTAGGTCTGTGTACAGGTGAGCGATTTTACTAATCACTACAGGTAAGGTTAGGTCCTTGCACAGGTGAGAGGTTTTACTAATCACTACAGGTAAGGTTAAGACCTTGTACAGGTGAGAGGTTCTACTAATCATTACAGGTAAGGTTAGGTCTGTGTACAGGTGAGTGATTTTACTAAATACTACAGGTAAGGTTAGGTCCTTGTAGAGGTGAGAGGTTTTACTAATCACTACAGGTAAGGTTAAGACCTTGTACATGTGAGAGGTTCTACTAATCATTACAGGTAAGGTTAGGTCTGTGTACAGGTGAGCGATTTTACTAAATACTACAGGTAAGGTTAGGTCCTTGTAGAGGTGAGAGGTTTTACTAATCACTACAGGTAAGGTTGTACATGTGCAAGGTTTTACTTTTTACAGGTGAGATATATAAGGTTTATACTAATTACTACAGGTACGGCTATGTTCCACCTGCTATAATCTACCTGTTAGGAAACTTATGATTGGCAAGGAATTCCTTGAGGAGGCTGAAACAAAGAAAAGCCAGCATTCACACAAAATATCACTCTAATCACAAAAAAAAAGAACTCAGATTCATAGTCCAAAAACCCACCACCAAGAAATTCATCAGTTTAATATCAAACTGCAAGAAAATGTGCATATCACACATATATGTGCATTTCAATTTGATAGTCAGATGTAAAGTAGCCAAGAGATACAGAAATCTTAAAGGCATGTTAAAAAGCAAGCAAAATGTTTCTAAATATGTTTTCAATATTTGTAATATTTATCAGAATTTAATCTGCCAGAAGCAGGTCGGAAATGTTTCACAGAAACTGCTTGTTCACCTCAATATATAGCTTTTATCTTTGTTTTTTCCAGCACTGATGCTGCCTAGCACTACGATAGCTACAGCCAGTTTGTATTTTGATGAAAATGTAATGTGTGTCTCATTGTCTCATGTTGAGACACAATGTCCTCTAAGTGTCTTCTTGTAATCTTTTACTGACACACAACGTGGACCAAGCACAATTCCATAAGAAAGCATTAGCAGCTCAAACTGTCCACACAACCTCACATCACAACATAAAATCCCCACACACCCAGAACCAGTAGTTTATCAACATGAATATCTCCCTCTTTAACACCATCATAATTACAAAATAATCTTCACCAAAATGCTCTTCACAAAGAGGTATTAGTTTGTTAACAGAATCAAACACTAAAATGTTGTACCTTGCATCAAAGTGCATAACACTGAAATATTAAGTTTTCATAACTTATCATAGTAATAGGTGATACTGTCTTCTTTATACTACAGGCCACTCAAAATCAGCCGAGGTTTATATATATACTATATTTATGAAATGCTTCATAAATTCAGTGACTAGAAATCTGATCATTATTTGTGATATACTGGTAGACCGACATGCTTTCAATAATACACATATTGAAATTCATTATCATTTCATAAATATTCATCAGATGAGATGAAATGATCTCCCTGTAATTAAAATAATAATCTTACTAACAAGTTTGAATCTAGAATTAACAATTTATACCTGTATTAGCCAGGTAAGTAGAGATAATAACGCACCTGTCACCGATGGCTCCCTTGGGTTTCCAGACCCCCAGGTCCAGATCCCAGCCTAGGTGGTCCATGTTGATGTAGGTGTAGTGGTCGTCACTGTGTTTTAGTTTACTCTCCATAGCACCGTTAGCCACTAAACACAGAAATCAACACACTAAATAGTATCACTACTTAAGTCGTTACAAAACTACAGGAATAGGGTTCTATCAGTATACCTACTGTAAGGGGTCTAACAGTATACAAACAGTAAGGGTTCTAACAGTATACATACAGTAAGGGGTCTAACAGTATAAATACAGTAAGGGGTCTAACAGTATACATACAGTAAGGGTTCTAACAGTATACATACAGTAAGGGTTCTAACAGTATACATACAGTAATGGTTCTAACAGTATACATACAGTAAGGGTTCTAACAGTATACATGCAGTAAGGGTTCTAACAGTATACATACAGTAAGGGTTCTAACAGTATACATGCAGTAAGGGTTCTAACAGTATACATACAGTAAGGGTTCTAACAGTATGCATACAGTAAGGGGTCTAACAGTATACATACAGTAATGGTTCTAACAGTATACATACAGTAAGGGTTCTAACAGTATACATACAGTAAGGGTTCTAACAGTATACATACAGTAAGGGTTCTAACAGTATACATACAGTAAGGGTATGCTTAATGGCCCAGCTGTCGGGATGAAAACTTAAATACCACTAGATAATGCAAGGGTAAAGGGACATAACTCTACCATAAACCTTATTATGTCCTGTTTGAGTTTAAATACAAGGAAAAAGTGTCTTTTAGTGAGAACTCTGCAGTGGAATTAAGCATTCTATGAAAATTTACATTCATTATCAAATATTTATTCATTGAATCGAAAGAAGCAGAAACAAGTTCCTTACCTGGCACAGAATCCATAGAAACCAGGGCAACAAAAGGTTGTGGGAGGGACACAATTTTACCTAGTGTCTGGAAAAAAAAGTATCATACCATCAACATTTGATAATTAGTTAACATTTTCATTATAATCAAAGCAGTTTTCACACATATTTCATAATGAAAATCTGAGTAATTTTTGCTACTTTGACATTGAGTTTGGATAAAATTGTACAATTTAAATAACATCTTTTCATGATATGATATTATTTCATAAAATCTATCACGAGTAAATAAAGTACTGGTAGATCTGAAATATGAAGCCAGCGGTAAGAAAGGGTAAAAATATTTGCCTAGGGTGATGATTTATCCACTAACTACAGAGGACAGTACCTACCTGTGGCCCCAGTAGTAAAATGTCACCGAGACCTGAAACAACAAAATCAGCGGCTAGTGATTTCTATATACCATGAAGTATTGAAAACTGTACATAAGACAATAAACAAAAGTTTGTATATTTTGTGTGACATAAGAAATGACAAAATGTATGTCCTTAGGCATGAAAATGTAATTTCAAGTCGCCACAAAATGAATGATTTTTTTTCAATACTGTACTGTGGGATGCTTATTTGTCAAAGAAGTGAACGTTTTGCTTTTTCACCTGAAGAATGTCTTTGACACAGAAATTTTAACTTGATGGTAAATAAAGAGTGACTTACGTGGGAATCTTTTCCTGCTGCGGTCTGATGGACGTCTGGCACTCATAATCCTAGGGGCGTCCTTGTGAGGACTTGTTACCCCTTTAGAGTGGAAGTCAGCCAGCTCAAGTGCTGAGAGAGGTCTCTTCATTGGCAGGGCCTTCATCGACTGTAAACAGAGTTCCATGATAATTTCAAATAATGATATACAGAGTTAAGGGCTTGCACTGCTAGTTATAAATTATGATATACAGAGTTAGGGCCTTTATAGACTGTAAAAAGAGTTAAGGTCTTCAAAGATAATTTCAAATAATGATAAAAAGAGTTAGGGCCTTCAAATGACTGTAAACAGGGTGGGGGGTCTTCTCTCCTGGTTACAAACATGGCATACAGGGTCAAGGCTGCCATTGACTGTAAACAGAGTCCAGGGCCTCCACCAATAGTTACAAAGGAAGATATGCAGAGTCAGGATGTTAATTTTATGTAAATGGAATATTTCATTAATTTTTGAGGTTTGCTATTTGTAGTGTTAGCTATAGTCCTAAATTCTCCCCATTTCACAACTCATCCTTATATAAGATCCATGTGTTTATTAAGACCAGTACGTAGCCAAGGTCAACTTACATTGATCACCTCGTCAGACGATGGCATTTTAGGTGTTCTATTACTCAGATTCAGGCACTGTTCCTGTACTTTGTGTAACAACTTACATTGATCACCTCGTCAGACGATGGCATTTTAGGTGTTCTATTACTCAGATTCAGGCACTGTTCCTGTACTTTGTGTAACAACTTACATTGATCACCTCGTCAGACGATGGCATTTTAGGTATTCTATGACTCAGATTCAGGCACCGTTCCTGTACTTTCTGTAACAACTTGCATTGATCACCTCGTCAGACGATGGCATTTTAGGTGTTCTATTACTCAGATTGAGGCACTGTTCCTGTACTTTCTGTAACAACTTACATTGATCACCTCGTCAGATGATGGCATTTTAGGTGTTCTATTACTCAGATTAAGGCACTGTTCCTGTACTTTCTGTAACAACTTACATTGATCACCTCGTCAGACGATGGCATTTTAGGTGTTCTATTACTCAGATTTAGGCACTGTTCCTGTACTTTCTGTAACAACTTACATTGATCACCTCGTCAGACGATGGCATTTTAGGTGTTCTATTACTCAGATTGAGGCACTGTTCCTGTACTTTCTGTAACAACTTACATTGATCACCTCGTCAGACGATGGCATTTTAGGTGTTCTATTACTCAGATTGAGGCACTGTTCCTGTACTTTCTGTAACAACTTACATTGATCACCTCGTCAGACGATGGCATTTTAGGTGTTCTATTACTCAGATTGAGGCACTGTTCCTGTACTTTCTGTAACAACTTACATTGATCACCTCGTCAGACGATGGCATTTTAGGTGTTCTATTACTCAGATTGAGGCACTGTTCCTGTACTTTCTGTAACAACTTACATTGATCACCTCGTCAGACGATGGCATTTTAGGTGTTCTATTACTCAGATTGAGGCACTGTTCCTGTACTTTCTGTAACAACTTAAATTGATCACCTCGTCAGACGATGGCATTTTAGGTGTTCTATTACTCAGATAGAGGCACTGTTCCTGTACTTTCTGTAACAACTTACATTGATCACCTTGTCAGACGATGGCATTTTAGGTGTTCTATTACTCAGATTGAGGCACTGTTCCTGTACTTTGTGTAACAACTTACATTGATCACCTCGTCAGACGATGGCATTTTAGGTGTTCTATTACTCAGATTGAGGCACTGTTCCTGTACTTTCTGTAACAACTTACATTGATCACCTCGTCAGACGATGCCATTTTAGGTATTCTATGACTCAGATTCAGGCACCGTTCCTGTACTTTCTGTAACAACTTGCATTGATCACCTCGTCAGACGATGGCATTTTAGGTGTTCTATTACTCAGATTGAGGCACTGTTCCTGTACTTTCTGTAACAACTTACATTGATCACCTCGTCAGATGATGGCATTTTAGGTGTTCTATTACTCAGATTAAGGCACTGTTCCTGTACTTTCTGTAACAACTTACATTGATCACCTCGTCAGACGATGGCATTTTAGGTGTTCTATTACTCAGATTGAGGCACTGTTCCTGTACTTTCTGTAACAACTTACATTGATCACCTCGTCAGACGATGGCATTTTAGGTGTTCTATTACTCAGATTGAGGCACTGTTCCTGTACTTTCTGTAACAACTTACATTGATCACCTCGTCAGACGATGGCATTTTAGGTGTTCTATTACTCAGATTGAGGCACTGTTCCTGTACTTTCTGTAACAACTTACATTGATCACCTCGTCAGACGATGGCATTTTAGGTGTTCTATTACTCAGATTGAGGCACTGTTCCTGTACTTTCTGTAACAACTTACATTGATCACCTCGTCAGACGATGGCATTTTAGGTGTTCTATTACTCAGATTGAGGCACTGTTCCTGTACTTTCTGTAACAACTTACATTGATCACCTCGTCAGACGATGGCATTTTAGGTGTTCTATTACTCAGATTGAGGCACTGTTCCTGTACTTTCTGTAACAACTTACATTGATCACCTCGTCAGACGATGGCATTTTAGGTGTTCTATTACTCAGATTGAGGCACTGTTCCTGTACTTTCTGTAACAACTTACATTGATCACCTCGTCAGACGATGGCATTTTAGGTGTTCTATTACTCAGATTGAGGCACTGTTCCTGTACTTTCTGTAACAACTTACATTGATCACCTCGTCAGACGATGGCATTTTAGGTGTTCTATTACTCAGATTGAGGCACTGTTCCTGTACTTTCTGTAACAACTTACATTGATCACCTCGTCAGACGATGGCATTTTAGGTGTTCTATTACTCAGATTGAGGCACTGTTCCTGTACTTTCTGTAACAACTTACATTGATCACCTCGTCAGACGATGGCATTTTAGGTGTTCTATTACTCAGATTGAGGCACTGTTCCTGTACTTTCTGTAACAACTTACATTGATCACCTCGTCAGACGATGGCATTTTAGGTGTTCTATTACTCAGATTGAGGCACTGTTCCTGTACTTTCTGTAACAACTTACATTGATCACCTCGTCAGACGATGGCATTTTAGGTGTTCTATTACTCAGATTGAGGCACTGTTCCTGTACTTTCTGTAACAACTTACATTGATCACCTCGTCAGATGATGGCATTTTAGGTGTTCTATTACTCAGATTAAGGCACTGTTCCTGTACTTTCTGTAACAACTTACATTGATCACCTCGTCAGACGATGGCATTTTAGGTGTTCTATTACTCAGATTGAGGCACTGTTCCTGTACTTTCTGTAACAACTTACATTGATCACCTCGTCAGACGATGGCATTTTAGGTGTTCTATTACTCAGATTGAGGCACTGTTCCTGTACTTTCTGTAACAACTTACATTGATCACCTCGTCAGACGATGGCATTTTAGGTGTTCTATTACTCAGATTGAGGCACTGTTCCTGTACTTTCTGTAACAACTTACATTGATCACCTCGTCAGACGATGGCATTTTAGGTGTTCTATTACTCAGATTGAGGCACTGTTCCTGTACTTTCTGTAACAACTTACATTGATCACCTCGTCAGACGATGGCATTTTAGGTGTTCTATTACTCAGATTGAGGCACTGTTCCTGTACTTTCTGTAACAACTTACATTGATCACCTCGTCAGACGATGGCATTTTAGGTGTTCTATTACTCAGATTGAGGCACTGTTCCTGTACTTTCTGTAACAACTTAAATTGATCACCTCGTCAGACGATGGCATTTTAGGTGTTCTATTACTCAGATAGAGGCACTGTTCCTGTACTTTCTGTAACAACTTACATTGATCACCTTGTCAGACGATGGCATTTTAGGTGTTCTATTACTCAGATTGAGGCACTGTTCCTGTACTTTGTGTAACAACTTACATTGATCACCTCGTCAGACGATGGCATTTTAGGTGTTCTATTACTCAGATTGAGGCACTGTTCCTGTACTTTCTGTAACAACTTACATTGATCACCTCGTCAGACGATGGCATTTTAGGTATTCTATGACTCAGATTCAGGCACCGTTCCTGTACTTTCTGTAACAACTTGCATTGATCACCTCGTCAGACGATGGCATTTTAGGTGTTCTATTACTCAGATTGAGGCACTGTTCCTGTACTTTCTGTAACAACTTACATTGATCACCTCGTCAGATGATGGCATTTTAGGTGTTCTATTACTCAGATTAAGGCACTGTTCCTGTACTTTCTGTAACAACTTACATTGATCACCTCGTCAGACGATGGCATTTTAGGTGTTCTATTACTCAGATTGAGGCACTGTTCCTGTACTTTCTGTAACAACTTACATTGATCACCTCGTCAGACAATGGCATTTTAGGTGTTCTATTACTCAGATTGAGGCACTGTTCCTGTACTTTCTGTAACAACTTACATTGATCACCTCGTCAGACGATGGCATTTTAGGTGTTCTATTACTCAGATTGAGGCACTGTTCCTGTACTTTCTGTAACAACTTACATTGATCACCTCGTCAGACGATGGCATTTTAGGTGTTCTATTACTCAGATTGAGGCACTGTTCCTGTACTTTCTGTAACAACTTACATTGATCACCTCGTCAGACGATGGCATTTTAGGTGTTCTATTACTCAGATTGAGGCACTGTTCCTGTACTTTCTGTAACAACTTACATTGATCACCTCGTCAGACGATGGCATTTTAGGTGTTCTATTACTCAGATTGAGGCACTGTTCCTGTACTTTCTGTAACAACTTACATTGATCACCTCGTCAGACGATGGCATTTTAGGTGTTCTATTACTCAGATTGAGGCACTGTTCCTGTACTTTCTGTAACAACTTACATTGATCACCTCGTCAGACGATGGCATTTTAGGTGTTCTATTACTCAGATTGAGGCACTGTTCCTGTACTTTCTGTAACAACTTACATTGATCACCTCGTCAGACGATGGCATTTTAGGTGTTCTATTACTCAGATTGAGGCACTGTTCCTGTACTTTCTGTAACAACTTACATTGATCACCTCGTCAGACGATGGCATTTTAGGTGTTCTATTACTCAGATTGAGGCACTGTTCCTGTACTTTCTGTAACAACTTACATTGATCACCTCGTCAGACGATGGCATTTTAGGTGTTCTATTACTCAGATTGAGGCACTGTTCCTGTACTTTCTGTAACAACTTACATTGATCACCTCGTCAGACGATGGCATTTTAGGTGTTCTATTACTCAGATTGAGGCACTGTTCCTGTACTTTCTGTAACAACTTACATTGATCACCTCGTCAGACGATGGCATTTTAGGTGTTCTATTACTCAGATTGAGGCACTGTTCCTGTACTTTCTGTAACAACAGCTCAGCCTGGTCCTCGTACAGATGCTTCAGCTCACCCTGTCAATAAATCAATAACTTTGTTTCAGATCAAATTTTTATTTCATAAATCAATCTCAATCAACTTGTCATATCAACATTATTCCTTTATAAAGAAGTATATTTAGTTTTTTGCAATGATAAGCTTGTTTTTGTTATGATCATGAATTTTAATGTCTTTCATTTAAATACATTTAGATGTCCCTGTTTTCAAGTCGGAGGAGCTGTAAGTATTCAAGTTCAATTTATAATTCAATATAATTGAATATAGTATTTTTGTACTTTAAAATAAATTGTACATTGGTTGGGTCTGACACACTATAAAATGATTCAAGTCACACAGGTCTGAATTTCAAAGAGTAAAAATAATTCACAAAAGCCAATCCTAAACCACTTACCCACAGATAACATGTAAAAGTACGAAGAACCACAAGAATGTAATATAAAATGAAATGAAATAAAAGAAAAGAATGAACAGAACACAAAATGTTAAATGTCAAAACATATGAAAATATTTTAAAAAAATACAAAAGAAACTTTAGAGAGGATGGATGTACTTATGCAGTATAAAAATGTGTTTTAAGCTTGGAAGCATCTACTTGTGTACACTGTATATTGTGATTTAAGTATAGTAGCATGTGGATGGCAATAATAGTAAAAGGAAGAATATTTATACATTGGTGTTATTATAAAGGAAGGGAGGGTTAATGGTGCAGGAGACCAGAAAGTGAAGGTAAGAAGTATGTAAGCAGGGGAGAATGACTTCAAAACAGTACACAAAAAGTGATATAATAGAGTGTGTGTAAAGGTATTTGTACTTGTGTTGTTTTTTGTTATGAAGTTTTGGCACAAGAAACTGCTGTTACTGATGTCTTAATTCTCACCTCTGAGAGCTTAAAAAACAAAACATGTAGAAGTGGAATTATTCATGGAATGGAAATTTTCGTTTTCATTAAATCTCTTGCAAACATATACATGTACGAACACATTAACAAGTGCACTTTTCTTGTTTACTTATGAGTACTTCAACAAAACCATTAGATGGCCAACACAAAAATTTTCACATGACAAACAATTTATAAGCCTCAGGCGGATTTGGCACTGAGAGAAATATCCACATTTATATCCAAGTTAACAGAACCTACCCCCTTGTTCTCGACGACTGATGAAATCCTGGCTATTTTCTCGGCTATAAGGGAGTCTCCAGTCCCAGTCATGATCAGGTTCATCACACCGATGTCCTTAGAGATGTATTCAAAGAACGCAGGAACGATACAAAGGAGTTGTATAACCTCGGAGGCCAGCAGACACTTGTAGTCACTGTATCTGGAACAAAGAATGGCGACATTTATTTCACTATACTGGTGATACAAGTCTTACAAAGTCATTATATCTGGAACAAAGAATGGCGACATTTATTTCACTATACTGGTGATACAAGTCTTACAAAGTCATTATATCTGGAACAAAGAATGGCGACATTTATTTCACTATACTGGTGATACAAGTCTTACAAAGTCATTGTATCTGGAACAAAGAATGGCGACATTTATTTCACTATACTGGTGATACAAGTCTTACAAAGACATTGTATCTGGAACAAAGAATGGCGACATTTATTTCACTATACTGGTGATACAAGTCTTACAAAGACATTGTATCTGGAACAAAGAATGGCAACATTTATTTCACTATACTGGTGATACAAGTCTTACAAAATATCTAAGCTTACAGTAAACATGCCTGTTGCCATGGAGTAAAAGTCTACAAGGCACCTTGTTGTGAGATGAAGCCATGAGTATCTGGAGTAACATCACATGGCCAATAATAAGGCAGTAATGTATGTTCCTGGGAATCAAATGACATGTGTGTCACCACTGTTATGGCAGACAATTTACAATTTGTCTGTAATTTATAATGACTCACTTTAAGCTATCAATACTAGCATACATCATGTTTGGTTGATTCTTGGTCTATGTGAATTCAGTATAATACTCACAAGGTGTTGAGCTTTGACTTGATGGCCGTCTGCTTAGTGTTGGATGACTGACTTAGTTTCATGAGTTCGGAGATTGTGTAAAAAAGGCACAGGTACAGTTTGTCATATAACCCACCATCCTGGATAAAAACAACAACAGTGTAACTTCTTTTACAGATATTTTTCAACAAGTTTTGAACTTTGTTCTTTCAATTTGTATAAAATTCACAGTCATTACCGATCAGTGACATATCTTTCTTGACATCTACCATAGCCATTGTAGACAATACAATTTTCCTACTTTAAATCAACTTATTTTTGCTATCAATCCAATTTTGCGTATTTTGCAAGCGATTACACTAACTGCTATATCTTAAATTTGGTTAATAACTTTGTTATTTAAGTTCCATGTGGATCCTCCAATGTTTGATGTAATTACTCCCTTAACTTACCTCTCTGTCGTCTTTGTCTATTTTTACAGCGGCCAATAGAACACAGACCACCTGACATCGTACATCCCTCGGGAGTAGGAACAGATCCATTGTGTACACTTTCCTATCATAGACAAGTGCTACATGCCATCAAGGAGAGGATATACATGAGGAACAAAACTTCTGTAAATATACTGTTCAACTGTTTCTAAAAGTTTGATAAGTTTGATATAACAATCATAAGTGACGCCAATGACCTCAAGTTGAGGTCAAGGTTATGTGTTTTAACAAATTTGGTAGGCTTTCAATCAAGTATGCCTATCACATATGCTTTTCTTCTTTGAATACTAGACCTAACCGACTTTGAGACTTACCCCACTTTACTGAGCTTGGCTGTATCTAGTGTCTCCTTTACAAGATGTGTAGGTAGAACAAACTCTAGTGACGTCTGAAAGTAAAAATCTTTGAAATTAATATCAAAATTGCCACCATTATTTTCTTTTTGTTTTTTAAAATGGATGAAACATAGCATTAGTAAAGGTGATATTCTCTGAAATGAGCTATTCTGCTTTAAACAGCTTTATAAAGATTGTAACTTAGACTGGATTTGACCTTGATGAATATTTGTCCTTTTTGCACAGCTGATTTGTTATCAGGCTACTATTGATTTTTTATCATGAGATTACAAAAAATTCTAGTGATATCAAACAAATAAATCCATGGTTTTAGTATCAATCTTCATATTGTCTCACTTTTCCAATTTGATATTAACACAGGTATTCCTTTACAAAATTAAAGAAACCTCAAAGAAGTTTATAGGACGTGACGTGTCTACTGGGAGGGACTATCCAGATGTATTTACCACAAGGAGTAATAACAACATGTTACACCGCTCCAAGTCCGTCGGCCGGATCTCCAGAAGATCCTCCAGGAAGGAAACTCGGTACTTCAACACTTGGTACTCCCTGAAGGAAAACAAAAAACTCTTTATATCTCTTAACAGTGATTTCACCTTCTACAAAATGAAAATTGTGTACAGTAGAACCTGCTTTAGTGAGCACCTCTTTATCACAACCAGCTACTTCAAAAGGCCTCACTACTGTGGTCGCAAATGGCCAATACACATTTGACATGTGAGTATAAATGACCCGTGGCTGTGAAGACCATTTTTCGTTATTCCTTTGGTGTTGTTTGAAGACATGTTGGACTTTAATGCAGAAATGCTATTTTCCCACAAACCTATGAACATATGACTGAAATTTGAAATGCAGCACCATTAGAAATAACATTCACTCACCGATTTGTGTATTTGTTGTCAATGACTAGATCTTCTTGTATATTGAATGCTATGTATTTTAGTCGTCGTCGGTCAGTTTCTGAAACAATTCAAAATAAAAATCATTAATAATTTAGTTTCTTACCCAATGTTTGGCAGGTTTTATAACATTTTACTACATTTCATCAACTTATCTTATCAAGTTTTCACATTCCAATGATCATGAATCATGAGTTCCTTGTTTCCTCTTCATTTCAGTATCCTACTAATAACAATGACACAACTTTCCTCTGTATAACATATTCAGAACGACAATCAAATTTACAACCGTTTGTATATAAGGTGTCAATATTCACCGACAATTTATCTTTGTGCCAGGTATTCTAAACAAGAATCAATCTATCCCACCTATAGACAAATATAAGAATCTTACCAATATTGTGGACACCGTTTGTTGGAAATCTTGTCATTACATGGGTTGCCTGAAATAAAATGAGTTGTAAATGAATGGGTTAATTAACAAAATTTGAAATAAGGACATTAAAATGTGTGTATTTGTCAAATCAGTGCCTCAAACTCATTTAACGTCTTATTCCTAGATGTTTTCATACAGAAATTATTAACATTTTGTTGGTAGTGTTATCACAAATACACAAACCGGAAGTGTAAATTTGTCTCTGCTATGTTCAGCCATTGAACACATATCAATCGATTCATAAAAACAACTAAATTATTATACAAGAATGCACAGCCTCACTAATGATCAATGACAACATCATTCATATGAACAGACATGTTAATGTTAACCTTTGGTGACCAAGAAGAGGTAGATTTTTGACTCAAAAGAGGTAGCAGTGCACGCGGCATTTTTCGCAGCGCATCAGAGATATATAAATATCAATAATATGCAAAATAATTACAAAAACATATTGTGTTAACAAATTTTGTTTTAACTTTGATTATCACATAGGCCTTGGTGGCTCGTTTTGCATTTTTTTCAATGTTAATTAAGGCTTACATTACATTTAGAAGATGAAAAATGCCAAGAAATATAGTGTATACTTTAATTTCAATGCTATTTATCACCTTTTCAAATATACATTTTGGCTACCTATTTTTTCACTTTTTTTTTTTTTTTTGTAATACATACTGGACTCATTTTCTTTTGATTTATGCAGGAAAAAACACAAATATTTGTTTCTAAAATTTACACCAATATTGTAGAGAAATAATCCCCCTGCAACCCCCTATAAAAATTTTTTTTTTAGTGAAATCCTGAATTTTATAGCAATCCGGCTTCTCTATTAGAATCACCCCCATTCCAAAATGGCGGCCATTACGATTGCGAAGTTTATGACTTCCAGCAGACACTATACGCCTATTTTACATTAACAAGAGATCCCAGAGGGATCTTGGCGCCCACCAAAGAATGATCTACGTCTGACAATAGAAAGAAGGATCTTTTTCTCTGCTTTCAAATTTTTACTACATATTACTACATATGAAATTTGAGAAAGATCTTTTCAGTACTTTCTGAGATATATAAACACTAACAAAACTTCAATTGTCAAAAACCTGTTGGCCATCTTGTTGACCGATCGGTCCCAAAATGCAATATGCAGGTCCTAGGAGAACCGACATATAAAATTTGAGGACAGATCATTTTAGTACTTTCTGAGAAATAGCGTTAACAAACTTCAATTATCAAAATTCAAAATGGTGGCCTGTCGGCCATCTTGTTGAGGTGAGTAAATAATTTCAATTATAAGTAGTGTTTGTTTTTGAAATAATGCTAACTAGTTTTAACCACAACATTTCTTGAAAGGCCAGATGATTGTTTCCTTACCGTAGGCCTACGTAACAGCCTACACATTGTTACACTCAGACACGTGAAATAAGTGACACCACCAAACCAATTACAAGGTGGAAATAGCCCCAGGCACCTGTGGGTGTTGGTCAAGGAGTGTTCATGCCTCCTTTGTTTACTTAATTATCAAGCCAGTCCCCCTACTCTGTCTGGTATGCATTTCCCTACTCTGTCTGGTATGCATTTTGAAGCCGCCAAGGCAGCCCAACCGACTATAAAAATTTCAGAAATCGGAAGTAAAAAATTAAGAAGATTTTTGCAGAAATCGGAATATTTGGATATTAAAGCGGTATGCGGAATATCAGCCTCAAAAGCGGTAGACTTCCGCCAGAATCGGTAGGGTTAACATGCCTGTATGAATCGTGCATCAATGTTGATAAAACAGACAATTAAATAAAAATTCTACCTTTTCACCAAAAACTCCATTCACTTCTATTTTCTTGAGGTTTGATGGAACAAACCACTCCTTGGCAAGTTTATGTCTCTGGAAGGTTTTAAAATGGTGTTAACAGCAATATCAGTGATATAAAAGTAGAAATCAACAAATCAGAATGTTTTCACTGGATGTGAAAATGACACACAGAAACAAAAGGGTGTTCTGTCAGGGGCATGGGTAACTTACAATAGGGTGTTCTGTCAGGGCCCTGGGTAACTTACAATAGGGTGTTCTGTCAGGGGCATGGTTAACTTACAATAGGGTGTTCTGTAAGGGGCGTGGGTAAATTACAATAGGGTGTTCTGTCAGGGGCGTGGTTAACTTACAAAAGGGTGTTCTGTCAGGGGCATGGGTAACTTACAATAGGGTGTTCTGTCAGGGCCCTGGGTAAATTACAATAGGGTGTTCTGTCAGGGGCATGGGTAACTTATAATAGGGTGTTCTGTCAGGGGCATGGGTAACTTACAATAGGGTGTTCTGTCAGGGCCCTGGGTAACTTAATAAAGGGTGTTCTGTCAGGGCCATGGGCAACTTACAATAGGGCGTTCTGTCAAGGCCCTGGGTAACTTACAATAGGGTGTTCTGTCAGGGTTGTGAGTAACTTACAATAGGGTGTTCTGTCAGGGCCATGGGCAACTTACAATAGGGTGTTCTGTCAGGGGCATGGGTAACTTACAATAGGGTGTTCTGTAAGGGGCGTGGGCAAATTACAATAGAGTGTTCTGTCAGGGGCGTGGGTAACTTACAATAGGGTGTTCTGACAGAGGTGTGGGTAACTTACAATAGGGTGTTCTGTCAGGGCCGTGGGTAACTTACAATAGGGATTTCTGTCAGGGCCATGGGTAACTTACAATAGGGATTTCTGTCAGGGCCATGGGTAACTTACAATAGGGTGTTCTGTCAGGGGGCGTGGGTAACTTACAATAGGGTGTTCTGACAGAGGTGTGGGTAACTTACAATAGGGTGTTCTGTCAGGGCCGTGGGTAACTTACAATAGGGATTTCTGTCAGGGCCATGGGTAACTTACAATAGGGTGTTCTGTCAGGGCTGAATCCTGGAAGAAGTGCTTAACCTGGAGCCGTTCTGCAGCTGCAAAGATATAAGATTATTTTTTATTTCTCAGTTTGTTTCTTGTCAGTTTTATTTATGTTGAAGATACATGTACACTCAAAAATATTATTTCCAGGTCATTATGAATATTATGAAACTTCTAATTATCCAAGGTTGTTTATTTAGAATGATTTGTGAATCATTTAGCAATGATCAACAACTAATTGTGTAAGTTCAACATAACAGGTTCTAAGGCCAATTGAATCACATATTAGCAAGCAATCATCATCACTCAGGACTTTATGTAGATTATCTCCCCTGATCTGTTGGTACATCACTGAGTGCTTAAAACCCAATACAGTATAAAGCTTATTAGTTCTAGATACACAAACTTGCTGTACAGTACAGTCTTTTATGCATTTGTTTGATAATTTGTCTAATGTCCAATTTGATGAAGAGCTAAGAATATGTTTTTTGAATTCACACACATTAACTTTTGACCCAGAGGGGACAAGGAGGATGGAGGAGGGAGATAGTTAAAATATGTTAGGACCATTCTGACCAAGAGATGGAGGGGCTAGTGGTAGAACCGCGTGGTCATTCTGACCCAGATATGGAGGGCTAGTGGTAGAACCACTCGTCATTCTGACCCAGAGATGGAGGGCTAGTGGTGGAACTACTTGGCCATTCTGACTCAGAGATGGATGGGCTAGTGGTAGAACCAATTGGTCATTCTGACACAGGAGTGCTAGTGGTGGAACCACTTCGCCATTCTGACATGGAGATGGAGTGCTAGCGGTAGAACCACTTGGTCATTTTGACACAGAGATGGAGGGGCTAGTGGTGGAACCACTTGGCCATTCTGACACAGAGATGGAGGGCTAGTGGTGGAACCACTTGGTCATTCTGACACAGAGATGGAGGGCTAGCGGTGGAACCACTTGGCAATTCTGACACAGAGATGGAGGGCTAGTGGTGGAACCACTTGGTCATTCTGACACAGGAGTGCTAGTGGTGGAACCACTTCGCCATTCTGACATGGAGATGAAGGGCTAGCGGTGGAACCACTTGGTCATTTTGACACAGAGATGGAGGGGCTAGTGGTGGAACCACTTGGCCATTCTGACACAGAGATGGAGGGCTAGTGGTGGAACCACTTGGCCATTCTGACACAGAGATGGAGGGCTAGTGGTGGAACCACTTGGTCATTCTGACACAGAGATGGAGGGCTAGTGGTGGAACCACTTGGTCATTCTGACACAGAGATGGAGGGATAGTAGTGGAACAACTTGGTCATTCTGACACAGAAATGGAGGGCTAGTGGTGGAACCACTTGGCCATTCTGACATAGAGATGGAGGGCTAGCGGTGGAACCACTTGGCAATTCTGACACAGAAATGGAAGGCTAGTGGTGGAACCACTTGGCCGTTCTGACACAGAGATGGAGGGCTAGTGGTGGAGCCACTTGGCCAGTTTGACACAGAAATGGAGGGCTAACGGTGGAACCACTTGGTCATTCTGACACAGAGATGGAGGGGCTAGTAGTGGAACCACTTGGTCATTCTGACACAGAGATGGAGGGCTAGCGGTGGAACCACTTGGTCATTCTGACACAGAGATGGAGGGCTAGCGGTGGAACCACTTGGTCATTCTGACACAGAGATGGTGGGCTAGTGGTGGAATCACTTGGCCATTCTGACACAGAGATTGAGGGCTAGTGGTGGAGCCACTTGGTCATTCTGACACAGAGATGGAGGGCTAGTGGTGGAACAACTTGGTCATTCTGACACAGAGATTGAGGGCTAGTGGTGGAGCCACTTGGCCAGTTTGACACAGAGGTGAGAGGGTAGTGGAGAAATGACAAAACCTTATACTACTTTGCCACCTTGGCCCATAACAAAAACTTAAATTGATCTAAAGATCATCACATACTTATCAGCAGGTATGCATTTTCACCTGATAACATAAAATGAAATTTATGGAACACACTTCCACTTGCTGGCAGATTGGCTGGGAATTATAACCGATTATCTCAGTATTCCATTCTGATATTTTGTACCGGCTGTTTGGGGTTAAGGACAACACTTGAGTCTAGTGTCAAACTGTTGACCCTATCATACTGGGTTATCTATTAATGGCTTCTCTTGGCACGGGCTCGAGGGAAAGCCGAGGGAAGGCCAGGTACGTGGTTCCTTATCTACACACCCAACAATGGGGAAGATATTTATGGTGTAGGGACTACCACGGGCAGCTCACAGGTGACTGGTGTACAGACAAGCTGTCAACACCGACTTGTTACTTATACTATATTAAAGGTTATCTCATTTTAGTCTGTGAATGTACAGATTTCAGAGCTTTATATCTCATTGTATCTATTCTGTATACTCTGAATCACACAATTTTTGAGGTTATCTCATTTTACCTTTTCTGTTTAATGTGAATTATATCTAAGAGGTTTTCCTATTGGCAGCATTTACATTAATACATTTAGGCAGTTCAAAATTTTTTGACAATATTTTAAAGTTTTATTTATTTATTTTTTTTTTTTTTTGGAGGGGGGGGGTGATCCGGTGGTGTAGTGGTTAAGCTGCCTTTCACCTAGTAGGCCGGGGTTCAATCCCCGGCACAGACATGAAAAGGTCCGGGGTCATCTGCCCGTTCACCTGGGTTTTCTCCAAGCACTCCATTTCCTTCCACACTAAGACTCCTTGCACGCTTACATCCGGGCCATCGAGAGTGATTTACATAAGTTGTATAATTTGTTTCTCAATGGATGTAAAATTAAAAAAGTTTAAAGTTTTATTTTATGACTATTCATATCTATTCTAGCCTATTAATATTGGATGTCTGCTACTAGGCTATACAGAATTCACAAAAGTTGTGCTTTGCTCATAGAACTATGGATCAATTAATTATGAGTACTTAGTAATGAAACAATAAGGTGATTTTAAATGGGGTTTGAAAAGATGGAGGAGACCAGGAGAACCCTGAGAAAACCACCAAACTACAGCCAAGATCTATCAGCTGACCCTAAGATAGGAGATGTAACAAGTCTGGACACTTTTACCACTCAGACACTATTATACTAGACTGTGGTTAAATAAGTGTAGAATTAATGTATTATATTGTTTTACATATGCATCCTACCAGAGAAAACCGGAGTACCAAGAGAGTAATTTTCAACTATCGACTTGCAGATCATACATGGCAATTGTCCCATGTGGATTTCAAACTCACAATCCAGAGGTGTAGGGCTATTGGTATAATGTCATGTTTTTGTGTGAACACTTTAACCACTAAGCCATTAAGACTCCTTACACACCACATTACTATGTAAAGTGCACTATACCACAAAAGGATGGAGCAGAACTGTATAGAGTTGTTAGGAGAGCCTAATCTAGATAACACCAGTTTATATACAGTATCACTAGGATCTACAACATACTGCTATTGTACGGGACTTGTTTACATCAGTAGATATTGGCTCTGTAAATCATATTTTTGTAATAGCTGACCAGTCGACTATGACACATGTTGTCTGCAGGTATCTTTATACTGTACATGTATATTTAGTATATTTATAAAGTTTTTTAGTTCGGCACAGCTAAGGGTTAGGGATCTAATAATGATAACTTCATCGAGTTTGAAATATTATATTTTGACCTAATTTTCTAAATTAGAGGGTAACAAAGTTATACATCATGGTTTTAGTAAATGAACATTGCATTTCTTTGTAACCTCAGCTTTCACATTTTTTTTAACAAAATACAAAACAATTTAATGTACAGACTTCAAAAGACGGCTGCATAACTTTACCTTCCTCTTTCTTACTTTCCTCACACTCTATAGGACCCCTTGTCTGCTTATATTCAGGCCATCAAAAATGATTTGTTAAATAACTTGTTAATTCGAAAATCAATATATCACCTAAAATAAATTAAGTTTATAGTTTTATGATAATAGAAACTCTTGCTAATCTTATAACTTTCCCTCACTACAGCACACCCCATCCAGTAACATCATATTGAAGAAAAAAAACCTAATTCATAAAGCCTTACACCTTACGTTTTGGTAAACCAGAGGTCAACTGCATTTTTCTATTCTTTTATAATTAATTGTCTTTTATAGCAAGAAGTATATGTATATAAATCTGATAACTAGTAGTATTTATCCTGCAACTGTCCCACATACTGACGGGTAACTACTGCCCCACGTACGGACGGATAACTACTGCCCCACATACTGACGGATAACTACTGCCCCACATACTGACCGATTACTACTGCCCCACATACTGACGGATAACTACTGCCCCACATACTGACGGATAACTACTGCCCCACATACTGACGGATAACTACTGCCCCACATACTGACGGATAACTACTGCCCCACATACTGACGTATAACTACTGCCCCACACACTGACGGATAACTACTGCCCCACATACTGACGGATAACTACTGCCCCACATACTGACGGATAACTACTGCCCCACATACTGACGGATAACTACTGCCCCACATACTGACGGATAACTACTGCCCCACATACTGACGGATAACTACTGCCCCACATACTGATGTATAACTACTGCCTCACATACTGACGGATAACTACTGCCTCACATACTGACGGATAACTACTGCCTCACATACTGACTGATAACTACTGCCCCACATACTGACGGATAACTACTGCCCCACATACTGACGGATAACTACTGCCCCACATACTGACGTATAACTACTGCCCCACATACTGATGTATAACTACTGCCTCACATACTGACGGATAACTACTGCCCCACATACTGACGGATAACTACTGCCCCACATACTGACGTATAACTACTGCCCCACATACTGACGTATAACTACTGCCCCACATACTGATGTATAACTACTGCCTCACATACTGACGGATAACTACTGCCCCACATACTGATGTATAACTACTGCCCCACATACTGACGTATAACTACTGCCCCACATACTGATGTATAACTACTGCCCCACATACTGACGGATAACTACTGCCCCACATACTGACGTATAACTACTGCCCCACATACTGACGTATAACTACTGCCCCACATACTGATGTATAACTACTGCCTCACATACTGACGGATAACTACTGCCTCACATACTGACGGATAACTACTGCCCCACATACTGACGGATAACTACTGCCCCACATACTGACGTATAACTACTGCCCCACATACTGACGTATAACTACTGCCCCACATACTGACCGATTACTACTGCCCCACATACTGACGGATAACTACTGCCCCACATACTGACGTATAACTACTGCCCCACATACTGACGGATAACTACTGCCCCACATACTGACGGATAACTACTGCCCTACATACTGACGTATAACTACTGCCCCACACACTGACGGATAACTACTGCCCCACATACTGACGGATAACTACTGCCCCACATACTGACGGATAACTACTGCCCCACATACTGACGGATAACTACTGCCCCACATACTGACGGATAACTACTGCCCCACATACTGATGTATAACTACTGCCTCACATACTGACGGATAACTACTGCCTCACATACTGACGGATAACTACTGCCTCACATACTGACGGATAACTACTGCCCCACATACTGACGGATAACTACTGCCCCACATACTGACGGATAACTACTGCCCCACATACTGACGTATAACTACTGCCCCACATACTGACGTATAACTACTGCCCCACATACTGACGGATAACTACTGCCCCACATACTGACGGATAACTACTGCCCCACATACTGACGTATAACTACTGCCCCACATACTGACGTATAACTACTGCCCCACATACTGACGTATAATACTGCCCCACTACTGATGTATAACTACTGCCTCACATACTGACGGATAACTACTGCCCCACATACTGATGTATAACTACTGCCCCACATACTGACGTATAACTACTGCCCCACATACTGATGTATAAACTACTGCCCCACATACTGACGGATAACTACTGCCCCACATACTGACGTATAACTACTGCCCCACATACTGACGTATAACTACTGCCCCACATACTGATGTATAACTACTGCCTCACATACTGCCGGATAAGTACTGCCCCACATACTGACGGATAACTACTGCCCCACATACTGACGTATAACTACTGCCCCACATACTGATGTATAACTAATGCCTCACATACTGACGGATAACTACTGCCCCACATACTGACGGATAACTACTGCCCCACATACTGACGTATAACTACTGCCCCACATACTGACGTATAACTACTGCCCCACATACTGATGTATAACTACTGCCTCACATACTGACGGATAACTACTGCCCCACATACTGATGTATAACTACTGCCCCACATACTGACGTATAAACTACTGCCCCACATACTGATGTATAACTACTGCCCCACATACTGACGGATAACTACTGCCCCACATACTGACGTATAACTACTGCCCCACATACTGACGTATAACTACTGCCCAAATACTGACCGATTACTACTGCCCCACATACTGACGGATAACTACTGCCCCACATACTGACGTATAACTACTGCCCCACATACTGACGGATAACTACTGCCCCCACATACTGACTGATAACTACTGCCCCACATACTGACGGATAAGTACTGCCTCACATACTGACGGATAACAACTGCCCCACATACTGACGTATAACTACTGCCCCACATACTGATGTATAACTACTGCCTCACATACTGACGGATAACTACTGCCCCACATACTGACGGATAACTACTGCCCCACATACTGACGTATAACTACTGCCCAACATACTGATGTATAACTACTGCCCCACATACTGATGTATAACTACTGCCTCACATACTGACGGATAACTACTGCCCCACATACTGATGTATAACTACTGCCCCACATACTGACGGATAACTACTGCCCCACATACTGACGGATAACTACTGCCCCACATACTGACGGATAACTACTGCCCCACATACTGACGTATAACTACTGCCCCACATACTGACGTATAACTACTGCCCCACATACTGATGTATAACTACTGCCTCACATACTGACGGATAACTACTGCCCCACATACTGACGTATAACTACTGCCCCCACATACTGATGTATAACTACTGCCTCACATACTGACGGATAACTACTGCCCAAAATACTGATGTATAACTACTGCCCCACATACTGACGTATAACTACTGCCCCACATACTGACGGATAACTACTGCCCCACATACTGACGGATAACTACTGCCCCACATACTGACGTATAACTACTGCCCCACATACTGACGTATAACTACTGCCCCACATACTGATGTATAACTACTGCCTCACATACTGACGGATAACTACTGCCCCACATACTGACTGTATAACTACTGCCCCACATACTGACGGATAACTACTGCCCCACATACTGACGGATAACTACTGCCCCACATACTGGCGTATAACTACTGCCCCACATACTGATGTATAACCACTGCCTCACATACTGACGGATAACTACTGCCCCACATACTGACGGATAACTACTGCCCCACATACTGACGTATAACTACTGCCCCACATACTGACGTATAACTACTGCCCCACATACTGATGTATAACTACTGCCTCACATACTGATGGATAACTACTGCCCCACATACTGATGTATAACTACTATGCCCCACATACTGACGTATAACTACTGCCCCACATACTGATGTACAACTACTGCCCCACATACTGACGGATAACTACTGCCCCACATACTGACGTATAACTACTGCCCCACATACTGACGTATAACTACTGCCCCACATACTGATGTATAACTACTGCCTCACATACTGACGGATAACTACTGCCCCACATACTGATGTATAACTACTGCCCCACATACTGACGTATAACTACTGCCCCACATACTGACCGATTACTACTGCCCCACATACTGACGGATAACTACTGCCCCACATACTGACGTATAACTACTGCCCCACATACTGACGGATAACTACTGCCCCACATACTGACTGATAACTACTGCCCCACATACTGACGGATAAGTACTGCCTCACATACTGACGGATAACTACTGCCCCACATACTGACGTATAACTACTGCCCCACATACTGATGTATAACTACTGCCTCACATACTGACGGATAACTACTGCCCCACATACTGACGGATAACTACTGCCCCACATACTGACGTATAACTACTGCCCAACATACTGACGTATAACTACTGCCCCACATACTGATGTATAACTACTGCCTCACATACTGACGGATAACTACTGCCCCACATACTGATGTATAAACTACTGCCCCACATACTGACGGATAACTACTGCCCCACATACTGACGGATAACTACTGCCCCACATACTGACGGATAACTACTGCCCCACATACTGACGTATAACTACTGCCCCACATACTGACGTATAACTACTGCCCCACATACTGATGTATAACTACTGCCTCACATACTGACGGATAACTACTGCCCCACATACTGACGTATAACTACTGCCCCACATACTGATGTATAACTACTGCCTCACATACTGACGGATAACTACTGCCCAAAATACTGATGTATAACTACTGCCCCACATACTGACGTATAACTACTGCCCCACATACTGACGGATAACTACTGCCCCACATACTGACGGATAACTACTGCCCCACATACTGATGTATAACTACTGCCCCACATACTGACGTATAACTACTGCCCCACATACTGATGTATAACTACTGCCTCACATACTGACGGATAACTACTGCCCCACATACTGATGTATAACTACTGCCCCACATACTGACGTATAACTACTGCCCCACATACTGACGGATTACTACTGCCCCACATACTGACGGATAACTACTGCCCCACATACTGACGTATAACTACTGCCCCACATACTGACGGATAACTACTGCCCCACATACTGACTGATAACTACTGCCCCACATACTGACGGATAAGTACTGCCTCACATACTGACGGATAACTACTGCCCCACATACTGACGTATAACTACTGCCCCACATACTGATGTATAACTACTGCCTCACATACTGACGGATAACTACTGCCCCACATACTGACGGATAACTACTGCCCCACATACTGACGTATAACTACTGCCCCACATACTGACGTATAACTACTGCCCCACATACTGATGTATAACTACTGCCTCACATACTGACGGATAACTACTGCCCCACATACTGATGTATAACTACTGCCCCACATACTGACGTATAACTACTGCCCCACATACTGACGGATAACTACTGCCCCACATACTGACGGATAACTACTGCCCCACATTACTGACGTATAACTACTGCCCCACATACTGATGTATAACTACTGCCCCACACACTGACGGATAACTACTGCCCCACACACTGATGGATAACTACTGCCCCACATACTGACGGATAACTACTGCCCCACATACTGACGGATAACTACTGCCCCACATACTGACGGATAACTACTGCCCCACATACTGATGTATAACTACTGCCCCACATACTGACGGATAACTACTGCCCCACATACTGACGGATAACTACTGCCCCACATACTGATGTATAACTACTGCCCCACATACTGATGTATAACTACTGCCCCACATACTGACGGATAACTACTGCCCCACATACTGACGGATAACTACTGCCCCACATACTGACGGATAACTACTGCCCCACATACTGACGTATAACTACTGCCCCACATACTGATGTATAACTACTGCCTCACATACTGACGGATAACTACTGCCCCACATACTGATGTATAACTACTGCCCCACATACTGACGTATAACTACTGCCGGATAAACATGTGCTTTATCCGTCAATACGAAATGCTTTATCCATCAATATGATAATGTGAATTTGTTCCACATCAGAGGGAACTACTTTTTCTATCTTGACCCAGAATTTGAACTTTGCTGTAAATGAAAAGTCATTCAGTCCCGCTAAATAGTGATGTCACATTCACCGGAATGACGTCATTTTTACGATATTGAAAATCTTGTATGGCATGTCGTCTTTTTCTTTGCTCTTGGCAAAGGTATGTAGATTGTGTATTGTAAAGTAATTCTTTGATTTTAAGTATTTTCATCTTCTTTCAGCGATATTATACACTGAGTAGAATTACTGGTACTGTTTGCAAATGCGCTTTCATATTGCCCTCGGGGAGTACACTCCCATTCGGTTCAGTGAATTAATCTTTTCCTCCTTAAACAGAATACATGGTTAGTATCTTACATCTAGGCTAAGTATTGCACCAAAATAGACCTTGTATTGTAAGATACTAACCATGTATTCTCTATATACATGTTGTGTAGGATGACCTTGTTGTACCTTAATATCATACCCCTTTTTTTTCTTTTTTATTCTTTTAGATGACATTAACTATACCAACATTACAACGATGGAACAAGTGATCAATTGTTTTTATTTTCATGTTGTTTTTTGTTTTTGTTTTTTTGGGGTTTTTTTTATGAAATAAGACAGGTTCCTAAATCGGAAGGGAACAGTTAACAAAATGATCCATCATGTGTCAAATTTCTTTAAAACATGACAAAGTACATTACATAGTTCTTAGTTGATACTTATTGAATAAATCTCAAGTTTACATTATGAAGAAAGTCAACAAGTGGTAAGGCGATCAATCGTTGACTTAACAGGCTTAACCCCTGATTAATAGCTTTATAGGAATTTATAAGGTGAGGACTTTGGGTTTAAATTGTCAACGTACGATCTATTGTCTGTCTCACAATATACAGGTGCCAACATAATCCCTAAAACTGTTTACCTTAAAACAAATAAACAATGATCAGTGTATCGAACGCCCGACAGACCAGCCGTATAGAGTTTACCAATATTGTCTTTGTTTACTCTGCGACAGTAGACCAACGTTAACTCCAGTATGTAATACACATCCTAACTCAGCCTATTATTTACTGTTCACTGAACTCATTATACCTTACAGTGTATTATAACTCCATATAAGTGTAATATTACCCGATCGTCTTACAAACTAATAGATTTTTGATCCCCCGTAACCTGATCAATCAGATTTATGTATCATGATATCGGAAACTTATATCTAATAAAGTTATACTTTCAAAATTTTGGCTCTTTTAACTGATTAATATTTGATTAATCTTTTTTTCATTTCTGACTGTTTCAAATATGTTTTTAGGAACAGCATACAAAGCAATGCTACAAGAAACTCAGACCTTTAACAATGAGACAGGTTCAGTAATCAGATTCCAAATTAAAATTTTGGAATAATTAATGATCATTGGGACTCGTCAGAAAAAAACAACATTACTGATAAAAAGTTTCTGGAAATAGGTGTTGCCTTTCTGTCTCATAACAAATCTCTTTGGTCACATACCACAAATTTTATAAATTCAATACCATTTCTTATTTTTTCTGATTTAATTCTAATTAAGAGAATGATACCAGCACAAATTAATGATGGCTGAACTTTTCCTAGCCACATTCCATCAATATCTTGGTGGCAGCCATGCCTTAGTAGGATATAAGATAACTTAAACATCTGAAAAAGCAATTGAATATTGAATAACACCACCAAATGTTGTATAACCTGTATTAAATAATCCTACAGTTAAACTGAGAGTCCACAGGGAATTCCTATTGATGTGTACATATAGCTGTGTGGTGTGTCGTAACAACAGTTCACTGAGCATGCCAGGTGGAATAAATACTCAATTTATGGTCCTATTTAAATAAAGTTTTACTACCGGTTGTTCAAAATAAATTATATGTCAAATACTGAACCAATTAACGTGTTATTATCAGGCACAAATTGGACTAGTGATATATAATATCTATAATCCATAGACGATTCAATGTCTTTTATGATATACACATAATCCACACACCACTTGAGAGCTTATACAGTACACAGTATGTATAGGACTTGTAAGGATATATAAGACTATCCTGGTACAGGTAATCTGTCTACAACATGGAATGAAATATGTAATATTACATCCTAATCTTACTTAAAATATGGGCAGTTTCAACCTCAACAATTTAACTATTGCCAGTGTAGTAAAGATTTTTTTGTCTGGAACTACTCAAATCACTCTTACAGTAGTGTGTTTACCTTATTAGATGCACGTTCTTGTCTAAAAATAATTTCATCAACTCCTCAGTTTATATATTGCACTTGTTTAACATGTGTGACTTTGACTCCAGTATGGGTACAGAGTTCATGTTGTATCTGCTTTATTGTATTGATCAATGATTTGGAATTTCAACAGTGTCAATCAAAATACTTAACAATGTCGTGAAATTTGTTATAAATATTTAATATTTTGCTTCGTGGTTATGTAGCAGAACTAGCATCACCTTCATCCTACGGCAAGCCCAATATCAGGTCTCTTGGCTGCTTCCTTATTGACAATACATTTTTGAAAGATTTTAGACTATTTGAGCCCTGTGACCTTAAATGAAGGTGAAGGTCATTCATTTGTCATTGTTATTTATTATTTGCTTTACTACATGCATCAGGGAATTGCAATACAAAATAAATATTGAAATGTTCAACATACAATTCTGTGGTCCAATACATTTTCAGAAATTAAAAATTTACAGTACATGTCATTGAGAAAACTAGAGAAAAGAAAACTGAACTTTCTCTATTGCCCTAATATTTTGTACTAATCTGATATTTGACCTTGAAGATAGTATCAGGCAATTAACAGAGATCAATGATAGAGCACTTTAACTTTTCATCCGTCAATTTTTATTCAGATGTATTATATATCATAGAAAATTTGTATTTTCAAGTACATGTATTGCTCCAAGATCAAATTGCTCAACCTTACAGCTACACATATATAAAGAACATAATCTCAATCCAAGAAACAAATATGTAATAACTAGGTTCATTGTGAAAAGCTTCTTTCCTATTTACATTAGAGTACTGAGTATATCAACTTAAACTTTACCGAGTAAGACCTGTTTTCTTATTTCTTTCCATGTCTTTAAATATCTTATTTATTTTCTCAAGTGTTTACACACATTGACTAAATAATTTTTCACAAAGGCGACGAGAAAATAAATCTGGAGATCAACCTTTGAACAAACGTTGATACTTATTTAAATACAGACCAGTATACAAAGCTCGGGCTAGTGTTACTGTAGGTACAGGCTTTTGAACTAAAGTGTTTTACCTGTCTGTAACACTGATAAATGGTCTAGCCAATCACAGTCGTTGACAGGATACAGACAGGTAAATTTGTGAGAATGGAGATTAGGGAACTGAAGTCACACACAGGTGGTTACTTTAAGACTTACATGTGATAAGTCGTCCGTCCAACATCCACACGTTAGGGAGACAGTCGATGACATGGATACGATCTGTAACAGACAAAATCCTCATGTAAGGGACGAAACCAGGAAACAAGACAGCACCATAGTTTATATCTGTGGTAGTCTGTCTTTGTTTGATATCAGTGGCTTGAATTACTTCTCATCCATTATGTTTGAAATCCAGTAGGCTTTATAAGTTAAAATGACACCAGCAGAAACATCAATAAAATTTGAGAATAGTCAATCCAATCATGTATTTATATATGATTTACAGTAATATCAAAACTTTTCAAGAGCTGGAAGTCAACGGCTATGCTAATAATAATAATTTCATATACGCCTTGGATGGAAATTACACATAAAAACAATAAATTATTCTTTTGTTTTTTGTTGTTGTTAAAACATAGAAAACAAGCTGCTAGCCTGCTACCATTTTTTCAGCAACGATTAAAGAAGGGTCATTTCCTTTAGTTACAGTGACCTTAGCAATGTAAAAGCATAATTAAAACAAACAGACTTCATATTATTTCCATTGGGGAAACTGTTTCAGGAAAGACTGATTGTGAACAAGAGTTAGGAACCCTGGTTCACCTCTGCCAATGGTTCTGAACTCTGAAAACAAAACGGGTGTGTTTGGACTAAATTATTTTCAGCAGCCAACTGATCCAAAGTTCCCTGATAAAAATCACCTATCAAAGACAAGGTATGTATAGTAACACAATCACACAGTACATTGGTCCAAAACTCAGAAGTAATGATTTAGTTGTATTGCTAAAAGTGTCTGTCTATTAAATAAGTCCAAAATTTACAACCCCGATATACATTTAGATGGCTAGTTGTATTGTGTCTGACAACTGTTCTACATGTGTCTAAAACTCACAACCCAGACATGGAGGGCTAGTTGTATTGTGTCTGACAACTGTCCTACATGTGTCTTAAACTCACAACCCAGACATAGAGGGCTAGTTGTATTGTGTCTGACAACTGTCCTACATGTGTCTAAAACTCACAACCCAGGAGTGGAGGGCTAGTGTATTGTCACAACCCAGGAGTGGAGGGCTAGTTGTATTGTGTCTGACAACTGTCCTACATGTGTCTAAAACTCACAACCCAGACATGGAGGGCTAGTTGTATTGTGTCTGACAACTGTCCTACATGTGTCTAAAACTCACAACCCAGACATGGAGGGCTAGTTGTATTGTGTCTGACAACTGCCCTACATGTGTCTAAAACTCACAACCCAGGAGTGGAGGGCTAGTTGTATTGTCTCTGACAACTGTACTACATGTGTCTAAAACTCATTACCCAGAAGTGGAGGGCTAGTTGTATTGTGTCTGACAACTGTCCTACGTGTGTCTAAAACTCATTACCCAGAAGTGGAGGGCTAGTTGTATTGTGTCTGACAACTGTCCTATGTGTGTCTAAAACTCACAACCCAGACATGGAGGGCTAGTTGTATTGTGTCTGACAACTGTCCTACATGTGTCTAAAACTCACAACCCAGACATGGAGGGCTAGTTGTATTGTGTCTGACAACTGTCCTACATGTGTCTAAAACTCACAACCCAGACATGGAGGGCTAGTTGTATTGTGTCTGACAACTGTCCTACATGTGTCTAAAACTCACAACCCAGAAGTGGAGGGCTAGTTGTATTGTGTCTGACAACTGTCCTACGTGTGTCTAAAACTCATTACCCAGAAGTGGAGGGCTAGTTGTATTGTGTCTGACAACTGTCCTATGTGTGTCTAAAACTCACAACCCAGGAGTGGAGGGCTAGTTGTATGGTGTCTGACAACTGTCCTACGTGTGTCTAAAACTCATTACCCAGAAGTGGAGGGCTAGTTGTATTGTGTCTGACAACTGTCCTACGTGTGTCTAAAACTCATTACCCAGAAGTTGAGGGCTAGTTGTATTGTGTCTGACAACTGTCCTATGTGTGTCTAAAACTCACAACCCAGACATGGAGGGCTAGTTGTATTGTGTCTGACAACTGTCCTACGTGTGTCTAAAACTCACAACCCAGAAGTGGAGGGCTAGTTGTATTGTGTCTGACAACTGTCCTACATGTGTCTAAAACTCACAACCCAGAAGTGGAGGGCTAGTTGTATTGTGTCTGACAACTGTCCTACATGTGTCTAAAACTCACAACCCAGGAGTGGAGGGCTAGTTGTATTGTGTCTGACAACTGTCCTACATGTGTCTAAAACTCACAACCCAGACATGGAGGGCTAGTTGTATTGTGTCTGACAACTGTCCTACATGTGTCTCAACTGTCCTATGTGTGTCTAAAACTCACAACCCAGACATGGAGGGCTAGTTGTATTGTGTCTGACAACTGTCCTACGTGTGTCTAAAACTCATTACCCAGAAGTGGAGGGCTAGTTGTATTGTGTTTGACAACTGTCCTACATGTGTCTTAAACTCACAACCCAGACGTGGAGGGCTAGTCGTATTGTGTCTGACAACTGTCCTATGTGTGTCTAAAACTCACAACTCAGGAGTGGAGGGCTAGTTGTATTGTGTCTGACAATTGTAATACATGTGTCTAAAACTCACAACCCAGACATGGAGGGCTAGTTGTATTTTGTCTGACAACTGTCCTACATGTGTCTAAAACTCACAACCTAGTGACGAAGGTTATCAATTTGCCTTTTTTTTTTTTTTTTGGTTCTGTTTATTTTTTCAGTATCCTATTAAAAGCCAGGATCACTTGAAAATGATGTCCAGTTTGGAGATGATCAATGGAATAAAACTACTGCCTCTTATAATTACTAATCATCAGTTCTTGCCCCATGGACCCCATAAATGGAGGTTTAGTGGTAGAATGTCAGAATAGCTTATAACAACTCACCCACCAACGCTTGTTTGACTAAATACATCATTCTACATTCACTTACAATAAGGGTCCTTTTCCAGTTGTGGGTTGCCATGAAGACTAAGATTCAGAACATGAACATGTCGGATTTTGCCCAATTCATGCCACGTTAAAGCATTATTGGCTAAATTTAGAGTTCCAAGGGCAACAAAACGGGACAATCCATCTAAACTCTTAATCTGAAATATAAAATAGAAGTAATGTCAGAACACACAGTTAGAGTGAGAAGACAATGAATGTTATATACCTTGGTATGAATTTACTGTTAGTTACAATTGTACACCAAGTAGCAATTTAAATTATTCTCAATATTCAATTATCATAAAAGCAGGAATGAAGGTAATTTATGATAAAAAAAAGTTTTTTTCACAAAAATGTCAATGTTTCAAAAATCATCTGGCACACATCACAATAAAATGTTCCATTGATTACAATACGATAGACAACACAACAATGGTATTTATGAAATTATTCTATTCCATTTAGCCCTGCAACTAATTAGTTAAATGTACGCTATTATAATGATATATCTTTCCACAATCCACTTACACAGTTGTTTCCCAAGTCCAGCCTCCAAAGTTGTGTACAGTGCTCTAGGTTGGCCACCTCAAATATATCATTTCCTCCTAGTATCAGGCTGTGCAGCTTTGTACAGTTGTTCAACTTTTCTATTGCCACTGCAAAAAAAAAAAGAAAAATTAAAACAAGTACACTTGAACCATGTTAACCCAAGCTCATATCATAATTTGAAGACCTTGTTTAAATCAGAGAGTTTGATAATTATTTTCAATCTACCAATATTTCATTTTTTTACAACCCCCCCCCCCCCCCACCCCACTTTTTAAACAGAAGGAGTAATATAAAATTAGGAGTTTGTCAGAGTGGCTTAACTTTAAATATAAAGTCTCTGTCATTCAGTTGAAACCGCTTGCTTCTTTGGTTCAGGCTAAAAAGTTGGTTTATATAATCATTATTATTATATATCATGTCAGAGACACAGAATGGATTCCTGTTTGGGTGTGTTGTCTTGTATGCATCTCTTGCATGGCAGTATGCTTCAGTGAGATAGCACTATAAAATGGACAAAAGTTTCCACTTTTGAAAAGCAACACAACACGAAAATACCATGGCTGCCCAAAATAAATATCAAGAAATTCAATCATTAATATATTGCATACAGAAGAGGTTGTCCTTAAATTACTTTAGACTGCTGTTAATGGAAGGTTTAGCCTAATAAACCAACAAACAAACTGGTGGAGGCACTTGACAGAAATTTGTAAATTATATCTTCCATGCAATGCCAGGAAAACGTACACACACCTATTCATTAAACAAAATGCTAGCCACTTGTATGCTACATGTATATGCAATGTGAATATTGCGAAAGTGATGCGGTACTAACGATGGTCATGTTCAATTTGAATATTTGAAACATGTTGTGAATGTCGACCATGATTCCCCTAGAAAAACTATTAGTGGCTGGCATTTTGTTTATCTCTCAACTACATGTGGTATTTTAAAAATAAAACTGGAAGCGATGGTGATTGACTGCTATTTGCTCATGTGACGGCATGTATACTGAGGGAATTAAGGCTACCGAGGACTGTAGGCTGGGAATACGAATACAGATATCACACGTAACAGTGTTTTGCTGAAATCATAAGTATTTAGCACACTGGTAAGTCAAAGACCCACTATAGACTAATATATACAGAAAGAAGAGGAACTCATCTTAAAAATTATGTAAAGCCTAATCTCATTGGCAGAGTTAAAACAAACCGACTAATGAGATTAGGCTTTACATAATTTTCAAGATAGTGGCAAAATGGCTGTCAACCTGACCCAGATAACTGTTAGGGCTGAAAAACGACATAAGGACCAGGAGAGGGTGATTTGAATGAAGGGTTAAACAAGTAAATACATTTGGTTTCACCTGATGTTTGTTAATGTTAAAGCCTGTTATTGTAGGCTGCTGTGTTTTCAGTGTAGTGAATAGACATTTTCATTTGCAAAAATGTTCTTGATCATGTCCGGCTTATCGAAAATTCATCAATTTTTCAAATTTCGAGGCTGTGTGTGAAAAAAGTAGACTAGTTCAGCAAGACTTCTTGTTACCATCTTGAAGTTTATCGTCTTAACTTTTAATTAAGACCAAAGCTGTTGAGATAACTGGTCTGGATATTTTTTTTACAGCACTTTGAACTAAATTACCCAATTTTGCATCACACAGAGTTCCTTACATTTCTCTATATATTAGTCTATAGTGGGTCTTTGACTTACAAGCTAGCGTGCTAAATACCTATGCTGCAATTAGTTGCAGCGGCTCAATAAAGAAGAAAAAATTGAGAAAATGGTAAGCCTCAGCTTAGATAAATAACTGCTGAAAAAGAAGTATGACTAGCTCGAATGCATAGATCTAAGAAAAAAAAAACAATGTTGACAACAAAATCTGACGTGTTGCTCGTTTAATTCCCCGAGAGCTACATCATCTTCTTGTCTCGTTATCCTTGATTTGTCAACATAGGCATTACAAACATAACTTTTTCAGTTTATGATAACGGTACAGTGACATAAATGTACAATAGATTCCACAACTTACCCAGCCCGAGGTTTGACAGGTCCAAATATTCGGTCGTCTGGAGCGGCCCTTTGGCCTTGGACCGCAGCAACTGTGAGACGAAAACAGAAAACAAGTTACAAAGGTATGAATAAAATAACCTAAATATCAAGACATGTAGGTTTTAACATCATAAACATGATCTTACCTGCGCATTAACTCTCATTTCACCATTGCTCCCGACCGACACGAATAGAAAATAACCCTGGACGATTTACAGACATAGTGGTTGAATGCCCGACAAAATATAGTATACCTTTTACTACGAATATGCATAGATTCAAATCAATATACAAAATATTCCATTGCAACTATATATAAGGTCATTTTTGTTATGCGAAAGAATGAATTATTCCAATATTAGCCAATTTAACCCGGAAAAAAAGAATACCGCGTAGTGATATCTCAATACCTTAGGTCAATATGGTGTAGTGCGGAAGTTGTCAGTTGCTCTGGTAATGTACACAAACCCAGCACGTGGTTTTCATCCATCTGACAGCCGGTTGACATATATCATTTATCGTCATTTTGCAGCATCTTGTTAACTGATTTGTTAAGACTCGGTTTTATTATTTCATTTAATGATAACATTATAATTACGTCTGTTCAACATTGCATATGGATATAAATAGATAATAAAAATCAGCAGGTGCTCGAATAGGCTAATTACCATAATTTTTAAAGACAATGTATACATTTGTATCATACATAGTTATACTGTTTCACAACTAATCGCAACAAATAAATATATACATACATATAAATAAATAATAAGACATAAGGACAATGTTAACATTGCAGAACGATATACAAATGCACGCTTTCACACACCACACACAATTTTGAAAAATACATGCATTTGTGATACTGATATATACAATTACCATTATAAATTATATGCTGTAGTAGCTATAGCAAAAAGAGATTACAAAAATTGGTCTTAACCTGACAGCAATTTTTCTTCTTTCTGATATCTTAAGAAATATAAATGATTTAATTTTGTTAATTCTGTTATATTTTATATATTTATATCCCCACTACCTTTCCGAAACGGCTTTAATTTGTAAAATTGGAATGTAAAACGAGATTGATCATTTTTTAGAGTCGCAGAAGTCATTAACTTATCATAAATACAAAACGTATCATCACCTTCTGAACAATTTGATTAAAATCAACACGAGGCCCAAGAGGCCTTGACGGTCACCTGTGTGCTGCTACAGAAAAGCATTGCAAAGTTGGTTCAAATCTGTAAAAAGTATTTACGAATTAGAATAAATTTTAAAGTTGAACCTTTTAGAATTTTTATTTTTTGTTTTTCATTTTGATAGTGTATTATGTTACCAAACCTTATGCTTAAATTCCAACAAAACCAAACAAGAAGTCAGTCAGTGTCAGTGATTTTATAAATTTCACTTTTTAATCTAAGAAGATTATTTGGTTCCATCAAATCTGTGAATTCAGAATAAGATTTTTGAAGCTATAGCCTATTTGACCCCTTTTGGCCCCGACCCTCTGGCCCATGGGGGTCGGCCAGGCCAGGACAAATATGGATATGGTGTTAAAATGCTATTTCAGGCTAATAATTCTAACCCAGTTTGACTAATTTCCTATGAAAACAAAGCAAATAATGTTCATAAATGTGTTTTTCCTATATACCTATAGTAAATATGACGCCCTACCCAGGGGAAAATCTGAGATCCCAGGGCGATGAAATTCACAATTTTTGTAAAGGGCCTTAAGACCTTCCAATCTATGAAGAGTATCAGGTTCCATCAAATCTGTCAATTCAGAAGAAGATTTTTGAAGTTTTAGCCTATTTGACCCTTTTTTGGCCCCGCCCCTAAGGGTCGGGCAGGACCAATGTGGATATGACGATAAAATGCTATCTCAGGCTAAACATTCTAACCCAGTTTTACTAATTTCCTACGAAAAATAAGCAAAAAACATTCATATATGTGTTTTTCCTATATAAACTATAGTTAACTTGACCCCCTCCCCAGGGGGAAACATGAGACCCCAGGGTCATATAATTCACAATTTTTGTAAAGGACCTTAAGACCTTTCCATCTATGAAGATTATTTGACTCTACCAGTTCCAGAATTTTAGAAGAAGATTTTTGAAGTTTTAGCCTATTTGACCCCTTTTGGCCCCGCCCCTAAGGCCCCTGTGAGTCAGTCATGGAAAATTTGTTAATAGAATTCAATGGCCATTTCATTGAGATAATTCTGACAACATTTGACTAATTTTCTATTATAAATGACCAAGTAATGCTCCAAAATGTGTTTTCACTATATAAACTATCGTAAACTTAACCCCCTCCCCAGGGGGAAACCTGAGACCCAAGGGTCATATAATTCACAATTTTTGTAGAGGGACTTGAGACCTTTCTATGAAGAGTATTTGATTCTACCACATCTGTGAGTGGAGAAGATTTTTGAAATTTTAGTCAATTTTACCCCCTTTTGGCCCCTCCCACAGTACCCTCGGGGGTGGGGGTCATATAATTCACAATTTTGATCGGCCTTATGCCTTAGAAGGTTTGTGCAAAATTTTATTGATATTCCTTCAGCGGTTTTTGAGAAGAAGTCGAAAATGTAAATTGTTTACGAACGCACGACGGACGACGCACGACGCACGACGACGGACAAAAGGCGATTAGAATAGGTCACTTGAGACTTCGTCTCAGGTGACCTAATAAAATATTAATTTTCATATCGCGGGTCGTGTTATGTTTCCCGCAGGGTAAAGAGCCCACTGTTATCATAACTGTAACTCCAAGACGGCAGCCGAATGAATGGGCGAAACAATGAAAAAAAACACTGAACGTTTTAATAAAAACATTAAACTTGACATGTTAATAGCCAAGACTACAAAAAATAAGATTAAAATCCGGAGACATTGCAAAATGTGCTTACTTCCGGTGGTTTTCCCCCCAAGATTGTCGCCTTTCATAGCCAAACTAAGAGAAGTAATGAAACATGCTAAGCGTTTTAATGAAAGCCTGAAACGTGTCAGCTTAGTAGCCAAGACTATCTTCATTAAAACCGGGAGCCATTGTACATATGTACTTCCGGTAATTTCAATATGGCCGCTTTTATATGCCTTGTATAACACGCTTTTTTTCTCTTCATAAAAATTACCAATCTGATTAAGAGGATCTGACAACAACCCATTAGGGGTCACGTCCTGGTGACTTTTGTACACGGCCAATAAAATTGCTGCTGCCAGAATCTTGACTGAGGACGAAATTGTTTTAAAAAACTGTCGGAATTATTTTCGTGTACGTTGTCATCTCGCCCAAATTGCACAACAAAGCTAAACGTTTATTATTCTGGGACGAAATGGCGCTATCAATTGACGTGGCAATGTGTAGAAAATACATTTGATCTAAGTACACATGGTAAAAAAGTCATCCAAATATGACCTCTTATGAGACGTTGTCAGATCCTCTATTGAACGGAGTGATTAAAAGGATCTGTATTTTAATCAGATTGAAAAATCGCATGTGTAGTTTTTTTTTATCAGAGATACAACTTAAAATTTATGGGTAAAATCTATTAGTAATTTTATTCCATTTTCTGTATTTTTTTTTAAATGTCGACTATGTGAAAGTAGAAATTTGGAAACAAGAACATGTTGAAGTATTGATATGTTTACATTATTTGAATTTTTATTCGCATTTCAAGTAACAATAGTGAAGTACATACGTAACAATAGTGAATTATATACAAGTAACAATAGTAAATTACATATAATTGAGATCAAAGATATTGAAAACAAAGAATTAATTAATAGACAACAGACACCCATTTCCGGTCGCTTCCTAATAGCACTTTGTGGTAATATCGAACGGTCATATATAATGTACTTCATTTAAGAGGTTGGACAGAGTTTTAAAATCATAATGAGTATGATGGTTATTAAAGATGCTCCACCGCCGACAGAGCATAAATGATATTCATCATTTGAACTGTAATTGATGTTTAATCATGTTTATATATGTCTAATTAACACAAAAAATAAAATAAAATAATTTATTTTGCCTTTGGTGCATACATAATCAGTACTTTATTCCATATTATAGGATATAAGGCCACAGTATTTTTTCGAAATGCAATTAATAGTTTTTATTTGTATTTGTGACATAAAGTAAAATTAGAAGCTCAAACTTTTCAATGGTTGCAATGGTGTAAAGTAAGTAACCTTTGTACTTACTTCAGAAAAAATACTAAATCATCTGCTCCTATTTTTTATAGTGAAAAAATACCATTTGTCAGCGATGGAGCATCTTAAAGCAAACTCCCGGTAGGTAATAGAAATATGATAAAAAATCATTCAGCTTTATTCCATGTTTCTCTTTATATCAGACTTGCGATCGATCTTTGATAGGATATATCTATTTCGGATTACTTTACCCACAGTTACATTAATATGAAAACAATAATTTTAATTTGGATTTTTCAAACCGGGATTAAAAATTCGAGCTAGGAGGCATTTAGAGTTTTTTTTCCTTTTTTCATGTCATTGTGCTGATATATTTTTCTTTGCATTAACTTCCAGACGTTTTAGTGTGAATCATATTAATTTGCACTAATTATCTTACAGGAAATTATGCTGAGCCATATCAAACAATGAAAATGACATCATGAGAAGGGATATTTCCCTGATATAGTTAAGGTACTCCAGAAATACAACCTTCTTGCTTATTTGGAGTCTTATCTACGATCTTACACTTTTCCTTCCAAGATCCAATGGAAACGTATAATAAATTCCAATATCAGATCACGTGAAAATTCGGCGCTCGAGGATCGTATGGCAAACGATAATGAAAAACTGTACATTCCTCATACGACCCATAAATACTGTGGCTTGCTGCTGAATCTGTATCCGATATTAAGACCATCTACAGTTTATGTAAAGTTAGAATTTCCATACTTTAAATTAATTTCTTCGTACGCAGACAGATTTTGACGAGAAATTTTATTTTTCCATTTCATAAGAAATTATAGATACATTCACACCATTTTTACCGACTTTAGCCATCCTTGCCCGACTGTTCACTTTAAAGCATGGAATACACTGATCAAGATGAATGATAAGATCACTTCTACAGAGGTATCTATTCTGAAAACCCCTATTTGGTTTAATAAAAATATAATTGTTGATAAGAAGTTCATTTATGATAAAAATCTTTTTGAAAAAAATGTTATTACAATCAATGATCTATTAAGAGACAGTACTGCAAAGAGTTTTTACACTTATAATGAGTTTCTTCACAGGTACAATGTAAATATCAATTTTCTTCATTATCATAGTATCATATCGGCTGTTAAAAAGTTCTTATCATCGGCTGTAATTCCTCAATCAAAGCTTCAGTATCCATTTGTACCAATTAGCGTTGAATATTTTCTAAAGGAAAGAAAAGGTACTAAAGATTTTTATAATATTTTAATACATAATGAAGCTGTGCCTTCTGGTAAAGTTAAGTGGAACAAAGACTTTGATCTTGATGATGCAACTTGGTCTCAAATTTACAAAATTCCATTCCATATTACTAAGAACACAAAGTTACAGTGGCTACAGTTCAGAATAAATCACCACATCTTAACAACAAACACTTTTCTTTTTAAAGCACATCTTTCTGTTTCTCCTCATTGTAATTTATGTAATTCTGAAAATGAAACAATAACTCATATTTTATGGGAGTGTAAAGAAGTACAAAATCTTTTAGATTGTTTCACAGCTCTACTTAATGTTTTATTCATTCCTTTTGGTTTCAATAAACAAACTTTTATTTTTGGTCTACATTCCTCCAACTCCATTTCCTTCAAAGCTGACAATGAAATTCTGGGGGTGTTCTCTGAACGCCAACATATTTATCAACAATAGGTAGTTGTTGTTTTAGGAAACAATGGGAAGGCAATTATATACTGTTTCATATAAGCTGTCTTTAATTGGTGTGTTCCCGCCACGCCTACATTCTATAACAATAGGTAAAAAGATCAAAGAAAGTGTAATTATAGTCTGTTTCATACAAGTTTCTGATACATGTACTTCGTCTACTTACCTGGAGTTTACCATGCGTGCATGTAGAATAATAATAGTCAGTAGTTTACTAGAAATTATAGTAATAATTATAGTAGTTTACTAAATAATTCATCAATATTACATGTACATTATAGAATAGTCCTCATGATGAAATATCATATTATAAAACATTTATTATGATTAATACATTACTGAAAAAAAATGTTGAAAATTTCCTGCAAAAGCGTGTTGTAAAATGCACATTCTTACGGCTTCACAATCTTCTTCGTGAAAATATGTGATTTGTTATATCATATTCTCAAGAATTAAACCTGCAGTATGTACACCATTGAATGAAATATCACCTATAACACTCTCTAAGTCACATCATATACCATACCAGTTTGTATATGATGATTTGGAAAGAAGTTAAACTTACAAAAATATGCATGTAAGTAGGAAATATCATGTTGTATGCGTTCGATGTCAAGGTTTGTCATACCTATTTTTGCTGATTACATGATAGATGGTATTTTGCTAATTCCCTTATATTAGTCGCTGCCATAGGTTTCACATCTTTTTTATTTTCTTATCTTTTTTTTTTTTTTTTTTTTTACAAAATTAATCTTAGTTCTCCTTGTGACTGTATTTGCCGTCTATTTGATCAGAAAGTAGACATTTCATAAAAATCCGTATATTTTGTCATGGGTTGTATAACGTATGAACTTAATTAAGGACTACATGTATGGTTTTTGCCCTTTTTGTTTCACGAATACGTCATATTTCAAATTCCTAATTAAGGTTGAAATTCAAACATCGAGTACAAATTCCTTGATGCAATTAGATATAACGGTTGTATAGCATTGCGGCTGCAGTTTTTATGGTAACCATGCATCCTAATATGATATATATATAAGTTACTTAAAAATTTGATATGCTAAATATAGAAAACATAGTGCGCATCATTAAACAAAACTTATATTTATCTTATAAAGATGTAACTTAAGTGCCTGTATTTTTCAGTAAAATATTACATGTATGTACATGTGCATGTATTTAATTTATGTTTCTGATTAACTCAATAATTGTATTTTTTATAAGCTGCAAATAATTTCACATGCTCTCCTGATATAACTTCGGTTTGTCTTCATAAATTTGGTATCAACTCAAGCTCATAATCCAGGTAAAATACATAGTATGAAATATGTTAGTCGAAAAATTGAAATTGAAGTACGCATGTAGGAGGGAATCTGTCCGTTAATATTCGAGATTTGTTACAACTGCTTCGAATAATCGTATATTGACGTATAACCTACACTGTTCTATGCATCTGTGGTTGGACAAGCGGAACACTTGTTTCATCTTTTATTTACTACAAAAGCCCAAAATCTATTTTTTTTCTCTAAAAATATTGTAAAGAACGGATGTTATACGTACTAACATAACGATGTTTGTCTCTAAGGTCGTATGTTATTAAGTTTTATTAGATTCCATAATATAAGAAATTCATTCGAAATTGATAGAGAAATATTGTCATAAAAAATATATATAATGCTGTTATGTGTGGCCAAAAATATCGGTGATAAATATCTTATTTTCATTTGTTATTTTTTGTTCGTCTTTGCAAAAAATATATATATACTTATACATCTAGATACAATTACCAAAATCCATCTGACGACCTTTTGCCCATAATGCAAAACATGGTATATATGTCCAGGTAAAAAAATCCAGGTAGATCACACACAGGTAAAGTTACTTTTACGATACAGACTATAATTGTTATAACAACATACTTGCTGGTAGATGTTTTTAAAATGTAGGCGTTCCGGATACACATGTAGAGCGGGAATACTCAAACAGATGTTAGGATAAGATTTAACTTGGATCCCCATCTTCATTTCGTGCATATATAATAGGATAGATGTAAGAAGTGTGTTGACGAAAAACTGTTGAATGTGTCTTAGGAGTAGAAGGAGGGAGCCTGACATACAATATAGTTCGCTAAAATCCCATAGCCGAAGATATATTAGGACTTTTTTAATTTATATGTTTTTTTTTACCTAATAAGAAATATTTAAACATAGTACAGTCTCTAGTCTAGCGTACCACTTAAAAATGTGAACAATCGTATGAGCCTGATTTGGGCCTTACGCTGACTTGTACTGCTGAGTATGTAATTATTCTAAATATATCGGCCTTGAGATGCCGGCGATAGATACATACACAATGACCATATATATTGGTATCTTAATGTAGATAGACTGCTAACTACACTTGAGATACATACCCATTTTATGGAATTTGTATAACAACTCTGACAACAATGAAGAAATGCATAAGTCTACGAGTACCTCTTTGAGCTGATATTTCCACAGCAATTTGATGAATGGCCCGACACTGATAATTACGCTACGTTTATAGAGATTATATTATCACGGCTGATTTAGAAGAGTAACCAAATTTTAGGATATAGAGAGAGAAATAGGAATAAATATTTATAATGTTGATAAATGAATGACAATTATAATCCACATTAGTTTAAAATATATAATGTGTATGGTTCATAGATTAACTTAAGTGAATAGGTCAATGTCAAGCACAAGTAATACATGTGATTAAGTATGTTGGAAAATAATAATTATTGTGAACATAGAATTCATCGTTTTACTAGATGTAGTGTGTAGATTCATCTCAGACAGAATATTGGCATGTTACATAATGAATATGTATAATATAGTGTAACTTAAAAGTAGTGACATAATGGAAAGTACCATCGTAGAAATAATCACGTTCTCTCATATGAAGGCTAAAGGGCTTATAATTGTTACTAGACTAAAGTTGAATTATGATGATTAGAATATTATCTTTTCTGGATTTTTATCTTTTGATATATATCTGATATGACGCGAAAAGATTGCTTCCAATTGAGAGAGTATAGAGTTTCAAAGAATGTGTGCTTGAGTTTAGTATTTGAATGCTGAATTCGAGATAATATATATAAAAAAAGAAAAAGAACAATGAGAAAGATGAAAACCAGTGATGTTTGATGTGAAAAATATCATGGAAAATCTTTAAAATTCTTGAAAATGTATATAAATCATTGGATAAGTTTTATTGAGTAAGATTTCATGTTGTTCTATTAATAGCTTTTATCAGAGACTAAAGGGAATCCGGTTTAGTGCTTATAGGGAACTATTTAGATAGTGGAAAAAAGCACCTATATTTCCACGTGTGACACAAGATACAAAAATATCCCAACAGTGTAAATCCAAAAGTGTTGGCGTTCAGGTGATATTTCTGCTAGTTTATACAAAAAATCATATATTTATGAGAATGAGTTCTCATCCATAAGTCTCATCAGTGAGACTAGAGTGTGGTTCTTGTCAATAGATTTAATAAAGTTGTAATTAGAGAGATCATATGTCTCCACTTTCGCTCTTTTTATTGATCGTAATGTTAACTGTAGAGTAGAAGTGTGATATACATGTTTTTGGCCGGCTTGTGCTGAGTTTAAAATTTTTCTAATTTTACCTCCTCTTTTTTATAAAGTTACAGCACTGGACCGTAGTTTTTAAGTATAATCGTTAAAAAGTGAGTTGTAACGGTGAATAATACGACTGATGAAGAAAGTAGATCTACAAAGAATGTCCAGAAACATTATCGAATAGCTTCTTCCGAGAACGTGTATCGTCGAACGACAAACCTAATGATGATAAATTGTCACCAATCTATTTTTTCAAGATAAAAAATCATAAAGACACTGTGGGTCGAACTCAAGCAAACTTGAATTTGCATAAAGAAAATTAATTTCGCTATCAAATCCTACAATGATGAAAATTGTTGATATACACACAAATAAGTATGAATTTACGTCAATGAGTTTGGATATATAGAGATAGGATTCAAATACTCGCTCAGGGTGGACTATAATATATATCATGATACCAGCTCTCACCCACAAGATTTGCTCATAATTGCCAGAAGGAGAAACGTAAACAAACACATGTGCGCTTACACTAGTTACCTTGATCACTCACGTACGGACGTGTGGACGTCATCACGTGATAACGAACGAATTCCCCACAAAACCCGAAGGTACTGAACAGCGGTGATTTGAAGTCGTGTTATTTCAAAAGTGAGGAATATAAGATCCCTATGATCACGGCTGCATCTTACAGCTAACATAAATTTTGGGAGCATAATCATTAAGTTACAATTCCCATGTTCAATATCAAATATTAAAGCGACATAATTTAACCAGAAAAACAACTTTAAAAGATTATTATAATACGCTGAAAATATATAAGCTTTACAGCCAAGAGAAAGAGCAAAAATTAAAATTTGAGAAAGACCAGGAAAAAAATGGGAAAAAAATAGCTAAACGTTATACCTTTTATTCGTACACCTCACCCTAATATCGCAATATGATTATCATAGATGTATACTACTTTTTTTTATATATTTAGATTTTTTTTCTTTATTATTCATTAATATCATTTTTATTGCCCCGCCATAAAATTAAAAACTTCTTATTTCTTCGCGATCTTCGCTTACTGTACGTGCCACTTCTAAATTCCATCTCTCTGTCTACTACACCCTTCCCCTATAATCTATATCTCCCCTTTTTTATCTATCTATTTTTCTCTCTTCTTCTCTTGCTTTTTCTGGTTCTTGTTGCTCATTGTTTTTTTCCTCTCTCTGTGTAAATATATGATAGTAAAGGTGTATAACAGTGTGTGTATGTGAAGAATGAAAGTGTCCTCGTTTGTCATGTCAAATGTGTTACAAAATTTGAAAAAAAAATATAAAAAAAATACAAAATAAAAATAACCGGAGTCCTTTTTATTCGCTTAATTACATTTGGTAAAGCAATTTGTTTAGTTTCATAATACTTTTATTGTGTATAATCCTACCTTGTTAAGCAAAGTCAGTTAGCGTTTATGTTTCGCTTTAATGTAGTTCATAGTGTAAATACAGTTTGTCATTAAATCATTTATATTGCAAAACCGGAAGTGAGTTGTTGTTTTGTAAAACTAAAGACAGATTGGTGTTTTTCTTGATTTTATTTACTTCTATCAATAGCCTTTTCATATGTAGCTTCGTGACGAATTGCGAATAGAAAATATTTCAACGTACTTCCCTGAATTTGACTTTTAAATATTATCTATTAATAATTTAACCGGAAGTACACGTACAATATACGTACTTGATCCATGTTTGTCATATATGTGTACGATATGCTTCAAGTTTCCATCAATGTATCAATCATCTTTCAAAAAAATGTCACCAAAAAACAAAATATTTACATGCGGTTTCTCTTTCATTCCAACTTTTATTGACCATGATGGCGGCCAAATTGCCTTGGCTACTCACATGCCAAATTTTATGCTTTTATCAAAAAGTGCAGCTTGTTACTTCATTACTTTTGTTAACTTCACCACGAAAATGGTGGCCATCTTGAAAAATACCGTAAGTAGGCATTTATTCGATGGATCCCACCCTTATTCTCTTTTGAATAATCGTAACTACTTGCATGCAAAGTTTCGGGCCAGGTGAGCTAAAAATGCACGATTTCCCCATTTTTGGCCATATGCCGATCTACTATATCACCGGGGCTACGCTATTTACGCTCGTTGTAACGCTTCTTTTACATAGAAAAATGTCGTCTGGGGAAACGTACGCGATAAATATTTGCTCGGTGTTCAATCACGGTCAAGGATCCAAATTTACAAGTTACCCACGGAGCATAATAGTTAATACACCTTATTCGTAAAAGCAAAATTGATGTCTTATTGTGTATTATACTCTTGTCCTTGCATATCGCGCTCAATATAGACCGGGTATTCCATATCACACGGTTGAAAAGTGTGAATTTTTGTATATATTAATTCTAACAGACTTTATCTAAGATCTAAACGACGAGGGATCAGAGCCTATATAACTGTGGATGTACAGCACAGTTTATGATAATTTATAATAGATTTCAATTTATGTAATGCGACCGTTGGCCTGTGGTAACGGATGACACAGTTTTTTCTGCTCCAGCAACCAAGAATCCTATTCCAGTACTGACGATCAAACCGTTCTGCGTAGGCACGTTTGATGTTTACTTGGATGCGCGATATATTCGATAACACCACTCATGTCAAATTCATCGTTTGCGATGATGACGAATTTAGATTTCCTGCGAAATATTTCGTTGACGTTGCGTCAAGATCACATTTAAAATGGTTGTCTTTTTGGATCCAGGCTGTGACGCTGGTTCCACGTAATTGGTATGCTAAGCGTTCTCGGCCTTGTCATGAAGGAATTATGATAACTGATTGACATAGTCCGAACCATGATCGCATACATCTAGGGGATTAAGACACGGATATATCTTCGGACTGGAGGGATGTCCCAAGATAGCAACGCCTACGTTAAATATTTTCATGTGTTGGGCGTACACTAATCGCTGAAGGTGAGTTGCTCATCACGCGCAATAGTCAACATTGGGGTCTTGCTAATAGCTATCGATCCACAGCAAATGGAGGGTTTATCCCGCTAGTACGGACCGCATTAATGTCAAGCCAAACGGCTAACAGCCTGAAAAGAAGACTCTCTCCTCAACAGTGTCTGTCCACAAAGTGCAAATCGTCCGACCCCACCAAAAAAACCCCCTTTTGGGTTTTTATTTGTATAGGGGCTATCAGACAACGTGCGTACAGTACACGGTCGGGTAGTAACCCGGCACGCCGTATGTCGATGTACAGCCTTGTTGGCCCCCGGCTCACGTTTCTGTTAGCGGTACCTGCCCCCAAGGTAGATTACCATGTGATGTACGTTTATTCAGGGGTCCCTGGCCGTCCTCCGGCCGAAAAATCGGGTCATGTACCTGTGATAATAACCTGTTCCCAAGCAGCATAGAAGGTCGTCTTCTTTCCCGCTATGCGTTGTGGAATAGATCGCTCGCTATAGTGAATGGTTTGATGTGTAACGATACTTCTCCTTCCTTCTACACCCTCAGTGTGGTCGAAGATCTCACGCGCCAGTGGCTTCGTGCGCGTTCAAGGGTATGGAAAAATCCCATCGGCGCTCTCGTCCGTGGTGATGTGTACCGCGTTTCTTTTTCGCAATATTAAACCCTTCTTACCTTCCACAAACAAACCGGTCCGATCCGGCAAACTAAGTGACAGGTTCACCGATCGGTTACACAGTTGCAGGAGAAACCACAAGACGGACGTCACTTGATACGTATACCTCGCCCGTCAACGGTATCGTTGCCGCGTTTTGCGATTCAGTGAACGGTACAGGACTGGGTGAGGGGCTACCGGTGTTCCGGGTTCTCGGGTTCATACCATTGAGATTTCATGGGGTTGTTCGTGTGCATTAGAGGTTGTTTAGGTTCTGGATGTTCAACATACGGTAATTTGAAATGATGCTACGAACTTGAAATTCTCAGAGTGGGATAGTGGTAAATTCTCAGCCGGCCGACAGTGTCCGTTGTAAGCTTGGTGATATGGCAATGTTTCAGTCTGGATGGCTCGGTGCGAGTCAGTTTGTTCACTGGGCTTAGAGACAGTAATCGGCCTCATGGTGTCATCCTGGCGGATGAGTTTATTGGGAGACGATTAGTAGCATTGATGAATGCAGAGGTTTCCTTGAGAAGCGTGCAAACATGCGGAAATTGGAATTTGTGACTATGATACCTAAGTACGGCACATGGTAACCTTCGCAGAAAGACATCTGAGATAAGAGCGTGTCTTAGTTGTAGTCAGTTACGGAAGGTCTTTTGTCTCGGCTCTTTGGAGATGCCCTGCACGTTGGTCTTTCGGATCGTCCAAACGTTACAGAAAATTGTTGCTCCGAGAATTCTCGAATGCTAACTGTAAGTAGCTGGACGGCATTTCTGCATTGTTCTCGGTATGTGTTTCAGATTCGCCTGCGTAACCAAGTGACGGAGGGTTTAATATGACTTTTGAGGCCAGCGTATGCCAACTATGGCCATCCAATTGTCGGCAATAGCCTGTAGTGACACTTGGGTGGCACGAGTATCATAACCGATTGGAGCCTTGAATGTCTAAAGCCCTCGTCATTTGTTTTCACGTGTAACCAGTCGCCTGGACATTCTCCGAACTTTATGGTTCTTGCCTTGTGAGTTGTGAAAGTTTCGTTTCTCCTCACCCTTAGGAATTTGTCCAGGTTCATCGTCGATGTTAAGTCTCATAACGGACTACGAACCGTTCCATGGGCGTTACTTCGGCTAAACGGATCGACAATGGTTAGTTACATATTGAGTCAGGTACACAAAGCCCCCCCCCGGGGTCCGCCCCAAAAAAAAAAATTAATGCACTTCACAAAAAACCGCACGCCCTCGCTCAGATGGTTTGGGTATGGTCCTTAACTTCTGCTACACAATTTCAAAATGAATGGTAGTCGCAGGACAATGCTCACACACGTGTTGGATCCATACGCTGTACACTTCCAGCGTTTTTGCGAAATTCGAGCCAGGGGAACCCGATGTGCGCTGTCAACTAAGAAAATTTTAATTGTTCCCTTTTAAAGGCGTTTCCACAATTCGCTCCATGGAAGCATGTCTATGTGCTGATGGTGGTCCGATTTGCTCTTTGTCTGATGCTCGCTCAAAACTGTGCAGCTCATGTATGAAAACGCGTTGGCCTAGCTCTCAACCGGTTCGTGGGAGTCGGATGATTGTCCCTATATGTAGTCGTTTCTTACCGGCTTCCTTTTGCCTCATACTGAATCCGAAAGTCTTCCTGCTGAGTGTCATTTAATGTGTCTTGTGTACCGAGAGCCTGATCCCGAAAAGCCATGTTTGTGCAGGGTCAGATTCTCCCGCTTTTTATTCCTTGGACAATGCTTGGCATAGTATTTGCTGACTTGTGTTATTTGACGTATGATATTCATATGTTCAGCCTCCATCCTCAGGTACATTTACAGTACATAATTTGCCTCGAACACCGGATTGAGTCCTTTAAGAGCGGGCTATAGGGCACCATAGTCTCTTTCGGGAGACCGGTATACCGTGCGCATGCAATCTCTAGTCGCACTGTGTTGTAATCAGACTACGCTTGTACGACCAATCGTTTTTATTCCTTAGCGCTCTCCACTGAATAGATTTGTTAATGGCGATGGTTAATCCGTCTTCAACAGATTTTGTCCCGCCTGAGAGAACTACCTAACAGCTATAGCATCGATAACACGTAAATATCCTCGTCGGTAAGCAGTGGTTTCGGAACCAAACATGCAACGGGTTAGCTGCAACACTTACTTGATCGTCACTGTCCCGTATTGCATGTTCCGTTACTCGCAACTTACGTAATCAGTCCTGACGGGATGTCATAAGTCTTTTGGGAGCCATCTCATCGATCTAGGTTCCATATGGCGGCCTGGTGTTTCGGTGTGGCAGTCAGTTATTGATCCTTTGAGCGAAGTACTTTGCTGCTTAATTCTTGACCCGATAGTTTGTGTACAGCGTGATGATCACACTAAAATTATAATATATTCAAGTGAGCCGTAATGAGTGCAGCCACGAATAAGTCGGCTTTCTGGTCCTTCCGAGGCAAAGTGGCAGTCTAAGAGGAGAAATAGTGGAAGGCAACAGCTGGCATTTGTGGCGAATTTGTGGTAGGTTCGAGTGAAACTGAACCATGTTTATGAGGTTCTCACCGTGTTCATACAATGGGGACTCTTGTTACCGTTTATCGTCAATATAGGTGTTTAATCAGCATATGAACTACTGCGTCTTTGAAAAGACACAACAAAGTCAAATATAGCATCTAAGGTCTCCATTAATAATTGGTGACATTACAGACGCTCTATATGTACAACTTACAAATGTATGATGGTAGAACTTATAAACCACTAGAATCAACAATACTAAGACGGGCGCGAAGAGCGCAGTCAATCGTGGGCACGATATATACATGGCTCTCATTTTGTTTTTGGCTTATTTTAGCTATAGGTACGTGGCCATGGACCCTAAAATCAGACTGAGGCCATAGAATATTTTGCTCTTTGAATCAAATTAAAAAGTACATTTGATAAAAGATCAATTCTATTTTCAACATTTTGGCATTGTTATTCACCCATAGTTCTGATTGTTTAGCCAACTGGAAAAAAACCAGTTCAACCGCTTTTATTTAAACGCGTGGAAACAGCGAAATGCATAAGTTTCTGGGAACATTCTGGTTTTTTTACTTCCACGTGGAACAATTCTAAAGCTAATGAGGTTATGTATAAACATGACGGAATATCGAGCGTCATTAGAACTTGAAAATCCTGAAACGAGACACCAAGCAGACGAATTGTTTTCGTTCCCACCACAAGCGTCGTAATTCAGTTTGACGTTCATTTCGTTACATGTTGTGTCACGGGATATGGACTTTCGACTGCATAGCAATATTATTACTAAGAACCAATATATGTAGACTCAACGCATACTGTATACCCATTCTGCAGCGGTTTTTTCGCAATGCTTTATTTTTGTAAAATAAAGTATAGTTTTTATAACAGTAACATTCAGCAGAAAAAAGTAACTTAATCATTGAAATCTGTAATAATTTTATGAACTGAATCCACTTTTAGCTCTGTCTCTCGTTTAGGTATATATGTCTTTGTATATATGACAAAAATCACACTTTTCAATCATGATATGACATACCCGCTATACAGTGCACGAAATACAAGACAAAGTATAATACAATAAAACATAAATTTTGCTTCTACGAATTGGTGAATAAATCTACTGTTCCGTGGGTAACTTGTATATTTGGATTCTTGGCAGTGAGTTGAACACCGAGCAAATATTAATCACGTACGTACTCCTAGACGACATTTTTCAATGTAAAAGAAACGTTTCCACGAGCGTAAATAGCGTAGCCCGGTTTGTACGATTAGGTGTCAATGGATTACAAAACAAAATCTCAACATCTTACCAAGTCAAGAGAGATAACTCGTGTTTTCTTGGTTCCACTGTGCAGATTTTCTAATACTAGATAATCTCCCCCTAGTTTGAAACTTCAGACATTGGATCACCTCGGAGAAATTTCTGGCAATCTTCGTTGATATGGAAATATTCAGATATGTCACATACGCAAAAATATCGAAATATTAGTGACGTTTTTCAAACTTGCATGATGGTCAGTCTATACAGCATGCAAGAGTATGTTTTTGTTTTCGATTGCTGTTTGAGTGTGGTTTGTGTGTGTACTAAAACACACAATTATGTGAAAAGCGCGAGTTTTGACGTATTGCGCTTATTCACAATACTTTTTTTATTCATTTTTTACTTTTCACTCTAACTTGGTATCGTCTATATCAGATGAAATGAAATATGTAGTAAATTGAAAGAATTTATCTTCTTTTCCTCGGAAATCCATGATAAATACAGAAAAATTCATTGGCCAAGTAATCACTTTTTAGAGTAATTAAAGCGCAAATCTGCGGGTGTTCCCTACTCGTTTATGTTCCGAGATGTTTTGAAAATTGTGGTACCATATTAGTGGCCTTTAACGACCTAGTGGTGCTAAATCAAGTAAACATTCAATTTCAGGATCCTTTCCCCATCCACCGTACCCGTCTCGAATAAGCTTTACTCCTCAAATGAAGTACACACATTTTATTTTTTAAAAGGTTCTATTCTAAACTCAATTTAAATACGAAAACAATGAAAATTTGATCTAGATACATGTGATGAAAGATGTTATCCAGTTATACCAATATATAGCAAGTGTGATGAAAAATAATTAAGTCCGAAATGTTTGACGTTTAAACGTCGTGAAAATCGTACTTATGTTTCGACTACATTAGTGTGACCCCAATCATCACTCCCCCCGCAAACGAACTCCGTTCACAGATCCTAGATGTAATAATTGCCCACGAAGTCTTAGTAGAGTAAATAAGTTGACGCATGTTGTATGTGGATGTAGTTATTTAGTTTGTGAGGTAAGAGTTATGTGCGGTGTTCGAGTGGTTAAGATGTCCAGACTATTACCACATAGATACATAGATACATAGATTTATTCTGACAACATACATGTTAACATGTACAGGATTTTTTATAATCCTATAATAGTCAGCTCTTAGAAATTCACGGATTTATTTTTTCAGTGTATAAATACTTTAGTGGCTGATTTTTCCAATGTGAATCGAGTTCATATTCAAATTGCTTAACTGTCCTAGACTGAACAACATTTGATGGGAGACTGTTCCAAGTATTCACGACTCTCTGGGTAAACGAGTGTTTTCTCACGCACAGCCTTGAATGCTCTTTGTACACTTTCAAATCATGTCCGCGGGTACTTGATCCCTGGTTGATTGAAAACAAATCTGCGACTTCTTTATCGTATTTTCCAGAAAGTATTTTGTACATTTCAATCATATCCCCACGTGACCGCCTGTATGCTAACGTTGGAAGTTGGAGTTTACGCAAACGTTCTGTATATGGCAAAGTTGAGAGACCTGGCACTTGCTTTGTTGCTCGACGTTGAACGTTTTCTATTGTTGTTACATGCTTTTCCAAATACGGACACCAGGCTTGAACAGCATATTCAATATGAGGCCTAACTAATGCCGTGTATAAAAGTTTAAAACTGTTCTGGTCCATGTATTCCATTGTCCTCCGCAACACTCCCATGATTGAATTTGCTTTGTTGACCTTTTCACATATATGTTTGTCAAAGGTAAGTTTATCATCTATGGTGACACCAATATCCTTCTCCGAGTCAACAAATTTTAAAAATTGGGCATTTTCCTTCAGTCTGTATCCATATTTAGTTGTATTTGAATATCCCAATCGCATCATTTTACATTTGTCTGGGTGGAAGCAGAGTTTCCAAATATCTGACCATTGGCTTAATGAATATATATCATGTTGTAATATTTTGCAATCCTCTTCATTTTTTATTGATCTAAAAGCTTTCGTATCATCCGCATACAGATAGGTGTCTGTCCCGGTACTTGTTACATCGGGCATATCATTTATATAGAGAACAAAGAGAAGTGGTCCCAACACAGATCCTTGTGGTATCCCGCTTAAAACTGGATTCCACTCCGACGTTTTGCCATTCACTACAACTCTTTGTTTTCTTCCAAACAGAAAGGCTTGGATCCAGATTGAAAACTGACCACCGATGCCATATTTTACGAGTTTATGTACTAGTCGGCCATGAGGTACTTTGTCGAAAGCCTTCATAAAGTCACAGTATATAATATCCACGCATGCTCCTTTATCCAAAATATCTGTCCATTTATCCATGACATTGATAAGTTGAAGAACCGTGGATCTACTGTCTATAAAACCAAACTGAGCGTTACTAAATAGCTTATTTCTTTTCATGTGACTCATTATTTTATCCCTTATTATTGATTCTAATAATTTACAAACAACACTGGTCAGGCTTACTGGTCTGTAGTTTGAAGCCTCCTTCCGATCTCCTTTCTTAAATATTGCCGTTATATTAGCGCATTTCCAGTCCGCAGGTAATTTCCCAGTGTCGATTGATGTTTGAAATATTAATGTTAGAGGATGGCATATAATATCGCGTGTCTCTTTAAGAACTCTAGGATGGATCATATCCGGTCCAGGTGATTTTGAAATTTTCAACTTCATTAGCTTCTTCTGCACGACTTCTGGTGAAATATTTAATTGAGTGATCGGTTCCACATCAATCTTTTCAATATCAGGTAGTGATTTATCTTTATCTTGGGTAAACACTGTCTGGAAAAAAATAGCTAGTACATTTGCTTTTTCATCATCTGTTGTAGTGATATCCTCTTTGTTATTATTTTTGTGTACAGATTTGAAATATTGGATTTAGTTGTTGTCTTAGATTTCGCGTATCTCCAGAACTTTTTAGGATTGTCCTTTACTTGTTGTGCTATTTGTTTCTCACGTAATTTTACCGCCTTCCTTGTGAGTGACCTTACTTGATTCCTTACTTTACAATATTCTGCGTAGACTTCTTGATCCCCGAGTGGACATATATCTGTTCCATAATCTGGCCTTATTTTTGATTTTAGACAATGTCTTTTTATCTAGACAACTTTTGTGGTTACTTAATTTGCGCGATGGTTTTATTTGTTGTACTGGAACTGTGTCCCTGATTGAGTTTTCAAGTATCTCTTTAAATTTTGACCACAGCTGTTCCACATCATCTTTACAATCCAAAAAACTATTTTGCCAGTCTATGTTAAGTTTTCGGGACAGTTCTTGAAAATTTGCCTTTTCATATACATATCGCGTTTTCATATTATTTTCCATTTCCACACTGAAATTACAACGTATTCCGATGACTGAGTGATCACTTTTCCCTAAAGGAGGATCGAGTTGAATCTGTTCTATACAATCTTCCTTATCGGTTAGAATCAAATCTATAACGCTAGGGTTATCCGTTCCACGTCCACGGGTGGGCTGCCGTATATGCTGATACATGTAACAGTCGCGTACGGTTTCAACGAATTTGAATTGTTTTGAAGCTTCACCACACTTAGTATTACAGACTGACCAATCAATGCCTGGTAAGTTCAAATCTCCAAATAGTATTTTGCAGCTGTACTTCATTTCTGTTGTTTTTAACAGTAATGCACACAGAATGTATCTGGGTTTTTGAATTATCAATTTTCTTAACTCCTGTAAATTTTCAAAGTATTGCATTTGTAAAAAGAATGTTGAGATGATTGTGTATATCTGTGTACAGCGAGTCTAATCTTTCCCCACTTTCTTCATCTTTATTGTCCGCATATCCCACGGTGGGCCGCGAAACTACGTATTTCCATTCCCCCGAATTTTCACTACGCGATTTTGCCTCCGTGACTTTTTCCTTTAATAACTTTCTTTCTTCCTGTGTCATGTCATGAGTGACACTGATATTTTTGAATTACTTTCGTTCAGTTACCTCAGCGAGATTTTTTTAAGTTGCTCATTGAACAAATTCTTTGCTTGATAATCCTTAAAAAATTACTTTAACTGGCCTCGTATTTCCTATTCCGCTGTCCTTTTTGTTCTCTTTTTGCCAAGTCTCGTGATTTTTCTCACGTTATCTTTTCGTAGTTCTCATGATATCACAGAGGCGATTCACAAATGATTCATCCTCATGTTTCCTTGTTTCCGCATTCTCCGATTCTACCTCTTTGATGTTGAATATAATTATATATTATTTCTCGTGACTTTCTCTCGTTGATTTCAGTCAAGACCTCCTTAGGCTTGCTGACAACTTGGATCTGTACGTCCTCGGCTCTTCTTTGCTTGCTTTTATCTCTCTCGTCTAAAAGTTGCTTTCACCCGACTTTCATCGCATTTTGTCGTCATCTTTACCTCGAGATCGGCTATTCTATCTTAATAGACGGACATGAACTCTTTACATCTCATTTCTATCTCCATATCAGCATTCACTATTCTTTCCACAGTCTCTCTGCAGTCCCGAACAGAAACACATAGAATCCGAGTTCTTTAAACATTTATCGTATTACTGCCCTTCTTTTTTATGAAGGCATTTTATGCAATGTTCGAGCTTACATCTTCTGCATTTCAGTAGCCTCGCTTCGGATAGTTGGAAGTCGACCATGCAAGTATTGCACTTCAATGTACTTTCTGCTCATCTTCATCGCTATTTGATGGAGTGACATACTGATGGGACTTTCGTCTTGGATCCACTCCTGGAAGATGATTGTTTTCTTTTCTGTAAACTAAAGTGGCCGCTCCGCCATTGTCTTTGGCACTTCCGGTTGGCATGATTCTAACTAAAATTGCTGATATGTTCCCTTATGGGTCGAAAATCGGCTAAAAAAAAGGGCAACATTGATATCAAATATTTCGTTATGCTACCATCCAGTTTGAAGTTGCTGAGCAGGTAGAGGAATATATACTTAATTATGAGGTTTCCGTTGCCCCACAAGAAAAAGTCCGACTTGCCAGTTCAATTGTGAAAAAAGGTAGTATGAACAGATACTATCCATTATATATTCTATGGAGTGTGTTAGCATGTTATGTCACAAACTAGCTAATGGTTACTACTTACTGTTAACCCAATGTATACTGAACTTGTATGAACTTAGTTATATTCAAGTACACCTAAGAAGTGATATATAGGCCGGCATACAAAATATCGTTAGTTTGAAAAAAGGCTAATACCTTAATAAAATCTCAGATAATAAAAGCACTCATTTGGATATTTCCAATCCTGTATATATCATGTGGTGTTTTTATTTACAGGCTGCTGCTGTTGCGTTATCCTCCCTGATACAGGCACTGTACGAAACCAACATGGTCGCCATAGTGAGTAAAGTATACAGTGCAGCATCCGGACCCAAGCTGGGATGTCTCATACCACACATCAAAGCAGAATATGAGGTGAGTGAGAAACAAAACTAAAATTGACTGCACAACATCCGGACCCAAGCTGGGTTATCTCATCCATCAAGGTAAAGGGCATGTGTGTTTCAGTTATTTCACTTCATGTTTCATAACTGAGTTGTCATTCTTCTGTCTCTAATTTCACTAGCAGGCTGGAAAAGATAAAGTAATAATTTATAGGCAAAACCTTTTGAATTAATAGAGAATTATTCTCTGTTAGTCTTTAATATTCACATCTAAGGGCTGTTGTTGTGACCGAGTATAGTTCAACCAACCTCCTCTGGATCACACATTTAAAGATATGTCCTGTACATACTACCAGAAACCCACTACCTTCTGGGTCATCATCTGTTCCTAAATTCCCATGTGGAGCAGTGTTGCCAAAAGAGAACCCAGGTACTGACATAAAAACTGGATTGTGGTGCATCTTTTTCTCCAGACTAATAATATTCAGCTCGTATTCTCTGCAAATGGATATCTCAACATCATTGTGGGCGCTTTCAGTTATATGACTCTTTACTGAGAAATGGACCTTGGATGTTATAGTCTCCAACATTAATCCCTTCATCCGTACAGACCAAATCAAGCAATCCACATCAGTTCTTTCTTTTATTTTTCATTTGTTAGATAATATGATGATGCATGATTTTTACACTTGTGTTTCAGTGGTGTTCCTGTACGTTGATGATACCGTTTATGCGAAGATATCCGACCAATTCACATTTGGTAGTCTGTGCTATCTCTAGATAGAAATGTTGGGTTGTCGGCAAGGAAGGAAAATACAAAATTCGGGTACCATCAGGTAAGAAATCAAATACACATATAATGGTTTTTCGGGAGACTGAAATGTCTATATATAATTACAAAATTACCTGTTCTGAGAGAATGACAAAAAAAATTGTCCAGACATAAGGAAATATCACAAGCCTCCGCTGACCTGAATGCAACACCCTCCCCCCCAATACAAACACAAACTACTTGATTAACTTCAATGAAACTTGGCAGTATAGTTGGAAAAAAATTGTCCAGACAACTCTCTCCTAAACTTCTGATTAACTTCAATGAAAAGCTTGGCACGTATAGTTGGAAAAAAAATTGTCCAGACAACTCACTTCTTCATAAACTACTGATTAACTTCAATGAAACTTGGGCAGTATAGTTGGAAAAAAATTGTCCAGACAACTCTTCCTAAACTACTGATTAACTTCAGAAATGAAACTTGGCAGAGTATAGTTTGGAAAAAAAATTGTCCAGACAACTCCTCCTAAACTACTTATTAACTTCAATGAAACTTGGCAGTATAGTTGGAAAAAAAATTGTCCAGACAACTCCTTCCTAAACTACTGATTACACTTCAATGAAACTTTGGCAGTATAGTTGGAAAAAAATTGTCCAGACAAAACTCCTCCTAAATACTGATTAACTTCAATGAAACTTGGCAGTTATAGTTGGAAAAAAAATTGTTCCAGACAACTCCTCCTAAACTACTTATTAACTTCAATGAAACTTGGCAGTATAGTTGGAAAAAAAATTGTCCAGACAACTCCTCCTAAACTACTCGATTAACTTCAATGAAACTTGGGCAGTATAGTTGGAAAAAATTTGTCCAGACAAATCCTCATCAACTACTGATTAACTTCAATGAAACTTGGCAGTATACGTTGGAAAAAAATTGTCCCAGACAACTCTTCCTAAGCACTACTGTTTAACTTCAATGTATAAACTTGGCAGTATTAGTGGAAAAAAATTGTCCAGACAACTGTCTTCCTAAACTACTGATTAACTTCAATGAAACTTCGGCAGTATAGTTGGAAAAAAATTGTCAGGGACAAATCCTCCTAAACTACTGATTAACTTCAATGAAACTTGGCAGTATAGTTGGAAAAAAATTGTCCAGACAACTCCTCCTAAACTACTGATTAACTTCATGATGAAACTTGGCAGTATAGTTGGAAAAAAATTGTCCAGACTGAAAACGCTCCTCCTAAACTACTGATTAACTTCAATGAAACTTGGCAGTATAGTTGGAAAAAAATTGTCCAGACAACTCCTCCTAAACTACTGATTAACTTCAATGAAACTTGGCAGTATAGTTGGAAAAAAATTGTCCAGACACAACTCTTCCTAAACTACTGAATTAACTTCAATGAAACTTGGGCAAGCGTATAGTTGAGAAAAAAATTGTCCAGACCAAACTCTTCCTAAACTACTGATTAACTTCAATGAAACTTGGCAGTATAGTTGGAAAAATAAAATTGTCCAGACAAACTCTTCCTAAACTATGATTAAACTTCAATGAAACTTGGCAGTATAGTTGGAAAAAAAAATTTGTCCAGGACAACTCCTCCTCAAAATACTGATTAAACTTCAATGAAACTTGGACAGTTATAGTTGGGAAAAAATTTGTACAGACAACTCTTCCTAAAACTATGAGTAACTTCAATGAAACTTGGCAGTATAGTTGGAAAAAAATTGTCCAGGACAACTTCTTCCTAAACTACGGATTAAACTTCAATGAAACTCGGCAGTAGTATAGTTGGAAAAAATATTGTCCAGACTAACTCTTCCTAAACTACTAGAGTGGGGGATCATGTCAAATGCTGATCGTCTTTTTTTTAGTTTTTGTTGTTGTTTTTTGCCACAATAAGGTAACCAGTTCACTATACAGATCGTTTTGTTAATGACTTCATTAATCATTTTAAACAAAATCTCATATCAAAGCAATGGGGCAGGAAGATTCGAATGTGGTGTAAATTCCACGATGTGAGTCGAAAGGGTTAAATTGTCTGAAAAAAGTAACTAATAATTTTTGATCAATTATGTTTCCAAATGTGGTTCGGATTTGTTGTTATGCTTATATAACTGGTTTACATAGGGTAACATTATGGAGGAATATTTGGTTTGCCATGGATATCTGAAATAAAGTATAAAAAGTGGTTTGTTAGGAGGTTTATTAGTCTTGTTCTCATTGGTTTTTACTGTTCTTTAGGTTTTGCCATTGAAATCTATTGTGAATCTTGTTTAAACTATAATATAATTAATTTGAAGAGTATGCTGTGTTTGTTTTTGACAGGAAAAACAGTTAGAAGCTGTTGACAACCTGATCACATCAATGGATCTTTGTCAGTCACAAGTGTAAGTAACAAACGTATGATTCATGGATATAAACTTCATCTGGCATTGTGACATCCAATCTTAGCAAACTCGAAAAAAATAAATAGGTATATACCCTATTCGACCCAATAAGTCCAGGGCGCTTAAGAAATTGATAAAAATTGAAAAAGGTGCTAATAAGTCGAGAAGTATTGCAAATGTATACAGTTTTGTGTAGTTTTGGTCTTGTATTTATCGCCAGGGCAAATTGCAATTGAGACCTCAAAAAGGGGGGAGGGGGCACCTTCATAGGGACATGGGTGGCCTTAATTGGGTCTGAACTACCGGTACTGTAGACCTTCAAGTGTTGAAAGATCTTTGTTCAATTGACTGTTCTAATCATCAATAACACATTTTCATAAAACCAATCCATAGTTGACTGAAACCAGTGTAAAGTTTTAAAAAAAATAACGGGGAGTACAGTGGGCCCACGGATAATCTAGATGCTGGGTTATCCAGAAATACTCACGAATATCAGGGAACAAGTTTTAGATTATTTTTTCTTTACTAAGTAAAGAAAATCCTGAAAATTACTGATAAATCTCTATCTGGACTGTGTTTCAGCTGTTGTGGTTATGTGTTTGAGTGAATGCTGATCTGGAGTTAGGCGAAAAGTTAGAAAAACTTGCATTTTTATGAAGGAATAATGAAGATTCAGTAGATTTTAGGGACCTAATTATAGTTCACATTAGTCAAAGGACTCCTGAGTTTCCAAGTCCATCTTTGTGATTTTAGTAATGATGTCGATGTAGAGGAAACTTACAGGAGTTTCTCAAGGCCAAGCTGACATGTAACCCTCAGTTCCAAAAAGACTTTACCAGGAAGGTCATTATATATACTATTTATTGTTAAGTGTGTGTCGGTGGTGACATGCTTCAGTGAGATTAGCACTATAAAAAAGGACACGAGTTCCTTTTACTACCAAAGAGTTACAACATTAAATCTCCCTAAGTCTCCAAAAATACATGTGTAACACAAAGTCCTTCTTAATATAAATGATCCTTGGCTGTTAATATGACATTGAACTTATCAGCCAACCAAAAACTTAAAAATGTTACAGATATTACTGTATGTTTAAGGGCAAACAAAAGGAGTGAAATTGATACGAAAATACTTCTCCACATTATTGTGTTTTTGTTTATAAATGAGTTTTGTGCACTTCTGGGTAGGGAATTGATTGTGATTGCATGTGTTTACAGCGTAACATCACACTTTTCAGAGAAAATGATGCTTGCTAGTTCTGCTGAGTAAATATGGGAGAGTAACTCTGTGAAACCATTAATATGCAAGGACAGATATGAGGGTAGGAGTCCAATAGTTTGTAAAGTTTACTTTTTAAAAGTTCAGGGTTATAATGGTCACCTGACCACATAGGTCATAGTGACCTATTGCGATAGTCTTATTGTTCCGTCATCATCCGATCGGTACGTCGCTCTGTTCATTACCTTATGAACACGATAACTTGAATGAATATAATCACAAAGCTTATTGAAAACTTTGTATGTAGACTAACATTGGAGAAGGATCTTCGGACGAGGTTCGAAAATCAGCAGTGATTCAGGGTGTAACTTACAGTGTTATTGACCCTTTGCGAATGGAATAACAATAGAAACCTTGTGAACACAAAAACTTAAAAAATATGAACCGAGCTTAATGAATAAACTTTGTATGTAGACTCTAACATTGGAAAAAAGATCTCTGACAAAGTTTGAAAATCAGCTTGAATCAGTTGTAACTTACAGAGTTATTTAGCCCTTTGCAATAATAATAATTGAACCTTGTGAACACAAAAACTTTTTAAAAAATATGAACCGAGCTTAATGAAACTTTGTATGTAGACTAACATTGGAAAGATCTCTGACAAGTTTGAAAATCAGCTTGATTCAGTTGTAACTTACAGAGTTATTGCCCTTTGCAATAATAATAATTGAACCTTGTGAACACAAAAACTTAAAAAATATGAACCGAGCTTAATGAAACTTTGTATGTAGACTAACATTGGGAAAGATCTCTGACAAGTTTGAAAAATCAGCTTGATTCGATTGTAACTTACAGAGTTATTGCCCTTTGCAATAATAATAATTTAACCTTGTACATGTGAACACGATAATATGAGTAAATCTTAATGAAAACTTTCTATGTAGACCTATTAGATCTATGTCCCTATTTCATGAACAAAAGACATCAGTTGGCTTAGTAAAATGAACATACTAATTTTTATCAAATAACAGGTGACCCTTAAGGCCATGGGCCTCTTGTTTTTGATAGTATTGATACATTAGTGGTGAATGACTTTCAAGAGCTGGTGGGTGTTAGAAAAGCTGATATATCTTTGGATATTTGGTATACAAAACTTCTTATTTACTTTACGTTTTCATATGTTCCCACTAGTGTCTTCAACACAGAGGCCTCAATCCTGATGAGCCATTAGCAGAATTGTCTCCCCTAGTAGCAAATTACCTGAAACCGCCACTAAGAGGTTCTTACAAAATGCGAAGAGCATGTCGACAGCATGAAAAAGTTATTTCAAACTTGAGGTGGTGAATCAAAAGGAAGAGAAGACTGGTGAGAATCAGTTCAAAGAGAGGTATGTACAAAAAATCTGCAAACATTTTAAAAGAAAAAACAATTGGAGAGGGTGCTGCAGTTGCCGAGCGGTTAAGATTGTCTCGACACAGTACCACAATGGTATCTACTCTTGGTCTACAAATTTGAATCCCATGTCGGAGAGATGCCAGGTACTGACTGCTGGTTGGTGTTTTTCTTCGGTACTCTGCTGATGATGTGGCTCGTCCTTAAATTACCCTGGCTTGTTAATAGGGCATTAAACTAATCAGACCAAACCAATATGCAGGAGGAGTCTCATAGATTCTCAAAAATTGAGATGAAGATTAGGATTTAAAGAAAAGATGCTGAATTTCTTTTCTTGATCTTTCGAAGTTGGTAGCATTGTATTTATGTTGAGTAGGTTAGATCATAAAGTCACTACTTTAATCACCTAGAAATTATGATTGTCAAAAATAGACTAGAACAAAGGTAATTGATTTCGCAGTTGCATTGGGAGTGACATCAACATAGTTATAAAATGCCCTTTGAACAATTTATCCAATAATCACATACATGCCATATTTTTCCTAGGGGTGGAGAGAGGAGATTGATAACCATTTAAAGGGATTTTGGTCTCAAAAGAGGGAGGTATACGCGCGACATATATGAATAAATTAAATATCTGCTTTTTTAATGATGAAATTTCTGCATTCATATTGAATTTTACTGAAATAAAGGAATGTGTGGTTTTGCAAAAGTAGTCACATCCCAGTTCTAGGAGATCAGATTTAGGCGCATGTTCGAAATATAAAAGGACTGGGCTTTTTAATAATCTTTCACAATAACGGATAATTAACTTAGAATACAAAGTTCTAAATTTACAAGCAAGTAAATTAAAAAAAAACACAGAATCGTTACAGTAGTATTTCAAAATGTAATTTAATCTGAGAGAGAAAAAAAGTAAATTCATTTTTAATTTTATTTATTTAAATTCAGTTACTACTGATAATTTTTTATTATTAATTTTTTTTTTCTAAAAATAAATTCACACAGAAATTCTAATAAAAAAAATTTATACTTTTTTCCATTTTTAAAAACGTGGTTATTAGGAAATCTGTGAAATTCTATAAAAATCCGGATCATCTATTACAATTACCCATAAATGGCAGGCCATTAAACGATTGCAAAGTTATTGTGACATCATCAAATACTGATAGGCCTATTTAACAAAAAAAACATGAGGTAAATCATTCACAGTCGAGTAAGCAGTAATTTGTTTTGTTGCTAATGACGTTCTACCTAGCTTGTAGTCATAAAACTTTATTGAAAGTGCAGTCCCTGCTATTGTGAAATGTTCTAGGCATTGTACACCCCCGATCGTAGTCTACCTGCTTGACTTCAAAGTTTACGTGAATAACCACAGAACGTGATGAGAAGTGACACTGTACTCAAGACAAGCTGTTGGAATATAGTGTTATCTTCTCTGCATGAATTCTGCTGCCATGATGGCTGCATGGTCCAAATTATCGCGTCAGGATAATAGTGGGCATTACTCTTCAGCCAAACAAGTTAACCTAGAGCATAGATTACACAAATTTAATGGCAACGAAGATAAAACGGAAAAGATCTGAATTGTCTTTATCATGATCATTACTAAATTGGGTATTTGGTGTAATTTTTGATAGTAGGTTAGACAATATCCAAGGCTTTAAAATACGGCGAGGTATTTGTTCGCAATTGCTCGGGACCAAGGCTATGGCATGTAGTGTAATCACATTCCATCAAACTGAAGCTTAGAGGCCAAGTTACTCTTTAATATCAGACAAATAATTGAGATAGGGAAAAATGATTTAACATGGTTCTAGCATTATTGCAGTCAAAATTATATTTTAAAAATTTGTTAGATTTTGCTGCTTTTTATACACTATATGATATTGAGAAATAATTATTCTGATTGTCTTTTGTCAGATACACTTCTAACATCATAGATAAAATGTTTTAAAGGCTTGGTAAATTATTATGCTAAATTCTCGATTTGGTGTAGGAATTTATGACAATGACAGAAATGAAGTTTGAAAGTTGTTTAGCATTAAAACAAGTATTATGAGTGATTTAAAATTATCCTGATGTTATTTTTATTCATTTAAAATAGTGATGAAGGTGAAGCCACAAAAGCTAAGAAGCCTCGCCTTGACGATGACCTTGAAGGTGGCATGGCTGATATCACCAGGGCAAGGTCACTGAGGTAAGGAAAGGGGTCATAGAGCACCGAGAGGTAAGGATAGAGGGGTCAAAGGTCACTGATTAAACGGTAAGGTCATACATATTAAATGTCAAAGGGTCACTGAGATAAGGGGAGGGGTCATAGAGAACATATTTCATGTAAGGGTAGGTGTCAAAGAACGCTGAGGTAAGGAGTTATACATCACTTGGGATAGCTGCATCCCTGATATACCAGGAGTTCTGATCACTTAATTACGATCTCTACGCCCCTTGACTATCTCATAGTTTAAAAACTGGAGGCAACAGAACAGGTAAACTAGCTCCTTTGATGATGATGATCAAAAGAGCCATGTAACATACACTTTGATTGACTGTGTGGCTTTGAAGTTGGGCGTTGCTCTCTCTTGTAGTCTTCAAAGGAAATCTTTGCTGGACTGTGAGTGATTCAAATGTTTTACGCTGAGCTGCCTTCAGTTTTTACTGTGAGATAGTCCCCTGAGAGTAGAGATCGTAACTGATCAGAACCCCTGGAGTATTGAGAATGAGCTAGTCCATGAGCTGCTTGTCAGTTTTACTATGAGATGATTCAGTTCCCTGAGTGTAGATATCGTAACTGATCAGAAATCAACTGGAGTATTGAGGATGAGCTAACTAGATTACATAGGCTTAGGTATGAAGAATTAAAAGAGGGTAAAGGACACTGAGTTAAATTGATGCAACAGTAGTAAATGATTTCCAGGAGAAAATATGAGGAAAATGATAATTGACAAAGAATCTCATTATTAGAAGAAAAAATTGATTGTTGATACAAAGCATTGTATATTGAAGGTCGGTACTGTGACACCCGTAGAGGACTTTGTCACATTCATCAATCAAAAAGACGAGGATAAGTTTGAGGAAGGTAACACCAGTTTTTTTCATTCTTTATAAGAGTGATTTTTTTTTAATGATACTTTTACATTCATAGGGATGTCAAATCATATCTGATTTCAATAACTACAACATGTTTTTGACTTACAGTAACAAGTAATAATAAAATTATCGTTCCTTTAGCGAGTGGAAAACAGATGCAGAAGAGGATAGAAACAGATTGTAGTTGACTCCTTCGGGTCCCTGTTTTACCCTAAAGCTATGGATTGTCTCAAGGCTCTCCGATTACATTCCATCAAGGTAAGTCTTCATCATCTTCATTTTATCTCCGCAACAAAGTTTACAGGGGACCCTGAAAATCGGTGTTGTCCATCTGTCCGTCTGACTGTCTGTTGTCTGTTTGTAGATACAACTTTGTCCAGCAAACTCCTAAACTATTTGACAGATTTTGATAAAATGTGATCCACAGAAACCAGACATAAAGAGAAGCTGAGTAAACTATATATAGGTTCTGCAATGTCCCCTATTAATGGAGTTGTTACTAAATAAATGTGTGGAGCTGGGGGTGTTAGTCATCCATTTTGGCAACAGTTCTGGTTGTATTGGGAATCCAGTAACTTTCATATTGGTAAACAGCAGACCTAATGGAGCATCTAAAGACTGTTAGTGAATTACCGTACACAATGTTATGACACGCTTCCAATGGTACAATCTGATTTAGGGGGGTAAAATGGTTAATACAGAGGACTCCACATAATCGAATAACGGTTATTCGAATATTTCGGTTATTTGCATAAAATTCTGTGGTCCCGATTTTTTTCCTTCTTTATCTTTGTTTTTCAACTCCATGTATATTGCATAGACTTTTACATGACCTCGGGTTATTTGAATAAAAATATTTGGGAAATTCTAAAAATAAAATCGAATATTTTTCAATTTTGCAATATATTTTAGCGAATGTTTCAAGATACTTCGCTTTTACTAGAAATCATCCTGGTAACAGATTAACGTTATAGTATGGCTTGTTATTTTATGCATGAATCTGCAAAGGTATTCGACGCTGTTACGATTTACATTAGCAGCGGTTGATCATAACTTTTAGGTATCACTCACTGACTCAAACATACTAATTAAAGCATTTGCACTTTCAAATATGTTTATTTATTAACGTATAACATACCCTTAGTTCGCGATCTAGTTGGAGAAACCATGCTTCCTTACCACAATCGCCATTCATGAGTAGTCTCCGTTCAACCAGAGTACTTGTTGACTACGACAGACATGTGCGTATCAAGGGTCTCATTGAACGAGACCAATAAAAAGCATGCAAAGTCGGCGTGCAATGACTAACCGCAAGAGTTTCGTACAGTATGTAAGCTAAGGATACATGAAAGATACTTGCACTTACGTTAATTGTTTCAATGCTACTTGAATATGCAGTTAATTGTTCTGAAATGTTAATCAAGCTATTTCGCCGTATAGATCAACATTACAGGGAGAATTCTCAAAATGGACATTTAGGTCGAGTGATGAACGCATGGCTTTCATCCCACCTGCCGCCATTTTCGAATTCATACTAGTTGATCGTCACTTTGAAGTTTAATACGATCGTAAGTTCATTTTGTCAGGCAAATGTACGTAAATTTGTTTATTGTTTTATAGTTTAGAATTGTAGTAGTCACAAAATTCCAATCCTGTTTGAGTAGAATCTAATTGCATTTGATATCGATCGTTTAGCTGTTTCTCAAATATTCACGTGTCGATCTAACGAAAACAAGAATCTTATATTTTGGAATATTTTTTGTTATTAACAATTAC